>NC_090444.1:1139492818-1140692818 GCF_031143425.1 Pleurodeles waltl
ACAACAGGATATGCCCCAAACACAACGTGGACACATCACATTTTCCCCAAAAAACAGAGCTGTTTTTTGCAAAGTGCCTAGCTGTGGATTTTGGCCTCTAGCTCACCCAGCATCTAGGGAAATCAATGAAACCTGTGCATTTTTTAAAACTAGACACCTAGGGCAATCCAGGATGGGGCGACATGTGCATCTTTCACCAGGTTCTGTTACCCAGAATCCCTTGCATACCTCAAAACTTCTCCAAAAAAACTCTTTTTCCTCACATATCGGTGACATAAAGTTCTGGAATCTGAGAGGAGCCACAATTTCCCTCCCACCCACCACTCTCCCAAGTCTCCCAATAAAAATGGTACCTCACTTGTGTGGGCACGCCTAGTGCCCCGCTTCAGGAAACGCCCCCAAACACATTGTGGACACATCACATTTTCCCCCAAAAACAGAGCTGTTTTTTGCAAAGTGCCTAGCTGTTGATTTTGGCCCCTAGCTCACCCAGCATCTAGGGTAACCAATGAAACCTGTGCATGTTTGAAAACTAGACACCTAGGGCAATCCAGGATGGGGTGACATGTGCATCCTTCGCCAGGTTCTGTTACCCAGAATCCCTTGCGTACCTCAAAACTTCTCCCAAAAAAATATTTTTCCTCACATTTCGGTAACATAAAGTTCTGGAATCTGAGAGGAGCCACAATTTCCCTCCCACCCACCACTCTCCCAAGTCTCCCAATAAAAATGGTACCTCACTTGTGTGGGCACGCCTAGTGCCCCGCTTCAGGAAATGCCCCCAAACACAACGTGGACACATCACATTTTCCCCAAAAACAGAGCTGTTTTTTGCAAAGTGCCTAACTGTTGATTTTGGCCTCTAGCTCACCCAGCATCCAGGGTAACCAATGAATCCTGTGCATTTTTTTAAACTAGACACCTTAGGGAATCCAGTATGGGGTGACTTGTGGGTCTCTCACCAGGTTCTGTTACCCAGAATCGTTTGCAAACCTCATAATTTGGCCAAAAAAACACCTTTTCCTCACATTTCAATGGAAGGAAAGTTCTGGAATCAGAAACGAGCCACAAGTTTGCTTCCACCTAGCATTCCCCCAATTCTCCCGATACAAATGGTACCTCACTTGTGTGGGTAGGCCTAGTGCCCAGGACAGGATATGCCCCAAAACACAACGTGGACAAATCACATTTTCCCCAAAAAACAGAGCTGTTTTTTGCAAAGTGCCTAGCTGTGGATTTTGGCCTCTAGCTCAGTCAGCATCCAGGGAAACCTATGAAACCTGTGCATTTTTTAAAACTAGACACCTTGGGGAATCCAGGATGGGGTGACCTGTGCAGCTCTCACCAGGTTCTATTACCCAGAATGCCTTGCATACCTCAAAATTAGTCCAAAAAAACTCTTTTTCCTCACATATCGGTGACATAAAGTTCTAGAATCTGAGAGGAGCCACAATTTCCCTCCCACCCACCACTCTCCCAAGTCTCCCAATAAAAATGGTACCTCACTTGTGTGGGCACGCCTAGTGCCCCGCTTCAGGAAACGCCCCCAAACACATTGTGGACACATCACATTTTCCCCCAAAAACAGAGCTGTTTTTTGCAAAGTGCCTAGCTGTTGATTTTGGCCTCTAGCTCACCCAGCATCTAGGGTAACCAATGAAACCTGTGCATGTTTGAAAACTAGACACCTAGGGCAATCCAGGATGGGGTGACATGTGCATCCTTCGCCAGGTTCTGTTACCCAGAATCCCTTGCGTACCTCAAAACTTCTCCCAAAAAACTATTTTTCCTCACATTTCGGTAACATAAAGTTCTGGAATCTGAGAGGAGCCACAATTTCCCTCCCACCCACCACTCTCCCAAGTCTCCCAATAAAAATGGTACCTCACTTGTGTGGGCACGCCTAGTGCCCCGCTTCAGGAAATGCCCCCAAACACAACGTGAACACATCACATTTTCCCCCAAAAACAGAGCTGTTTTTTGCAAAGTGCCTAACTGTTGATTTTGGCCTCTAGCTCACCCAGCATCTAGGGTAACCAATGAATCCTGTGCATTTTTTTAAACTAGACACCTTAGGGAATCCAGTATGGGGTGACTTGTGGGTCTCTCACCAGGTTCTGTTACCCAGAATCGTTTGCAAACCTCATAATTTGGCCAAAAAAACACCTTTTCCTCACATTTCAATGGAAGGAAAGTTCTGGAATCAGAAACAAGCCACAAATTTGCTTCCACCTAGCATTCCCCCAATTCTCCCGATACAAATGGTACCTCACTTGTGTGGGTAGGCCTAGTGCCCAGGACAGGATATGCCCCAAAACACAACGTGGACAAATCACATTTTCCCCAAAAAACAGAGCTGTTTTTTGCAAAGTGCCTAGCTGTGGATTTTGGCCTCTAGCTCAGTCAGCATCCAGGGAAACCTATGAAACCTGTGCATTTTTTAAAACTAGACACCTAGGGGAATCGAGGATGGGGTGACCTGTGCAGCTCTCACCAGGTTCTATTACCCAGAATGCCTTGCATACCTCAAAATTAGTCCAAAAAAACACTTTTTCCTCACATTTCGGCGACACAAAGTTCTGGAATCTGAGAGGAGCCACAATTTTCATCCCACCCACCACTCCCCCAAGTCTCCCAATAAAAATGGTACCTTACTTGTGTGGACACGCCTAGTGCCCCGTGACAGGAAATGCCCCAAAACAACAACGTGGACACATCACATTTTCTCAAAGATAAAAGAGCTGTTATTTGTAAAGTGGCTAGCTGTGAATTTTGGCCTCTAGCTCAGCTGGCACCTAGGGAAACCTACAGAACCTGTGCATTTTTTAAAACTAGACACCTAGGGGAATCTAGGATGAAGTGACTTGTGGGGCTCTCACCAGGTTCTGTTACCCAGTATTCTTTGTAAACCTAAAAATTGGGCCAAAAAACACTTTTTTTCTCAAATTTCGGTGACAGAAAGTTCTGGAATCTGCGAGTAGCCACACTTTTCCTTCTAACCATCGTTCCCCCAGGTCTCTGGATAAAAATGGTACCTCACTTGTGTGGGTAGGCATAGTGCCCACGACAGGATATGCCCCAAAACACGACGTGGACAAATCACATTTTCCCCAAAAAACAGAGCTGTTTTTTGCAAAGTGCCTAGCTGTGGATTTTGGCCTCTAGCTCAGTCAGCATCCAGAGAAACCTATGAAACCTGTGCAGTTTTTAAAACTAGAGACCTAGGGGAATCTAGGATGGGGTGACTTGTAGGACTCTCACCAGGTTCTGTTACCCAGAATCCTTTGCAAACCTCAAAATTTGGCCCAAAAAACTTTTTCCTCACATTTTGGTGACACAAAGTTCTGGAATCTGAGAGGAGCCACAATTTCCCTCCAACCCACCACTCCCCCAAGTCTCCCAATAAAAATGGTACCTTACTTGTGTGGGCACGCCTAGAGCCCCGCGACAGGAAATGCCCCAAAACACAACGTGGACACATCACATTTTCCCAAAGAAAATAGAGCTGTTATTTGTAAAGTGCCTAGCTGTGAATTTTGGCCTCTAGCTCAGCTGGCACCTAGGGAAACCTACAGAACCTGTGCATTTTTTAAAACTAGACACCTGGGGAATCTAGGATGCAGTGACTTGTGAGGCTCTCACCAGGTTCTGTAACCCAGAATCCTTTGAAAACCTCAAAATTGGGCCCAAAAACACTTTTTCCTCACATTTTGGTGACAGAAAGTTCTGGAATCTGAGAGTAGCCACAAATTCCCTTCCACCCAGCGTTGCCCCAAGTCTCCCAATACAAATGTGACCTCACTTGTGTGGGTAGGTCTAGTGCCCGTAACTGGAAATGTCCCAAAACACAACGTGGACACATCAAATTTTCCCAAAGAAAACAGAGCTGTTTTTTGCAAAGTGCCTAGCTGTGGATTTTGGCCTCTAGCTCAGCCGGCACCTAGGGAAACCTACAAATCTTGTGCATTTTTTAAAACTAGACACCTAGGGGAATCTAAGATGGGATGACCTGTGGGGCTCTGACCAAATTCTAATACCCAAAATCCTTTGCAAACCTCAAAATGTTGCCCAAAAATCACTTTTTCCTCAAATTTCAGTGACAAAAAGTTCTGAAATCTGAGAGTAGCCACAAATTTCCTTCCACCCAGCGTTCCTACAAGTTTCCTGATGAAAATGGTACCTCACTTGTGTGGGTAGACCAGGTGCCCGTGACAGGTAATGCCCCAAAACACAACGTGGACACATCACATTTTCCCAAAGAAAACAGAGCTGTTTTTTGTAAAGTGCCTAGGTGTGGATTTTGGCCTCTAGCTCTGCCGGAACCTAGGGAAACCTACCAAACCTGTGAATTTTTAAAAACTAGACACCTGAGGAAATCCAGGATGAGGTGACTTGTGGGGCTCTCACCAGGTTCTGTTACCCAGAATCCTTTGCAAACCTAAAAATTGGCCAAAAACACTTTTTCCTCATATTTCGGTGACAGAAAGTTCTGGAATCTGAGAGTAGCCACAATTCTCCTTCTAACCATCGTTCCCCCAAATCTCCGGATAAAAATGGTACCTCACTTGTGTGGGTAGGCCTAGTGCCCACGACAGGATATGCTCCAAAACACAACGTGGACACATCACATTTTCCCCAAAAAACAGAGCTGTTTTTTGCAAAGTGCCTAGCTGTGGATTTTGGCCTCTAGCTCACCCAGCATCTAGGGAAACCAATGAAACCTGTGCATTTTTGAAAACTAGACACCTAGGGCAATCCAGGATGGGGTGACATGTGCATCTTTCACCAGGTTCTGTTACCCAGAATCCCTTGCATACCTCAAAATGTCTCCAAAAAAACTCTTTTTCCTCACATTTCGGTGACATAAAGTTCTGGAATCTGAGAGAAGCCACAATTTCCCTCCCACCCACCACTCTCCCAAGTCTCCCAATAAAAATGGTACCTCACTTGTGTGGGCATGCCTAGTGCCCCGCTTCAGGAAATGCCCCCAAACACAACGTGGACACATCACATTTTCCCCCAAAAACAGAGCTGTTTTTTGCAAAGTGACTAGCTGTTGATTTTGGCCTCTAGCTCACCCAGCATCTAGGGTAACCAATGAAACCTGTGCATTTTTTAAAACTAGACACCTTAGGGAATCCAGTATGGGGTGACTTGTGGGTCTCTCACCAGGTTCTGTTACCCAGAATCCTTTGCAAACCTCATAATTTGGCCCAAAAAAACACCCTTTCCTTACATTTCAGTGGAAGGAAAGTTCTGGAATCAGAAAGGAGCCACAAATTTGCTTCCACCTAGCATTCCCCCAATTCTCCCGATAAAAATGATACCTCACTTGTGTGGGTACGCCTAGTGCCCCGCGTCAGGAAATGCCCCAAAACACAATGTGGACACATGACTTTTTCCCAAAGAAAATAGAGCTGTTTTTAGCAAAGTGCCTCTCTGTGGATTTTGGCCCCTGGCTCAGCTGGCACCTAGGGAAACCTACAGAATCTGTGCATTTTTTAAAACTAGACACCTAGGGGAATCTAGGGTGGATTGACTTGTGGAGCTCTCATCAGGTTCTGTTACCCAGAATCCTTTGCAAACCTCAGAATTTGGCCAAATAACACTTTTCCTCACATTTCAGTGACAGAAAGTTCTGGAATCTGAGAGTAGCACAAATTCCTCTTTCACCGAGCTTTCCCCCAAGTCTCCTGATACAAATATGACCTCACTTGTGTGGGTAGGTCTAGTGCCCGTAACAGGAAATGTCCCAAAACACAACATGGACACATCACATTTTCCCAAAGAAAACAGAGCTGTTTTTTGCAAAGTGCCTAGCTGTGGATTTTGGCCTCTAGCTCAGCCGGCACCTAGGGAAACCTACAAATCTTGTGCATTTTTTAAAACTAGACACCTAGGGGAATCTAAGATGGGATGACCTGTGGGGCTCTGACCAAATTCTGTTACCCAAAATCCTTTGCAAACCTCAAAATGTTGCCCAAAAATCACTTTTTCCTCAAATTTCAGTGACAAAAAGTTCTGAAATCTGAGAGTAGCCACAAATTTCCTTCCACCCAGCGTTCCTACAAGTTTCCTGATGAAAATGGTACCTCACTTGTGTGGGTAGACCTAGTGCCTGTGACAGGAAATGCCCCAAAACACAACTTGGACACATCACATTTTCCCAAAGAAAACAGAGCTGTTTTTTGTAAAGTGCCTAGGTGTGGATTTTGGCCTCTAGCTCTGCCGGAACCTAGGGAAACCTACCAAACCTGTGAATTTTTGAAAACTAGACACCTGAGGAAATCCAGGATGAGGTGACTTGTGGGGCTCTCACCAGGTTCTGTTACCCAGAATCCTTTGCAAACCTAAAAATTGGCCAAAAACACTTTTTCCTCATATTTTGGTGACAGAAAGTTCTGGAATCTGAGAGTAGCCACAATTCTCCTTCTAACCATCGTTCCCCCAAGTCTCCGGATAAAAATGGTACCTCACTTGTGTGGGTAGGCCTAGTGCCCACGACAGGATATGCTCCAAAACACAACGTGGACACATCACATTTTCCCCAAAAAACAGAGCTGTTTTTTGCAAAGTGCCTAGCTGTGGATTTTGGCCTCTAGCTCACCCAGCATCTAGGGAAACCAATGAAACCTGTGCATTTTGGAAAACTAGACACCTAGGGCAATCCAGGATGGGGTGACATGTGCATCTTTCACCAGGTTCTGTTACCCAGAATCCCTTGCATACCTCAAAATGTCTCCAAAAAAACTCTTTTTCCTCACATTTCGGTGACATAAAGTTCTGGAATCTGAGAGGAGCCACAATTTCCCTCCCACCCACCACTCTCCCAAGTCTCCCAATAAAAATGGTACCTCACTTGTGTGGGCATGCCTAGTGCCCCGCTTCAGGAAATGCCCCCAAACACAACGTGGACACATCACATTTTCCCCAAAAAACAGAGCTGTTTTTTGCAAAGTGCCTAGCTGTTGATTTTGGCCTCTAGCTCACCCAGCATCTAGGGTAACCAATGAAACCTGTGCATTTTTTAAAACTAGACACCTTAGGGAATCCAGTATGGGGTGACTTGTGGGTCTCTCACCAGGTTCTGTTACCCAGAATCCTTTGCAAACCTCATAATTTGGCCCACAAAAACACCCTTTCCTTACATTTCAGTGGAAGGAAAGTTCTGGAATCAGAAAGGAGCCACAAATTTGCTTCCACCTAGCATTCCCCCAATTCTCCCGATAAAAATTATACCTCACTTGTGTGGGTACGCCTTGTGCCCCGCGTCAGGAAATGCCCCAAAACACAATGTGGACACATGACTTTTTCCCAAAGAAAATAGAGCTGTTTTTAGCAAAGTGCCTATCTGTGGATTTTGGCCCCTGGCTCAGCTGGCACCTAGGGAAACCTACAGAATCTGTGCATTTTTTAAAACTAGACACCTAGGGGAATCTAGGGTGGATTGACTTGTGGAGCTCTCATCAGGTTCTGTTACCCAGAATCCTTTGCAAACCTCAGAATTTGGCCAAATAACACTTTTCCTCACATTTCAGTGACAGAAAGTTCTGGAATCTGAGAGTAGCCACAAATTCCTCTTTCACCGAGCTTTCCCCCAAGTCTCCTGATACAAATATGACCTCACTTGTGTGGGTAGGTCTTGTGCCCGTAACAGGAAATGTCCCAAAACACAACGTGGACACATCACATTTTCCCAAAGAAAACAGAGCTGTTTTTTGCAAAGTGCCTAGCTGTGGATTTTGGCCTCTAGCTCAGCCAGCACCTAGGGAAACCTACAAATCTTGTGCATTTTTTAAAACTAGACACCTAGGGGAATCTAAGATGGGATGACCTGTGGGGCTCTGACCACATTGTGTTACCTAAAATCCTTTACAAACCTCAAAATTTTGCCCACAAATCACTTTTTCCTCAAATTTCAGTGACAGAAAGTTCTGAAATCTGAGAGTAGCCACAAATTTCCTTCCACCCAGCGTTCCTACAAGTTTCCTGATGAAAATGGTACCTCACTTGTGTGGGTAGACCTAGTGCCTGTGACAGGAAATGCCCCAAAACACAACGTGGACACATCACATTTTCCCAAAGGAAACAGAGCTGTTTTTTGTAAAGTGCCTAGGTGTGGATTTTGGCCTCTAGCTCTGCCGGAACCTAGGGAAACCTACCAAACCTGTGAATTTTTGAAAACTAGACACCTGAGGAAATCCAGGATGAGGTGACTTGTGGGGCTCTCGCCAGGTTCTGTTACCCAGAATCCTTTGCAAACCTCAGAATTTGGCCAAATAACACTTTTTCCTCACATTTCGGTGACAGAAAGTTCTGGAATCTGAGAGTAGCCACAAATTCCCTTCCACCCAGCGTTCCCTCAAGTCTCCCAATACAAATGTGACCTCACTTGTGTGGGTAGGTCTTGTGCCCGTAACAGGAAATGTCCCAAAACACAACGTGGACACATCACATTTTCCCAAAGAAAACAGAGCTGTTTTTTGCAAAGTGCCTAGCTGTGGATTTTGGCCTCTAGCTCAGCCAGCACCTAGGGAAACCTACAAATCTTGTGCATTTTTTAAAACTAGACACCTAGGGGAATCTAAGATGGGATGACCTGTGGGGCTCTGACCACATTGTGTTACCTAAAATCCTTTACAAACCTCAAAATTTTGCCCACAAATCACTTTTTCCTCAAATTTCAGTAACAGAAAGTTCTGAAATCTGAGAGTAGCCACAAATTTCCTTCCACCCAGCGTTCCTACAAGTTTCCTGATGAAAATGGTACCTCACTTGTGTGGGTAGACCTAGTGCCTGTGACAGGAAATGCCCCAAAACACAACGTGGACACATCACATTTTCCAAAAGAAAACAGAGCTGTTTTTTGTAAAGTGCCTAGGTGTGGATTTTGGCCTCTAGCTCTGCCGGAACCTAGGGAAACCTACCAAACCTGTGAATTTTTGAAAACTACACACCTGAGGAAATCCAGGATGAGGTGACTTGTGGGGCTCTCGCCAGGTTCTGTTACCCAGAATCCTTTGCAAACCTAAAAATTGGCCAAAAACACCTTTTCCTCATATTTCGGTGACAGAAAGTTCTGGAATCTGAGAGTAGCCACAATTCTCCTTCTAGCCATTGTTCCCCCAAGTCTCCGGATAAAAATGGTACCTCACTTGTGTGGGTAGGCCTAGTGCCCACGACAGGATATGCCCCAAAACACAACGTGGACACATCACATTTTCCCCCAAAAACAGAGCTGTTTTTTGCAAAGTGCCTAGCTGTGGATTTTGGCCTCTAGCTCACCCAGCATCTAAGGAAACCAATGAAACCTGTGCATTTTTGAAAACTAGACACCTAGGGCAATCCAGGATTGGGTGACATGTGCATCTTTCACCAGGTTCTGTTACCCAGAATCATTTGCATACCTCAAAATGTCTCCCAAAAAACTCTTTTTCCTCACATTTCAGTGACATAATGTTCTGGAATCTGAGAGGAGCCACAATTTCCCTCCCACCCACCACTCTCCCAAGTCTCCCAATGAAAATGGTAACTCACTTGTGTGGGCACGCCTAGTGCCCCGATTCAGGAAATGCCCCCAAACACAACATTGACAGATCACATTTTCCCCAAAAAACAGAGCTGTTTTTTGCAAAGTGCCTAGCTGTTGATTTTGGCCTCTAGCTCACCCAGCATCTAGGGTAACCAATGAAACCTGTGCATGTTTGAAAACTAGACACCTAGGGCAATCCAGGATGGGGTGACATGTGCATCTTTCACCAGGTTCTGTTACCCAGAATCCCTTGCATACCTCAAAACTTCTCCCCAAAAACAATTTTTCCTCACATTTCAGTGACATAAAGTTCTGGAATCTGAGAGGAGCCACAATTTCCCTCCCACCCACCACTCTCCCAAGTCTCCCAATAAAAAATGGTACCTCACTTGTGTGGGCACGCCTAGTGCCCCGCTTCAGGAAATGCTCCCAAACACAACGTGGACACATCACTTTTTCCCCAAAACACAGAGCTGTTTTTTGCAAAGTGCCTAGCTGTTGATTTTGGCCTCTAGCTCACCCAGCATCTAGGGTAACCAATGAAACCTGTGCATTTTTGAAAACTAGACACCTTAGGGAATCCAGTATGGGGTGACTTGTGGGTCTCTCACCAGGTTCTGTTACCCAGAATCCTTTGCAAACCTCATAATTTGTCCCAAAAAAACACCCTTTCCTCACATTTCAGTGGAAGGAAAGTTTTGGAATCAGAAAGGAGCCACCAATTTGGTTCCACTTAGCATTCCCCCAATTCTCCCGATAAAAATGATACCTCACTTGTGTGGGTACGCCTAGTGCCCCGCGTCAGGAAATGCCCCAAAACACAATGTAGACACTTCACTTTTTCCCAAAGAAAATAGAGCTGTTTTTAGCAAAGTGCCTATCTGTGGATTTTGGCCCCTGGCTCAGCTGGCACCTAGGGAAACCTACAGAATCTGTGCATTTTTTAAAACTAGACACCTAGGGGAATCTAGGGTGGAGTGACTTGTGGAGCTCTCATCAGGTTCTGTTACCCAGAATCCTTTGCAAACCTCAGAATTTGGCCAAATAACACTTTTCCTCACATTTCGGTGACAGAAAGTTCTGGAATCTGAGAGTAGCACAAATTCCTCTTTCACCGAGCTTTCCCCCAAGTCTCCTGATACAAATGTGACCTCACTTGTGTGGGTAGGTCTAGTGCCCGTAAAAGGAAATGTCCCAAAACACACCGTGGACACATCACATTTTCCCAAAGAAAACAGAGCTGTTTTTTGCAAAGTGCCTAGCTGTGGATTTTGGCCTTTAGCTCAGCCGGCACCTAGGGAAACCTACAAATCTTGTGCATTTTTTAAAACTAGACACCTAGGGGAATCTAAGATGGGATGACCTGTGGGGCTCTGACCAAATTCTTCTGTTACCCAAAATCCTTTGCAAACCTCAAAATTTGGCACAAAAATCACTTTTTCCTCAAATTTCAGTGACAGAAAGATCTGGAATCTGAGAGGAGCCACAAATTTCCTTCCACCCAGCGTTCCTACAGATTTCCTGATGAAAATGGTACCTCACTTGTGTGGGTCGACCTAGTGCCTGCGACAGGAAATGCCCCAAAACACAACGTGGACACATCACATTTTCCCAAAGAAAACAGAGCTGTTTTTTGTAAAGTGCCTAGGTGTGGATTTTGGCCTCTAGCTCTTCCGGAACCTAAGGAAACCTACCAAACCTGTGAATTTTTTAAAACTAGACACCTGAGGAAATCCAGGATGAGGTGACTTGTGGGGCTCTCGCCAGGTTCTGTTACCCCGAATCCTTTGCAAACCTCAATATTTGTCCAAAAAAAACACTTTTTCCTCAAATTTCGGTGACATAAGGTTCTGGAATCTGAGAGGAGCCACAATTTCCCTCCCACCCGCCACTCTGCCAAGTCTCCCAATAAAAATGGTACCTCACTTGTGTGGACACGC
The DNA here is from genome assembly GCF_031143425.1 of Pleurodeles waltl. Lineage (NCBI taxonomy): Eukaryota > Metazoa > Chordata > Amphibia > Caudata > Salamandridae > Pleurodeles > Pleurodeles waltl. Next base: position 1,139,504,291 of record NC_090444.1, read on the forward strand.
CTAGTGCCCCGCTTCAGGAAATGCCCCCAAACACAACGTGGACACATCACATTTTCCCAAAGAAAAGAGAGCTGTTTTTTTGGAAACTGCCTAGCTGTGGATTTTGGTCCCTAGCTCAGCCGGCACCTAGGGAAACATACCAAGCCTGTCCATTTTTGAAAACTAGACACCTAGGGGAATCTAAGATGGGATGACCTGTGGGGCTCTGACCAAATTCTTCTGTTACCCAAAATCCTTTGCAAACCTCAAAATTTGGCCCACAAATCACTTTTTCCTCAAATTTCAGTGACAGAAAGTTCTGGAATCTGAGAGGAGCCACAAATTTCCTTCCACCCAGCGTTCCTACAGGTTTCCTGATGAAAATGGTACCTCACTTGTGTGGGTAGACCTAGTGCCCGTGACAGGAAATGCCCCAAAACACAACGTGGACACATCACATTTTCCCAAAGAAAACAGAGCTGTTTTTTGTAAAGTGCCTAGGTGTAGATTTTGGCCTCTAGCTCTGCCGGAACCTAGGGAAACCTACCAAACCTGTGAATTTTTAAAAACTAGACACCTGAGGAAATCCAGGATGAGGTGACTTGTGGGGCTCTCACCAGGTTCTGTTACCCAGAATCCTTTGCAAACCTAAAAATTGGCCAAAAACACTTTTTCCTCATATTTCGGTGACAGAAAGTTCTGGAATCTGAGAGTAGCCACAATTCTCCTTCTAACCATCGTTCCCCCAAGTCTCCGGATAAAAATGGTACCTCACTTGTGTGGGTAGGCCTAGTGCCCACGACAGGATATGCTCCAAAACACAACGTGGACACATCACATTTTCCCAAAAAAACAGAGCTGTTTTTTGCAAAGTGCCTAGCTGTGGATTTTGGCCTCTAGCTCACCCAGCATCTAAGGAAACCAATGAAACCTGTGCATTTTTGAAAACTAGACACCTAGGGCAATCCAGGATTGGGTGACATGTGCATCTTTCACCAGGTTCTGTTACCCAGAATCCCTTGCATACCTCAAAATGTCTCCAAAAAAACTCTTTTTCCTCACATTTCAGTGACATAAAGTTCTGGAATCTGAGAGGAGCCACAATTTCCCTCCCACCCACCACTCTCCCAAGTCTCCCAATGAAAATGGTAACTCACTTGTGTGGGCACGCCTAGTGCCCCGATTCAGGAAATGCCCCCAAACACAACGTTGACAGATCACATTTTCCCCAAAAAACAGAGCTGTTTTTTGCAAAGTGCCTAGCTGTTGATTTTGGCCTCTAGCTCACCCAGCATCTAGGGTAACCAATGAAACCTGTGCATGTTTGAAAACTAGACACCTAGGGCAATCCAGGATGGGGTGACATGTGCATCTTTCACCAGGTTCTGTTACCCAGAATCCCTTGCATACCTCAAAACTTCTCCCCAAAAACAATTTTTCCTCACATTTCAGTGACATAAAGTTCTGGAATCTGAGAGGAGCCACAATTTCCCTCCCACCCACCACTCTCCCAAGTCTCCCAATAAAAAATGGTACCTCACTTGTGTGGGCACGCCTAGTGCCCCGCTTCAGGAAATGCTCCCAAACACAACGTGGACACATCACTTTTTCCCCAAAACACAGAGCTGTTTTTTGCAAAGTGCCTAGCTGTTGATTTTGGCCTCTAGCTCACCCAGCATCTAGGGTAACCAATGAAACCTGTGCATTTTTGAAAACTAGACACCTTAGGGAATCCAGTATGGGGTGACTTGTGGGTCTCTCACCAGGTTCTGTTACCCAGAATCCTTTGCAAACCTCATAATTTGTCCCAAAAAAACACCCTTTCCTCACATTTCAGTGGAAGGAAAGTTTTGGAATCAGAAAGGAGCCACCAATTTGGTTCCACTTAGCATTCCCCCAATTCTCCCGATAAAAATGATACCTCACTTGTGTGGGTACGCCTAGTGCCCCGCGTCAGGAAATGCCCCAAAACACAATGTAGACACTTCACTTTTTCCCAAAGAAAATAGAGCTGTTTTTAGCAAAGTGCCTATCTGTGGATTTTGGCCCCTGGCTCAGCTGGCACCTAGGGAAACCTACAGAATCTGTGCATTTTTTAAAACTAGACACCTAGGGGAATCTAGGGTGGAGTGACTTGTGGAGCTCTCATCAGGTTCTGTTACCCAGAATCCTTTGCAAACCTCAGAATTTGGCCAAATAACACTTTTCCTCACATTTCGGTGACAGAAAGTTCTGGAATCTGAGAGTAGCACAAATTCCTCTTTCACCGAGCTTTCCCCCAAGTCTCCTGATACAAATGTGACCTCACTTGTGTGGGTAGGTCTAGTGCCCGTAAAAGGAAATGTCCCAAAACACACCGTGGACACATCACATTTTCCCAAAGAAAACAGAGCTGTTTTTTGCAAAGTGCCTAGCTGTGGATTTTGGCCTTTAGCTCAGCCGGCACCTAGGGAAACCTACAAATCTTGTGCATTTTTTAAAACTAGACACCTAGGGGAATCTAAGATGGGATGACCTGTGGGGTTCTGACCAAATTCTTCTGTTACCCAAAATCCTTTGCAAACCTCAAAATTTGGCCCAAAAATCACTTTTTCCTCAAATTTCAGTGACAGAAAGATCTGGAATCTGAGAGGAGCCACAAATTTCCTTCCACCCAGCGTTCCTACAGGTTTCCTGATGAAAATGGTACCTCACTTGTGTGGGTCGACCTAGTGCCCGCGACAGGAAATGCCCCAAAACACAACGTGGACACATCACATTTTCCCAAAGAAAACAGAGCTGTTTTTTGTAAAGTGCCTAGGTGTGGATTTTGGCCTCTAGCTCTTCCGGAACCTAAGGAAACCTACCAAACCTGTGAATTTTTTAAAACTAGACACCTGAGGAAATCCAGGATGAGGTGACTTGTGGGGCTCTCGCCAGGTTCTGTTACCCAGAATCCTTTGCAAACCTCAATATTTGTCCAAAAAAACACTTTTTCCTCAAATTTCGGTGACATAAGGTTCTGGAATCTGAGAGGAGCCACAATTTCCCTCCCACCCGCCACTCTGCCAAGTCTCCCAATAAAAATGGTACCTCACTTGTGTGGACACGCCTAGTGCCCCGCTTCAGGAAATGCCCCCAAACACAACGTGGACACATCACATTTTCCGAAAGAAAAGAGAGCTGTTTTTTTGGAAACTGCCTAGCTGTGGATTTTGGTCCCTAGCTCAGCCGGCACCTAGGGAAACATACGAAGCCTGTCCATTTTTGAAAACTAGACACCTAGGGGAATCTAAGATGGGATGACCTGTGGGGCTCTGACCAAATTCTTCTGTTACGCAAAATCCTTTGCAAACCTCAAAATTTGGCCCACAAATCACTTTTTCCTCAAATTTCAGTGACAGAAAGTTCTGGAATCTGAGAGGAGCCACAAATTTCCTTCCACCCAGCGTTCCTACAGGTTTCCTGATGAAAATGGTACCTCACTTGTGTGGGTAGACCTAGTGCCCGCAGCAGGAAATGCCCCAAAACACAACGTGGACACATCACATTTTCCCAAAGAAAACAGAGCTGTTTTTTGTAAAGTGCCTAGGTGTGGATTTTGGCCTCTAGCTCTTCCGGAACCTAAGGAAACCTACCAAACCTGTGAATTTTTTAAAACTAGACACCTGAGGAAATCCAGGATGAGGTGACTTGTGGGGCTCTCGCCAGGTTCTGTTACCCAGAATCCTTTGCAAACCTCAATATTTGTCCAAAAAAACACTTTGGGGGTCATTCTAACCCTGGTGGTCCAAGACCGCCAGGGCTAAAATGACGGGGGCACCGCCAACAGGCTGGCGGTGCCCCGCTGGGCATTCTGACCGCGGCGGTTCGGCCGCGGTCAGAAGTGGAAAACCGGCGGTCTCCCGCCGGTTTTCCGCTGCCCAAATAAATCCTCCATGGCGGCGCAGCAAGCTGCGCCACCATGGAGGATTCTGTCACCCCATACCGCCATCCTGTTCCTGGCGGTTCTCCCGCCAGGAACAGGATGGTGGTATGGGGTGTCGCGGGCCCCTGGGGGCCCCTGCAGTGCCCATGCCAATGGCATGGGCACTGCAGGGGCCCCAGTAAGAGGGCCCCAAAAGAATTTCAGTGTCTGCTTTGCAGACAATGAAATTCGCGACGGGTGCAACTGCACCCGTCGCACCTTCCCACTCCGCCGGCTCAATTCTGAGCCGGCGTCCTCGTGGGAAGGTAGTTTTACACTGGGCTGGCGGGCGGCCTTTTGGCGGTCACCCGCCAGCCCAGTGTAAAACACAGAATAGCCGCAGCGGTCTTCCGACCGCGGTGCGGTATTCTGGAGGGGGGAAGTCTGGCGGGCGGCCTCCGCCGCCCGCCAGACTTAGAATCACCCCCTTTTTCCTCACATTTCGGTGACATAAGGTTCTGGAATCTGAGAGGAGCCACAATTTCCCTCCCACCCGCCACTCTGCCAAGTCTCCCAATAAAAATGGTACCTCACTTGTGTGGAAACGCCTAGTGCCCCGCTTCAGGAAATGCCCCCAAACACAACGTGGACACATCACATTTTCCCAAAGAAAAGAGAGCTGTTTTTTTGCAAACTGCCTAGCTGTGGATTTTGGTCCCTAGCTCAGCTGGCACCTAGGGAAACATACCAAGCCTGTCCATTTTTGAAAACTAGACACCTAGGGGAATCCAGGATGGGGTGATTTGTGGGTCTCCCACATGGTTCTGTTTCCCAGAATCCTTTGCAAACCTCATATTTGGCCAAAAAAACACCTTTTCCTCACATTTCAGTGGAAGGAAAGTTCTGGAATCAGAAAGGAGCCACAAATTTGCTTCCACCCAGCATTCCCCCAATTCTCCCGATAAAAATGATACCTCACTTGTGTGGGTACGCCTAGTGCCCGCATCAGGAAATGCCCCAAAACACAATGTGGACACATCACTTTTTCCCAAAGAAAATAGAGCTGTTTTTAGCAAAGTGCCTATCTGTGGATTTTGCCCCCTAGCTCAGCTGGCACCTAGGGAAACCTACAGAATCTGTGCATTTTTGAAAACTAGACAACTAGGGGAATCTAGGATGGAGTGACAAGTGGAGCGCTCATCAGGTTCTATTACCCAGAATCCTTTGCAAACCTCAGAATTTGGCCAAATAAAAATTTTTCCTCACATTTCGGTGACAGAAAGTTCTGGAATATGAGGGTAGCCACAAATTCCCTTCCACCCAGCGCTCCCCCAAGTCTCCTCATACAAATGTGACCTCACTTGTGTGGGTAGGTCTAGCGCCCGTATCAGGAAATGTCTCAAACCACAACGTGGACACATCAAATTTTCCCAAAGAAAACAGAGCTGTTTTTTGCAAAGTGCCTAATTGTGGATGTTGGCCTCTAGCTCAGCCGGCACCTAGGGAAACCTACAAATCTTGTGCATTTTTTAAAACTAGACACCTAGGGGAAGCTAAGATGGGATGACGTGTGGGGCTCTGACCAAATTCTGTTACCCAAAATCCTTTGCAAACCTCAATCTTTGGCCCAAAAATCACTTTTTCCTCAAATTTCAGTGACAGAAAGTTCTGGAATCTGAGAGGAGCCACAAATATCCTTTCACCCAGCGTTCCTAGAAGTTTCCTGATGAAAATGGTACCTCACTTGTGTGGGTAGACATAGTGCCCGCGACAGGAAATGCCCCAAAACACAACGTGGACACATCACATTTTCCCAAAGAAAATAGAGCTGTTATTTGTAAAGTGCCTAGCTGTGAATTTTGGCCTCTAGCTCAGCTGGCACCTAGGGAAACCTACAGAACCTGTGCATTTTTTATAACTAGACACCTAGGGGAATCTAGGATGAGGTGACTTGTGGGGCTTTCACCAGGTTCTGTTACCCAGAATCCCTTACATACCTCAATATTTGTAAAAAAAAACACTTTTTCCTCACATTTCGGTGACATAAGGTTCTGGAATCTGAGAGGAGCCACAATTTCCCTCCCACCCACCACTCTGCCAAGTCTCCCAATAAAAATGGTACCTCACTTGTGTGGACACGCCTAGTGCCCCGCTTCAGGAAATGCCCCCAAACACAACGTGGACACATCACATTTTCCCAAAGAAAAGAGAGCTGTTTTTTTGCAAACTGCTTAGCTGTGGATTTTGGTCCCTAGCTCAGCCGGCACCTAGGGAAACCTACCAAGCCTGTGCATTTTCGAAAACTAGACACCTTAGGGAATCCAGGATGGGGTGACTTGTGGGTCTCTCACCAGGTTCTGTTACCCAGAATCCTTTGCAAACCTCATAATTTGGCCAAAAAAACACCTTTTCCTCACATTTCAGTGGAAGGAATGTTCTGGAATCAGAAAGGAGCCACAAATGTGCTTCCACCCAGCATTCCCCAAATTCTCCTGATAAAAATGATACCTCACTTGTGTGGGTACGCCTAGTGCCCCGCGTCAGGAAATGCCCCAAAAGACAATGGGAACACATCACTTTTTCCCAAAGAAAATAGAGCTGTTTTTAGCAAAGTGCCTATCTGTGGATTTTGGCCCATAGCTCAGCTGGCACCTATGGAAACCTACAGAATCGGTGCATTTTTTAAAACTAGACACCTAGGGGAATCTAGGATGGAGTGACTTGTGGAGCTCTCATCAGGTTCTGTTACCCAGAATCCTTTGCAAACCTCAGAATTTGGCCAAATAACACTTTTTCCTCACATTTCGGTGACAGAAAGTTCTGGAATCTGAGAGTAGCCACAAATTCCCTTCCACCCAGCGTTCCCCCAAGTCTCCCAATTCAAATGTGACCTCACTTGTGTGGGTAGGTCTAGTGCCCGTAACTGGAAATGTCCCAAAACACAACGTGGACACATCACATTTTCCCAAAGAAAACAGAGCTGTTTTTTGCAAAGTGCCTAGCTGTGGATTTTGGCCTCTAGCTCAGCCGGCACCTAGGGAAACCTACAAATCTTGTGCATTTTTTAAAACTAGACACCTAGGGGAATCTAAGATGGGATGACCTGTGGGGCTCTGACCAAATTCTGTTACCCAAAATCCTTTGCAAACCTCAAAATGTTGCCCAAAAATCACTTTTTCCTCAAATTTCAGTGACAGAAAGTTCTGAAATCTGAGAGTAGCCACAAATTTCCTTCCACCGAGCGTTCCTACAAGTTTCCTGATGAAAATGGTACCTCACTTGTGTGGGTAGACCTAGTGCCCGTGACAGGAAATGCCCCAAAACACAACGTGGACACATCACATTTTCCCAAAGAAAACAGAGCTGTTTTTTGTAAAGTGCCTAGGTGTGGATTTTGGCCTCTAGCTCTGCCGGAACCTAGGGAAACCTACCAAACCTGTGAATTTTTGAAAACTAGACACCTGAGGAAATCCAGGATGAGGTGACTTGTGTGGCTCTCACCAGGTTCTGTTACCCAGAATCCTTTGCAAACCTAAAAATTGGTCAAAAACACTTTTTCCTCATATTTCGGTGACAGAAAGTTCTGGAATCTGAGAGTAGCCACAATTCTCCTTCTAACCATCGTTCCCCCAAGTCTCCGGATAAAAATGGTACCTCACTTGTGTGGGTAGGCCTAGTGCCCACGACAGGATATGCTCCAAAACACAACGTGGACACATCACATTTTCCCCAAAAAACAGAGCTGTTTTTTGCAAAGTGCCTAGCTGTTGATTTTGGCCTCTAGCTCACCCAGCATCTAGGGTAACCAATGAAACCTGTGCATTTTTTAAAACTAGACACCTTAGGGAATCCAGTATGGGGTGACTTGTGGGTCTCTCACCAGGTTCTGTTACCCAGAATCCTTTGCAAACCTCATAATTTGGCCAAAAAAACAGCCTTTCCTTACATTTCAGTGGAAGGAAAGTTCTGGAATCAGAAAGGAGCCACAAATTTGCTTCCACCTAGCATTCTCCCAATTCTCCCGATAAAAATGATACCTCACTTGTGTGGGTACGCCTAGTGCCCCGCGTCAGGAAATGCCCCAAAACACAATGTGGACTCTTCACATTTTCCCAAAGAAAACAGAGCTGTTTTTTGCAAAGTGCCTAGCTGTGGATTTTGGCCTCTAGCTCAGCCAGCACCTAGGGAAACCTACAAATCTTGTGCATTTTTTAAAACTAGACACCTAGGGGAATCTAAGATGGGATGACCTGTGGGGCTCTGACCACGTTGTGTTACCTAAAATCCTTTACAAACCTCTAAATTTTGCCCACAAAATACTTTTTCCTCAAATTTCAGTGACAGAAAGTTCTGAAATCTGAGAGTAGCCACAAATTTCCTTCCACCGAGCGTTCCTACAAGTTTCCTGATGTAAATGGTACCTCACTTGTATGGGTAGACCTAGTGCCTGTGACAGGAAATGCCCCAAAACACAACGTGGACATATCACATTTTCCCAAAGAAAACAGAGCTGTTTTTTGTAAAGTGCTTAGATGTGGATTTTGGCCTCTAGCTCTGCCGGAACCTAGGGAAACCTACCAAACCTGTGAATTTTTTAAAACTAGACAGCTGAGGAAATCCAGGATGAGGTGACTTGTGGGACTCTCACCAGGTTCTGTTACCCAGAATCCTTTGCAAACCTAAAAATTGGCCAAAAATACCTTTTCCTCATATTTCGGTGACTGAAAGTTCTGGAATCTGAGAGTAGCCACAATTCTCCTTCTAACCATCGTTCCCTCAAGTCTCTGGATAAAAATGGTACCTCACTTGTGTGGGTAGGCCTAGTGCCCACAACAGGATTTGCCCTAAAACACAACATGGACACATCACATTTTCCCCAAAAAACAGAGCTGTATTTTGCAAAGTGCCTAGCTGTGGATTTTGGCCTCTAGCTCACCCAGCATCTAGGGAAACCAATGAAACCTGTGCATTTTTTAAAACTAGACGCCTAGGGCAATCCAGGATGGGGTGACATGTGCATCTTTCACCAGGTTCTGTTACCCAGAATCCCTTGCATACCTCAAAACTTCTCCAAAAAAAACTATTTTTCCTCACATTTCGGTGACATAAAGTTCTGGAATCTGAGAGGAGCCACAATTTCCCTCCCACCCACCACTCTCCCAAGTCTCCCAATAAAAATGGTACCTCACTTATGTGGGCACGCCTAGTGCCCCGCTTCAGGAAATGCCCCCAAACACAACGTGGATACATCACATTTTCCCCAAAAAACAGAGCTGTTTTTTGCAAAGTGCCTAGCTGTGGATTTTGGCCTCTAGCTCACCCAGCATCTAGGGTAACCAATGAAACCTGTGCATGTTTGAAAACTAGACACCTAGGGCAATCCAGGATGGGGTGTCATGTGCATCTTTCTCCAGGTTCTGTTACCCAGAATCCCTTGCATACCCCAAAACTTCTCCAAAAAAACTATTTTTCCTCACATTTCGGTGACATAAAGTTCTGGAATCTGAGAGGAGCCACAATTTCCCTCCCACCCACCACTCTCCCAAGTCTCCCAATAAAAATGGTACCTCACTTGTGTGGGTACGCCTAGTGCCCCGCTTCAGGAAATGCCCCCAAACAAAACGTGGACACATCACATTTTCTCCAAAAAACAGAGCTGTTTTTTGCAAAGTGCCTAGCTGTTGATTTTGGCCTCTAGCTCACCCAGCATCTAGGGTAACCAATGAAACCTGTGCATTTTTTAAAACAAGAAACCTTAGGGAATCCAGTATGGGTTGACTTGTGGGTCTCTCACCAGGTTCTGTTACCCAGAATCCTTTGCAAACCTCATAATTTGGCCCAAAAAAACACCTTTTCCTCACATTTCAGTGGAAGGAAAGTTCTGGAATCAGAAAGGAGCCACAAATTTGCTTCCACCCGGCATTCCCCCAATTCTCCCGATTAAAATGATACCTCACTAGTGTGGGTACGCCTAGTGCCCCGCGTCAGGAAATGCCCCAAAACACAATGTGGACACATCACTTTTTCCCAAAGAAAATAGAGCTGTTTTTAGCAAAGTGCCTATCTGTGGATTTTGGCCCCTAGCTCAGCTGGCACCTAGGGAAACCTACAGAATCTGTGCATTTTTGAAAACTAGACACCTAGGGGAATCTACGATGGAGGTACTTGTGGAGCTCTCATCAGGTTCTGTTATCCAGAATCCTTTGCAAACCTCAGAATTTGGCCAAATAACACTTTTTCCTCACATTTCGGTGACAGAAAGTTCTGGAATCTGAGAGTAGCCACAAATTCCCTTCCACCCAGCGTTCCCCCAAGTCTCCCAATACAAATGTGACCTCACTTGTGTGGGTAGGTCTAGTGCCCGTAACAGGAAATGTCCCAAAACACACCATGGACACATCACATTTTCCCAAAGAAAACAGAGCTGTTTTTTGCAAAGTGCCTAGCTGTGGATTTTGGCCTCTAGCTCAGCCGGCACCTAGGGAAACCTACAAATCTTGTGCATTTTTTAAAACTAGACACCTAGGGGAATCTAAGATGGGATGACCTGTGGGGCTCTGACCAAATTCTGTTACCCAAAATCCTTTGCAAACCTCAAACTTTGGCCGAAAAATAACTTTTTCCTCAAATTTCAGTGACAGAAAGTTCTGAAATCTGAGAGTAGCCACAAATTTCCTTCCTCCCAGCATTCCTACAAGTTTTCTGATGAAAATGGTACCTCACTTGTGTGGGTAGACCTAGTGCCCGTGACAGGAAATGCCCCAAAACACAACGTGGATGCATCACATTTTCCTAAAGAAAACAGCTGTTTTTTGTAAAGTGCCTAGGTGTGGATTTTGGCCTCTAGCTCTGCCGGAACCTAGGGAAACCTGCAAACCTGAGAATTTTTGAAAACTAGACACCTGAGGAAATCCAGGATGAGGTGACTTGTGGGGCTCTCACCAGGCTCTGTTACCCAGAATCCTTTGCAAACCTAAAAATTGGCCAAAAACACCTTTTCCTCATATTTCGGTGACAGTAAGTTCTGGAATCTGAGAGTAGCCACAATTCTCCTTCTAACCATCGTTCCCCCAAGTCTCCGGATAAAAATGGTACCTCACTTGTGTAGGTGGGCCTAGTGCCCACGACAGGATATGCCCCAAAACACAACGTGGACTCATCACATTTTCCCCAAAAAACAGAGCTGTTTTTTGCAAAGTGCCTAGCTGTGGATTTTGGCCTCTAGCTCACCCAGCATCTAGGGAAACCAATGAAACCTGTGCATTTTTGAAAACTAGACACCCAGGGCAATCCAGGATGGGGTGACATGTGCATCTTTCACCAGGTTCTGTTACCCAGAATCCCTTGCATACCCCAAAACTTCTCCAAAAAAACTCTTTTTCCTCACATTTCGGTGACATAAAGTTCTGGAATCTGAGAGGAGCCACAATTTCCCTCCCACCCACCACTCTCCCAAGTCTCCCAATGAAAATGGTACCTCACTTGTGTGGGTACGCCTAGTGCCCCGCGTCAGGAAATGCCCCAGAACACAATGTGGACACTTCACTTTTTCCCAAAGAAAATAGAGCTGTTTTTAGCAAAGTGCCTAGCTGTTGATTTTGGCCCCTGGCTCAGCTGGCACCTAGGGAAACCTAGAGAATCTGTGCATTTTTTAAAACTAAACACCTAGGGGAATCTAGGGTGGAGTGACTTGTGGAGCTCTCATCAGGTTCTGTTACCCAGAATCCTTTGCAAACCTCAGAATTTGGCCAAATAACACTTTTCCTCACATTTCGGTGACAGAAAGTTCTGGAATCTGAGAGTAGCACAAATTCCTCTTTCACCGAGCTTTCCCCCAAGTCTCCTGATACAAATGTGACCTCACTTGTGTGGGTAGGTCTAGTGCCCGTAACAGGAAATGTCCCAAAACACAACGTGGACACATCACATTTTCCCAAAGAAAACAGAGCTGTTTTTTGCAAAGTGCCTAGCTGTGGATTTTGGCCTTTAGCTCAGCCGGCACCTAGGGAAACCTACAAATCTTGTGCATTTTTTAAAACTAGACACCTAGGGGAATCTAAGATGGGATGACCTGTGGGGCTCTGACCAAATTCTTCTGTTACCCAAAATCCTTTGCAAACCTCAAAATTTGGCCCAAAGATCACTTTTTCCTCAAATTTCAGTGACAGAAAGTTCTGGAATCTGAGAGGAGCCACAAATTTCCTTCCACCCAGCGTTCCTACAGGTTTCTTGATGAAAATGATACCTCACTTGTGTGGGTAGACCTAGTGCCCGCGACAGGAAATGCCCCAAAACACAACGTGGACACATCACATTTTCCCAAAGAAAATAGAGCTGTTATTTGTAAATTGCCTAGCTGTGAATTTTGGCCTCTAGCTGAGCTGGCACCTAGGGAAACCTACAGAACCTGTGCATTTTTTAAAACTAGACACCTAGGGGAATCTAGGATGGGGTGACTTGTGGGACTTTCACCAGGTTCTGTTACCCAGAATCCCTTGCAAACCTCAAAATTTGTCCAAAAAAACACTTTTTCCTCACATCTCGGTGACATAAAGTTCTGGAACCAGGAGAGTAGCAACAATTTCCCTCCCACCCACCACTCTCCCAAGTCTCCCAATAAAAATGGTACCTCACTTGTGTGGGCACACCTAGTGCCCCGCTTCAGGAAATGCCCCCAAACACAACGTGGACACAGCACTTTTTCCCAAAGAAAACGGAGCGGTTTTTTGCAAAGTGCCTAGCTGTGGATTTTGGCCTCTAGCTCAGCCAGCACCTAAGGAAACCTACAAATCTTGTGCATTTTTTAAAAACTAGACACCTAGGGGAATCTAAGATGGGATGACCTGTGGGGCTCTGACCAAATTCTGTTACCCAAAATCCTTTACAAACCTCAAAATTCTGCCCAAAAATCACTTTTTCCTCAAATTTCAGTAACAGAAAGTTCTGAAATCTGAGAGTAGCCACAAATTTCCTTCCACCCAGCGTTCCTACAAGTTTCCTGATGAAAATGGTACCTCACTTGTGTGGGTAGACCTAGTGCCTGTGACAGGAAATGCCCCAAAACACAACGTGGACACATGACATTTTCCCAATGAAAACAGAGCTGTTTTTTGTAAAGTGCCTAGGTGTGGATTTTGCCCTCTAGCTCTGCCGGAACCTAGGGAAACCTACCAAACCTGTGAATTTTTGAAAACTAGACACCTGAGGAAATCCAGGATGAGGTGACTTGTGGGGCTCTCACCAGGTTCTGTTACCCAGAATCCTTTGCAAACCTAAAAATGGGCCAAAAACACCTTTTCCTCATATTTCGGTGACAGAAAGTTCTGGAGTCTGAGAGTAGCCACAATTCTCCTTCTAACCATCGTTCCCTCAAGTCTCCGGATAAAAATGGTACCTCACTTGTGTGGGTAGGCCTAGTGCCCACGACAGGATATGCCCCAAAACACAACGTGGACACATCACATTTTCCCCCCAAAACAGAGCTGTTTTTTGCAAAGTGCCTAGCTGTGGATTTTGGCCTCTAGCTCACCCAGCATCTAGGGTAACCAATGAAACCTGTGCATGTTTGAAAACTAGACACCTAGGGCAATCCAGGATGGGGTGACATGTGCATCTTTCACCAGGTTCTGTTACCCAGAATCCCTTGCATACCCCAAAACTTCTCCAAAAAAACTATTTTTCCCTCACATTTCGGTGACATAAAGTTCTGGAATCTGAGAGGAGCCACAATTTCCCTCCCACCCACCACTCTCCCAAGTCTCCCAATAAAAATGGTACCTCACTTGTGTGGACACGCCTAGTGCCCCGCTTCAGGAAATGCCCCCAAACGCAACGTGGACACATCACATTTTCCCAAAGAAAACAGAGCTGTTTTTTTGCAAACTTCCTTGCTGTGGATTTTGGTCCCTAGCTCAGCCGGCAACTAGGGAAACCTACCAAGCCTGTGCATTTTCGAAAACTAGACACCTAGGGGGATCCAGGATGGGGTGACTTGTGGGTCTCTCACCAGGTTCTGTTACCCAGAATCCTTTGCAAACCTCATAATTTGGCCAAAAAAACACCTTTTCCTCACATTTCAGTGGAAGGAATGTTCTGGAATCAGAAAGGAGCCACAAATTTGCTTCCACTTAGCATTCCCCAAATTCTCCTCATAAAAATGATACCTCACTTGTGTGGGTACGCCTAGTGCCCCGCATCAGGAAATGCCCCAAAACACAATGTGGACACATCACTTTTTCCCAAAGAAAATAGAGCTGTTTTTAGCAAAGTGCCTATCTGTGGATTTTGGCCCCTAGCTCAGCTGGCACCTAGGGAATCCTACAGAATCTGTGCATTTTCGAAAACTAGACACCTAGGGGAATCTAGGATGGAGTGACTTGTGGAGCTCTCATCAGGTTCTATTACCCAGAATCCTTTGCAAATCTCAGAATTTGGCCAAATAACACTTTTTCCTCACATTTCAGTGACAGAAAGTTCTGGAATCTGAGAGTGCCACAAATTCCCTTCCACCCAGCGTTCCTCCAAGTCTGCCAATACAAATGTGACCTCACTTGTGTGGGTAGGTCTAGTGCCCGTAACAGGAAATGTCCCAAAACACAACGTGGACACATCACATTTTCCCAAAGAAAACAGAGCTGTTTTTTGCAAAGTGCCTAGCTGTGGATTTTGGCCTCTATCTCAGCCGGCACCTAGGGGAAGCTACAAATCTTGTGCATTTTTAAAAACTAGACACCTAGGGGAATCTAAGATGGGATGACCTGTGGGGCTCTGACCAAATTCTGTTACCCAAAATCCTTTGCAAACCTCACCCTTTTGCCCAAAAATCACTTTTTCCTCAAATTTCAGTGACAGAAAGTTCTGAAATCTGAGAGTAGCCACAAATTTCCTTCCACCCAGCTTTCCTACAAGTTTCCTGATGAAAATGGTACCTCACTTGTGTGGGTAGACCTAGTGCCTGTGACAGGAAATGCCCCAAAACACAACGTGGACACATCACATTTTCCCAAAGAAAATAGACCTGTTTTTTGCAAAGTGCCTAGCTGTGGATTTCGGCCCGTAGCTCGGCCGGCACCTAGGAAAACCTACCAAACCTAGGCATTTTTTAAAATTAGACACCTAGGTGAATCCAAAATTGGGAGTCTTGTGGTGCTCTCACCAGGTTCTGTTACCCAGAATCCTTTGCAAACCTCAAAATGTGGCCCAAAAAACACTTTTTCCTCCTATTTCGGTGGAAGGAAAATACTGGAATCAGAAAGGAGCCACAAATTTCCTTCCATCCAGCATTCCCCTAATTGTCCCGATAAAAATGGTACCTCACTTGTGTGGGTAGACCTAGTGCCCGCGATCGGAAATGCCCCAAAACACAACATGGACACATCACATTTTCCGAAAGAAAACAGAGCTGTTTTTTGCAAAGTTCCTAGCTGTTGATTTTAGCCTCTGGCTCAGCCGGAACCTAGGGAAACCTACCAAACCTGTGTATTTTTGAAAACTAGACACCTAGGGGAATCCAGGATGGGGTGACTTGTGGGGCTCTCACCAGGGTTTGTTACCCGGAATCCTTTGCAAACCTCAAAATTTGGCCAAAAAAAAAACTTTTTCCGCACATTTCGGTGGAAGGAAAGTTCTAGAATCAGAAAGGAGCCATAAATTTCCTTCCACCCAGCATTCCCCCAATTCTCCCGATAAAAATGGTACCTCACTTATGTGGGTAGAACTGGTGCTCGCAACAGGAAACGCCCCAAAACACAACATGGACACATCACATTTTCCCAAAGAAAACAGAGTTGTGTTTTGTAAAGTGCCTAGATGTGGATATTAGCCTCTGGCTCAGCCGGATCCTAGGGAAACCTACAAACCCTGTGCATTTTTTAAAACTAGACACCTAGGGAAATCCAGAATAGGGTGATTTGTAGGGCTCTCACCAGGTTCTGCTACCCAGAATCCTTTGCAAACCTCAACATTTGTCCAAAAAAACACTTTTTCCTCATATTTCAGTGACAGAAAGTTCTGGAATCTGAGAGGAGCCACAAATTTTCTTTCCACCCAGTATTCCCCCAAGTTTCCCAATAGAAATGGTACCTCACTTGTGTGCCTTGTGCCCGCGAAAGAAAGTGCCCCAAAACACTATGTGGACACATAAAAATTATCAAGTACAAAACTCCCTGTTTTTGCAAGGGAACACCTGTGTTTTTGGTCCTGGGATCAGCGGCCATTTAGGGAGACCTACCAAACCCAATCATTTCTGAAAACTAGACACCTGAGGGAGTCGAGGAAGGTGTGACTTGCGTGGTTCCCCCAGTGTTTTCCCACCTGGAGTCCTCATCAAACCTCATATTTTGCTAAAAAAAAATCTAATTTTGCCCATATTTCTGTGTGGGATCATCTCACTGGGACAAATTTCCTACCAGCCAACATTCCTTTCAGTCTCCCGTTAAAAATGATACTTCACTTGTGTAGGTGGGTCAAGTGCCTATGTCAGGGAGGATCCAAAAACATGTCAAAATTGAGGGGGTACCAAAGCGGGTCTAAAAGGACAGTTTAAAAAACTCACTTTTAGGCTGACAAGTGGGGCAGAATTTTTATCGGTATAGATGAGACAATACTGGGTGGTAGGAATTTTGTGGATTCCTGCAGATTCCAGAAGGTTCCATCACAAAAATGTGGGGAAAATGTGTGATTTCCAGTTCGGGAACATTCTAGCCCAAACTGCCAGGCCAGGTCCTCCCTCGACCGGACACAAGCATCCTGGGACTGGTTTCAGGGTATCACCCTTCATCAGCCAGGCTAGCTTGTACAAGTAGCCAGTCCTCAGTACATGATAGGGCAAAGTTGACATCAAGTACCCCAGAGGAAAAATAAAATCCCAGTACTTTTGATCACAATTGTGCATGTGTCTGTCTGCAGGGTCTGTGCATTGCTCTGCTGAAGAGTAATCATGAAGAGGCTAGATCCCTGCCCAAAACCCCCTAACACCACTGCTCAGGCTACATTGACTATTGACATTGTCAGGGGCCTGATGCATGTGCACAGTGGACTTAGTAGTGTGGAGCCCCTGTAAACCTGTGTCTAAACATGCAACCATGGGTCTGTGTGGGCATAAACACTCCCACGGTAGTGATGAAGAGTAGGCTGCCATGTTTACCGTAGTTGGTGGCATGCACAAATATATATACCAGATATCTCAGAACACATATACTACTTAAATGGCACAGGCCTGGTAATGTGTATTGGAGTCTGGACAAAAAGGCAACTTTCCACAAATGTTAGTGCATATGTATCACAAGATCACCAACAGAATAAAATGAGCTTCAGATGTGTTCCGACATACAGAAACATAGGTGGCACTAATATGACTACACAGGTATTTGACAAAGTCCAACATATGTCCATGCAGGAAGATAGATATGTGAGGTTTTATATCTCATTAACACACTGCTGTGGTCATATTTTACTGACATGACACTACACATGTCTTTCCACACACACACAGCGCATGCCATTCTTCATTGACAAATGTGTGTACACCATCTAAGATGCATGGGGAACTCTGGGCCATATGTACTCTGGCCTGCGCCGTTCCAACACCACATTAGCATCATATTTTTTAGGCTAATGTGGTGTTGGAAGGGCAAAAACACTGAGACATATTTTCAAAGTATGGCAATACTTGCATTGCGCCACTTTGTAACCCATGTGCCGCGTTATGCCTGTGTCAGGCATAATGTATTCAAGGGGGGCGTTCTAGCGCTGGGGGGGGCATAATAATGGCACAAAGGAATGCGTAAGATTCCTTTGCGTCATTTTTATTGGCATTTTCTAATGCCTGCTAAGCGCAGGCGTTAAACAGAGGCTCCCATTGATTACAATGGGCATCTGGGTGCTTTGCAGGATTAGCGTAATCATTTCTTATGCTAATCCTGCAAAGCGCTGGACTAGAGTAAAACATTATGACGCTAGTCACCCTACCTACCGATATGGTGCGCCGTATTTTAAATACAGCGCTAGCATGATGGGGTTGGGGGGGTGCTAAAGGGTGAAAGAAAAGTGGTGCTGCACAAAGTGCAGCACCACATTTCATAAACCTGCCCCTATATGTCACACATTTAACAGAGCATCATGAAGGCTGAACCTAACTACACAGCACAGTGTGGACACACATGCACACACATTGTCCGGGGTAATGTGATTTCAACCCAGACGTAGTCCACTGCATCATCTGAGTACAATTTGTCATGGGTATCACATGCTTTACCATATATTGGACATAGCCCATCATATCTATTGTGTCGTTGGTATGAGTACATTTTTATATCAGACGTTACAATGTGGTAGACTCACAAATATGTGTTACAACACATATGTACACTCATAGTACACATGTGCTAACGTGTGTGGACACAGTCTAGCTACACATTCACATATGCACACGGTATCAGTCATCGCATGCATCACACAACTATACAAACATATTGGTAACACATACCAATGTTACAGTAAAGATATGAATGGACATGCACACAAAGGAAGCCATACCATCCTGACTGCGTACATGCATAGCCCCTGTGACATGGTACATGAACCTAGGTGCACTGTAAGCCTTTCCCCAAAAATGTCCATGCATTCCCGTCATGCGTCAAAATATTTTGAGGCAAACAGCAATATTCCATACTCGCCAAGGCAGAAAAATGTTGCCTGGCCCCTGCGCATCAATCGTATGGCCACAGGCCTTGTCAGGTTGTATGGGAAGGAGTACCATGCATGACCACCATGCGTCAATAAATTAGATGGAAACGCCAAAACTTCATACTTTCCTATGCAGAGAAATGACGCCTGGCCCCTGCTTGTCAATCACAAGTCCGCAGGCCTTGTCAGGCACAATGGGAAAAAATGGACACATGACCGTCATGCATAAAAAAAACAACGCATGTCTGAAAACGTGACGCACAGGCCCAGAAAGGGATGAAGCAGGACATCCTGACTGCATACATGGTACAGTGAGTTCACTTTCACGTCACAGTCTTATTGTCGGTGACTGTGTGAGGGTGTGTGGAGCTCGTGTTGTTGGCGGATTGGGGTTGTAGGAGAGTTTTGTGCTGTGTCCTGTTGTGTATATTGTCTTTTCCTCAGTCTTTTGTAGTGTTTTTGTACTGTATCTGTCACTGTGTTGTGGGGTGTTTGTCCAGGGGTAGAATAGTTTTGTTGGGTATTTGTGGCAGGTGGGGTAGGTTTATATTTACTTTATTTTTGGGCACTTGCAGTCTCCCAAAAACTGCATTATGTCTAGGGAAGGGAGGATGACATAGATGACGGCTGATGAACTAGGAGGGCTTATACGGCTTGTGCAGCATTACCTTCCAGTGATGCCGGTTTTTGGTGGCTCATGATCCAGGGCTACCCCACAGAGGTCCAGAAGCTGCAGTGGGCCAAGGTGCTCCACCACCTCATCTGCATTTTTGGAGGAGGACACAATGACCGCCAGCTGAAACATCGTCGGGTTGACCTGATCTCAAAGGAACTAGATTCAGTGGATCACCTAGGGATTCAGATTGGTGGAGCAGTTGGTAAGTATCCCATTTGCATAGCGACACCGTTATTTGCATGTCAGGCAGAGATAAGGTTGAGTGCAGCATGTTTTTTCAAGGGATCAGCACCACCTTAGTGCTGCCATTGTGATTTTCATTAATGAAGTAGAGGCAGGGCAGAAGTGCTATCTTCCCTTCACCATATTGGCAAACTGGTGCCATGCATGCATAGCACCACTCAGTTTAGACCAGTACAACATGAGGGCTGCGCCAGGCATCAGGTATGGGTGGGGTGTCCCTACTCCTGAATGGGGGGCTAAAGTACATGGGTCTGAATAAAAAGATATATTTCCTATCGCCATATTTCCCACACTTTGAATGGCTGCTCAGAGCTGGTGCTAAAAGGGGCCATACCATTGTATATGATCGGCCTCTATATACGCAGCAGAAGTTGTGCTAATTTTTTGGTGCTACTTCTGCTGAGTACATCATTTGCGTCCATATTAGTTGACACAATTGTCCCCTACCAGCACCATGGTGCGCCATATGTTTTACATGATGCAAAATGGCAGGGGAAAGGGGTGCACTAAGGGCCACAAGGACAGTAGTGAAGCACTTGGTACAGCACCACTTTCATTAAATCTGCCTCTTTGTGTCATTGGCCAACGGCTTTTAAGGGAGCTTGTCTATGGACAGGGTCCAGACTACTAGCACTTTTCTCTTCCTGTACATTGTGGATCACATACAACCCAAAATGTGTCTAATACCCCAAACACATGTGCTGAATTTGTACCACAGGCCTCCTGCATCTTACAGACAGTATTGGGCAAGCCTACATCTGTGCCAGCACTAGCACATTACTCAGAAACCTGCACCAACACAGGCATCCTTGGACCACAGAGCAAGTGTGTCTGTATTGAGGGAAATATATATGTGCATGTTAGTATCCCTCCCTGGAGAATAAATGGTATACCATGACAACAATGGTTGGCCACACAGTATTGGCAAGACATCCGTAATGTTATTTAGTTAATGTGCAGGTAAGGATACCTAAATAAGTAAACTGCCATGGCATAATAGCTCAAGTGTGTGTGCCTTGTAATGGCACACACATATTAGAAACAAGAAACAAGGATGTGTCAATGCATTCTTCAACACTTCCCCTGGGCAGTTGTCAGTCTTAAACTGTGATAATGAGTTAGATGTCTTCAACATCTGGGGCAGGGACAAAAGTTATGGATGTCACAATTGAATGGCCACTGCAACAACCATAGCATGTCCCTCAGATGAAGAATACTGTGTCATGCAACCCCATATGGTAATGGAGGCATAAAGCAACAAAACAGCTGCATGACAATTCCATGCACATATGGTGCAGTTAAATGCACCACAGGAGTGTCAGGGAAAGTGATGCTTTGTGAGTGCCAGGGTCCCATTATCTGGCCCTATGTCTGACTGACAGATTATAGATGTTTGACAATTGTTCTGATCTACCACTATGTTGACTTGCTCACTCACCTTAACAAGTTGATTTTGAAACTGTTGTCCATGCAAAGAAATGTCCGAATATCTCAAAGCTATGTTTTCCTTTTATGTATTGCAGGTGGGACTCCACCGTACACCAGTAGAGAGGTGTCCAGATTTGAAGGCCCCAATGC
Organism: Pleurodeles waltl; assembly: GCF_031143425.1. Classification (NCBI taxonomy): domain Eukaryota; kingdom Metazoa; phylum Chordata; class Amphibia; order Caudata; family Salamandridae; genus Pleurodeles; species Pleurodeles waltl. Next base: position 1,139,525,338 of record NC_090444.1, read on the forward strand.
TACCAGTAAGTGCCACCTTATGCTTTACATGTGGCATGCCAGTGTTTTGTGTGAGACAGTATGATATGTGCAATATAATGATTAAACGTGTTGTGTGTCCAATGCTATGAAATCATCTGAGTTAGGATGTTGACATCATGTCGGATGCAATGTAGAGGACTGAGAATGGCTTGATTCTTGCACAAGTGGTAACTTGTGGTCCTATGGAATTGTGGGTGTTAGAAAATGGAAAGCATGCCCACATATAAATTGATGTCAATCATGATAGGTGTCAGAGCTGCTGTTTATGTGATTAGCATGCCTGTTGCTAACACCTTTGTCACAGCACTTTTGACAGCACTGTGTGTAACACATAGCTCTCAATTACTCATGAAACGATACAGATTAAGTAAATGTTTTGAGGTCTCTATGGGGCTTATGTGGGAACACTTGCACCACTGGTGCCTCACTACCCTTCAGATTTAAATTGAGGCAAAGAGCCAACAGTCAGAGGGTATACAATCAGAATATAACTCAGCTCCAGATGGTTGTAGGAAATGTCTTCATATTGTAGCAAGCTAGATCTCTGCAGATTTACCAACATGATCTACCTATCAAGATATTTGTGAGTAATCTTGGTCACATCACATGTGCATATAATGTAAATGCTGAATGTGTACCTGGTATTTAGGTGACGTCTGACATGCATGCACACATGTAGTTCAATAGATAGTATTAGACTTGGCGTCATTGGCATGCTCTCTCCTAACTTTTTGCCTCTAATTCCCAGGTTGTTTCTGTGTGCTGGACTCTCTTTTTTCTGTTCTTGTTTGCTCTGGACACTTTACCACTGCTGACCAGTTCTAAAATGTAAGTGTTTCATGTATAAATGATATGTGTACATTGGCTTATCCATGATTGGCATATTTGATTTAGTAGTAAATCCCTAGTAAAGTGTACTAGAAGTGCCCAGGGCCTGTAAATCAAATGCTACTAGTGGGCCTGCAGCGTTGTGCCACCCACATTAGTAGCCCTGTAAATTTTGCTCAGGCCTGCCACTGCAGTGTCTGTGAATGCAGTTTTAAACTGCCAATTCGACTTGGCAAGTGTACCCACTTGCCAGGCCTAAACCTTCCCTTTTTATACATGTAAGGCACCCTTACAGGGGCAGTGTGCAGTCTATGCTAAAGGTGGGACATCTACTGATGTGTTTTACATGTCTTGACAGTGAAATATTGCCAAATTCTGTTTTTCACTGTTGTAAGGCCTATCCCTCTCATAGGTTAACATGGGGGCTGCCTTTAAATATGATTCCAGGTGGGTGGGAGCCAGCTGAGGTGACCCTTGTCTCACTAGGGGACAGTGAGATGGTCCAGAGGACCCTCGTGCCTGATAACACTAAGAAGTACAGGCAGTGGATGACCATCAATGGACAGAGGGTGGAGGCTCTGAGAGACACCAGAGACGGTGTGACTACAGTGAGGAGTCATTCGGTGTCTGAAAAGCAGATAGAACCAATGTACCCAAGTAGTTGCAGTGGACAGCTCAGAGCGCCTGTGCAGAGTGCTGCAGGTTCCCTTTCAATGGGGGGGTGTTCCTTGAAGGTAGCTGTGAGTCCAACCATGCCTGTAGATTATTTGTCTGGAAATGACCTGGAGGATTCCCCTTGGCCGGAGGTGGAATGCAGGTCACACTTGGAGATGTTGGGTCTGCCTGGGTTGGTGTGTGTGTGTCTATCCGGTCTATGGCAGTCTGTCAGGGTGATCAGGAGACCCTGAAAAAGTGTCCCAGGTGTCTGCCAGAAGGAGGTAGGGCAAAGGGCACGTAAAAGGTCCCAGGAGTTCCCACGGTCCAGGAGGAGGCTGAACCTGAGGGAAGGCCCTGGAGCCTAGGGGAACAGGTGGCTGAACTGGGCGAGGTCCCTGAGCTGTCACAGTGGCAGCAGGAAGGGGGGCCCACAAGGGAAGCATTATGTGAGGCATAGAAAACATACCCTGCTCTGGAGGGTTTGTGGTGGCAGTCTGCAGATCAGGTGTCTGGCAAGGAGCCTGGATCACATTTTATTTACTGGAAGGATAGCCTCCTCTATAGCAAGCCTAAGGTTCCTGAGCCTGAGTCAGCCCATGTGCTGGTGGTACCACAGTGCTTCAGCGCCTTCCTACTGGGTCTGGCTCAATGCAAGGCCCACTTACAACCATTACCTGTGGTTAGTACCCCCTTTGAAAGGGTTGGTATTAGCATTGTGGGGCCTCAGGATCCCAAGACAGCCATAGACAACAGGTTTATCCTGGTCTTGGTGAACCATGCCACCCGGTACCCGGAAGCCATTCCTTTGACATTGATAACTGCCTCTGTGGTGGGCTGTGCATTGACGGGGTTTTTACCCACATGGGGTTCCCCAAGAAGGTGGCGTCCGATAGGGGTACCAACTTCATATCGATGTATATGAAGTCTCTTTAGAAAGGTGTGTGGGGTAACTTACAAGTTCACCACACCCTACTACCCCCAAAGCAATGGTCTGGTTGAGAGATTCAACTGCACCTTGAAGGGCATGATTATGGGCCTGTCAGATCCCTTGAGGTGTAAGTGGGACGCCCTCTTGCCATGCGTTCTGTTCGCGTGCAGGGAGGTGCCTCAAAAAGGGCTTGGCTATAGTCCTTTTTAGCTGCTGTGCGGCCACCCTGTGAGGGGACCTTTGAGTCTGGTAAAGTAGGCTATGGAGAAAGCCCCTAGTAAACTCCCCCAGGATGTATTCAGTTACATGCTGGCTCTGAAAAACCAGACTGCCCACTTCAGGAGTCTCGCAAAGGAGAACCTGGAAGCAAGCCAGGAAGACATGAAGCGCTGGTATGACCAGAAAGCCACTCTGGTCAAGTTTCAACCTGGTCTAAAAGTGTGGGTGATGGCACCAGTGGAGCCTAGGGCACTCCAGAACAAGTGGACTGGGCCATTTGAGGTGGTGGAGCGCAAGAGTGAAGTCACCTACCTGGTGGGCTTGCAGACTCCAAGGAAACCCTTGAGGATCCTGCATGTGAACCGAGTCACACTTTGAGTGGACTGAATTGTCCATGCTCCTAGCATCAGATGATGGGGTAGAGGAAGAGAGTGAGCCTCTTCCTGACCTCCTGTCTGCTGGAGAAAAAGATGGGTCTGTGGAAGGAGTAATCCTCTCCCCTTCCCTAACCCCAGAGCAGCAGAGGGACTGTAACCAGGTGTTTTGTCAGGTCGCCTCACTGTTCTCCTTGATCATTTTAGCCTTTTTAGGTCTCACTCGATATTATAGGAGGGTTGTCAAGGGGTATGGCACAATTGTTGTTCCCTTGACTGAGTTCACTTCCAAAAAGCAGCCCAGAACTGTGATCTGGACTGAGTCTTGCCAAACAGTTTTTATGCCCTGAAGGCTGCCATGTGCACAGCTAAGACCCTACTTCTTTGGGACTCACTTCCGGGTTCAGACAGACCCAGAAATTTTAATTTTGTCTTGGCAAGTGTACCCACTTGCCAGGTCTAAACCATCCCTCTTTATGCATGGAAGGCACCCCTAAGGTAGGCCCTAGGTAGCCCCAGGGGCAAGGTGCAGTCTGTGTTAGAGGTGGGACATGTACCTATGTGTTTTACATGTCTTGACAGTGAAATACTGCCAAATTCGTTTTTCACATAGCTTAACATGGGGGCTGCTTTTAAATATGATTACAACGCAAATTCCCTTTGGTAGCAGATAGACATGGTGAATTTGAGGTCTCTGCACTCACAATTTAAAAATACATCTTTTAGTAAAGTTGGTTTTTAGATTGTGTGTTTGAAAATGCCACTTTTAGAAAGTAGGCATTATTTTGCTTAAACCATTCTGTGACTCTGCTTGTTTGTGGATGCCCTGTATGGGTCAGTTTGACAGTTGGGCTGTTTGCACCTCTCCTCTAGACAGTGACACAAAGGGAGCTGGGGTGTACCCTGCATATCCTGATGGGCCATCTGGGCTGAGGGGAGGGGAGTAGTAGTCACTTACACCTGAAAGGGCTGTGCCTGCCCTCACACACTGCTGTCGCCAACCCCGTGGTGTGTTTCTGGGGCCTGGCCTGGGCAAGGCAGGATCTTGAAAACAACAGAGACTTCTTCAAAGGCAGAAGGGGTATTAGAAGAGCACCCAAAACCCCTGAAAATCAGATTAGTTCTGGAACCAAGAGGAACCTCGGCCAAGGAGAAGAGCTGGAGTAACTGGAGGAAGAGTACTGCCCTTTTGCCTGTGACTGTGCTTTGCTGGGTTGGCCTGCAGCAGCTGCTTCTACCTGAAAGAGGACAAAGACTGACTTTTGTGTGACTCCCTACTGGTGAAGAATCTCCAAGGGCTTGAACTGAGCTTGCCTCCTGTTGTTGAAGTCTCAGGGACAACAAAGACTTTTCTCTGCCAGCACTTGGGCTTTCTGCTAAGAGTCCTTCCTGCCAAGTGGTTCCCTAACCTGTCTCTGGGCCATTGAAAGGTGCAGCTGTTGAAAAAGGACAGAAATCCATGCAAAGTTGGCTGTGTGGAGAAACCTTCGATGCCCCACCTGCCTCGCGGCTGAAAAGCGACACTCTGCCAGCCTTGAGGCAAAAATAGATGCTCCATCTGCATCCCGGCTGGAAGATCGATACAATGCGGCTAGAGAAAGGATGCACAACACCCGCAGCGGCTGCTGTTAACGATGCAAGCCCCCCATGCAATGTGGTTTCCTGACACCGTGCGACCGGATTTCATAGCAACGTCACTGGGTGCAGAAAATCAATCCAAAGCCTCCCTGGACCCAAGGTTCCCATCTGGATCGACGTATCGCTCTCTTGCGGGAGAGAAGAAATGACACATGCGACCCGAACAGAAGAGGAACGATGCACGGTTTTGCATGCAAGTGAGAAATCAATGCATAGCTGGCCATTTTCCGACGCACACTCGCCCGTGAGGCTTTATTTTTTACACTACCCAGGTGCTTTTGTGCGCTAACTGCTTTCTCACTGTTTTCTAAGGATTAAGACACTTAGGCCCTCATTACAACCCTGGCGGTAAATGCCGCTTACTGACGTGCTGACAGCCGCCAACATACAGTACCCGCAGCGGTATTCCGCTACGGGTATTATGACCCACACAGAGAATTCCGCCACAATATAGACACCCACACAAGTCCGCCAGAACAAAGGTCATTGATAAACTGCCGATATCCAAACCCACACGTTACGCCAACAGGAATACGCCCACAGTATCACGACCCACGAATCACTGCAGTGGTCTTTCAATCGCGGTAAATCATTGGCGGTACACACCGCCGTTCTCAAAATACACAAACATTGATAAAATACCAACACATTGGACAATTCAAACTACACACACCTGACACACATACACACACCACACCCACACACTCACACCACTATAAAACACACACCCACATTACCCACAACCCTTTCAATGAAAAAAAAGATTGCCCACAGAGAGAGACACAAGCCAGAAGCACCCACTCAATCTGAGCCACAGAACACCATCACCCATACACCATCCACGCACCTCACAACACACACCCTAACACATCACCTCACACATCCTCACACATATTACTCAGACCACAGCCATGGCACCCCAAAGACACCCCAGGTTTTCAGAGGAAGAGCTAAGGGTCATGGTTGAGGAAATCATCCGGGTAGAGCCTCAGCTATTCGGATCACAGGTGCAGCAGACGTCCATTGCTAGGAAGATGGAGCTATAGTGGAGAATCGTGGACAGGGTCAACGCCGTGGGACAGCACCCAAGAACCAGGGATGGCATCAGGAAGAAAATTTGCGTTCTGTGGTTGCAAGACACCAGATAGCCGTACTGAGGACTGGCGGTGGACACCCACCTCCTCCCCGACAACTAACAACATGGGAGAAGCAAGTCTTGGCAATTATGCATCCTGAGGGCCTTGCAGGAGTAGCTAGTAAGTCAAACCTTTACTACTTCAGCCCCCAACCTGCATGCCATCACAAACTCCTACCCCTATTCTCACACCCATCACTCCAACACCTCACATATACCCCACCATCACAACCCACCCATCCCAAAACCCTGCATGCAACACCAAACCATGGACCCCCAACACAGACCTGCATGGACACCCATCACCACTGCATGCCCGTTAGAGAGACTCACCCAGCACTCAAAATCACCACTCACACAAGGCAAGCTGACAGGGAAATCACAACCATCCAGGGAAACACACCCACACACAAGCTGGCACACGCAGATACATTAACACTGCATTTGCATCCCCACAGGACCCCTACTCAACGTCACGGAGAGGAGGTGCCAGCAAAATCCAGCCCCCCCCCGAAGAGGCCCACAGTGATGACAGCAGCTCTGCACGTCTGGATCAGGATGACCAACCTGGCCCATCAAGGACCTCTGGACAGTCGCTTCCCCTGACACAATCCTTACCCACCACAGGGCCTCCCCCCTCAGGAAACACCAGCACAGCACCCACCCAGTGGGCCCATACCTCTGTCCCCAGGACATGTCAATCAGCAGTGTGTCCACCACTACAGGAACCCCAGACAACCCCACAAACACAGGACGATCAGGGACCTGGAGTCAGTGGCAGTGCGCACACGGTTCAGGGGACAGAGGCACAGGACAACAGGGAAGCTGGGAGGACTGCTGTGCGACAGGGGGAGGACAGGCCCAGGGAACCCACTATCCACGAGGCACTCTCCAACATCCTGGGAGCATACCACTATTCCCAAGAGACCATGGGCCAGATACTGGCCAAGCTGCAGGAGACCCAGTGGCTGCAGGAGGGACAGTACCTGGGGATCCGGGATAACCTAGCAAACATCTACACCATCCTGGCCACCATTGCGGGGGTGCTGGCTGACATGGCCAAGACCATGAGGGAGGAAGTGGCACAACAACTTGCACCTGACACTAGCCAAACCGATGAACAGTCTTCCACCTCCGCCAGCGCTAGTGGACAGGAGGCCCCGCCACAGGAACAACAGGCCACCAGCACCCCACCCCCTTCAGAAGGAGAACCATCCCGCAAACGGTCCCCGCGATCGAGACAGGAGCCAGAGAACATTTTCAAGACCCCCGCCAGGAAATAGGACTCTCCTGATTGTCACCCTTCTGTCCCACTCTGTCACCCTGTCCACCTTAAACTGCTATTGCTCCCCTTCCTATGCCCCATTGGACAATGCACCTGTGATACCAAGAGACTGGACTCTACGCTGGACTTTCCTCTACCATCACCCCAGCCCATTGCACATCCCCCTCTATTTATGAGCACCTAAATAAACACCTTTGGAACAAATACTAATCTGGAGGCTGTCAAATGATTCACAAATGTATTAGTACAACTTAATCAAAGCATTGCAACTCAAATGTACAGTGATATATACTTTGGAATGACCTTTGGTGGGCAGCAGTACACAAAGCAGGAGCCAGAGTGGGGCACAGAGACCTGAAAAGAGAGATGCCAAAGGGTACAGTCAGTGGCCATAGACATAGGGTAAGAGGCTGCCTTGTACAATGTCCATCAGATAACTGAAATATAAAGTGAATGTACAATGTCTTACCTGTGTGTCACTGGAAGTACTGCTGAATTTTGTTGCTTCTGTTGTCAACATCTTCTTCCTCTGCCTCCTCTTCCTCACTGTCCACAGGCTCCACCGCTGCCACAAGACCATCTCCAGGCACATCCTCCCGCAGAAAAGGCACCTGGCATCTCAAGGCCAGGTTGTGCAACATGCAACATGCAACGATGATCTGGCACACCTTCTTGGGTGAGTAGTACAGGAAGCCACCTGTCAGATGTAGGCACTGGAACCTGGCCTTCAGGGGGCTGAAGGTCCTTTCAACAGTCCTCCTTGTACGCCCATGTGCCTCATTGTAACATTCTTCTGCCCTTGTCCTGGCATTCCTCACTGGGGTCAGTAGCCATGAGAGGTTGGGGTAACCAGAGTCACCTGCAAATATCAAGGGACAACTGTTAGACACACACTAACACTTAGGGACAACCCTATACCCAGACACCTACTCATAGTGTGTGGGGACCTTAGGCTCACCTATTAGCCACACCGGTGCTTCTGGAGTTGGCCCATCACATATGGGATGCTGCTATTCCTCAAGAAAAAGGTGTCATGCACAGAGCCAGGATATTTGGCATTCACATGGGAGATGTACTCGTCAGCTAAACACACCATCTGCACTTTCATAGAGTAATAGCTTTTTCGATTCCTGAAAACTTGTTCATTTCTCTGGGGGGGACAAATGCCACATGTGTACCATCAATGGCACCAATGATGTTGGGGATATGAATCAGGGCATAAAAGTCAGCTTTCACTGTGGCCAAATCCTCCACCTGGGGGAACACAATGTAGCTTCACATGTGTTTCAGCAGGGCTCACAACACTCTGGTCAACACGTTGGAGAACATTGGCTGAGACATTCCTGATGCCATGGCCACTGTTGTTAGAAAGGAACCACTTGCCAGGAAATTGAGCACTGACAGGACCTGCACTATGGGGGGGAGGATACCTGTGGGCTGGCGGATAGCTGACACCAGATCTGGCTCCAATTGGGCACACAGTTATTGTGGCCCGATCAAGTCTGCATGTAATGATAATGTGTCTATCCTCCATTGTTGCAAGGACCACCAGGGGTCTGTACACCGGAGGATGCCGCCATCTCATATTCAGCCTCAGCAGTTGAAGCCTATGGAAGAGAATGGTGAGCAGAGGGTCATATTCCCACATCCATTGTACTAATAATTTCTTTACTTTACAGAAACAAAATCAGAATCCGACAATCAGTTGCTGTGCCAATGTCTGCTATGACGCAGTTAGGTGCCATGCCCTGTGCCCCCATGAAATGGCGGATGCCTGACCTGTGAGGAGGTACAAGTGGAAATGAGGTAACTGCGCTGGTGTTGTGCGCCGTCGCGGTAGGCGGTCGATAACCGCCACACATTTTCGCATTGGTTATCTTTGGGCCCTATGTGTTCCAGGAGCCAATGACAATGTACGTAGGCAGTGACGGTAGGCACCACCGCAGATGTCACCGCAATTTTCTATCTATCCACTCACTTGCTACCTGACATTCAACAGGAGAGGACCTACACTGCAAGTGCTGCTGTGACCTATGTGTGGAACCGACCATGGCTCGTGTGTCTGGGTAAAGGGCCCCTGCCGTCACTGCGGAGGAGTTGGAGAAACTGGTGGATGGGGTCCTACCCCAGTACGCATTACTCTACGGTCCTCCAGACAAACAGGTGAGCACACGGTGAGCATGATGCGTGGGCCATGAATGTATGGAGTGCTGTGTAAGCCACAGGTAGGGGTGGCTGAGTCGTCCTGGCCAGAGTGCAGCTTGTAAGGTGGTCAATGTATGTGCGTCAGGGGATGGGAGGGATCTAGTGGGCCATGAGTCTGATGGTCCCTTTTCTGCTGTGTTTTCCCTCCAGGTCAGCGCCCACCAGAAAAAGGGTATTTGGTATGCCATTGCCAAGGAGGTGCGGACCCTGGGGGTCTTTGACAGGCTGAGCACCCACTGCCACAAGAGGTGGGAGGACCTGCGCCGCTGGGCAAAGAAGATGGCAGAGGCCCAGCCTCCCAATGAGGAAGGGGTGCCCATCGCACTATGACCCCCCTGATGTTAGGCACCCTGGCGGTGGCCTAGCCGGAGTTGGATGGGTGCTTGAAGGCATCACAGCAGCCACAAGGGGGTGAGTACAGAATCTGACTCCTGACTTTGCACACTTTAAGAGTTTCCTGGGTGGGGTATGTGGGCTATGGGTGCCCCTAGGCCAGGACGAAGATGGCAGAGTAGGTCCCTTGTTGGGCAGGCTCTGAAGCACTCCTACCCCAATAGTGTTAGTGGGCATCTACTAGTGGGCATGGTCCTGTGTGTTCCAGGTGTGCAGCTGATTGGCGGTAGGCATTGTACCCCATGGACTGGTGACTATCTTAGTAACTGGTTGGGCATGGCCTAGTGCATAGGGCTGCTCCCTGTGTGTTGTGTACGCCAACGGTAGTGGTGTTGCTGGCATTGACCAAGTGTATCCTCTGTCTCTCCCACCCTTTTCGTGTTGTCACCCTGCACTTATGTGCATTAGCATCATCTGGCGGAGGAGCAGAGGCACCGGCGACGGAGGGAGCTGCGTCCCCCATGGGCCTGGAGACCGAATACACCAAGGGTGAGGGCACCAGTGGGACGGAGGGAGAGGGGAGCATGACGGGGACAGGAAGGGAGACCACAGACAGAGACTCCTCCTCCGATGGAAGCTCCCTGGCGGTGGCAGACACCTCTGGGCCCACCCCATCAACAAGTACGGCCACCACCCCCCCCTACCAGCACCGCACTCCCAGCAGCCCCTCAGCGTGTTTTCCGTGCCTGCTCACCCGGGACGGTTGGCATCTCCTTCGCGCCAGGCACCTCAGGTCCTGCCCCAGTCAGCCCTGCTGCCCTCAGTGAGGAGGCTATTGACCTCCTGAGATTCCTCACTGTTGGGCAGTCAACCATTCTGAACACCATCCAGGGTGTCGAGAGGCATTTGCAACAAACAAATACATACCTGGAGGGTATTCACTCTGGCGTGGCCGCCCAACAGAGAGCATTTCAGGCTCTGGCCTCAGCACTGATGGCAGTCCTTGTCCCTGTGTCTAGCCCCAACCCACTTCCTCTACCCAGTCCCAATCCCCTCAACCCGAGCCTATCCCAAGCACACCTTCAGACCAGCATTCACCTAAATCAACACACAAAAGTGGCTCAGGCAAACACAAGCACCACACATCATCCCACAGGCACTCACACAGGCAACATACCCCTGCAGACACACCAACATCCACTGCCTCCACTGTGTCCCCCTCCTCCTCCTCGTCCACCTCCCTCCCAGTAGCATCTCCACTCACACCTGCATGCACCACATCCTCATCAACTACCTCCATCACCAGCACGCCCATCACTACTCACCCCTCAGTGGCAGTCAACACCCCCACAACCATGCACACGTCCCCTGTGTCCTCTCCCAGTGTGTCTGTGACCCCTCCTCCCAAAGTACACAAAGGCAAGCACCCACCCACCCAACAGCCATCCACCTCACAACAGCATCCAGCACATGCACCTTCACCTAAAATCAGCAGACAGACACCTCCTACAACCACTCCCTCTTCCTCCACTCCCAAACCCTCTCCTTCTTCCTGCCCCAGTGTGTCTAAAAAGCTTTTCCTGGTTAACAATAACCTGTTCCCTCCGTCCTTCCCCTCGGGCCAGGGTGTCCAGAACCCAGGCCAGCACCTCGGCCACCAAGTCAGCATCCGCTGTGGTAACTGCAACTCCCAGAGGCTCAAAGGGGGCACCCGTCAGGCCAGCCAGTGTTCCACCAACCCCTGCAAAGTACCAAACCATTCTGCCACCTGCCAAGGTGAAGAAGGGGCCAGCATGCAGCAAGGGCAAGGAGCACGACCCATCCAGCAAGGCCTCCTCCAAAACTCCAGCTGCCAGAGCCACGGTCGCAACAGCATCTGCCAAGGTGAGGAAGGGGCAGAAAACCCAAGGCAAGGCACTTCAGTGAACAGAGGCTGCAGGTGAAGGCCTGGTGGCCACCAGCAGAACTGCCAACCCCACCAGCAGCCCCGCCGCAGGCACCACTACTTTTAGCAGCAGCATCCACAGTGGGCATCCGTCCGAGGCTGCAGGAGAAGGGCTGGAGCCTACCTCCACCACTGGCAGCACCGGCACCTGCACCACGGCCAGCACCGGCAGCACCCCCACCGCAAGCACTGCCGCAAGCACCGCCACCTGCACTGCTGACAGTAGGACCACTACCAGCACCAGAAGCCCCAGTGGGCGGCCGTTCAAGAGTGCAGGAGATGGGCTGGAGCCTACCACCACCACTGGCAGCACCCCCACCAGCACAGGCACTACCACCATTTAGCAGCCTTAGGCGCAACAGGATTGAGTCTAGCCCTGCCTCCATTAACTATCATGCTACCTGTTCCCTGCAAATCTCGTGCCTCAGACACCCAGGTGAGGGAATGTGAACTGGTACACCCCGAGTGCTGCATCACTGGGCACAAAGCCCCCTCCAGAACCAGTGGAGATATGCATCCACTCAGCCCCTCCTTGGCAGGATGAAGCACACTGGGCACAAACCCCCCTCCAGAACCACTGGAGATATGAATCCACTCACCCTATCCTTGGCAGGAAGAAGCACACTGGGCACAAAGCCCCCTCCAGAACCAGTGGAGATATGCATCCACTCACCCTATACTTGGCAGGATGAAGCACACTGGTCACAAAGCCCCCTCCAGAACCAGTGGAGAAAGGCATCCACTTGAGAGACTGTGGCTTTGCACTCCCCAGGACCAAGCAGTGGGCAGACCACCCACTAGAGAGACTGTGGACTTGCACTCCCTAGGAGCAAGCAGTGCGCAAACCACCCACTTGAGAGACTGTGGTTTTGCACTCCCCAGGACCAAGCAGTGGGCAGACCACCCACTAGAGAGACTGTGGCCTTGCACTCCCCAGGACTAAGTAGTGGGCAGACCACCCACTAGAGAGACTGTGGCCTTGCACTCCCCAGGACATCGCTGTGGGCAGACCACCCACTTGAGAGACTGGTCATGCACTCCCCAGGACATCGCTGTGGGCATGGAGCCCCCACAAGGAGCAGTGGCATAGTACCATCGTCCGGCTGATGTGCCCCCCATCCCCATCCCCCTGAGGTGCCTGTGTGTTTTAGTCCTGATGCCCCGGCAGTGTTCTCTCCATATTGAGGCAGGAGTGTGGGCTTGGCCCATGATCTTTGGCCCAGTGGCCCACGAACATTTGGAAAGGACAATGTACGGCCTTCTGTACATATTGTATATTTTTGTAAATACTGTTTTTAAAATTCTTACATACATCTGACTATTTCTAAAATATCACTGATTTGACTCTATTCCTTTTGTCCTTGCGTTCTTCCAGGGGGTTACGGGGTGAAAATATAATGTTGTTGCATGTGTTTGTAAGTATGGTGTTGCGGGTGAGGGTGGGGGTGGGGGTGTTGCATGTTGCGTGTGTGTGTTTCACTCTGTTTTTCTTCCCCCCTCACCTGTGTACTAGGTGCAGTACTCACCGTGGTCGTTGCCGCCGTCTTTGGTATTCCTGGTAGATGAGGAGGTAGGCCAGCATGGGCAGGACCTGTAAGTCGTGCTCCATGGTGTCCTGGTTCTTCGTTGAGTGTCGCGAGGTGAGTGGTTTCCCTTCCAAACACTGTTTCCGCCGTGCTTTTGATGGCTTTGGTACCGCCCCGGAAAAGCTGGCGGATTGGCGGGTTGTGATGGGGTGGGCGATACATTGTTTTCCGCCTGTCTGTTGGCAGTTACTGCCACGGAGTTTGTTGCTACTGCTGTGGCGGTCAGAGTGTTAAAGTGGCTGTCTGTGTTGGCGGTTTCCGCTGTGTCGTGATCCCATTTTTTTTACCGCAGCCCTTTTGGCGGTACTACCGCCGCTTTCACACAGACCGCCAGGGTTGTACTGAGGGCCTTATTATTTTTAAAATTCATAACTTGATGTTTGTTATTTTGGTTTTGTTTTGTTTAGGTGAATATTATCTATTTTTCCAAACCTGTGTTGTGTCATTTTGTATTGTTTTCACTGAGTTACTGTGTGTGTTGTTACAAATACTTTTCTGAAATTAAGCTTGCCTGCTCGTGCCAAGCTACCAAAGGGGTGAGCAGGGGTTAACTGAGGGTGAGTCTCCTTGCTTGAACAGGGGGTAACCTAACTGCCAAAGACTCTATTTCTAACAGATAGGAATAATGTAGCTGCACCCAGTGCAGCACCAATCTTACTGTGCCCCTAAAGGCACCCATGCAGCCACCATGTGTGTGTTGCATAACATATTTTGCACAACATAGCACTGGGTGGGGGGCAATAGTTACAAAATCTGTAGACACCTTTGATGTGCTGTTCAAGCTCTGCCCAAAGTTTATGGGAAACTTGCATTAATTGTAAATGTGGGCACATCATGAGCAATGGTGTGCCCCCTTGTAAAGTGTGCTCACAGCTGGTGTTAACCCAGAACACATGAATTAAGCTGTACCTAACCTTAGACTTGCCTTTGGGAAGTTTCCTGGCCCCCTGTCAGATGACCCCCACTGTGTATCCATGATGCCTGGGCAAGGCTTGATGTAGTATCAGGGGTGTCAAGCTGCTGGATTGCTTAGAAAATGCTGCTTACTGACAATGGCATAGGCAATCTAGACTTGTTGGGCCACTTGATCCTCACTACTTTGTTCACACGAATGTTGAGCAAGGTTGCAGGAGTCCAATCACCTCTGGACCCTGATGGTCAACAATAGACAGCCGTTATCCCAGTGACATGTACATGAGACTGTAGATGGCTGATAGGAATTTGGCATAGATTTGGAGTCAGTCAGTTTTGTGGAATGTGTGATGGACTGCATGTGTCATCTGAGGATGCTGTGTACAATGCACGTCTATTTTACCTCCATGTAGTGCTGTATTTAATGCTTTATTCTCCTCATATTTCAGCTGCCAATATGACTCCAGCAGAACAACATGGTTTCCACAAGCGGGCTGACAGGTACAGGCACATATTGGAAGTGAACGCCTGGTACCAAAGGATGGAGATGAGATTTAGGAAGGAGAATGCCACTGGGGCATGGCATGCACTCCCACATGGGAGAACCTCTACAAGAGCCAAAAAGAAAGCAGGCCACATTGGGAAGAACTCTCTGGCCCGTGGGGCTCCAGTGGGTCTGATCCCCCTTCACATCTGCTGCACCTGTCTCAAAAAATTACTTACAAATATATATATATTATGTTGTCCTACTTGTATCCTGTCTCTTAAGGGGAGTGAAGGGACAATATTTAGTGTAGGATAGTTTTTAGGATATGCTTAGATATGATGGCACATATTTATGAAATGTTTGTGCCACCTTAACATCATTTTTTTAATGCTACTGCGGCGCAAGTCTAACTCCATATTTATATTTTGACGCTAGACTCATCTAGCGTAAAAATATAGGAATTAGAGCCAATTTTAGGATGCGACAACCCACCTTGCGTCAATGAGATGCAAGGTAGGCATTCCCATCCAAAAAATTATGCTAGCCCCCCAGTGCCATATTTAACTCCAGGCACAGAAATGTCGCAGGAGTAGGAGGCGAACCAAAATAATGGCGCAAAGCCCTCTTAGAGCCATTATTTAACACCTGGTCAGACCAGGTGTTAAAATTGCAGGTAGGCCCATTTCCATGGGGAAACACCATGGAACGGGTACAAAGATGCCCACCCCAAACCCCAGCAACATCACCACCCACACCACAGGGACACTACTGGAGGAGGAAGTCCATCCCAGGGAAGTTGCAGGTAAGTGTATGTATGTGGTGTGCCATTGAAGGCCCCTTACACAAGAACCCTGCCTGGCTCTGGGTGTGTAGGGCGTGCCCAGGGAACAGTGGTCTCTTGTGCTGCCCATAGGGGTGGTGGTAATGACTCCGGCCTATACTTCGACAGGAGTAATGTTTTGGCTGCTTGTGCATTAAAAAGATGACGCTAGGCTGATTAGCGGCAGAAATTTAGCTGCCAACCAGCATAACATCATTTCTAACCCACTAGCTCCATTTCCCCTAATGCTATCCCCCACCGGCTAGTGTCTTTTTTTGTGACACTAGCCATTCCTTAGCAGCATCGTGCATCATTTCATAAATATGGTGCACCAATGGCTTTAAGGAATGGCATTAAAAAAATGACGCACAACTGCGTTAGAGTAGTTGTGCACCATTTTTCATAAAGATGGGCTGATGTTTTTAAAGTATTGTAATACATCCTTTTAGTATTAGACTATTTTCTCTCCATGTTGATTAATTATTTGGGTATTCTCATGTGTGCACTGGCTGAGTAGGAAGAATGGCTTAGGGTATGCTTCTTGTCTTTGTTTACATGGATTACCATGTGCCTCCCCTATGACCAAGGAGCTGTCAGATTGGCTGCTAAATGAAATCAGCTAGTCAATGCATTTGTCATCCACTGTTCCAGCCATTCACAGTGTGTATGTATACGTTATCTTGGACAGATAAGTATGGAACTTCAACTGTCATTGGTGGGTCTAGCAGTATCATTTTTGGAAAGTGTGGCACGTATGACAATAGCCAAATTTGGGACTGTATCCTACAACACTGACAGCTGCCCATCACTGATTAGGTTTGCCTCTTCTGAACCACACGTATTAGTTGTACTGGTGCTCCCATCTGGGTAAATTACCATTGACTTGGTTCAGACCCATACATGCCATATGTCATCTTCCGTGGATATCTGTTCATTACATGTATTGAAGACTCTGTAAGTTGGATGTAGCTCACAACACCATCATTCATCTTTTCCATGATAAGATCCTAGTCTGTGGCTTTGTGTCTGACAGTAATACACTCATGTTATTATACTCTGTACCCAATGACATGGCTTCACACAATGCATTCATTTAACTGAGCTGATGGATCACAGTAAGGCCCATATTTATACTCCTTTATATACTTTTTTGTACACAAATGCGGCGCAAACATTACTCCATATTTATATTCAGACGTAGACACGTCTAATGCCAAAATATAGGAGTTTGCACCATTTTCTGGATGAGTGAACCTACCTTGCATCAATGAGATGCAAGGTATGCATTCCCATCCAAAAAATTGTGCTATTCCCATAACCCCATATTTGATTTATGAAAAGTGGAGCTGAACCTAGTGCAGCACCACTCTTCTTGTGCCCCTTAGCGCTAGCAGGTCACCATTCCTGTGATGTCAATGAATGAAAGTGGGCCACAATTTGTGACATAACTCATTAATATTCATGAGGTAGGCTGAATTGCGACCCACTACTATTTTGTGAACTACCCTATTACTACATAAGTCATTTAACAAAACACCACACTGGTTGCAAATTTTGACCAGTATTTTGTGACTTGTGCTTGGTACGTCTGGCCTAGGAGTGGAAAATATACAATAGTGCCACCAGATTGTGGAAACTCAGATTTATGCATTTGATCTATGCTGTTAAGAAAAATCACATGCAAAAAGAAACAGATGATGGACGAAATGCTGAAAAATGCAAAAATTCACCCCCAGTCACAAAGATCTGGGTTTAATCCATTGTATTTTTTCCAACCACGGCACCACAGTTTGGACCCAGTTATATGTAAATCAGTCTTGACCCTGTTTCCCATGGAAACAGTCCAACCAAAACTGCCAAGCTAGGTTCTCCCTGGACAGATGACAGACAGAATGTTGAACAACTCAACCATTCACACCCAGTCACAAAGATGTGGGTTTAATCCATCATGTTTTTGCCCACGGCACCATCCCAGTTTGGAGCCAACCATGTGCAAATCAGCCTTGATGCTGTTCCCCATGGGAACAGTCCAGCCTGACCTGCCAAACCAGGTCCTCCCTAGATTGGAAACAAGCATTCTGGTACTCATTTCAGAATATCACCATTCATTAGCCAGGCTAGCTTGAATACAGTTACGCAGTGAGCACGGGACCCACATCTGGGCATACCCTTCCCACTTACGGTGACAAAAGCAAAAAGAAACAGATGACAGATGGAATGCTGAACCATGCAAACATTTTTCCCCAATCACAAAGATGTGGGCTTAAACCATTGTTTTTTTCCCACCACGCCACCCCAGTTTGAACCCAGCCATATGGAAATCAGTCTTGACCCTGTTCCTCATTGGAACAGTCCAGCCCAAACTGACAAGCAAGGTTCTCCCTGGACCAAAAACAGGCAACCAGGGACTGGTTTCGGGGTATCACTCTTCATCAGCCAGGCTAGCTTAAATCCAGTGGTGCAGTGAGCACAGAACCCCCATCTGGGCACACCCTTCCCACTCTAGGAGACATAAGCAAAAAGAAGTAGACGATAGACGGAATGTTGAACTATGCAAACATTCAACCACAGTCACAAAGATCTGGGTTTAATCAATCATTTTTTTTTGCCCACCACACCACCGCAGTTTGGAACTAGCCATATGCAAATTAATCTTGACCCTGTTCCCCATGGGACCACCCCAGCCTGAACTGCCAAGCCAGGTCCTCCCTGGACAGGAAACAAGAATCCTTGGGCCGGTTTCAGGGTATCACCCTTTGTCAGACAGGCTTGCTTGAATCCAGTGGTGCAGTGAGCACGTGACCCTGTCTGGGCATACCCTTCCCACTTACGGTGACAAAAGCAAAAAGAAACAGATGATGGACAAAATGCTGAACAATGCAAAATTCACCCCCAGTCACAAAAATCTGGGTTTAATCCATCGTGTTTTTGACCACCACACCACCCCCATTTGGCTCAAGCCATATACAAATGAGTCGTGACCCTGTTCCCAATGGGAAACAGTCCAGTCAAACTCAACCAACCAAACCATGTCCTCTCTAAACCAGAAACAAGCATTCCAGGACCTGTTTTAGAATATCACTCTTTGTCAGCCAGGCTAACTTGAATCCAGTAGTGCAGTGAGCACGGGACACATGTCTGGACATACCCTTCACACTTACGGTGACAAAAGCAAAAAAAGAAACAGATGATGAACAAAATACTGGACTATGCAAAAATTCACCCCAGTCACAAAGATCTGGGTATAATCCATTGTATTTTTGCCAACCACACCTCCCCAGTTTGGACCCAGCCATATGCAAATCAGTCTTGACCGTGTCCCCCATGGGAAAAATCCAGCCAGAACTGCCAAGCCAGATTCTCCGTGGACTGAAAACAAGCATCCTGTGACCAGTTCCAGGATATCACCCTTCATCAGCCAGACTAGCTTGAGTCCACTGGTGCAGTGAGCACATGACCCACATCTGGGCATACCCTTCCCACTTACAGCAACAAAAGCAAAAAAAAACACAGATGATGGATAGAATGCTGAACAGTGCAAACTTTCACCCCCAGTCACAAATATCTAGGTTTAATCCCTTGTTTTCTTTGCCCACCACGCCAGCCCAGTTTGGAACCAGCCATATGCAAATCAATCTTGACCCTGTTCGCCATAGGAACAGTCCAGCTCTAACTACCAAGCCAGGTTCTCTCTGAACCAGAAAAAAGCATCCAGCAACTGGTTTCAGGATATCACTTTTCATCAGCCAGGCTAGCTTGAATCCAGCAGTGCAGTGAGCACAGAACCCCCATCTGGGCATACCATTTGCACTTAGGGTGACATAAGCAAAAAGAAACAGATGATGTACGGAATGTTGAAAAATGCAAACATTCAAACCCAGTCACAAAGATCTGGGTTTAATCCATCATTTTTTTTTTGCCCACCACACCACTGCAGTTAGGACCCAGCCATATGCAAATGAGTTGTGACCCTGCTCCCCATGGGAACAGCCCAGCCTGAACTGCCAAGCCAGGTCCTCCATGGTTGGGAATCCAGTGGCGCAGTGAGCACAGTACCCATGTGTGGGCATACCGTCCCCACTTAGGGCAACATAAGCAAAAAGAAACAGCTGATGGACGGAATTCTGAACAATGCAAACATCCATGCCCAGTCACAAAGAACTGCATTTAATCCATTGTTTTTTTTGCCCACCACGCCACCCTAGTTTGGACCTAACTGTATGCAAATCAGTTGTGACCCTTGTCTCCATGGAAAGAGTCCAGCCCGAACTGCCAAGCCGTGTCCTCCATGGACTGGAAACAAGCATCCTGGGGCTAGTTTTGTGGTATCACCATTCATCAGCCAGGACCTAGGTCTCAGCATACCTTTCCCACTTAGGACAACAAAAGCAAAAAGAAACAGATGATGGACGGTGTTAAGCTAGGCTGGCACCCTTTATCGGTCAGGCTAGCTTGAATCCACTGGCAGAGTGAGCACAGAAACTAGGTCTAAGCATACCCTTCCCACTTAGGACAACAAAAGTAAAAAGAAACAGATGGAGTTAAGCTAGCCTGGCTGATGAAGGGTGATACCCTGAAAAATGTCTGTGGAAGCTTGTTTACAGTCCATGGACCTGGCTTGGTAGTTCAGGCTTGACTGTTTCCAGTCAAAAACGCAAAGGCATGAGTAGCAAAAAAATGATGGATTTAGGCCCAGATTTATTTATTGGTGGTGAATGTTTGAAATTGTTCAGCATTCCATCCATCACTTGTTCTTTTTCCATTTGTTAAGGAAAGGCACGTTGTAAATGTCTTATTTTATGCATTTCTCATGAAGGTGGCCATTACAACCCTGGCGGACGGTGTTAAAGCGGCGGTAAGACAGCCAACAGGCCGGTGGGAAAAAAATTGCAATTACGACCGTGGTGGAAACTGCCAACAAAGACAGCCACTTTAACACTCCGACCGCCACGGCGGTACAAACAAACAGCGCGGCGGTCACCGCCAACAGACAGACGGAAGACAAAGTACCGCCCAAAGTATCACAACCTACCAATCCGTCACCTTTTCCGGAGTGGATTCACCGCGGACAAAAACATGGCAGAAACAGGACTTCGAAGGGAAAACGCTCACCTCTACACACCCCACAAGGAATCCGGACGCCATGGAACGAGAGCTGCAGATCCTGTCAGCCCTTATCTTCTTGCTCCTCTACCAGGAGCACGAATGCCGGCGGTGAAGACAACGGTGAGTACTGCACCTACGACACAGGGGAGGGGGGAAGGAAAAAACAGGGACACGCACACGCAACACCCCCACCGTCACCCACCACAACACACACACTAATACAGCATGATACATTATAGTCACACCACCAACCCCCAGAAGAATGCAAGGACAAAAGAAAATGAGTGTAACCATTGTAATATATTAAAATCAAGTTCGCAAAAATATATATATACACTATAAACAAAATATACACCAAGCTTAGCAGTCCAGGTAGTGCTCCAATGAAGTCCGTGGAACACTGGGCCCACACGGTATGGGCGAGGCCCACACAAGATCCCCGACCATGACGGAGAGCACACTGCAGGGGCATCAGAGAGCAAGAAAACAGGCACCTCAGGGGGAGCGAAAGGGGGGGCACCTCAGCCGGTTGAGTGCAGAACGCCAAATCCACGAGAGGGCCACATGCCCACTGTTCCATCCTGGGGACTGCAAAGCCACAGTCTCACAAGTCTCTACAGTGGGTGGGTTGCCCACTGTTCCATCCTGGGGAGTACAAAGCCACAGTCTCTCAAGTGGATGTCTCCACTGGTTCTGGAGGGGGCATGGTGCCCAGAGTGCTACATCCTGCTAAGGATTGAGGTAGTGGATGACAGTCTCCACTGGTTCTGGAGGCAGCATGGTGCCCAGCGTGCTTCATCCTGCTAAGGACAGAGGTAGTGGATGCATCTCTCCACTGGTTCTGGAGGGGGCATGGTGCCCAGAGTGCTTCATCCTGCTAAGGACTGAGGTAGTGGATGTGAATATCCACTGGTTCTGGAGGGGGCATGGTGCCCAGAGTGCTTCATCCTGCTAAGGACTGAGTTAGTGGATGGGAATCTCCACTGGTTCTAGAGGGGGCATGGTGCCCAGAGTGCTTCATCCTGCTAAAGACTGAGGTAGCAGATGACAGTCTCCACTGGTTCTGGAGGGGGCATGGTGCCCAGAGTGCTTCATCCTGCTAAGGACTGAGGTAGTGGATGACAGTCTCCACTGGTTCTGGAGGGGGCATGGTGCCCAGACTGCTTCATCCTGCTAAGGACTGAGGTAGTGGATGCATCTCTCCACTGGTTCTGGAGGGGGCATGGTGCCTAGAGTGCTTCATCCTGCTAAGGACTGAGGTAATGGATGCATCTCTCCACTGTTTCTGGAGGGGGCATGGTGCCCAGAGTGTTTCATCCTGCTAAGGACTGAGGTAGTGGATGTGAATCTCCACTGGTTCTGGAGGGGGCATGGTGCCCAGAGTGCTTCATCCTGCTAAGGACTGAGGTAGTGGATGCATCTATCCACTGGTTCTGGAGGGGGCATGGTGCCCAGAGTGCTTCATCCTGCCAAGGACTGAGGTAGTGGATGTGAATCTCCACTGGTTCTGGAGGGGGCATGGTGCCCAGAGTGCTTCATCCTGCTCAGGACTGAGGTAGTGGATGTAAATCTCCACTGGTTCTGGAGGGGGCATGGTGCTCATAGTGCTTCATCCTGCTAAGGACTGATGTAGTGGATGCATCTCTCCACTGGTTCTGGAGGGGGCATGGTGCCCAGAGTGCTTCATCCTGCTTGTGACAGACTCAGTAGCGTCAGTGCCCTTGGCGCTCATGGGCCAGCGGTGCTTGTGGCGGCAGTGCCATGTTCAGCGGTGCTTGTGGCGCCGGTGTCCTTTGCAGTGACTCAGTTGCTGGCGGTCCTTCATGGCCCAGCGGGGCTGGTGCTGGCGGTCCTTCATGGCCCAGCGGGGCTGGTGCTGGCGGTCCTTCATGGCCCAGCGGGGCTGGTGCTGGCGGTCTTCTCTGGCCCAGCGGGGCTGGTGCTGGCGGTCCTCTCTGTTCCAGCGGGGCTGGTGCTGGCGGTCCTGTCTGGCCCAGTGGGGCTGGTGCTGGCAGTCCTGTCTGGCCGAGCGGGGCTGGTGCTGGCGGTCCTCTCTGGCCCAGCGGGACTGGTGCTGGCGGTCCTGTCTGGCCCAGCGGGGCTGGTGGTCCTGTCTGGCCCAGCAGGGCTGGTGCTGGTGGTGGCCTCTTGGGCAGCAGGGCAGGTGCTGGCGGTGGCCTCTTGGGCAGCAGGGCAGGTGCTGGCGGTGGCCTCTTGGGCAGCAGAGCAGGTGCTGGTGGTGGCCTCTTGGGCTGCAGGGCAGGTGCTGGCGGTGGCCTCTTGGGCAGCGGGGATGATGGCGGTGGGCTCCTGGGCAGTGGGGATGATGGCGGTCTTCTCCAGCGTGGTGCTCTTCCCAGACCTGCTGACTTTCTTGTGGCCCTTCCCCACCTTTGAAGGTGTCGCAGCTGACTCCACACTCCCACCTGTACCCCTGGGAGTGGCTTTGGTGGCTGGAGACTTCCCCCTCTCCCGGCGGGCACTGGCCAACTTCAGATGCTTCACAGGTGGGGGACTGTCCGTGCTGTGGCTCCGTGCCACACTAGCTGCCCTGGTGGACGGTACACTCCAGATTCCGGTGGCTACAGGCACCACTGGTCCCGGAGATGTTGTGGCTGAGGTGCCAGGTTGGGACCTGGAGAGTCGGGCCCTAGGAGGCGGACGGGGTGGGGGAGGTGTGGGAAAGAGGTCAAGGTTGGACAGGAAAAGTTTTTGGGAAACACTGGGACGGGTAGCTGGAGGAGGTTTGGGAGTGGAGGAAGAGGTTGAGGTTGTAGGAGGTGTTCGTTTGGTGACTTTGGGTGAAGGTGCATGTGCTGGAGTCTTTTGTGAGGTGGATGGCTGTTGGGTGGCTGTGTGCCTGCGTTTGTGTATCTTGGGAGGTGGCGTCACAGACACACTGGGGGAGGACACAGGGGAAGTGTGAATGGCAGTGGGGGTGGTGACTGCACGTGAGCGGGGTGTGGTGACATGTGTGTTGGTGATGGCAGTATTGGCTGTAGATGTAGTGCATGCAGGTGTGAGTGGAGACAAGACTGGGAGGGAGGAGGGAGACGAGGAGGAGGGGGACACAGTGGAGGCAGTGGATGTTGGTGTGTCTGCATGTGTGTGATGCTTGCGTGAGTGCCTGTGAGATGTGTGGTGCTTATGTTTGCCTGAGCTTCCCTTGTGTGTTGACGTGTGTGCATGCTGGTCTGAAGCTGTGCTTGGGATAGGCTGAGGTAGAGGGTATTGGGTCTGGGTGGAGGAAGTTGGAGGGGGGAGGCTAGACACAGGGACAATGGCTGCCATCAATGCTGAGGCCAGAGTCTGAAAAGCTCGCTGAAGTGCCGCCTGACCAGAATGAATGCTCTCCAGGAATGCATTTGTTTGTTACAACTGCCTTTCTACACCCTGGATGGCATTCAAAATGGTAGACTGCCCAACAGTGAGGGACCTGAGGAGGTCAATGGCCTCCTCACTGAGGGCAGCAGGGGTGACTGGGGCAGGGCCTGAGGTGCCTGGGGCGAAGGTGATGCCCACCCTCCTGCGTGAGCGGGCACGCGGCAAAGGCTGAGGGGCTGCTGGGAGGGCAGTGCTGGAAGTGGGGGTGGCGGCTGTACCTGTAGATGCGGGGGGCACAGAAGTTGCCACCACCACAAGGGAGCTCCCGTCAGAGGACGAGTCCGTGCCACTGATGTCAGCTCCAGTCCCCGCAGTGGAGCTCCCCTCGCCCTCCGTCCCACTGGTGTACTCAGACTCCTTTGTCTTGCCCTCCAGGGCCATGTGGGATGCAGCTCCTTCCTGCTCCGTTGCCACTGCTCCTCTGCCTGATGATGCTAATGCACACAAGAACAGGGAGACCACAAAAAGGGGGGCACGACAGAAGAAAGACATGTTGAGTGCATGCATTACCGCTACCGTTGGCGGACATGACAGACACAGAAGCCCCTTGCACTATGGCGCGCACTTGGCCTCCACTGTTCAATCCCTGGGACATGGCCTACGAGGCTATGGACGACATCTGTGCCCATCGATTTCACAGGAGCCTGACTAGGTGTACTTGGCACAGTACACAGGTGGGGTGGGGTGCCACAGGCTCTGCCAGCACAAGGGGACCTTGCCTCCTAAACTCGTCCTGGCCTAGGGAAACCCACATTCCACCACCCCCACCCAGACACCTCCACTGCCTGCAAAATCAGCAGAATGAGAGTGTACTCACCCCCTTGTGGCTGCTTTGATGCCCCCAAGTGCCCATCCAACTCCGGGTACGCAACCGCCAGGATCCTGAACATCAGGGGGGTCATGATGCGATGTGCACCCCTCCCACATTGGGAGGCCATCCCCAGCTGGGCCTCCGCCGTCTTCTTACTCCACCGGCGTATGTCCTCCCATCTTTTACGGCAGTGGGTGCTCCGTCTGTGGTAGACCCCCAGGGTCCGGACGTCCTTGGTGATGGCACGCCAAATATATTTTTTCTGGTGGGCGCTGACCTACATGAATTGTACAGGGGGAAAAGAAAAGTTATTACCAAATGCACCCTCACAGTCATTGGCCCCCATCCCTACCCTTGCCATTATGCACATGTACTCACCGTCGTTTCATGCACGCCTCAATCTCCCCCCCCACTTCTTTCATCCACCCCACTACACACAGGCATAGCCCATACAGCATGCTCCCAGTGTATTTACCTGTTTGTCTGGAGGACCGTAGAGTAACGTGTTCTGTGGGAGGACCCCATCCACAAGTTTCTCCAACTCCTCCGATGTGAAGGCAGGGGCCCTTTCCCCAGTCGCACAAGCCATTGTCTCTTCCAGACCGAGGTCACAGCAGCACTTGCAGTGTAGGTCCTCTCCTGTCGAAGATCAGGTATCGAGTGATTGAACAGATAGAAAATGGCGGTCACTTCCACGGCGGTGCGTACCGTCACCGCCGGCGTACATTGTCATTGGCTCCTGGGACCCATAGGGTCCAATGTTAACCAATGCAGGATTGCGCCACGGTCTTCGACCGCCTACTTTGACGGTGTACAACGCCAGCGCAGTTACCTCACATCCCATTGTCCCACTTTACAGGTCAGGCAGCTGCCATTTCAGGGGCCCACATGGCTTAATTTTTAACTGTGTCACACATACCTAGGCCTAGCCTCAACACACATACAGGCCAAATATTGGATTATGATTCGTGTTCGGTGTAAGCTGTGTTTACGTACCTCTGAGTTGTTTGACTCTGTGCTCGCTGTTGTCCTTCATAGGCACCGTCCGCTGGGACATGTGAGGAGATGGTGGCATCCTCCGGTGAACAGACTGCTGGTGGACCTGTTGACAATGGAGGAAAGACATGTGATCATCACCTACAGGCTTGACCGTGCCACAATCCAGGAACTGTGTGCCCAGTTGGAGCCGGACCTGATGCCAGCTATCCGCCATCCCACAGGAATCCCCCCTCAAGTGCAGGTGCTATCAATACTCCATTTCCTTGCAAGTGGGTCATTTCAAACAACAGTGGCCATTGCATCAGGGATGTCCCAGCCTCTGTTTTCCAACGTGTTGTCCAGAGTGTTGTCTGCCCTGCTGAAACACATGCAGAGCTACATCGTTTTTCCTCAGACGGAGGATTTGCCTACAGTGAAAGGTGATTTACATGCCCTGGGGCATATCCCCAACATTATAGGTGCCATTGATGGGACACATGTGGCTTTGGTCCCCCCACGCAGGAGTGAACAGGTGTACAGAAACCGGAAGAGTTACAATTCCATGAATGTGCAGATGGTGTGTTTGGCAGACCAGTACATCTCCCATGTGAATGCCAAGTTCCCTGGCTCAGTGCATGACACCTACATCCTGCGGAATAGCAGCATCCCTTATGTAATGGGGCAACTCCAGAGGCAGCGTGTGTGGCTATTAGGTGAGCACCTGGAAGCAAGTCAGTGGGAATGGTTGTCTGGGTCTGGGAATACCACTCCAGGTTGGTGTGTGTCTAACAGTTGTCCCTTGCCATTTGCAGGTGACTCTGGTTACCCCAACCTGTCATGGCTACTGACCCGAGTGAGGAATCCCAGGACAAGGGCAGAGGAATGCTACAATGAGGCCCATGGGCGAACATGGCGGATAATAGAGCAGACCTTCGGCCTCCTGAAGGCCAGGTTCAGGTGCCTCCATATGACAGGTGGATCCCTATTCTACTCACCAAAGAAGGTGTGCCAAATCATCGTGGCCTGCTGTATGCTTCACAACTTGGCTTTGTGATGACAGGTGCCTTTTCTGCAGGAGGATGGTCCAGATGGCGGTGTTGTTGCAGCTGTGGAGCCTGTGGACAGTGAAGACGATGAAGCAGAAGAAGAGGGCATTGACAACAGGAACTCAGTGATCCTACAATATTTCCAGTGAGACACAGCTAAGAATACAAACCTGCCTACCACATGTACTTTAACACTACTACCTCTCTACTGTCTGTCGTTTTCACCCAGTGTATGGTCACTGAGTTGTCACTTTCCCTTATGAGTTCACAAATGTGGGTCCCACTGTGTGACATCTGCTTTGATTCCTCATGGGCTAGAGCTGTGTGACATAGGTATGTGGACATTACAATTGAAAGTGCATTTTGCCACAGTAATTGCTAATACACTATTCCGAAATCACAGACTGACTCCAGATTGTTTTGTGCTTCAAGGGTGTTTATTTAAGTGCTCAATATTAGAGGGGGTTGCAAAATGGTGAGGGTTGATGGTGGAGGAATGTTCATGGCAGAGTCCAGTCTATTAGTCTCACAGGTGCATTGCCCAAATGGGCATAGGAAGTGGAGCTGGGGCAGTTTAAGGATGGACAGGGTGACAAAGTGGGACAGAAGGATGACATTCAGGGTGGTCTCATTTCTTTGCGGGTGTCTTGGCATCATTCTCTGTCTTTGTCCTGGATCTCAGGGACCGTTTGCGGGGTGGTTCTCCCTCTGCAGCGGGTGGGGTGCTGGTGTGGTGGTCCTGTGGTGGTGCCTCCTGTCCACTAGCGCCGGCGGAGGTGGTGGGCAGTTCATCGTCCATGCTAGTGTCAGGGGCCCCTTGTTGTGCCACAGTGTCCCTCCTGGTGTTGATTACTTCCTTCAGCACCCCTACGATGGTGCCCAGGGTGGAATTGATGGCTCTGAGTTCCTCCCTGAAGCCCAAATACTGTTCCTCCTGCAGGCGCTGGGTCTCCTGAAACTTGGCCAGTACCGTTGCCATTGTCTCCTTGGAGTGGTGGTAGGCTCCCATGATGAAGGAGAGGGCCTCATGGAGAGTGGGTTCCCTGGGCCTGTCCTCCCCCTGTCGCACAGCAGCCCTCCCAGTTCCCCTGTGTTCCTGGGCCTCTGTCCCCTGGACCGTGTGCCCACTACCACTGCCCCCAGGTCCCTGTTGTTGTTGGGGTGGTGGGTTAGCCTGGGTTCCCTGTATTGGTGGACACACTGCTGATTGACGTGTCCTGGGGACAGGGGGATGGGCCCGCTGGGTGGGTGCTGTGCTGGTGTTTCCAGAGGGGGTAAGCTCTGTGGTGGCCTGTGACTGTGTCAGGGGAACCGACTGTCCAGAGGTCCCCGATGGGCCGGGCTGGTCATCTAGATCCAGTTGGACAGAGCTGCTGTCATCACTGTGGGCCTCTTCTGTTGGTGGTGTGGACATGTGTGGACCCTCCTGTCTGGTGACGTTGGGTATGGGGCCTGCAGGGGTATAAATGGATGTTTATTACATCTGTGTGTGCCATGGTGTGCAATGGGTGGGTGTCTGTGTACCCCAGTGCTTGCATTCCTGTGTAGGACCTTGTCTGATGATGGTTTAGGGGGGTGTATGGGTATGTGCAGTGGGCATGCTTTGGTGATGGGTGTCCATGCTTTGTTGTTGCATGCAGGGCTTGGTGTTGGGATGTGTGGTTTGTGATAGTGGAACATTTGTGAGGAGTAGGAGTGATGGGGGTGAGGGTGAGGGTGGGGGTATATGATGGCATGCAGGTAGGGTGGGGCATGTAATAGTTAAGATTTTACTTACCAGAGTCCATTCCTCCATCTACTCCTGCAAGGCCCTCAGGATGCAGAATCGCCAAGACCTGCTCCTCCCATGTTGTTAGTAGTGGGGGAAGAGGTGGGGGTCTGCCGCCAGTCTGCTGAACCGCAAGGTGGTGTCTTGAGACCACGGAACGCACCTTCCCCCGTAGGCCGTTCCACGTCTTCCTGATGTCATCCCAAATTCTTGGGTGCTGTCCCACTGCATTGACCCTGTCCACGATTCTTCGCCATAGCTCCATCTTCCTAGCAATGGAGGTGTGCTGCACCTGTGATCCGAATAGCTGTGGCTCTACCCGGACGATTTCCTCCACCATGACCCTGAGCTCCTCCTCCAAGAACCTGGGGTGCCTTTGCCGTGCCATGGGGTGGTGTGGGTGATGTGTGGGGTGGTGTGTGTGGTGATAGGTGGGGTGATATTTAGTGGTGTGTTGCGTGAGGTGCGTGGAAGTTCTGTGGGTGATGGTATTGTGTGCCTGTGGATGCTTGGTAGTTGTTTGTGGTGTCTCTCTCTGGCCTTCGTTCGGGATTTTTGGTCGTAGGGATTTGTGGGTGATGTGGGTGTGTGTTTTATATTGTACTGTGTGTGTTGGAGTGGTGTGTGTATGTGTATCAGGTGTGTGTATTTGGAATTGTCCAATGTGGCTGTGTTTTCTATGTGTGTGTGTATTTTGAGCGCAGCGGTATGTACCGCCAATGGAATACCGCAGTTGAAAGACCACCTCGTGGATTTGTGTGCTGTGATAGTTTGGGCGTATTTCTGTTGCCGTGACGGTGGAGGTTTTGTTTTCGCCAGTTTATCACTGACCTTTGGTGTGGCGGACTTGTGTGGGTGTCTGAATATTGGCAGATTCAGTTCTGTGGGTCATGATAGCTTGCGCAGAGTTCCGCGGCCGCAGCGGTGTGTTGGCGGTCTTCTGCGTGGCGGTAAGCGGCTTTTACTGCCAATGTTGTAATGAGGGCCAAAGTCTCGTTTATTTCCAATATTTTGCTGCATTTAAAACACATATTGGCAAAACCAATTGGTCTGACTTCGACTGCAAAGTTATTGGCTCTGTTTCTTACTTTGTCATGCTTTAATATTACTTTACCATTCCCAAAAATAAAATGATGGATATCTTCAATGCAGCACAGGATTGCTAAGGTATAACAAAGAACACTGGAAGATCGTTGTCAGTGAGTGTGCATAGTTTTTATAATACCTTGGAAAACCATGTAAAGTTGTCCGCCCTTGCAGGCATTAGTACCCATGGGTGTCTGTCTGGGAATTATTTTTTGCATTCTTTATTAATATTTTAGTGTTCCAGGATGGTCAACAGCCATTTTGGAAAATAATATAGCAATAAATCAGTGGAATGC
The DNA here is from genome assembly GCF_031143425.1 of Pleurodeles waltl. Classification (NCBI taxonomy): domain Eukaryota; kingdom Metazoa; phylum Chordata; class Amphibia; order Caudata; family Salamandridae; genus Pleurodeles; species Pleurodeles waltl. Next base: position 1,139,555,186 of record NC_090444.1, read on the forward strand.
CACAAATATTAGAGCAAGCAATTGGGCCAGTAGGAGCCTGCATGTAGATGCCAAACCCTCACATCAAATCAGTTTAGAAATATATCAATAAAATATAACTTTGATCTATGAGAACTGGCACTCAAGTGCACTACTTATTGTGGTATGACTATATTGGGCAAAATTCTGCCACGGTCAGTGATGGGAGCCAATGGCTGAGTGTAGTGAGCCATTGCCCTATGCATGCTGTAGTCTGTGGTGGAAGGAAGCAAAATATAAATGACATTTCAATAGACCAATGGATGAAGACCCTCTGTGCATGCCTGTATGTATATGCATGCATTTGTAAGACTTTTTTGAGGATGAACAAAATGACTTGGCTACTGCCAGATCTAAAATAGACTTTTTTTTGTTCTTAAGTTTCTGACAGCTGTATTGAAATAGCTCCACGTCGGTTGTTTCTTTTAGGAGTCCCTTGGTTCAAGTGTTAGACCAGTGTGAGAACTGTGCCACTGCTAAATCCCAAAGCTTAAGGAAGTTTGTATGGATCACAGTCTTGGAGCTCTCAGGAAACATTTTGCTGCACACCATGCTCAGTGCATGGTTAATCATCCACACCACCCTAAACACTGGTGCCCCTGCACTTGTGGTCATCCACAGGGGTGTTCCAAAAGATGCATGGTCCACCAGGCATGACGGGTGCCGACAGGACAGCAGAGTTCAGATGTGTGCAAAGGATGTTAAAAATGAGAATTCTTCTTCAAATACCATTATGCAGTGCCCTAATTAAAAGTTACTTAAGACATCTGCTTTTTTCCAGTGATCTACTAAAAAATGCAGATCTCCCTGACCCCAGAGGTTATAAGGCAAGTGTGGAGTCCTGTGTCTCTGTTTTCTCTCTTACCTGTTCCCCTTTCCCTGGTTCTACAACTGGGGCTCATATCTAGTGTATATGTTCAGGTCGTTGATGGGGATGGTTAGAAAAGAGCATAACTGCCTGTGGATCTGAATTACAAGTTTAGTGAAACCTGGCATTATACAGGATATCTGAGAGTCTCTCCATTGAGCAAAAGTATTTACTGAAATTTATTTTTAGAGGTGGTTACCATCCGTTGCTTATAATGGAAGGCGACAAGTGGAAAACTGCTTTCCTAAGCCAATTTGGGCATTTTAAATATTGTGTAAGGTCAGTTAGGCAATGGCTCCTGCCATGTTTCAGCATTTTATGGACTCAGTGCTTTTTAATGTTTTTAATCAGCTTCCATTGCTCTATTTAGTCGCTATTCTAGTATTTGAAAATACTCCTGTGAAACATCAAGATAATGAGTTTGGTGCTGTCAAGGCAATATCACACTGAGAAGTGTGAGTTTGAGAAGGAAGAAATAGAATATCTTTGATGTAGATTGAGTGCTTTTGGTCTTTTCCATGGGCCACGGAATGTATCCAGGCCAGAGGGGAAAGGGTTGGATTATTTTATGAGTATCAGGCCAATCATGATTCGAAGGTGCATTTTAGATCATGTTTGATGACTGGTGCAGATTAAGAAGGATGTGATGGCATACTCCATGGAATTGGATGACCATCTGGGTACATGTCATCTAAATATTGTGTAGCATTCTTGAAATACTGAGTTAATTGAGGAGGTAGACTTTTTTGATCAGCTATATGGAGTTACTGAAGGGATTCCTCTTGGAAAAAGTGTTGACAGCAGATATTACATGCAAATTAAATGGTTACCTTATACAAGAACCCCGAATAAGCGGCAGGGTGCCAGGAAACACATGTTGGCTCAAGGTTATAAGACCTGGCTGTGGCTCAATTGTATAAATCTGTCTGTGACCTGAATCAGAATTGGATTGACATTGTGATTAGACTATTTGGATTGAAGACTACCGAGAGTTTTTAACTAAACTGATAGTATTTGGATTGGCCAATACTATCACAATTGAATATGAATATGATGAATTATTGAGTGACAAGAATGTTTCAAAGTTGCCAGGTGTGAAATATAAAGTATATTATTGAATGTGGAATGAAAAGGATTTGCCTTTCCAATGTGTAGGTGGATAAGCCTGCATGATTTTATATATATTTTTGTACAATAAAATATGCAATTAAAATATAGACATTACAGGGATTTGTGCCTTTATACTTAGAAGAATACGGTTGTAGGGATGTAGGGATGATGTGAGTTTATTAATTCGAGAGAATTTGCAAATTAATTACTCCCCTTTTATTGATTTTGATTCATTAGGAAAAGTTCACTATTTCTTAGACAATACAAAACTGCCTCAAGAGCAGACAGATCCAAGGGAACTAGAATAACTTCATCTGAAGGCTTCTTTAGTTCAAAATAAAATTATGGTATTTTAGTCAACAAGCTAATTTCTGACAAAAGAGTTATAATTGGATGTAATGAAGATGTTTCATGATCCATATCTTTAAGGCCATAGTGGAGCTGGAACTACAGTGGATTTAGTTGAGCAATCCTTTTGGTGGCCAACTGTTCATTCTTATTTTCAAAAATATGTGCTTGCCTGTCCTTTTTGTGCCCATTAATGGACCTGGCCCTTTTTGCCCAGTTATCCCCAAACTTTTTGCCTTCTTCCTCCTTTTTTTCTGACCTGTTTTTGTTGGCTTTTAGGACTCTGGGCACTTTGCCACTGCTAACTAGTGATAAAGTGCATATGCTCCATGTGTGTATTGGATTAGTGATTGGTTGCTCAATGATTGGCATGCTTGATTTACTAGTAAGTCCTTAGTAAGGTGCATTATCTGTGCCCAGGGCCTGCATCACTGATTGTGCCATGCACATGATTAGCCCTGTAAACATGCCCCAGACCTGCCACTGCAATGTCTGTGTGTGCAGTTTTAAACTGCCATTTTGACCTGGCAAGTGCACCCATTTGCCAGGCTCAAACCTTCTCTTTTACTGCATGTAACTCACCCCCAAAGTAGGACCAAGACATCCCCATGTGCAGGGTGTAGTGTATTTAAAAAGTAGGACATGTACATGTGTGTTTTACATGTCCTGATAGTGAAATACCTCTAATTTGGGTTTTCACCATCACAAGGCCTATTGGTTTTTGAGCTCTGAGTTTGAAAATGCCACTCTTAAAAAGTGAGGACATTCATACTTAATCATTCTGTGCCTCTGCCTGTCTGCTAAATACACACCTGGGTCAGGATGACAGGCTGTTTGTGGTATTTGCCCTAGACTGTCACACAAAGGGAGCTGAGATGTGCCCTGCGTATCCTGATGGCCCATCACCAGGCTGATGAATCTTCCTGACCTATTGTGGTGGGTAGAGCTGACACTTGCACCTGAACAGGGCTCTGCCTGTTCTTACACAAAGCAATCTCCAACCCCCTGGAGAGTGTTTGGAGGCAAGGGCAGGAAAGGCATAGTCTTGTGCACTACATATACATCTCTTTAAAGTTTGCCTATATGCTAAGACTGAAATGAGTATAAGTACTGGATCTCTGACCTCACATAGAACACTTCTGGACTGAGGGCATTCTGCCAGGAAAAAGAGCTAGATGATGTAGGATGGAATGCCACTCTGCCTGCAGCTTTGTTGTGTTGGCCTGCTGCTTGCTGCTTCCATCCTGGAAGTGAAAGGACTGGACTGTGCTTTCTAAATCCTGCTTTCCAAGGTTCTTCAAGGGCTTGAACTGAACTTGCTTCCTGTTAAGAAGTCTCAGGACCATCGAAGACTTCACCTGCCAGCACCTGGGCTCTCTTGCTAAGAGTCCTGACTTGCCAAGTGGTGAAAAATCAATTTCCTGAGCCCTTGGAAGTAAGCTCTGGTGCAGCTAAGAAGAAACTAAGCACATTGACTCCAGAGTGACTTTGGAACTGGTGCTGCTGCCTGCACTAGAGGCATGGTCCCGCTAAGTGCAACGACCACAACGTGCAACCAAGGTTCAACACTGCTGCAGTGCCTCCGAAGACCCCCCCACAAAGTGAGTCTTGAGGGCCATGTCACCTAACTCTGACTCTGCCTCAGCACCTGTTGCCTCGTGGTGTGATCGCAACACCGCAACATTAACCCTTCGCATCTTGACCTGCTGGGTTCATTGACCCTGCCTTGTCATATGGAACCGCCGCCTTACCCTCAATGATGAATCACCTCCCCTGCAACTGTAAGTAACCAACACCTCACCTCCCCTGCCTAGCAGTAAGGAACCAACGCCTCACCTTACCAGTAGCCATAAGGAACCAATGCTGCACCGGTTCCAAAGATGCCTCACATCCCCATCTTTGTGCATCATCTTTGTTTTCTCATCATTTTCCAAGGTTCTGTACCTGGCGTCCTTGCGATTCTATAACAAGCCTGCTCTCCCTTGCGAGTGGCGTCAGACTGTTAGGAATGACTCCGTCAAGACGTCATAATAAACCTAGTTGGAGCTATTGTTTTTCTAAGCACTTTACTAATATTTAATCTATGAAAATTGATATCTTTACTTGTGTATGTTGGATTTTTGTCATTGTGGTCTTGTTTTACTCAGATAAATAGTGGCTACTTACCTAAACTGGTGTGGAGAACTTTTGTGATACTTTCACTGTGTTACAGTGTGGATGTACAAATACTTTACACATTGCCTCTGAGGTAAGCCTGACTGCTCGTGCCAAGTTATCAGGGGGGTGAGCATGAGTTATCTTAGCTGTGTGACTTTCTTACCATGACTAGCGTCAGGGTCCCTACTTGGACAGGGTGCAAACCACTGCCAACTAGAGACCCCATTTCTAACACCCATCATGCATCCTTACATTGTAAGCTTGTTGGGTATTTTTTACAGCCATTACAATGGTTCCTGATTTTTGGCACATGATTTTAGCAGATCTTCTAACAGATCAACTGCCTTCAGAAGGATATCATGTGATAATGGTTACAGTAAACACTTTTTCAAATACAACCCATTTTATCCTCAGTCCAAGCAGCCAACAGTTGAAGAAATGGCTCAACATTTTAGAATAATATTTTTCATCTTCATGAATTGTCTCATACCATGAATTGTGTTCAAGTCCGTCAATATTTGTCATGTTTTTGGCAAACATTATAAATGGCATTGGCAAGTCAATCAACGTTCAGAACCATATTTATGGTTCAAATGGTAATGCAATTCAAGATAATTGGCTTCCTGTTTACTAACTTAAACAATTTCATATGACAACGCATCCATAGAACCGCTAAGGTTTCACCTTTCTTTTTATGCCACAATTTCACCCAATAGGTTTTTCATCTTCTCATTGTATTGCTCCTTCAGTATGTGAATCAGTGACAGAAGCATAGGCAATTTGCTTTCGAAAGTTTACTCCATTTCAATTTCTCCTGGAGAGAATGTTTTGGTGTCTACTTATTTTCTTCCTGTTTATACATTGCTAGCTAAATTCCAACCATTGTTTGGCCCATTTGATCAGATCAATCCTGTAGGTTTGTGGTTAAAGTTGCATCACACAGGGATGATTTATTTTGACTTTCAGTCATTTGAAGCACTATGTTCATGATCATTGGCTTCCATCTGAAACTCTGTCACTTATGGTAACAGGGCACCGAGGATAGGAGTTTCAATGAATTTATGGTTCTCTGAAATTTCAAACTTTTCTTCAATTTTTGATTCATTTGAAAGATCATCCTTCTAGTGACATTCTTTTTAAAAATTATTTTTGTTGATTTTATTGCATGTATAAAATAATCACAAAACATAAATTGAAACCATCCATAGTCCAATGCTACTGCATGCATACATGTATTTTGCATTCCACTGGACAGGATTGAAAACAGAATACAGTCTTGTTGTGTTGATTGCAAGTGATCTAGATCGAATCACCACTCTCCTTTAAACATTAGTATGGGTAGAATGAAGCTGGCTCCACCACTCATCCCATATTTTTGGAGTCTCCTCCTGTACAAAAACAATCATGCCTGTAATGCAGGATCCCTTTCTCCATAGTGCAAGGGTACCTGCTTTGACGCTAGGCTTCAGATTGTATGGCATTACAGGCAGAGGGCATGAATACACCATATCTTGATAGATTTGGCAAATCCCTGCCTTCTCCCTTTCATGCAGTGCAGTAAGTTTTCTTGCTGTGTAGCACTGTGTGAAAGAATGATAAATGTTGGTCTGAGGGCCTCAGTTACAAGGAATGATGCAGCATGGCACTGCAAGCCAGCTTGCTGTGCTATGCTGGGTAATTTTTAAAGTTCAGGGATGTGTCGTATTTACAGAAATCCCTGTACTTTCCTCTGCACTGGTGCACAAACTGATGCCTAGCTCCAATCCAGTCACCCTTACGCCATGGTGCAAGGGTGCCTGCATTGCAGGGATGATTGGACACCTTCCTGCACATAGACAATCACTAATTGCATTTTACTCTTTCTATGCGTGCTGCAGAATGCAGCACGCATAGAAAGATGAAAAACAGGGAGAAATAATGTAATTTCTCCCTGTTGTGCCACTTTAACGCCATCCCTGAGGCAGCATAGGAATCTGATGCATTCCATCAGGTTCCATGGGTGGTGTGTAGAAAATCCCACAGCAACACCCATGGAACACCCCTCTCACACAGAGTTATACGTCCTCCGCCCCCAAAATCACCTGCGGAGTCCCCCAAGGCTCCTCCCTCAGCCCCACACTATTTAATATCTATATGACCCCACTAGCCAACATCATCAAACCCCACGGAATCACCATCCTCTCTTACGCTGATGACACTCAACTCATCTTCTCCCTCACCCACGACCCCAACACCGCCAAATCCAACCTACACACTGCACTCCTCGACACTGCCTCCTGGATGACAGCCAACCACCTCAAACTCAACTCCAACAAACCGAAATAATCCTCTTTGGCCCACACAAAAACACTTGGGACCCCTCATGGTGGCCCGCCACGCTAGGCCCGCACCCACCCCCGCAAACCATACACGCAACCTCAGCATCATCCTGGACTCCTCCCTCTCGACCCAACAAATCAACGCCCTCACCTCCTCATGCTTCAGCACACTCCGCATACTGAAAAAAACATTCATGTGGATCCCCACAGAGACCAGAAAGACAGTCACTCACGCACTCATCAGCAGCAGGCTTGACTACGGCAACGCCCTCTACGCCGGCACCACACTAAAACTCAAGCGCAAACTACAGCGAATCCAGAACTCAGCAGCACGACTCATACTCGACCTCCCCCGACACGAACACATCTCACCACACCTCAGATCCCTCCACTGGCTCCCCATAGACAAAAGGATCACCTTTAGGATCCTCATCCTTGCACACAAATCGCTCCACCACACCGGCCCTGCCTACCTTAACGAAAGAGTGACCTTCCACACGCCCACACGCCACCTCCGCTCCGCCGACCTCTCTCTCGCCACTGTCCCTCGCATCAAACACACCACCACCGGAGGCAGATCCTTCTCCTACCTAGCCCCCAGGGCCTGGAACTCCCTCCCCACCCACCTCCGCAAGACCCAGGACCTACTACACTTCAGGAAGAGCCTCAAGACCTGGCTTTTCGAACAGTGATCTCCCATTCCCCTACCCCTTTCCCACCCCCCCCCAGCGCCTTGAGACCCTCACGGGTGAGTAGCGAGCTCTATAAATCTCTTTGATTGATTGATTGATTGCGTGAAAAGTGGTCATATTTACAAGGCCATGAAAAGCCACACAAGGTAGCTTTGCATGGCCTTGTAAATATGGGAGGCACACTGTGCCACTGGATCCTCAAAAACACTGACCACTGGTTGTGCAGTGTGCTGATAGAGCCTTATAAATGAGGCCCTGAGTGTCTAATCTGACTTACATCTATGGCCAAGGCAAATGGCAATGGGGACATAAGACATTCCTCTTCATGCCTCATTGAGTTACAAATAGTTCTGAAAGGACACCATTAACCCAGACTCTAGCCCAATGAGATGCCTGACGTTCATTATTTTGAGCATTTCATGGAGATAAGGATAGCCCACGGAATCAAAAACCTTCTCAAAGTACAATAATAGTAGGGCAGCCAGGTCTTAGAGTTGCTTCACATGTGCGAAGGCTACCATCAGTTTCCGAGTACAATGTCCTGTTCCTCTACCTGGTATGAAACCATTTTCGTCCAACTGGATCTGGCAACATTTCACATCAACCTGTCTGATAGACAGTAGTTTAACCAAGAATTTTGCCTCAGTGTTAAAAAGTGAAATCAGTTTATAGGAGGCACACTCACTAGGGGACATTAAGGCTTATGTACAACCACCATGGTAGCCCATGCATTGAGTGCCTCCTGAAACATAGGGGGTTATTCCAACTTTGGAGGCGGTGGTAATCCGTCCCAAATGTGACGGATTTACCACCAGCCGTATTACGAGTTCCATAGGATATAATGGACTCGTAATACGGCTGGTGGTATATCCGTCACTTTACCGTCACTTTTGGGACGGATTACCACTTCCTCCAAAGTTGGAATAACCCCCATAGTCTTTACATGGGGAATCAGGCCAGAGGTGTACTGTTAAAAAAATTCTATAGGGAAACCATTGGGCCCTGGAGTTTTCCCTGATTGCATGACCCTCAACGCAGCATGAAGTCTTCTTCTGACATGGGAATGTCTAAGACCCCTCTTTTTTCATGTTGAGTAATCAGGAGATCATGTAGTATGGGTCTTTGTATTTCCATTGTTCTGAGGACTTTAATGGAATACATCCTGAGCAATACCTGGCAAATGCTTTGGCCATACAGTGGGAGTAGGTAAACGGCCCAAGCAGAGGGGTTTCAATTTGTGAAACAAACCAGTAATACATTTCCCTATTTATCAGCCAGTATATAATTTCTCTGACATTATCTCCTGCATCATGTAGTCAACTGATATAGAGGGGGTCATTCTAAGTCTGGCGGGCGGCGGAGGCCGCCCTCCAGACTTCCCCCCTCCAAAATACCGCTCCGCGGTCGCAAGACCGCTGAGGGTATTTTGGCTTTTGCACTGGGCTGGCGGGCGACCGCCAAAAGGCCGCCCGCCAGCCCAGTGCAAAAACCCTTCCCACTAGGACGCCGGCTCAGAAATGAGCCGGCGGAGTGGGAAGGTGCGACGGGTGCAGTGGCACCCGTCGCGTATTTCAGTGTCTGCAATGCAGACACTGAAATACAAAGTGGGGCCCTCTTACGGGGGCCCCTGCAGTGCCCATGCCATTGGCATGGGCACTGCAGGGGCCCCCAGGGGCCCCACGACAACCCATACCGCCATCCTGTTCCCGGCGGGAGAACCGCCAGGAACAGGATGGCGGTATGGGCTGTCAGAATCCCCCATGGCGGCGCAGCAAGCTGCGCCGCCATGGGGGATTCCCAGGGCAGCGGAAAACCGGCGGGAGACCGCCGGTTTTCCTCTTCTGACCGCGGCTGAACCGCCGCGGTCAGAATGCCCTGCGGGGCACCGCCAGCCTGTTGGCGGTGCTCCCGCCGACCCTGGCCCCGGCGGGAAGGAACCGCCGGGGTCAGAATGCCCTGCGGGGCACCGCCAGCCTGTTGGCGGTGCTCCCGCCGACCCTGGCCCCGGCGGTAAGGAAACGCCGGGGTCAGAATCACCCCCAGAATCTCTTAACCCGGGTACTACATCATCCCTGTCTCAAAATCAATGATTTGTGCTTTAACTCATTGACCTCCCTCTGTCTCTCGGCTCTTTTTTTAGTTTGGTCATGTGTGATGTTAGCCCTTCCCGTATCACCATTCTAAGTGCTTCATACAGTACCACCTTGCAGGAAACTGATGCCTTGTAAGATCAAAATATAACTCAATTTACTCATACAGTTGATCAACAAAGTTGGGGTCTGTTAGGAGCCAAGAATTGACCCCTCAACCTCACACTCAGCCTCTCTTATCCTTGGCTAGAAACACCTCTAGTGTGGAGTGGACTGATAAACATATGGGCACTTTGCTGGTGCAACTAATCCTACAGATGTCTAGCACAGGCATGAAGAAGTGGTCTAATCTAGATTTTGTATTGTGGACGTATGAATAATATGTAAACCCTAGTTGTATCCTTCAAACATCATTGAACATCATCAGCTCAACACATTTAGAAAGAATTGCCTCACGTGAGGGAACCTGTAGTTTCTAAACCAGGGGTCATTATAGTTTTAAAGGCACCCTTCACTACTGTTGTTCCCAATGGAAGTTTCAGCAGGAATGTGGATATGCCATGCAGCATTTCATCAAACAAGCCAGCACATGCACACCAGCTCCAGGCTCCCTTCTTCATTCGTACAGTTACTGCAATCCTGTAGCCCAAGGTGATATGGTGGACCTACTTAACAGCCATTAGGAAAGTTTTGTGTAGAAGGGCTACTCCCATGGAAGTTTGTGTGGATCCAGCATGATGCATTCCAGTGTAGCCATATCGTCCCAGTAATTGCCAATTGAAACCCAGTAAGTGTGTCTCGTGTAGTAGGAGGGCATCTAGTGCCCTTTACCTTGAACTCTGGAGTATCACTCCTCTTGAATTAAATCTTTAAATCTGTAACATACAAAATAATCTTAGCACTTGATGCTCTTGAATCCTGTGTCATATATAGTTCAGTGTGATAGTCTTCATTCTACGCAGTGAAGCATATATAGATTGTGGGAAACAAACTAAACCGTTACACAGCTGAACCCCAACTCCCCCACTCTGCACTTCACAAAAAAAAAATGTTGTTGCCCCAATGAATCATCTGGGTGAATATACCCAGGGTAATGGTCCATGACGTCAGACACCATCTTATTGTAATCAACATAGTTGCATCAGTATCATTTATAATCCTATGCTCCCAGTTGGATCTCCAATTTGTTGGCACAATCAAAAGGGGGTCTTGACATCCATGGCTTGCAGGAAGGATCCCCCTCAAGGCATCAAAAGTAATGTATTCAACCAGGGTGAAGAATTCAGACTTAAGTAGTTTGTGTCTCAGAAGTACCATTTTCACTGAAGAGGGGAGTGTGCCTCTCTTTCTGAGCTTGGCACTGCATCATCTACTGCACTTTGGTCCATGGTTATTTGTCAGTGCTTGGCTACTGGCAGCCCAAGCTGGTATTTTATCATCCTAGACCCCCTTCGGCCCATTGGTAATTTGCATTCCTTCACTGTTAGACCTGACAGCCTTTGGTGTGGTATTCCCTCACAACTGTTGGCTTCTCCTCTCCTGTTTTCTGTGATTTGTTTTTGTTGGCTATAGGACTCTGTGCATGTTACCACAGTTATGCGATTCCTATTACGGTAATAGGACTGCGTTTTTAGGATGACAGAACGAGAAAGTGTGGGAGACTGAGCCTATCCATGCAGTTAGTAACTTCCGGCCCAACTCCTGGCTAGCTCACAGTGCGTCACCCAAACCTCCAAAGCCACCGGGGTAAAAAGTGATTATAGCAACCCGATCATGACATTCTGACTCCCCAGAGAAGTTTTGGAAACAGGTGTTAGCCCTTTCGCTCAGTTACACATGTATGCTGAGGCGCGACTAAGATGCAAGGTAAGTTTTCAATATATTATTTGAAAAAATCGCAATCTAGTATATAATGAGTGAGCTGCGATCATTAGGCCGATGAAGGAAAGCTAGGTAATCAATATTACTAACATAGTAAAAAAGATAAACAGTTGAATCATAATGTATGTGGTTCTAGAGATTCCTACCTAACCCTATGTCTATCTCTGAGAGCAAAATAGTTGTAACCCATTGCTGGCCCTATCGAAGGGATGAGTCCCAACCCCATACCTGGACAAGATAGCAGGAATCACCCTGTCGTAAAGATGGCAATCCTTTCATTGAGTTGGCAGATCAGCTCCAACCAAGCTGTGTGCCACACAGCATGCGTCCCAGGGATCATCATTCCCGGAATGCCCTCTACCCTACTTGGGTCGGAGCACAGTTTATATACTAAACCATTCCACATTGGAAATACAGTTCTGATGTATTGCTGTGTCTTGATGCTAGAAGCTGTCTCGTAAACGGGCAACACTAGGTAGCATATTATGTACCTCGCGTCACAGTCTTAGACAAGAAGTACTGACTGTAGAAGGCTGGCTCCCTAGATAGAGTACAAACATGATGTGCACTGTGCAGAGAGTCCAAGCAACCCCACTATGGTTTACAGAGGTAAAAAGTAGACCACCTAATGCTCGAATGTTAATTATAGCTTAGTCAAGTAGTTAGGGCAATCTTGGAGATTGTTGTGCACTCAATATAAATAAATAATGTGGACATACAGTCAAAAGAATAATTCAAGACCAATTAACAGAAATACTTCAGAATTTTGTAAAACTTTTAAGACCCAGATCTTCAAAATTGGGTCAATACTTTTCAAGTTATGATTTTTCAAAGTTTAGCAAAAACAGTCTTTTTGTGTGCAATTACGCACCCTAGGAATCAATGTGAGAAAAATGTAGAAATGCATGTAAAATCAGGCAATGCGTTTACCAATGTCTCCTTTCATTTTTAAGTTAAGGTCATTGAGATGTCCTGTGGACCAGCTGGAGAAGTTTGGGCGGCTCCCGGTTTTGATGGAGCAGCTGCCTGAAAGGCCTTGGCGCTTGTGCAGGACCACTGCGGGGGACCACTTACAAAAGCAATGCACAGGTGTACGTCAAGGTGAGCCCGGTGGGCCCCCTTGGAATGTAGAGGTTGCAAGGGGTGGGAACCCTTACAGCATAGCTGGTTCTCTGGTGCAGGGCCCAGGGAGGCTGGGTGCAGAGCAGATATATGAGCCAGGAGCTGTGTGCAAAGGTGCCCTTGGAAGCAGGAGGCAGGTCACTTTGAGGATGGATTGCAGGTCAGCAGGGCCACTCTGGTGGGTGGTTCTTATGTGCCCTGAAGTCCATCAACTGGGGCTTTGAGAGTCTGGAGGGGGCTTTTCTTCTTGGTGTCCAATGTTCAGTGACCAGTACCTCAGGCGTTTGCACGGTTCAATCACTGGAGGTTGCAGTACCACTAAGCTTGTCACACTTTCAGGATTTGTCCTCCGAGTCTGTTGGATGAAATTTGGTCCTGCTGCTTTGTCTGGTTCCTTTGGTCAGAGGCCAGCCAGTGAAACAGACTTCACTGGTCATTTGTTTCTTTGTTGCAGGGAGTGATGCCTTCACTCTGGAGGAAGATCTTTAGCAATTTTTAAAAGGGTGGAGGTCCTCTGAAGTTTTGTAGAGGCCGTCCGATGTCCATGCAACCCCTCAGCAGTGATTGTCGAGTCCTGGGTGTAGCAGGCAGGGTTCGGTGCATTTTTCTTTGTGCTGCATGAATGTAGTTCTCAAGCCTTAGGTCTTCTTTGTTGCAGGCCTTCTTGTGTCCTTGGAATCTGTTCTGCAGGTCTAGGAGGGCCCACAAAATGCTGCATTTAGAGGGTGCTTAGGGGAGTATGTAGTAGTGACCAATGGGTCATCTACTTCATGGTGGCTACACCCACTATGTGTCCACTTCCTGTGGACACAGGCAACTTCCCTATCCCTAATAGGCTATTTTACTGCCAGGCAAGGTGGAGGAAAATTAAATGGAGAGGTCACCTCGCATGCAACACCTTAGGGGTGGTGCAAGCTTGGGGTGGCCACTTCTCTTGTCCTTTGTGCATTTTCCTGCCATTGCTCCCACTAAAAGTGGGGATTTGCAATGGGGGTGGCCATTTGCTGCTAGCAGCAGAACTGGGGATCGCGTTTCAAAGGCAGTAAGGCCATTGAAGCTCGCTCGCAGGGTAGGGCACATTCCTGGGGGAGGAGGTGCAACACTTCTGCCCAGGAAGGGCTTTGCTTTCTGAAACCAGAGAGCAAGGGCTCTCACTCCAGGGTTCCAGAATCTTGTCTGGTTGTGGCAGGCTAGTTGTGACCAGACATTAATCATGCCAGGGTTAATTAGCTTTTGCAGGGGGAACCTCTAAGGTAGCCCCTGTGTACATGTTGCAATAAATCCAATAGTGGTACCAGTTTGGATTTATTGTTCTAAGTTGTTTGATACCAAATAACCATGTGTTCAGAGTAGCCATCATGTAGCAGCGAAACCAGCTTTCAGCACATTCATTTAAAATGACTGCTCTGTTCACTTGCTATGTCCCACTTTTGGCAAGGACACAGCAGGGGCATATTGCTCATGCATTTATACCCACACATGCCTTATGGTGCACCTTGCCTTAGGGCTTGAAGGCCTGCCAAACGGCTGGCTTGGCTATATTGCATGCAGTCTATAGTGGAAGAGGCACACAGGGTGCGTGCCATGTCAGTTTTGCATTTTGGAATTGCACCAGGGCACCCAGCCCGGAATGGCAGTGCTGGGTGCACGTAGATGCATGGCCTCTGAGGGTGTCACAATCTCTGTTGCTGCCCTCAGGGGCCTATCCTTAGTACCCCAGGCCCTGGGTACCTAAATACCATTTACTAGGGACTTAAATGGGCAGCTAAATGTGTTACCAATTGTGCCAATGCATCACAACAGTTTTGGGAAAGAGATCTGACCCAGGGAACCTGATTAGCAGGGGCCCTGGGTGCTAACAACTTTGAAACCACATCAAATACCAGGCAAAACTTTGGGGGCTAACCATGTCAAAAGATACACTTTTTCACACTGATTATATTTGGTGCAAAGGACGATTAAGAGTGCACCATGTTCCTTGCCTTCCTGGAATACAACTGATAAAATGTGTAAGAAAGAGTCATTACTAAAAAGCTATTTCGCTTACCTGAATAAAACATGAGTATATACTTACTATGAAACTAAGCTAAAATAGAGGTGACCAACTTGGGTCTTTTAAAAGAGCCCTCACAACACCCTCCTTGTGCCAGTTGTGGAGTACAGATTCTAAAACCCAAATAAAATAAGAAGTAAGAACATCGAAAATTCCATTAAAAAATCCACCTCGAGAAGTAGAATATGCTCAGCAAAGAAGGCAGTCAATTAAAATATAAAATTAAAAAAACAGGACCAAATTAAAAGTAATTGGGGTCCAGCATAAGGTCATTAAAAACATCAGTCAAGATGGAATCCATGAGAGACCCAGCTTATGACATCAATATTACCACCAAAGTCTCATCCAAGAGATTAAAAGAACAAACATGATCCGTTTCCTCAACTACAGCAGATAACTCAGCATCTTGTGTCATGCCCAAGGTGAATAAACCAACAGAAAGGACACCGGGAGCTGCAGCATCCTTGTCTCTGTAAGGTGGCTCATAGAAGGCATCAGAAAGCAACCGTATTCTCATAGGACAACTCTGGGAATGAACCCTCACCAGGAACAGCAGCAGATTTGTGTCCGTATGATGTACTTGTTGCTTGTTACTTGTTGCTTGAAAAGACACGTTTCCAAAGTGCTCTCGAGGAGGCACCACAAGCAGTGGAACACTGGCTGCACACAATAGAATATTGGCTGAAAAGAAAAATACTTTGTTCAGGTCCTCTAACAGGGGTACTCTAAAGTACTGCATCATGTGATCACGACATAGTTGGGTTGGTGGTAGGTTTATCACCCTTTGGCTTTGAGATAGGATATCCACTGTGAAGAGAAAAGAGCAATAGCATAATACCGCAATTAATACCCATTCAATTGATATGCCTCCAAAAACACTTGAAAATAGAGCATGCATGACTGATGGTGTACAATCCCCACGGTGTTTAAAACATTAGAAATACAACTAACAAGTTTGCCTAAGTGTCTTAAAATGTTGGCATGTATGAAGGACTGTATCTGCTCTGTTGACCTTGCCACTTGTAGGTCATAGGTTTCATACACAGATGTAAGCGCCACATGCTTTTGAAACAATAATGCTTTCTTCTTTCAAAGCTTGTCAAAGTTGACATTGAAAGTAGCAATGGGAGGCCACAAATTAACTACTTTAATCTGATGCCTGGAGGGAATAACACATTTACATAGCAGGGCATTATTTGAGAAACAGAATTTACATATGTGACACCTGCTCTCATCCCACAGCAATCTTGATCACTTAGTATCAAGTAATTTCCATTAATAAGTAACTGAAATACTGGTAGAATCAAGGGGACAGGAATACCCTTCAACTAGCAGGCTAAATTAGCCTGCGTCAAGCAATGCCCCATGTTTACAAACCATTTAATGATTTACAGAAGTTTCACAATCACAAACGCTAAAAAAAAACTTCCTTTTCCCCACTCATACACTTGTAATTTAAAGGCAGTTTTCATGCCTCATGAATAAAACTCCCCCCAAACCTTCATACCTCCCAACTGGAAAATATTTCAGACACATAGACCCTCATTGTGAGTTTGGCGGGAGGCAGAGGCTGCCTGCCAAACTCGTACCGTCACCTGACCACCAGTGTGGCCAGAACACCTCCCGCCCATTTCTGAGTTCACCGCAAGGCCGGTGGTCAGAAACAGCATTTCCTACCGCAGGCCCTGCGGTGAACAGGGCCTTAACATTGATGCCAGCTCGTAATCGAGCTGGCTGCAATGTGGCAGTGCGGGGGGTCCAGCAGCACCTGGCACACTTTTGGCATGCAAAGCTGGTACCTCCATTCTGCCAGCCTTTTTATGGCACTCCAACTGCCATGAAAAAGCTGGCAGATTGGAGAGTCGTAATCCCCAGGGCGGCGCTGCATGCAGTGCCACCCTGGTGGATTACAACTGCAGAGACTGCCAAGCTGTCGACTGGCAGCAAACTGGCGGTGTCAGAGGTCAGACCGTGGCGGCTTCACCACAGTTGTAATATGGCCGTCGGACAGCCACGACCGCGGGGGTCCGACTGCCATCGTGAGTCTGGCATTGTTAAGACAGCCAGACTCGTAAGGGCCAAAGTGAATTGAAATGTCGATATTGACAGAAATATTACTCCATATACTAGTCTCACTGATGACATTGTTTTGGTCACTCTAAAAGGCACCTTTTCTAACTTTTCTGTGATAAGCATGGTGTATGTTGCATCGTTCTTCACCATTATCTGTTGCTAACGTGTCAAGTTAAATGGTGAAAATAACTCTTTTGAGTTCGATCTCAGAACCTGCAAAGTCCAGCTTAACTGCATGATGGACCTAAGTTGACTCTGTCCATGTTGAAGGATGATGTATTTTGTATTTTGCCTATGTGGATGACACAATTTTGTTTAATATGCAGATGTGAGTGGACAATGTGTTCATACCATTATCTGCAACAATCAAATGCTTTCTCTAAGTTTGCTTTATCTAGTTGCTTTAAATGGGCAGCAGTTTCCATTTGTGAAAGCTTCCATATTTCATTGTATATTGCATACAAGAATCTTCTTGAGCATGGCTTTCTAGGACCTAACAAGAAATCTTGAAAATCCATGTCCTCAGAGGGGAGAGAGAGGTGTTCTCTTAGAGCTGTCAAGGTGGAATGTTGCAACCATTGCTGACATAACTTGCCCAAGCTGTATGTAGTTATGCCTGCATGTTGTGTGTTGACATAATGAGGTTCCAGTCTTTATAACCCTGTGTAGAGTTTATAAAATGCACATGAAAACCATATGTGTCTGCTGGCCACAATATCCACCCGTTGGGACCAGAAAGTGTTCAAATTCTGACCGTGCCATTGAGCTAATCTTCTGTATAATTTACCATACTTTCCCAACTGTCAAACTATGCAATGAAAGGGATACTGCGCACATTCATCTCTTTCACTTTTGCTAAACCTTAGCAAGTTGTTTGCTGAACAGTAGTATTCAGAAAGATCATTTGTGTTGGAATAAGGCATGCTTTAAATAAAGTGTCTGTACCTTGTACTTGCCAGTCTTTTGTTCCCCAAACTGATTTTAAATCAATTATTTATTTCCAATAATTATATCCCTTCATAGCTAATTAATTTTGTAGCAGTAAGCATGGTTTCCTAGGTCCGGTCACTAATAGTTTAAAATAATATGACACAGAATCAGCAATATCATGTCCAGAAAGTATGTGAATTTGTGTAAATATGTTTTAGCGCTCCCTACTGGAGGCATCGGACAATGATCCTATTGAGTGCAGTTAAAAACTGTACATGAGGTGCTAGCTCTATGTAGATTATGGTGTCCATAGTAATAATAACAATACATTTCACCATAATTTTCAGAGTTAATATTTGAGTTCTGAGAGTATTGAATCAACCGTTTTATCATTCCAATCATCTGACACAACACCAGGTATGAGTATATCATTCATAACATGTTTGTATAGTTTCTGTAGAGCCAAATATGTCATATGGAACTTTATTAGAAACAATCCCATCAGAAACCGGAACAGCGGAAATGGTCACAAGGGACAAGTTTCTTTGCACTTTGCGGTGAGACAAGTGAGGCTTCAGTATCTCATCTATCAGTTCAACAGCAGAGCATTCAGGAAGATAATGCCTATATATATAAGCAGAAAGAAAACAATCACAAATCTAATCCATGTTGAAAAAAGTAAGCAATGCTAGTGTAATTCATAGGTAGGGCCATGAACGGATCAGATATGTGCGTTCAAGCCAGCTGAAAAGCTTACATATACAATGAAGAGAGGATTTTTGTTGAATTTGAAGGGAAGTCATCAATGTTAACAAAGTATCCAGAAGCAGTCCAAATGAAGACAGGAGCTACTGCAGGTGAGGGAGAACTGGCAGACCCCTCTAACGGTGGATCATCATAAACAACTCCTGTCCTGTTACATAGTAGAGGACTATAGACTTATGTCTGGCACATTTCTGGTACTTGTAGCAGTAATTGGAATCATCAAAAGTTACTTCTCCACCCTCCCCAACCTCTGGGAAACAATTTCAGCACTGTTAAATGCTTGAAGGGGTATCTCCAGTATTGTTGTGAGTGGGACCAAGGTACTACCCAGGAATCCTCTTGTTCTGCTGTGCAATTTAACTTAATCAATGGAGACAAAGTGTTTGTCCTTAAATCTAGTAAGTGGTGGTAGAATCACAGTTCTGGTACCTTATATTCCATGAAGTGGGACCGGTGCTCATATGATGGGCAAAAATAATTTTTCACCGCAATCTTCTCACAAACCAGATCCCCAAATTTTGGAACCCAGCCTGTAAATGTTGGTGAATCCCTCATCCTCAGAGTGGTTGAATGTGTAATAGAACGTTCATTTTGGAAATGGTATATTTCCTATAAGACAGTGAGACATTCATTTACGTCAGAAGGAGTTTCTGCACCAGGACCATCAAGATCTGGGCCAAACATTAGAATGATGAACAGTACTTTGTATGTGGTACGGCCTCCCAAAGGTCTTCTATGCAGATAATGTATTGCTCTCTGGACCCCATATATGTGATGGAACCAACTATGACATGACCTTGATACTTTAGCTGTGAAGGATTGCTTTAAGCTTAAATTCTTCCTTTCCACTATACAATTTCCCTTGGGATGATAGAGGAAATAATAATGCACCACTACATCCAATGTTCCCATGGTATCCTGTAAACCTTTAGGAAACAGGCCCCTGGTCCAAGTGGAATGCAGCAGCTGCAGATGTCCTGATGAAGACTTGCAAAACTTCAATCACAGTGAGAACATCAGCTGATCGTTGTGGCCACACCCAAAGGAATCTGGATCAAAAGTGTACTACAAGTAGAATGTATTTGTATGCACATCTATATTTAAAGGATCACAATGGTCCAAGTACACACACTGCATAGATTTGTTGGACACTAGTATGGGTGTCTGAGGTGAGCTCCTGAAGGTGGAACCTTTAATTTGCTGACAGATGTCACAACTAAGGACATACATCTTGGTCTGCTTGTACAGACCATGCCACAAGTAATGTTTTAGTAGTAATGAAATAGTAGCTGCCACACCAGCATGAGTAGAAGCACCCTCATCTGCTGCTTGAATAAATTCTGGCATACGGTCTTGGTTGGGGATAGCTCCATCACCCTCCTCTGTAACCGTTACAAAAGGAAGATTTTGGGAAGTGGTAAGACTATTTTGCTGGAGATGTAGTTTCTACTGATCAATATGCATTACATTAGTGGGCATGGGATACTCAAGTTCACATTGGAGAAATTCTTCAGTTTGCAACTTTGGGTCAAACACATAGGGCCTGATTCTAACTTTGGAGGACGGTGTTAAACCGTCCCAAAAGTGGCGGATATACCACCTACCGTATTACGAGTTCCATAGGATATAATGGACTCGTAATACGGTAGGTGGTATATCCGCCACTTTTGGGACGGTTTAACACCGTCCTCCAAAGTTAGAATCAGGCCCATAATCTACATCAGTGTCAGCCAAGGAAATGGCCCACTGTATCCATTGAGGATGTAGTGCTTTTGCATTTGGAACGCTAGCCTTTGTAACAGCCTCCAAGGCTGGGACTGGGGTCACAACAATAACGTGGTTCCACTGCAGTCAGTATTTTTTCAGTGGATGCAAAATGCAATTTATATGCAATTGGTACCGTGTCACCATCATTGAATGAGACATAAGTAAAGCCAATGCACCCAAAACTATCCAGATTTATTTTGTTTTCACATGTGTGTGTCCAATGTTTGCTAGAAAATTCTGGACAAATTAGGTCATATAGTGGTTTTATATGCTGTGCATAATCAGGTGTGTATGTTCTGCCAAAACTGAACATTCCTAGCAAGGACTGTAATTTTGTGCCGGTACTTGGTGGTTGTAATTGTGCACACTTCTCTAGGAAGTGTGGTGCCAGACTCTTTTCCTTATTTGAAAGCTTATTTCCCAGAAACAGGACACTGAGGAAAGCAATTTTTGTTTTCTCAAAGTTTAATTACTAGCTATGTTGGGCAAATCCCAATACAATGCGATCTACTCTGGCTAAATGTGTTTTCAGGTCATCATCCATCAGATATATGTAATCTACATAGGACAATCCCTTTGGATCAATATCATGTAATATTGATGTACCAAGGGCAGAGAAAAGCCCTAGACTGTTCTCATCCCCTTGGGGAAGTCAGCAAAAGTGGCGCTGAGAGGCAAGCGTGGCGAAAGCAGTCAGGTACCTGCTTTCAGATACTATAATTTGGCAAAAAAAAAACATTGGAAATGTTCAAGGTTGTTTTGCATTTTTTGTGGACAATATTGTTCATTAGTGATGTGTGTGAATTTTGTATTACAAAGGTGTCTGTATGACCATTTAAATGTCTGCTGTCTGTTATATAGGAATGGTCTGGCTTAGCTACTGGGTACAAGCGGCTTTCATAGGAGATACATAGGATTTAATTACTCCTTGGTACTCTAGCTGTGAGAGAACCACCCTCACAGGAGCTTTTGCTTCATGTTTTATGGGGTATTGTGGTTGTACTTATGGACTGGACCTTGCGGGTATCACATGATAGGGAGACTCCTTATCCCAGCCCCCATGGGTACGGTACAGTGCTGGTACCTGTGCGACAGTCTGCAGCATAGGCTTCTTTTACTTGTTCTGGAATGAGGACTGAGAAAGACAGTATAATTAGATCTTTCCCTTGTTGTAGTGTTCTAACAAACTATGGTGGCCCTTCTTTTTCTGCCAACAGAATGTCATAGCTTAATATTAATCTTTCCCAGAAAACACCTTTAATTGTGCACATTATTTCACCCTCAATTTGAATGTTTAATTTATACACTCAGTCTGGAGGGGCGACTCACCTGTGCAGGGATTTGGATTCTAGACAGTCATTAGTTGGTTTCACATCCAGAAACTATTGAAGATTCTGATGAACTATCATGAAGTCTGCTGCGCTGTTTAGCAGAGTCACTGCCCACTTCCTGTTCTGCAGTAATGTTTTCAGTGTGTATGGCATATTTTGACAACATTCCTGCAGCGTTCTTCTTTTTTAATTACTCTTCTTGTCTGCTTTCTGACCACCCACTTCTCTCAGACCCTTTGCCTGGTGAGGTCTGAATTGAACAAGATGGGCGTTTATCACTACACTGATGCCTGTCAGGTTGTTTCAAATTATCACGGTTACCTCGGTTTACTGTTTTTAAGAACTCTTCAACTGCAGAGATTCTCCCTGTGGTTTTACTTTATCTTTAATATATTTTTGTTTATCCCAGCGTTTTTTAGAAGACTCCTATGCTTGCTTGGTATTATCCTTTTCAGGATTAACCTTAAACTGTGGCTTGTTTGGTCTGGCTCCCAGGTTAAACTGACCTATAGAAGTATAAGTCTCGGAAAATATTTTTGGTAGCTTGCGTTCCTCATTTGTTAAAGGAACCTGTGCAAGCCATTTGCTTACTGCCAGTGCTGCTGTTTCCCCTTTAATATATCCTAAGATAATTGAGGATACTGTTGCAAAATTAACCATTAATTTCAATCCCAAGTCCAGAAGCAGTCCATATGCATTTCAAATTTGTTTTGAAACTTCTGGTAAAACCAAAAGAGATTGTGTACAATGCGTTATGGTATATATTGCAGCAAAAACTGTTCCCCAAATAGCACAATCATCTTTTGAGGGTACCATCTCAAGTGGCAAGAATATTGTGAGAATTCTATGTATATCTTGGAGTACAGTATGGGGGAACACTGCTTCCAGCTGGTTAGTTTTTTGAGTAATTCCAAATGAAACTTCTTCCCGCTTGGTAGGTACTTAACGCATAATACCATTAATAGTCACTGCGTTAATCCCAGGTGTAGTCAAATGATGATGGCCCGCTGGAGCAGCCCTTGCTGGGGCAGTATTCAGTGTTTACATGATGAACTGTGTCAAACATCTATATAAGTTTACTAAATTATTATATAGTACCGCAGATCTTCTCCCTGTAAATTTTGTATATTTATGTATGGAATATATGCAGCTAGGACAAGCCATGTGCGCCCCTCATTGCTGAGGGGGCTCAATCAAACATATGCTCAATATGTGGTAGGGTGTCTTGTAACCAATTTGGGTGTTCTTGATGAGTCCGAGGTATTTCTAAATATTGATATGCTCCATAATGTGATGGTATTTTAGCTACAATGCATGGATGAAATGTATTTGAATTTGGATCAACTGCAGGAAAATTGACCCATGAAAAAAATGTTTCAGTTTCGTATGCATGGCATGCCTCACCCCAAATGTACATCCCACCCCCATTAGGTATTCCGTTCAAAATGTTGTGTGACAGCTTGTCTACATGTTACTGTAATAACAATTAGATTCACCATTTTAAAACAATTTCAGAGTGGTAACACAAAGTGGGGTATCCTTTTAAGGTTCAAGCTTGGACAACCTATAGTTGGTTATGGCACTGTAGGCATAAAAGAGAGAAGTACTTAGGAGATCTGTTAAATAAGTACCCAACTTTCATACATTGATGGCACCATGTTGTGCTATTCCTACTTTGGTAATAGGACTGTGTATTTAGGATGGCAGAATGAGAAAGTGTGAGAGACTGAGTCTATCCACACATTAGTAACTGCCGGCCTAACCCATAGCTAGCTCACAGTGTCACACCCAAACCTCCAAACCCACTGGGATAAAAAGCGACTATGGCAACCTGAACATGACTCCCCAGGAAAGACGTGGAAACAGATGATACCCCTTTCTCTCAGTTACTCATGCATGCTGAGGTGAGACAAAGATGTGAGGTAAAATTTCAATATATTTGTTGAAACAATTGCAATCTGGTATATAATGAGTGAGCTACAATACTTAGGCAGATGAAGCAAAGCAAGGTAATCAGCATTACAAACATGGTAAAAAAGAAAAAACAGTCCAATCATAATGTAGGTAGTTCTAGATGTTCTAAAGATCCTAGAGAAGCCTACCTAACTCCATGTCTATCTCTGAGAGCATTGTGATTGTTCCCCTCTCCCTGGCTCAATGTGAGGGATGAGTCCCAGCCCCATACCTGAATAGGATATCAGGAATCAGCCTATCATAAAGATGGCAATCCTTTCAGGGAGTTAACAGATTAGAATCAACCATGCTGCGTGTCACACAGCAGCCGTCCCAGGGATCATTGTGGCTGTAATGCCGCTACCCTATTTGGATCAGTGCACAGTTTATATACTAAACCATACCACATTGGAAATACAGTTCTGATGTATTGCTCTGTCTTGGTGATAGCATATCATATCATCCGGATTTGCAGAGCGCATTAATCACCCAGAGGGAATTCAGGAGTTGGATCTAGGCTGCTCGGGGGTCTCAGTTGAAAAGCCAGGTCTCGAATTCCTTTCTGAATTCCTGAAGGGAGAGAGATATCCTCGGGTGAATGGGGAGAATGTTTCAGGATTTCACGTCGAGGTAGGAGAAGGAACAACCTCCAGTGTTGTTGCAATGGTTGTGGGCAAGGGATAGAGAGGTGGAACACAGCTGTCTGGAGGGTCGGTGGAAGTTCAGGTGGTAGTTCATGTATTCTGGTCCTTGGTTGTGCAAGGCTTTGTAGGCGTGCGTCAGAATGTTGAATTGGCATCTCTTGTGTACGGGTAGCCAGTGAAGCTTCTTCAGGTAGGAGGTGATATGGGTCCATCTGGGAAGGTCAAGGATGAGTCTGGCCACGAAATTCTGGATGGTCCGGAGTCACTTCAGGAGGTGTGAATTGATTCCTGTGAGAGTTGCCATAGTCCAGGTGGCTGATGATGAGGGATTGGGTGATGGTACGTTTGGTGGATTCAGGGAGCCATTTGAAGATCTTATGGAGCATGCAGAGGGTGAGGAAGCAGGAGTTGATCTGGTTCTTCTCGTGAGTTATATGTCTAGAATGATTAGAAGGTTCCAGGTTTGGTCTGCAGGGTGAGAGGGGGTCTTAGGTTAGCAGACCACAAGCAGTGGCTCCATTGTGACGTGGTTTTAGAAGATCTCTGGTAAATGGGCAACATTAGAGAGCATATTGTGTACCTCGCCTCACAGCCTTGGACAAGGAGTACTGATTATGTATGGTGCAAAGGTCGATTAAGCGAGCAGCATGTCCCTTGCCTTCTTGGATTAAAAGCAACTGATAAAATGTGCTCTAAAAGAGCCATCATTAAAAGCAGCTTTGCTTGCCTGAATAAAAAGTGATTATATATCAATTATGAAACTAAGCTCAAACAGGGGTCATCAACTCAGGTACTAAAAATTATCCTAAGAATTAACTTACACCAAATTGGCACATTTAATTTACTTAAATGTCCCTAATAAAGTGGTAGTAATTGTATTCAGGACCTGTGAATTCAATGCTACAAATGGACCTGCAGCACTTATTATGTCCCTCACTCAAATAGCACTCTACAACATGTCCCAGACCTGCCACTGTATCCTGTGTGCAGCTTTAAACTGCCAATTCAACCTGGCAAAATAAACTTTTTGCCAGGCCTAAACCTCCCTTTTTAACACCTGTAAATCACCTCTAAGGTAGGCCCTAAGCATCCCATTGGACAGTCTGCATTGTATTTAAAACGTAGGACATGTGTGTTTAAGTTTTACATGTCCTGGTAGTGAAAAACTCCCAAATTTGTTTTTCACTACTGTGAGTCCCACCTCTTCCTTGGGATAGCATTACCTTAAGTGTAAACATTTGATTGGGAGCAGGTAGAAAGTTGAAGTTTGGTCTCAAATGAATTGTAATTTAAAATCCTCTCTAATGATAGGGTTGGATTTTAAGTCACAATTCTGAAAGTGCCACTGTTAAAAAGTTTGCATTTTCTTGTCCCAGCCATTAGGTGCTTTACTTTTTTGAGTCACATGACTGTGAATAGTTGGCAGTTGACCTTTGTGTAGGCAGGATGAGCCATCCTCCCAGGATGGGAGGGGGCAGAGCTGTTCTCTGACCACAAACATTTCAAAGGTTTGCCTGCACCACATTTACAAAGGAGTTGGCAGCAGCCTTTTGTCACCATGGGGCTCATGGAGACTGGGCAGGTGAAGGAAGTACATTTTCAGAACCAGATGTGGGGGTAATTTAGAAGACCTTCAGAGGCTGGCACCACATATAAATATTGGCCCATCAGACCAACTCTTCAGATCACTCCTGCACCTGCTGAGGACCTATAAGTACTGCCTTCTACTCCAGAGGACTACCCTGTTGCTTCAGGTCTGCTGTACCTCAGAGGACTGCCATGCTTCTACCAGAGGGCTGTCCTGCTAGCTGAAGCTTGCCTTGTACACTCAGAGGACTGCCCTGCTGCTTTATGCCTGTCTTGCTGCTTGATCCGAGGGCTACCTGAAGTACTCGAAGGGTCAATTAGCTTACCTCCTGTTCTCGCCTACAAGGACACGTCAAGCTTCAAGGGCCTCTCTCCAACTGCCCAGAAGCACCAGGTTTGAGAAGGGAACTTTTTTCAGTGGGACTAAACAAGTTTCTGTATCAAACTGCACTCCATCGTGATTAGCCTGAACTTGTGGCTTTTCCCCTGTCTAGTACGACCAGATGGCCTTAAGTGTTGCTTAGTGCTTTTAGGCACTTTACTTATGTAAAGATTTGAAATTCAATATTTCCAGTTCTACTGATTGGATTTTTGTTGTTTTGATGTCAACATATTTATTACATTTACTACACTTTAAGACTGTTTGCTCCTGTGCCAAGCTAACAGAGGTCCCTGCAGAGGATAATTTTGTGACTTTTGTGGTTCACTCTGGCAGAGATTGTGGTTATTGCTTGAGTAGGGCTCTCACCTCCCTCAATCAATAACCCCATTTCTTATATCCACCCACTCTACGGGGTCTAAAAAACAGAAGGACCTGCCAGTGTGTTACACACTGTACTTTCCAATTAAATGGAAAATGTAGCATGTATTTAGGTTCCATGGCCCTTAATTAGCCAACAAATGATTTCCACTGCTGTTTCGGCATTGTCTAGGAAGATCATGACTCTGTTATTTAGAAATTGTTGCATTTGAGTTTGACATGCTGCTTTCAGGATAGAAGTCCTGTCAAGGTAGTTCAAAATTTGCATGGGATACAATTCCTGTCAAGGTAGTTCAAAATTTTCATGACTACAGGATGAGAGGGAGTCCTTTAAGTGGGCTTGGAGACCAACATCATGTGAGTCCTCTGTAGCACAAAGTAGGGCAAAAAGTCAGCCTCAGAGGCCTGAACCACATTGTGAAGAATTGTTCTGGCTTTGTATCCTCAGCCTCCGTCCAGCACCCCGATCACTCTTACATTATTGTGCTGGGCTTAGCTCTCAGCATCCTCTGTCCTTTGGTCCAGCACCACTGAAATGTCACAAAGGTGTTGTAATTCCTTTGTGAGTAACCTCACATCATCTTCAACTGCTGAGAGGTACATTTTCAACTCAGTCTACGGTCAGCCGAGTTCTGAAGGTCTTGTCTGAGGAGTGGGTCCTCCATGCCCACTCCTCATATCTTGTACTCCAGTAACTACCTGCATTCATATATAGCCTGGAGGAGAAGTGTAGGAGAGGCTGCCTTGGTCGAATCTCCCAGTGGTGGCAACACCTGTTCACAGACTTCCACAGGCCACCATTGCCAGCTCAAGGGAGGCCAGAGGGAGGGGGGGCCCACTAACAGCAAATAAAGGTCAAAATAAAAGCCCAGGCCCATGCTCAATAATGTCTTCGACACTAACAGGACAGTAAGGGAGGAATGTTAGATCTACATTAAATCAAGTCCAGAGGGGGCCCTGGTGATCATGGGCTCACCATGTCTGACCTGCCAGAGAGGCTTGAGGCGTACCTCTTTCCATGCTCCCCCTTCTATAGGCCCCACTGGATCTACACTCAACCTACTGGCACCAGTGCAAATCCAATATTCCCAACCTCCTCAGCCACTGCGTTCCTTATTTATGACCACCACAGGACTCTCCCGGCTCCTCCATTGGGGCTGCTCACCCAGCAAGCCAGTATCTGTGGGACATGCAGGTCTCCGCTGCCTCTCTTGTTGCTCATTGCTATCCCCCAGCCTTCTGAGACCACAAGAAGCTCCTCAGCTACCACTATTTCTTGTCTGTGAACACCGCTGGATCTTCCCAGCTCCTTCATTGGGGCTGCTCACACCTTAAACCCAACTGCCATTCATGAGGCCTGCAGGTCTCTGTCACCATTCTTGCAGGCTGTAGGCCGCCCCCAGCCCTCTATCACCACCAGGATGTCAGATGGGTCCCTAGCATCTATGAAAGGGGCCAGCTGACCAGGCTATTCGATCATATTGAATGTTTACATGGGGTCCAACACAGGGCTCTAGTTTTTGCAGTCACCGATCTTCCCATCTAAGCTCCACTCCCACTAGTGAGCATTATTGACCAGATGCTTCTTCAGCTCATGCATCACCCTGAATTTCAACATAAGGGCACATTGTTACGTATGCCAAGTGAACTGTTTTGTTTACTGAGTTCTAAAGTCCAGCAAAAAGGCAAAAAATATGTAAGAGGCAAGGCAGAGATACCCTCCGTCCTAGGCCTGTTAGGGAGTACCAGAGGACTCCTGTGGAGCCCAATTTTCTTTTACATTTTTGTCACAAATTCATGGAGGTTCCACAAATCTGTGTCAAAATGTAAAAAAACACAAACCCAGGCTCACCGGCTACAAAAACAAAATACTGTCCAGAGTGGGCCAGGACCCAGGGGATGGTGCAACAATGTATTTAGGGGAGGGGGCCCTGTGGTCCACCTCCCCGAGCCTCTAGGATGTCCTGGGGTCCCTAGGGCCAAACTTTAATTAAAGGGGAGGGGGTGTCTGGCTTCTCTCCCTTAGCCTGAAAAGGCTTTTGGGATCCCAACCCCGGGGCTAAACTTCAATTAATGTGGGGAGGCAGTGCATCCCTCCCCAACCCTGAAAAGACCCCATTCCTGGGGCCTATGTAGGGGAGGGATGCACAGTCTCACTCCATTAGCCTCATTAGGCCACGGGAACCTGATCCCTTAGGGCTGAACTTTAATTAAAGGGGAGAATAGTATGCAACCCCCCGAGCCTTGAAAGGCCCTGGGGACCCCATCCACCAGGACAGGTTTACTTATTATGCCCCAGGGACCCCACCCTGGAACACAATATTTTTCCTGCCCGCAAAAACTGCAACATGTGGAATATAATTGATGAGAAAACTGTGCACCGCAGGGGCACAAGTTTTATTTACCTTAGGGAACGAATCGCAGTTACTTGAGATACCTATAACTATAACTAGTGAATTTCTGTAGTTTGTAGAGATAAAAAGTTATGTTGTTACTGAACATTTCAACTAACTATAACTTACTTTAAACTTGTTTTTTCAGTGAATGTATTAAAGACTGCCCATAGCTACTCTGTAGCTATAGTAAGGGTCCCTAGGAATAGAGATTTTTTTATTTTTGTCCCTTATTAACTTTGCACCCGTTTGACGAATGTCCGCAAAACTTGCACACTTGATGGACCTGTTTCATTGTGGAAGTACTGAATGTTTCATAGCTTTTGGTCAAGGGGATGCAAAGAAAAAGATCGGTCCCAAAACAGGTTTGAAATCCAATGCATTGTCCATTGACTTTTTTGTTTCACGTAGTGTGAAAACCGTCAGTTAGATTTTGATGAAATGTCATTTGAGGGACCCCAGCAGAAGTAGTGCACCCATAGGTACACTGTTGAGGTGCCCAAAGTAATTTTAAAGGCCGGCCTTTTAAAATTAAAGTTACCTTCAAATTTACTACCTTATTTTTATGTATATGTCACCCCTAAGGTGTGCTCTAGGTGCCCAAGGGTTGGCTGCAGGAAACCTATAAACAGGTACCTTATAAAAGATGTTTTATAAGGCCTGGTGAGGAAATATACGGAAATTTGTTTTCCCTCATTGTAGTGAATGGGCTTCATAGGCTAAAATGGGAACACCTAATTTTAATTAATAAAGTCTCAAAAGGAGCTAGATATGTCAAGTTTGGCATCACGCTTATTTTTATAATAAATCCAACAACTTTCCGTTGTTGATTTTAATATAACTTATTCAGGGAAAGAGTTTTAGAACTCTACCTGAAAGTTGCCAACTTCAGCTCTGTAGTGTCCTTCTCTTATTGACCAGCCTTTGGCAGCCTGGCCAGGCTGCCCTGATGAGGTGTGAAGCCTGGGCTGAAGACAAAGGAAGTGCTTGGGGGAGGAGATCTGCCTCAGCAGATGATGAAACAGAATGGGGGAAAAAACTGGTCTTCAAAGGAGGGTAGGACAATCGGAGTAGCTCAGAACCTCTCCCATTTCCTCCAAACCCAGACAGCCTGGTGTCCCCAGATTAGATTAGGAGAGGGCTTGAGAGGGATGTTGTTAGAAATTGGGTCTTTGGTTGTCAGTCAGGTTACTCTCTGTCCAAGCCAGGACCCTCACTCTATTCAGGGTAAAGGAGAATCACCCTCAGTTAACCCCCACTCACCCCCTTGGTAGCTTGGCATGAGAAGGCAAGCTTAACTTCCGAAGCAATGTGTTTGCATTTTGTACCAACACACACAGTAACAGACTGAAAACACTACAAAATGACACAACACAGGTTTAGAAAGGATAGGTAATATTTATCTAAACAAAACAAGTCAGAAAAAACAAAAAGTAAAATACACAAGTCAAGATATGAATTTTAAAAAGAATAAGAGTTTTACTCCTTAGAAAATAGTTAAAATGCTGTTATTGCACAAAAGTACCTGGGATACGCCAAAATAAAGCTGCACAGACAAGTGTGCGTGGAAAAAGGCCAGTGATGCGTCGATTTCTCACTCACAAGAGAGACCGGGGGACGTTCCTCCTCTGGTCGGGTCGGCGTGCACCGTTTCTTCTCTCCCCCAAAAGAGCCATGCGTCAATCCTGGACAGGCCCGTTGGGTTCGGGCAGGCTTTGCGTTGATTTTTCGTGCATGGCAATGTTGCGTTGAAATCCAGCCGCACGGTTTCAAGAAACCACACTGTGTGGGGACTTGTGTCGTTAACAGCAGCCGCTGCGGGTGTTGTGCGTTGTTGCTCCATCTGTGTTGTGTCAATCTCCCAGCCTCGATCCAGGTGGGGCATCGATTTTAGCCGTGAGGCTGGCGGCGCAACGTTTATCAGCCATGTTGCAGGTGGTGCATTGAATGTTCCCCCGCACCGCGGTCTTTGTGTGGATTTCCATCAGTTTACACCACCTTCACCTTTCAAGGGCACAGAAACAGATTAGGGCAGTACTTGGCAGGGCAGGATTCTCAGCAGAAAGTCCAGTTACTGGCAGTGGGAAGTCTTTGATTTCCCTGAGACTTCAACAACAGGAGGCAGGCTCAGCTCAAGCCCTTGGAGATTCTTCACCAGTGAGAAGTACACAAAAGTCAGTCTTTGTCCTCTCTCAGGTAGAGGCAGCTATTGCAGGCTGACCCAGCAAAGCATTATCACAGGCAACGGGGCAGTACTCCTCCTCCAGTTTCTCCATCTCTTCTCCCGGGTAGAGGTTCCTCTTGGTTCCAGAAGTAATCTGATTTTCAGGGGCTTTGTGTCCCCTTCTTATACCCCTTTCTGCCTTTGAAGTAGGCCTACTTCAAAGAGAAGTCTCTGTTGTTCACAAGATCCTGCCTTGCCCATGCCAGGCCCCAGACACACACCAGGGGGGTTGGAAACTCCATTGTGTGAGAGCAGGCATAACCCTTTCAGGTGTAAGTGACCAATCATCCCCTCCCCTCAGCCCAGATGGCCCATCAGGATATGCAGGCTACAGCCCAGCTCCCTTTGTGTCACTGTGTAGAGGAGAGGTGTGAACAGCCCAACTGTCAAACCGGCCCAGACAGGGAATCCACAAACAGGCAGAGTCACAGAATGGTTTAAGCAAGAGAATGCCTACTTTCTAAAAGTGGCATTTTCAAACACACAGGGGGTCATTACAACCCTGGCGGATGGTGTTAAAGGTGCGGTAATACCGCAAACAGGGCGGTGGACAAAAAATGGGAATTATGACCGTGGCGGAAACCGCCAACAAAGACAGCCACTTTAACACTCCGACCGCCACAGCGGTACAGACAAGCAGCGCGACGGTCACCACCAACTGACAGGCGGGAGACAATGTACCACCCACAGTATCACAACCCGCCAATCCGCCACCTTTTCCGGGGCGGTTTCACCGTGGACAAAAACACGGCGGAAACAGCTTTTGCAATGGGAAAACGCTCACCTTAACACATCCCATGAGGAAGGATGCCACCATGGAGCCGGAATTACAAATCCTACCTGCCCTTGTCTTCCTACTCATCTACGAACACCAGCGCCGGCGGCAGTGAAGACAACGGTGAGTACTGCACCTACGACATAGGGGAGGCAAAAGTCAGGGACACACACACGCAACACCCCCACCCCCACCCTCGCACATTACAACACACACACCAATGCATTTCCAAACATCACTGTAACAACCTACAACCCCCCCGGAAGAATGCAAAGACAAAACAAAATCAGTTCAAACATTGTAATGTATCAAAATACATGTTTCAAATATATACAGATATATATAAACACATTCAAAAGTATATACATTACGAGAAGTAGTGCAGATATGCACATCTCAATGTCCGTGCACCACTGGGTCAAAAATGCATGGGCGAGGCCCACACAAGATGCCTGTCCACAAACGGAGAGAACACTGCCAGGGCATCAGAGAGAAATACAACAGGCACCTCAGGGGGAAGGGAAGGGGGGAACACCTCAGCCGGATTACAGCACCACGCCAGATCCACGACGGGGCTACATGCCCACTGCCATATCCTGGGGAGTGCAAAGCCACAGTCTCTCAAGTCTCTACAGTGGGTGGCTTGCCCACTGCCATATCCTGGGGAGTGCAAAGCCACAGTCTCTCAAGTCTCTACAGTGGGTGGCTTGCCCACTGCCATATCCTGGGGAGTGCAAAGCCACAGTCTCTCAAGTCGATAACAGCCTCTACTGGTTCTGGAGGGGGACTGGTGCCCAGAGTGCTTCATCCTGTGAAGGACAGAGATAGTGGATGGATCTCTCCACTGGTTCTGGAGGGGGAATGGTGCCTAGACTGTATTAGGCTCCCCGTGACAGTTCCTGTCCCGTCCCTGTCCCAGCTGTCCATGGGATAACGATGCTTGATGTGGCGGTCTTTTCCTTTTGCAGCGGTGCTCTGCCATGTTCAGCAGGGCTTTGCCATGGCGGTCTCTGACCTGTTCAGCGGTGCTTGCCCTGTTCAGTGGTGCTTGCCCTGTTCAGTGGTGCTTTGCCATGGCGGTCTCTGACCTGTTCAGTGGTGCTTGCCCTGTTCAGCGGTGCTTGCCCTGTTCAGCGGTGCTTTGCCATGGCGGTCTCTGACCTGTTCAGCGGTGCTTGCCCTGTTCAGCGGTGCTTTGCCATGGCAGTCTCTGACCTGTTCAGCGGTGCTTGCCCTGTTCAGCGGTGCTTGCCCTGTTCATCGGTGCTTTGCCATGGTGGTCTCTGACCTGTGCATTGGTGTGTGGCAAGATGGTCCCTCATTGGCCAGTGGGGCTGTGGCAGCCGGGGCCCTTCTTGGCACTGACTCTGGCGGTGGTCTCCTGACCAGTGACGATAATTGGGCCCTCCTGGGTACTGACTCTGGCGGTGGTCTCCTGACCAGTGACGAGACTTGGGCCCTCCTGGGCAATGACTCCGGCGGTGGTCTCCTGACCAGTGACGAGACTTGGGCTCTCCTGGGCAATGACTCCGGCAGTGGTCTCCTGACCAGTGACGAGACTTGGGCCCTCCTGGGCAATGACTCCGGCGGTGGTCTCCTGACCAGTGACGAGACTTGGGCCCTCCTGGGCAATGACTCCGGCGGTGGTCTCCTGACCAGTGACGAGACTTGGGCCCTCCTGGGCAATGACTCCGGCGGTGGTCTCCTGACCAGTGACGATACTTGGGCCCTCCTAGGCACTGACTCCGGCGGTGGTCTCCTGACCAGTGACGATACTTGGGCCCTCATGGGCACTGAATGTGGCGGTGGTCTCCGGACCAGTGACAACGGTGCTGGCGGTGGCGTCCCGGCCGCCGGGGAGGATGCCGCCCTTCTCCGCCATGCTGCTCTCACGAGGCTGTGCAGACTTCTTCTGGCACTTCACCGCCTTTGGAGGAGTCACAGCTGACTCTGCAATCCCCCTGGGACCCTAGTGAGTAGTTTTGCCTCCAGGAGTCTTCACCCGGTCCCGTCGGCCACTTGCCAACTTGAGATGCTTTACAGGGGGTGGACTGGCAGTGCCTTGGCTCCGTGTCAAGATGGTCCCTCATTGGCCTGTGGGGCTGTGGCAGCCGGGGCCCTGCTGGGCACTGACTCTGGTGGTGGTCTCCTGACCAGTGACGATAATTGGGCCCTCCTGGGCACTGACTCTGGCGGTGGTCTCCTGACCAGTGACAAGACTTGGGCTCTCCTGGGCACTGACTCCGGCGGTGGTCTCCTGACCAGTGACGAGACTTGGGCCCTCCTGGGTACTGATTCCGGTGGTGGTCTCCTGACCAGTGACGATACTTGGGCCCTCCTGGGCACTGAATGTGGCGGTGGTTTCCGGACCAGTGACAACGGTGCTGGCGGTGGCGTCCCGGCCGCCGGGGAGTAGTTTTGCCTCCAGGAGTCTTCACCCGGTCCCGTCGGCCACTTGCCAACTTGAGATGCTTTACAGGGGGTGGACTGGCAGTGCCTTGGCTCCGTGTCACACTGCCTGCCCTGGTGGCCGGTGCACTCCACACACCTGTAACACGCACCACTGGTACTGGAGTCTTTTTGGCTGAGGCGCTACTACGGGACTGATGAATTGGAGGTGTCGGGGTGGGGGCAAAGAGGTCAACGTTGCTGAGGTACAGTTTCTGACGAACACGGGGATGGGTAGCTGGAGGGGGTCTGGGAGTGGAGGAAGAGGAGGTGGTTGTAGGAGGTGTCACTTTAGGTGTTTTGGGTGCAGATGCAGGTACTGGAGGCTGTCGTGAGGTGATGGATGTTGGGTGTGTGGGTGCCCGCGTTTGTGTACTTTGGGAGGGGGCGTCACAGACACACTGGGAGAGGACACAGGGGAGGTGTAAGTGGGAGTGGGGGTGGTGAGTGCAGGTGAGCGGGGTGTGGTGCTGGGTGTTCTGCTGCGAGTCCTAGTGCCTGTAGAAGTAGTGCATGAAGGTGAGAGTGTAGACGAGACTGGGAGGGAGGAGGGAGACGATGAGGAGGGGGACACAGTGGAGGCAGTGGATGTTGCTGTGTATGTATGTGTCTGATGCTTGTGTGGGTGCTTGTGGGATGTGTGGTGCCTGAGCTACTTTTGTGTGTTGAGGTGTGTGCATGCTTTTCTGTTGGTGTGCTTGGGATAGGCTGGGGTACAGGGGCTTGGGTCTGGGTGGAGGAAGTTGGAGGGGGGAGGCTAGACACAGGGACAATGGCTGCCATCAGTGCTGAGGCCAAAGATTGCAGGGTTCGATGAAGGGCAGCCTGACCAGAATGAATGCCCTCCAGGAATGCATTACCGTGTTGCAACTCCCTTTCTACACCCTGGATGGCATTCACAATGGTAGACTGCCCAACAGTGAGTTACCTGAGGAGGTCAATGGCCTCCTCACTGAGGGCAGCAGGGGTGACAGAGGCAGGGGCTGAGGGGCCTGGGACGAAGGTGATCCCCACCCTCCTGGGTGAGCAGGCACGGGGCGAACGCTGAGGGGCTGCTGGGAGGGCGGTGCTGGTAGGGGAGGTGGCGGCTGTACCTGTAGAAGTGTGGGGCACAGATGGTGCCGCCACCACAAGGGAGCTCCCATTCGCGGACGAGTCCGTGTCGCTGGTTGGTGATCCGGTGCCCGACGTGAAGCTCCCCTCGCCCTCCGTCCCACTGGTGCATTCTGAGTCCGTGGTGTGGCCCTCCATGGCCATGTGGGATGCAGCTCCCTCGTGCTCCGGTGCCACTGTACCTCCGCCTGATGATGCTGATGCACAAAAGAACATGGAGAGCAGAAAAAGGGGGGGGGAACGACAGAAGAAAGACAGGTTGAGTGCATGGCATACCGCTACCGTTGGCGGACAATACAGACACAGCAGCCCCCTGCACTACGCTGTGCTCCTGGCCTCTACAGATGCAATTCCTGGGATATGGCCTACATCGCTATGGTGGACATCTGCACACATGGATGCCACAGGGGCATGTATACCTGTACTTGGCACTCTACTGCGGTGGGGTGGAGTGCCACATGGCCTGCATTAAGGAGGGGCCTAGCCTATGGAAGTCGTCCTGGCCTAGTGAAACCCACAGCCCTCCTCCCACACCTAGACCCCTCAACTGCCCGCAAAGTCCCCAGAATAATTGTGTACTCACCCCTTGTGTCTGCTGTGATGCCCTCAAGCGCCCATCCAACTCAGGGTAGGCCACCGCCAGGATCCGGAACATCAGGGGGGTCATGTTGCGACGGGCACCCCTCCCACGTTGGGAGGCCATCCCCAGCTAAGCCTCCACCGTCTTCTTGCTCCAGCGGCGAATGTCCTCCCATCTCTTACGGCTGTGGGTGCCCCGTCTCTGGTGGACCCCCAG
Organism: Pleurodeles waltl; assembly: GCF_031143425.1. Taxonomy (NCBI): domain Eukaryota; kingdom Metazoa; phylum Chordata; class Amphibia; order Caudata; family Salamandridae; genus Pleurodeles; species Pleurodeles waltl. Next base: position 1,139,591,402 of record NC_090444.1, read on the forward strand.
GGTCCGGACGTCCTTGGCGATGGCACGCCAAATGTCCTGTGGCAAATGCATTCACAGTCCGTCATGTTCACTGCACTCTGCCCCCTTCCCTCTTACAACCAGCCCTCTCCACCCAGGCATAGCCCATACAACGTGCTCCCTTGGTACTTACCTGTTGGTCTGGAGGACCGTAGAGTAGCATGCACTGGGGGAGGACGCCGTCCACGAGCTTCTCCAACTCCTGAGCAGTGAAGGCAGGGGCCCTTTCCTCAGACGCAGCAGCCATTGTCTCTTCCAGACCGAGGTCACAGCAGCACTTGCAGTGTAGGTCCTCTCCTGTCGAAGATCAGGTATCAAGTGATTGAACAGATAGAAAATGGCGGTCACGTCCGCGGCGGTCACGTCTGTGGCGGTGCGTATCATCACCGTCGGCGCACTTCATCATTGGCTCCTGGGACCCATAGGGTCCAATGTTAACCAATGCGGCATTGCTCCGCGATCTACGACCACCTACCGCGACGGTGTACAATGCCAGCGCAGTTACCTCACATCCCACTGTCCCAGTTTAGAGGTCAGGCAGCCGCCATTCCAGGGGCCCACATGGCTTAATTTGCAACTGCGTCACACATACCTGGGCCTACACTCGACACACATACAGGAAGATTTTGGTCTTTGGTCTCGTGTTCTGTGTATCTGTGGGTACATACCTGGGATTTTGTTGACTCTGTGGTCGCTGTTGTCCTTCCTAGGCACCGTCAGATTGGACATTTGAGAAGATGGCGGAATCCTCCGGTGTACTGATCTCTGGTGGAGCTGTTGACAATGGAGGAGCGACACTTACTCATCACCTACAGGTTTGACCGTGCCACTATCCAGGAACTATGTACCCAGTTGGAGCCAGACCTGATGTCAGCAATCCGCCATTCCACAGGAATCCCCCCTGAAGTGCAGGTGCTGTCAGTGCTCCATTTCCTTGCAAGTGGATCGTTTCAGACAACAGTGACCATGGCATCAGGGATGTCCCAGCCTATGTTTTCCACCGTGTTGTCCAGAGTGTTGTCTGCCCTGCTGAAACACGTAAGGAGCTACATCGTTTTCCCTCAGGTGGAGGATTTGCATACAGTTAAAGGTGACTTCTATGCCCTTGGACATATCCCCAACATCATAGGTGCTATTGATGGGACCCATGTAGCTCTGGTCCCCCCCCACAGGAGTGAACAGGTGTACAGGAACCGGAAGAGTTATGATTCCATGAATGTACAGATGGTATGTTTGGCAGACGAGTACATCTCCCAGGTAAATGCTATGTTCCCTGGATCAGTGCATGACGCCTACATCCTAAGCAATAGCAGCATCCCTTATATGATGGGTCAACTCCAGAGGCACCGTGTGTGGCTATTGGGGGACTCTGGTTACCCCAACCTGTCCTGGCTATTGACCCCAGTGAGGAATCCCAGGACCAGGGCAGAGGAACGCTACAATGAGGCCCATGGGTGGACTAGGAGGGTGATCGAACGCACATTCGGCCTCCTGAAGGCCAGGTTCAGGTGCCTGCATATGACAGGTGGTTCCCTATTCTACTCACCAAGGAAGGTGTGCCAGATCATCATCGCCTGTTCGATGCTTCACAATCTTGCTTTGCGACGGCAGGTGCCTTTTCTGCAGGAGGATGGTCCAGATGGCGGCGTTGTGGCAGCTGTGGAGCCTGTGGAGCCTGTGGACAGTGATGAGGAGGACGCTGAGGAAGAAGACATAGACAACAGTGAGTCAGTCATACGGCAATATTTCCAGTGACACACAGGTGTGAACAGTTTTCTTTTTGCCATTACATTCACTTTCACACTTCTACCTCTATCCTGACTTTCAGTTCATAGCAGTATTTGGTCACTGAGTTGTACCTTTCCATTACGATTTCACAGGTGTGGTAAGCAACGTGTGTCATCTGCTTGCATCCTTCAAGGACTTGTGATGTGTGACATAGGTATGTTGGCAATTAAATTGGAAAGCATTTTGATACTCATTGATAATACATATTTACCAAATCACAGACTGACTCCAGATTGTTTTGTGGTTCAAGGGTGTTTATTTCAGTGCTCATAAATGGAGGGGGGTAGTGATATGGTGATGGGGGACGGTGGAGGAATGTCCAAGGCAGAGTCCAGTCCATTAGTCACACAGGTGCACTGCCCATATGGGCATAGGGAGTGGAGATGGGGCAGTTTCAATCAGGACAGGGTAACAAAGTGAGACAGTGGGAGGACAATCAGGGTCGTCTCATTTCCTGGTGGGGGTCTTTCCATCTTGCTCTGTCCTGTTCCTGGATCTCAGGGACCGCTTGCGGGTGGTTGTCCGTCTGCAGGGGGTGGGATGCTGGTGTGGTGGTCCTGTGGCGGGGCGTCCTGTCCACTAGCGCCGGCGGAGGTGGTGGGCAGTTCATCGTCCATGCTAATGTCAGGTGCCCCTTGGAGTGCCACCCGTGTCCCTCATTGTCTTTTGTATGTCCTTCAACACCTCTACGATGATGCTCAGGGCAGAGGTGATGGTTCTGAGCTCCTCCCTGAACCCCAAATACAGTTCGGCCTGCATGCGCTGGGTCTCCTGAAACTTGGCCAGTACTGTCGCCATCGTCTCCTGGGAGTGGTGGTATGCTCCCATGATGGAGGAGAGGGCCTCGTGGAGAGTGGGTTCCCTTGGCATGTCCGCCCCCTGTCGCACAGCAGCCCTCCCAGTTCCCCTGTGTTCCTGTGCCTCCGTACCCTGGACTGTGTGCCTACTACCACTGCCCCCAGGTCCCTGTTGTTGTTGGGGTGGTGGGTTATCCTGGGTTCCCTGTAGTGGTGGACACACCGCTGATTGACGTGTCCTGGGTACGGAGGTATGGGCCCGCTGGGTGGGTGCTGTGCTGGTGTTACCAGAGGGTGGAAGGTCAGTGTTGGGCTGTGCCTGTGCAAGAGGAACCGACTGTCCCGAGGCCCACAATGGTCCGGGTTGGTCATCAGGATCCAGTAGAGCTGCTGTCGTCACTGTGGGCCTCTTCTGTGGGTGGAGTGGAGTTGTCTGGACCCTCCGGTGTGGTGACGTTCCGTAGTGGTCCTGCAGGGATATAAGAGCATGATTAGTGCATGTGTGTGAGTAATGGTGTGCAATGGGTGGGTGTTTGCGTACCCCAGTGCAAGCATTCCTGTGTGTGAGTTTGTGTGATGATGGTTAGGGGGTTGTTATGGGTATGTGCAGTGAGCATGCTTTGGTGAGGGCTGACCATGCTTTGTTTTTCCATGCGGGTCTTGGTGTTGGGATGTGTGGTTTGTGTTATGAGTACATTAGTGAGGAGTTGGAGTGATAGGGGAGGGGGTGAGGGTGGGGGTGTGTGATGGCATGCAGGTAGGGTGGGGGATATAATAGTTGAGATTTTACTTACCAGTGTCCATTCCTCCACCGACTCCTCCGAGGCCCTCTGGATGCATGATGGTCAAGACTTGCTCCTCCCATGTTGTTAGTTGTGGGGGAGGAAGTGGGGGTCCGCCGCCAGTCCGCTGTACCGCGATGTTGTGCCTGGATACCACAGAACGCACCTTCCCCCGTAAGTCGTTCCACCTCTTCCTGATGTCCTCCCGATTTCTTGGATGCTGTCCCACTGCGTTGACCCTGTCCACGATTCTTTGCCATAGCTCCATCTTTCTGGCTATGGATGTGTGCTGCACCTGTGATCCAAATAGCTGTGGCTCTACCCGTAGGATTTCCTCCACCATGACCCTGAGCTCCTCCTCGGAAAACCGGGGGGGTGTTTGGCGTGACATGAGGTGGTGTGGGTGATGTGTGGGGTGTTGTAAGTGTTGATGTGTGGGGTGATGTGTAGTGGTGTGTGGTGTTTTGTGCGTGTAATGTTGTATGGGTGATGGTGTTGTGTGCCTCTGTGTGCTGGGGTTCTCAGTTGCTGTGCTCTCTGTCTATCTGGCCTACGTCTCTGATTTTTGGTTGTAGGGGTTTGTGGGTGATGTGGGTGATGTGGGCAATGTTCCCTGTAAGGCGCGCGCGCGAGCGCGCGCACACCTTTCCTTCCCCCATCGCGCAGGCCCCTTTGGCAAGAGCGCACGTTGTGCTGTTATCAAATGTTCCACCATTCCTATACTTTGTGGTAGTTTATATGCGTTATCACTTTCTAAGCCTAAATAAGCCTTTTAGAGCGATATACGTGCTCCCCTAAGGCAGATAATGCTCATATTTGAATCTGGATTGAAGTCAATGAAAACAGCGTTTAACTGCCGTGGGGAGTGTTTTACACATCATTTGGCGTACTTTAGCAAACAAGCGAGCAGGTGATATTTGTCTTGGAAATTAATGGTTAATGAGCTAGGAAATGCTTCAAAACAGTAGAAAATGTGCTTTTATCAAATGTTCCACCATTCCTATACTTTGTGGTAGTTTATATGCGTTATCACTTTCTAAGCCTAAATAAGGCTTTTAGAGCGATATACGTGCTCCCCTAAGGCAGATAATGCTCATATTTGAATCTGGATTGAAGTCAATGAAAACAGCGTTTAAATGCCGCGGGGAGTGTTTTAAACATCATTTGGCGTACTTTAGCATACAAGCGAGCAAGTGATATTTGTCTTGGAAATTAATGGTTAATGAGCTAAGAAATGCTTCAGAACAGTAGAAAATGTGCTGTTATCAAATGTTCCACCATTCCTATACTTTGTGGTAGTTTATATGCGTTATCACTTTCTAAGCCTAAATAAGCCTTTTAGAGCGATATACGTTCTCCCTAAGGCAGATAATGCTCATATTTGAATCTGGATTGAAGTCAATGGAAACAGCGTTTAAATGCCGCGGGGAGTGTTTTAAACATCATTTGGCTTACTTTAGCATACAAGCGAGCAAGTGATATTTGTCTTGGAAATTAATGGTCAATGAGGTAGGAAATGCTTCAGAACGGTAGAAAATGTGCTGTTATCAAATATTCCACCATTCCTATACTTTGTGGTAGTTTATATGCTTTATCACTTTCTAAGCTTAAATAAGCCTTTTTGAGCGATATACGTGCTCCCCTAAGGCAGATAATGCTTATATTTGAATCTGGATTAAAGTCAATGAAAACAGCTTTTAAATACCGCGGGGAGTGTTTTAAACATCATTTGGCGTGCTTTAGCATACAAGCGGGCAAGTGATATTTGTCTTGAAAATCAATGGTTCATGAGCTAGGAAATGCTTCAGAACAGTAGAAAATGTGCTGTTATTAAAATGTTCCACCATTCCTATACTTTGTGGTAGTTTATATGCGTTATCACTTTCTAAGCCTAAATAAGCCTTTTAGAGCAATATACGTGCTCCCCTAACAGGTCATGTCCTTGGGGTGTGCAACCAGGTCACAAACCTGCCTTGATGCCCTATTGCATGGAGCAATGATATCCCTTTTTTGCTTTAGTGGTATGGAGAGGCCAATGCCAAAGATCTTGGCTAGTTATGCGCTGCGCGCGCGTGAATAGTCAATTATTTGTCGCACGTATCCTTGGCTGCAGCACACAGAGACCGCACACTGCCACACACAGTGGAAACAAATTAGAGGGAACATTGGATGTGGGTGTGTGTTTTATATTGTGTTGGGTGTGTGGGAGTATTGTTTGTATGTGTATCAGGTGTGTGAATTTGGAATTGTCCAATGTGACGGTGTTTTGTAAATGTGTGTGTATTTTGAGCGCTGCGATGTGTACCGCCAATGGAATACCGCGGTTGAAAGACCGCCGCGTGGATTCGTGTGTCGTGATAGCATGGGCATGTTTCTGTTGGCGTGTCGGTGGAGGTTTTGTTATCGCCAGTTTATCACTGACCTTTGGTGTGGCGGTCTTGTGTGGGTGTCTGAATTTCGGCGGATTCCGGGATGTGGGTCATAATAGCTGTGGCGGAATTCTGCGGCCGCGGCGGTGTTTTGGCGGTCTTCTGCATGGCGGTAAGCGGCTTTTACCGCCAATGTTGTAATGACCCTCACAATCTAAAAACAGCCTTTACCAAAAGATGTATTTTTAAATTGTGAGTTCAGAGACCCTAAACTCCACATTTCTATCTGCTCCCAAAGGGAATCAGCACTTTAATTATATTTAACGGCAGCCCCCATGTTAACCTGTGAGAGAGATAGGCCTTGCAACAGTGAAAAACAAATTTGGCAGTATTTCACTGTTAGGACATCTAAAACACATCAGTACATGTCCCACCTTTAACATACACTGCACCCTGCCCATGGGGCTACCTAGGGTCTACCTTAGGGGCGCCTAACATGTATAAAAAAGGAAGGTTTAGGCCTGGCAAGTGGGTACACTTGTCAAGTCGAATTTGGCAGTTTAAAACTGCACACACTTACACTGCAGGGGCAGGTCTGAGCCATGTTTACAGGGCTACTGTTGTGGGTGGCACAATCAGTGCTGCAGGCCAACTACTAGCATTTGATTTACAGACCCTGGGCACCTCTAGTGCACTTTACTAGGTACTTACTAGTAAATCAAATATGCCAATCATGGATAAGCCAATTTACACATAGAATTTATACAGGGAACATTTATACTTTAGCACTGGTCAGCAGTGGTAAAGTGTCCAGAGCAAACAAAACAGCAATACAGAGTCCAGCACACAGAAATAACCTGGGAAGCAGAGGCAAAAGATTAGGGGAGACCACGCCAAGGATGCCAAGTCTAACATATGTGATAAGGGAACTGAGCCAGACCTAACCTCCAAAATTCAGATACTACCATTTTGGATTTTTAAAGAATGTTGCTCCCTAGGAATGATTTTTGCCAAACTTCCCAGGAAATGGTCATCCAAGAGCATGCTGGCCTGCCTGTGATTGGACAGTTGCCCCCCCCTTTCCACCCCAGGAGCAAAGATTAATATGGCAGAACTGCACCCACACCTTGGATCTCTACACGGTACAATAACAGAAGCAAAATAACTGCCCTGCTTGACCCATGACCTGCACTTTGACACTGCACTCTGAAGGACTGCACCAGCTGCACACTTGGGCTTCACCACAAAAGGACTTTGCCTGGCTTCAACTGGTTAAAGAAGGGACTCCCTGCTTGCTACATGTGGAACATAGCTAACCAGGGTCTGCAGCATCAAATCCTGAAGAAACCAAACAGCTGACCACTGTCTAGTTGTCATTTTGGAGTCTGGGCCAGGTGCATTCTGGAGTTGGAGTCCTAACCCTCAAGGAGCAACTCAGAGCTTCTGGAACTTTGGGGTGAGGTGTGAACTCCGGAAAAACCTTCAAAGACCTTCTGGAAGAAGATCCAGAAGTTTGAAAAAGATTGGAGAACTCCATAAAGGGCCGGACCCACCGTGGAGAGTCAAGCCGGCTTACCTCAACTGCTACCCATCCTGACTTGCAGGTTCATCCCAATGAAAAGCTCCAGAGACCCAGACTTCCACTGTTTCACTGGGGCTCCTGGAAAGATAATTTGACGACCTTGCATTGAAATCAGCTTGCTATGGAGGGTCAACAGCGGTTGGAAGGAAAAAGATCCAAAAAAGTGACAAAGTCCGAACATTAAAAGTTGACCGGGACTTCCTGTGCAGCATATCTGAAGAGGGCTCCAGGGATGTCGGATCAAGATTCAGCTTCAGCCTGGACAAAGATTTCCATCTATCTCCTGCAATGTGTATCAGAAAAGGGCTCCAGAGAGGTCAGATCGGATTGGTAACTTAGTCTTGCCGAAGAAAATCTTAGAGAAAAAGACTGAGGAGCATATTAATAATGCCCAAGTGCCACCTTGCGCCACATTAATGTTATATTTTTGTACGTTAATGTGGCCCAATGATGCAAAAATCTATCCGCCGTATTTACAGGGTGGAGGAATGCATGCAGTGCGCCACCCTGTAACCCTTTGCGCTACATTATGCCTTTGCCAGGCACTCTGTATGCAAAGGGGGTGTTCCCCCAATAGGGGAGCTGGGAAAAGAGCATAAGGAAATATATGAGATTTCCTTGCGCCATTTTTTATGGCACTTTTAATGCCTGTTCAAGAGCAGTCGTTAAAAGGGGTCTTCCATTCTTTATAATGGGGCCCTATGTACTTTGCAGGATTAGCACCAAAACACAGTGAAAGTGAGGCTAATTTTAATCACATGATTATGAAAAGTAGTAGGATGTCACGTTAAATATAATTGAGCTGTAACAAAGATTGTTATTGGGTTATATTTTGGATTAGGCTACAAAACTAGCCCAATGCTACTTGATGTATGCAAAGAGCACAGGGAGTAAGTGAATTGCTGTAGTACAACCGAAAATTACCTGAAGCCTGGATATAGAGCTAATTATTGACTAATTTCATATTATTAGGAACACAATCACAGAATTTACTAGTATTGAGGGTAAAGTTGAGTAAACTATTCTTATATTAAAAGAAAAGAAACTTGTGTAGAACTCTGTTGAAAAGGGCCTTTTTGCAGGGTTATCCCCAAAATGTTTGCCTTCTACCCCCTATTTTTTCTGATCTGTTTTTGCTGGTTTTAATACTCTGGGCACTTTACCAATGCTGAAAGTGCAAGTGCTCTCTATCTAAATTGTGATTATGATTGGTCATCCCTGATTGGCATATTTGATTTACTAGTAGGTCCCTGGTAAAGTGCAGTAGAGGTGTCCATGGTCTGTAAATCAAATGCTACTAGTGGGCTTGTAGCACTGATTGTGCCACACACATGAGTAGCCCTGTAAACATGTCTCAGACCTGCCATTGCAGTGTCTGTGTGTACAGTTTTTAACTGCCATGTCGATGTGTGCTCCCACTTGTCAGACCCAAACCTTCCCTTGTAAGGTGCCCCTAAGGTAGATCCTAGGTAGACCCATGGGCAGGGTGCATTATATTTAAAAGGTAGGACATGTACAGGTGTGTTTTACGTGTCCTGGCAGAGAAATATTGCCAAATTTGGTTTTTACTGTTGCAAGGCCTGTCGCTCCCATAGATTAACATGGCTATTGCCTTTAAATACCTTTTAAGTGCAGTTTCCAATTTGTTCTGCTTTACTTCAGATTGAGAGGGAAATATTGTCTAAATGTTAGCTGTGTGCTAACCACTTTTGGCTTATCTGGCTCAAACTGGCCCCCACCTTTTTAACTTCTTCATCACTGGAATTTGAAAAATCAGTAGATTCCCAGATATTTAAATCAAATTTTTCGGGGTCCCAGTCGAACCTTGCTTTAGCAATAGCTAAATGAGCTTTCTTTTGATTGATTTTACACTTTCATTTCTGATACCTGTGTTGAGTCACTTTGACAGCTGCTTTCTCTGTGACAGACTGATAAGCATCAGCCTTATCTTGCAATAACTTATTAGGACAAGACAGCATGGTTACATTATTTTTAGTTTCAACCAGTTGCCTCTCTAATTGCTGTTTTTCTTGTTCCAGCTACTTACATTTTTATGCATTTTTTTCTATAAGCAGAAAACAGAATTGAACCTCTTCTGCCTAAAATAGAGAGATCAAATCCCTGTTCCAATGGTACTTTCTGTAACCACAGTAAAACATTTTTTGGCTCAGCATCTTTAAGACATCTGACCCAGTTCTCGCATAAACCAGCACCAGAAGACCATTCGTTGGCAAGGACACTATAAGGTTCTTTATCCCACCTGGGAATCTCATGTGAAACCGGGGAAGCTGCCTGGGAATCTGCTTTTGACTTCTTGTCAAACATTTTTCACTTTTAAATCTTACACGTTTCACCCTTCAACCCTCGCACTGCCGGCTACGCTAATTTGTTCTGCTTTACTTCAGACCAAGAGGGAACGAAGTGAAAGGAATGCAAAGAATGCAGCACTCTTAGTCTGAGTAACGAATTTATTAAGGCACTTCCCAGGTTACATGAAGATAATAACTTGAGCACTTAATGTGAATGCAGCAACACACATCCAACTTTTAAAATATTCACAGCAGTGGAATAATCATAATCAAAGAAAATACAATGAATCAACAATGAAAATAACATATATGCATTGAGTACATATTCATGCATGCACACAGCAAAGCCAGATATAAGAATTAAAAATGCATCATCATGGGGCTTGAATCCAACATCATCATTTGTCAGGCAAGTTCAAATTGTGGACCCTGTGACAACTGAGAGAAAAGAGAACAACCCCAAAAGGGATTTACTCTGAGCAATGCGTCCACGCTCACAAATGAGTTCCTTCTCTCTCAGTGTCAAGCTTCCCCACCTTATACGCTTTAAACAAACTTAAGAGGAAAGGTTCTAGAAACTCCCTCCCCTTGAGTAAGTTGTGAAAGTCAAGCGCTGGCCATACCAGGTCAGTGTTGAAAAAACACAATAGAGACTGGTCAGATCCCACAGTGTATTTCCTAGACTGAGCTGTACCCTGCTCTACCATAAACATTCTCAGCCTGGTACATCCTTATATGTATAGCCAGCCCATGTTATGTTCCCTTCCCTGGTGAGAAAAAGTTAAACCATGTTAACAAGCTGTATGCGGAAAAAAACCTGCGCCACCAATGTGACGGCGTGTGAAGCTAAGCTAAATACAAAATGGAGTCAGTGGTCAAGATTAAGCTGGTGGTTAAATAAAGATAGCATTACACTCCACCCTTTGACCAGTGGCTCTCATAACATACTGGTCTAAAATTAACACTTTTTGGTTTCAACATTGTAAGCAGGTTAGGTATGCATTGTCAACATTGCATTATTATAAAACAATTTACTACAAGTATCCAGCCTAAAATATTGGTTAATTGCCCAAAATCGGGCAACCAACTAAATAATCAATTCCACCACCCTTTGTCTACATCTTGTTTTACTCCTTTCACCAATTCATGTAAAGTGTCAATATGGGATTGAATAGATTTAGAGTGGTCTGATAGATTAAAACGGCAGAGGCCTTCAAATTCTGGGCAATCACGATTGTGGTTTAACAGTAAATAATCAATAGCGGTCCTGCTCCGCAATGCAGCTTTCTACTACCTCATATATCTAGGAATAATTCAGCTAAAGCAATGAAAGTACGGTTGATGTTCTTAACCATTAAACGTGCTAACTTGTTAGTAACTTGAGTATTGTAAACAGCTAATCATGGAACTCTATTCTGGTTTAGATAATAATTGAATTTCAGAGTCACAGTCTTCACTTAATTGAACTGTTTCTCTTGGATAACAAGCATGTACACAGTGAAATGGAAACATCCTGAGTCCCAGTCATGTAAAGGTGCACAGTCAACCAGTTATATTAGCAAGAATGTATGTAAAAGTGGTATTTCCACAAGAGAATAGCCATCCCAATGGTAGTTTGACATGCTTGATGTGACTAGTAGCAGTCACAATGTGAAGGCAAGACATTGTTTTACACTTTTTATCATTCCGGTATTGACATAGGTGATCATTATGGCATTGGTTGTGACAGTTAAAGTGGCGGTAATACCGCCAACAGGCTGGTGGTAATTACTGCCAAATTAAGACCATGGCGGTGATAACTCCCATAGGCAGCCAATGTACCACACCAACTGCCAGGGTGTTAACACCACGCACCAGGGCGGTAGCCACCAACAGCCAGGCGGAAGACAAGGTACCGCCCACCATATCATGACACTGCAATCTGCCATGATTTCCGGGGCGGTACCAATGCCATCAAAAGCCTGGCAGAAACACTGCACAGAAGACAAAAGACTCACCATCAGAGACACAGAGAAGAACAACGCCCACATGGAACTGGAACTGCAAGTCTTCCCGATGCTTTTCTACGCCATGCACCACCTGGAAAACCAACGCAGACGAAGACGACGACGGTGAGTACAGCGCCCTAGCACACAAGAGAGGGAGGGAGGAAAAGGAGAGTGACACCCACATGCAAAACACACACCATTCACATATACACCATACACACAACCAGTTGCAGAGGAAAAATAATGACACACAACACACGTCATAATAATGCAAGAACAACAGTAAGTCAGTACTGAAAATGTATTGAATGGGAACAGCCACCTAATGAACCAATTGGATAACAAAGAAATATGTACAATTGTCCACAAAGGGCCAATGCCCACTCCAAAGTACAAAGGGCCCACATGGCCACAGGGCACAGTCCAAGGTCCAACTTGTTTCCTGACAAAATCCGCACAGAACTGTGCAGGGGCATTATTTTGCAGGGGGAAGAAGGGTGGGGGCACCTCAGCTGAAGTCGGAAATTTGCCCACAAGTTTTGGAGGGGGCTCCATGACCATTATCCTTTGCTGGGGAGTGCAAGGTCACAGTCTCTCAGGTGGGGTACTTGCCCACTGGGTCTGGAGGGGAATTCATGCCCATTATCCTTTGCTGGGGAGTGCAAGGCCACAGTCTCTCAGGTGGGGTACTTGCCCACTGTTTCTGGATGGGGCTCCATGCCCATTATCCTTTGCTGGGGAGTGCAAGGTCGCAGTGTCTCAAGTGTGGAACTTGCCCACTGGTTCTGGTGGGGGCTCCTTGTACAGCAGTCCCTGGAGGGTGGCCTACATGCCCTCTGCTGGAGGTGAGGGCTGCATTGTCTCAGCTGAAGGGGAGGGCTCCATGACCAATGGTGGTGGTGGTGTTGGTACCCTGCCAGCCTGTGCTGGAGGTTAGGGCTGCAGTGTCTCAGCTGGGGAAGGTGCCTCCTGGGCCGCCTGTGCAAGAGGTGAGGGCTGCTGTGTCTCAAATGGGGAAGGTGCCTTCTGGGCAGCCTCTGCTGGAGGCATGGGCTGCTGTGTCCCAGCAGGGGATGAGGGCCCGTGCCCACTCGTGTTTGTGGTGTTGGTACCCTGCCAACCTCTGCAGGAGATGAGGGCTGCTGTGTCTCAGCAGGGGTTGGGGCCTCCTGGGCAGCCTCTGTTAGAGGAGAGGGCTGCTGTGTCTCAGCTGGAGGGGAGGGCTTCATCCCTTTCATGGCAGGAGGTGAGGGCTTCCTCCCTTCAATCGCAGGAGGTGAGGGCTTCTTCCCTTTCACGGCAGGAGCTGAAGGCTTCTTCCCTTTCATGGCAGGAGTTGAGGGCTTCTTCCCCTTCCTGGCTGGTGGAGTGGAATCCTACCCCTTCCTGGCTGGTGGAGTGGGATCCATCTCCTTCCTGGCTAGTGGAGTGGGATTCTTCCCCTTCCTGGCTGGTGGAGTGGGATCCTTCCCCTTCCTGGCTGGTGGAGTGGGATCCTTCATTGCCTTGCATCCACGACTAGGAGATGCCTCCACTGTCCCCGTGGACTGTTTGGCTGAGGTGCTGGGCTGGGTCCTTGGGACCCTACTCCTATGGGCAGGATGGGGCAGGGAGGGTGAGGGAAGATGGTTAAGTTGGGCAAGGAAAAGCTTCTTAGAGACGGTGGGGCAGGATGAGGGAGGAGGGATGGGAGTGGAGGTTGAGGGAGTGGTTGATGGAGGACTAAATCTGCTGGACTTGGGTGCAGGGGCATGGGCAGTGTGCTGATGTGAGGTGGATGGCTGTTGGGTGTCTGAGTGATTGCGTTTGTTTGCATTAGAAGGGGGGACAGGCAAAGTGGGAAAGGACACAGGGGATGAATGGCTGGATGTTGCAAGGTGTCTGTAAGTGAGATGTGTGTTCTCCTTGGTGTGGTGATGCTGGTGGTGGATGTTGAAGCAGTGGATGCAGGTGTGAGTGTGGATGTGACTGTGAGGGAGGTGGAGGAGGAGGAGGAGGGGGAGACAGTGGAGGCAGTGGATGTGGTTGTGTGTGCAACTGTCTGGTGTTTGTGTGAGTGCTTGTGGACTGAAATGTGGTGCCTGTGTTTGACTGTGTCACTCTTGTGTGATGTCATGTGTGCATGCTCATCTGTATGTGTGCATGGGATTGGTTGGGGTTAAGGAGGCTGGGTCTGGGAAGTGGTAGTTGGAGGGGGGCCAGTAGGAACAGGGACAATGGCTGCCATCAGAGAGGAGGCCAGAGCCTGAATCGATCTCTGCCAATCCACTGTGGATGCGCTTCAGGAATGCATGGTACTGCTGTATCTGGGATGCCAGCCCATGGATGGCATTCACAGTAGTTGACTGTCCTACAGAGATGGATCTCAGGAGGTCAATAGACTCCTCCTCACTCAGGGCAGCAGGGCTCACTGGGGCAGGGCCTGAGGTGCCTGGGGCGAAGGAGATGCCCACCCTCCTGGGAGAGTGGGCGTGGTAACTCTCTGAGGGGCTTCTGGGAGGGCGGCGCTGGTACAGGCCTCTGTACCTGCAGCTGGGGTGGACACAGAGGTGTCCACCACCACCAATGAGCTTCCATCAGAGGAAATATCTGAGTCAGTGTTGCCACCTTCTGTCCCCGCCGTGGTGCTCCCCTCGCCCTCCGTCTTACTGGTTCCCTCAGTGTCAGTGGACTCTGCCTCCTGGGTCCTGAGGGATGCAGCTCCCTCTATCACTGGTGCCTCTACTCCTCCGTGAGATGATACTAATGCACACATGAACAGGATGACAGAAGGAGAAAGGGGGGAGGGAGATAAAGGGAGCACTGGGTCAATTACAGCACCAACACCACAGTTGGCATACATAGTACCGTCAGACACAGGCATCAGGATTGAGCATTGTGCATTGCACTGGCATTCAATTGGCTAGATGCCATAGCAAGATGAGGGCCAAACACTGCCAACTTTACCTTTCCTGTGATCCACTAAGCCTTGTCTGACATGGAATGCAACCTAGCTAGGTTACCTGGATTTGCTATACACGAATTACCCTTGAGTTGGATCACGCTGCAATGTCTGACCTGGCACCCACTAACTCACACCCACCACCCGGATCCCATGCCTCCTACCAATTATTGTTGTAACACCCACTTTACTCACCCCCTTGTGGCTGCTGTGGTGCCCTCAAGCACCCATCCAGCTCTGGGTAGACCACCACCAGTATGAGGGCCATCAGGGGGGTCAGGTTCCAACTGGCACCCTTTCCCTTCCCCAGCTGGGCCTCCGCGGTCTTCCGTGCCCAGCCTCTCAGGTCCTCCCACCTTTTCCGGCAGGTGGTGCTCCGCCTGCTGTATACCCCCAGGGTCTGCACATCCTTGGTAATGGCACGCCACAATCCCTTCTTTTGATGGGCACTGACCTGCAGAGGTAATACAGACAAGAGGACACCATTACACATACAATCCAGCCTGTCACACATATGGCCCACCAATCCCGTTTCCATCACCATTGGCACACACATTGCCCGGCTCCCACCATGTACACAACCACCAGACATTCCCCCCGATGACACGATGCTTGCACACACATCTCCATGCATCCTTCCCACATGCATCGTGCCCAAGGTGTACTCACCTGTTGTTACACATGGAGAGAGGAAGAGGGAGCAGGGGGGATAAATATGGAGGAACACTCCGTACTTAGCTCCCTATAATTCAAAATACACACGAAAGTACGGGGTTCTCTAAAAGAGGACGTCGCGGATATTAGCGTAGCCCTGGGTTGTATGTATTCCTATTTGGAAGGGTAAAGTGAGTGGAATGTCAGTTGGAAATTGCCGAGTACATATACGGAGAGGAACAACGGGGGGTGGGAAGAAAGGGATTTCCTTTTACGGACTAGGTGGTCTCACACACTATATAGTGTCATGCTTCATCATTTGACCACCTAGACCCACCCAGGTAGGACAGTGCCACCTGGGCGGACTCAACCTCACTGTTAAAGGAACAGGAGGGAGTGCGTAAATAAACTTGTTTCTGGAAAGATCGGGATCCAGCTAATCTACTGAAAAAACTAAAAACACCTAAGCAGACACCTGTGAAGAGCAACAAATTTAATGGTGGTGTCTGACTGGTGTAGTTAAAAAGGGGGGTTGGGACACCTCTGTGAGGACAAGGACTCACAGGGTCACCTAACTAATTAATAGCCAACATGTTTCTGCCCTCAGAAGTGAGCCAATGAAGGTCTCGGGGCATTCGTCAGGGCCTAGGATCCCTACGTCTCACGTTGGAGGAAAATACTCTATGGGGAAATCAAAGAGTGAAAAAATGAAAAATGAATGATCTACCTTACCCAAGGAATTACCTTGAGGCGGCCTATGGGGGAAAAACAAATAATTAGCACGCTGGTGGCACACAGCACTGCAAAACCAACCAATTACACACGTGTCAAGGGGATGCATTCATGCACGAAACACATATGTTCAAAAAGGTAAAATACATGCGTAGAGTGACTGAGTGGGTATATCTACACAAGTGGACAGTCCTATCACTGCAGGGAATTATAGTTCTTACCCTTTTCTTAGAGGCTGCTAGCCTCTGGTATCCAGGAGGGGGAGTGTCCCCTTATAGTCACACACTAAGGGAAAGAGATGAACATAAAGACGAAGTGAGGAGAAGAACAGAAGTAGGCAGAATAGATACAGAGGGAGCATTAGGGGGGGAGCAAGTTCCCATTAGGAACCCACTATTGCTGGTAGAAAAATACTGGTTAAGAGAAACCGAAGTGGCTATAGACAATAAACATAAAAAGTAAGATTAAAAGCAATAAGGGCTTATCTGTGCTGCCTGTGATCCGGTATGCCACTCACTACATCAAAGGGGACGCTCGCCGTGCGCCTATTTCGTCCTCTCCTTGGACCGCTTGAGACAAGTGGCTGAGGGAGAACGGTCTATTTATGGCTGTAAGATATTCCAGGTGCGCCCTGTTAGCGCGTTAATTGGAGTTCAATTGAGGTTAATCACCGCCGCGGGCCTCGTTGCGTTGCTAGCCTCGATATGATTGCCGTAATGGCGGGCGCACCGGCATGAATGTGATCGAGTGCAAGGGCGGGCCTCTTTACGTTGATGGCCTCGATGTGCTTTACCGCACCCGCGGGTGCCCCAGCTGAGCCGGGGCGCCGGCATGAATGCGGGCGAGTGCAAGGGTGGAGCCCGAGCCGGAAGATTCCGGCCCGAGCGCCACCAGCGGAAGCCTCGCGTTTCCAGTGGCCGCTGGGAAATGTAGTTCCCAGCGGTCCCGTGGCCCTAAGGGCCAAGAAAGAAAAAAGAAAAAAAGAAGGAAAGGATGAAGAAAAGGAAGGAGGGGGGGGGAAAAGGGGGGGACGAAAGAAAGGGAGGAGGGAGAAGAGGGAACAAAACGGACGGGGGGGGGGTTGGGTGTGGTTGAAGAAATGCAACCGGGGGGGGGGAGAGACAGAACGGGAAGAAAAGGAAAAGGGAGGGAGGGTGGGGGTGACAACCAGGGGGGGGGGCAGTAGAAAAAAGGGGGGGGAAAAAAAGGGGAGAAAAATAAAAATAAAAAGGCGAGAAAAGAAAAAGAGAGTGGGGAGGGTTAAGGGGAAGAGAACAGGAGATGAAAGGGGCAAATCGGGAGGGGGAAACGAAGAAGAGGGAAAGAAATGGATATGTAGTACAAGGAAGGGGAGGCAGAAATGGCAAGCTGACGGGAGTGAGGGGGATAGAAACAAAGTAGGGGGTAAAAGAACAGAGTGGTCCCAGGGCAAAGTCCCGTGAAGGATCAGGGTATGGGGTGGGGAAAGCACAAAGGGGAGGGGGGGGAAGAAAAAGATAGAGCAGAAGCGGACGGAAGGGAGGACTCATAAATTAGTAAGAGAAATCAATTATTGAGTGTGAACCAGGGGATCTCATCATTAAGACCATTGGTGTCCGTGTGTAATCTCCAGACCCAACGTTGTTCGGTCTGGAGCAATCTCTGTGTCATATTGGAGGACGATGGAGGTAGTTGCTCAATGACCGTCCAGTTTAAGTCATCTGCCGAATGTTTTTCCAGAAGGAAGTGGTTAGTCAATTTAGTAGCCTCTCGTTTACAACGGATCGTACTCCTATGTTCACAGATTCTTGTGGCGACCTTTCTAGATGTCATTCCCACGTATTTAAGGTTACAGGGGCATCTAATCAAATATATCACGTTTTTGCTGTTACAGTTGGTTAGGGATCTTTGAGCCCATGGAGTCTTAAGGTCTAGGTCTATTGTGGTTGATTTTTTAGTGAAACAGCAGACACTGCAGTTGCCACATGGGTAGTGTCCTCTTGGTGGTGGGAGGCCCCATAGTGTGGTTTGTGTCGTTAGGGAATTGTTTTTTTCTTTGGGTCTTGTGTGGACAACCATGTCCCGTATGTTTGTGGCTCTTTTAAACGCATGTAGTGGCTGCTGAAAAGGTAAACCCCCAGATATAAGGATTTTCCACTCATCTTTGATGATTTTCTGAATCTTATTGGATAGTGGGTTAAAGGTAGTCACACACACAATTTGTTCAGTGTCAGACGTCCTAGTGCGTGGTTGTAGTAGTTGATCCCTATTATTATTCCCCGCTCTTTTGTATGCTCTCTTCACCAGATGTGTGGGATAATCCTTGGTTTGCAGCTTACTAACCAATTTCTCAGCGTGTTTGCGGTAGTCTGTGAGGGTGGAACAATTCCGTCGCAGACGTAAAAATTGACCAACAGGGAAATTCTCCCTCAGGGACCTTGGGTGGAAGCTTTGGAATTGGAGCAGGTTATTCCGATCTGTGGGTTTATAATAGACCTCTGTGGCTAGAGCCCCATTGCTTTCATAGATTGATAGGTCAAGAAATGCTAGTTGGTTGTCACCTATGGTCATGGTGAAGTTCAGGAAAGGGTTAGCTGTATTTAACCAATTTACAAAATTAATCGCCTCATCTCTAGTTCCTGTCCAGACCAATAGAATGTCATCTATATATCGTTTCCAGAGTTTAATCTGCTGGAAAAACGGGTTGTCATCGTGGTTGACTACCTGTCTCTCAAAGTGATCAACATAGAGACATGCCAAGCTAGGTGCGAAAGTGCTACCCATAGATGTACCCTGTATTTGCAAGAAAAAGTTATCCTCAAACTTGAAATAGTTCCTTGTGAGAGCCAAATGTGCCAAGTCAAGTATGAAGTCAGGGGGTGTACGTGACTCTCCTCTATTGGCTTCCAAAAGGTCGCTAATGACCTGCAGAGTGGCCTCCTGGGGAATGTTGGTGTACAGGGATTCTACATCCAGGGTGATCAACAGTTCTCTAGTTGTGTCAAAAGCCACAGAGTCTAATAAGACTAACACATCCGTCGTATCTTTTAGGTAAGTAGGAATTCTTCTGACCAATGGCTGAAGGAAGAAATCCACAAATTGAGACAGGGGTTCTAGAACCGATCCGATCCCGGATACAATAGGTCTCCCTGGTGGGGGAATTTTCCCTTTATGCATTTTTGGGAGAATATAGAAATAGGGAATCCTAGGGTTAGCCTGTATCAGGAAGTCTGCCTCATGTCGAGTAATCCAGTCGTTCTCCATGCCTTTCATCACGAAAAAGGAAATTTCGTCTTGAATATCAGGTGTGGGGTCTCGAGATAAGCGTTTATAATGGTGGGTATTACCCAACAGACGTTCGCACTCATCTCTATACATTTTAAGTGGAGAAATTACCGTTGCTCCCCCTTTGTCTGCTGGTTTAATGATTATCATGGGGTCAGATGTTAGGCCTTTCAGAGCTGAAAGCTCGGCCGTACTCATATTATGGTATGTTTTTTTGGTGGTCCCAGTAAGTGCGTTGACCTTTAGGGATACTGATTTCTCAAAAGCCAGGACCTCGGGGGGCATCTGTCCCGTGGTTGGACAGAAAGTGGACTTGGGGCGTAGGCCAGTGTTTTTTTCTGAAGCCTCGTAATGTTTACCCAAAAAGAACGTTTTCAAGCGTATTTTTCGGAACAAACCCGCTAGTTCTGTTCGGGTTTTAAATAAGTCAATTTTGGGCGTGGGCACAAAGTTTAAGCCCTTGTTTAGTGCCTTAGTTTCAATTTCACTCAGAACCCGGTTACTCAGATTGATAATGTTATCTGTTTGATTATCCGTCAGGCTCGTTACAGTGTTTTGCTTGTCCCTGGGAGGGGTTCCCTTTGTGCAGTATTCTCTGGGGTGTCCTCTCTTGGCCTCCAATGTACCTCTTTCCTTTTTCCTTTTCCCCTCCCGTTGCCTCTGTCAAAAAAAGGCTGCGGTGGCTCAGGAAAAGACCATTGTGCAGGGTGTTGGAAAAAGGGCGCCTGGTATTGAGGTGGGAGTCCATATTGGGAAGGCCAACCCCATTGTTGATTATGGTATGGTGGGCAGGGGGGTAACATAGGTGGGTGATTCCACCTTCCCCGGCGTTGCCCACGTCGTCCACGACGTTGCCGCATATTATCTGATGATGAACTATCATTATCTGAACTGGTGTTACCACCAGATGAAGTGTTGGATATGTTGTTAGTTTTCGCTACATAATCCGATTTGGTGTAAGGGTATATCTTCTCGTGGGAGAACCGATCGAGATCTTTTTGGAATTTAGAAATCTTTCGCTGAGTGAGATATTCCTTATGCTCGTTCATATTTTTGTTTACCTCCTCTAGTTTCTTTTTAAAGGAGAGAATGCTCATCCCTGATTTTAGGTTATTCTCACTCGTTTTTATCTGAATTAGAAGTGCCTCGGATAACCTTGTCGCTGTTTTTATGATCAGGATGAGCCAATTTCTGGTACACTTCCATGCTATCAAAGCCCAATCCTTTCTAAATTCTAGATCTTCAAGGAATATACGTGGGGCATTGGTGACCAACAATCCGTTTGGTGCTGTATTGCTCCGGAGGTATTCAGTCAGAACGGCCCGTGGAGAATAGTTTTGACATGAGATCGTTTTAGTTCTACCAGTGTGTCCCAGTCGCCCAACTGGGACAAACTCTTGGAGAGGGTAGTATCACCAAGAAGTGAGGGGGCCGACAGAATGGCTGTCAGATCCTCATCACTGAAGGAGAGTCCTTCCGCCATACTGGGGAAGAAAGAACACCGGTATGAGGCAGTAGGGGGAGAGGGGAAAAAAAGGGAAGAAGACAAACAACCTTAGTGTTGGTGTGTGGTCCTGGACAAAGGAGCAATAATTACTCACTAGAGGGGGGACTCTCGCAGCTAACAGCTGCTCAACTATCATTACACATGGAGAGAGGAAGAGGGAGGAGGGGGGATAAATATGGAGGAACACTCCGTACTTAGCTCCCTATAATTCAAAATACACACGAAAGTACGGGGTTCTCTAAAAGAGGACGTCGCGGATATTAGCGTAGCCCTGGGTTGTATGTATTCCTATTTGGAAGGGTAAAGTGAGTGGAATGTCAGTTGGAAATTGCCGAGTACATATACGGAGAGGAACAACGGGGGGTGGGAAGAAAGGGATTTCCTTTTACGGACTAGGTGGTCTCACACACTATATAGTGTCATGCTTCATCATTTGACCACCTAGACCCACCCAGGTAGGACAGTGCCACCTGGGCGGACTCAACCTCACTGTTAAAGGAACAGGAGGGAGTGCGTAAATAAACTTGTTTCTGGAAAGATCGGGATCCAGCTAATCTACTGAAAAAACTAAAAACACCTAAGCAGACACCTGTGAAGAGCAACAAATTTAATGGTGGTGTCTGACTGGTGTAGTTAAAAAGGGGGGTTGGGACACCTCTGTGAGGACAAGGACTCACAGGGTCACCTAACTAATTAATAGCCAACATGTTTCTGCCCTCAGAAGTGAGCCAATGAAGGTCTCGGGGCATTCGTCAGGGCCTAGGATCCCTACGTCTCACGTTGGAGGAAAATACTCTATGGGGAAATCAAAGAGTGAAAAAATGAAAAATGAATGATCTACCTTACCCAAGGAATTACCTTGAGGCGGCCTATGGGGGAAAAACAAATAATTAGCACGCTGGTGGCACACAGCACTGCAAAACCAACCAATTACACACGTGTCAAGGGGATGCATTCATGCACGAAACACATATGTTCAAAAAGGTAAAATACATGCGTGGAGTGACTGAGTGGGTATATCTACACAAGTGGACAGTCCTATCACTGCAGGGAATTATAGTTCTTACCCTTTTCTTAGAGGCTGCTAGCCTCTGGTATCCAGGAGGGGGAGTGTCCCCTTATAGTCACACACTAAGGGAAAGAGATGAACATAAAGACGAAGTGAGGAGAGGAACAGAAGTAGGCAGAATAGATACAGAGGGAGCATTAGGGGGGAGCAAGTTCCCATTAGGAACCCACTATTGCTGGTAGAAAAATACTGGTTAAGAGAAACCGAAGTGGCTATAGACAATAAACATAAAAAGTAAGATTAAAAGCAATAAGGGCTTATCTGTGCTACCTGTGATCCGGTATGCCACTCACTACATCAAAGGGGACGCTCGCCGTGCGCCTATTTCGTCCTCTCCTTGGACCGCTTGAGACAAGTGGCTGAGGGAGAACGGTCTATTTATGGCTGTAAGATATTCCAGGTGCGCCCTGTTAGCGTGTTAATTGGAGTTCAATTGAGGTTAATCACCGCCGCGGGCCTCGTTGCGTTGCTAGCCTCGATATGATTGCCGTAATGGCGGGCGCACCGGCAAGGCCGGGGCGCCGGCATGAATGTGATCGAGTGCAAGGGCGGGCCTCTTTACGTTGATGGCCTCGATGTGCTTTACCGCACCCGCGGGTGCCCCAGCTGAGCCGGGGCGCCGGCATGAATGCGGGCGAGTGCAAGGGTGGAGCCCGAGCCGGAAGATTCCGGCCCAAGCGCCACCAGCGGAAGCCTCGCGTTTCCAGTGGCCGCTGGGAAATGTAGTTCCCAGCGGTCCCGTGGCCCTAAGGGCCAAGAAAGAAAAAAGAAAAAAAGAAGGAAAGGATGAAGAAAAGGAAGGAGGGGGGGGAGAGGGGGGGACGAAAGAAAGGGAGGAGGGAGAAGAGGGAACAAAACGGACAGGGGGGGGTTGGGTGTGGTTGAAGAAATGCAACCGGGGGGGGGGGAGAGACAGAACAGGAAGAAAAGGAAAAGGGAGGGAGGGTGGGGGTGACAACCAGGGGGGGGGCAGTAGAAAAAAGGGGGGGGGGGGGAAAAGGGGAGAAAAATAAAAATAAAAAGGCGAGAAAAGAAAAAGAGAGTGGGGAGGGTTAAGGGGAAGAGAACAGGAGATGAAAGGGGCAAATCGGGAGGGGGAAACGAAGAAGAGGGAAAGAAATGGATATGTAGTACAAGGAAGGGGAGGCAGAAATGGCAAGCTGACGGGAGTGAGGGGGATAGAAACAAAGTAGGGGGTAAAAGAACAGAGTGGTCCCAGGGCAAAGTCCCGTGAAGGATCAGGGTAGGGGGTGGGGAAAGCACAAAGGGGAGGGGGGGGGAAGAAAAAGATAGAGCAGAAGCGGATGGAAGGGAGGACTCATAAATTAGTAAGAGAAATCATTTATTGAGTGTGAACCAGGGGATCTCATCATTAAGACCATTGGTGTCCGTGTGTAATCTCCAGACCCAACGTTGTTCGGTCTGGAGCAATCTCTGTGTCATATTGGAGGACGATGGAGGTAGTTGCTCAATGACCGTCCAGTTTAAGTCATCTGCCGAATGTTTTTCCAGAAGGAAGTGGTTAGTCAATTTAGTAGCCTCTCGTTTACAACGGATCGTACTCCTATGTTCACAGATTCTTGTGGCGACCTTTCTAGATGTCATTCCCACGTATTTAAGGTTACAGGGGCATCTAATCAAATATATCACGTTTTTGCTGTTACAGTTGGTTAGGGATCTTTGAGCCCATGGAGTCTTAAGGTCTAGGTCTATTGTGGTTGATTTTTTAGTGAAACAGCAGACACTGCAGTTGCCACATGGGTAGTGTCCTCTTGGTGGTGGGAGGCCCCATAGTGTGGTTTGTGTCGTTAGGGAATTGTTTTTTTCTTTGGGTCTTGTGTGGACAACCATGTCCCGTATGTTTGTGGCTCTTTTAAACGCATGTAGTGGCTGCTGAAAAGGTAAACCCCCAGATATAAGGATTTTCCAATCATCTTTGATGATTTTCTGAATCTTATTGGATAGTGGGTTAAAGGTAGTCACACACACAATTTGTTCAGTGTCAGACGTCCTAGTGCGTGGTTGTAGTAGTTGATCCCTATTATTATTCCCCGCTCTTTTGTATGCTCTTTTCACCAGATGTGTGGGATAATCCTTGGTTTGCAGCTTACTAACCAATTTCTCAGCGTGTTTGCGGTAGTCTGTGAGGGTGGAACAATTCCGTCGCAGACGTAAAAATTGACCAACAGGGAGATTCTCCCTCAGGGACCTTGGGTGGAAGCTTTGGAATTGGAGCAGGTTATTCCGATCTGTGGGTTTATAATAGACCTCTGTGGCTAGAGCCCCATTGCTTTCATAGATTGATAGGTCAAGAAATGCTAGTTGGTTGTCACCTATGGTCATGGTGAAGTTCAGGAAAGGGTTAGCTGTATTTAACCAATTTACAAAATTCATCGCCTCATCTCTAGTTCCTGTCCAGACCAATAGAATGTCATCTATATATCGTTTCCAGAGTTTAATCTGCTGGAAAAACGGGTTGTCATCGTGTTTGACTACCTGTCTCTCAAAGTGATCAACATAGAGACATGCCAAGCTAGGTGCGAAAGTGCTACCCATAGATGTACCCTGTATTTGCAAGAAAAAGTTATCCTCAAACTTGAAATAGTTCCTTGTGAGAGCCAAATGTGCCAAGTCAAGTATGAAGTCAGGGGGTGTACGTGACTCTCCTCTATTGGCTTCCAAAAGGTCGCTAATGACCTGCAGAGTGGCCTCCTGGGGAATGTTGGTGTACAGGGATTCTACATCCAGGGTGATCAACAGTTCTCTAGTTGTGTCAAAAGCCACAGAGTCTAATAAGACTAACACATCCGTCGTATCTTTTAGGTAAGTAGGAATTCTTCTGACCAATGGCTGAAGGAAGAAATCCACAAATTGAGACAGGGGTTCTAGAACCGATCCGATCCCGGATACAATAGGTCTCCCTGGTGGGGGAATTTTCCCTTTATGCATTTTTGGGAGAATATAGAAATAGGGAATCCTAGGGTTAGCCTGTATCAGGAAGTCTGCCTCATGTCGAGTAATCCAGTCGTTCTCCATGCCTTTCATCACGAAAAAGGAAATTTCGTCTTGAATATCAGGTGTGGGGTCTCGAGATAAGCGTTTATAATGGTGGGTATTACCCAACAGACGTTCGCACTCATCTCTATACATTTTAAGTGGAGAAATTACCGTTGCTCCCCCTTTGTCTGCTGGTTTAATGATTATCATGGGGTCAGATGTTAGGCCTTTCAGAGCTGAAAGCTCGGCCGTACTCATATTATGGTATGTTTTTTTGGTGGTCCCAGTAAGTGCGTTGACCTTTAGGGATACTGATTTCTCAAAAGCCAGGACCTCGGGGGGCATCTGTCCCGTGGTTGGGCAGAAAGTGGACTTGGGGCGTAGGCCAGTGTTTTTTTCTGAAGCCTCGTAATGTTTACCCAAAAAGAACGTTTTCAAGCGTATTTTTCGGAACAAACCCGCTAGTTCTGTTCGGGGTTTAAATAAGTCAATTTTGGGCGTGGGCACAAAGTTTAAGCCCTTGTTTAGTGCCTTAGTTTCAATTTCACTCAGAACCCGGTTACTCAGATTGATAATGTTATCTGTTTGATTATCCGTCAGGCTCGTTACAGTGTTTTGCTTGTCCCTGGGAGGGGTTCCCTTTGTGCAGTATTCTCTGGGGTGTCCTCTCTTGGCCTCCAATGTACCTCTTTCCTTTTTCCTTTTCCCCTCCCGTTGCCTCTGTCTAAAAAAGGCTGCGGTGGCTCAGGAAAAGACCATTGTGCAGGGTGTTGGAAAAAGGGCGCCTGGTATTGAGGTGGGAGTCCATATTGGGAAGGCCAACCCCATTGTTGATTATGGTATGGTGGGCAGGGGGGTAACATAGGTGGGTGATTCCACCTTCCCCGGCGTTGCCCACGTCGTCCACGACGTTGCCGCATATTATCTGATGGGTCTAGGTGGTCAAATGATGAAGCATGACACTATATAGTGTGTGAGACCACCTAGTCCGTAAAAGGAAATCCCTTTCTTCCCACCCCCCGTTGTTCCTCTCCGTATATGTACTCGGCAATTTCCAACTGACATTCCACTCACTGTACTCACCTGTTGGTCTGGAGGCCCATACAGCAGTCATACTGGGGTAGGACCCCATCCACCAGTCGCTCCAACTCCTCCGAATTGAGGCAGGGCCCCTTTCCCTGGTCATATGCCTCCACAACGCTGGAATCTGCGACAAGGCACTTGACTGGATCTCGTAATTTCTCTCAGGCAGAACCCAGAGAGTCCGCTTCCCAGCGTTCCTGTCAGAAGCTTCCAGAATCATCTGTGGCGTTCCCCAAGGATCTTCGCTCAGCCCCACGCTCTTCAACGTTTACATGGCCCCCTCACCAACATCGCACAAACCCACCACATCAACATAGTTTCCTATGCAGATGACACTCAGCTCATCCTCTCCCTCACGAAAGACCCTACAACTGCAAAGAACAACCTCCACTACGGACTTCACGCCATCGCCAGCTGGATGGAATCAAGCCACCTCAAGTTAAACACAGACAAGACAGAAATCCTCATCTTTGGCACCAACCCCTCAACTTGGAATGACTCCTGGTGGCCCACCTCCCTAGGAGCCGTGCCCTCACCCACCACCCACTCACGCAACCTAGGCTTCATCTTGGACTCCACACTCAGCAAGACTCAGCAGGTCAATGCCATCTCCTCTTCCTGCTACAACACCCTCTGCATGCTCTGCAAAATCTTCAAGTGGATTCCCGTCGAAACCAGGAAAACTGTCACCCACGCCCTGGTCAGCAGCCGATTGGACTATGGAAATGCCCTATATGCAGGAATAACAACCAAACTCCTAACAAAGCTGCAAAGAATGCAGAACGCATCCACCCGCCTCATTCTGGACATCCCACGCTGCAACCACATTTCCTCCCACCTCAGAGGCCTTCACTGGCTACCAGTATCAAAGAGGATCACCTTCAAACTCCTCATCCACGCACACAAGGTGCTCCACGACACAGGCCCAGCCTACCTCAACGATAGACTCACCTTCCACACCCCCACCCGCAATCTTCGCTCCGCCAGCCTCGCCCTCGCCTCCATCCCCTGCATCCGCCGAACCACTGCTGGAGGAAGATCCTTCTCTCACCTAGCGGCCAAGACCTGGAACTCCCTACCGCTCGACCTTCGCCAGACCCAAGACCTCTTGACATTCAGGAAACGCCTCAAGACATGGCTCTACGACCAGTAGCTCCCCCCCCAGTACCTTGAGACTCTAACGTGTGATTAGTGCGCTCTATAAATCCTTGATTGATTAATTGATTGGTAGGTTCCAGACACAGGTCACAGCAGCACACGCAGTGTGGGTGTTGTCCTGTGGAAAGTCAGGAAACAAGTGAGGATTTAGATAGAAAATGGCGGTTACGTCCACGGCGGTGTACACGGTCACCACCGGCGCTGATCCCAATTGGCCACTGTACTCCATTAAACCTCATATTAGCCAATGAGGAATTGCACGGCTGTGCAAGACTGCCTTCGGCCACTACGCCCAACGTCGGCAGAGTTACCTCACTTCTACCTGTCACAAGATACAGGACAGGCGTTCGCCATTCATGGTGGTGGACCATGATCAGATTATCCATAACTGCATCATTGCCTAGAATTGCACATACATTGCCATTCCCACTGTTCCATCACATTGACGCTGTATGTACACTGATGTGGTGGTTCCATTGCTCAAATTGTGACAGCCTACTCACTCTTGTGTCCCTTAGATACCTACCGCTGCGGATGAATAGGAGGAGGCAAAAACCCCTTTGAACAGACCCCTTGTAGACTTGGCTTCACTGAAAGACAGACACATTATACTCACCTATAGACTGGACAGGGCCACAATCACAGAGCTGTGTGTCCAATT
The DNA here is from genome assembly GCF_031143425.1 of Pleurodeles waltl. Classification (NCBI taxonomy): domain Eukaryota; kingdom Metazoa; phylum Chordata; class Amphibia; order Caudata; family Salamandridae; genus Pleurodeles; species Pleurodeles waltl. The sequence goes on from NC_090444.1 coordinate 1,139,619,101, forward strand.
GGAGCCTGACCTGATATCAGCTATCAGTGGGCTTGGCAGCCGGAATGTCACAGCTAATGTTCTCAATCGTGCTGGCCAGGATATGGTCTGGCTTGGTGAAACACATGTGATTCTACATTGTTTTCCTCCAGGTTGATGATTTGGCCTATGTGAAGGCAGGATTCAATGCAATGGGGCATATCCCCAATATTATTGGGGCGATGACTGTACACATATTGTACACATATTGCATTTGTCCTCCCCGCCAGAATGAACAGGAATCCACAGGAATCCACTCAATAAATGTGCAAATGGTGTGCCTGGCGCTTCAGTATATCTCCCACGTCACTGCCAAGTATCCTGGGTCAGTGCATGACACCTTTGTCCTGAGGAATAGCAGCATCCCAAATGTGATGGCCCAACTACAGAGGCACATGGTGTGGCTAATAGGTGAGCCAGAGTCCCCACCCACTGTATGTCAGTGTATGCCTTCAGTGTTATCCGCATGGCATAGTGTTAGGTTAATTGTTGTCCCTCAATATTTGCAGGTGACTCTGGCTACCCAAACCTATTGAAGTTGCTGACCCTTGTGAGGAATGCCAGGACAGGGGCTGAGAACCATTATAATGAGATACATGGGTAAACCAGAAGAAAAATCGAAAGGACCTTCGGCCTCCTGAAGGCCAGGTTCAGGTGCCTCCATCTGACAGGTGGATCCCGGTGCTACTCACCCGAGTCTGTCAGATAGTAGTGGCATGCTGCATGTTGCACAACCTGGTCCTCAGAAGACATGTGCCTTTTCTGCAGGAGGAGGAGGCGACTGAAGATGCCCCTGTGGCAGCAGTGGAGCCTGAGGACAGTGAGGATGAGGAGGCAGAAGATGAGGATGTGAAAAACAGAACATTAGTTGTACGTCAATACTTTCAATGACACACAGGTGAGACAGTGGAACTGATCTTGACTATTGATTTCATGTGTGTGACTGTAGCTTGATGGCATTCACTTCCTTTGCATCTCAACTTACTGTCACTTATGGCTTGTCATTTTATAGATGTTGGTGATATGACAACAGTGTCCTGATGTGATTACTACAGACAGTTACAGGTCATTGAGAGAAAGTAGCCTCTTTCTAGCATGGTTACCCCTACATTTACCCTGTTTGTGAGTGTGTGTCAGTGTGTTGTGACAGTGTCACTGGGATCCTGCTAGCCAGGACCCCAGTGCTCATAGATAAAACCTCTATGTCAGTATGTTTTGCCTGTCTCACTGGGATCCTGCTAGCCAGGACCCCAGTGCTCATAGTTTGTGGCCTAATGTGTATGCCTGTCAAGTGCCTAACTGTGTCACTGAGGCTCTGCTAATCAAAACCTCAGTGCTTATGCTCTCTCTGTTTTTAAATTTGTCACTGTAGGCCAGTGACTTCATTTACCAATTTTAATTGGCACACTGGACCCCCTTTATAAGTCCTTAGTGTATGGTACCTAGGTACCCAGGGCATTGGGATTCTAGGAGATCCATATGGGCTGCAGCATTTCTTTTGTCACCCAATGGGAGCTCAGACAAACCCTTACACAGGACTGCCATTGCAGCCTGCGTGAAATAGTGCACACACTATTTCACAGCCATTTTCACTGCACTTAAGTAACTTATAAGTCACCTATATTTCTAACCTTCACTTGCTGAAGATTAGGTGCAAAGTTACTAAGTGTGAGGGTACCCTTGCACTAGCAAAGGTGCCCCCACATAGTTCAGGGCCATTTCCCCAGATTTTGTGAGTGCGGGACGCCATTACACGTGTTCACTACATATAGGTCAATACCTATATGTAGCTTCACAATGGTAACTCCGAATATGGCCATGTAACATGTCTAAGATTATGGAACTGTCCTCCCATTCCAAATCTGGTATTGGGGAGCCAATTCCATGCATCCTGGGGGCTCCACCATGGACCCCCTGTACTGCCAAACCAGCTCTCTGAGGATTGCACTGCAGCTATAGCAGCTGCCACCTCACAGACAGAGTTCTGCCCTCCTGGGGTCTGGGCAGCCCAGTCCCAGGAAGGCAGAACAAAGCATTTCCTCTGAGAGCAGGGTGTTATACCCTCTCCCTTTGGAAATAGGTGTTACAGGCTGGGGACAGGTAGCATTCCCCAGCCTCTGGAAATGTTTTAAAGGGCACAGATGGTTCCCTCCTTGCATAAACCAGTCTACACCGGCTCAGGGACCCCTTCTCCCCTGCTTTGGCAGAAAACTGGACAAAGGAAAGGGGAGTGACCACTCCCCTGTCCATCACCACCCCAGGGTGGTGCCCATAGTTCCTCCAATGTCTCCCAGACTTCAGCCATCTTGCTTTGCAAGGTGTGGGGGCACTCTGGAGGGCTCTGAGGGGCCAGTGCCAGCAGGTGACATCAAAGACCCCTCCTGATAGGTCCATACGTGACAAGGTAGCCAATCCCCGTCTCAGGGCTATTTAGGTCTCTCCTGTGGGTCCTCTTCAGATTCTGCTTCCAAGTTTCCTTCAGGAATCCTCTGCAACAACTTCAGACTCTTCTGACCTCGGATCAACCATAGCCTGCTCCAAGAAATGCTGTAACTGCAACAAAGTGTCTACAAGAGACACTTTTCTTCAGCAACCTCAGCTCCAAGTCAGCAACTGCAACAGTTTCCACGGTGTGCATGCTCTGGGGACACCATGTCTTCATCCTGCACCAGAAGGACCGAAGAAATCTCCTGTGGAGTGACGGAGTCACTCCCCTGCTCCAAACAGGCACCTTCCAAGACAATGACCGGTACCCTGGGACTCCTTTCACGGCAATGAGCGTGCTCCTAAGGACACAGAGGGTGGACATCATCAACATAGACTGTCCTGAGGTCCTGCTGATGCAATTTGGAGGAGGTAAGACCTTGCCTTCCCCAAAAATGATGGGACCCCTGTGTATTGTGTCTTCTTCGCCTCCTGTGGCATCTGTGCACACTTTGCAAAATTCCTTCATGCACAGCCTGGCCCAGGTCCCCAGCACTCCACCCTAGGATGCTCAACTCAGTGAGTTGTTCTCCGGTGGCGTGGGACCTTCTTTTTGTTGTGCTGCATCAACCACGTTTTTCACCTCCTTTGATCCCAGATCTTGCAGCTTCTAGGCGTGATGGCTGGCATCCTGAGGGCTCTATAAAGTAATGAGAGCCCCCTCTTCCTCTTCACACAGTGGTCCCTCCTGGGTCCATCCAGTCCCATTTTGATGAAAAATGCACTTTTGTCGTAGCCAAGGCTTGTTGGCACCTTCCAACACAAAATCTCATCTGCAACGATCTTCATGTCGTGGGACATCTTTTGCATTATGCAGGAACCTGCTGGCATCTTCCTAGGGTGCATTTAAGCAGTCTTCAACAAACTGGGGAGTCTTCTTTTGCACCCTCCTCTGGGTTGGCAGGAGCTCCTGTCCTTCCCTGAACTTCTTTCGACTTCTGGACTTGGTGCTCTTCCTTTGCAGTTCTTCAGGTCCAATAATCCAGCAGTTGTTCTTTGCAGACTTGCTTGGCTGCTGTAAAGTCCCAAAAACGAGGTGTAGTGTGTCCTAAGGAAACTAGCCATACTTTACGCCTGCGTTTCTGGGCTCTGGGGTGGGGTAATTTACTTACCTTTACTGTATTCTTACTCTCCCACTGATTCTGCACACACTACACTTGTCTAGGGGGGAATTCAATTTGTGATTCACGTTGCACTTTTTTAGTGTATGGTTTGTGTTGCCCCAGACCTATTTTTTCCCATTGCATTCTATAGGACTGCATACTGTTTGCATTGTTCTATGACTATTTACTTGTATAATTTTGGTGTCTTGTGTTTAAATTGTGTATAATACTACCTCCAGAAGGAGTATTGTCTAAGATATTTTTGGTACGGTGTCACCCAGATAAATACCTTTATTTTTGGAAACACTGAGTATTGTCTTTACTTGTGTATAAGTACTGTGTAGCTATAAGTGGTATTGCATGAGCTTTGCATGTCTCCTAGTTCAGCCTAAGCTGCTCTGCTATAGCTACCTCTATCAGCCTAAGCTGTGAGAACACTACTACTTCACTAATAAGGGATAACTGGACCTGCTGTAATGTGTAAGTACCTAAGGTACCCACTGCAAACCAGGCCAGCCTCCTGCAGTCATTAATTGCCTGCTATCACAGTGTTCAGACCATTTGCACTAGATGTGCCTGCTCCCCTAAATGCACATTCTCAACATATAAAACACTATCATTCAAGTTGTGTTCAAGGGTGTTTATTGTAGTGCTATAAAATTGAGGGCAAAGTGCAATCGAATGGGGTGATGGTAGACGAAAGTCCGGGGTATTGTTCCAGTCTGTTTGTAGCACAGGTCCAGTGTCCAAGTGGCCATAGGAAGGATAGCAAAGGCAGTTCAAAGTAGACAAGGTGACAGGGTGAGACACAAGGAGGACAATCAGGAGAGTCTCATTTCCTGGTGGTGGTCTTGGCAAGTGTCTCTGGCTTTAGTCTGGGTCACAGGGAACGTTTGCGGGGTGGTTCACCTTCTGCAGGGGTGCTGGTGGCCTGTGGGTCCTGTGGTGGGGTCTCCTGCCAACTAGCTGCAGCGGAAGTGGAGGACTGGTCAATGGAATGGCTAGTGGTAGGGGCCCGCTGGTGTGCTGTTGATTCCCTCATGATGTTGGCCATGTCTGCCAGCACCCCTGCTACGGTGATCATGGTGGTGTTGAGGGCTTGCAAGTCCTCCCTGATCTTCTGATGGTGTTCCTCCTGCAGCCGCTTGCTCTCCTGCAGGTTGTCAAGGATCTGGATCATCGTTTCTTGGGATTGTTGGTAGGCCCCCAGGATCTTGGTGAGTCCCTCCTGGAAAGTTGGTTCCCTGGGCCTGTCCTCCCCCTGGCGTACAGTGGTCCCCCAGTGTCCTTGTTCCCCTCTGCCCATGTCCCATGAATGGTGTCCCCACTGCCACTGACCCCAGGTCCCTGATTGTCTTGGGGGTGAGGTGTGGACTGGGGTCCCTGTACAGGTGGGCACACTGCTGATTGACGTGTCCTGGGGGCGCTGGGTGGGTGCGGTGGTGTTGGATACTGATAGGGGAGGCTCTGTGATGGACTGTGAGTGGGCTGGGGTGACCTGCTGTCCAGTGGTCCCTGATGGGCTAGGTTGTTGATCCAGATCCTGAAGTCCAGAGTTACTGTCATCACTGGGGGCATCTTCTGTTGGGGGAATGGATAGTCGTGGCACCTCCTCTCTGCTGACATTGGCTGGGGCACCTGCGGGGATGTAAGTGAGGTATCATGCTTCATGCCTGTGAAATAATGTACATCTCTAGTTTCCCCTCTATCCTTGCTGTTGCCCTGCTACCTTTGTTTGTGTATGGTGATGTACTGTGGGATTGTCAGTTCCCCTATGTTGTGCATGCTTTTGTGATGGGTGTCCATGAAGAGCTGGGAGGGCAGTCCATGCATTGGTATAGCATGCAGGGCTTGGCATTGGGGTTAGTTATATGTGTAGGTGCAGTGTGTGGGATGGATGTGGAATGATAGGAGTGAGGGTGAGGGGGTGAGATGGAATGCAGGTAATGGGGTTGATAAGTAGTAAATGTTGACTCACCAGTCCTCCAGCAACTCCAATGAATCCCTCAGGATGCAGTAATGCCAAGACTTGCTCCTCCCATGCTGTGAGCTGTGGGGGAGGACTTGGGTGTCCACCACCAGGCCTCTGTATGGCGAGCTGGTGCCTTGCTGCTATGGAATGCACCTTCCCCTGTAGATCATCCCACCTCTTCCTGATGTCGTCCCTTGTTCTTGGATGCTGTCCCACTGCATTCACCCTGTCCACGATTCTCCACCATAGCTCCATCTTCCTGGCAATAGATGTTTGCTGTACCTGTGCTCCAAACAGCTGTGGCTCTACCCTGACTATTTCCTCCACCATGACACACAACTCCTTATCTGTGAAAGGGGGGTGCCTTTGTGGGGACATGGTTGTTCTGTGGTGTGTGTAAGTGTGTGGGTGTTGGGTACTATGGTTGAGTGTGCGAAGTGGGGTGCCTGAGGGATGCATGAGTGTATGTGGTGTGTGTGTTTAGTTGTCGCAGTGGTCTTGGTATCAGTCTGGTGGCAAAAATTAGTATTCGTAAAGGTTTGTGTGTGATGTGGGTGTGTGTTTTATAGTGCTATGGGTGGGTGGGTCCATTGTGTGTATGAGTGTCAGGTGTGTGTTTTTTGATATTGGCCAATGTTGCGTGGTTTAGTATTTGGGTGTCTATTTTGAGCGTGCCGGTGTGTGAACCAATGGTTTACTGCCATTTAATGTCTGCTGTGGTGATTCGTAGGTCATGATGTAGTGGGCATTGTTTTGTTGGCGTAACAGTATGGGTATTGGTCCCGACAGTTTACCACTGACCTTTGGGCTGACAGATTTGTGAATGTGGCAGTATTCTGTCCGATTGGTGTGTGTGTGTCATAATATGGCGAACGTATATTCGCCACTGCGGCGGTATGTTGGCATCCATCACCGTGGGGGTAAGGGGGATTTACTGCCAATGTCATGATGAGGGCCATAGTGTTTGTTGTTTCCATGGGATCTCTTGAGGAGACCCCGTTGTTGCCTCTAGAGGAAGTTGAGCAAATTTTTCAATTTTGTGAGAACCACAGATCATATTATCACACATATCGCCCTTGGTTGTAAGTAATCGCTTTGGTCAAGTTGCCCCCTTTTCATCCATTACTTCTTGGCAAAATCTACAGTACTCATAGGGACTAAAATGGGTAACACATCGCTTTCTTGAACGTCTCCATCTTTATTAGTAGCATTACAAATTTGAAGTAAAGGTTTTGGCAGGAGTAGGAATGGCCACCAGAAAGGTAGAAATGATATCCACCATACTTATCTTGGGGACCTTGCAGGAATCCGACCTGTTGAGTATGACTTGTGCCATGTGTCATGGGTCCAAACATTTTCGGTCAAGTGCAGAAAAGGTGTTGATTGGCATGGTCAATCAATCATTTCAGAGCTGGGGGCTTTCTGTCCCTCCCGACCCCACACACCCGAAGGGAGACCACGTAGCACACAGACACCTTGTAGTATGATCTGTTTAAAAGAGACAAGTATGATCATTCTCGCAAATAACATTTATCAGCTGGTATATGCTCCCACCTCTCTTTCCTGGGTTTCATGATCAACAGAATATTATCATTGCCCTTGGCTATGATTTCTGCTGGTTCTGGAAGATGATTTGGGAATTCTACCCGCACCTTAGTACCAGGGTTTTTGTCAGTCTAACCAAAACCTCCCTCCCCATGTACTATAAGTAGGGCTGGGGAAGTCCCCTTTTTCACTATTCCTCCATACACTGGGATAATTAAAATCTGCACAATTGTGTATCCAGATTGTATTATCAAGACAATGTCTCCACTATTCAGGAGAATGTTTTAGATTTTTCCTTGGTGGTCTGCATCGATCATGCTCCCAAGACCTGAATACCTTTGAGTGCCAACCCATATCTGGGAGCAATGAATCCGAAATGCTCTGGGGGTATTCCATCACCTGTTTCACAGAGTGCCATGTCTCTTGGTTTCAATGTGTAAGCCTTTAAGACATGTAGATCAAGACCTGCAGATTCTGGTGTGGTTTTGTAAGGACCTAAGGCTTCTGGTTCTATTTCCCAATACATTTGTCAGTGGTCTATTATTCAACATTTGGAGGGCTTCATTTAACTGCTTTCTGCAGTTTTTCAAAGATCCATCTAGTAGTTTTCATAATTGGGCTTTCAGCCAGCTGTTCATTCTCTCAATCAGTCCTGCAGCTTGTGGATAATGTGGAATGTGATAAATCCATTCAATATTGTGTTGTGGACAATAATTGTGTACCAATTTTCCTTTGAAATGTGACCTATTGTCATTCTAGACTTGGAGTGGGACATTGACAAGTCCAGAGTCACAATGGTGTTGTACTGGGTGGCATGTTTGCAAGGGACAGCTATCAGGTAACCACAATAAGTGTCCACTACTGTGCAAGTGTATTGACACCCGTGACTAGTCGGTAGTGGCACAATGTAATGAATTTGTGTCGAAGCCAAGTTATCGAAGCCCAGTCAGAGTATTCCAGATCCAGACAATTCAGGAAACAAACCGAGACCAGCCGCTCTTCTTTAGATTACTTTTAATAAGAACTAATAAGACACAATAAGAAATACGTGTACACGGAGACTTGAGCGAGCAAAATCTAGCTCGAACAGTCTGCCCAAAGAAGTAATGCATGATCTTTTATAGCATTAAACCGCAGACATTTGAATACATTTTCATTGGTTCTTGATAATGTCGTATGATTAAATGTTTCTATATAGCACACGTGATGTTCCATATAAGGGTTAGAATCATGAACAGGAAGCTTGCACAATGTCCTCTGAATCAAATGTCTTGTGATACATCTATATGTGGAGAAAGAGGAACCATAAGTGCATACGTTAGTACTTTTAGCAGTGAGGATTTCGCAAGCTAGCATGCGGTGGTGTCTCATGATGGCCATCAGTTTAGCAAGCCTTGCAACATAATGCGTTTCAAGCACAATAGACATTTCTTCAAGGCCTAGTTAATTCAACATTTTAATGTGTTCAACAGAAACAGGCCTGTATTTTCATTGTGTATCACAGGGTCTACTAGGTCCAAATGGATCCCGGAGAACGTGATTCCACATTCCGCCCTCTGATACCCAATGAAAACACTCATTGACCGTTTAATCATCCTGATGGACAGGTGTCATTTCAATATCATCATTTTCCCTGGTCTCATCCTCATGCCTTCTCTTATGATGGTGCTCAGTGTCCTTATGACACATTTTCTTCATTAACATGTTCAAACAGGAAGGACACACCCTTATCAACACACATAATGTTATAAATCCTACTATTCCCACCACCAGTACTTCTATCAGCCAGGATCCCCAACCACGGAACCATGCTGCGATGTCCTTTAGTATTCCTCCTATTTCCGTCACATCCGTCACATCCCTTGCTCCTTCTTCTACCACCTCTATTTTCCCTATTGCCATCCTCACATTCCCACTGTTGTCTGGTATTAAAACACAGCATTCCTGATGGATCACGTTACATACACCACCGGCTCTTGCTAAAATGATGTCTAATGCAAGTCTGTTCTGTATTACAACAGCTCTTAGGTCTGTAAGTTCTTCAGTAATGTTACCTAAAGCTGCTGCAGTAGAACTTGCTAATGTTTCTACCAATACTGCCAATCTGTGTATTTGATATTCTGAATGCGCTATTCCTAATGGCATCACAACTATTCCTTCCACTGCTATGAACCTATCCAACCAAGTAGGTGCCCTTCTTCTTCGTACCCTACCCGGTGCCTTTTGTGTTGCATTGGTCAAATTTGTTATATGCAACATTCGGGGTAGTACGAACGCCAGGTAGCAGGAGCCCTGCCACCCTGCAGGCAGTCTAAAATATGCAGATGTCCCGCATACTATGTATATTCCCCTTGGAGCTGAGAGACCTATAGACAAACCTTCTGGGCCCTTCCGTATGTTATCCAAATCAGAGTATTTGGAGCAGGTGCTTTCTCCTACTTTTATGCTGCTCTTATTATGGTTGGGGAGGTGTATGTTAGGGCATTTCATTACTGGTGTAACCATTCGACACACCTTATCATAAAATGTATTTGGTCTTGGGATGCTGCCTTTGAGGTATCGAAAACACCATGACCCCTTCTTCTCCTTATGTATCGAAAGGGATATTTGTGATATATCTATGTTCTTCTCCCCCTGTACATAACCCTCATCTCTTCCTATGTTAAATGCTTCCAGTAGCTCTGCTTCACCTTTTTCCGGTACAAGTTGTCCACACACACCCATCCTACCTCCTCCTTTACTTTCTCTTCCTTCCCCACTGTTTCCCTCTTTTAATGTCCCTTTTCCAACCTTCCTCTTCCTTTTAGGTGGCCTTCTCTTTATAGTCCCATTTACTTCCTTTGCAAACATGCTGTTTAGTATGTGACATGAAGCATACTGAGGAAGAGGAATCTGGGCGTAATCTGTCCTTCCCTGGGCAGAGGTGGGTATATGTGTACAAATATAGCAATCTCAAACTAAATTCTCTTCTTCTTTCTTCCGGTTCTAATCTCCTACACTTCTTTCTTCTCCTTCTATCTTTTTCCTTCAATTTATTTTACACTCTTTCTACCAATTTTCCTTGCATATCACCTACATAAGGTTCGTCTTCCAAACCATAGTCATCCCTTTTTCTCCTCATTTCTCCTATCTTTATATTTTCTCTTATTCTCTCCTTTTCCCTTTTCCTTGTTCTCATTTCTTTTAAATTTCCCCCTAACATATTATCTAATATGTTACATGCCACGAATTCTGTGAGGGGCATCTAAGTGTAATTTCTTTTCTCCTGGCTAGTGGTCGGTAGGTGGGTACATATATAACAATCAGACACATTTGCTAGTTCTTTGTACATTGATACCATTTGCACAAATGTATTGTCCTTATAATCTTCTCCATCTTCTTTCCATTTTGTATATTTCACCCATTTTGTTTTATCCTCCACCCTCTCATGTTATTTTGAGATATTGTTGTTCTCACCACCTGTTGTTCTTTCACCTTGGCCATTTTTGGGGATGTAGTGTTCCTGGTCGAGCCATGGAATGTGTATGTCGTCTTTATATACTTATCAGGATTGTTGTTATTACTATAGCTGCTACTGGGGTGAGTAATGCTGTGACCACCACAGGCCACTTCTTCTGCTCCTTTTTCTTATGTTGTAATCTTAAATCCATGTCGCCTTATAGGGTGTGGTCAGATGTGGCTAGCACTTGAAACCAGTTCTATTGGTATGTAACCTTTGGTACCTCCTTATTGCTGTAGGAGTGCCACACGAGTAGTCTATTCCGTCTGTATATTTTCGGGGCGACGTTGAATGCTATTTGACACTTGTAGTTATGCAGAGTATAAAGGGATGAATCCCAGTGTCCAGTTCTAAGGGAGTTGGGTGCGATAGTCCACTGACCAGAGGGATGGCCCTTTTGTCCTATTTTTGCTGTATTCCTAATTGGAAGAGGCACCTCCCAATGGGGCTACAAACCGCACTGATCCTAGTGACCAGCCGCTTCCGTAGGACTGGGATCTGTACCTCTTGGCGCAAATTTTTCTAGCGGACTTTTAGTATTCTGTTCATTTAGTTCCTGATGTCTTTAATACTTAAGTGGCCTTGCTTGACTCTCCGACTCCTGTGGAGAGTAGCACGAGCAGTTCTGAAAGAATATCCTGGTGTCTTGAGGACCCGCTTGCACCCTCCGACTCCTGTGGGGTTGCAGCACGAGCAGTCCAAGAACAATGCTCTGGTGTACTGGGGAACCCGCTTACACTCTCCGACTCCTGTGGGAGTGTAGCACGAGCAGTTCCGTCAGTGTTGACTGGTGGCGCTTGTCGAACGAAGGTTGTACCGCTGTGGTGAAGGTGGCATTACTCTCATTGGCAACTTTGTTGGCGGCTGGTCGTCCTTTGGTCCAGCGGCCTTCTTGGTGTGTGAGGTATGGACCCAGGATGTGATGCCCTCACACTTGACTGCTGTGGCTGTTGTCAACAGGACTTGGTATGGTCCCCTCCACCGTAGTTGAAGGCAGTGACGTCTGGTGTGGCCTTTACCCACACCCAGTCTACAGGATGCAGTTGTGTTCCGGTGGTGTACCTTCTTGGTGTAATAGCTGTGGATCCAGGAGGTCATTCCCTCCTACTTTTCAGGAGACCCAAGCCCAATCTCCCTGTTGGAGATCATGTCCAGGTAGTGCTGTCCAGCCAGGAAGGGCCTGCAGCACCTAATGCTGAAGGTAAGGCAAACTGCTGTCAAAATGTCCTATCAGATAATAACTTCTCAGCACCAGACATGTTCATAGGCCAGTCAAACAGTATCTCAGTCGGTGCTCACTTTGACAACTTTGTCAAGGGTGCCTTTCTTGACCAATGAAGCAAGCGGTATTGCATCAATCTAGAACCGCTCAGCAGATGCACAAAATCTTATAAAGGGACATATCTGACTTGTTTATGGGGTAACTAGCACACTCTTAAACTCAAATAAACACTAAAAAATAAATAACAATTACACTCAGTAACAGTGGAATATTCACACAAACTATTTCACCAAACAAATGGTGATCCAAAGGTCAGGAGAAAACACATGTTACACTGGTATACAGCCAGTATAATTTTTTAACATAGCATTGTATCCTATTATTCTATTTCAACACCCTGAATATCTGCATCAATACTGGAAGGGTTGGGACTTTGCAGGCATCACTGCCATCAGAAGTCACTTCCCCTTTCTCGTACAAGTGTGATGTTCTGAAATGCTGATGTTCCTTTAAGATATTATATTTATTTTATTTATTTATATTTGGCACCCTCATCATCAGAGGTATATTACTCATAGCTGTATTGCAGTACTACATAGCACATCCTAAGGTAGTAATAACTCTATCCTAATATAGGTATTTTCAATACCCAAAACCAGTTTTTGAGAATATTTAGTTGCAATCTACCAACACATGAAGGCAATCCATTTCACTGCGCTCATTTAAGATGTACCACGGAAGACTCCCATTAATTATGAAAACATAAAACGTAACATAGACAGACGGATACAGAAACCACATCTTCTCGTCCATGTTCTGAAACCTAGGGAAAAACATGGATAGAAAAATACTCCTACGTAGATACATACATCCTGCGTCCAGGGTGTATATAAAAAAAAAATCCTATTCCACTCAGCTGTACATTTATTTTACATTTCTACTTGGAACGTCATGGTAACATATCGCAACAATCCGTGGCTTTGCCCTTGGAGTCATGCCCAGAGTCTGTGGTTTTCAGAAATGGGGAAGGTAATCTTAACTGCTACAATTTAATAAAGGGACGGGACCTGGCAGATAAATGCACAAAATAAAATACCATAAAAATAAAACACATTTGTGACAAATGTGCTGCATTTATACCCATTCATTGCCCTTTTGACACCCTTGTTGCACTCACATGACTTCAACATACTACATGTACTGCAGATGTTTAAACATCCACTTGTGTTATTTTCTTTTAGCCTCTCATTAAGTGAAATAGATAAGTCACTAACACGTCATGTGTAATAATTATTACTGCACTAATGTGTTTATTTTAAATATCAATACACCTTAGTAGAAGTTTGTTATCACTTCATTAACTCACTCTACACCCCAACAATAACCCACATTTTTATATATCTCTTATTTACTTATATTATTTACAATTCATCACATTTAACACTTCTTTTAATTTCTATATCTCTTCTTTCATTGAACATGACTAAATTATTAGTATGTACTCTATAGAGCTATGAAGAAATACACAACCAGGGGTATGGAACTACAAATAAAAGCAAAATTTTGTTATTCCTTGCTTTCAAAATACCTTCACAAACAATGTAACTAGGAAAGAAACATTCTGCTAAACTACCATGATGTTTTAGGTGTCATTTCTTTGAAGCATCATTTAGTAAAATGTGCGGATGCATGGTGGTATTTCCAACATTTATATTCATAACAGGAAAAATCAATGTAACCTTTTCATCAAAGTTACACATTGCCATAGTAGTTCCTGGCATGAACAAAACTACTTTGTGCCAAAACTACTTTGTGCCAATATTCTTCGTATGGAAGAGCAGAATGGTGTCACTACCACTGAAGCCAGCCAATAAACAGAGAGACAGAATTCAAATAACAAAAGATCTGTGATAACCAGTTTATGGCAGAATTCTCAAAGAAAATCACAAAGTACACCCATGGTATCTGTTCCTGCATTAGTGCAAATTTACAGCTTTTATACATGAGCTAGCATTTAATGAGGCAGACCAGGAAATCGAACTCCTAGACAATATTTGTAAACACCATTTTAGCAGGAGGAAAATATGCATGTCTTTTTACAGGACAAGTAGACTGATGACACAAACTGTCCCATGGACAATTTAGACATTTTATAAAATTCCACACTCCTGACAACATATTGTTAACTGCTGCAAATGAATCCTCTGTTCCCTCCAGACTAAATTTGTTCACTGTAAGAATTTTGGCAACCTTTGCATGGGTCAAAATATTTTTAAATGTAATCCCTACACAAGAAAGTTCTAATTTGTTGTACACCTGTGGTTCCTAACCTTTTTACTCCTGGGGACCACCAGTGAAACGTTACTGGAAGCCAGGTACCCCCAAGCAATTTGCACAATTTAAATTTCAAACATGAAATCATTCTTTTTATATTGAAAAAATATGCAAAAATCTAAACATTTTATTGGAAATGTTGGTGCTGCATCTTGGCGACCAACTTTTCAATTTTTAACCATAAGTGCCTCTCTTCTCTCCCTATCCTTTTTGTCACATTTAATTAATTTTTATTATAGCATCTCTCATACCAGTGTAGGTGTTGGAGCACTTTACAGCACTTTAAAATGAAAGACTGGGAAAAAACAGCTTTCTAATTTGTGCTATGCAGTTGGCATGCAGCTCCTTAATTGCAGTTCATAGCTCAATGTGCTAGATTACTATTATGAACTGTACAGTAACTAAAGAATCTCTGTGACAAAAGCAGTAACCCACTGTGCCATCCACTGCCACTGTCCAAAACTCTCATTCCTCCCCAGCAGGTACATTAATCACTGGAGTTATCTTGACGCTTTTATTTTTGCTGTACAATGCTCTTTGCAGTACTTTTAAAGCAAATAACAAGTAATAAAGTCTGAATTTTGTGTCTTATTACGTGTCATAACTTAACAATTAAACTTAAATTTTCTACAGTGTGTAAGCATGTTACAGCCATCCCTTGTCTACTTGCAAACCTTTCCCATACTCAGTGTAGTGTCAAATTATAGTGTAGTAATTGGAGTAGTGGCCACATATTTCAGGCCAGTGTATCGCCTTCTTACAATCCTCCCACCAATCTCATGGTACAATAATGCTAAACAATGTATCCAGATCCTTCCAAAGCAGCCCTTCCCATGGCTATTATTCTGTTTAACTCTGTACATTTTTATGTACGTCGAGAGACTGTCTCTTGTGATCTCCAGCTGTGTGTTTGTATTGCTGAGCACCTCCTTCCACATCTTGATGTTATGGATTGTGTGATGTGCATACGTGGACATATCCCATAGTAAATTGTGTGATCCCTCTCGCCCCTTGCCAATACATTTTTCCATTTCATTTGATATCTGTTCGTACTTCTGTTCATTTTTTTCTAATTGCATTAGCCACTTCCTCTTTACCCTGGCTCTGGAATAACTGTCTAATTCTTTCACAAGGTCTCTTACGTTTTGCTTTTATTTTTCACTTCCTCATCCATCAAACGCCATTCCAGGGTGCGGCTTTCACGTTCCGTCTCTGCCTGCTGTTGTAGAGGCAGCTCAGAGTGTTTGGTCCCTGCTGTGGTGCCCTCACGCTGTAGTGTATTTCCCAAATGTCTTCAAACAAAATCGATATTTTGTTCCTGTGACTGTGCACTTGTCACAGGAAGAGAGCTTGACAAGCCCCTATTATCTCTCTTTTTTTTTTTTTTTTTTTTTTTCGTCCTCCAATCTTCCCTGCCCTTGTCAGCCCCCCCACCATGTGGAGGAAACCATTCTTCAGTTCAGTTTATTTATTTCTCTTCTTTTTTTTTTTATTTATCCTCCACCTACAGGACAGCCCCACATTCAATGCACATCCCACATGCAACTAGCATGTAGGCAGCATTGTAAAGCACCACACATGTCCGCAAAGCTACAGAAACACTACTGTCACTTTCCTTGCAAAGTCAAAGTCTAAGTACAGTAGTCCCTATAGGCCTTCTTTCGCCTCTATTTGGTACGCTGGACTGTCCTTGGCGCTATGTTGATGTGTCTCTAGTTTGCCTTTACTAAGAGGGTTCCTCGTGACTGTCTTACCCTAGCCTTTTGTTACATAACACGAAGACAATTACAATCGTTCCAGAAAACAGTAGGATGTCGGTGTATTTTTTTTCTTATTACACCGCTCATACCCCATGACACAGAAGGGGTAACAATGGGTATATTCACACACGCAGCCTCTCTTTGCCAGCCGCAATTATTGATTAGTAAAAGCAGGAAGCAAGCCGGTCTGCATCCATGCCACAATTTCAGCCAGCCATGTCCACCTTAGCTCACAAAAAGTTTGAAATCAGACAGTACCCAAGGTGCTAGTGATGGCGTCCACACTGGCGTCCTTTGGGGTGAATCAAGAGATGACAGAATAGTCAGGAGGGACAGGGTGCGGCTGTATGATATTGGAAGCTGGACCAGATCCTTGGCCAGTGACACACAGATAATGCAATAGCGGTGAACAAGTCAAGCAACCACATGTGACGGCAGAACCATAGACAAGGGTCACAGTACAATTAGCCCTGTGGGGTGATCCTACTCCCAACCCTTGTATCAATATGTAGTGAGTGCAGGGGGGGTGTTTGTACTGTGTGATGTTTGCAGATTAAATCAGTCAATTGTCATAAAAATCTGTATTATGTCGCCCATGAGTCCACCCACCTAGTCTTAAATTTTCTAAAAATTCTTATCCTAAATCGCAAATGCATGAAGTCAAAATAAATTACAGTACACCACCTTGTTGTCAACCCTTCCTTCATCAATCAAAAACAACTTTCGCACACACACGTATTTATATCTCAAAAACCACTTTCAGACACACACGTATTTATACCTCAAAAACCACTTTTGCACACACATGGATTTATACCTCAAAAACCATTTTCGCACACACACAGATTTATAACTCAAAAACCACTTTCGCACACACACTGATTTATACCTCAAAAACCACTTTTACACACACATGGATTTATACCTCAAAAACCACTTTCGCACACACACGGATTTATACCTCAAAAACCACTTTTACACACACATTGATTTATACCTCAAAAATCACTTCTACAGTTTACACCATTTCACATGAGTAGCCGATAGTTCAATATGCCATAAGCATTGTTCAAAGAGCTGCAATATTACAGGAAACAGATAACATAACAATTTTTTAACACAACAAACAGAGCCTGCCTGCTCCACTGGAATGAACCACAATCATCCAGTTACTGGAATGAAACACTATCACTCCTATAAACACAAGGAAGCTGAAATCACATGCCAGTTCCTCTTAAATGTACACATAGAACCTGGAACGGACTACTACCATCCCATATCTGGGCAACGCCCTTTTACAACACCCTCTCTGACCAGAGTTATCCGCCCCAGCCCCTCCGGCTGGGGACCTCAAACAGCGACTCGCACTGTGTTCTGAAGCAACACCGCTAGTTGCCTCTATTCCTCGGACATCTTTTTTTTTTTTAACAGTAACAAGCTACATGAAATACAGGAAGCTATTCTAAGTATACAGCTGCAGCGCAGGGAGGAAGGAAATGGTGTAATACAATGGAAGAACCAAATTAACACAGAATGCTAGCAGCCTGCGGACTGTTATAGTTAACTATCTGAATGTTTTCACGAGGTGCATTATCGGAGCCCGCAACAGAGGACAACAGAGGAAGAAATGCCCTTGGCATGCCACCGGAGACAGAGAAATAAAAAGATGTCATTACAAAAAGCTGGCTAAGGGGTACGGCAAATAGAAATATTAAGCATAAATGCATAACCACTCTATGCAGGAAACATATTAACGAAACACCCCAGTTACCTCCCTGTTTCGCAATATTTACACCGGAAAAACAGTAGAGCAAACAGCGAGAGCAGGACCACGAAGCAGCAATAGATACTCACGACAGCTCCAAACTCCGTCGCAGGAGGGGCCCTGTCCAATGGGTCAGCTGTCGCCCCAACCGAAACAGGAGCCGGGCTGAAGGAAACTATTCGCTGAACGAGACCGCAATTCTTCCATTCTCCACCAAATGTCGAAGCCAAGTTATCGAAGCCCAGTCAGAGTATTCCAGATCCAGACAATTCAGGAAACAAACCGAGACCAGCCGCTCTTCTTTAGATTACTTTTAATAAGAACTAATAAGACACAATAAGAAATACGTGTACACGGAGACTTGAGCGAGCAAAATCTAGCTCGAACAGTCTGCCCAAAGAAGTAATGCATGATCTTTTATAGCATTAAACCGCAGACATTTGAATACATTTTCATTGGTTCTTGATAATGTCGTATGATTAAATGTTTCTATATAGCACACGTGATGTTCCATATAAGGGTTAGAATCATGAACAGGAAGCTTGCACAATGTCCTCTGAATCAAATGTCTTGTGATACATCTATATGTGGAGAAAGAGGAACCATAAGTGCATACGTTAGTACTTTTAGCAGTGAGGATTTCGCAAGCTAGCATGCGGTGGTGTCTCATGATGGCCATCAGTTTAGCAAGCCTTGCAACATAATGCGTTTCAAGCACAATAGACATTTCTTCAAGGCCTAGTTAATTCAACATTTTAATGTGTTCAACAGAAACAGGCCTGTATTTTCATTGTGTATCACAGGGTCTACTAGGTCCAAATGGATCCCGGAGAACGTGATTCCACATTTGCCATATCTGTCCTGGCATCTTCCCTCTCCCCAACTGACCTTTGACTATTTGCAGGACAGATCTTTGTTGTGTGTGTTGAGAAATAGGACATTGCATGATCACATTTTGTATCAAGTCTAGGGGAATGTGCATCCCTCTAATCTCTGCCTACAGTAAATTGCTTTTTCTCCCAGATGTCCAAATTTTTGGTGCGCACACTTAGCTATCCCCACCAAGTCAGAATGTGGTGTTGCCACTTCTGCCTCTGAGATTTTGGCTTTATCTTCTGCAAGGGAATTGAACCATCGTTCCAGTGAATCAGCAGGACAGTAGGCATCTACATGATACACAGTAATGGTATTTTGCTCTAGCATTTCCCAGATTTCTTGCCACAGCTCTTTGCCCCACACCTCCGTAGAATGTATTTGCCAGTTATGTCATGCCATGTGGGAAACCAGGTGCCTAGCCCATTGGCGGTAGACCAAAAATCAATATATATGTGACAAGTCCCGGGTAATTCTTGTTTCAGTGCCTGATACACAGCAAACAATTCTGCATATTGACTACTCTTCCCTTCTTCTGTAGTGGATGTCAACTTCTTGGTGACTGGGTTATATGGCACTGCTTTCCAAAGTCTATTGGCCCCCAAATACTTGGCTGAACCATCAATAAACTATACATCCTTCCTACCCTCAGGGGATAAGGATTCAAATGGCTCACCCCATCTCAAAGGTGACTCTTTTATCTGTGGCACATCCTGTACCCTCTCATCATTCTGAACAGGGGCTTGTGACACCTGTAAAGCTGCTATTCCCAATGGTCCCACTCTGGCCCTATCCTATATTAACCATTTCCACCGTATGATACTAGCGTCTTGTGCATGTCCTATGCAATGAGTTTTAGGGGAACTCATCACCCACTGCAGTATCGGAATCTCAGGTCTCAGAATCACATTATGACATAGGGTCATTTGGTCAGTATCCACTAGAGCCCAGCAAGTAATTGTTTTTCAAAGGGAGTTTCTCGCTTTCCAGCATCAGGTAACTTTTTAGCCGAGAAACTCATGGGCACCCTTTTTCTTCACTGTTTTTGCCACATGCTCCAATTTGTATACTGCCCTGAACTGTTACATGAAACTCAATGTCTCCTTTCTGTACTGGCCATAAGTCTAAAGCCTGTTGAATCGCCTCCTTTGCCAAGTCAAACACACACTGCTGCTGTTCTCCCCATTCAAACTCATGTTTCTTTTGTGTCACTTTTCACAAAGGAGCCAACATCTGACTCAAGTGAGGGATATGCTGTCTCCAAAAACCAAACAATCCAATGAATCGCTGTCTCTCTTGCTTAGTGTGGGGAGTGGCAATTCTAAGATCTTTTGTTCTGCCTGCGGTAACACCTCCCCATGTGCATGTTTCCACTGAATTCCTAGAAACTTCACATTTTGGGAGGGTCGCTGTGTCTTATCTGGATTAATCATCCACACGTTGCTCGGCAAGAAAGAGTTCAACATACCTGTCCAACTGAGTCTGTACCTGTTCTTGTGTCTCTCCCTGAATCACCACATCATCAATGTAATGGGTCAATTGCACCACTGGAATGACAGATACTTCATCCAGGTGTTCTGCCACCAGCTAGTGACAGATAGTGGGGCTATGTATAGAGCCTTGGGGGAGTCATAGCTTCCAGAATTGTCTGCCAACGTGTAAAAAACTGAACTGCCCTTGTCACTCAGAGGCCAATGGTATAGAAAATAAGTCATTATCAATATCAATGGTTTCATACCAGGTCCCTTTATGTTTCTCTATTCTTTCAATCAGTGTGATGTGTCGGGGACTGCAGCAGTCAAAGGTGGTGTATGTTTATTCAAATCATGGTAATCAACTGTCATTCTATGGTGCCCATCAGGTCGGTGTACGGCCCACAGATTATTCCATTCAGTAGTGACTGGAGCTACCACACCAGCCTCAATCAACTCCTATATAGTCTGCCCTCCCGGGATTGAATATTGCTTCAAACAAACCACCTTAGTTGCTGGAGCACCTTCACTAGCGGTATCTTCAGATGATCCAATCTAATTGCTGCCACCGAAATGTATCTCTTTGATCCAAATTGATAGCAACCATCATCTAAATATAAAGTCATCCCCTTTAGAACGTCAATTCCCAGTATATATTCCAGGAGGGGCACAATCAAAACAGCATATTCTCTTTTTGGATTTCTTCCTATTTTCATTTGAACAGTAGTTTCCATGGCATGGGTTTATTTTCCAACCAACCCTATGTTGGTGTAGTGCTGACCTGTAAACTTTTTTGGATTTCCATAAATTAAAGAGGCCTCCACTCCGGTGTCGAATGATGCTATGACCCTTTGAACATTTTAGTGTTTCCAGTGTGTTTCTAAATCAACATGGGGTCTGTTATCTTTACAAGCCTATCCCTGTACCAGAGCTTGACCTATTTCCTAATCTGATTTAAACCACCTGTCAACTTTTGCCCAAGTAAGGTCTAGATATATATTTTCATATCTGCAAGTAGGTTCCTCTCCTTCCCAGTTGTCAGCAGTTAACTACTCGCTGTCCAACTATTCCTCCTCTTTCCCTTGTGAAGAAACATTTGTCTCCCTTTCTTTTCCATCCTCTTGTATCTGTGGCTGGCCCTGATTCACTTGTTTATTATCTTGTTTGTTAACTTTCATGGTGCCTTCCTTCCAGCCCTCTCTTACGGTACATCTCCCACTAGCTTTCAGTACCTATCCCATTAATCCGCTCCTTGTTGACACCATCCTTCAGTAATGTCATAAACTTATCTCTCATAGATACTCTGTTATTATCTGTGCGGCCCTCAGACCTTGAGGCTTTCTCAGATTTTGTCCAGTCTCCAAACTCTCCTAACTTGCGAACTGCCTCCAACACATCTTTCATTACCTGCTCTGTCTGGTT
This sequence comes from Pleurodeles waltl, assembly GCF_031143425.1. Classification (NCBI taxonomy): domain Eukaryota; kingdom Metazoa; phylum Chordata; class Amphibia; order Caudata; family Salamandridae; genus Pleurodeles; species Pleurodeles waltl. The sequence continues at coordinate 1,139,640,570 of NC_090444.1, forward strand.
AATTAAGAGAGTCATTATTACTTGCTTGTAAGTTGGAGGAGAAAGGCACATTTTTTTTTTTTGAACTGACAGAGAGAGCAGTCTGTCTAACAGGCTGTGAGCATCACCCAGAAAAATAGCAGCTTTCCTTCCCTCCTCCTTAATTCTCTGCATTGCATCTCAAGGTGTACCAGGGCTTGTCATTTTGTGGCCAATCTGATTCAGTAGGATACTTATGGTTGTACCCAACGACCGCTACCCACAGTAGGGTGATCTGTTGGTTACCCTGATAACCCCTGAACTGCTCGTGTATTTTGGGGACAATGCTAGGTGTAAAAAAAGTAGGAGTGTCTCCTACATCTAACATTGCTCCAGAGGCTCCTGTGTCAAATAATCGCAAAATCCATGTAAGTAATTTTTCCCTAGACCTCTTCTTGAGTCTATTTATAATATAATTAACTTCTTGCTGGGTGTAATCTTCTAGGGAGTGCATCTCAATTCCAGCCGGATTCTGTGGAGTGTCCTGTATTTTTCGTTTAAATATTAGCTGTGTGTGAACCACATTCAGCTCGTCTGGCTCAAACTGGCCCCCACCTTTTTTAACTTCTTCATCACTGACATTTGAAAACTCATTAGATTCCCAGGTATTTAAATACAATTTTTCGGGGTCCCAGTCTTACCCTGCTTTAGCAAAAGCTAAATGAACTTCCTTTTGATTGATTTCACCCCTTTGTTTCCCAACCTGTGTTGAGCGAATTTGACAGCTGCTTTCTCAGCGAAAGACTTATAAGTATTGGCCTTATGTTGCAAAAACGTATTCTGACAAGACAGCATGGTTACATTATTTTTAGTTTCAACCAGCTTCCTCTCTAATTGTTGGTTTTCTTATTCCATCTGCTTACATTTTTCATGCTTTTTTCTATAAGCAGATAACAGAATCCGACCTCTTCTGCCAAAAATAGATAGATTATATCTCCTTTCCAAAGGTACTTTCTGTAAACACAATAAAACATTTTTTGGCTCAGCATCGCTTAGACATCTGTCCCAGCACTTGCATAAACCAGCACCAGAAGACGATTTGTTCGCAAGGACATTAAAAGGTTTTTTATCACAGCTGGGAATCTCATGTGAAACCTGAGAAGTTGCCTGGGAAGCTGCTTATGAAATCTTGTCAAACATTTTTCCCTTTTCAACCTTTCACCCTTGTACTGCCGGCTTTGGCAATTTGTTCTGCTTTACTTCAGACCGAGAGGGAACAAAGTGAAAGAAATGCAGAGAATGCAGTACTCTTAGTCTGAATAATTAATTTATTAAGGCACTTCCCAGGTTACACAAAGATAAAACTGTGAGCACTTAATGTGAATGCAGCAACAGACGTACAACTCTTAAACTAATCACAGCAGTGGAATAATAATAATCAAAGAAAATGCAATGCATCAAAAATGAATATAATATATATGCAGTGACTATCATGCATGCACACAGCAAAGCTAGATATAACAATTAAAAATGCATCACTACGGGGCTTGAATCCAACATCATCCTTTGTTGGACAACTTCAAGTTGTGGAACCTGTGACAACTGAGACAAAAGAGAGAAACCCTAAAAGGGATTTACTCTGAGCAATGCGTCTACCTTCAGAGATGAGTTCCTTCTCTCTCAGTGTCAAGGTTCCCCACCTCATATACTTTATACAAGCTTAAGATGAAGGTTCTAGAAACCACCATCCATTTGAGTAAGTTGTGAAATTCAAGTGCTCACCACATCAGGTCAGTGTTGAATTAACACAATAGATACTGTTGAATTAACACAATAGATACTGGCCAAATCTCACGGTGTATTTCGAAGACCAAGCTGTACCGTGCTCTACCATAAACATACTCAGCCTGGAACATCCTTATTTGTAATGCCTGCCCTCTGTTTTGTTCCATTCCCTGGTGAGAAATAGCAAAACCACGTTACCATAGACGTGCGTGGAAAAATACCTGCACCACCAATGTCACGGCATTTGAAGCTAAGCTAAACACAAAATGGAGTCTGTGGTCAAGGTGAGGGCAGTGGTTAAATACAGATATCATTACACATTGGGAGTAGATAGAGTTATGGAGTTTGAGGTCTCTGAACTCAAAATTTGAAAATATATCTTTTGGTAACATTGGTTTTTAGATTGTCTGTTTGACAATGCCACTTTTAGGAAGTAGGCATTGTCTTGCTTAACCACTGTGTGCCTCTGCTTGGCTGCTGAATACACATCTGGACAAAATGACAGTTGGGCTGTTTGTGAATTCACTCTAATCAGATACACAAAGGGAACTGAGGTGTGTCCTGCATGTCCTGATGAGTCTTCCTGGGCTAGAATGGGAGAGAGGAGCTGACACCTGCACTTGAAAGGGCTGTACCTGAGCTCATACAATACAGTCTTGAACGGCCTAGAGTGTGACTGGGACAGGGCAAGGAAGAGGCAGAGTCTTGTGCACTACAAAGACTTTCCATTGAAGTTTGCCTACTTCAAACGTAGAAATGTGTATAAGTATTGGACTGCTGACCCCACAACTTAAAACACTTCTGGATCAAAAGGAAACTCTGCCAAGGAGAAGATCTGTGAGGAGGAATACTGTCCCTTTGCTGTGTGTGCTTTGCTATGTAGGCCTACAGTTGCTGCTTCTGCCTGAGAGAGAACAAAGACTAGACTTTGCTGTGCATCCTGCTTGTGAAGTTTCTCCAAGGGCTTGGGCATAGCTTGCCTCCCGTTAAGAAGTCTCAGGGACATCAAAGACTCCATCTGCCAGCACCTGGGCTCTTTTGCTGAGACTCTCTGACTTGCCAATTGGCACCACATCAAATCCCTAGGACCTTGGAAGGAGAAGCTGGCAGAACATGAGAGAAATTCCATGCACCAGAGCTGAGTGGCAGAAAAATCGATGCAGAGCCTGCACTGTGACTGAAAAATAGACAAAGCACCAGTGAAATCAACGCATTGCCAGCTTAGCGCAGATTCATCGCTGCTGCGTGTCCGTATTTTCTATGCATTGTCCCTGGGCATCAAAATCATCAACATCACCGCAGAGACCCAATGTTGCTTGTCCGGAAATCAGTGCATCCCTTCCATGCAAGGATAGAATCTACGCATTGCTTACATGGCAGAGAAAGAATTGACACACAGCCTCACTTGCGAATGAGGAATTGACTCATTGCTTGTTTTTCCAATCCATGCCCGTCCCTGCGGCTTTATTTTTGACTCATACCAGGTACTTTGTCCTAAAACAACGCATCCATTGATTCATATGGATTAAGACTCTTTTTCTTTAAAAACTGATATATTTTCTTGTGTATGTTGGATTTTTGTTGTTTGGTCTTGTTTGATTTAGATAAAAATTTGCTATTTTTCTAAACTGGTGTGGAGTCTTTTTGTGGTGTTTTCACTGTGTTGCTGTGTGTGTTTCTATTAATACTTTACACATTGCCTCTGAGCTAAGCCTGACTGCATGTGCCAAGTTACCAAGGGGGTCAACAGGGGTTATTTGAGATGTGTATCTCCCTTACCCTGACTAGAGTGAGGGTCCCTACTTGGACAGGGTGTAACCTGACTGCCCACGAGAGACCCCATTTCTAACAAACTCATATCTGATTTATACTTTAACTATCATTAACATTACTGTTGCAGTATTTTATATATTTATATACAGGTATAGCTACATTGAGCAGGATGCCTTCAAAATATTAACAGAAAAAATAAAAATAAAATTGTACTCCAAATATGTCAGAGAACATTTATCCACCCCTCCAAAAGGAGACAGTGGACATTACAAAAAGATTAGCAAGGTTATTACTACATGTTTGCAGACTCACAAACCAGTTTCTAGTTATTATAATATGGTTTCAATGTGAAAAAAGCTCCCTAATAGAGCTTAGATGTGTGCAAAACACAAGTACAAACAGACACAGAATTGTTTTGGGTTGTACAGTCGTACAAGGGAAAGCATTACAAAAATTATATGTAAATAGTACTTGCCAAATTGCTCCAAAATTATCCCAGTGCCTAAAACAATACTACCAGAGATAAACATAAACAATATGTTCAACATATCTTAGAGAAAGTGTTTGCTGTCAAATTAAAATTATTTGTTTTAACTATGAATTGCATGGGCACACAGACACAGGTAATTTTGGCATAAACATTTTTTGATAGGAAAAAATATTAAATTAACTGTCTAACATATTTGGAGGGTGTTGGAGACACTCATCCAGTACTGAATCAAACTTTCATGAAGAGGTTTACCATCCATGCTAAAATTGGGTCCTATCTGTAAATAATGTTGGGGGTTGCTATCAAGTTATTCATGGGACTGTGTGAAGGTTGGAAAAACAGTGAAAAATATATTGGACCAGTCAAACCAGCAATTGGAGGAGAAAGCTACTAGACATGCTGTTTACCATTGAAACTGTACTTCTACATGCAAAATTCATGTGCAATTCATGGAAAAACTAAAACAGTGTATTATTAGTTTCACAAAACACATCTGCAAGGCAAAATTAAGAGTTTGCAAATAATGGTCAATCGCCCATTTAGAAATACTGCCCAGCAACAAGGCCATTCTTTCGGCTGCCTTCAAAATGAAATGTGTAATTCAACTTTCCATCACATTAAAAAGTTATTGACTTTTATTACTTATTCAAGTATAAGATTACTTGTACAAATGCTATACTTTGTTAAAGTACTAGCAACACAATTGGAACAAATTAATTATGCTCTGTTACAATGTAATCCACAAAAAGTTCTCTCAATTACGCACTATGTACAATCACAATACTTTGGTGGGGTATCAGAACTTGCAGTGTGTCTCAAATATTGTATACTCACAAAATACTACAGACGACCCAGCTATGGACTTCATACATTATGAACTGTATGTTTTACAATTTAACAAATCTATTTTCGAAATTCCAAATAAAGTATGCATTTGCTGTAAATTAATACATTATGCTAAGCAAACAAAATATATTTATTTACTAGAAAAAAACTGTAAAAGAATACAAAGCAGCTTTGCCAAAACTTGTGATTCATCTAATTGTGAAAACAGATGAGATGTATGCGCTGACCAAAGCGTGTGTTATTATTGGCTTGGACCACAACCTTATGCCTTTACCTCAAATTTACAATAATTTCGAGATTTTCCTCATACCTTCAAAATACAAAATTTTAATTTATTTGAAAGTATATTGAGTCACACTCTACATCCATTTCAAACTATTTTCAGAAAATACCCTACATCCAGCCAATTTCAACCACAAGAATTAAGGCCCTATTATGAGTTTGGTGGTTGGACCGCCAGACCTCCAAGGTGGGTCTCAAACCGCCGTATTACGATGTACACAGGCAGAACCGCCAACTGCCAAGTCAAAGTGCTAACCGCCAGTGGTGCGTCGGTCTGTTATCTTGGTGGTCTGTACTCCGTTGCCGTCAGTTCCATGGTCAACCGTCAAGCTGATTACAAATACACAACCCACATAGTGGTACCCTTGGGTGGATAGCCAATGGCGGTTGACCACTGTGGTACGTGTTCAGCAAAGCAACGGACAAGTGCCCATTGAATGAATTAAAAAACAACACACCTACAAATCACACTATAAAACACGCCCCTTCATGGACCATGATCCTTTGCATCTGTACTGCAACCAAGATTTGATTTTGTTCAGAGAGATAAGGCACCCCTTTTTCACTATCCCTAAAACTCCTTTCACACACTTTTCTTCATTTACTCCCCACATCATTTTTTTTTGTAAGTAACCCCCTGTCACATACTTTAATTCTCCACTATGTCATGCCTCAAAAATCCCAGTTTTTCAGATGATGAGTTGAGAGTCTTGGAGGATTTAATGATAAGGGTAGAGCCTCAGTTGTTTGGAGCCCAAGTCCAGCACACTCCCCTTAGTAGGAAAATGGAACTCTGGCAAAGGATCATCAACAGGGTGAATGCTGTAGGCACCACCCTCTGCACAGAGGAGGACATTAGGAAGAAGTGGAAAGACCTGAGGGGCAATGTGTGTTCCCCACCTCCAGTGCAACAGATGGAGGTCAAAATTACTGCTGGTGGACCTCCCAGTGCCTTAATACAACTCCCTAGGAGAAGAAGGTCTTGGCCTTCCTGCATCCTGAGGGCTTGACAGGAATACCTGGGGGAGCAGAGTCTGGTAAGGTATCACACAAAAACGGTTTCACAACTTCCTGCATGCTCACAGCTCAGCCTTTGCCACTGTGTAATTCATTGACTTTATCAGCATTCAATGCCCAGAGTATTTGAGTTGTAAGACTGTCAATGTGTATTGTTGGACCTAACATCACAGCTACCAAGGCCCATCATGCCATACATCGAAATGGCACTTGTGAGTGTTTCAATATAAAAAATTCATCCAGGACTTATGATATGTCTCAACATGTAAATGTATGCTCCAACCTAAATGCAGTCTGGCCATTTGTCTACTGTGTGACCTGACTGCAAATCCCAGGAGGCCCTGTTTGTTTACCTCCAACCAGCAGCCCAGTGTTCACTTGCCCAAATACACCTCTTTGTTAACTCTGAAAGGAAATTTACTCACCTGGGAGTATACCATTTTTCAAGTGTCGGTAAGTAGAGGGAGTGACCTGACTGCAAAGCCCAATAGGCCCTGCTTGTGTACTTCCAACCACCAGCCCAGTGTCCACTTGCCCAAATACACCTATTTGCAAACTCTCAAATTAAGTTTACTCTCCTGGGAGTGAGCAATGTACAGATAATGCTGAACTCAGATATGTGTCTGTCTACCTAGCTCCATTTTGATATTTTTCCCCAAGAATAAATCATTGAGGACAGGAAAGACACCGTACCAAGGGCCATATTTATACCTTTTGACGCAAAACTGCGCGCTGCAGTTTTGCGTCAAAAAATTTGCCGCGGCTATCGCCATTTCGTAGCACCATGCGGGCGTAAAATTTATACTTTGACGCGCGGCGGCGCAATCAACAGGTGGGAGTCATTATTTTTGACGCACATCGCGGCGTCAAGTCGTAAAGGAAAACGACGACGTTAACGCGGCGGAAATGACTGTGGGTCGATTTACGACACCGCAACCCGGATATGTGCCGTTTTTTAACGCAATAGCGTAAAAAAAAAACGCGAACACTGCAAGTGCACCAGAGGAGAGCCAAAATGGATCCCAGATGCCACTGCAGACACCAGGAAGATGACAGCAGACCAGGAACCAGCCAGGACGATCCATACAAGAACCAGGACATTTATAGAAAGAAAAGAAAGTGTCGCTTCAGTGCAGAGGAGCAGGAAATCCTGGTTAAAGAGGTGACGGAACACCAGCACCAACTGTTTATCACCTCAAAGTTGCCAATCAGTAGGAGAGAGGCCATATGGCAACAAATTGTTGACAAGATCAACAGTGTGGCTGAAGTACGCAGGACAGTCACCGAGTGTAAGAAACGCTGGCATGACTGCAAACATAGGACAAAGGAAAAAATGGCCAGGAACAGGAAGGCAGCACTGCAGACTGGAGGTGGGAGTCCAGCACACCAGGAGGCCCTGGACTACATGGAGGAGATGGTCGCAGCCGTCATCCCTGAGGAGATCGTCACAGGGATTCAAGGACAGTTCAGCGAAGACTACCTCGAGACAACACACATGCAGGGTAAGTCGCATGGGGAAATAAAATACAATAATGTTGACTGTAAGCAGGGGGGAATACCTACTACACATTGCATGTAAGTCATCATATACATGGAGTGGCATGGGTAAAGGGGCACCGCAGGGGGGCATGGCCTGCACAGACAGAAGCTGGGGCACAACATTACACTACACCAACAACAGTCCTTTGGGGGCATGCTGTCATGCCAACAATGGAGCAAAGGGAAAGCCTCGATAGGAGGGAAGGCCACTACGTCAAACTTACATCCTGGCACTCGTCAGCCAACGTATCTCCTTCATTAACTAGGGCCCTATTAGCAATCCTCTAGCCAAAACAACAACTGTAATGTAACTGCCACAACAGTTGACACTACCACCTCTGATCTGTGTGCAGCTCAAGTAGCCAATGGCAGTAACCTCCCCATGGAACATACATACCTAAATTAGGGGGTGAGGATGACATCTGCAACAATCTCCTGAAACAAGACAAAGGCCCCAGTACACGCAAATGTCAATGCCCATAGGTGTCACAAACATCAGCCAATGTAAACAACAATAGGAGTGACACAGCACTAAGGACACACCAATGCTGCATATGTCACGGTCCTTCCCATGCCTGGCAAACAAGGCAACATCACAAAAGTCATACTGCTCAGACAACAGCATTGAGGGAGGGACACATGGAACTGGTCACTGAAATACACCTGCACAGTCAGAGGGGGAAATAGGACACTGATACGACTATCAGGGCAATCCAATGTAACACACATTACCCAACATCAGCAGGACACATTAACAATATCAACATCCATATCACATCATAACATTGCCATGCATAGGATATGCTACATGTCAATTACATTTAAGTCAATGTGAACGATCAGGGATTGGGGCAGGTCCTGTGAGTCAATTGTGCTGCCAGGACCATCAGAACACCCACAGCCAGTAAAAGGTCTCACCATGAGAATGGATATACACGGAGGGTCGAGTAGGACAAAAAGGTGGCTATTCTCTATTTGGTATAAAGCAACACCTACAGGCGATGAGGCTGCCAAGTCTGATAACTCAATAACATACATATGACACACAGGTGGGCCATAGGCCTATAACAATGCCCATCTGAAGGACAGCAGATACCAATACCAAACAAGATCACAAAGTGAATTCATCAAAAGGCAGGCACGTCACGTCAAAATTGTCACAACACAGACACATTAATTGTACCCTGTTTCATTGCAGAGGAAGATGGATCACCTGCCGATATGCCTGTCCCAGATTTCCCTGATGACATGCATGACGAGCCCATAAACATTCCCCAGGGGACCATCCAAAAGGTCCTTGAAACCCTCCAGACCCCACCTTCAGTCACAAGGAGGAGCACAGAAAAAGCAGCCATCACAGAAGAACCACCCACCACCCCAATTGCAAGACCTGCCAGCTCCAATACAGCTGAGGACTCTGACGACACTGGTACCAGCTTGAAAGAACTGTAGTTGGAGTACAGCGGGAGCTGGCCAAGGAGGTGCGGGTGGGGATGCAAACTATGGCAGCCAGCCTTGAGGGGGTGCGCTCGTGCATGATGTCATCTGCAGATCAGGCAGCAGCTATGCAAGCCCTAACATCCATACTGCAAGGACTACAAGAAACTGTCAAGGAATTCACCACTGCAGGAAGGGAGTTGCCACAACACCTCGCACCCCAAACCTTCCACTGCATGCACAAATGCAATCATGACTCCCTCAGGGCCGACCTGGCTGCTATTCTCAAAAACCAGCAGACCCTCCTTGCTGCAGTACTGCCCTTAAGACCTTCACAGGGAGCAGCGACCGGGATGTCTGACTCCACGTCTTCTAACACTGAGGTGTGTGTTGCCCCTTCACAACCAACAACAACAAGGACAAAGCAGGCAACACACACATCAGAAGAAGAAGACATGGAACAGATCACATTCACACGGAAGAGTACCCGGAAGCACTAGTCCCTGCACCATGGCCTACTTTGACCAAGGTCCTACGTTTTGTCAAATGCCAGTCTTACTACAACTGTACTCAATGACTGTTCTGCTAACCACTGTATAACTTGTCAGCATTGCCAGTGAATGTCTCTCTCCTACTAATCGGCAAATCCTGTCCCTCTGCACTGTCTGTAACATCACCCCAGCATGTCAGGAGCATTATCCACACCCCTTCTGTAGGATCACCATGTAAGATTGCAGTAGAACGGACTCAGCAAACATGGACAATGTACATATTGCACTACAGCACCTATCAATAAATTGCACTTGCACACCAAATATGTCTCTGTGTAATTTGACACATCAACTGTGCAGTAGATAACACAAATGTGCCTGTGTGACAACCATGTAGCTTGTCAATACAACTGTCCTGACATCATGTAGTCAGATACATCTGTGCAGTGGCCAGGATTGCATCATAGCCTGCCCATCCTGAGGAGAATAACTGATGAAGGGAGAAACCACACACAATCATGCTGTGTTGTACAGAATAATGCTTCATCAAGAGAAATCAAAGTCAACTAATAGTGGCTGATAAATGTTGTCACCATGCAATACTAACACATTGAATTATGCAGTCTAATCCAAGCAAACACTACAAAACACAGCATCAATCAACCTTTCTGTGTAAACATCCAAATAGGTAATCATGCTGAATTTTAGCACAAATGATCAATGTCAGTTATGAAGACAAGAAGACAAGAGTGTTAACAAGACCTCATCTTCAAAGATGTCCCTGAACATCACACTGCAGTCCGACCTAAACATTTCCCCACAATACCAAGTCTGGAAGCACACTTTGTGACGTAGAAAACATACTCATCGACACAAATCCTTTGTGATCCATGTCAACTCCGATTGGTGGTTCTAACAAATAGTGGATACTTACCAAGGTAGCACAGGGGTAGCTGCCATTTTACACCTCAGTTTGTTTTGGTTTGTAGCATAGGACACAAATGTCATAGAACAACAATCACCTACACTGATGACAAGGCCATGATCAAGTAGCAGTTAACACATAATGCAAAGGGTTATCTATATATTTATTCATAACTAATCACACCAGAGGCAACTATGGGAAAAGTCATACCTACACTAATCTAACCTGACTACTCATTACCCACAACTGTCCCTAACTAACCTAAGCTAAACTTACTCTACACATATAACTAATCGATCTAAACATCAACCCCCCACCCACCATTATGAGACAGGACACATGCAGGACAACACATACTAACCTACACACATACTATACTATCCTAAACAATCATATATTTTTTTAACATTTCTTTATTTTTTAAACACACAGGAACCCCAATATTGACCCCCACCCACCCACCCACCCACTTAATAATGAAAAGTAGAAAGAATCAGGACCCCCCACCCTCCTCCCTAACACTAACTAAGCTAACAACCTATACTAACCTAACACTAATCCCCCAAGCCCACTAATCATGATAACAAGGAAAGAGGAGGGAGGGGAGGGAATTATGTACATTGAACATATCAGTCCTAGAGGTTGGCCCTCCGGAGGGTCCGCCTGATAGACCTGACCCGCTTCTTGATGTAGGCCACATCCTGGCTAAGCTTGTCCACCTTCCTCATAAATTTGTCCATTTTGCGTTCCAAAGCCTGGAATGCTGCAGGGTCGATTGGAGGTGCTGCTGCTGTTTGGGTCACGGCAGAGGTGCTCGGTGTGGGTGTTGAGTCTAGCCCACTGGACTGTCCTACAGCTGTCACACTGCTGGGTCCTGGTTGTGCTGCAGAGGCAGGGACATCTGTCCCCGCTGTGGCTGGGGCCACTTGGGGAGAACCAGTGGTTGTGGTGGCTGTAGTGGGCAACGTTGGGCCACCCTGTCGTGAAGCCCACCATGCTCCGGAGGCCTGATCCGACTGGTATTTACGGGCCATCCGTCAGAACCCCGACTGCACCTGCAGGATGTGTCGGTACCTCATTGCCCGCCTCTCAAATTCATGCCTCTGTGCGGCACTCATGTTTGCAGCTGTGAAGACAAAGGGCAACTATTTACCATAGGAACTGCATTGTATGGAATAGCACAAGTGGTCAATCTGACAATACATTTACTGTACTTGTAACAGCTCATATCACCATACAGATCATTGAAAGTCTCAGAGGAAGTACATGGGAAGCCTGCATACAAAGGTCATCTCACACATAGCATATACAATAATCTTCATGATGGGTAACAACTGGCAATAACTTGTCATCAAAGTACTTACAGTTGCAGCTAACAATCATGCTGCACCTCCTCCGCCTATTGCCTGGACTACATATGTCAGTGTATGTGATAACAACCACAAACTTCAAGGTCTGCAATTTGTAATGGGATTTGCTAGTATAGAACTCATGTGCCATAACTGAGTGTGTACACTAGGTTCAAAACCATATTTCATATAATCACAAGTATGTGTAACATACTAGTTGCTTCAGTCCTAGGTACCCTATTCACAAACCCATGCCTGTCTTTGAGGGGGGGTGGGAAGAACAACAAACAATCCCAAAATAGATGCACATCCAGGAGTGTATAGAAAGCTCAACATGTTTTTGCCTCCACACACACACCACCAGTGAAGGGCTATCAACAAATTGTAGTCAGCTAAACCTTGTCCTATCCAAGGTCCACACATGTCAAAATGTACTGACCTAGGCCAACATCACATACTTCCAGTGAGGCATATTTTTCTACAGACACAGAGGAGCAAGAACACCCATGATCAGGAATAGCATGCACACCTAGGCCGTTGCACTCTATTCCCACACACTTCTAGTACAACTTGTGGAAGTACATGCCCCTGGAAGATCCAACCTACAGTGTACTCAGTACATCGGTTAATAGGGAAGCAGCAGATTTCAGACAAGCCATTTGCAGAAGCTATCTGGGAGAATGTCAGTCTGACATGCAGACTCAGTCCGAGACGAGTCCGAGTGCAACTCTTAAAGTAACTAGTGTATTCCACATGACTCACCCCATTTCCCATAGCGGGCCCTACAGGAATGGCCTACAGACCCAAGATCAGACAAATGGATAAGCATAGGTCAACTCAAAATGAAGTGATAACTGAAATCCCACTAATGGAACAAGACTAATGATTGGGCAGCGCATCAAACCTTGCAATCTGTTCAACATACAGCAGTCCATCACACATCACCAGCAAACACAAAACATACCACACATGTCAACACTCACTGTAGGTGTCGGGTCCTCAAAACGAGCCACCTCTCCCACTGTGTATGGTGCAGGTCCACCTGTAAAGCATGGAAGGAAGAATATGTTCAGAATCCGTGCACTGACAAACAATTTCAAATACAAACACAATGTGATAATCTGACATGAGTAATGAAACACTTTCACACATGCTCATACTGCATGGAATAATTCCTGTGCAACATTTACATAGGATGGGTCTCCTGCTACAGTTACACACACTTCTACACACATGCATTGGCCCGGACTGTCATGTGGTGGCAAACATGCACCTCCATTAGTGTGTAGCAACAATATAGGTGTGTATTCATCTCATCATGTGCATCCAAGAGAGACATCCAAAAGTTGGTTACTTGAGGACTGCATGACCTGTCAAACAGCCTATGTGGTCATGACACATTTGTGACAGTTAGGTACATGGTACAGAGGGCCAGGTACTTTGGCAATACCTCATGTTGTTACAGTTTCATAAATTGATGTGTCCAAACAATGGTGATTGGCACCAAACATAGATGTTTGTACCCTAGTCCATACCTTTGGACTTCCATCCCTATTCGGATTTTGGCACAAGTGACAATAAATACCTGTCAAATATGTTAGCTGAGGGCACCTGAGTCCTTTACAAATATGGTTCATGTTCAGATCTGGCATGTATCAATAAAATGTGAAGGAGCACATTTATCATGAACAGGCATGGCACTTCCGTGAACACTTTCCCTACACACTAACCAGACACACATGTGACATATGTGTGGGCCACATTGCTAACTTCAATTGACGTGAAGGCAGCACTCATTTTCAGCATCATGTAGGGTTTCAAATGTCAGTCTAGCTATAGCGTCAACATATGTAGGTATGATGTTACTACATCCATACTTCACTGGCTATTGTGACCTGTAGAGTCCTGATTGCCTCATTAATGTGTCGCTTGTCTGACACAAAGGCGGCACTACATTACATTCTGCTACAAGCAACCTGTATGTGTGGAAAACATGAGCTGCCTGACTGCTAGCATTTGTCATCCTTCACATAGTGCATCAATTACCCTGTATGTTTCCCTAGCATTACACACAGTCAGCTACTTATCTGGCAGATTGGGTACCAATCATCATATGTCACTACACAGCTTTAAATTGTGCACATTTACATGATCTGTACTCACCAACATGGCCACCAATCCTGATTCCCAGGTGGTCCAGCAGATCTTGCTCCCTGGAGATCAGGTCAGCCCAGCAGTGCTTCAATTGATGGTCATTCCGTTGGCTTCCATACAGACGCACCAAGTGATGGCGCACCTTCCCCCACCTGACTTTTTGGGCCTCCGTGTGATACCCCTGTATCACCCTACCCCCAGCCTCCAGCATAAGTGGGAGGAAATGGCAAACCAGCCATATAAACCCCCCAATTCCTCCTCACCCATCCTGGAAAGCCGTGGCCTACCAGACATTTAAGCACTGAAAAAGCGGAAAAAGTAGTAGAAAAAAAGAAAAGGGGGAAATGGGGAAAGTTAGAGTGAGGAAATACAAAGAAAACTTAACAAATAGAAGAGCCCAACTATTCCCTATATCACAGTACCCACAACAGACTCCCACAGACAATAAATACAACACTGGACTGGACAAATTTATACAACACAGACTCAGACAGTATTCTACAACAATATATTGATGACAAAACAACAAGTAAGATGGCACTCTGGACACAAAAGCACTAATACACAGGACAACACTTTGCACACAGCCACACAGTCTAGAATAATCAGAGACTGCAAAGTGAAAGTGAAAGTACACCCACTGTACAAAATCTGTAAACAGGATATCCTATTACATCACATCCTACATAACATGGCTGCCGTTTTTTCCATTATGCGTCATATTTTCACGCATACAGGTTGTGCGTCATATTTTTTGATGCACAGGAGTGCAGATAATGCAGAGTCAAAATATTTTTCATATTTGGGAATTAATATTTGTTTGCGGCATATTTTACAGTTCTAGAGGTGAAAATTAAGCCGCAGCCAATTATGATATCTATTTATGAAAAATATTTTTGACTCTGCATTATTTGCACTCCTGTGCTTCTAAAATTATGACGCACAAGCTGTATGCTTATGACGCATTATGACAAATATGTATTTCATTTGTCCAAATGAGAAATTGAATTTTGCATGACCAAACGGTGCTAAGTGATAAACTTTGGGGTTAGCTAAAGCAAATGTCCCGTTTAGGATGTATAGAAGGTATTCACAATGCAATAGTAATGATTGGCCAGAATGGATATTACTCATAATTGTGCACATATGTAGGTAATTGCTGATTGCAAATTTCAAAATATGAAAGAGATACCAGGATGTATTCCTTAGCAAAATTGCGAGCACATGTATCAAGCTATTCCAAATTGCATAAAGGCCAATTAGGTAATGCAATTGTCGCCTAAACCTTTTTTGAGGGTAACCATGTCCCAATTACGAGTTAATGTAGCTAAAATGTTTTTCACTATTGACATGTAGGGCACACATGCGCCTTATGCATGTGTGTGCTTCACATGTGCATAAAAAATGTATATTTGGGGTACAGCAGAGGGGGACTTAGGCCCCCAGCACCCTGGGGTTTGCTGTTCCTGACTTGCAACTTTATCCAAGGTTTTCCCAAATTCAGTAATGCTAAACCATTGGCAGCAGGCCCATGGAAGCAAATTGAGTATGATTCTCTGTTTGCTAATCTGTAATCCCATTTGCCCATTTGACGTTTGCCCTATTGATTCTTTGGAGAATTCTGACATACCATTTAGCATTGATTTAATAGCAAAATCTCAACGTTCCTTATGTCATGATAGCAAATAGGTTGTTGATGTATGTGGCCCTTTATGCATTACCTGGTTTAGTGGCATGTTTCATTCTTCCTGCTAGGTTACAACTGGGACACTACTGTGATAGGCTGCTTGCAACCATTTTGTTGATTGGATGGTACATGTACATGTGTGTGGTCCAATGTTGATCCAGTATCAACTGTTAAGGTGTATGTTGTCACTGTAACGTCCACTTCTCATCATGAATTATTGGCAGCTAATCGTGTATCTAATGAGTATCGTTTGTAACTAAATGTGACAAAAGTCATTGAGGACATGGTAACCTACACGTGGATGGTCCCACCCTGTCACTGAAGACGTGTAATGAGACTTTCAACTGGGCAACCGTGGTGTGCTGAGGGAGAGAATGTCTCAGGTGTCTGGATCCGGCATGTGTCATTGCAACATTTGTACTCAAGTTGGCCTCTGTGAATGGAAATGCATCAGGAAACATCATAGCCTCTGTGCAGAAGTAAATGGCTGGTATTCAGCACACACAACTCATCTCTATTATTTGAGCAATGTTACTCAGCGTGTGAACTGTCAGGGTCCTCATATGTGTTGACTTTTCATGGACATTATCTGAGGTAGCTGGTTCTGCTGGAGGCCACGTACACCATCAAACGCTATGGGCCAGGTACACTGTCACACTTTGTAGTTTAGGCATTAATGAGGCCCAGACAACGGAAGGGCCATGATTTAGCTATTCAAGGGCACTGTCACAAATATGATACAAATAACAGTCAGATGATGCAATACAATGTATTTGAGTATACATTTATGAGGCAAATGACAAATTAGCCTCTGAGGTACGAGAGGTTTTGGACAGCAAGTGTGGTCCATAGGTGGACACCGGGTATCTTTAGGGTGACCCACGCACAGGTGCCAGTCAGGCTGACAGGATGCTGGGTCAATCAGGAGCCAGCTCTTTCACAAATTACATGATCAGTGGTCTGACTAGGACTGGTCAGAGGGAGGAGTAGACAGTTGACATGTCACACTGTGTATGCCCTGTGTTGTCTTGAAGGTGACACATGAACCCTTATAAAGTGTTACACGGCCACATTAGTAGCAATGCTTAATGGTGTAATTGCCCAAATGTCTACATCTATGCTGTAGGAGGTATCAGCAGGGACGGGGCATGTAAATTTGGGTGGTGTGCATGGAGGGGATCACTGGTGTGGGCTCCATCAGTGTCTTACTAGTCCTGTCGGATGAGATTTGCTTTAAAATGGCCTACAGTACCTTTCACACGAGAATCAATCTACAGGTGATACCAGGCCTTAAAAACTCCAAGACAGTGTATTATATGAGCTGAGTTCCATGCTGTCAGATGGTACTATGACAATGGTAGGTATAGGAAAGGGTGTGGCACACTGGATGACTCTTGTGAGTGTGTGTTTGTAGATGAGGGAATCTCAGGGTACACATATCAGCATTCCAGGGACCTCTTCAGACAGGTGGGGTGTGACCAGCCGCATGGGTGTGTAAAGTTTTTAGAAAAGGGCTGACATGTAGATGGGATGTGATGTGCTGGATGCTTTTTATATGTGTGGCACTTGTGCTGTGTATGTTCTGCTTATGTGTAACTCTAGTGACAGATAGTCATTGCAAAGATTGTAAGTAGTTGGAATTACTGCTGCCAAGAGTCTGGTAATACATTCCTGTTCCTGAAGCAGAAGCATGTCAACTGCCTGATGTATGAGGCCTGTTTTCCCCTAGTTGAGTGATGGTGTTTTCGTTGTGTGCCATCTGCTGCTATGAACCATGTTTCCTACATGTATGTGTGTAATAGGTGTGGTCCTCAGCTATTGACCATCAAAGGTGAACTGTACATGATGTCAGTCATTTTCATTGTGTGTGTATGTGACCGTTGTATGGTAGGCATTACATTTGTAGTGTATTTTTCTGTGTCCTGATTGTTATATCATTAATGCTCCATGAGACGACATTCTTCTTCTGATATTTAGAGCTAAAGGTGTGCAGAAATGAATAGCCAGACCATGATGTGGTGTTTGTTATCAGTGTTTATTTACAATAGTTCATTAAGTGGTGATGGTGATAATTATGAAAAGAAATAGTTCACAATGTGTTGGCGCCTACGCACTCCAGCAGCCGTGTTTGGTTGTTCCCCCTCCTGTTGCAGGCCAGCATCCTCCTCTTCCTCCTCTTCAGGCATGTATGGGTCTGGTTCGAGGAGGGGAATGTTCCTTTTTACACAAATGTTGTGCAATATTGCACATGTGAGGATGATCCTACAGACCATCTCAGGGGAATATAGTAGGCTACCACCAGTGATGTCGAGGCAGCAGAACCTTGACTTGAGGATGCCGAAGGTCCGCTCGACAATGCTGCGTGTCCTCTTATGGGCGTCGTTGTATGCCCGCTCTGCAGCAGTACTCGGGTTGCCAAATGGTGTCATAATCCATGGTTGGATGCCATACCCCTGATCAGCTGAAAGATAAAAAGAATGGGATCATGTTGATGTAGCTTGCACTATTAAAAAGACCTTCAATGGCAGTAGTTGTCTTGTGTTGTCTGTGACTATTTAGTGTACTAATGTGACATACTATACTTGTAGGCTATACCATCTGCATTGTGTTGTTTCCTTAGCTGTGCAAGTGTTTGTCTGCTAACAGTTTGGCATCAGTATGTTTTGGGATTTTCAGTGCAGTGTGCCCTCCCTAGCATTGTGACTTGTGATACAGGTGTCCTTGTGTCTTCACTTGGGGTGAGTAGATAGTTCAATGTAGAGTTTCATTTATAAGTGTTAGCACGTTCATATGAAAGTACCCTGGACATCCCATACCTTTAGACTTAGGCAGTGTATTAATGTAAAGGTCATTGGGACACTTACAATTTGCAAGGTGACATTTCGGCTACCACACTCATTAATGTCTTCACATTAGGCTGTACAGTAAATTCCGATGTGTGACAGGTTCAATGGTGACTTAAGAAACATGGCTAGTGATGTCAGGACCTCAGTGTGTTCCTGTCTAGATGTTGCTGTTGTGGTGTATGTGTTGTGTGTCCTAGAGGGTTGCTGTGCAGTGTGTATATTAGTAGGTTTTAGTACTTACCAACAAGTAGTCCATTGCCATACCGTCCATCCTGGAAGTGTTGGTTGATGGTGCAGTGACGGAAGATGAATGAGTCATGGACACTCCCAGGATATTTAGCCACGATGTTGGTGAACATTCCTTGGTGATCGACAATGGCCTGCACGTTGATTGAATGTGTGTGCTTCCTGTTGCGGTAGAGGTGTTCTGTTGCAGCAGGTGGCACAAGGCGTACATGTGTGCAGTCGATTGCACCAAGGATGTGTGGGAAGCCACTGATTGCGTAGAACCCTTGTTTAGTTTCCTGCTGCTTCTGCAGTGTGTTAGGGAAGCAGATGTGCCGGGGTGTCAGGCGAATGATGGCATCCAGTACTTTGGGCAGAAATGCGGAGAATGATGGTTGTGATATTCCGCCAACCAGGGCACCAGTTGTTTGAAAAGAGCCACTTGCCAGCATGTGAAGTACGGCAAGCAGCTTTGTTTCTGTTGGTATGGTGTGGGGTGTCACCAAAGTGGGGGCCAAGTGCTGTTCAATGTTTCTCAGCAGCTGCTGTATGGCCTGCCAGTTCAACCGGTACCTCTGTATGATGTCGTGTTCCCTGAGGCCCTGAAGGGTGGTTCTTGGGCAGAATATCCTCTCCTGCCTTCTGCGCTGCCTTTGGGGTCCCTGCTGGTGTTGTTGTAGCTGCTGTTGTTGCTGCTGGGCTCTGCGTCTGCGTGCACGCTGGATAAGAATCACCTCCATGTCTCCCTTTTGCTGCTCTGCTGCTCTGCTGCTCTGCTGCTCTGCTGTTTGTTCTGTGTGTTCTGATTAAATACAGGTGTGTTTGCCCCATTTTAACGCCTGCCCTGACCCAGGCGTTAAATTTTGACGCAAATGGGCTGCGCGTCATTTTCTCGCTCTGCCTTCTGGCCGTGCGTCATTTTTGCCCGAAAGCATAAATATGACGCACGTCTGTTTAAGTCATTTTTGGACAGGAACGCCTACCCTGCATATCATTAATGCAGGGTGGGTTGCCGCATCCAGAAAATGACGCACACGGCGGAATTTTGTCATCCGCGGGCTCGGGCGTCAAAGTTTAAATACAAGGCAACGTTTGCGCTGATTGTGCGTCAAAATTTTTGACGCACAATCGGCGCAAACAGAGTATAAATATGCCCCCAAGTGTTCACACCAAGTATTCCTAAGGCCAAAGCTGCATCAGCAGATTGTAGCAGCAGCAAACACATTGACATGGTATTGCACACATGATGACTGCAACAGATTCAACAAAGGTGTGTGTTTGCCTGTATCACACTCAACTAGGCCTCAGATTGGTGCAATACACATGTTGCATCTCCACTGTGTTGGCTCCACTGTTGGTAAGATGTAATTTTCATTCCCTCATCCAAAGTGCAGCTCATCTAATAAGCTGCTTGAGTCTAATAGTTTAGGTAAGCTTCACAAGTGTCATGTTAAGTACTCCAATACCCTTGTAACATGGCACAATAGGCTAACCTACCACTTAAGAATGTCCTATGCCTCAGGGATGAAAACCCTCAGGGATCATGACACTCTTGGACTTTTGGACATTAAGGATGGTCCTAGCACATCTGGGCAACCTGGTCAGATGACAACAGTGAGTCTTACTTTGCCCACAACAACACCTCCCAGCCTAGTTGTGTCAACATCACAGGAAACAACGTGCCCCACAACCTATGTACTTAGCATAGTTTCAACCATCTTGTGAATGTTCTGGATCCTGAGGTGCAACCCAACACTTTTGATTCTGAGTGTCCAGGACAGAGTTGGAGAGGGCACCCTGGAGTGAGGCCACAGGGGCTTCTATCAACAGGATACCATCAGCCACGTCTTGGGGGTCTATCAGGAGTCCCAAGGTGTGATGGGCCAGGTGTCAACTGAACTCTGGGAAATGAAGGAGCTGCAGAGGGACATGATCCAAAAATTGGATGGCTACAATTCCAACATGGGCACCCTAACAGGGATGCTGAGGGACATCTACACCACCCTGAGCAGCTTTCCAATCAAATCCACCCCTTCCTGTGGGCCAAATACCTCATACACAAGTACATCTGCAGCAGCCAGAGGAATGGAAGCCATGCTACAGGCACAACCAACCTCAGAAACCACTGCCTTTGTGGGGACGTCCATCCAGGAGAGGAAGATGGCAAGACACTCACCACTACCAGCAAGAATCCTCTTCCTTAATGCCCTCCTTTGCGTATCACACATTCACCCTGTTGACTGATCCTGAACCACATTCTAGTTCCAATGGGAGGAGTACTCTGGACTTCCAATGGTGTGGCATCTACACCAATTATTTAATTCACCATGACTGACCCCTTCACTTCAAATGTTTGTTTCTTTCTGTCCAAAATTGATTTTCTGTATTAGCATTGTAATAAATTCACCCCTCACAAACTCTGTCTGTGGTCTTAACATTCACATTTAGCTGAGCAGATATATAAGGCCATATGAAAAATACAATGAAGATGCAAGCTACTGGTGCAAGCAGGGACATGTTGCATGTACACAATGTCCAGCTTAGTATTACAACCATTACATACCAACACATTGATAAAAGTGTCCTGTTTCAGAAGAGATTTTATTACATTGTTCAGCATATAGGCTGTCAAGATTTCAGAAACATAGAAGTTCAAACATGACCATATCAGACTGTATAGGCCACCAGCTATGCTACTACAGACTCCCAGAACACTGTAGGAATGAACATATCAGACATTGTCCTGTTAAGTAGGCAAAAATGGATATGGTTGATGCCATCAGCTGGAGCCATATCCTCAAGCTCTCAAAAGGAAGCCCACCTCATATAATGCAACACCCAGACAGATAGCAATACAACTGTCCCTGTTCACAGGATCATTACAATCCAGTGTTACTTCATCTGGTGGTATGACACAAACAAATGTCAGTGATGTGCCACTTTGGCCTACAATGATGAAACACATTAACAGATACACACAGTTCAGATAAAAAGGGGGACTGACATGAATTTGGCCCACAACAACATTTTTATTGAGCACATGATGACACACATGATTCATCATGGCCACCACCCAACAACAAACAAGTCCAACAGAGTCTTCTGCACTTCCATCCTGTCACTGAACAAGCTGTCTTGACACAGATCGTCTACACCCAAAGTCTGTGAAATACATTCCTAAGAACAATCCATGTCCACTTTGTATGTCCCAACAGCACAATCAACCTACCAATGTTACAACTCTGAAAAGCTGAAATAAAGATCTCATGGTGAAGGTACCTGAACAAAGAAAAAAACAAAGTGTATAGTTATGAAACCATACATATGGCACAAGTCACATAGCAAACGTCTGGAGAACAAAGTCCATTCGAAAAATCTGACACAAACAAAGCTCCATTATCAAAATGTGAATGTGTCAAAAGCTTCTTCATTAAACACCCGTTGGCAGATATTGCCTGAACATCACCTCCCTATTTCCAAAAATAATCTCCATACATTACCACAACTACAGTTAATTGTACAGTCAGAGTCATGGCATCTCATTACATACTTACAGTCATGAGAAGAAGCTGTCGGTGAGATCTGGTCGCAAGTCAGCCGCTTCCCCTTCACCAATATCATCTTCAGTTGGCATTTCAGGATTCTCACCTGGTGGCACTGCAGGTTCCCCCTCCTCTGGGACATAAGGAATATTCCTCTGTAAGGTGATGTTATGGAGCATGCAGCATGCCATGGTGACCTGACACACCTTCATGGTGAGTAGAGAAGGGCTCCCCCAGTCTTGTTCAGACAGTAAAATCTGGCCTTCAGGATCCTAAAAGCCCACTCCACTGACTACCATATTCTTCCATGGCCCTCATTGAAGCAGACTTCTCCTGGCGTTGTTGGATTCCTCAGTGGTGTCAACAACTAAAGACAGTTTGGACATGCTGAGTCTCTTGTTTTTGAATCAGACATAAGTATTACACATGGCACTCTTTTAAAGATTGTAGCACCTGACATTGGACACATAAAATCAGAACAAATGTGACTTACCAACCTGCCAAGCCCTTTCTAGTTGCAGTTGTGACATCACCTAGGGAACTGCGCTATTATGCATTACAAAGGAAGGATGGGCTGAACCTGGAAACTGAGCACATATGTTTGAGATGTAGAGATCTGGCAGGCAGACAACTTGTACATTAATAGAATGGAAGCGCTTCCTGTTGTGATAAACATGTTCACCGGCATGTGGTGGCACTAAGGCAACATGTGTGCCATCAATGGCTCCCAACACATGTAGGAATCGACCAAAACGATAGCAGCCAGCCTTCACATTGGCTAAATCCCCACATCTGGGGAACATGATATAGCTGTCAATGTGTTTCATAATTACTGATAACATGTCTCTTAACATACCACTGAACATGGTTTGCGACATTCCACCAGATATGGCCACTGTATATTGGAAGGACCCTGTGGCCAGGAAGTGCAATATTGCCAAGAGTTTAACAATGGGTGGAATGCATTTTGGATTTGTTTTTTCAGGCATCAGATCTGGTCCAAGTGATGACATAAATCCACAATCATTTGCCTATTCAGATAGAACTGCTTGATGATGTGACTTTCTTCCATTGTTTGAAGGTCTGGCAATGGATGGTACACTGGATCTTGTCTTCTCCTCCTTCTCCCAGCATACCTATTTGTGAAATTAAATGTACTGGCGCATTAGTCACTATACCCACACCAACATACATGATGAATAGGACCAAAATCATGTGATAAAGCATTACTGACTGGAAAAACATTAAACCAATTACACATCAAATCTGTCTACTACTCAAGGGCCAAATGTGAGCCCCATGCTTGTCTACATGTGTCTACAACGTGGATTTGGGCATTACCCAACTATCTGCTCCTCATTTGCCACTTGAAATTTAACAGTCTGTCCCGACTTCCAAAAATACCGTCATCGCTGGTGGACAGTACACTGCAGAAATATCCCATCAGTGACCAGCAACACACTACACTGGTGATTGTGTAAGAAAACCTACACAACAAGGCTGCTTTACATTGTTTGAGATGATCAGGCACATATATTGATGTTGTGAAGCATTTAACAGAACTCAATACTGTAGTTACAACTGCCAAAATGGAGGAATCCTGACCTAGTTCACTGGACCGCCTGCGGCCGGCGGCAGAACTTGATGGTGTGGTGGGCAGTTTTAACCATGGTGGACACAGGCATAGTCTAACATTGATGACTGTGATGGTCCAAGGCCAATGGCTGTGGCCATCGGCTGCGATGACCGCGTACATGGCGCACATGTACGCCGCATTTTGCTAAATCACCCTCCTGACTCCTGACACTGCTGCAATCAACACCTCCACCACTTTAGCTGCTGTGTTCCGCCTCTGGGAGCAATTGTGCCAGACCAAGCAGGTGAAAGGGCCCCTGCCTTTTCACTTGAGGAGCTGGAGGGGCTTGTGGCCGAGATCCTTCTCCTGTATGGTCATCTCTATGTTTCACCAGAGGAGTAAGTAAGAACCTCATAGGCATAATTGTCTCTGTTCGACACCATCTTTTCCTTCCTCATGGGCTACAATGTGCATCTGAGTGCTAATGAGACTTTTCGGCTACCTGTTGTCGCATTTTGTGTTCCATACATGGAATGTACAGGGTGCTGGTAGTGGAGACAAGTACTCTATGTATTTCACATTACCATTGTGTTGTGTGATGTGTGATGAGTCCTAGATCCTCCTTCTGTTGGATTCGTATATCTAGGTAAGGAGACTTTACACCCATACAATGACATATCTTTGGATATGATGTCTGTAAATGTAAAATAACATGTATGTGCATTACAGCATGAGAAGTGTACTGTATGGATACTGTTTGAGTCATTTTAGGATCTCTGTAGCAATATGTATATTCCCATAGATCACTCAGCCCACATCTGGCCTTGCCAAACTATTGTGTGAGACGTATGTAAAACTCACTGTGCCCTTCAGAGTGCCACACAACCCTGAACCCACATAGTGGATGGCCTCAGGGTGTATTGTCATGCATGGAAGTGATGGAAATGTGGGTGTCACGTAGGTTCTGTGTGCTCTGCCTGCAGAGACCAAGGCCTGTCAAATGTGTCTCCCACTATGGGACATAGACCAGGCTGGGGTAGAGTTACTGTGGCTATGCAACTGTGGCACCACTCCTACTCCCTCTAGAGCTGCAGATCCTTGAATGTGGCCAAAATGAGTCTTCAGTGGCAAGATTTGACCTGAAGGCCTCTGTACATTGACTACATTAGGAATGGGTACTGATGTAAATCTCTGACCTAGTACATATTTGCGTTGACCCTTACTGACATTGACTTATGACAGGTCCCTTACTCCCACAGCTCTGTGGTCACCTTTACATGTGTCATATTTGTACAATACAGGCATATTGCACAAGTAACAAACCTACAGTGCAGATGGCTGACTCAGGAGAGGGCATGCCACGTGAATGATTAGCTTGGTTACATGCCACCAATCAGACCAAACATACCTTAGTATGTTTGATGCCATCTCTGTGGGATTGCCACATATGGTAAAAGGTGCGTTCTGTGATACAAGTACATACAACACAAACCCACTCTGAAGTGATATGAGATTACATTAGGTAGGCGACATGTCAACACAAGCAGAGGGAGGAGACTTTCTGTGCCACCCATAGCAGCCCTTTCATTGTCACGTAAGTCTTAGGGTGCAGTCTGTACTGTGATAGTTGCCTGTAGGGACTGTATGCCTTGTGTCAATGTGAGTGGATGTAAATGTGCCTGTCCAGTCAGGCCCAAGGAGTTTACCGTTCAGGTCACAGTGGTGCGTTGTGTTTCATTGTGACTCACATCACAGTGCATATTGCTTGAGGCTGTGCTGCCTGATGTCAGTGGGCTTGCTTAACCAGTGCAGGCCATGAGCAGGATAGTGGTTTAGTTTACAGATTACTTTAACATTGTGTATATCTGTCCCTGTACTTATCAGCATGTGATAACACTTGTGTGTTGAGAATTACAAAACTTTGTGCCTGGAATTTCTGAAATGTGTGTGTTACAACAAGTTGGACAAAGAAATGGAATTGTAACCTTTCCATTTGTCCTGTGCATCCATTCAGGTCAATGCCCATCAGAAGAAAGGGATTTGAAAAGCCATTGTCAGGAAGGTTCAGACTCTGGGGGTCCATGGCTCGCTGAGTGCCCACTGTCGAAAGAGGTAGGAGGACCTGAGATGCTGAACCCGGAGGTTTGCAGAGGTCCTGTTGGGGATGTCCTCCCAATGTGGATGGGGCACATGACGGAGCATGACCCCTCTGTTGGCCCACATTCTGGTGGTGGCCTACCCTAAGCTTGATGGGTATTTGAGTTACAAGGAGGTGAGTCCTGGATATCTTCCTGCCTGTTACATTGCCAAGTTGAAGTGTTGGAGTCTGCCATATCCCCCTGAAGATTGGACATGGGCCATGTATGATACACAAAATGAGTAACTGTGTCCATATGGAAGTTGGTGCATGCTGATGTTTCTTGCCTATTGGCCAGTGACCTAGGGCATAACTGAGTACAGTCTATTACCAATATACTCTCCGGGGCCAACACATGGTTGAGTTCAGTGATCATTCAGGTCATGTTGTTTGTTGTTGTGTGTGTCATTTGTACCCAGCGGTCTACTTGTCTTCAGTGCATCAGCCTCAACAACAAACAACATGATGTAATAGATCACTGTACTCAGCCATGAGTCTGCTCAAGTCAGTGTACTGGCATCTGTCCACCACAAGCCACTTGCTTTCAGTGTGTGAAGCATGCTGGTGCCTCCCTACTGTCTTTCATGTAAAGGTGGCCATCATACATGTAACAGAGCATGCATTGCTCTTTGTGTGCAGTCACAGAGCAATACTTTCCCTTGGTAAGTAGTAAATGTCCAGTGACATGATTTTGGTAACATCACTGTTGCCATTATTCCTTATGCCATGTTAGCATGTGTAACTTTCACTTTTGACATTTCATTTTCACTACCATTTGATGCATGGTCTACCTGTCTTCATGGGAGGATGTCTGATTCCCGCGCATATGTGTGCATGCCAAATTGTGTTTGGAATTGGAAATATGTGGCATCACTGCTTGGTGGCTCACACATGCCCTCACCCATCACTCCATTTAATTTGACACATACAATTCCAGAAGCAATAAAGGACATGCAGGTAGGAATACAGTTTTTACTCACAATGTGCATTTCCATGCCATTGATATAGAATCATTTGGCAAAGTGTTTGGCACATTTTAAATGGTGAAGAATCATTACCTAGCTGTTGACATGCATCAAGGAATGGCTTGCAGGAATGTGGAAATCATGTGTGGTTGTGTACACTCATTCATCCAAATGAATCAGTGTTTGCATGAAACAAAGAGACAGTGATGTGCCTTGCCATTTGACAACATGTTAAGGGCCTTCTACAGGTACTGGAGATTCCCCAAGCCTCTACAACATTCAATGGACTATTAGCTTTTACTTATACAATGTGAGTAGGGTAATTTCAGCAGTACCAATCAAGATAGCTGATTTCCCTGGGGTTAGCTGATTCATTGTGATGTGGATATTTGTAGACACATCTCCCAGGCATTTTGACCAAATTGTCTCCAGTGTAGTTTTCTGTGCAAGATGTGTTATCTATCAGAGCAGCATTAGTACCCCTTCCATGAGTCTATTTAGTCAATGGTCATATTGTGAAGTTACCATTAGGGATTTTTTACTGTTTGCCATGGTTGTTTGCATGTCACCTTCTTCCGGCTACTATACTACTTGCTGCAATATGGCTGGATTATTTTGCCTCATTTCATCATGATGTGGTATTGGGTAGGTTAGGAATGGGGTCTTTGGTTGGAAGTCAAGTTACCCCCTGTCTAAGCAAGGACCCTCACTCTAGTCAGTGTAAAGGAGTTTCATCCTTGATTAACCGTCTCTCACCCCCTTGGTAGCTTGGTATGAGCAGGACGGTTTAACTTCAGAAGCAAAGTGTAAAGTATTTGTACCAACACACACAGTAACTCAGTGAAAGCACTACAAAATGTCACAACTGAGGTTTAGAAACATAGGGAATATTTATCTAAACAAAATAAGACCAAAACGACAACATACACGAGATAAGTTATGATTTGTAAATGGAATAAGAGTCTTAATCCTTAGAAAACAGTGAGAATGCTGTTATTTCACAAAGGTAACAGGGTAATGTCAAAATAAAGCCACACGGGCGAGTGTGCATCGGAAAAGGGCATCGATACGTCAATTTCTCACCCGCAAGCGAAAATGTGCGTTGTTCCTCTTCCGTTGAGTCGCGTGCGTCATTTCTTCTTTCCCACAAGAGAGAGAGATGTGTCAATCTGGAGGGGCACCTTGGGGCCACTTTGCGTTGATTTTCCGTGCCCAGCGGTGTTGCATTGAAATCTGGCCGCTCGGTGTCAAGAAACCGCGCTGCATGGGGGCTTGCGTCGTTAACAGCAGCCGCTGCAGGTGTTGCGCCACATCGCATCAATCTTCCAGCCGCAAGTCAGGTGGAGCGGCAATTTTAGCTACGAGGTTGGCAGTCCGTCGTTTATCAGCCATGAAGTGGGTTGTGCGTCTAAAGTTTCATCGCATAGCGGTCTTTGAGTGGATTTTCAGTCCTTGTCTGCCAGCTTCACCTTTCAAGGGCCCAGGAACTGGATAGGGCACCACTTGACAGGGCAGGGGTCTCAGCAGAGGGTCCAGGTGCTGGCAGGGGAAGTCTTTGATGACCCTGAGACTTCAACAACAGGAGGCAAGATTCTTCTCAAGCAAGAATGCACAACAAAGTCCAGTCTTTGTCCCCTTTCACAGGCAGAAGCAGCAACTGCAGGATAGCCCAACAAAGTACAGTCACAGACAGGGGCAGCACTTCTCCTCAGCTCTTCTCCTTGGCAGAGGTTCCTCTTGATTTAATAAGTGGTCAAATTTTCAGAGGTTTTGGGTGCTCTTCTTATACCCCTTTCAGCCTTTGAAGTAGGCAAACCTCAAAGGAAAGTCTCTTGTTTGTAAGATCCTGCCTTGCCCAGGCCAGGCACCAGGCGTACACCAGGGGGTTGGAGACTGCATTGTGTGACGGCAGGCACAGGCCTTTCAGATGCGGGTGACCACTCCTTCCCTCCCTCCCAGCACAGATGGCTCATCAGGATATGCAAGCTACACCCTAGCTCCCTTTGTGTCACTGTCTAGAGAGAGGCTTAAACAGCCCAGCTGTCAAACTGATCTAGACAGGGAATCCACAAACAGGCAGAGTCACAGAATGGTTTAAGCAAGAAAATGCATTCTTTCTAAAAGTGGCATTTTCAAACACACAATCTAAAAACAAACTTTACCAAAAGATGTATTTTTAAATTGTGAGCTCAGAGACCATAAACTACATATTTCTATCCGCTCCCCAAAGGAATCTGCGCTTTAATAATATTTAAAGGCAGCCCACATGTTAACCTATGAGAGAGATAGGCCTTGTAAAAGTAAAAACTGAATTTTGCAGTATTTCACTGTTGGACATGTAAAACACATAAGTACATGTTCTACCTTTTATATACACTGCACCTTGCCCATGCGGCTACCTAGGGCCTACCTTAGTAGTTGCATGTATAAAAGGGGAAGGCAAGTGGGTCCACTTACCAAGTCGAATTGGCAGTTTACAACTGCACACACAGACACTGCAGTAGCATGTCTGAGCCATGTTTACAGGGCTACTTATGTGGGTATTACTACCACTGCTGCAGACACACTACCTGCATTTGATTTACAGGCTCTGGGCACCTTTAGTGCACTGTACTAGGGACTTACTAGTAAATCAAATATGCCAATCGTGGAAAGGCAATTTGCATACATTTTACATAGAAGCACTTGCACTTTAGCACTGGGTAGCAGTGGTGAAGTGTCCAGAGTAACAAAAACAGCACAAACAGAGTCCAGCATACATCAACAACCTGGGAAACAGAGGCAAAAGGTTAGGGGAGACCACACCAAGGATGCCAAGTCTAACAGGGTATATGAAGATTAGCTGGATGCATGGCCTTGTGTGGGATCTGTGAGATTGAATTTGGAATTGCCATACTATTTTGTGACAACAGGTTACAGAGGGATGCTACATAAGCCAAACAGTTGAAGCCAATGAGGTCTTCTACTTGCTCCATGGGTATTGTGATTGACCACAACTCCACCCATGCAATTGGAGTTGTCTGTGTTTCTGATTTTCATGTATGCAATTCTTCATAGTTCATGTAGCATGCCTGCATA
This sequence comes from Pleurodeles waltl, assembly GCF_031143425.1. Classification (NCBI taxonomy): domain Eukaryota; kingdom Metazoa; phylum Chordata; class Amphibia; order Caudata; family Salamandridae; genus Pleurodeles; species Pleurodeles waltl. The sequence continues at coordinate 1,139,670,672 of NC_090444.1, forward strand.
TGGTGTAGCAAATGTTGGAGCCACTTTGCTGGAGCTTGTGGCTTGGGGTACTGTACATTATGGTAATGTTTGGTGATCAAAGCTGTTGTTCAAGTGTGATCAGACACATGTAGTGACCGTATTTATCTTGGTAATTTCAACATCAGCACAGGCAAGTGGAGGAGACAGGGCTGAAACCAGCGGAGAAGTAGCTGGCCATTGCACATCCAGTCAAGAGACATCAGACATGCAGCGACCCAGTGGCCCAGAGGGTGAGTGGAGTGCCACAGAAGACGCAGGAGCAACATCTTCATCTTCAGATTGTTCCTCAAGTGGCCACTCCCTGGTGGAGGCAGACCCATCATGACCTGGACCTGTTCCATCCTTGTTCTCCACCCCAGTTCTATCTCCATCTACATCATTGCTCCCCACCCAGTTGGCTGTGCCTGCTCACCCAAGAGGGTTAGTGTCAACTTCGCACCAGGCACCTCACCCTATGCCCCCGTTACCCCTGCTGCCCGGAGTGAGGAGGCTATTGACCTTCTGAGGAGTATCTCTTTAGGTCAGATTGCCATTCTGAATGCCATCCAGGTGCAGGGAAGCAGCTTCAGCAGGTGGTTGTGTACCTGGAAGGGATTCATAGTGCCATTTCTGGCCTATAGAGATCTCTTCAGAGTCTGGCCTCCTCACTGATGTCAGCCTTTCACCCTTCACAATCCTACCACTCACCACCTACCTCTTCCCCATCCACTTTCCCTCTTCCCATATGTGTCTATAGCACACACACACACATCCGCATGCACCCACCTCAACATCCACAAGCAGCACACATAAGCACAAGCACCACAAGACACACTGGCATGCAAGCACTCAACAGTCACTCACACACACCACCACATCCACCATTCCTACAGACACCACCCCAACATACACAGACCCACATGCCACACACACAGTACCCCAGACACCACCCCAACTCCTACAGAAACAGCCACCATATACACTATACCTCTAGGCACCACCCCCACTCCCACAGACCCACAGATCCACACACCACATACACCCTACCCCTGGACAACCCCCACAATACCCAAACCCACACACCATACACACCACACCCACAGACACAACCCCAACACCCACAGACCTACACATCACACACACCATACCCAAAGACACAATCACCACACACACCATACACCCAGACAGCACCCCAACACCAACAGACACAGACACCACACCCACCTTAGCCATAACCTCCACTTCACAGCCCCCAAGATATGTAAATGACCACACTCACACATGCAACAGGCACCACTCAAACCCAAGCATACCTCAGACACCTACATACACACCAGCACCAACAAAACCCACAGCCGACACAAGCACTTTCTCAACCTCCCAACCCCTAATCTCTTCTGCAGACCCTACCCATCTGCTCAAAGAAAGTTTCTTGTTTGACCTTCCCCTTGCCCCTGTGAATCCCCCTTCCAAAATTCCTCCCATTTCCAGGTCCCCCTTCACACCTGCCCGCACCCCCTGGAACCAGCCATACCCTTCCCACCACCAAGAAGAAGCTTATCCCCCAATTTAAGCCCATCCCCCCAAAACCAAAATCACCCATCCTAAATCAGACCCCACCCCACCTACCGGTGATCACTGAGGTACCTGGCATGCCCACTTGATACCCCTTCCTGTGGAGATTCCTCTGGCAGTGATCAGGAAATTAGGTTGTGATGCACAGCAGTGTGCATGGACCAATGTATGTGGACTGGCCATTGGCGTTTAATAAAAAAAATGTATTAAGTTAATAAAACCTAAGCTGTATTTTTGGGTACACATTTATCCTGGCATCACTTTTCTGCTTTTTTGTTGTTCCTGAGTAATTTGTGATGTACGTCTACAGTTGTGTTTGATTCACCCTGGTTGCTGATCCATTTGCTGCAGTTGGCAAGATCTCACTTCGGGAACAGTGCTGGTGTCACCCTGGACAAGGGGGGATGTTCAATGGATGGATATGTGGGTGATAATCCAACTGGGGTGCCACTGCATTATGTGTTGTTTACTATGGTAAGTTTTTCATCTTGTCTTGGACTATGTCAATGTCTATTAGGTTACATTTGTCCCCCTCGTGTGTACAAGTTAGAGTTTTGTTTGTCCACACAGGGAGGGTGTTCAATTGTGCTACCTTCCTATACATTTGATCATTTTCATGTGTATACCTTTCAGCCACTTCATCTAAATGTGTGACCCAAGCTGTTGCTGTTGTGTTTGCTTCTTGACTTGCACTTACACAATTGGCACATAGGCATGGCACTTGGTTATATTATTGGTTGTCCCTGAGATACATGAGCCCCAGTTACTGTGCAAATAGTGTTTCAGGGACATGTGTAAAGAGATGTGTGTCAGGGCAGCATCCATCCTGGAGTCCCCCAATGCAGCCACCCGTAGTCTGCAGGTATTGTTTACATTGGATATTTGCCTCACAAAATATTGTGCAACCCATTTAGTTTCCATTCTCTTTCTCATGGATGATATGTGTGGGTCCATTACAGGGATGTTGCATGAAAGGGGTGTCTGGGCTAAATGACACATCCATACATATGTGTCTTCAATATCGTGACAGGCCATGGCAAAGTGAGAGTATCAGTTCAATTAGAAGGTGTCTTATTGAAGTGGTGCTGCTGTTGTGTTATACTATGTTATATACACTTCGCTGTCACTGAAACCAGATGTGCAGACATGTGGTTTTGTTGAGTGTGGTGGTGCAGTGTCAGTGACCTGCGCACAGGGGACGTCATGATTGGGTCATACATTGTGTACCACTCTGTCCTGAAACACATTAATATATACTTGGTCCATGGCGCACAGTCCCTATGCCAGGTTGATGGTGACGCATCAATTCACTGTTGACTTTGGAGACAATGGTAGGTGATTTGTCTTACCGTCTGTTAGATCCACATCGGTGTTGATTTTGGACTCCTTCTCTCAGCAGTAGCAGTGGCAGGACTTGAAGGATCGGCTTCATGGCAGCACAGGATGTGTGAAGCTGCCTACAGGTGAGATCTTGTCTTATATGACTCAGTTTCTGCCAGTTGAGTTGTGGTGGTTGATCCACCATAGTGAAGTAGGTGGAAAACAGCATCAAAATATGTCTGGCAGAAACACTAGCAGAACGTCCTCCAACAGCCTCATTGGCCTATCTCGTGGGCGCAGCAGTCTGCGCTGCCTGGAGGTGCCGGCAGGACCACCATGGTCTTCTGTATATGGAACCGCATATACCCGACAGCATTCAGACAACCGCCGCCATAGGGGCCCATGGCCTGCAAACTCGTAATCAGTCCCTTAGTCCGTGCATTAATACGGAATATTATTTTTACCTGCCGTTAGATTTTTTTTTAAAACATTGAAACTGTGACAGTACAGCACAAATTAGAATAACCTTTAGTTTGTTTTAATGGAATCCCACCAAAAACAAAAAAATTGGCAAGCATTTCTAAAATACATAATGCTATTTCGTACCTCTTACTAATAAATAACATGCAGTACAATGTGCACAAAAATCTGGAAGATTATGACTTAATGACTTCATAGATACCCCTTAATTCCTATTTACAGATGAAAGTGACATTGGCAAATTTGAGAAAATAACCAAAGAAAACTCTAAAAAAATACATAAGCACTACAGTATACATCCACTGCAATCTAAAGATTTAGGGCCTCATTATGACATTGGCGGTAAGTCCCGCTTACCGCCATGCCTACTGCCACCAACATACCGTGGCGTTTTCCCGCTACCCATATTATGACCCACACATAGCAATCTGTCACTATACAGACACACACACACACAAGTCCGCCAGCCCAAAGGTCAGTGATAAACTGGTGATAGCAAAACCCACACCGTTACGCCAACAGAACTACGCCCATCACATTATGACCCACGAGTCAACCCTGCGGACATTTAACTGCAGTAAACCATTGGCGGTACATATCGCCGCGCTCAAAATACACACACACATAAAACAAAACACCACATAGGACAATTCAAACAACACACACCTGACACACATACACACACCACACACCCACACCACTTTAAAACACACACATACATTACCCACAACCCTTTATGACTCAAAAAAATTGACAACTGAGAGAGAGACACACCAAGAGCACCCACAGAACCAGAGCCACAGAACACCATCACCCATACACAATCCACGTACCTTACAGCACACACCCCAACACATCACCCCACAGACCCTCACATACACCACTGACACTACACCCATGGCACTACAAAAACACCCCAGTTTCTCAGAGGATGAGCTAAGGCTCATGGGGGAGGAAATCATCTGGGTAGAGCCACATCTATTCGGATCATAGGTGCAGCAGGTATCCATTGCTAGGAAAATGGAGCTATGGTGGAGAATCGTGGACAGGGTCAACGCTGTGGGACAGCACCACAGAACAAGGGATGACATCAGGAATAGGTGGAAAGACCTATGGGGGAAGGTGCATTCTGTGGTTGCAAGACACCAGATAGCTGTAGAGGTGACTGGCGGTGGACCCCGCCTCCTCCCCCACAACTAACAACATGGGAGGAACAAGTCTTGGCAATACTGCATCCTGAGGGCCTGGCGGAGTAGCAGGAGGACTGGACTCTGATAATTCAAATCTCTATTACTATCACCCCCCTACCTGCATGCCATCACATACCCCCACTCCTACCCTCATCCCATCATTCCACCACCTCACATACACCCCACCATCACAACCCACCCATCCCAATACCAAGCCCTGCATGCACCACCAATGCATGGACATCACTCACAGCCCTGCATGGACACCCATCACTAATACATGCACATTAGAGACATTCATCTAGCCCACAAAATCACTACTCACACAAGGCAAAGCTGACAGGGCAATCACAACCATACAGGGCAACACACCCATGCACAAGATGTCACACGCAGAAACAATAACACTGCATTTACATCCCCACAGGTCCCCTACCCAATGTCACCAGAGAGGAGGTGCCAGCATCATCCAGTTCCCCCCCAGAAGAGGCCCACAGTGATGACAGAAGCTCTGGATGCCTGGATCTAGATGACCAACCTGGCCCATCAGGGATCTCCGGACAGTCGGTTACCCATGCACAGTCCCATACCACTACAGAGCCTCCTCCTCAGGAGACACCACCACAGCACCCACCCACCCAGTGGGCCCATACTTCTGTCCCCAGGACACTTCAATCAGAAGTGTGTCCACCACTACAGGAACCCCAGGTCATCCCACAAATGCAGGAAGATCAGGGACCTTGGGTCAGTGGCAATGGGCACACGGTTCAGGGGATAGAGGCACAGGACAACAGGGAAGCTGGGAGGACTGCTGTACGACAGGGGGAGGACAGGCCCAGGGAACCAACTTTCTAGGAGGCACTCACCAACATCCTGGGAGCATACCACTATTCCCAGGAGATGATGGACCAGATACTGTACAAGTTGCAGGAGACTCAGCAGCTGCAGGGGGGACAGTACCTGGGGATCAGGAAGGACCTGAAGGACATCCACACCACCGTAGTCACCACTGCAGGGGTGCTGGCAGACATGGCCAACACCATGAGGGAGGCAGTGGCACACCACCAGGCTCCTGACACTATCCACATCGACGAACAGCCCTCCACCTCCGCTAGTGGACAGGAGGCCCCGCCACAGGAACAACAGACCACCAGCACCCCTCCCCCTGCAGAAGGAGAACCACCCCACAAACGGTCCCTGCGATCCAGGCAGAAGCCAGAGAACATTGCAAAGACCCCTGCCAGGAAATAAGACTCTCCTGATTGTCACCCTTGTGTCCCACTCTGTCACCCTGCCCACCTTGAACTGCCATTGCTCCCCTTCCTATGCCCCCTTGGACAATGCACCTGTGATACAAATAGACTGGACTCTATCTTGGACTTTTCTCCACCATCACCCCAGCCCATTGAACATACCCCTCTACTTATTAGCACTTAAATAAACACCCTTTGAAAAAATAAAAGTATGGAGTATGTCAAATGATTTAACTATGTATTCGTTTAACAAGGTTTAAACACTGCAATTCAACTGTACAGTAATGTATACATAGGAACGACCTGTAGTTAGCTGCAGTCAACACACCAGGTGCCAGAGTGGGGCACAGATATCTGAAAATAGAGATGCCAAAGGGTACAGTAAGTGGCCATAGAATTGGGAGAATCTGCCTGCCATGTACAATGTCAAATACAAAACAGTCAATGCAAAGTGAAGTTACAGTGTCTTACCTGTGTGTCACTGGAAGTACTGTCGTATAATAGCTCTTCTGTTGTCCTCATCCTCATCCTCATCCTCTGCCTCCTCATCTACACTGTCCACAGGGTCCACTACTGCCACACACCCATCTCCAGCCTCATCTTCCTGCAGAAAAGGCACCTGGCGTCTCAAGGCAAGGTTATACAGCATGCAGCATGCCACGATTATCTGGCACACCTTCTTGGGTGAGTAGTACAGGGATCCACCTGTTAGATGGAAGCAACGAAACCAGGCTTTCAGGAGGCCAAATGTCCTCTCTAAAATTCTCCTTGTTCGCCATTGTACCTCATTGTAATGTCCCTCTGCCCTTGTCCTGGGAATCCACACAGGGGTCAGTAGCCATGAGAGGTTAGGGTAACCAGAGTCACCTGCAAATATCGAGGGACAACTGTTAGACACACACTAACCCTTAGGGCCCACCCCATACCTATACACCAACATTCACTGGGTGGGAAAGAGGTCTCACCTATTAGCCACACCCTTTGCCTCTGGAGTTGAGCCATCACATATGGGATGCTGTGATTCCTCAGGATATAGGCATCATGCACATAGCCAGGATACTTTGCATTGACATGGGAGATGTACTGGTCCGCCAGGCACACTATCTACACATTCATAGAGTGAAAGCTCTTTCGATTTCTGAATACCTGTTCATTTCTCCGGGGGGGGGAGGCAAATACAATATGTGTACCATCAATAGCCCCAATAATGTTGGGGATATGTCCCATGTGTTTAATCAGGGCAACAACACTCTGGTCAGCACTATTGAGAACATTGGCTGAGACATTCCAGCTGCCAAGCCCACTGTCATTTAGAAGGAGCCACTTTCCAAGAAATGGAGCACCGATAGGACTTGCACAAGAGGGGGGATCCCAGTGGGCTGACGGATAGCAGATATCAGGTCAGGCTCCAATTGGGCGCACAGCTCTGTGATTGTGGCCCTGTCTAGTCTATAGGTGAGGATGATGTGCATGTCCTCCATTGTTGCCAAGTCCACCAGGGGTCGGTACACGGGTTATGTCTCCATCTCCTATTCATCTGCAGAGGTTGTAATCTAGGGGGCAAAACGAGGAGCAGCTGGTCAGTATACCACATATCCAAACACTACACTGCATTGCATGTTGTGACTGTAACAGTATGTTGTTGTATAGGCCCAAATGATGCCTATGTGTACTGTGACACAGTTAGATGCCATGGCCTGCACCCCCCTGAAGTGGCGTCCGCCTGTCCTGTGTGGATGGACATGTAGAAATGATGTAATGCCGCTGACGTTGTGCGCCGTTGCGGGAGGTGGTCGAGTACTGCTGTGCATTCTCATTGGGCCCTATGGGTTACAGTGGCCAATGGTGATGTACGTCAGCGGTGACGGTATGCACCGCCGCGGACGTGACCACCATTTTCTATCCGTTCACTCACTTGTTACCTGACCTTCAACAGGAGAGGACATACACTGCAAGTGCTGCTGTGACCTGTGTTTGGAACCGACCATGTCTTGTTTCACTGGGGAAAGGGCCCCTGTCTTCACCGCTGTGGAGTTGGAGAGACTGGTGGATGGGGTCCTACCCCAGTACCGAATGCTGTATCGGCCTCCAGACCAACAGATGAGTACACTATGAGCACGATGCAAGGGGCATGAGTGTATCAGGCCTGACGGTATGACTGATACCTTTTTCTATGTTTCTTTTTCTGCAGGTCACCGCCCATCAGAACAATGGTATATGGTGTGCCATCGCCAAGGACGTGCGGACCCTTAGGGTCTACAGCAGGCGGCGCACCCACTGTTGGAAAAGGTGGGAGGACCTGAGACGCTGGGCAAGGAAGACGGCAGAGGCCCAGTAGGGGATGGCCTCCCAACGAGGAAGAGTTGCCCGTCGAACCCTGAAACCTCTGATGGCCTGCATACTAGTGGCGGTCTATCCGGAGATAGATGGGCGCTTGAGGGCATCACAGCAGCCACAAGGGGGTGAGTACAGTTTCCCAATATACTACTTGCGCGTGGTGGGGTGGTCTCTGGGTGGGTGATGTGGACCTGTGGGTGCCCCTAGGCCGGGCTGGACATTGCAGGGTAGGTCCCATGTTGGGCAGGGTGTCTATGAGTGTCAGGTATGCTGCTATTGGCGTTAGGTAGTCCTGTCCATGGGCTGGTGACTAGCATTGTGACTGGTGGTGCATTGCCTAGTGCGAAGGACTGTTCCCTGTGTGTGTGTGTCTCGTGTACGCCAACAGTGGTGTTGTTGCTGGCATTGACCAAGTATATCCTTTGTCTCTTCCCCCCCTTTTTGTTTTGTCATGCTGTCCTTATGTGCATTAGCATCATCTGGTGGAGGTGCAGAGGCACTGGCGACAGAGGGATCTGCATCCCACAGGGCTCATGAGGCCGAATCCACCAATGGCGAGGGCACCAGTGGGATGGAGGGCGAGGGGATCACCACGGCGGAGATAAGAGGGGACAGTTCTGACAGTGATAAATCCTCCAGTGGAAGTTCTCTGCTGGTGGCGGACACCTCTGTGGCCACCCCAACTACAAGTGCAGCTGCACCCCCCGTACCAGCACACCCTCCCTGCAGCCCCTCAGCGAGTTTCCCATGCCCGCTCACCCAGGAGGGGGGCATCTCCTTTGCCCCAGGCACCTCAGGCCCTGCCCCAGTGAGCGCTGCTGCCCTGAGTGAGGAGGCTATTGACCTCCTTCGATCCATCTCTGTTGGGCAGTTAACCATAGTGAATGCCATCCCGGGGCTGGCAGGCCATTTGCAACAAACAAATGCATTCCTGGAGGGCATTCACTCTGGCATGGCGGCCCAAGAGAGATCAATCCAGGCTCAGGCCTCCTCCATGATGGCAGCCATTGTCCCTGTCTCTAACCTCCCACCTCCAACTTCCTCTACCCAGTCCTATTCCCCTCAACCTATCCAAAGCAGTCATTCAGACCAGCATGCACCCAAGACAACACACAGGAGTGGCTCAAGCAAACACAAGCACCACACATCATCCCACAGGCACTCACACAAACACCATCAAGATGCAGACATACCAACATCCACTGCCTTCACTGAGTCCCCCTCCTCCTCCTCGTCCAGTACGCTCCCAGTAGCGTCTACACTCACACCTGCAAGCACCACATCCTCATCCACTACCCCCATCACCATCATGCCTATCAGCACACACCCCTCACTGGCAGTCACCACCCTCACGTCCATGCACACGTCCCCTGTGTCCTCTCCCATTGTGTCTGTGCCCCCTACTAGCAATGTACACAAACACAAGCACAAGGCCCCCTCCAGAACCAGTGGGCAAACCACCCACTAGAGAGACTGTGGCTTTGCACTCCCCAGTACCGAGCAGTGGGCAAACTACCCACTTGAGAGACTGTGGCTTTGCACTCCCCAGGACATTACACAGTGCATGTAGCCCCCTCCAGGACCAGTGGTGTTGTACCATCTTCCGGCTGAGGTGCCCTCCATTCCTCGTGCCCCTGAGGTGCGTCTGCATTTTTGACCTGATGCCCCTGCAGTGTTCTCTCCATGTTGTTGCAGGAGTCAAGTGGGGCTTTGGTCTCTGTGATGTGGCCCTGTGGCCCACAGACATTGAGGACTGGGCAATGTCCCTTCATTTGTGTATATGTGTATGCTGTTTTGATTTTGAAGCATGATTTTCTAGTATTTTATCTTATTACTCTCACTTTAATCAATTCCTTTTGTCCTTGCATTATTCCTGAGGGGTACGGGGTGTATATGTAATGTTACTGCATCTGTTTGTGTGTATGGTGTTGGGGTGTTGCGTGTGTGTGTCACTCTCCTTTTCCTCCCCCTCCCTTGTGTTCTAGGCAACAGTACTCACCATGGTCATCTTCACCGGCGTTGCTGTTCGTAGTGCATTAGGAGGTATACAAGCATGGGGAAGATATGCAACTCGGGCTCCATGGCGTCGTGGTTCTTCCTTGAGTCTCCAGAGGTGAGCCCTTTGCCTTCTGTCTACTGTTTCCACCGTGCTTTTTATGTTGTTGGTACTGCCCCGGAAAAGGTGGCGGATAGGCCTGTTGTAATACAGTGGGCGGAACATTGTCTTCCGCCTGGCTGTTGGCAGTTACCGCAACGGTGCTTGTTGCTACTGCCGTGGCAGTCGGTGTGTTAAAGTGGCTGTCTGTGTGGGCGGTTTCCGCCGTGGTCATAATTCCATTTTTTTACCGCCCGCCTGTTGGCGGTATTACCGCTGCTTTATCACCGACCGCCAGGGTTGTAATGAGGGCCTTAATGTGTGATGTATTAGAACTGTATCCAATGAGAAAGGCTACAGGATATCAAGTTAGTATCTGGGAAAATATTTAGAAGATAGATGTTGTCCAAATGTATTTCCAACAGGAAAAGGAGGGAAATATGATGATCCAATTTCTTATTCAGAATATCATTTCACTAGAGTATATTCAGAGGACCCACTTTTTAGACACAACATCCCTTATATATTCAAGCCGCTGTCTGAAAGTAAACTATCTGTCACTTTTTAGGCTTTTTCGAAACAGGATTTAATAACTTAACAGCAAAATCTGTCCTATAAACAATGTGGAAAGCAAGGATGGAAACCTCAAATATAGTTAATTATTATTATGAGATATCAAAGAGGTACAAATTAACTTTGTATTGTGCAGAATCTTATGAGATGATTTATACAGTTTCCTACTTGAAGCAAACAATGATCTAACAGATGTTGCCTTTAAGATACCTGATGAATTCTGTTCTTCAGATCCACAAATTGTTTGCAGATTTCTAATCACAAATTCCAAACTATGCTTAAGTTCTTAACAAATAAAACAAAACATCCCTTAGGAGAGGTTGTTTATCTCTTTTGGAGAAAAGAGTACTAAGCAAAATATGCACCTCTCATTCATATGCTGTTATGGATAGAAAATGCTCTAAAATTTGGCTATGACTCAGATGACTCTGTTCTTGATTTTAGTGAGCAATATGTTACATGTGATATCCCAAACATAAAAAATAATAATAAACTGGTTGAACAGGTAATAGAATTTCAAACTCATAAAAGCAGGAAATACTGCTTCCCAAAATGTGAAAATGAATCTAAACAGTATAAAAAATAATGTATTTTGGGTTCCCAAGACCATTTTCTAAGTAAAGGAAGAGTGAACAGTGTTATGTCTTCTGTTAGGCATGTCCTTAAATCCTAAAAACGCATACAATTTAAAAAGAGGACACCGATCACAGCGGATCAATTCCGCTGAATTCTACTTATGTTGAATGCTAACATGGATATACAATTTGTTGTAGATACTTCTACTGCTGCAGCCTGTTATCCACTTCATATATTACTAAATCCGAAACAAACAGATATGAAGGAAGTATGGGAAGATATATCGGCTGAACAATCTTTAACTAAAAGGCTATATCGATTTAGCCTTTACATACTATCTCACAGAGAGGTGAGCAGTTATGAGACGTGTGGTCATTTAAGCTCTTCAAGTTTGTAAGGTAAATCTTGCGCCAGGACATACGCCATTGCATGTCTTACTTTAGGATTAGCGTCCTCTTAAAAAAGAGTTTTAAAACTTTGTCAGAAGTTGAATATCTAGCTCACCTTGAGGCAGAGATCAAAAACATTGCAAGAACTAATTTGTTGGCCACTTATTACCCTAACAGAAGTCCTTTATTGGAACAGTTATCACTATATGAAGTAGTTAAATTTTATGCTTACAGAAATATTGTCATTGAGGATGTTAGTAGTGGAAAATGTAATGTTGGCTGCTTAATACGTCATTCTCAACCTAAACTAATTAATCACCACAAACTTAAATGTGACAATAATGCTAATAAAGAAATTTATTTTTTTAACACTATTGCAGCTTTTTAAACCATGGCAAAATAGGAAGAATTGATTTGAACATCACTTTTATAGGAGGAAACTTTTAATGCTGATAAAACCTATATTACAATACCAGAGTTTTAGATTGGTAGAGCTTTCAATGGGTGGAATAGTAAGGATGATCAGAACTTTGATTACCTGATCTCAAAATTAAATACTGAACAACTTGAAATATTTGAACAGATTCAAACAATTGTCAATCATGGCCTTTAATCTAAACATGATTAAAACATATATCAGGCCGGGGTGGTACTGTTAAAAGTTTCCTAAAAAAAAGTTATTATTGATTACCTTTGGAAATTTACTAATTCCAACATATCATGTGTTGTTACTCCTCCAACGGGATTAGCTGCACAGAATGTTAAAGATACTGCATTACACTGACTAAAACTACTATGAGTGGAACAGGATAACAAACTAGAAGACTTAAAATTAAATTGTGATACGCCTCTGGAACCTTGTCCAGTTCTTTCAAAAATTGAGATTTTTATTATACATGAAGTTAGTATAGTTTAAAATTTAGTGATGTTTTTTTTCACTTATGTATGTCAGAAATAATCAAAACGTCTTATGATAATCTGTTTGGAAGTAAACATATTATAGTTTTTGCCGATCTGCTTTAACTTACACCTGTGAAAGCAGAGTCAATTTACCGTTACAGAAAAAGAAACTAGAAACTCTTTAGGAAGTGTGTAAAATGATAATATTTGGTTACATTTTTCATAGAGTGAACATACACAAAATATGAAACAAGCAAATGATGAGGAACATTACACAATATTAAGAGATATTAGGCTAGGAATTATAAGGAATCTTAACTGAAGAGACAAAAAATATGCTTCACACTGTATGTAATTTAAAAGTGCGGCAGAAGTTAAGCATTATCTTCTTTTGGAGACAATGCCCACTGTTTGTTTGACGCCAACACTAAAACAATGCTCTCATTTAACTAAGGAAATGTTATCTATGGAAAAATAAAAACAATATACATTTACATTGTAAAGATTGTTTTGAAACTTGTGGAGCAAATATTCCTATAAATAAATCCTTATGTATAGATTTATTAAACGTGGAAAAATCAGTGTCATGACTGCAGGAATAGAAAAAGACCTATTTGTGTGTCCAAAATGTCTCATAATTGTGCATCAAAATTTGGATGTGGAGCATGGACTTGTAAATGGAGCAATGGGAAAAATGCTACATTTTGTTTAGTATAAAAGTAATGGTGATATTTAATTTCCTTTTACTAAATGTGATAATATAAAACAAATTTCAAGAGCAACGAGAAGATATATACTGATAAAAGACTTGTATATTTGGTGAGAACAATTTCCTCTATATTTAATTTATGCCATAACAATATATAAATCTCAAATTTCAAGCTTGGGTTATGCATTAATTAATATTGGGTCTCATGTTTTGAAGAAGATATGGCGTATTTTGCTTTTTCTTGTGGTGAACAATTGAAAAGACCGTGGGGCATATTTATACTCTGTTTGCGCCGGAATTGCGTCGTTTTTTTTTACGCAATTCCGACGCAAAACTAACTCCATATTTATACTTTGGCGTTAGACGCGTCTAGCGCCAAAGTCCATGGAGTTTGCGTAATTTTTTAGCGTGGACACCTACTTTGCGTTAATGATATGCAAGGTAGGCGTTCCCGTCTAAAAAATTGACTCCGAGGCATGTGCGCCGTATTTACACTCCCGGGCAAAACTCACGCCCGGGAGTGGGCGGGTCAAAAAAAATGACGTCCAGCCGCTTTTGCGCCGTTTTTTAGCGCCTGGACAAGGCAGGCGTTAAGGGACCTGTGGGCTCGGAAGGAGCCCAGAGGTGCCCTCCCATGCTCCCAGGGACACCCCCTGCCACCCTTGCCCACCCCAGGAGGACACCCAAGGATGGAGGGACCCATCCCAGGGACATTAAGGTAAGTTCAGGTAAGTATTTATTTTTTTTTTTTGTGGCATAGGGGGGCCTGATTTGTGCCCCCCTACATGACACTATGCCCAATGACCATGCCCAGGGGACAGAAGTCCCCTGGGCATGGCCATTGGGCAAGGGGGCATGACTCCTGTCTTTGCTAAGACAGGAGTCATTTCAATGGGGGTTGGGAGTCGAAAAAAATGGCGCAGATCGGGTTGAGGCGAAAAATTCGCCTCAGCCTGACTTGCCCCATTTTTTGGCACCCAAGCTCCATATTCCCCTACGCCGGCGCTGCCTGGTGTATGTCATTTTTTTTCATGCACACCAGGCAGCGCCGGTGGCTAACGCTGGCTAACGTCATTGAATAAATACGGCGCCCGCATGGTGCTTCAGAATGGAGTTAGCCGGTGCTAATTTTTTTGACGCAAAACTGCGTTAGCGCAGTTTTGCGTCAAAACGTATAAATATGGCCCCATATATCATAGATCCTAATGACAAAAATGTAATGCTGGCAATTCCTTATGTATGCAAACATAATAATTTGTGAAGAATATATACTCCTTCTTTTGGAGAATATCCGAATGTGTCTAAACCTAAAATATATATGAAAAGGAAAAGAAAGGTTCACAACCAATGAGCCTTTAGAGAGCCTATACCCAACTGTGTAAGATAAAGAAAAAAAGAATACCACCATGACATTTTAGGCTTTCAGTTCAGTACTGCAAATGGTACTAACTGTGATAGTAATGTGATTGTTAAATTTATGTCATATTTACCTTTAGTCAAAGTATTGGTTCTTCAAAATACACATAACCCTTTTTGTAAGACTGTTACTAATCTGTATTCCCTAATTCAATCCAAAAAATAGGTGTGCCAGTCCATAAGTGGTTTCAGAGACTTTGCCGATGTTTGTATAGCAACAGTTTGCTTCACTATAATTCAAATAAAGATGCATGAGAATTCTATTCTTGAAATTATAGATAATGACAGTTTGCCACAAGGAGATCTTTTTGGTGTAAGGTACTTTGGGAGCACAAATGTATCCAATGCTTAAATGCTTTCTTAACAGTCATGGAAGTTGAAGTATTTTTATCATTTAATACAATATCACTTAATAAGTTAATATATCAAGGTATGTACTCTAACTTTTGTTCAAACTGTGCATCAAAAGTTGTGTCAACACTTTGGTTAATTATGACGTAGTATTTATGTGTACAAAGAAGTTCTCAAGATAATATAAAAAGTAATACCTTTATTACTGATTCCACTGCTAGTCAAATTTCCATTTCTGGACACACTTTCACTTGTACTGCCATCATTTTTCATCTTGGAGAAATACTATTTTAAACATTATACAATATATTTAAGTAACAATGCAGGGTACACTGAATGTGATGCCACTATGTTAACCTTTAAACACAGATTACCTAAAACCTTTGCTCTAAAATTGCAATTTAAGGTACAACTGTATACAAATTGGGAATAAGGACTGGACGTAGGACAACATAGCAATCAGTATATATGTCATTATGTGGCCTGGCATGGTTGAGGACTTTAGAGTAAATCTATTGCCTTAGGTAAGAAATTCAGTTACTATTATTTCATTTCTTACTTTTACTAAGAGTAACAGTAGACCAAGCACAGCATTTAAACATGGGTTTATCACAATACATTTATCACAATCCATTTGATTTGTGTTTTCTCCAGTGTTTCATGATGACCACAGTATAATGCTTATATGCACCCTACTAGGTGGTAAATGATTGCATATAATTGTTACATTACTGTCACAGCTGTCTGAGAAACATTAAATAAAATTGGCACCATTCATTAATTATATACTTGAACAAATGGTCAGATTATATTTAACTAACTTTCTTTTTTCCATTTTATTTTAGAAATACTATGATATTAAAAAAAATAAAAAATACATATTATATTCCCTTTTTATATTTACCTATAGAACTCAACTTACTGTTGACTTTCTTTCTCCTTTACTGTTTTTTTCATGTATATTTTTTACTTCACCTGTGAGGGAAAATTTTACAATAGTAACCAAGTCTTGATTGTAACAGAAAGGAAAATAGTTCTGAACAGAACTTGTTTTTTTCTTTTTGTTTTGTACATTTTTGTCTGTATTTTTTTAATTACAGCTCAACTGGATAAACAATAGAAAAAAATTGCCAACGTACCAAACAGTGCAGAAAAAAACACTGTGTAAGAAACAAAAAAAAAAAACTATGGATTTTAAGGAGGGCACCAGTGAGCTTCTACTAGCCTCTTATGAATATTGAGATCACTCTCTCCTGAAACTATTACTGTTTGGAAGTACAAACAATATGTCACTAAACTTGCATACAGCTCCACAATATGCCAGCCTTGCCTCAGCTGGTGTGCTGTGACTGCCGAACAAGGTGGGAGACTGGAGTCTGCTGCCAAGCCACTAGTTGATGGTGGAACAGGAGTCTGTATGGCAGATGCGGATGGTGCTACACTGGAGAGATCAGTAGTTGGTGAGGATGCAGCATTATTCAGTTCTGCCAGCGTTAGGGGCCTTATTGCAATCTTGACGGATGGGTTACTCCTTCACGAATATGACGGATATCCCGTTCGCCATATTATGATTCCATTATATCCTATGGAGATCGTAATACGGCAGATGGAATATCCAACACATTTGTGATGGAGTATTACATCCCCTAAGAT
Organism: Pleurodeles waltl; assembly: GCF_031143425.1. Taxonomy (NCBI): domain Eukaryota; kingdom Metazoa; phylum Chordata; class Amphibia; order Caudata; family Salamandridae; genus Pleurodeles; species Pleurodeles waltl. Next base: position 1,139,687,489 of record NC_090444.1, read on the forward strand.
CGTAATCAGGCCCTAAATCTCTTTTTCGCTCAGACAGAGCAAAATGTGTGTAGTGCATGTCAGTGGTACCCTGTGAGTATTATTGGCCACTATCCCGGGGCCATCACCTTGTGACATAAGTTGCATGTCACATGAAACACATTCCTCTTCTTTTCCCCTTTTGGTAATGAAAAAAACTGCTACACAACTGACTCCTTTAGGCGCTTTCTCCTCTCTAGCACTTCAATTGCCTCCTCTTCCTCAGCTATTGCAGTCTCATGGACAGCATTACCCTCTCCAGCTTCTGCCATTTTTTTTTCAAGAAAGAAAATCAGGGTATTGAGGAACACCAGATGGATGCTAAAAGCAGGTGCCAAAGTATTATGCTTCTGCCAGACACAAAAGCACAACAAACAAAACCAAAAAAAACTGGAACTTTGCATTGGTTCAATAAGAAAGGTTTAGAGCCTCCCAAAAGCTTGATTACAATCACAAGGTACCATGGTACTACCAAGATAGTACTGCTGTACTTCCGATAACACAAAAAAACACATTTACAACAAAAGACTCTCAAAACACACAACCTCCCTTTGCAAACATATATTTATTGTCAGTAATACTGAGTTTTACATTAGGAGGTGTTACATTTACTTTACATACTTATGGGAAAGTAGACTAAAAAGCTATATCCCAATGGTACAAAAAAGCATGTAAGTTTTACAATCTTAAAAATGTTTGGTTATATATTATTAAATATACCCCTATGTTAACACTTATACAATAGATATATTTGTACATGCTTCCTTTGTTATAGTTTAAATAAATAGTGCTTTTATAATACAAAATATACATCCCCAAACATCTTCTTCTTTTATTAAATATATATAAACAATGTATGTAACAGTAAGAGCAAAGAAAATGGCTATACTATCATTCATATTTTTGGAAGTTGTACTTTACAGAAAAGCTATCATAGATTTTAATCCACTTCTTTTAAAAACCAATAAATTCACAAAAAAACTAGGGCTACAAGTCAGTTATAGTTAGAGGTTATTATTGTATTCCTCTATTACAACCCCTATTTAAACATACTCAAACATTAGAAATACAATAGGTATTGGTACTCCTTTATATTTTACTCCAACATTAACTCTTGGTGTAATACAACACCCCACAATGTCACATAGATTATCAACATCACTCATACAGGGAAGCAACTATAACTTGCTACATTTATATGAAGTATTTTAAAAGAAGATTTAATTATTTTATGACATTGTAGGAATGTAGGAAAGTACCCTTTTTCTGTGGTCACCCCAACACCTTTTTCTGTAGATACTGTCAGTTATGACTCTAAAAGTGCAATGGAGCTTGCTAACCAAGCCCCCAGTGTCAGTGCTCTAGCCCTAGATTGGTAAATGTGAATTGGTATTCCCAATTGGCAAGGACATTAACCTCCTTATAAGTCTCTAGAATGTGGTTCCAGAGGAACCCAGTGCATGCATGTTGAAGGAGTCATTAGGGCCTGAAGCACAGTTTGTGCCACCCTGAGTAACCAAAGTGGACTACTGCCAGCAAGCCTGACATTGAAGACTGCAGGAGCAGTATAATCTGCTGGAACTCGACTTTCCCCACACATGTGTGGCAGAATCAAGGCACTATGATTAAAATATGTCATTCACCCCTAAGGAAGTCCTCCTGAGCACAAAAAAGACAGGCTGCATTATATTAAAGGTTTTGGCATTTAAGTGTATATGCCCCTACAGTGCCCTTTTCCATTAAAGACTACTATTAGTGATAGGCGGTCCATAGGATAACATGGATTGGCCCCTGGGGAACCCCGATGTCTCCAACAGCATTATGTTACCACCGGAACATGTCATGTTTGGTATTAAACATTATACTTCGCACCCCTGACATAAATCTTCTTGTTGAGTACAATGTGGCATGCACCCAGATGGTGACCAACCTGGCACCCCTAGTTTTCCTATGCTATGGTTACCAGCTCACAGCTGTTGCTACTAAGATAGGCATCTGACCCCCTGCGAGAATATGTGAACACTCCCAGGTGCCAGGAACAATGGCCTGGATGGTGTGGAGTTCACACCTCCCTCCCCAATAGAGCAGGAGGGGTGGGTAGGGGGGAGGGACAGTGATGGAGAAATAAAACATAATAAAGAAAAGGTACCTCTTCCTGTCATCGTCGCTGCCGGCACCTGCCTCCTTAATCTTCTTGTGGTGTCCTGCCATTCACTGGGACACCAGCACATGCTCCCCAACAATCCTGATGCTGCTTTCATGCTACACCTAGCATGAAAGCAGGATCAGGATTAGTCTGACCAGCTTTGACTGCTGCTCAGACACAACCCTGGGGTCTGTGCAGTTTCTCCAGCCCAGCTGGGCCGGCGGCCAGCCAAACACACATGTGCACTTAGGTGCACTCTCTCCACCTTCCCTCTTCCACCTCCTGTGCCCCAGCCGGCCCCTCCCTTCACACACTGCTGGCTGAGCCAGCAGCTCAAAGATAAAGCAATAAAGAAATCTTTCAGCAGCTGGCTTACAGAGGGGGGTTACGTTCCTTCGGCATAGCACTGAGCAGTGGATGCCTGTATGGCGCTTACCTTTCTTTCACTGTGCGAATCTCAGCAGGCAAGCCCTGCTCCCGCTGAGTCTCCAGAATGAACGGCAGCTATAATGTGTTATCCAGCTCTGAAAAATCCTCCAGCTCCAACGGGGGCACTGTGGCCCGGTGCAGGTGGCTGCTGTGGACATGGGGAGCACGAGATGTTGGAATTCACCCAGTCCAGGGTTGAGATGTGGGTTTAACTCATAGAAGTCCTGACAGTCCTGTTAAACTGGGCCAGTAGAGCTGCCATGGCTGCAGTGTCAGGCTCCCTGTCTGCAATCTGCAGCACCCAGGTCACCTGACCTTTAGCACCCCAGTCAATGACGAGCAGAGAGCAAAACAACCCACAACAAGACCTGCCTACAAAAAGGCATGGGCTAAAAAAAAAAGGTTTCACATACCTTAATGCCTGGTGCAGTAAAACGGGTGGCTGAGCAATCAATACTCGGCCCGCTCACGGAACTCCATGGAATTTCGCAAAGTTTTTAGGTGATTCTGCCAAATTGCATGAAGTGCAACTACAAAAATTCCGCCCAGGCCTGGTGTCAGTTACAAATCGTCCATGTTGATATGCTGAAATGCTTAACACATGTTTCTCTAGTAAGGGCTGACTGATTTTTGCCACACTACTAGGACTGAGCAAGTGATTTATTATTGTGAATCCAAATACCATCTTTGAGGTACTGTGAGAGTATTACATAGTAAAGCCTATCAAACATCATTGCATACTACTCCACGTTCCTACATTGGTGTAACAGTGGTAGGATCCTGAACTTGTGTTTCACAGTACCACTTGGTCATAGGTATTTCTAGGACACAATACATCCTAATTTTTCATTAGACCCCAAGTAACTTTTCTGTTTTTTTTTTTAATGAGTTTTTAATTTGAATTAATAGGGCCCTGTGTAGACCCCCCATTCCAAAAGTGTTTCAAATGTTAAAAAAAAGTTATAGGCAAAATGCTTTTAAAAAGTTCTTTTAACATTTAATAAGGTCTCAGCTTTCAAGTAAATGTTAGTGCACAATGGAGGTTGATAAGAATCATGACTTGTCAGCCATCCGAACCCTGAAGATCACTGATCTGAGGGTCTTGTGCAACGCAAGGGGCATTAGCCATAGAGCAACAGTTAAAAAGGAGGAACTTGAAAAAGTTCCCAGCTCCAACAAAAAGAATGACTAGAGAGGGAGGGCAATTCCTCGGAGAACAAACTTGGGAAGGTAAGGATGATGCCCAAATCCAAATTGAAGATGATGGGGAAGAAGATGAAGATTGAAACTCTCCACCCTTTCTGTGAACCCCTTCACCAGTGGGAAGTAACAGGAGTCACTATAGTAGACCCCCAATTGGTAAGGTAGCAAGCCTCGAGAAAGAGCTTGATCTACTCTCAGTAGATGGGAGAAAGCTCAAACTAGAAGAAAGGAGACTAGTCCTTCATCAGGGTATTGGCATATTGCCAGCACTCAAGGTCAAAGGAGAGATTTGCATTTTCTATCCCTGAAGGGCATTTTCAATTTAAAGTGATGTCTTTTGGTCTTTGAAAATGCACCTGACACTTTTTAAAGGTTGGTGAAGAGAGTTATTTCTAGCCTGGAAGACTTTAGTGTAGCACATCTTGATGAAATTGCTGTCTTTAGCTCCACCTGGGAAAATCACCCGGCTAACCTGAATAAAGTTTTACAGGCCCTGAAGCAGACAGGCCTAACTATCAAGGCTAGTAAGTGCCAGATAGGGCAGAGTACCGTTGTCTACTTGGGCCAGCTTATAGGTGGAGGCCAAGGGAGCCTTCTCCAACCCAAAATCTAGACCATTCCTGATTGGGAGGTTCCCATTCCTTGGCCTGACTGGGTATTACAGGAGGTTTGTGAAGGGGTATGGTACCATTGTGGCCCCTCTCACTGAAATGACCACCAAAAAGCAGTCTTAGAAGGTCATTTGGAGCACATGATGTCAAAAAACATTTGACACCCTGAAATCAGCACCTGTCCTGAAAGCCCCACACTACGGGGAAACAGTCAATTGTTTAAACAGATGCTTCTGAACACAGGACTGGAACAGAGTTGTCACAAACAAATGATGATGGCCAGGATCAATCAGTTGCCCATATTAGTAGGCAACACCTCCTTTGCTGTGGTTTGGTCCCTGAAAAAGCCGAGACCATACTTGTTTGGGACTCATTTCCAGGATCAAACCTCCCACAGGTCTCTCAGGTGGCTGGTGCAGATGAGAGGAGAGAATGCTAAATTGCTGAGATGGTCCATTTCCCTGCAGGGTATGGACTTTATAGTGAACCACAGATCTGGGACTGACCATGCCAATGCTGGTGGCCTTTTCAGGTTCTTCCACTTGGATGATGAGAACTAGAAAGAAGGAGGTTAGTTGCTCATGAACTTTTGTCTGGGGGTGGTATGTAGAAAAGTGCAATTTTTGTATGGCCACCCCCATACGTTCTTATCTAGTTGCTGTTGGTTATGACTCTAAAAGTGCACTGGAGCCTGCTAACCAGGCCCCAGTACCTGTGCTCTCTCCTTAAAACATTGGTACATGGGAATTGATAGCCCGATTGGCAAATACTTTAATGTCCTATGGTCTCCAGAAGATGGCACCAGTGGTACCCAGGGCATTGGTGTTGAAGGGATCACTAGGGCCTGAAACACTGCTTGCACCACCCTGAGTGACCCAAGTAAACTACCAACAGCAGCCTGCCATTGTAGACTGCAGGAGCACTGAAATCTGCTCAAACTCGACTATGCCCACACTTTTGTAATGTATGTCAGTCAGAAGACCTTCTGAGTCCAGACGAGAGGATGCATTATATTAAAAGTGTAGGCATAGGAGGGCAAGCCTATATAGCCTTATAGTGACCTTTTCCATTAAAGGCTACTATAAGTGATAAGCTGTCTATAGGATATAACATGGGCTGGCACATGGGCATCCCTGAGGTTGCCAGCTCCATTATGGTACAGCTGAAATATGTCATGTTTGGTATCAAACAATATACCTTCTCACCCCTCACATGAATGTCATGTTGAGGGTGATGTGTCATGCACCTAGGTGGTGGCCTACAGGTTACCTACCTGGTGCCCCCCAGCTATCCTGTGCTCTGAATGCCAGCTCGCAGCTGTTGCTACCAAGACAGGAGTCTGACTCCTTTCCAGGAAGTGAGAACGCTCCCAGGAGTCAGGAACAATGGCCTGGATGGGAAGGAGGTCACACCTTCCTCTATGACAGGAAGGCTAGTGAAGAAGCACATCAAGGCGGTGAGCTTCAAAGGGCACACTGCCTTTGATATGGAAGTAGGCTGTACCCCAGAGAAGCACAAAGCCACCCCTCTACCCCAGGCACATTTGCAACAGGGCAGGCTGGAAAATGAGGTAGTACATCCCAAAAAGAGTAGCCACACCTCTAAGGTGGGCTACCAGATTGTACAGCTGAGGATGTGTTTTGCCATCATGAAAAGTGACAAAATAGAGGGTTCTGGGTGAGAAAAGTGACATTGTTCCCTGGATGTGGTCACCTCAGGGGTGGAATTGCCACACAGCCTAGTAGCCCACTGGCCACTTGTCCCCTCACACATAACTCCCCTAAATCTAGGATTTTAAGGGGCACCCAGGCACAAGAACCTCAGACCTGCTCTGAACTGTGACCAACGACAAAGAAGAGTCCTCTGTCTGCACCGCCAGGTCTCCGCAGAGGAAAAGTCATGAATCTCTACACCTATGGCAGCCACCCTACACCTGCACGACTATGACTCATCCCGGACCAGTAATTAATTCCCCAAAAAAGGAGAACCTTTCTGCAACTTAAAACCACCATAAGAACTCCTTTGGGCTAGAGGCACTAGTTCCCTGCAGCCCGCAGGTAGAAACCACGCTCCTTGAACCAAGAAAGTACTGGCAATTGGGCCTTCCAAGGGATCATCCAAAAGTAAATGATCAGGGGCCTCATTACAACCTCGGCGGTCTTTCAAAAAGACCGCCGAGGCAGCGGGAGCCAGAATACCGCCATTGCAGGCGGTATTCCTGGCTCCCTATTATGACTTTTCCACTGGCCCAGCGGAAAAGTCACATCAACATTGCTGCCGGCTCGTAATAGAGCTGGCGGCAATGCTGATGTGCAGTGGGTGCAGTAGCACCCGTCGCGCATTTCACTGCCCGAAATTCAGGCAGTGAAATGCTCGACGGGGCTATGCCTGGGGGCCCCTGCACTGCCCATGCTAAGTGCATGGGCAGTGCAGGGGCCCCCAGGGGCACCCCAAGTCCCCTTACCACCAGCCTTTCCAAGGCGGTGTTTACTGCCACAGACAGGCTGGCGGTCGGGGACTCATAATTATGAAGCCTGCCGGTATGTTGGAGGGGCCGGCGGTATGGCCGTGGCTATTGCGCCACGGTTATAATAGCTGGTGGAAGACCTCCAGCCTGTTGCTGGTGTTACCGCCAGCTTACCGCCGGCCGCCAGGGTCGTAATGACCCCCATTTGTTTTCTGTGAAATGTAATCCTGACCTCCAGTATCAACCAACTACCACCTTCCCATGGAGTCCGGGACGTTGAAGTATTCAAACACTGTGTTTACTGCTGCCGAGATTTATTGGTGGCCAGTCTGGCTACTGCCCCTTTGATCAACATTGCACCATGATGGAATTCACCTCCAACTTCAACCACACACCTAAGTCACTCCATGTTTGAGCGAATGCATTCATTTCCTGTCCAACACCATCCCATTGGTAAAACCAGGACCCGCAGCTCCTTTTCAGCTCCAAGGATACTCAAGCACACCTCTGCACCTGAGATGCCCAAGCTAGGCAGAGTTGTTCTGCCTGGTGAACCTGTCCAGGGGACCACACAATGGGCTCCCTTGAACTTCACTTGCAAGTAACGAGTGTCATAAGTGTGGCTTTTCAGCACCTGCAGCTCCTGCAATCAGCATTAAAGAACAGCCAGGATACATCGGTACCTGGGCCACATGAGCTAGGTTAAATTGGTATAGCTGTCAAAGCTTGGTCCTGGGACTCCCATCAACTTTACTTCAGATTGGTTCCCCTGAACTCACCCTGCAAGTGACTGAGGGTGTCATTAAGACCCTGGCGGTCGGCGATAAAGTGGCGGTAGGACCGCCAACAGACTGGCGGTACTTACTGCCACATTATGATATTGGGGGGGTTGGCTGAAGCCAACCCGCCAATGTACCACTCCGATCACCATGGCAGTCACAGCCGCCGGGCTGGAGATATCCATCTGCAGCCCGGTGGCCGCCATTGTGCCGCCTATGGGATTATGACCCCGCCTACCACCATGGTTTTCGTGGCGTTTGTAACGCCATGAAAACCATGGCGGTCGGTAAGCCCCATCAGTGTCAGGAAATTCCTTCCCTGTCACTGATAGGTGCCCCCACTCCCCCGCCTTTCCAATGACCCCCGACCTCCTCCACCTTTCCAATGACCCCCCCACCTCCATGCCCCCTTCACACACATACACAAAGACACAGACACACATTCACATATAAATACTCGCATGCATACATCCAATCACACACACATCCGCACACACTTCAACACATACACACAGATATGCATCACGATTACAATACATGCACGCAGTCATATTTCCTTACATTCACGCACGCAGTCAACATACAACACACACCAGAAATCACGCACACACATACATGCACACACACCCACACATACACACAACACGCCCCCTCCCCTGTCAGAGACCCAACTTACCTGGATCCAGGGGATCTTCCGGCAGGAGACAGGACAAGTGCTGCTACCACCAGCAGCGCCTGCCGGCAGAATACCGCCAGGCAGTATTATTTCTCATAATACGGCTGCGGCGGTCTACTGGCAGGGCACTGCTGGTGGTAGAAGTGCCACCTTACCGCCATCCACCAGTGTGGCCGCAGCCGGATTTTCCCCCTTCTTGTGGCAGAAATCCGGCTGTTGTCATTTCATGGTGGATGGCTGGTAGCCGCGGCAACAGTCTTTTGGCGGCCGTCGTTTTTATCACCGATCTTATAATGAGGGCCTGAGTGTCACAAGTGGTTTTCCTCATTGACCACAATGGTAAAGTTTGACAGCGTCTAAAGTACTGATTTATTTTTCAGTCTAAAATCCATAACTCCGGTTAAATATATCTGATTTACTTCATTTTGATGTCTAAATTAATATAAAATTCTACTCTATTTGTATAAATTGGTATCAGATTTCTTTCAAGTTGAGTCAATTACTTATCGTCCATGTTGGTATTCTGATATGCGTAACACATAGGCAGTGTTGTATTAACAAGTTCAATATTTATTCTTGCTGCTGTACATGCCCCGTGATGGCCTCTAGGTGCTTCCATACATGTACCTAATCGCACCACCCTCAAAGAGTTATTTTTTATTTTGTTGATTCAATTGAGATGGAAGCCAGTAGCTGCCTCTTACCTGCTGTGGATTCAAGCTCTGGCTGTTGAGGGCCTTTGAAGGAAATAAACGTATTCATGCTGAGCTCCACTGTCATCATCACTGTATGGATGAAATGTGAACCACCCCACAAGTATGTGCAAAAATGTGCCACCATCTTGGTTTAGCTATTCATTGTTTTTTCGAGCCTAAGCTTGCTGTGAGCCAATGTTACAGACTGTTTCTCCTCAGTATTTTACTTCTCAAGGTACTGTTATACCAATTAATTTTGTTAATTATTCATTTTCTGCAAGATACTGAAGTTAATTTAGATGCTGCAGCAATTTAAATTTGTTTTAGGTCATCCAACTGCGTATTTTATTATATATTCTACTGAGCTTCTTTTTCAGTATGCAATAACTTAAACATACTATGTTACAATTATGTCATGAGGGACATTTAGGTGAAACTGCCACTGAAAAAAGAGAATACATATATATATATACATATGTTTATATGTATATATATATACATAAAGGGCCTCATTACGAGTCTGGCGGTCTTAGGACCGCCATGTTGGTGGTGGCGGTCATACCGCCAACAGTCTGACAGAGAAGATCACCAAATTATGATTATGGCAGTATTCACAACAGAGTACAGCCAAACCAAGGCTGGTACCGTCAGTGCGGCGTAGCCACCACGGACGACGGTAGCCACCTGCACTACGACAGAGACCATGTTTCTGCTGGACAGATTACAAGGTTGCACACTGCCAAGGTTTCTGCCCCGGTCGCTCCACCACGAAAACCCAGGTGGAAACTAACTATATAAAAGAAGACACATTCAGGAAGCCATACTCATTTGGAGCCACCATGGAACCAGAACTACACGTTTTCCTGCTCCTCCTGCTCAACCAGCGACTACGGAATCATCGGTGACGACAGCTACAGTGAGTACACACTTACCTGTCACTGTTGTAAAATGTCAAAGTACCTACTCACTCACCACAAACCAGTCAGGAACGGAGAGCAAGGGCAACACACACACGTAACCACAAACTGACACTCACACTCACAGATAGCCACATACACACACGCACAAACACAGTACCCACACTAAGGCCATCACATACACACATGTCAATAACACACACCTACCCCCAGAAACACAGCACCGGCACAGTCATACACAACAAAATAAAACACCACCAAATGACACCACAACACCCCAACCGCATCACCATCAAAGCTTTGGCAAGCACCTACAACAGACACTACCCATTGACAAATCAATCATACTACATAACGTACCACCAACAGGGAACAAACACACACTATCACATAACCATACAACGCAGCATTCGACATACCCTGAAAAGTAAACTTCACAATATATCTGACATACCATTCACCACAATTGCTAAAACACACAGTCCAAGTAGACAAAGGCAAACAACACTGAATCAAACACATGTCAGCACAAACACTACGCAATACCTTCAGAACAACATGTCTCTAACATACATATGCCCATCACACAACACACACCGATAACTGGGGGACAAATGCACTGCACACAACCTCACATGCTGCCCAGACAAAACAGATAGCACAACTAACACTTGCACACCAATACTCACACACAAGCAATGTCAGCCAGGAACAGATATGCCCTAACATAATAAATGCAGGTCAAAGATGTAACTTTGAAACTAACAATTGGTTGGCCCAATTATAATAAAGGAATAACATGTTTTAAAATGTCCAAGACCAGAAGCCAGTCCAAAACAACAATGTGCAACCTGCATTGAATGCACAAGTGTGTGCCCCCAACTTGACTCCTGACTGCTATGTAATCTCCACAGGTAAGGGCATCAGGGGCAGGCAGGCACCTCAGGGATTAGGGGAGGCAGGAGGGAGTAGGTTTGGCTTTGGTTTGGGAGGGAGACCTTAGGGTTTGGGCTTGGGGGGGGTAGGCCTAGGGTTACGGGAGGGTTGGGTACTCTTGGGAGGGGTAGACTTCTTGGCAGTGGAGGGGTATGGGTACTTGCAGAGCAGCATAGGAGGTCTTGGAGGTGGAAGGGATGGGACAGGCCTGGGGAGGGAAACAGAGCATTTAGGGTCTCACGGGGGAAGAGAAGTAGGGAAGAGGTCAAAACATGAAACAAACACTTTTTTAGACACACAGGGATGGTCATCACATTTGGGAATGGAGGGTGAGGGAGTGGTTGTGTGACATTTCAGTGTGGGTGTCGTGGGTACATGTGTGTGGAAGATATGTTTGTGGGTGGTCAGTGTCTGTTGGGTTTGTGAGTGATGGCATTTATGTGCACAGGACTGAGGGGGTGAAAGTGCTGGGGATGCTGTGGTGGGTGGGTGACTGTCTTTTGGTGTGGTGATTGCAGGTATGATGGATGTGCTGCATGGTGGATGCGCTGCATGTGGATATGTCAGTGGTTGTGGTGTCTGTCGATGTGAAGGCTTGGGTGGATGTCTGAGGGTCTGCTGTTGTGCTCTCTGTGGGTAAGATATGTGTTGTGGCTGGATCTGTGAATGATGCTGTGGTGTCTGCAGGTGTGTCTGGTGTTCTGTCTGTGATGCTTGGGTTGGTGGGGGTGTCAGGGCAGGTTGTAACAGTTGCTGTGTCAGCAGGTGTATGTTGTTTGTGTGCATGCCAGTGGTGTGTCTTGTGGTGCTTGTGTTTGTCTGACTACCCTTGGATGTTGAGGTGGATGCATTCCTGTCAGTTGGTGTGCTTTGCTGGGTCAGGAAGAGTGGTTTGGGATTGGGAAGAGGAAGATGAAGGGGGGAAGGAAGACTAAGGGTGACTGGCTGCCATCATTGTGCATGCCAGAGCCTGAAAGGATCTCTGTAGGCCAGCCAGTGCACAGTGAATGCTCTCCAGGAACGGATTACTCTGTTGGACTTGAGTTGCAAGTCCCTGGAAGGCATTCAAGATGATAGACTGACCAACAGAGATCAACCTCAGGAGGTCAAAGGCCTCCACACTGAGGGCATGAGGGCTGGCAGGGGCAGGGGCAGAGGTGCCTGTGGCAAAAGAGATGCCCACCCTCTTGGGTGAGCGGGCACGGCCAACTGGATGGGGAGCTACAGGGAGGGTGGTGGTAGAAAGGGGGGTGGTGGAGAAAGATGGTACTGGGGTGGTCCCAGATGGGCCCGCCACCACCAGGGAGTGTCCACTGGAGTAGGATTCCGAGGATGATGACATCGATCCTGTCTCCCCGAGGTACTTCCCTCGCCCTCCAGGCCACTAGGTCCCTCATTATGGGTGGTCTCAGTACTCTGGATCCAGTGGTCGGCAGCCTCCCCCCTGCCTGTGCTCCATCCCCTTCGCCTGCCGATGCTGATGCACACAAACAGAGAGAGAGAGGGAGGAAGAGAGGGTCATCACATTCTTCACACAGACAAACATTTCAACATGCAAAACAGTAGCCATACATCTCCTGCTAGGAAAGGCCCAGTCAAATACCCTTCATAGCCTACATCATGTCACAAGACGATAATTCCAGATTTCCCATATGACAACAGTCTCACTGACAACATAAGCCAACCGTCTGACCACTACTTGACCATCCCATGAAATCACCTGCAAAAGCATCATGCACTAGATGAATTGGCTATATCAAAACATGTACCTCCATAAAGCACATAACTGTCCATCATAACATCAGTCTAAGGAAATGCAGGGGACTGATAACACAATATCATGCCTACTCCCACTCCACACCTGCCCAATCCATCACCAGAAGTCATGTTTCATGAAAAGCAAGTCATCACACTTCACATACGACACAGTCTCTTATCTTCCAATCACATGCCTAACTGATCATTCTGTACATTACTTACACAATGGCATACATTTCTGAGGAATACCTACATGTGTCATTTCCATAAAATGGACATCATTGATTCACAGTACATGTCTGGGAAACATCTATCTAAATACTAGCTGTAGATTCATTATGGGTTTCTGCTCCCACTAATCAGATGCATTGCCACATATACAACAACTCTGTGTACTGCAATTGGGGGCTACCTAGCACACAGGATACATCCACAGACAACCTTGGGGCACATAGTTACAGCAATAAAACTATACATTGTTTGTAAAGGGCTTATCATTCCACCAGACATGCTGAACAGAAGCCTGTACATGATAACATAACAAAACCTTCATCACAAACAACTGTCCTGACATGTGATCCTCACTACCTAAGTACAGAGTTAAAACTTACACAACTGATTAACAGTCTACACATGAATGACACATCCATCTTGTGGAAAGCTATTTTACTTACAACACATCCCACAACATCTACAGGTATATGTGATATGGAACATCTGCTACACCATTAAGTCAGGCAGGAATGAGCAAAACCATAACTGTCCAGATAAAATAAGTCTGGGAAAAATTATGCAACAAAATATAATCAGACATGAATTATCACTTGACACATGAAGTGGGAAGCAAATAGCATATATTGTACTCATATAGGTATGGCATTGGACTATCTAGAATGGAGAATACACATGGGCTCAGGGTTACGCAGTCTAGCCACTTGCCTTCTCTACAAAAACACATTGGGATACAGGTTCATTTTTAAACATGTCAATGATATGCCATGAAATGTGAAGGTCTAATGGACTACATGAGTTCCACATTGTAGGTTGTCCACCCTTATCAAACTTCACAATCCCCATTGTATGAATATGACATGAAGGTGGTGACACCTCCTCAAACTTCAAAGGAACAGTACTAAAAGGCCATAACAAAAGTCAGATTTGGATGACAGCCTCACATGAAGTGCACAAATATTTCAGGACACAGGATTACTTGGCCCTGTAACTCTTCTGTCAGGCCCAATGTTGCACTTAGAGCAGATCCTGTGAAATAGGAGTGGTCAGACACCTTAGAGCAACATGACTCACTATTTGGATGAATGGACTTAGGGATACTAGGTGGGAAGGATAACACAGCAGGGAAGAATTATATATGACTGAGAAGAATCACATATATGACTCAGTCACATGTGCACCTCCACATGCAGTCATACTATTTATCAACATGTTTCCATGGGCATTACAGTGGCCACATTTGTGTATGCATATTGGCTGCTCGAGTACCATGTACCATGTGTTGTAGGTGCTACAAGTAGTCAACATACCTGAGCACCTACAACATCTTCACAGCTGGAATACTTAGACAGCATACAGTAAACTATCAGTTGAAAGTACTTGGGTTCTGTCAGTTCTTACCCCCTTGTGGCTTCTGTTCTGGCCTCAAACACCCATCCACCTCAGGGTAGGCTGCTGCCAAAATGTGGGCTATTAGGGGGGTCAAGGTCCGACGGGCACCCCTCCCTCGTTGGGAGGACATTCCCAGCTGGGCCTCTGCAGTCTACCGGGTCCAGCGTCTCAGGTCCTTCACACCGCTTCCTACAGTGGGTACTCCACCGGCTGTGGACACCCAGGGTCCGCACTAGCTTGGGGATGGCACACCAGATTCCATTCTTCTCATGGGTGTTGACCGGCATGGATGACACAGACAAAAGGAGAAAATCAAGTCCACATGCACCATACCAATATTAGTGGACAGAACACATCAGTAACAGCTAGTAGGCACACAATCCTATCCCCTCAGATCACATTCCTTCACAAAATACCATCTGCATGCAGCAACACCTTCACTAGTTTACATGAACGGTACACCTTCATTCATCACACCTACCACACATTGGTGAGACATTAAACTCACCTGCTTCTCTGGTATACCATATAGCTGTTCATAATGGGGTAGGACCTTCTCCTCTATCTTCTCCAGCTCTTCAGGGGAGAAGGCAGGGGCCCTATCAACTGCAGGATGTGGGATGATAGCTCCCAGTGGCAGTACACAGCAGCTCAGGTCGTGGAGGTCTTTCTGACAGCAGTGGTTGAAGTCAAGTGAGCAATGCTGCAGAAGTTGGCGGTCACACCTGCAACATACATGACTGTAACCGCCGAAGGACATTGCCTTTGGCCCAAATCCACCTAAGGCAGCAATGTGTTCCAAGGGCGAATATCAGGGCGGTTGTGACCACCTACTGCTATGATGACTTCCGTTGGCTGATTTAGGTCACTTCCACATGTCCTGTACAGTAGGTTGGGCGACTGTCATTTTGAATACATTTCACGTATGGAAGTCCATAATGATCGCATCATTAACTATGCCCCATATTGCAGAGTACATCTGTAAGTCCTTCCCTCATGTCTGGGTGACTTTTTGTGTATCTGTGCTGTCAATGAGGTGTTGGTGGAGGACATGTGGTGACAGTAATGTTTAACTACTCAGTGGTTCCTATGTGTTTCAAAATTGTTGATAATGTTCCAAAATATGTGTGACACATGTCTAAACAATTCATCTTACAAACATGTACAGTAACAGGTGAATTATTAAGTGTAATCCCATATTTAGTTGAGGCAATGTGGACCAAGGAGGGTGTCATCAGATGCATAGCTATGTGTTGTACTGTATATGTCAGAGGTAGCAGCCATCCTCGACAGCTGTTATATGTGAGTAATTTATTAAACTGTACTTGATGTGTGCATGCTGCATGTCACATACTATGTTTACATGTTATCACATAATTACCCTGTCTGAGGAGAGGAAGACTACCACCAGTGTACCGTCCACTAGTAGTCCTGCACACCATGGAGGAAAGACATTGTATTCAGACATATTGGCTGAATCGTCCTACTATCATGGATCTTTGTAAACAGCTGGAGCCAGATCTGTTACCTGCCATTCGCAATCCCTATACCATACTTCCCATCGTTCAAGTCTTGTCAGTGCTACACTTCCTGGCCACTGGAATACAGAATACAGTGTGTCTAACTGCATGGATGGCTCAGCCCATATTCAGTCTGGTTTTGAAGGATGTATGGTGTGCATTGTTGAAACACCTGGACAGATACATCAGGCTTCCTCAAAGAGCGGATTTGGCCTATGCCAAGGCAGGCTTTTATGCAAAGGGACACATTCCACATGTGGTTGAAACCATTGATGGCAACCATGTAGCCTGGGTTCCCCCAGTACCAATGAACAGGTGTATAGGAACAGGAAAAACTATGACTACATCAACGGTAAGTGATGTTCAGGTGGTGTGTCTGGCAGACCAGTACATTTCAAAAGTCACAACAACGTATCCAGGATCAGTCCATGATTCCTTCATCCTGTGGAACAGCAGTGTCCCACTGCTAATGACAAAACTCTACACATAGAGAGCCTGGCTGGTTGGAAAGTTACAATTGAAATGTATGTTTGCAATGTACGTTTGCTGCCATCACAATGCTGCATGTCCCATATACATGTTTGTGTTGTTCTACCATTTTGTTCACGGGTGACTCTGGTTATCCAAACAGTCCTTAGCTGCCCACCAGTGAGCTACCAACCATGCCAGGGGAAGTCCGCTACAATGAGGCCCACAGGAGAACAAGGTGTGTAATTGAGCAGACTTTTGGACTCCTCAAGGTACAATTGAGGTGCTTAGACTTATCAGGAGGAACACTCCTCTACTTACCCACCAAGGTATGTAAAATTATAGTTGCCTGCTGTATGCTCCACAATCTTGCCCTGAGACGTCAGATCCCATTTATATCAGTTGAGGGGGAGGTAGCAGTACCTGTGGGTGGAAATGCAGAAATGCCAAGTGATGAAGAGCCAGAGGAATATGAAGTAGGAGCCTCTAAGACAAATCTCATCAATCAACACTTCAACTGACTAATAGGTATGTGAAGTTGACATTTTGTTGTGATGTAATTGTGCAAGCAGATGTTGATGGGTAGCATGTCACCTCCTTTCTTGCATCACCTGTGGGGGTGTAGTGTGCTCCAATGCCTATGAGTGAGTTAGGAATGCAGACTGAAAGTTTGCATTGTGTACAGGACAAAGTGGTCTACAGTATCATGTATTGTAACAACAGATGCACATTCACACTTCTGGACATGCCTTCTCTGATGTAAGGATTGTAATGTGCTATATCCTATCACTCTTCCCTCTCACTCACAGATTGCCCTAGATCCTGTTTGGCTCTGCAACCATGGCTAACGTAGGACAGTGTCAGAAGCAGACCTGAGAAGTTGACATGACTGAAATTTGGTGAAATTTGTGTTGTGTGAGAGGGGTGTAACCGAGATTGTTAAACTGTTCGGACACTAGGACGGAAAAGTGTTTTCCAGTTTCTTTCACCTGTTGGGTACAGGAGGTTGTCAAATGGTGGATATTGTGTATGGAGATGTGTCTACCTCGTGTGTAAATGTTGGAACATAGGCTTTCACATCACACTGGGTTTAGTTGTTTGTGAGCTACATTGGACCTCGCTGTCATTGTGTTCATATTTTGCAGAGCAAGGTGCATGTCACTGTAGACTGACATAGGTGAGCAACAATCCTACAGGTATGGGACCAATGTAAGTGAAAGGTTTCAGGACTGGGTACTCCAGTAAACATCTATGTATGTTCTATGGGATATGTGAATTTGAAGCTAGGGTATGGGTATGTGATGAGGTTATACCTGGTGATACAGAGGACCTATCAGAGTGGCCCCTACCTTGTATTAAGTGTACCATGACACTGACTTCTGTATCCTGTGTTTTTGCAATGTGTGACAACTTAGAATGCATCCTGATGCTACTTTCAGTCATTATCTATCCGCTGTTTGCAATTCCACCTATAAATGTGTGTAGAACCAAATATTAACTTATCGGAAATCTGTCCTGTTACATTTCTGTTGAAATGAGTCTGCTGCTGATGGAGTCCCCATTTGATGTCCATCCGAATGGGTGTACAATACAGAGGCACATAATCAGATCAGAGTTGGCATGCATGACTATTATACATGGATGTAAAAGACAGATACACAGAACCTGTGTTTAAGTTTGATTTATTGTGCATATTAAAAGGATATCTGTGACCATAAAAGGAATTAAATGAAAAAATATTGATGGGTGAAGTCATGGTGGATGACATAATCAGGGTAGCTGCTACATCAGTTGGAAACACAGGTCCAGTGCCCTTGTACCATGGGAAAATGGAGTAAGGTCTCAGAACAGTCAACAGGGTGTATCTGTGGCACACAAGGGGAACAGTTCAGGAGAGGCTCACTCCTTGGCAGTGGGTTTGTTCTTGGCATCTGCTCCTGCTGGATGTCTGGCTGGACATCTGCCTTTGTGGGGGAGTTCCTCCGCTACAGAAGGAAGGGTGCCTGAGGCATACCCTTCCCCTGCCAGGGCCTCCATTCCACTGGCAGGTGCATATGTGGAAAGGCCGGATGTTTCATTGCTAGCGGAAGGGGCCAGATGTGGGGTACAAAACCTAATCATGGTAGTACTCAGGTCCCTATTAAACCCTGCAATGGAAGTCAGGTGGGTATTTTGTGCCGTAGTTGTACATACAACTCTGTAACTTGATTTCCATGCTCCATGTAAAGAGTTGTAAGACTAGGTTGGTAGTGATTGCACTGCTGATGGCATCTGGTATTGTCTGATTATGGATGTGACTGTTCATCTCTGTTACCTAGTGAACAGTCAGGCATGCTAGATGGCACAACTTAGAGCTGTACATTGCACAATTGTGTCCTTTTGGGAACACAGTATGTGAGTAAGCAAGGGACATTGGCCAGTATCTGGATGTACTGCATGTGCATCGACTCAGCCATCTGACTTTCCAAACTAGGTGAGTACATTTATAGCTTGGGATCTTTAATTTATGGCAATTATTAATGGGCACACAGCTATAGCTGTGTTTTACTTGGGATGCAGGTGTTAGTGAACCATAGCATTCCTGTCATTGCCATGTACTATTTCACACTTGTACAATCAAGATGGTGTAGATGGTAAGTTAGTTATACATGCATGACGTGATATTTTGTGCACATTCAGGTTTTCACAATGATGGTATGGTGCATTCTGGTAGTTGTAGTGATATGATTAGCCAGTAGTTCATGTACCTTTTCCAAAGGCTGTGAGGCCAGATGAGTTCAGTGGAGATGTGGCATGCCAGAGGGGGTATTAGGTGATTTGGACAGAGGTGTAGTGGGTGGATGTTAATTGGGGTGGGTTTAGGTGGTGAGGGAGCATGCAGGACAGGAGAATTTTGTATCTTGGGGATACTTACTAGACTCCACTCCACCAGGTATTACTGTCAGGCCCTCAGGATGCAGGATGTTCAAGACCTTCTCCTCCCATGATGTGAAAGTAGGGGAAGGAGGTGGGGGCCCATCACCAGTCTTCTGTATGGCTAAATTAGGACATTAGTCTTACATACTTTTTATGGTCTAATTCACTCAGATTTTCCATGGCCACTTTTGATGCAGATATACAATGTGAACAGTGCTTTTCTAGTGCAATTTATTGCTCCTTTTTTTATTTTGATAAACCATTTTATTCATATTTATTGCATCAATAACATGACAACAACAGGTCACATCTGCACCACGGAGCCACAAAATTATACATTTACAGTTATCCCATTGGCCCTCAATCGAGCATATCACTAATACACTAGTTTATCCGCAGCTATATTCGCTTAATCTTACCATAAGGTAAATTACTCCGCAATACACATCACATTGTCCCGCTCTATTTCCCCCACACTTTGTTACATTTATCTGGGCATCCTTTCGATTCATATACTAGTTTCTCCTGCTGGGCTCACCAATCAACCCCCTGCCTCCACTGGGCAAGCATTGGCACTGCCTCCACATTCCAATTAACAGCTATGTCACACTTGGCCACCATTCATTCCGTCCCCCAAAAAACACGATCTCCCCTGCTATTTCCTACTCCCTCTAGGGCACCCAAAAGGATTTGTAGCGAGGCCATATCTACCTCCATTGCCAGCACCCCAGTGAGCTCCCTGGTCACCACTCGCCGGAAGGCCGCTATGTACGGACAGGCCCACACCATGTGATAAAAGTCTGCATTGGGACATGAGCAGCGGGGACAGTCAGCTTACAGTTGGAGACCCACTCTATACATTCTGTCAGGGGTAAGGTATGCAGTATGCAGGTAATATGCCTGCACCAGCCGGAGGCGGGTAGTTATTGTCAAACCCCTGGGGGCCATCAAGGCATTGCGCCAGTCCTCCTCCTCCAACGGACCAAGCCAGCCCTCCCATCGCTCTCTGAGGTTCGCTAGTGTCATTGCCGTGAAGGTGACCAAGGTACGAAAGATCTGAGATACTTCACCCCTGCCCAAGCCACTCATAATTATTTTTGCCTCCACCGGACTAAATTCAGGGAGGACAGTACCAGCCCGGACCTGGTCTCTCAATGCATGCCACAACTGCAAATATTAATGAAAGTGGGTCTTGAAGAGCGAGTACTGCTCCTGGAGCTCCTGAAAGGACAGCATGTGGGAACCGCTCTAGACATCCCCCAAAAGGGAGGGAAATACATCTGTTGTTCCACTTGTAGAACCCCTCCAGCGCAGAGACCCCGTGCAACAACGTTCCCTGCCCCAGTGAAGTTTGCTGAGTGAGACTCGCCCACCACCCTGTCCCTCTCTGTGCTGCCCTACACCCTACAAACACCATTCTTGTCATTTCAGGAACCTCTTGTCAGAAGGGGGCATCATACAGTAAATCAACCTGTTTGGGGAAGCCCAACCTCAATAGTTTAAGTTGATACGCTGGGTCTGACAACCTGCCCACCAACCAATCATTTAACACTAGGAGCTGCATAGCCAGGTAATATAGATATAAATTGGGCAGTCCGAGCCCCCCTCCTTCACGTCCCTCTGGCAAGTGTGTAGAGCACTCTGGGGCGAAATGTATGCCATAAACATTGTTGTGCTATTGCATCCATTTCCTTAAACCATCCCTTGTGGAGCTGATAGGGGTAGTTCTGCAGAAGACAAAGAAAAAGGGGTAGGATCATCATTTTATACAATGCGATTCTACCCAGGACATTAAGGGAGCAGTGTCTGGCATTGTTTTATATCTTCCCTGATTGAGTGGCGTAACGTTATTGCTCCTATTTTTACTCATATTCATTTCATTTGTGATACATGTCGTTATCTCGATCACTGACTGTTTATGTTAAATTTGAAACTGTTTTTGCACTGGTAATGCTATATTGTGTTCACGCTTCCTTTTTCATGCCAAAATGTAGACGACTGAAATGGCTCATGAAAACATGTTTTGATTGAAATATGTAACTGGTGTATAAAACTATATGACATGAATCAATCTATCTGACTAACGTAAACCAATGAGAATGTTCACAAACACACACCTATATTTTTCTAAAATTCCTAAGTCTATCCTTTCCATGTAAGCACGCTCTGGCTTAATAGCTTATACAGTGGTTCAAGATTGCAAGCTTCAACATTGACCTGCATTGACTTGGCCAGTAGATGCTGCTTTTGATCGTGGCTATACATGTAGACACAAGAACACATAAATGCACAAAAAAGATGCAAAGTGACACTTGTATTCGCACTATCCAATCGACTGACATTATACCTTAATGAACACAGTTCAACACCGTACTGTCATTTATGTACACAAGCAAATAGCCATATATGGGTTTGCTCAGTGCAGTATGCATGCAAAGAGGAAGTAACAAGGAGAAATAAAGATAGTGCTCCTTGTTACGCAAAGATCAGGTGGGGCACTATTTTGGCGCAAACCAAGGTCTATTGACTTTAGTAAACAGCGTTTGCACCAAAATGCATGGTTGGATGCACAGGAATGCTCATATTCCACCACGTAATGTTTCCTTGACTCAGGGTAAAGAAAGAGCTGCTTTACATAACTTGTCAGATTGAAAGCGATATAAGTGCTTCAGTAAATCTGTCCCTCCTATTTTCCTCGGTGCCTCTGGCTTTACGGATATTCACTGCTGTTGTTCCTCCTTCACATGTGGTTGCTATACGAAAAGGCAAGTCACTCTCTGTGTGGTCTCCCTTCCTGTTCATTGTTTACTAAACATAAAGCAGAACTGACCTATTAGCCTTTTGTATGCCTAGTCATTTAATCAGTTTGATCAGTAACCCTCTACTCTGAGAGCTGTCATACAGGAGGGAGTGGCACATTCAAGAAGTTCGTTGTTTCTGGGACCTTCAGATCTGCGAGCAGCTTCCATTTCACACACTTTAACCTAGGGCTGGGTAAATTGCTACAAAAAAGAAATTATTGCGGTTCTGTGGTAAGCCAGCAGCAGTAGTTGTGAAACAGCTATCAAACTAGTTTATAAATGTTTGTAAGCTAGAAACATTTATAAAAGGAATTTATGTGAAATTGGTAATAAAGATCTATTTCTGTCGAATATTTTTGTTTTTCTCAATTATTAAAATGCTGTGAGAAGCCAAAATTATAAAATGGTGGCGTTTGCAATTGTGTACACCTAGAGTGTTTGCTCTTGTAGTTTCTTGAAGCCAAACCCTTTCAGTCAGTTTTTTCTTTGAAAACATGCGAGTGAGCCCTGCTGTATTTTAAATTTGAGAAATATTCAATTACATGCTGCTTAAAGTCATAAATACGAATGATTTACTTTATGCCTTTACCCATGTCAAGAAATAATCACAATCCCTTTAAGAGTGAAGCCTTAATGTCACAAAATTAACCTGAACGCAACCCCTTGGTAGATATGGGACAGAGCTGACAGGCTTACCCCAGGGCAATGTGTTAAGTATTAAAGTCAAAATGCAACATAATATAAATCCTATACTGAATTAGAAAAACAGAGTACAATTTTGTTAAAAATTGGGCCTCTAGTCGCCACAGATATGCACCCTGTCCAAGTAGGAACCACAATCCTAGTCAGGGCAAGTCAATTACAAAAGCTAAGTTAACCTGCGCTCACCCTCTGGCAGCTTGGCTCAGAGTGGGTAGGCTTAACTTAGAAGGCAATGTGTAAAGTATTTGTGTAAAACACATCATGACAGTAAAAGTGGCACAAAAAAAAGAGTCTCCACGCAGGGTTAGGAAAATAGATGCCACTTCCGTGGTAACGTAACTATGGTGTTGTTTCAAGTCAGATATTAGGTTAGTTAGAGTGTTGAAAGGAGGTTCCCTCAGCGCGAGTCGGGTCATAAGACTGAGTTGCAGGGGCAATACGGCCTGAGTTTGAAAGACGTGAGGGCCAGCAGCTGC
The DNA here is from genome assembly GCF_031143425.1 of Pleurodeles waltl. Classification (NCBI taxonomy): domain Eukaryota; kingdom Metazoa; phylum Chordata; class Amphibia; order Caudata; family Salamandridae; genus Pleurodeles; species Pleurodeles waltl. Next base: position 1,139,710,630 of record NC_090444.1, read on the forward strand.
TATCGAGATGCTCCACAACCCTCTGTACCTGATCTAATTCAGTGCAGCCAGCATTGTGTGCTATGTCTTTCAGGACGGCATTGGGCGCTGTGTCTTGGGTCACTGCATCCACTTTGGACAAGGCAGGAGCTGCTGTTGGAGTGGCGATACCATGATGAACTGCTCCGTGCAACCGGAGATGATTTCCTCACAATCTGGGTCACGTTACTGCAAAGTGGGGGCCGTGCTCAGCATCTTCCAATGGACTGTGGCGGTTTCCTCAAAAACCGGGTCGTGAGACACCCTTTGGATGATAAAGGGGCTGTGTAAGGGGGATTGTCCCTGGTCACAGCGACGGCTTCTGATTGGGTCCAGTAGGGCCTCTGAGAGGCATAGAGCCAGGAATTATAGCAGGTAGCATTTCTGCTCAGCCGGGACTTGGGCAGCGCACATCAAGACGCGCTGATAGAAACAAGCATAGAAATTACAGCTGTGGGTCGCAAAGTGAAATCCTACAAATCCCCACAATGTTGTGTCAGAAAGGGCAGGCCAGGGAAGCCTCTGTGGACACTCTGAGTACCAGGGAGATCGTCCTTGAGTCCTTGGAGTGCAGGGCAAAGATCAGCAGGCATCAGGACAGCACAACAGGTCAGAGCAGCAGTTCCTGGGAACAGCAAAGTCTGGCAGAGTGGTGATTCTGGCACACAGCAGTCTTTACTCCAGCAGAATTCCCTTGAGTCCATAGGTGTACCACCCTGTGTTGGTCAGAGACCCAGTACTTATATACTAGAAAGTGCCTTTGATATGGGAGATGACTTCTGAAGATTTCTCTGAAGTGCACAGGTCCCCCCTTTCAGCTCTGCCCCGGCTCCAGACTATCAGTTGGAGGTAAGCATCCCCTTTCTGTGGACTCTGGTCACTACTCTTTGAAATGTAAGTGGGAGCCCTTCCCAACCTCCGTCCCAGGAAAACCCATCAGTATGCAGATGAATGCAGATGCAGTTGAAAATCCTGTGTTGGGGGTGTCTGGAGGGAATGCACAAGTGTAGCTGTCACCTAGCGCAGGTCAGACGTGCATTGGAGACATGCTGTAGACACAAAGGGCAGTGAGAGTATAGAAATGCCCACTTTCTAAAAGTGGCATTTCTGGAGTAGTAATAATAAATCCAACTTTATCGGTAAAGAGGATTTATCATTACTATTCCAATGATACTAAACATGATGTAGCTACTCCTCTCAGATCAGGAATTACAGCTGAAAGGTATTTTAAGGTATCCCCAGTGCTGGCCTATGAGAGGGGCAGGCCTCACAGTAATGAAAAATGACCTTGGAAGTTTTTAATTACCACGACATGAAAGACTTAAGAGTAGATGTCCTGCCTTTGGCTTACAAGGAACCCTGTTCTATGGGCTACTTAGGGCCTACCTTAGGAGTGACATATGTAAGAAAAGGGGAGTCTTAGGCTTGGCAAGGGGTTTTAGGTGCCAAGTTGGGGTAGCAGTAAGACTGCACACACAGGATCTGCAGCAGCAGGCCTGGGGCATGTTTACAGGGCTACTTGAGAGGGTGGCACAATCAGTGCTGCAGGCCCACTAGTAGCATTTAATTTACAGACTGTGCAATTATGGTATACCACTTTACAAGGGACTTATATGCAAATTAAATACGCCAATTGTGACTGCCACAATGTTGCCATGGTTAGGGGAGAAGCACATGCCCTAAGCACTGGTTAGCAGTGGTAAAGTGTGCAGAGTTCTAAGGTAAAAAAAAGATACAGCAAAGTACATAATGACTCACAGGGTGTCATGCAGAGGTCAAACAGCAGGATCCAGTCCAGGTTCAGTTGTTACTGGTAAGCTGGGCAGTTGCAGGAAAATGCCTCTTATAGCTTGTTCTGTCCTTGTAGCTCTAGCAGGAGGTCAACCAAATTATTCTTAGAGCCAACGTCTTTATCCTTTGTACAGGAGAGAGCATCTGCTTCCTCAGGGCTCTTCTCAGGAAGCAGACAGCAGGCTCAGTCCACTTCTGATCTTCCTGGGAGCCAAGAGTGTTCTGAAGTGGGTGCCTGGAAATGGCACATTTATGCATGGCACAAGCTAGTGGGTGGGAATGACTCCTAGGCATTCCCTAACCAATTGGATAAAACTTCTCAGGGCCAGCCATAATTACTCTGGGAATTATTGAAATAGCTAAAGTCTTCTGCTACATTCAATGTTAGTTATGTGTCTACTATGGTGATCACACTGTCCTTCTAGATTGAACACAAAGATCCAATTTGAGTCAGACACTGAACTCACAATAGACCTAGAGACAAAAATCTGATAGAACACAAATAGGAGTTATCCATAAATCAGACAGTTGATACACAAAAATTGTATTTGCTTCCCACTCAACACAGCCATTTCTTTGTTGGAAGTACTATTCACATTTTTCTTCATGCCACAGATACTGGAAATTATAATAATAACTATTGATGACGTAGTTCCTCTTCACTTAGTCCACACATGAGTGACAAGCACCAAAATGAAGTCTATCTCCAGGCACCCCTACTGTCTCCTGTCTCCTTCACATGCCCTTAATTGAACTGTGGGGCCAGTATCTGGGGGCCTACAGAAAATGAGGTTGGCAACACACCATTTCCCTCAAATACTGCAGCAAAGCTCTTGCAAATGAAGGCTGAGGGGAACAGTGACATTTACCATTGCCATGTGTCTCTCGTCTGTATGTGCATCTTCAAGTCTACAGCACTGTTGTGGGTGCATATATTCACAATTGGAGATTAATGTGTCATTCGTGGTACATCTCATTACAAAAATCTCACATCTGCTACATTGTCAAGGTTAGTAGTTGTAAAGTTAACAATAGTAACTATAACCTTACCTTGATGATGTAGTGAATGTAATAGTTTTTTATGTTGAGGTTAAGAACCTCAATTTATAGTGACAAACAACCATATCCGTCCACCATAACCCAATAATTAATCCTCTAAAGCTAGGCATTGACACCCATCCATATACCTACCCATCTGCAGCCACCAGGTCATCTGTTCCTCAATTACACAGCCCTGCAACCATAAATCATTCATCCATGCAGCCACCCAGCATCCATATTTGCTTCTCTGTGCTCATATGGTATTGACAAGATGGATGTGTTTTTCTGTGCAAGTGTATGTATGAATCTGGGTGTTGTCTATGTGTATACAGCTAATTATGTATATATGTGTGCCATATACCTGTATATCGAAACATATAACAGAACAACACATGGACATTACAAAAAAGAAAACATCCACATAAAGTAAACCAGGCTTATTGGCTTTGCCAATGCCTGTGAGATGGGACTCTACCCTGAAAAAGGTGTTAGTTAAATGTACCGACAGTTGTCACAGAAAACATGGACATTAATCATCAATAATGAACTGCTTTTTTAACTTTGCTGAAATATAATTGTAGATAATCATGTTATTTACTTTTTGAAAGGCTCCCATATTGTTTAAATGTCATTGGGTGACAGTGGTCAAGAGTTTTTGACAATAACAGTGTCAACTTCACTTTAGATGTTTCCTTTGTAGGTAGCAGCTGTCACAAGTAGGCCTGGGTGGAACTTGTTGAATGTTAGTCTGTCGAATTCCACAGAGTTACAAAAAACTCCATAAGACTGCAGAATTCCATGAGCAGATGAAAAAATGCTTGTCTGTCCATTCACGCTGCTTTTTCAGGTCAGTAGTACGTTCCACACTGAAAAATCAGTGCGAACGACACCACACGGTGCACAAGAGTGCAGCCATTTCGTTTTGCTTGCTTCTGTTCCTCTCTCCTTGCTGGCTGCCTTTTCCTCCATCCAACCTCATCTGCTCTTCCTTATTCCCAATCCCTACTTTCTTGTACTTATTTTGCAATTGTGTCATTTTCCCTATGTCTATTTTTGTGTTTATTTGTATGTATCTGTGAAATTTTTTGTTTTTTGTTTTCCGTTCCTAGCCTGTCCTCTCTGTATGTCCTCCTGTTTCTTTCTTTCCCATTTTTCCTATTATCCCAGTCCAATTGCTGACTCCAGACACTAGTTCCACTCTCAAGTTTCAAATTCCCAATTGCAGAAGCAGGCAGTGCAAGCTCCACCCACACCCCTTGTGGGTGATGCAGATGGGCCGGGGTGCAGCCCCACCCCATTTTCAGCAGAACAGAGGTAGCTGTTTTCCTTTACTGGATGCAGCACCACCTCCCCTGCATGCTGGCAGCACACAGCAGGCCCAGAAAGGTCTATGCCCTACGGAAGCGAAAGTTGCTCTGGGGCGAGTGCGGCGGGTGTGTTCAATTGCACTGACCTCACTAGCACCCCGCAGCAGCTGACACATCGTGGGTAGATGTCCTTGACCTGGAGCAGGACCTGCTTGACCTGCTGGGTGTCAAGGTTGCTTGGCTCAGTGAATAAATAATATTTTTATTTAAAAATTCCATTTAGTTTTTTAACGCAGCATGATCACAGGTAAGGTAAGTTTACATGATGAGAATATATATATATATTTTACAAAAAATGCAAAAATATAATATACATAAGTAGTCAATGTATATTTTATACATTTTATACATATATTTGTATATATCTAAATATATGATATATATATATATATATATATATATGTAGATATAAATAGATAATAATATACATATATATATCTTTGCAGAAGTGATTGTGGTCAGTGGCCACATGTGTCCTCTGGTGCAAAGCCAAAAATAACATTTTATTTATGAGTGTGGTACCATGTTCATGCAAGAGGTTTTTAAATGTTAGTGTGAGTCACTCTAAATAAATGTACTTTTAGCATTATAGAGTGCTTGAAGTTGCGTCCAATGTCTTGTCCAAAAGGAGTGAGGGCATGATGCAATAATAATTAGGGGTGGGTGAAAAATCCTGGTCCAGTGGCGGAGTTCGCAGAGTTTTTCCCACTTCGCTTTCTGCTTGGAGCATGAAGTACTGGCAAAACTCCACCAACAGCTGCATGGCAGAGATTTTTCTTGTGCGTGTCTCATCAATGTTAAGTGGATGAGCAACAATTTGCATCCGCTAGTGTGATTGTTGGGTGCTAGAATGACTCTCAGCAAGATTTCTCAATGCTGGCAGTCACAGCAGGTCATGACAGTTCAACGAGAAAGCTGCTGTAGAAAACCTACTCAAGTGGCCAAAAGAAGCAGCACCCTCTAGTGTTGCATGTGGTGTCATTCATGCTAATTTTACAGCTCAGAACAACTCCCTCATTGAACTCTGCAGAATCCCACAGGTTTTTTATGTAACTCCGTGAGTTCCGCCCAGGCCTAATAATAATACAACAGGGTTTATCAATACAGTTTTGAGTGCACCGGTAGCCAGGGCCCAGCAAGGCAACCTTCAAAGGGCGAGGGCAGGAATGCGCTATTTATTTATTAAGATGTCTCATTCCTGCTCTCTGCCTGTGTTGCCACACCGACTGCTGTGTTGTTTTACCACACCAAAAAAAAGGCACCCTTGAGCCATTAGGGTGCAAGGGTGCCGTGTTACATCCTATCTAAAAAAGTAAATTCTATCTCTGCATGTGATGTCTGCATCACATTTTCTGCCCAAGTGAAGACATTTTCAGGCCTTCCATTATGTATTTCCTCCTATCAATAAATGTGACTCGAAGCAAAAAACGTAATTCATGATCAATGACACCTAACCATTCCATAGCTAAAGCTTTACCTAGACCAATCCCATAACTTATTCCCTGTGGACTTATTTTTTCCACATCCAAGTGAAGGTATTTCTTGAAAATAATCTGTGTTAGAGGCCTGGGTGTAATGTGGGACTAAGGGCCTTAATTAGAGTTTCGCAGATGGGATTTTCTGTGACAAATAAAATATCTCGTTCACTGCACTGCAGTTCATCATTTGTATTTTTGTATGCTCTGTCTTGTGTAATAGGGCAGGTGGGATACCCTTTATGTGCTAAGTGTGTCCCATATGCCAGACTCTATCAGCCTAAACCTATAACATAAATTTGGACTTATGGTAGTAGATTTGAAGAGGTAGTTGGGAAAGAGCAGAGCCATTGGAAATATAAGCTAATAACATAGTATGCTACAGCTGTGCTGGTCCAAAAACATGCTGGACCCACCAGCGTGGCTCTGTTATTGTTACATAGCAAGTATTAATTGTGCAGCATACTTAACAAAGATAAAGGGGGTTATTCTAACTTTGAAGGAGGTGTTAATCCGTCCCAAAAGTGACGGAAAAGTGACGGATTTACCACCAGCCGTATTACGAGTCCATTATATCCTATGGAACTCGTAATACGGCTGGTGGTATATCCGTCACTTTACCGTCAATTTTGGGACGGATTAACACTCCTCCAAAGTTAGAATAACCCCCAAAGTGTCTGTTCAGTTTCTCTAAGAAGTACTTCAAACAAAAATCATGTTTTGATTATGTTGATGTTCTGGCATCCTTATTAATGCAATCAGTGCAGTGATTAATCACCTAGCTATAATGTGATGCATGGGCAGGAAAAAACTTGGTCCAGACTGTGTGACTAATCAATAGTATCAATCATCACATCCAAAATAAATCCCAATGGCCATAGGGAATCAGCAGTGTTCTGCTACTATACTGTGCCACTAAAGACAGTATAAACAAGTGTTCGAGTTCAGTATCACAATTCATGTTTTTGTATTTTGTTCTTCTTGATATATCTACTCTTGGTTCTGGAGTTAAAACAGGCAGCAACTGGTACCAGCCAGAGGAGATAGTCACCCGAATGCTGTAGCAGAAGTTGGAGGCAGTGGCTTGCGAGTATTGCTAGTTAGTCGCCCTGGAGGAAGAAGAGGAGGCAGCTTAGGCTTCAGGTTTGTTGGGCTGCCAGCCAGGCTGCCTCTAATTCGGCCACACCACCACCAACTGCCCCCGGGATCCACTGTTCCAATACCACGACCAGCTCCCCAAATCGTTCTCAACATCCTGCCTCCTCAATCATGTCCTGCGCGAGCAGTCCCACCTTAAGCGCGAGACGGCACTGTTCTGGTGTGGACAACAGACCTTGGCCAAGGAGATTGATGCCCTTCTAGCTCTTTTATTATTGATTATTAGTTTTAGGTGAGAGGACATGTGGGTGGAGAGGGTGGGAAAGGAACAGGAAAGTTGGATAAAGGATTTTGGACTTTTGGGACATTTTTGTCATCATTATCTGTCTTACCATTGCTAGATGGCGTAGTATAGTATTGTTTAATATTGACACAAGAGTGTGACATGGAACTACCCTCTGATGTTGTCACACATTACACATCGACTTTTTCCCCTAGACTTTTCGTGACTGAAGTCCCTTGCCATGTATGTGTTGTTCAGTAGGTTACTTACCTCTTCCTGCAGTCCAATAAACCCTGCCACCAGAATCACACTGTCCAGGAACAGAAGAGTGGTCAATTTAATTCTGTTTCTCTTAAAGAGATTTTGAAGCACACAGCCACCAACCAATTATACTATATAGCATAGAAGTTAGTGTAGTTACTGTCCTTAGCCTACCCTCTGTAACCTTTGGAACAGTAAGTGGTCTGCTAACATACACAAAAATACATTGGAAAAGTCAGCGGGTTTTGCCTATGCCAAATCTACTGGCTTTGTCAATGTTGTGCACACGTTGCACAGCAGTTGAGCTGCTGTGCAACATGGCTTAAAGCAAAAGACAAAAAAGCACTATGATGTGGCCAGTGATGACCTCATCATAGCACTTCTTGTTACCTTTAAGGCATGTTGGGCAACAGCCAGGTCTGGGTAACATGTAAAAAAAACAGTTCAGGAGTGTTTGGGAGGAAGAACACATCACAGACCAGGAGAAGGGTGGGTAAAAATCAATTGAAGGAGTGGATGGTGTGTAAAAGTTACTTTTGGAGCTGGAGGACGATGGGGATGAAGGAGATAGACTATAGAGCATGTGCTCTTTGAGTGTATGCCAGTAAGTAAAAAAAAACAATAAACAGAGTACCTGCTGGCCAGTGGAAGGACACTGGCCACAGGAAGCAGTACTTGGTCAATGCTCCAAAGGCTCCAAGGCTCCAGAGGAAGCTGGGTGTTAGGAGGACCCGATGATTAATGGGAAGCAAGGAAACAAGAGTGATGTGGGAGCCAACCAAAGGTAAGTAATGAGCGGGCTCCATGCCCTCTTTAAGACTCCTATTTTTCAGGACAATAGCTTTCACTGATAGTTCATGTACTGTATGCAGGGCCACTTAGAATTATGCATCAGGAAAAGGCATATTATGCAACATAATGTGGCACATTTCATATTAGTATTAGTATTAGTATTAATTCATTGTTTAATCATTTTTAAACTTGGTAACACTATTGTTGCATTGGTTGCACCTCATTAGTACCATTTTAACACTCAAATATAACAATAACCAACAGAAATGTGACCAGCCCAGCTTTGCAAAGGGCCTTCCACCGCATAGCAACACAAGTTGCTGCATTTTTAGTACCTTTTGAATCGTTTGACATAGAAATTTTTTTTGGGGAAATCTCCAGATTATGTGGCAAATGATGGATTGTGTGCCAAGTGCAGCAAATATATAGTTATGCAAAAATCACAGGACTGTAAAATCGTATAATTCCAGACTCTCTGTTTGTAGTGAAACCTAAAAAGGAGATAGGAAATAAAGTGCCATCTAACTGGGTATCTGAAATGCAGGAAAAAGAAAAAACACTTTTTCAAAATATAATATATAAAAAATACAATTAAAAAGGACAGTTTGAAAGTGCTTCATCACTAAAAAGAAAGAAACTATTTTTATGTGAAGAATGAGCAAAACTTTCAGCAGTTCCTTAAGTGAGTGGGCAAAATGGGTAAAGGCAGCAGACTTATTTCTTATGTTGTTTGCTGTGGTGGGTAGAATCAAAATATGAATGACAATCCAGTAGCCAAATAGATAAAACATATTGATCAAAAGCGACTTTATATATGTATAGTATGTGAAATTATTTGGTACACAATAGTCTGGCACACTGTCCTAAAGGACACACCTAAAAAATGTTAGTCAGGTACGATGATGCTAACTGATTGAAATGACCATCTCCTGTAGTAATATAACCAGATGCCTCCATGAAGAATGGAGAATCATGTTCTAGTCCTGGGGAGTTCTTTTAGACATCCTTGGTTTCAGCTGAGGTAGTCCAATTAGTTTAGATGAAAATATCTAACACTACAAATCCCAGAGTGCATCAGGGTGCTTACTAAAAACATGGGACTTGAAAATTGTGCGCTAGCAACTTTGAGTCATTTGGTCATTTTATTGTGCTCGTTCGTTAGTACCAGGGCAGGCACAAAGGCATATTGGTGACGAAGGGCAACACAAGCCAATTTACACCAGAATAAATACCTAAAACAAGCCTCCAAAGTTAAGGCCGAGAAACACTATTTCCTCTCCCAATTTCTCAGTCCAGAGTCTGACATTAATTCAGTTGCAGACACTAGTCTCTTCAAAGTCTGCATCAGTTTCATTTTGTCTGAATAGTGTTTTTTGCTCCCCCCCCCCTCGTAGCCAGGGGCGTAGCTTCAGGAGGGTGTGTGTGCTACACTCTCATAATAAATGATTTTTCTGATAAATATTTGAGTACAGGTCCTTTCAGTCAGGTATGGTGAGGTGTCTGTCACATTTCACCAGGATTTTTTACATACATTCAGACAAAACACACACACACTCTCCCCCTCTCAGTTTTTAAAGTCATCAAAAAGTTTGGTAATTTGACAAAATATTAGCCCTCATTATAAGATTGGTGGTAAATGCTGCCTACCGCAGCGGCGATGGCTGACAAAAGACCGTCACCGTGGCTAACAGCCATCCACCAAATTATGACCACAGACGGATTTCCGCCACAAGAAGGGCGTAAATCCGGCTGTGGCCATACTGGCGAGATGGTTTTAAGGTGGTGCTGCAACCACAAGCATCGCCACACCAGTAGACCGCCGCCAGCCATATAATGAAAAATAATACGGCCTGGCGGTGTTCTGCTGGCAGGTGCTCCTGGCAGTAGCAGCGCCCCGTCCCGTCCTCTGCCGGAAGACCCCCTGGATGCAGGTAAGGTATGTTTCCGACAGGGGAGGTGGGTTGGGGGGTTGTGTGTGTGTGTGGGAGTGTGTGCATGGATGTGTGAATGTGTGCATGAATGCGAATGTGGGTGTAGTGTTGTTTGCGTGGGTGTATGCAGGTGTGAAAATGAGTGTATGAATGGAAATGTGAATGCCTGTCTCTGTGTCACTGTGAATGTGTGCACGGATGTGTTTGAGAATGAATGGATGCATGCGTGAACGAATGCGTGTATGCCTGTATGAGTGAGTGTGTGTCTGCGTGGTGTGTGTCTGCGAGTGTGTGTGTATGGGGGAATTGGAAGGGGGGCAGTGTGGATGGAGTGGGGGTAGGAGGAGTCTGAGGAGTGTTTGGGGGGGTGGGTGAGACTCCTGCCAGTGACAGGAAACGAATTACCTGTCACTAGTAGGTCCTCCCGCAATGGTAATACCACGAAAACCATGAGTCAAAATGCCGACGGCGGTACAATAGCGGCCCCCGGGCTGGAGATTGTTATCTACGGCCTGGTGGCTGTTACCGCCATGGCGGTCGGAGTGGTACATTGGCGGGTTGATGTCATGATGTGGCGTATGTACCACCAGCCTGTTGGCGGTGCTACCGCCACATTATCACTGACCGCCCAGATCATAATGACCCCCATTATGTTTTCCCTAACTTAGTACCACTACCAATCCACATTCCTCCTGCTTTTGAAGGCCCCTTAGGCCCCTTAGACCCTCTCAGATGCATCCGTCTTCTCATAAAATGTATGTGAAGATGTTATAATGTTAGTGTGATTGTCGGAAAATCTGAAGCTCACTTCCCCCCAATCTTACTGACCAAGCTACGCCCTTGCTTGTATTACTTACTATAGCACCAGGGATGTGCTCAACACAAGGCATCCTTGCAGCTTAAGCTTAATGCAGTGCCTGTGTGCGTATTGCCATTAATCAGTGCAGGTCTGGGTAAGGGGGCACTGCTGTAAGTGAGGGAAGGGGGTGGAGCATGCTTTTAAGGAGAGGGGAATTTGCAATCCTGTTCAACAAGTACAAAGAAAAGGCAGGGAAACGAGGTATCTTCAATGTTCGGCCCAACCGAAATGACAATGAATACAGTATTCAGCAGTTAAGAGTTTTAAAATCCTGTGTTCCTGATTTCTACTCTGTGTTATCGTGAGCAAATTATCCCCCCATACATCAGTTCCCATATCTGTGAATTGAGAGTACACACAGAAATGGGCTAAATGTTGATAAGAAAAACTCTATATAAAACTCAACACTTGAAGAGCTTCAAGCATCCTTTGCATCTAGCAAATATGTGTTCTTGCACTTTTTCCAAATCTAAATGTGTTCATACATTACTTGTCTCAACTAACCTACTCTGCCCCTCCATTCCTGTTTACAAGTGCAAGATGTGCTGTGAAGCTACCTAACGCTTTAAAAACTGTCATGGAATGTAAAGTATAAGCACATATGGAGGCTGTTTAAACCGTTCCTGGGGCACCTGCCTATAGCTCGGGAGTTATGAAAAGGTTCCACTTGAGGGGTGTATCTATTGAAGCCAAGCTGGGGTTTGCACTTTAAAGTGGCTCTGGCAACATGAACGAACCGAGAGGGTTCGGGTTGAGCCCATTGCTGCCTGACAGCTGTATGAGTTCCTTTGTGTGCCAAGTATAATAAAAAATGTATTGGTTCTTAAGTTGAAAAAAGCGATATTACATGCCCAGCGTTGATCTTGTCATAGCGCTCTTTTTTTTTACTTTAAAACATGCTGCTCATGCTGTTGTGTAACATGTCTAAAAAAACTAACAAAACCAACAGAACAAAAACAGGTATCTGGAATTGGCCCTAGATTTTTTAAGAGGTCAGCAGGGACCAGGGCAAAATCTGGCTGTTTTATGTCTTTTTGTGCTCCAATTACAATCACTTTGCTTCTGCAATTCATTGAATTCTGCACCATGAGTGCCAGGAAGGAAAGAAGACGGCCTGCAGGCGCACTCCTGTGGAGTGTTAGGTTTCAGATAAAATTTTAAAAAATGCGAGATGGAGAGTAAAATCAACAAAGAGAACCATGAGAAGCATTCAGCTGCCACAAGGAGAATGAGACGGGTACCAGAAGCAGTAATTGGGACAATGACCAGTCTTCATGGCACAACAACCGCGGCAAAAATGAGGCATTGGCCATAAAAGAGCCACATGGGAGCCAGCCAATGGTAAGTAATGTGACATAGGAGCTACGTGGGAGCCAGCCAATCGAAAGTCAAGGTAAGTAATGAGTGGGCTCTAACACCCTTTTAAGTTTTTTTTTTTTAATTGCAAAAGATTGCACAAGCACATCGCAGGTGAATCCTAAAAAGTAATATTATCTCTCCTTCCAAAGGACAACTTTACTGCTAATTTATTAACTTGTTATTCAAGTTCTTACCGGAATTGATTAATTGATGGTACCTCTCACAATCTTCCCAAACCTTACTGCAGGGCTTCCCAAAAGTGCCTTCTTATTAATGGTGGCAGTATTAGTGTTCTCGCACTGACAGAGAAGACATCACAAAGCGAGGCCCCTCTCCCACCTATTATAAATGAGGTGAACACCAACTGTTGGATTATTCAGAAATATTAGTCAACACAGGCAACTAGAATGAAAGAAAACACAAAGTTAGTGGATGATCAAGGAATGTGATCAGACCACCATGACAAAAAAAAACTCCTATTAGAAAAACCAACAGTAGTAAGTTATAAGCAATCCTGGGCCTAGTTTATAAAAAAGAATAAAACTAAAGTTACAAGTTCCTTGAGTCAGGAGTCTAGGATTAAAAGGACTTAGGAGGAGAAGGTTTTGTTACTCCATGTTGCATATATTTTGTAAGTAACACAGGGAGGGCCTGATTCACAACATAGTAAAGTTACACTTTTAGTGTTAATTTACTGACTCGTGCAGTTTAAGTTTAGGACTAGTCACTTTTATATCAGTCAATTTACAATTAGTGACTTTGCGCATGCAGTAAGTAATCCCTATCACTTTCATAGATGTTACACTTGCTACTACTAGTTAGTTACAACTCTAAAGGTTACTACTCATAATGGTAAAGTTTTGGTCATTCAGTTAAACTGCAAGAGTGAACTTACAGCAAAGGTGGCATTTTCCTTTGTGAATCAGGCCTAGTTAGAGCACTCTAGTGTTATTTATCGTGGAACAGACATTGTTCTGGATCTGTACTATGATGATGTTTTTTCTTTCATGCCTGGCTGGGTAATTGGGGCTAGCGTGTGCTATTGTTCTGGTAAGAAGAAGATCCTGCAGTGGGTTGGTGTTGTTTTCACCACATCTGGCCCACCAAGTGTGTGATCCATTTATGATGTAAATGTATACGTTATACCTCAATTTATTACACTACCTGGGGGAAGAGAGTGAGAGTTGTGATGCATGGATGGGAATGGCAGTTGGAGAAAGGTGATACAAAGACAAACACTACACAACAACAATATTCATCAGCTCGATTACCAGCACATCATCATCATCATCAAATCTGTTTTGGAAGGAAATTAAACAATGACATAATTCAGTTAAATGAATTGCAAACAGTCCTTCAGCCTCAAGTTATTATCTAATTGGTCTGTCTTATAGGTTTCAAAAATACAAATTAGGGAGGAGTGAACCCACACAGTTCTAAATATTATGATTGTTAAAAGAAAAATAATACTGTATATAAATACCAAATTTAATGTTACATCTTCATTCTTCTTCACGGAATGTCCGTCTTGAGTGCATGGCTGAACCAGTCTTGTAAGGGAAGAAGGAATGTTACGGAGCTTTCGTGCAGAAGAAGAGAAGGCATGTGGATAGTAAAACAGTAATTGTTGATATTATAGAATAAAGGAGAAGGTAAGCTTCATGATGAGTTGACCAAGAGGCAGAGCAAGACTAGAGGCTGCAGCAGTGCAATCATGATGACTCATGTGAGATTAATTTAAGAGTGAGAACATTTTCACAACCAATCCCAGACAAGTACCTGCATGTACCTGGCTGGTCAATCTCACAACTGTCATAAAATTTAGTCAAGTGTGTCCATCATGTGACATGCCTGTCTCCAGTTACAGCCCCACTCACCATAACCAATTAATTAGAGCAGTTTGATATTTGATCCAGCACACTTCTCAGCATTTCCCAAATCAACGTGCCTCTCTCTAGTCCATGGGGCTCAGTAAGCCTCTTCGAGTCATGACAGTTTCCCTTCAAAATAGATAGGCAGAACTCTTTTTTGTCATCCAAATAGTTCCGGACCATCCTCTGAATGGTCATTGGAGCTGCGAGTTGCTCACCCTCTGTTGCCTTCACCTCTGCACGTGATTTAAGCCCTGCCGCTTGAAACCAAGCCTTTTCAGAGGTTGGGACAGGTTACTTCTGTTGCTGGTGTTGTTGCTGGTGTTGCTTGTGTTGGCTGCTGGGAGACAACAGCACTGCACTCTCTGAAGGAGGAAGTCTATACCCTAAAACTTCTGACCAGGACTCTAAATTTCAGCCATTATTCTTTCAGGTCTCTCACCTGCTAATAAATCCAAACCTTGTATTGTAAAAAATCCCCTTCTGAAAAAGAAAGGATTTATTTTTTGTACTGTGCATCAAGTACTGGGGCACAGAGGTACTCTTTGTGGGCCAAGATCTCTCTTTGCAGCCTTGGATTTTCAGCCAAGTGAAGGATTAAGCTCTGAACAAACTTATATGCTTTTTTGTTACACTCGCAAACCCTTGGAATACCTTTTTTAACTGGTCTTGCAGTAGATGCAACATTAGGATTGTTTGGCTCATCGCACTGTCCTCCTTGCTGACTTCCCTAGTGAAAACCTCAAAAGGAAGTAGCATTTGAGTCAGGCATTTGACTAGCCCTCATTTGTCCATCTCCATGGTCACACATTTTCCAGTAGCTTCCCCTCCTCTTTGAAGGACATAGTTGATGATCATTCTGTTCTGATCAAACAGATTTTGCAACATGTAGTAGGTCATGTTCCAGTGTGTTGGCACCCCCCGTATTATGGCTTTAACTGGTACTTTACTAGCATGTTAAATGATCCTCAACTGCTTCAGGGCTTGTAAAGAATGACTGAAGTGAGTGCAGATTCTTCTTTTGAGAAAATACTTCAAAATCAGGCTGATGTAATGCAGCAAATTAATCCTGCCAAAGTAATGCTGCCATGGCCTTGCCTATATTACTGCCATTGTCTGTGGCAACAAGTCCAATTCTGAGATATCTGGGTCACAGCCAATCAAACACCTTGCTGTTAAAGTCATCCAAAGTTTGCAGCTGGATTTAATTTCTCCATGTCGAACATGTCTACCATTGTCTGCTGCTTAACCCAGTAAAACTTTCCTGAGTTTTGAAACCTGCAGATAGCTCTTGCTTAATCCCCACAAAAGAGTGATACACATGTAACCAGAACAGTAACTCAAAACAAAATGGGTCCGGCTGGGAACATTTCATTTTGGGCAGATGTCTGCCACAAATTCTAAAACTCCCACACCTTCCACAAAAGATATAGGAAAGAGGTCCAGCACTAATGTATTAGCCAGCTTCCCAGTGAGTTTTTTCATACATAGGGCCCCTTCTGCCTTAACATGCCCGTAAGTGTTGCTTGGATTTCTTTTCTTTTGTGGTGCGTCTGAGACAGGTAACTTCTAAAGAGATCCAGGAGGTGGTAGACTCAATGTGTATCTTGGGGAAATCACTGTATGCAGTGGTGTTTGCATCTGAGTCTTGAGGTGTCATCCTCTTCTTTCTCATCACTTTCTTCTATCAATGTGATTGGAGCTTCTTGCCCTCTCTCATCACAATCACCACCAGAAGCTACCTTTTTAAGGCGCTCCTCCCACTGGAATGTGTGATTTTTTTTCATTTGAAACATTTGATCTCCAATACCATAGTATGAACCAGGCTTACCTCAAAGAACACTCATGTGACAAATTAAACATATTGCAATGTTGTCCTCCTGCTTGCTAGTCATAAAGAAGATCCAAACTAGGGAGGAGAACTTTTTTAAGTGTTCCACTGCCAGTGCATGAAAAACTGGAGGTAGGTGGGTGTGTCATTTGTCTCTCTGCAGGGCACACTTTGAGAGAGTTAGTGGTGGATACATGTCTCTGCGGGCCCTTACAAATATGGAAGATGGCGGGAGGGTGGTGGTGGTAGAACCAGTGCCACATCCTTCTTAACAGGTTGAATCACAACTTATTCCATACTGACAATCACTGGCTCATCCTTATCACTGTCAGTATCCATACCTGAAGGTTTTCAGGAACTGTCCATTTCCCTTGTCTCTCCTGCAGGTCTTAGGCCTGGCCGGGGTCCAAACCATCTCCAGATCATCAGAAGAGGGGCTTAGAGAGGATAGAGGAATACCCTTTCTTATTCTTGCTGACAATCGAGAAACCAATGATTCAAGAGTTACATCTTGCTCCGCAGGAAGAACAACCTCCTGTATGGCTCCTAATTCAGGAAGGACTTTTGCTGGCTGCGGCTCCTGTTGTCCATTTTGCTCAGTTTCCTGCGGCAATTGGGTACTTTGTGTCTGAGACAAATCCAATTCAGACTCACTGCTCATCGCAATGATTGCAGTGAATGCCTTGCTGTGAGCCATGGCCTTGGGCATCAGTTAGGGTGATGCAGTTGATGCGAGAGTGCTTCTGTCAGCTAGCTGCCCGGATGGTGCAGCAGGCACTCCACAATTCCTAAAAAAGGTGGAGGGTGGCATACCAGTGCTGGCAATCTGCTCCTTTTTCTCTTTCTCTCTGGCCACTTTCTTGACAGGAACACATTTCTTTCGGGCCATCTTTAAACTCTGTCAGTCGGCACTTTGCTGCACAAGCGGAAGCAGGCAGAGGAGGACTTAGATGGTGTGATGTCCCTTTTGCCAGCCTTCTGTCTAGCAGTACTTTATGTGATGTCTCTTGTGCACCTAAGCAAACAAACAAGAAAAACATTTAGGGAAACGTGCCATTTTTCAAGTTCAAATTATTCATATTGACAAAAGTGAGGGTATCTCAAATAATAAAAACCAATAGTGTATCCACTCCAATCAAAACCATACAATAATATTTCAATTAGGATAACAACAATATACAGATTTAAAAGTGTGCCTCTAAAGTTAGAAACCTGTGGCAGGCAGGAGGGTGCAGAGACACATGTAATAATCATAAATAAAAAGTGAATGCTGGTGTGTGCCCATGGGCTAAGGGACCTATGGCAGGAAGGGGGTGCAAGGAAAAATCAAATAATATAAGAAAAGTAATTATTGGTGTCTCACTTTGGGAGGCAAGGACATGAAGGGGAAAATGGGAAAAATGCATATAATATTATATAAACACTGTACATACATAGTCCAATGATCCTCGTGCACATTAAAATGATATCAGACAAAAACGTTAAAAAAATAAACAAAAACAAAAAGCCATAGCCCTCTTCTATCAATGTCCCTAGAAAATTGCTTTGAAAACAGGAAAAAGGGATTTAACACACTGGCTGACTACACAAAATGGACACCAGCCACATGATCAAACAAGAAGAAGTAAGGAGGCATGGACAACAAAGAACACATTCACTTCACAAAAATGGCCAAATGGTATGCAGAAGAAAGACAAAATGTAAGCCTATGGCAAACACATACACCCACACCCCCACACACACAGTGCACAGACAAAGGAGGCATGGTAAACAATGAAGAAAACACTACCATTAATTCAGGAACTTCAAAAACTAAAATTAACTCAGCTATTAATATTTTCCAAAAACATGCATCTTCACAAGGATTCAGAACATTATTACCCCACCAAAATGCACTTTTTATAGAAACAAAAGTGGAACACAAACCCCCCCCACATTTTGCATTGTATCCAGTGCCATCCCTAGACTAAATCATAGATGCTTTAAAACAACATATGCAACAGAAACAGTTGTCTCATGTACCCAATGCCTAGTACTGGCTGGATGGGCTATGGGCAGACTAGGCCACATGATAAAATAAATTAATAGTGCAGATTTCACAAAATGGAGAAAATATACTTAATTGTATACCTGTTTCCCTTATGAAAGCTGAAAAATTGAATGCATACAAATAGGCCCCTACTGTAACTCAAGGCCATCCACAACCACAATCAAATGTAAAAATTGAATAAAAGATACACATATATATTGTGGCATGTTCGTCATCAAACAACACTCTTATTCAAAGTTTTTTAACCTAATTGTTGTGATGTCACAAAAAACAAATGCCCTCATTGTGAACATGGCGGTCCGTTGTGCACCGCCGGCGGTGGCGGTAGAAACCACCAACAGAGGAGCGGTCCAGACTACCAAATAATGAACCAAACGAAACTCATGCATCCCGCGCACCACCCACCGCCAGGAAAGGAGTCCCGCTGACAACGGCAGAGACCGCCCACAGGCCGTCGGAAAGGCCCAACCCGCCCATCAAATAATGAACCACCATCCCGCCGCCAATTCCGGGGCAGGATCCACCACCACACAAAGCCAGGCGGAAAAGAAACAAATAGAAGGAAACACTCACCGGAGCTCAACAAAACGTGCAGCGGCAGCCATGGACAGAGAGCTGCAGATCATGCCAGCCTTGCTCCTTGCCATATATCTACATGATCGAGACCGCCGACGAAGACGACGACGATAAGTGCCACAACCTACTAAACAGGGGAGGAAAGGGCAAAGTTACATACCCATCCACACCACCCACCCCGCAAAGCCCCCCCAACCCTTCCCACAGCAATAGTCAGACACCCCACACCAAGAGGGACGTACCCGACTGAAGGCCACTGCAACTTGGCCATAGGACATACAATAGCACAGCCATAAATTATTTAAACAAACACCAGGGTGGAACTGCATGCAGCCCAAACACAGACCACACATAAACTTTATTCAGTAGCTCACTGAGCTAAATGATGATAACAGGGCCAATGGCCAGTCCATGAAAAGTAAATTTTCCTTGGCCACAGCTGGCCACACCTGACTCCCACAAGTGCTGGGTACTCCACTCAACAGTGCACCATATGGGGATCCAGGCACCTCACTGAATGGGGGCAGGGGGGTGAGGATTTACGACGGGGGTGGGACTTCAACTTGTGTGAGGAGGTTGGAGGGGGTGGGCTTCTCCTTTGAAGGGGGTGGGGCTGTTTGGCTCGGGCGGAGCAGGATGCCTTAGGCTCTGAGAGGCCTTCTTCTTAACTAGAGAAGGGGCACGGGAATGGGAAGGCTGGACCGGAGTGGGCTGCGATATGGAAGGAGCGGAAAGGGCAAGGAGGTGGGCACGTTTCAGGACAAGATGGGGTGGGCCAGTGGGTTCGAACAGGTCGAAAGGAAAAGTTTCTTGGGAGCAACTGGGGTGGGCGTGGATGAGGCCGTGGGAGTGGGAGTGGAGGCAGAGGGATTTGATGTGTGGGGTGTAGGTGTGTGTGTAGTGGGTGCCGGTGACTGCTCAGTATGCTGTGGTGTGGTGGATGTTTGATGGGTGGGTGTCTTGGTGTGTTTGAGTGTTTTGGGAGGTGGGGGGGTGGACACAGTGGGAGAAGACAGACAGCTAGTGTGGATGTATGTTGGATGGGTGTCTGCAAGTCGGGTGAGTGTGCTGCATGTGTCAACTACAGTGGAGGTGGTGAGTGCAGGTGTGGTGTATGGGGTGCATGTATGGCTGTCTGCTATTGTGGTGAGTGCAGGAAGAGGAGCAGTAACAGTGAGTGAAGGTGCAGTGCATGAGGGTGTGCATGTAGAGGGGACAGACAGGGAAGCGGAAGAGGCGGGCACACTGGGGGAAGTGGATGTTGTTGTGTGTGCAGGTATCTGTTGGCTGTGTGAATGCTTGTGGTGGGAGGTGTGGTGCTTGTGTTTGGAAGTGTGTTTTTTGTGTGTTGATGTGCTTGATTGCGTGTCTGAATGTGTGCCTTGGACGGGTGAAGGGAATGGGGTTCTGGAAGGGGTAGAGGAGGTTGGAGGGTGGACGGAATGGCCAGGGAAACTGGCTGCCATCCAATAGGAGGCCAGAGACTGAAAAGATCTCTGTAGGGCAGGCACGGCACCGTGAATGCCATCCAGATATGCATTAGTTTGCTGCACCTCTGATGGTAGCCCCTGGATGGCATTGACAATGGTTGTCTGCCCTACAGAGATGGTTCTCAGGAGGTCAATAGCCTCCTCTGTGAGGGCAGCAGGGCTGACTGGGGCAGGGGAAGAGGTGCCTTGGGCGAAGGAGACTCGGTGGGGAGCAGAAGGGAGGGCGCTGATGGTATGGGTGGTGGCGGAAGATCTCACGGTCGTGATTTGTCCACTAGTGTCCGCCACCGCCGGAGGACCCCCATCGGAGGAGGTATCAGAGTCACTACCCCCTGTGGCAGTAGCCTCCCCCGTGAAAGTCCCCTTGCCCTCCCACCCACTGGTCCCCTGGGCGTCTGTTGTCTCTGCCTCCGAGGATCCGTGGGCCGCTGTCTCCCCACTAGCTGGTGCCTCAGCTCCCTTGCCTGATGTTGATGCTGTACCAGACACACAAAAGAGAACAGTTATGGGGAGACAAAACAGGAGAGACACTTGTAAGCAGCTGAATAGTGATACACAATGGCCAGACATACACCTACCCAGCAGACACACCCAACAGGCAGCACCGTGCACTAGGCCCATGACCATGGCCCTGACTACTGAGCAGTATAGTGACCTACACCCATATCCTGTCATTGCATTGAAGATGAGGTAGGTGAAACCTGATAGGGACAACCCCTATACCCTTTGGGGAGCAGACAGTAGCTGGACACCAGTCAAAAACCCTGCTCTAAGCACCATGAGCCCTTTCGCACACACACTCATCCTTCCAGGCTGAAGTATGGGCTGTGAGTGCTCACCCCCTTGTGACTGCTGTGCAGCCTTCAAGCGCCCATCCAGGTCCAGGTACGCCACCGCCAGGATCCTTCGCATGAGGGGGGTCAGTTCCCGACTGGCACCCCTGCCACGTTGGGAGGACTTTCCCAGCTGGGCCTCACGGATCTTCCACGCCCAGCGCCGCAGGTCCTCCCACCTCTTACGACAGTGGGTGCTCCGCCGGTTGTAGACCCCCAGGGTCTGTACCTCCTTGGCGATGGCATGCCAATGTGCCCTCTTCTGGTGGGCGCTGGCCTAGTAGGGAGACACAGAGAAGAAACACAGAGGTCAGGCACCTGCACGATGGCAATAGCTGGCTGATTGTTAGACATAGGACAGACAGTACTCCCAGACATGCAGGACAGTGGCACGCAGCATTCCATGCACCAAGCCCCATCCTGGTTCACAGGAGCGCACATCAGAGCAATCCACTCCATCCATTACACACACAGTGTCACCCAAACCCGGACTCACCTGTACCACTGGCTGGCCGTAGAGTCTGCCACACAGGGTCAGGAGCCTTCCACCAGTTTCTCCAGTTCTTCCTGGGTGAAGGCCAGGGCCCTTTCCCCTGAACCACGTGGAACATCCATAGCTAGAGGCAGGCCACAGCAGTACACAGAGTGGAATACTTGTCCGCACAGGATCAGGGAGTCAAGTGATCACACAATGACTAATGCGTGCACGATATGCGGTGGAATGCAACGTCACCGCCGGCTGCGATCATGATACGCTAGGATTCCCCATTGGCATCCATTGGCGTCCATGTTAGCCAATGAGGGTACGAACAGCGGTCAACACCGCCGTACGCTGTGACGTCAACCGCTAGCGGTCTTAGGTCACTTCCACAACGAAGGGGCATAACTACATTGGGCAGACATTTCGCCATCAACTACGCATCTTGAAATTACATTTACTCACAATGCTGGGCCTTCTAGCCATATCAAGCACCTATGTCTCTATCCATAGAGTATATAAGCACACATAATTAACTCAGTTCCGTCTTAGTGATGTCAATGTACATCTGTCAGGTTGCAGTTATTGTACAGACACTACTATGAAGAATGCAGTGAATGTGTTTAGCAAATATGCCAGTGTATGTGTGCACATGACTCCTTGTTCTTAAACCTCACAGGTAGCGACCCTTGTGGCGAGGAAGGGCACCATCTGTGTACAGACCATTTGTGGATATGGGGACCATGGTGGAGCATCAGATCATTATCACTTACAGACTCACACGTGCAACTATTCAGGACCTATGTGCATTACTGGATCCTGCACTGACTCCTGGAAATCGTAATCAGCATGCCATTCCAAATGAGGTGCAGGTGCTCTCTGCACTCCATTTCCTGGCCACAGGCTCATTTCAAGTGAAAGTGGGCATGGGTGCTGGTTTCGCACAGCCAATGTTCAGCCAGGTACTTACAAGAGTTCTGAATGCATTTGTACAACATCTGCAATCCTATGTGCGATTCCCCCAAAGTGCTGCCATCAAGTCAGACTTCATTGCCTTTGCAAACATTTCCCATGTTATTGGTGCCATCGCTGGAACCCACATACCCATCAGCCCCCCAAGAGTGAGTGAACAGGTGTACAGAAACAGGAAGAACTTTCACTCCATGAACATCCAATTGGTATGTACGGCAGACCAGTAAATATCCCATGTGAATGCCATGTTTCCGGGTTCAGTCCATGATTCATTTGTTTTGAGGAACAGTACTGTGCCACAAAAGATGGAATAACTCTAAGAGGACAGAGGGTGGATCATAGGTAAGTGTGCCTGTCACTAACTGACACATTGCAGAAAAACAGCCTGCCACACTAAGGACATTCCAATGATGACTCTGTATTGACCATTTCTCTAGGTGATTCTGGCTATCCAAACTTGCGTTGGCTCCTGACACCAGTGAGGAATCCCAGGACGGATGCAGAGAGAAAATACAATGAGGCCCATGGACGTACTAGGAGGGTGATAGAGCAAACTATAGGTCTCCTGAAGGCTAGATTCCGGTGCCTACATATCTCTGGGGGTTTCCTGGCCTATGGGCCTGATAAGGTGTAGGATAGTTGTGGTGTGCTGCATGATGCACAACGTGGCAGTAAGACATTCAATCCCCCTTTTGGAGGTGGAGGGTGCTATAGGTCCTGATCTGTTACCTCAGAGAGGTGAGGAGGGTGATGGTGAGGATGAGGAAGGGGAAGATGTCAATTCCAGAAACCAACGGATACAACTCTACTTCCAATAACTGTCTGTGACTGCAGCCTGTATATGTGGTTAGTGACTGATACTGTAAGTGTGCCATGCCAACTAGGGGAAATTGGTCATGATATGCAAGTCATGGACCTCTTCAGCATGGTACAGACAGACAATATAAGCATTCCCTTCTTGACTCTTTGGAAACACAGTGTACCACAAGCATGCACAATTTGACAATAATGTTTATCCCTGCCTGTTGCATCATTACTCCACTTTGTTCAACATTGAAGACAGGGGACAGTGTTACAGGTGAGATATGTTGTTTAATAGTGGAATACAGTGAAATGTGCTATGTACAGTGATGGAAGTTGTTCTGGTTGGGTGTCCTCAAAAACAACTTGGTGGCAGGCCTGTTTGATCTCATAGGTGGGTCCTATTTGTAGTTTAGTACATTATTTTGCCCTCAGCTAAGTGCAGTTGGTGAATGGGTGGGATGGTTGCTTGGCAGTAGTAGCAGTGTCAATTGTTGGAAGGGGGCTTGTTCTTAGTTGGGTTTCCAGTGCCATATCTTGGCCTGAGACTACGTTTGGGCACCTGCTGTGGAGCTACTTGGGGTGGCATGGTTGGCCTTTGTGATTCCTGGGAGGGTATTTCCTGTGCTGTCTCAGCTGCTTGGGACAACTGTTGCTGGTTGTCCAAGGCTGTTGTGGGAGCCTCTTGTCCGGTGTGGGTGTCTGAGGGTTTGTTGACCAACTGCAGCAGTGCTCCAGTAATGGTGGCCATTGTGGCATTGTTTTCTTTCCACTGCTCCATGGCCTGTTGGTGGTGTTCCAGCTGCATCCTCTGACTTTGCTCCAGGGTGGTTACAATCTGTGCTAACCTGTCTTGGGTATGTTGATATGCCCCCAATACCTCAGCAATAATGTCCTGGGCTGCTGCATCTATCCGGTGCCCTACCCCCTGACCCACTGGGGCATTTGACCTTGCCCTGGCTCCCTGTGCCTCTGTCCCCTGTGCACGTCTTGACGTGCCATTAGTACTGGGGCCCTCATCTTCCTGCATTTTGGGGATGGGAGACTGTGGCCTCTGTTGCTGTGTTCCATCTGTTTGTGCCCTGGGTACACTGGTGTGGGCACGCCTCCCCTGGCCTGCTGGTCTTGTCTGGGTGTTAGGGGTGACAGTGTTTTCCTAGGTGGGACTGCTGCATGGTGAGCATCCAGGGCTGTGTGAGGGGCCTGCCTGCTCATCAGTGTCCAGGGATCCTTCACCAGTGTGCTGTGATGTGCCTCTGTCTCCCTAGAATGCTGTGGCACTCCTTGTCTCCTCCATTAGGGTTGCATGGATGGTGGTGCCTATTGGGGGACATAGAAATGTTTGTTACATATGCAGGAGGGTTTGAGGTGGGCTGTACTGTGCAATTTAGTGCTGGTGTGCCTTTCAGTGGCCTTCAGGGGTGCCTTTGTGAGGTGGACATTGCTTTTAGTGGCAGTGGTGGGGTTACATTGCGGTGGGGGTTATTATTGCATTGTGGGTATGTGCAGGAGTGGGTGGCTGTGCACAGCGGGAGTGATGTGGGCCTGGTAGTGAGTTGTGGGTGATCCAGAGTGGTGTATGTGGTGGGTAATGGCTGGGAGGGGTGTGGGTCTAGGTGGGTGTGGTTGGGGTGGTGCATGCATTCCAGGTATGGTGTATATGGGGTCAATGTAGACAACTTACCCGAGTCCATTCCTTCAGTGAGTCCAGTGAGTCCCTCTGGGTGCAGGATGACGAGTACCTTCTCCTCCCAGTCTGTGTAGTCAGGTGGTGTTGGTGGCGGTCCTCCCCCAGTCTTTTGCACTGCGATGTAGTGCCTTGATGCCATATCCTGGACCTTCCCCCGCAGGACATTCCATCTCTTGCGGATGTCGTCCCTGGTGCATGGATGGTGTCCCACTGCATTCACCCCGTTGACAATGGTCTGCCACAGCCCCCTTTTCCCATGCGATGGGTGTGTGCTGCACCTCGGAACCGGATATTTGTGGCTCCACTTTTACGATCTCGTCCATCACGGTCCTTAGCTCCCTTTCGGTGTAGCGTGGATTTTTTGGGGGGGACATGTTGAGGGTGGTGGATGGCGTCTGGACTGGTGACGGTGTTTGGGAGCTCCTGTGTGGGTTGCTATGCGTGTCCTGTCTGCTGGCATTCTCTGTCTGGCTCTGGTGCTCTCCGTCTTCTGGTCCTGGTTTCCTTGCAAGGGATTGTGGGGTGTGTCTGGGGGTGTTTTATGGTGGTCTGGATGTGTGTCAGGTGTGTGGGTGCTAAGTCTAGCCAATGTGTGCACTGGTTGCTGTTGGGCCCACTTGCCGCCCCTGGTGGTCGCAGCCACCAATGGTCGTCCGGCCTCCACTGTCCGCTGATGTGATTTGTGCATCGTTATTTGGAGGGCGAGATGTGGGTGTGCTTGGCGGTGGCGGGCTGGGGTGGGCCGGGATTCCCACCGACAGGGTCCTGGCGGGGAGTGGTGGTGTGGGAATGTTTGGCGGGGTTGGGTTTTTTGTTCATTATATGGTGGGTTTCCATTTGCCGCTGCCGGCGGGATCCTGTTCACCGCCGCCTCAGTGGTTGGCAGTCTTTTCCGCCATGTTCATAATGACCGCCAAAGTCCTTAAAATCCAATGGTATGTATGCAGCAGGAATTGCAGACAAAGAGAGTGATCCTCTCACCTCGAAATCCAAATGAAAAGTGACCAGGAGATGGACAAAGCACTGAGAGAAGACTTCTGGAGAGGAAGAGGAAGTTGGAGTCTCTTTGACACGTCCTTCCTGTTGATGAAAAAAGTAAAACAAAATAATGCCTTTTGCACTAAGAAAACACTCAAACCATCCATTTGAGTAGAATACTTGCTTGAAAAGTATTTTCTAGTTCATTTAGCTGCTTCTCGAGTAGAAAATCTACTTGCGAAGCAGCCACAGCCGTTTGTATGTGTCAGCATTACAAAATGGTGCCGGAATTCTCTCTGCAGACCAGAAATCAGGCAAATCTTGCTCATAAGCATGCATTGTGGAGGCTCATGTTGTTTAGGTGAAAATTACAGGGCACGAACAGGAGAATAATTCCGCCGATTAGCGAAATGTGGCAAGAACTCTGCATTACAAGCAGAGCTACCAAATTCCACTAATCCTGTAAGCGAAATGATATTTCTGGTCAGGCCAAGACACAACTCCTGTACTCCTCAGTGGTTGTAGGTTTTTTGACCTAGGCGTGCACACCGTTGATACCAATGATGGAAGACTGTTTACAAATATTGAACTCCAAGGCTGTGTATCTAAGGTAGTGAGAGACTCTTTTTGTTTCTTATTTAAGAACATTAAGGCCCTGATTATGTGTATGGTGGTATTTACCACACATTTTAAATAATGAAACCACAAGATACGTTACTTATCAAGTGCGATAAATACCACTTATTATGAGTTGTTGGGGAATAACAGGCAACATGTTCATGCCTAACGCACTAAAACCTGCATGCTGCACTAAATACACTACTGGTTTTGCAATATTATTTTGGCAGGTTTGACCAACCAATATTTAATGAAGGTTGAGTAATTTAATGCATCCATTAATTTTTGGATGTGTTAAATAACTAACAACTTGTAAATCTGACCATGCATTAACAGTGATTTACACACAGGCCAGTTTATACCGACCACTTCGTAATCAGGGCCTAAGATTCTCATACATCACATTTAAGGCAAAGTAATTAGAGTTGCCCCACTAACAATTGCATTTCAGTTTGCGCAATTAAAGGCCAATTCTACAAAGGCGTTTTGGAATTAGTAAAAACGTAGAGCTTTATTTGGTGTTTGGCAGACAGGATACTCCATCACAAGCATAACAGATATTCCGTACGCCTTATTACATGTGCATTCTATCCGAATTCACTCGCAATATGGAGGCTAGGATACCCATTACGTTTGTGACAGAGTGCTCATCTGCCAAACTCTAAATTAGGTCATGAGGCATTTATGAATCTTCCATGAAATGTCCAATACCCTATTAGTAAAAGTACTTAGAGGACTGTGCCCTTTCCGTTGCTTCTAACTGCATATGAACACTCCCTGAATAGTCCCATTTTAGATGTTTTGGAGCTAATTCAAAAAGGGCGGTGAAAATATGTAAAATAATACTGCTGGAGTATGTCTTTACGTACTCCAGATTGCATTCGTACAGACAGGACCCTTAACACACAATTTGTAAAAAAAAATCAGTGAAAGCATTAGGACCCTCATTACAACCCTGGCGGTCGATGATAAAGTGGCGGTAATACCGCCAAGAATCACGACCATGGTAGAAACCGCCAACATAGACAGCCACTTTAACACTCCGACTGCCACGGCAGTAGAAACAAACACCGCGGCGGTAACCGCCAACAGACAGATGGAAGACAAGGTTCCACCCACTGTATAACAAGAGGCCTATCCGCCACCTTTTCTGGGGCAGGACCAACAACATCAAAAACACGGCGGAAACAGTGTTCTGAAGAGAAACGACTCACCTCTCGACACTCAAGGAAGAACGAGGACACCATGGAGCCCGAGTTACAGGTCCTGCCCATGTTGCTTTACCTCCTCTTGTATCACGAGCAGCAAAGACGCCGGCAACGACCACAGTGAGTACTGCACCTAGCACACAGGGGAGGGGGGGAGGGAAAAGAGAGTGGCACACACACAGAACATGCAACACCCCCACCCCCACCCTGACCCACAACACCATACACACAAATACATGCAGCAACATTACATATACACCGCGTAACCCCCTGGAAGAACGCAAGGACAAAAGGAAATGTAGTGTAATCATTGAAAAATCAGATTGGGCAAATTGAAATATCAGTATATAAAAATATGTACATCAACTGCATAAGTCCGGATATGAATGAAATCATTGTCTGTGGATCAGGGTCCCAAAATGCATGGGCAAAGCCCACACAAGATACCTGACTCGAAACGGAGAGAACACTGCAGGGGCATCAGATGGAAAATAAACAGGCACCTCAGGCAGAGGGGGGCACCCCAGCCGGATGAACGGACGACGCCACTGCTCCACGAGGGGGCTCCATGCCCACTGCATTATCCTGGGGAGGTCAAAGCCACAGTCTCACAAGTTTCTCCAGTGGGTGGTTTGCCCACTGTTTTATCCTAGGGAGTGCAAAGCCACAGTCTCTCAAGTCTCTCAAGTGGGTGGTTTGCCCACTGCTTTATCCTGGGGAGTGCAAAGCCACAGTCTCTCAAGTGGATGTGATTCTTCACTGGTTCTGGAGGGGGGCATTGTGCCCAGAGTGCTTCATCCTGCCAAGGACTGTGGTAGTGGATGCTGTTCTCCACTGGTTCTGGAGGGGGCATGGTGCCCAGAGTGCTTCATCCTGCCAAGGACTGGGATAGTGGATGCTGTTCTCCACTGGTTCTGGAGGGAGCTTGGTGCCCAGAGTGCTTCATCAGGCCAAGGGCTGGGGTAGTGGATGCTGTTCTCCATTGGCTCTGGAGGGGGCTTGGTGCCCAGTGATGCTGCATCTGGGGTGTGGCAGTTCCCATTCCCTCACCTGGGTGTCTGAGCAACGAGATTTTCAGGAAACAGGTAGCATGATACTCCATGGAGGCAGAGACACACTCCACCCTGCGGCAACTTCGCCTGCCAACTGCTGGTAGTGTCAGTGCTGGTTGTATTGCCTCATGTAGTATATGCAGGGTCCCGGACAACTCCAGCAGCCCCAGACAGCTGACCACTGGGGATGCTGCTGATGTCCACTGTAGTGGCACTGGCTGGGACGTCGTGGGGCAGGTGGCGGTGGCTGCAGCGGAGATGCTGCCGGTGGTGCATGATGCTGGTGCCTATAGTAGAGGCAGCAGGTGTGCAGGTGGTGGTGCAGGTGGCAGTCGTTGCGTCAGTGGCCACCGCCGTACAGGTTGCTGGTCTGTCTTGCAGAAGGGGTGACACCAGTCCCTCACCCGGAGGATCCGTGCCCTGAGCTGACTTCCCTTTGCCCTTGTGTCCCTTCCCCACCTTGGAAGTCACTGCTGGGACCTTGCCATTGTCCTCTTTGGTCCTGGAAGAGGCCTTGCTGGGTGGTTGGTGTGGCTTCTCTGTTCGGCATGCGGGCCCCTTCGTTACCTTGGCAGGTGGCGGAATAGGGTGGTCCTTGGCCTCACTAGGTGGCACACTGGCAGCCCTGATAGGTGCCGCCTTTGATGTTCCCGGACTTGCAGGGACCACACTGGAAGAGGATTTTGTGGCTGGCGTGCTGGGCTGGGATCTGGACATTCTGGCCCTAGGGGAAGGACGGGGGGAGGTGTAAGGAAGAGGTTCAAGTTAGCTAGGAAAAGTTTTTTAGACACACTGGGGCAGGAAGATGGAGGGGGTTTGGGAGTGGAGGAAGAGGTAGTGGTTGTAGGAGGTGTACGTCTGCTGAGTTTGGGTGAAGGTGCATGGGCTGTAGGCTGTTGTGAGGTGGATGGCTGTTGAGTGGGTGTGTGCCTGCGTTTGTGTACTTTGGGAGGAGGGCTCACAGACACACTGGGAGAGGACACAGGGGATGTGTGCGTGGGGGTGGTGATTGCACGTGAGCGGTGTGTGGTGATGGGCGTGCTGGTAATGGAGGTAGTGGCTGAGGATGTAGTGCAAGCAGGTGTGAGTGGAGACAGCACTGGGGGGGAGGTGGAGGACGTGGAGGAGGGGGACACAGTGAAGGCAGTGGATGTTGGTGTGACTGCATGGGTATGGTGATTGTGTGAGTGCCTGTGGGATGTGTGGTGCTTATGTTTGCCTGATTCACTTTTGTGTGTTGATGTGTGTGCATGCTGGTCTGATGGTGTGCTTGGGATAGGCAGAGGTAGAGGGGATTGGGTTGGGGTAGTGGAGGTTGGAGGGGGGAGGCTGGACACAGGGACTATGGCTGCCATCAGTGCTGAGGCCAGTGTCTGAAATGCTCTCTGTTGGGCCGCCACACCAGAATGAATGCCCTCCAGGTATGCATTTGTTTGTTGCAAGTGCCTCTCTACTTCCTGGATGGCATTCAAAATGGTTGACTGCCTAACAGTGAGGGATCTCAGGAGGTCACTTAGGGCAGCAGGGCTGACTGGGGCAGGGCCTGAGGTGCCTGGGGCGAAGGAGATGCCCACCCTCCTGGGTGAGCAGGCACGGGAAACATGCTGAGGGGCTGCTGGGAGGGCGGGGCTGGTAGGGGGGTGGTGGCTGTACCTGTTGTTGCGGTGAGCACAGACGTGCCTGCCACCGCAAGGGAGCTCCCATCAGAGGAGGAGTCGCTGTCGCTGGTGTCTCCTCCTGTCCCCGTCATGGAGCTTCCCTTGCCCTCTGTCCCACTGGTGCCTTCAGCCTCTGTACATTCACCCTGCTGGGCCCTGTGGGTTGCAGCTCCCTCCTGGTCCGTTGCCACGGCTCCTCCGCCAGATGATGCTAATGCACACAAGGACAGGGTGACAAAACAAAAAGGGGGGGAACGACAGAGGAAACACAAGGTCAATGCCAGCAACAACACCACTGTTTGCGGACACAACACACAGGGAGAAGCCCTATGCACTAGACCATGCACTAACAGTTCTTTGGAAAATCACCTGCCCAAGGGGTTATGCCTAAGCCCATTTGCTGCACACCTGGAACACACAGGAGGCTGACTAGTTGTGGATGGCCACTACCACTATTGGGGTTTGAGTGCCACAGAGCCTTCCTAACAAGGGACCTACCTACCAAGTTCGCTCTGGCCTAGGGGAACACACAGCCCACTTCCCCCACCCAGACACCCCATATAGCGTGCAGTCAGCTGAAGGAGACTGTACTCACCCCCTTGTGGCTGCTGTGATGCCCTCAAGCGCCCATCCAACTCTGGATATGCCACCACCAGGATCCAGGACATTAGGGGGGTCATGGTGCGACGGCCACCCCTTCCACGTTGGGAGGCCATCCCCAGCTGGGCCTCCACCGTCTTATTGCTCCAGCGGCGCAGGTCCTCCCATCTCTTGCGGCAGTGGGTGCTCCGTCTATGATAGAACCCCAGGATCCGCACCTCCTTGGTGATGGCATTCCAAATACCCTTCTTCTGGTGGGCGCTGACCTACAGGAAAAGTAAAGTAAGAATGGATTTTACTCCCCCGTCCGGTTATTCTTACTCATTGGCCACAACTTCCCAACCATGACCTGAAACATATACACTGACCATCCTCACATGCAGGCCACAGTCACCCCCCCCCCAATTATCTTCCATCCACGCCACTCCATACATTAATGTCACATCCACCATGCACACAGTGTACTCACCTGTTTGTCTGGAGGACCGTAGAGTAGCGTGTACTGGGGGAGGACCCCATCCACGAGTTTCTCCAACTCCTCCACAGTGAAGGCAGGGGCCCTTTCCCCAGACACTACAGCCATTGTCGCTTCCAGACTCAGGTCACAGCAGCAATTGCAGTGTAGGTCCTCTCCTGTTGAAGGTCAGGTATCAAATGAGTAAAGAGATAGAAAATGGTGGTCACGTCCACTGCGGTGCGTACCGTCACCGCCGGCGTACAGAGTCATTGGCTCCTGGAACCCATAGGGCCCAGTCATAACCAATGCTGTATTGCGCAGCAGTCTTCATCTGCCTACCGCAACGCTGCACAACGGCAGCGCAGTTCCTCATTTCCCCTTGTCCCTACTTACAGGTCAGGCAGCCGCCATTTCAGGGGGGCACATGGCAGGGCACCTAACTGCGTCACAGCACTTTTGGGCAGGACTTCGGACAGACAGCGGCACACACAGATTAAATCACAATAGTGCAAAACACCCTTGTGCTACCTATGTGGTATGTGACCCTCTGCTCACCCTTCTCCTCCATAGAGCATATCCGCTGGGGAAGATGATGAGATGGCGTTATCCTCCGGTGTACAGACCCCTGGTGGACCTGTTGTTTGAAAGGAGTGAGTGTTGAGTGTTGCAGCATTTGTATGACATATTTCTGCAATCTCTTCACCATTGCAGGGTTCTAGGCAGTTCTGACATCAGTGCTGTTAAGGTGAGCTATGTCAGTGGTGGCTCTGTTGAATAAAGTATCTACTGCAGGCATATAAATGCCACAGGTTCAGATCCTAGCAGTTCCCAGGTCAATAAAATAAGTACAATTAAGTTGTGTACAAACAAATTTGTTATTTGAGTGCCAATAAACTTGTCTGTTTGAAGGCGCACCTTATAAATGCATGTGATGTTATCGTTTTGTCTGGTGTGATTAATCTGTTCAATGTATGTAACAGGGATTTCAGTTTTTTAAAAACTATGACCCATATTTATACTTTTTGACGCAAACATGTGTTAGCGCAGGTTTGCGTGAAAAAGTATAGCGCCGGCTAGCGCTATTCCAGAGTGCAGCTGGGCACCCTATTTAAGGAATGGCGCAAGCCAGCGCTAAGGCCCGGTTAGCGTCAAAATACATGACCCTAATCGGGTAGGGGAGGCGTGTGGAAAACTGGAGGTTGTGCGTAAAAGAATGGCACTAGTCACCATAGAGTCAAAATAATGACTCTAACCTGACTAGCGCCATTGCTAGATGCTCAGCCCCCATGAACATGAATCTTGTCTAAGTAAAGACAGGAGTCATGCCCCCAAGCCCAATAATCATGCCCAGGGAACTTAAGTCCCCTGGGCATGGCCATTGGGCACAGTGCCATGTAGGGGGGCCCAAGTTAGGCCCCCCTATCGCACTTTAAAAAACAAACAAAATACTTACCTCTACTTAACTATACTTACCTGGGATGGGGTCCCCCATCTTCCACTGTCCCTTTGGTGTGGGTGTCCCTGGGGAGGGCACATGTGGGCTTATTCCATAGTGTTCCACAATGGAAATAGGCCCACAGGTCCCCTAATGCCTGCCCTGACCCAGCCGTTAAATAATGGCACTAAGCAAGCTTAGAACCATGATTTAGGCATGCCTCACTCCCATGCATGATTTTACACAGAAGGCTAAATAAGGCACTAGGTCCTTAGGGTCATTTTTTGCATGGGAATGCCTACCTTGCATCTCATTGACGCAACGTAGTTTTCCGCAGACAAAAAATGACTTTAATTCCAATATTTTGGTGCTAGACATGTCTAGCCCCAAAATATAAATATGGAGTTAATTTTGTGCCAGATTTGAGTTAAAAAAATGAAGCAAATCCGGCGCAAACAGAGTATAAATATGGGCCTATATTGTTTGTGTTGCATTTTGGATTAGGAAGTTTTATTCTCACAAACCAGCTACCATACAAGAATAACTTTCACTTGGCTTAAAAATCAGAACCAATTGAGCATAATCTGTGCAATACAAACGCTCGTTTTCTGCTGAAGTATACAACTTCTGCAGAATCGAATCCTGCAGGAAGGAAGATGATCGTGGTGTAAGAAGCTAAAGCCCCTCACTTAGTATTGCTAACTCTGTATCCGTAGAGCTCTTTTACATTGAGTTACAATATTAATGAAATAAGACTTAACATTTTGGAAGAAGTGGATACAAAGGGACAGCGTATCGGAAAAGATTTACAGCTATCACTTAGAGAATATATTGGCTCAAATTATTGCATTTTATGTAGGGGTGGGCTCTGTGGAATTCTGCAGAGTTACATAAAAACTCAGCAAGGTTCTGTGGAGTTCTGCCAGTGGGTGGAAATTGACACTGTGCGCTGCTCGTGCTGTTGTTTAGCACCAGTAGGGCGTTCTGAGCTGAAAAATAAAGGGAAGCAGCCCAAACAACGATCGCTGAACAACGACGGGCATTGTCCATGAAAGCATAACATCGCTTTCCTGAACAACAACCCTGTTTTCCTCTGCCTTAACCACGCATGTCTGAGCAACGAACATGCGTGGTTAAGGCAAAGGAAAACAGACTCAGGTTCGGAGAAGACGTGGTCAGGTAGGTGGGGCTGGGGTAGGGTTGGGGGTTGTTTAAGGGGCAGGGGTCGGGGTAATTTTAGTTTTTAAGGGTGGGGTTGGGGTAATTTTAGGTTTTAATGGTGGAGGTCAAGGTAATTTACATTTTTAGGGGGGGTGGGGGTCAGGGTAGTTTTAGGGACAGAGTGTAGCTTTGCAGGTAAGATGGGGAGTCGGTAGTTTTAGGTTTTAAGGGCAGAGTGGGGGGTCGGGGTAGCTTTAGGGGTGGGATGGGAAGTCGGGGTAGTTTTAGGTTTTAGAGGCGGGGTGGGGGGGTCGCAGTAGTTTTCGGGGCAGTGTTGGAGTAGTTTAGGTTTTAGAGATGGGGTGGGAGATCGGGTAGTTTTAGGTTTTAAGAGCAGGGTCGTGGTAGTTTTAAGGGCGGGGTGGGGGGTCGGGGTAGTTTTAATTTTTAGGGGTAAGGTGGGGGTTGTGGTAGTCAAGGTTTTAGGGGTGGGGTGGGGGTCGGGGTAGTTTTAGGTTTTATGGGTGGGTGTGGGGGTCACAGTAGTTTTAGGGGCGGTGCAGGATAATTTTTATTTTTAGGGATGGGGTGGGGGTTGGGGTAGTGTAGGTTTTAGGGGCGGGGTGGGGAGTCAGGGTAGTTTTCGGTTTTAGGGGCAGGGTTGGGGGGTCGCGGTAGTTTTAGGGGCATGGGCGGGGTCAGGGTAGTTTTAGCTTTTAAGGGCAGGGTGGGGGGTCAGGGTAATTTTAGCTTTTAGGGGTGGGGTTGGGGTAGTTTTAGGGGCGGGATGGGGGTTGGGGTAGTTTTAGGTTTTATGGGTGGGTGTGGGGGTCACAGTAGTTTTATGGGCGGTGCAGGATAATTTTTATTTTTAGGGATGGGGTGGGGGTTGGGGTAGTGTAGGTTTTAGGGGCGGGGTGGGGAGTCAGAGTAGTTTTCGGTTTTAGGGGCAGGGTTGGGGGGTCGCGGTAGTTTTAGGGGCATGGGCGGGGTCAGGGTAGTTTTAGCTTTTAAGGGCAGGGTGGGGGTCAGGGTAATTTTAGCTTTTAGGGGTGGGGTTGGGGTAGTTTTAGGGGCGGGATGGGGGTTGGGGTAGTTTTAGGTTTTATGGGTGGGGTGGGGGGGTCGCTGTAGTTTTAGGGGTGCGGTGGGGGATCAGGAGGTCACAGACTGGAACCATGCATGCCATTCAATGCATGCCTTTACCAGGAATGTCTTTACAATGAAAAATCATTGTTAAGGCATTTATGGTAAAGGCATTTGTTGTAACAACACGGTTGTTGTTCCGACCGCGTTGTCAGGCATGTGTGGCTCCAGTATGCGTTGTTCTGACGTATATTCAAAAAATAAGAATGAAGTGCACCATGCCATGTGCTAGAGGATGCAGCTACTCAAGTTGATTTTGTTGCCGCTTGAGTAGATTTTCTACTTGAGCAGCAGCCTTCTGACCGCGAAAGGTCACAACCTTCCATGTCTGTCCATGTTAGAAAAATCTCGCCGGATGTCCTCAGAGCAACCGGAAATTGTACTAGGGGGTGCCAAATTTTGCCCATGATTGCCAACTTACCAATCTGGAGCCCCAAGTGAGAAAAAATTCTGCCACATGACGATTGGCGAAATTTGGCCAGTACTACGTCTTACGAGAGTAGCACAGAGTTGATTGCCAAAATTCCACCAATTCCCGGGGCGAAATGAAATATCCCACCCACCCCTCATTTTATATCCTCTAATGGGATGAACAATTCACTAGGACTTGACTCAACTGGTTTCTATGAAATTTTCCGAAGAACAGACAGTGATGAACTACAAAAGAAATAGAAGAAAGATTTGAGGTTTGACCATTTGACATTGTTCAGGATTTATGAGATGGATAAAGAATGATATATGTTGATGGGGGAAGGAATGTTTTCGGTATCCAGGACAGAAACTGAATAGGACTCAGCTGGCTTGGTATTTTATTGCTACAAAGGGAAACTGGTAAACAACATGGTTATGCAATGCTGCAAATGACAAATCTTAGAAACTGTTTTCAGTAGTGCTTTGGAAAAGTGTTCATTTCTGCTGTTCCTGAAGGTGAGTGTATTAGCCGGAAATTCCGTGAATGTGAATGAGATAGAGATAACATATCAGAGAAACTAAAAAGTGCAGGGATTTAAATAATTTATGCAAGGAATTTTGATTGATGTACACATTTGAGAATCTATAAGCCTTTTGTACATGGAAAATATTTTCACAAAGTCTCAAAGGGAATACCAGCTCTGGAAACATTGTCTTTCGTAGTGCTGTTAGTTTGGATTAGCTTCTGTGTAGCACAGGCAATTTTGGGCTCCTTGATATTCTTAAGGAGTATCTGGTATAATCTCAATTGCTCTTAATTTTTCAGAATCAGACATGTTGATCTGCACCAGCTCGAATAGTATGTGTCCTAGTTGCCTCGGGCTGGCTTCAAAATATGCATCCCTAGACTTTACGTTTTCCCAAGTATAATAATCATTTCTTAACTTTTGACATTGTGATCTTCGTGTATCAATTTAATGCTATTTTCTCTTTAGCAATCTCTTGTGCAATCCCAATGAACGGCCTATTTTCTTTTAAAAGTTCCAACTCAGTCAGCGTTATTAGGGAATGGGTTAATAAGAGAATGGTAGCATTATTATCAATTATAGCATTATGATCAATTATGTCTCCCTCATAGCAGCCAACGCTCCTGTTGTGTCATATCTTTATTTTTTCCCTGTAATTTATGGATACATCACTGTGAATCTCTTTATGATATGGTATAATTGTTGTAGGAAGTAAAATTTAAAAAGTGAATGTAGGTAAAGACTACTAGTTTTGTCCGGCTACATAAATATGACCATTCCTCATCCGTTAAAACGGACTGCATTGTCCTCCATCCAAATATTCCTGCTTTTTAAGTCTACTTTGCTATGATGATAGCAGGTTCCACACAATGGTCGGAAAGATCTTTACCTACGCTATGCATATTCAAAGCAATGTCTAATACTGAGAATGCTCTAGGTTCGGCAGGAATTCAGGAGAGTGTCTTAATCGTGTGTGTGAAGTCCTATATTTAAGGAACAATTTCGCCCACTTCTTCTCTAGATTCATACATGTGTTACAGTCAAGAAGCTTCTATATTCCCTACAGCTCACTTGTTCATATGGAACATTTTTCAAAGTAAATCTAAGGTACCCAGGATGTTAACACATTGGCCCTCATTACAACCCTAGCGGTCCAAGACCGCCAGGGCTGTTCTGGAGGAAGCACCGCCAACAGGCTGGCGGTGGTTCCCAGGGCATTACGACCACGGCGTAAGCGCCGCGGTCGCAACGCCAGGGCCGGCGGTTTCCCGTCACAATGGACCTGGTGATTGTAATCCACCAGGGATTACGAGTCCCCCTACCGCCAGGAAAAGGCTGGCAGTACAGGGAGTCGCGGGCCCCTGGGGGCCCCTGCCATGGCCCGTGCAGCTTTTCACTGTCTGCCATGCAACGGGTGCAACTGCACTCATCGCACAGCCGCAACAATCCAAATGGAGCCGGCTCCTGTGTTGCGGCCCAGCGGGGATCTCCAAATGGCCGCCGCGGGGGTGCAGTTGCATTGGCGGCCGCCCGGCGGTCCGATCTTGGCAGGTGGCTGAGTCGTAATGAGGGCTATTCAGCTATACATGGTGCATTAAACTTGTTGGCAAAGACCTGTTTTGGATGATTGCACCTTTGAACTTGTGATTGTAACTGCCTTTTGGATGACCAAATAGAGGATTATCTTGCCTATGCAAAAGCCTTTTTCTCCACTTCCGGTAAACAGAGACACATAACAGCTGCCAATGTAGCAACTGTAATGCATCTATCATTAAAACCTCAACAACGGACCTATACATACTGAAAAACTGAACAGTGTCATTATGCAGAGGGGACTAGTGCAACTTTGTCACGTACATTGTATTGCTCTGTGTCTCGGTGGAATGTTCAAGGAAAATCAGTGGAAATATATTATGTAAGAAATTCCATCCCATGCTGTTTCCATGTAAAGCCTTCTTGTGGAAGATACGCTCTTCATCCTTGATGCATACATCATAGCCCTAGAGAATAGCCAAAGAGCATAGGTGCGCTATGTGTCAGTCATTCTCAACAGTTGCTGCGGTTCAGCCTGGAAAAATTTGTTGTGAAACTTGACCATTACTTTGGAGACTTCGTACGTACCACTCCTGGCAATGGGGCTAGTCAGAGGATGGTGTCTTTGCATGGAAATTTAGGATGCGA
Source organism: Pleurodeles waltl (assembly GCF_031143425.1). Classification (NCBI taxonomy): domain Eukaryota; kingdom Metazoa; phylum Chordata; class Amphibia; order Caudata; family Salamandridae; genus Pleurodeles; species Pleurodeles waltl. The sequence goes on from NC_090444.1 coordinate 1,139,748,929, forward strand.
GCAATGACGGGCCTGGCAAGACTACCGAACATAGGCCACAACACAAGTGTTCTATAGGGCGTTTCAGTTTAAAGCAGTTTTACAAGGAAGGATCTGAGAGCAAATTAACCATCAGCTGCGAAACAAAACCCTAATGCCTACAATTTGTTTATTTTCTTTGATACTCAAGATACAAATGATTATTCTGGAGGGACTGTCAAATCTTCCAACCTGGTCAGTATCTGGAGTATTTATGATGGAAGCCTACTCATCCTTGTCTTCCAGAGCAGAAATCCTTTGTACTGCACCTGCACCACCATGCCACCATTGTTGTTGAGCCCTACTTGTATGTGCTCTACTTTGGAGAGTAGGGATCTAGGCCCAGATTTAGGGGCTTCTGATGCAGGACAGCGCAGCAAGTCACCTTGCTGCGCTGCCCTGCATGAAAGAGAAAGGGAAGGAAATAGCTGTATGTATGCAATACGGTGCATTCCTTTCCTTTTCCACTGATGTTGTTCTGGTTGCCTATTGCCAGCGCAGGCCCACTTACTCCATGGTGCGAGTGTGTCTGCATTGCATGCAGGCTCGTTTTTGTGCAGGAAGGAGCGCCTTCCTGCTCAAAAATAATCCTGGGAGTTTTATTCCTCTTTCTATGTGTGCTGCTGCCTATATGGCCCTGTAAATAGGGGGATGTGTCAAAATCCATTGGTGATGCATGGGAACACCTACCACGACACCTGTGGAGCACCTCCCTAATGCAGAGTAAGGCAACAAACTGGTTTGTGCAACACATTTTGCAGTGCCTTGCCTAGGTCCCTATCCACGAGGTCCTGAGGTAACTATAACTCTTACCCCCACCATGCACAGTTATCTGATCAATAATTTTAGTGCACATTTTCCAGTGACATTAACAATGATGTTATGAAAGATGTCATGAGTGTTGTAATTTGTGGGATAATTAGCAAAGCATGGTGAAGGCGGGAGTTATAGTTACCCTAGGGTGTGAGTTGAAATAACTCTAACTATGACAGCTGAATTTCTATGGTTTGCACATTTAAAATGTGACCCCATAACCTTTGGTTTTTTAAGTGAAATTAATTTCTATGTTTTTTTTAAACATAAATACATTTCATTACTATATCTTAATCCAACCACCACCATGCATGGCCTTCAGCAGTGCAGGTCCGCGGTCGGACTGAGGGCATATGGCCAACCCCTATAACCACTCACCCCTGTGCTGTGCACGCCCCTTGAGCCAAGTCCCACAAAAAAGTGTGAAAAATATAAGAGGCCAAGGTGAAGACACCCTGACCTCTTAGCTCTGGTGCTGGGATCCCAGAGGGACCCCACCCTCATAGAAAAAAACCCCAAAATAAATAAATTACCACAAAGTAACTATGGTGTTGCAAATCCATGGAAAAAAATAAAAGAAAAAACAAGTGCAGGCTCCCACACTTGTTTTTCAATAAGCCCTTGGGTGGGCCAGGTTCCCAGGGGGCATTGTTTTTTTTCAAATAGAGGAGGGACCAGAAAGCCCCACCCAAAGCCTCAGGGACCACAGCTTCCTAAGGACATTTACTAAATTTGATACTTGGTGGACTGATGCTGGCTCACGCAAGAGGCGGGAGCCGGCTAGGACCATGGGGGCCTTGGGGGAGACCTTGAGGCTCCCCTTGCAGTCCAGGATAGCCCGGAAAGGGCAAACGATGACAAAAAAACAATTTGGTGGAACCACGGGGGAGGCCTTGAGGCTCCCTGCAGTCCCAGATAGCTTGTAAAGGGCAAAAACTATTGTAAAAGAAACACAAAAGACAAATAGACTACTGGTGAATGACCCAGACCTTCACATTGAAAGTTGAGGGGTCGACTCCAGATGTATTCATAGTAATTTCCCTCTTTTAATTTCTTTTCAACTACAAATGTTTAAGGCTCATACTGAAAGTTGATCTTACTTTTGATCTTGATCACCGCAAGGGAGCTCCTATCAGAGGAGGAGTCGCTGTCGCTGGTGTCTCCTCCTGTCCCCGTCATGGAGCTTCCCTTGCCCTCTGTCCCACTGGTGCCTTCAGCCTCCGTACATTCACCCTGCTGGGCCCTGTGGGTTGCAGCTCCCTCCTGGTCCATTGCCACGGCTCCTCCGCCAGATGATGCTAATGCACACAAGGACAGGGTGACAAAACAAAAAGGGGGGGAACGACACAGGAGACACAAGGTCAATGCCAGCAACAACACCACTGTTGGCGGACACAACACACAGGGAGCAGCCCTATGCACTAGACCATGCACTAACAGTTCTTTGGAAAATCACCTGCCCAAGGGGTTATGCCTAAGCCCATTTGCTGCACACCTGGAACACACAGGAGGCTGACTAGTTGTGGATGGCCCCTACCACTATTGGGGATTGAGTGCCACAGAGCCTTCCTAACAAGGGACCTACCTACAGAGTTCGCTCTGGCCTAGGGGAACACACAGCCCACTTCCCCCACCCAGACACCCCATAAAGCGTGCAGTCAGCTGAAGGAGACTGTACTCACCCCCTTGTGGCTGCTGTGATGCCCTCAAGCGCCCATCCAACTCTGGATATGCCACCACCAGGATCCAGGACATCAGGGGGGTCATGGTGCGACGGGAACCCCTTCCACGTTGGGAGGCCATCCCCAGCTGGGCCTCCACCGTCTTATTGCTCCAGCGGCACAGGTCCTCCCATCTCTTGCGGCAGTGGGTGCTCCGTCTATGATAGAACCCCAGGGTCCGCACCTCCTTGGTGATGGCATTCCAAATACCCTTCTTCTGGTGGGCGCTGACCTACAGGAAAAGTAAAGTAAGAATGGATTTTACTCCCCCGTCCGGTTATTCTTACTCATTGGCCACAACTTCCCAACCATGCCCTGAAACATATACACTGACCATCCTCACATGCAGGCCACAGTCACCCCCACCCCCCCCAAATATCTTCCATCCACGCCACTCCATACATTAATGTCACATCCACCATGCACACAGTGTACTCACCTGTTTGTCTGGAGGACCGTAGAGTAGCGTGTACTGGGGGAGGACCCCATCCACGAGTTTCTCCAACTCCTCCACAGTGAAGGCAGGGGCCCTTTCCCCAGACACTACAGCCATTGTCGCTTCCAGACTCAGGTCACAGCAGCAATTGCAGTGTAGGTCCTCTCCTGTTGAAGGTCAGGTATCAAATGAGTAAAGAGATAGAAAATGGTGGTCACGTCCACTGCGGTGCGTACCGTCACCGCCGGCGTACAGAGTCATTGGCTCCTGGAAACCATAGGGCCCAATCATAACCAATGCTGTATTGCGCAGCGATCTTCATCTGCCTACCGCAACGCTGCACAACGGCAGCGCAGTTCCTCATTTCCCCTTGTCCCTACTTACAGGTCAGGCAGCCGCCATTTCAGGGGGGCACATGGCAGGGCACCTAACTGTGTCACAGCACTTTTGGGCAGGACTTCGGACAGACAGCGGCACACACAGATTAAATCACAATAGTGCAAAACACCCTTGTGCTACCTATGTGGTATGTGACCCTCTGCTCACCCTTCTCCTCCATAGGGCATATCCGCTGGGGAAGATGATGAGATGGCGTTATCCTCCGGTGTACAGACCCCTGGTGGACCTGTTGTTTGAAAGGAGTGAGTGTTGAGTGTTGCAGCATTTGTATGACATATTTCTGCAATCTCTTCACCATTGCAGGGTTCAAGGCAATTCTGACATCAGTGCTATTAAGGTGAGCTATCTCAGTGGTGGCTCTGTTGAATAAAGTATCTACTGCAGGCATATAAATGCCACAGGTTCAGATCCTAGCAGTTCCCAGGTCAATAAAATAAGTACAATTAAGTTGTGTACAAACAAATTTGTTATTTGAGTGCCAATAAACTTGTCTGTTTGAAGGCGCACCTTATAAATGCATGTGATGTTATCGTTTTGTCTGGTGTGATTAATCTGTTCAATGTATGTAACAGGGATTTCAGTTTTTTAAAAACTATGACCCATATTTATACTTTTTGACGCAAACATGTGTTAGCGCAGGTTTGCGTGAAAAAGTATAGCGCCGGCTAGCGCTATTCCAGGGTGCAGCTGGGCGCCCTATTTAAGGAATGGCGCAAGCCAGCGCTAAGGCCCGGTTAGCGTCAAAATACATGACCCTAATCGGGTAGGGGAGGCGTGTGGAAAACTGGAGGTTGTGCGTAAAAGAATGGCACTAGTCACCATAGAGTCAAAATAATGACTCTAACCTGACTAGCGCCATTGCTAGATGCTCAGCCCCCATGAACATGAATCTTGTCTAAGTAAAGACAGGAGTCATGCCCCCAAGCCCAATAATCATGCCCAGGGAACTTAAGTCCCCTGGGCATGGCCATTGGGCACAGTGCCATATAGGGGGGCCCAAGTTAGGCCCCCCTATCGCACTTTAAAAAACAAAATAAAATACTTACCTCTACTTACCTATACTTACCTGGGATGGGGTCCCCCATCTTCCACTGTCCCTTTGGTGTGGGTGTCCCTGGGGAGGGCACATGTGGGCTTATTCCATAGTGTTCCACAATGGAAATAGGCCCACAGGTCCCCTAATGCCTGCCCTGACCCAGCCGTTATTAATGGCACTAAGCAAGCTTAGAACCATGATTTAGGCATGCCTCCCTCCCATGCATGATTTTACACAGAAGGCTAAATAAGGCACTAGGTCCTTAGGGTCATTTTTTGCATAGGAATTCCTACCTTGCATCTCATTGACGCAACGTAGTTTTCCGCAGACAAAAAATGACTTTAATTCCAATATTTTGGTGCTAGACATGTCTAGCCCCAAAATATAAATATGGAGTTAATTTTGTGCCAGATTTGAGTTAAAAAAATGAAGCAAATCCGGCGCAAACAGAGTATAAATATGGGCCTATATTGTTTGTGTTGCATTTTGGAGTAGGAAGTTTTATTCTCACAAACCAGCTACCATACAAGAATAACTTTCACTTGGCTTAAAAATCAGAACCAATTGAACATAATCTGTGCAATACAAATGCTTGTTTTCTGCTGAAGTATACAACTTCTGCAGAATCGAATCCTGCAGGAAGGAAGATGATGATGGTGTAAGAAGCTAAAGCCCCTCACTTAGTAGTGCTAACTCTGTATCCGTAGAGCTCTTTTACATTGAGTTACAATATTAATGAAATAAGACTTAACATTTTGGAAGAAGTGGATACAAAGGGACAGCGTATCGGAAAAGATTTACAGCTATCACTTAGAGAATATATTGGCTCAAATTATTGCATTTTATGTAGGGGTGGGCTCTGTGGAATTCTGCAGAGTTACATAAAAACTCAGCAAGGTTCTGTGGAGTTCTGCCAGTGGGTGGAAATTGACACTGTGCGCTGCTCGTGCTGTTGTTTAGCACCAGTAGGGCGTTCTGAGCTGAAAAATAAAGGGAAGCAGCCCAAACAACGATGGCTGAACAACGACGGGCATTGTCCACGAAAGCATAACATCGTTTTCCTGAACAACAACCCTGTTTTCCTCTGCCTTAACCACGCATGTCTGAGCAACGAACATGCGTGGTTAAGGCAAAGGAAAACAGACTCAGGTTCGGAGAAGACGTGGTCAGGTAGGTGGGGCTGGGGTAGGGTTGGGGGTTGTTTAAGGGGCAGGGGTGGGGGTAATTTTAGTTTTTAAGGGTGGGGTTGGGGTAATTTTAGGTTTTAATGGTGGAGGTCAAGGTAATTTACATTTTTAGGGGCGGGGTGGGGGTCAGGGTAGTTTTAGGGGCGGAGTGTAGCTTTACAGGTAAGATGGGGAGTCGGTAGTTTTAGGTTTTAAGGGCAGAGTGGGGGGTCGGGGTAGCTTTAGGGGTGGGATGGGAAGTCGGGGTAGTTTTAGGTTTTAGAGGCGGGGTGGGGGGGTCGCAGTAGTTTTCGGGGCAGTGTTGGAGTAGTTTAGGTTTTAGAGATGGGGTGGGAGATCGGGTAGTTTTAGGTTTTAAGAGCAGGGTCGTGGTAGTTTTAAGGACGGGGTGGGGGGTCGGGGTAGTTTTAATTTTTAGGGGTAAGGTGGGGGTTGTGGTAGTCAAGGTTTTAGGGGTGGGGTGGGGGTCGGGGTAGTTTTAGGTTTTATGGGTGGGTGTGGGGGTCACAGTAGTTTTAGGGGCGGTGCAGGATAATTTTTATTTTTAGGGATGGGGTGGGGGTTGGGGTAGTTTAGGTTTTAGGGGCGGGGTGGGGAGTCAGGGTAGTTTTTGGTTTTAGGGGCAGGGTTGGGGGGTCGCGGTAGTTTTAGGGGCATGGGCGGGGTCAGGGTAGTTTTAGCTTTTAAGGGCAGGGTGGGGGTCAGGGTAATTTTAGCTTTTAAGGGTGGGGTTGGGGTAGTTTTAGGGGCGGGATAGGGGTTGGGGTAGTTTTAGATTTTATGGGTGGGGTGGGGGGGTCGCTGTAGTTTTAGGGGTGGGGTGGGGGATCAGGGGGTCGCAGGCTGGAACCATGCATGCCATTCTATGCATGCCTTTACCAGGAATGTCTTTACAATGAAAAATCATTGTTAAGGCATTTATGGTAAAGGCATTTGTTGTAACAACATGGTTGTTGTTCCGACCGCGTTGTCAGGCATGTGTGGCTCCAGTATGCGTTGTTCTGACGTATATTCAAAAAATAAGAATGAAGTGCACCATGCCACGTGCCAGAGGATGCAGCTACTCAATTTGATTTTGTTGCCGCTTGAGTAGATTTTCTACTTGAGCAGCAGCCTTCTGACCGCGAAAGGTCACAACCTTCCATGTCTGTCCATGTTAGAAAAATCTCGCCGGATGTCCTCAGAGCAACCGGAAATTGTACTAGGGGGTGCCAAATTTTGCCCATGATTGCCAATTTACCAATCTGGAGCCCCAAGTGAGAAAAAATTCTGCCACATGACGATTGGCGAAATTTGGCCAGTACTACGTCTTGCGAGAGTAGCACAGAGTTGATTGCCAAAATTCCACCAATTCCCAGGGCGAAATTAAATATCCCGCCCACCCCTCATTTTATATCCTCGGATGGGATGAACAATTCACTAGGACTTGACTCAACTGGTTTCTGTGAAATTTTCTGAAGAACAGACAGTGATGAACTACAAAAGAAATAGAAGAAAGATTTGAGGTTTGACCATTTGACATTGTTCAGGATTAATGAGATGGATAAAGAATGATATATGTTGATGGGGGAAGGAATGTTTTCGGTATCCAGGACAGAAACTGAATAGGACTCAGCTGGCTCGGTATTTTATTGCTACAAAGGGAAACTGGTAAACAACATGGTTATGCAATGCTGCAAATGACAAATCTTAGAAACTGTTTTCAGTAGTGCTTTGGGAAAGTGTTCATTTCTGCTGTTCCTGAATGTGAGTGTATTAGCCGGAAATTCCTTGAATGTGAATGAGATAGAGATAACATATCAGAGAAACTAAAAAGTGCAGGGATTTAAATAATTTATGCAAGGAATTTTGATTGATGTACACATTTGAGAATCTATAAGCCTTTTGTACATGGAAAATATTTTCACAAAGTCTCAAAGGGAATACCAGCTCTGGAAACATTGTCTTTCGTAGTGCTGTTAGTTTGGATTAGCTTCTGTGTAGCACAGGCAATTTTGGGCTCCTTGATATTCTTAAGGAGTATCTGGTATAATCTCAATTGCTCTTAATTTTTCAGAATCAGACATGTTGATCTGCACCAGCTCGAATAGTATGTGTCCTAGTTGCCTCGGGCAGGCTTCAAAATATGCATCCCTAGACTTTACGTTTGTCCAAATATAATAATCATTTCTTAACTTTTGACATTGTGATCTTCGTGTATCAATTTAATGCTATTTTCTCTTTAGCAATCTCTTGTGCAATCTCAATGAACGGCCTATTTTCTTTTAAAAGTTCCAACTCAGTCAGCGTTATTAGGGAATGGGTTAATAAGAGAATGGTAGCATTATTATCAATTGTAGCATTATGATCAATTATGTCTCCCACATAGCAGCCAACGCTCCTGTTGTGTCATATCTTTATTTTTCCCCTGTAATTTATGGATACATCACTGTGAATCTCTTTATGATATGGTATAATTGTTGTAGGAAGTAAAATTTAAAAAGTGAATGTAGATAAAGACTACTAGTTTGGTCCGGCTACATAAATATGACCATTCCTCATCCGTTAAAACGGACTGCATTGTCCTCCATCCAAGTATTCCTGCTTTTTAAGTCTACTTTGCTATGATGATAGCAGGTTCCACACAATGGTCGGAAAGATCTTTACCTACGCTATGCATATTCAAAGCAATGTCTAATACTGAGAATGCTCTAGGTTCGGCAGGAATTCAGGAGAGTGTCTTAATCGTGTGTGTGAAGTCCTATATTTAAGGAACAATTTCGCCCACTTCTTCTCTAGATTCATACATGTGTTACAGTCAAGAAGCTTCTATATTCCCTACAGCTCACTTGTTCATATGGAACATTTTTCAAAGTAAATCTAAGGTACCCAGGATGTTAACACATTGGCCCTCATTACAACCCTAGCGGTTCAAGACCGCCAGGGCTGTTCTGGAGGAAGCACCGCCAACAGGCTGGCGGTGCTTCCCAGGGCATTACGACCACGGCGGAAGCGCCGCGGTCGCAACGCCAGGGCCGGCGGTTTCCCGCCACAATGGACCCGGTGATTGTAATCCACCAGGGATTATGAGTCCCCCTACCGCCAGGAAAAGGCTGGCAGTACAGGGAGTCGCGGGCCCCTGGTGGCCCCTGCAGCTTTTCACTGTCTGCCATGCAACGGGTGCAACTGCACTCGTCGCACAGCCGCAACAATCCAAATGGAGCCGGCTCCTGTGTTGCGGCCCAGCGGGGATCTCCAAATGGCCGCAGCAGGGATGCGGCTGCATTGGCGGCCGCCCGGCGGTCCGATCTTGGCAGGTGGCTGAGTCGTAATGAGGGCTATTCAGCTATACATGGTGCATTAAACTTGTTGGCAAAGACCTGTTTTGGATGATTGCACCTTTGAACGTGTGATGGTAACTGCCTTTTGGATGACCAAATAGAGGATTATCTTGCCTATGCAAAAGCCTTTTTCTCCACTTCCGGTAAACAGAGACACATAACAGCTGCCAATGTAGCAACTGTAATGCATCTATCATTAAAACCTCAACAACGGACCTATACATACTGAAAAACTGAACAGTGTCATTATGCAGAGAGGACTAGTGCAACTTTGTCACGTACATCGTATTGCTCTGTGTCTTGGTGGAATGTTCAAGGAAAATCAGTGGAAATATATTATGTAAGAAATTCCATCCCATGCTGTTTCCATGTAAAGCCTTCTTGTGGAATATACGCTCTTCATCCTTGATGAATACATCATAGCCCTAGAGAATAGCCAAAGAGCATAGGTGCGCTATGTGTCAGTCATTCTCAACAGTTACTGTGGTTCAGCCTGGAAGAATTTGTTGTGAAACTTGACCATTACTTTGGAGACTTCGTACGTACCACTCCTGGCAATGGGGCTAGTCAGAGGATGGTGTCTTTGCATGGAAATTTAGGATGCGAGCAATGACGGGCCTGGCAAGACTACCGAACATAGGCCACAACACAAGTGTTCTATAGGGCGTTTCAGTTTAAAGCAGTTTTACAAGGAAGGATCTGAGAGCAAATTCACCATCAGCTGCGAAACAAAACCCTAATGCCTACAATTTGTTTATTTTCTTTGATACTCAAGATACAAATGATTATTCTGGAGGGACTGTCAAATCTTCCAACCTGGTCAGTATCTGGAGTATTTATGATGGAAGCCTACTCATCCTTGTCTTCCAGAGCAGAAATCCTTTGTACTGCACCTGCACCACCATGCCACCATTGTTGTTGAGCCCTACTTGTATGTGCTCTACTTTGGAGAGTAGGGATCTAGGCCCAGATTTATGGGCTTCTGATGCAGGACAGCGCAGCAAGTCACCTTGCTGCGCTGCCCTGCATGAAAGAGAAAGGGAAGGAAATAGCTGTATGTATGCAATACGGTGCATTCCTTTCCTTTTCCACTGATGTTGTTCTGGTTGCCTATTGCCAGCGCAGGCCCACTTACTCCATGGTGCGAGTGTGTCTGCATTGCATGCAGGCTCGTTTTTGTGCAGGAAGGAGCGCCTTCCTGCTCAAAAATAATCCTGGGAGTTTTATTCCTCTTTCTATGTGTGCTGCTGCCTATATGCCCTGTAAATAGGGGGATGTGTCAAAATCCATTGGTGATGCATGGGAACACCTACCACGACACCTGTGGAACACCTCCCTAATGCAGAGTAAGGCAACAAACTGGTTTGTGCAACACATTTTGCAGTGCCTTGCCTAGGTCCCTATCCACGAGGTCCTGAGGTAACTATAACTCTTACCCCCACCATGCACAGTTATCTGATCAATAATTTTAGTGCACATTTTCCAGTGACATTAACAATGATGTTATGAAAGATGTCATGAGTGTTGTAATTTGTGGGATAATTAGCAAAGCATGGTGAAGGCGGGAGTTATAGTTACCCTAGGGTGTGAGTTGAAATAACTCTAACTATGACAGCTGAATTTCTATGGTTTGCACATTTAAAATGTGACCCCATAACCTTTGGTTTTTTAAGTGAAATTAATTTCTATGTTTATTTTAAACATAAATACATTTCATTACTATACCTTAATCCAACCACCGCCATGCATGGCCTTCAGCAGTGCAGGTCCGCGGTCGGACTGAGGGCATATGGCCAACCCCTATAACCACTCACCCCTGTGCTGTGCACGCCCCTTGAGCCAAGTCCCACAAAAAAGTGTGAAAAATATAAGAGGCCAAGGTGAAGACACCCTGACCTCTTAGCTCTGGTGCTGGGATCCCAGAGGGACCCCACCCTCATAGAAAAAAATAAATAAATAAATAAATTACCACAAAGTAACTATGGTGTTGCAAATCCATGGAAAAAATTAAAAGAAAAAACAAGTGCAGGCTCCCACACTTGTTTTTCAATAAGCCCTTGGGTGGGCCAGGTTCCCAGGGGGCATTGTTTTTTTTCAAATAGAGGAGGGACCAGAAAGCCCCACCCAAAGCCTCAGGGACCACAACTTCCTAAGGACATTTACTAAATTTGATACTTGGTGGACTGATGCTGGCTCACGCAAGAGGCGGGAGCCGGCTAGGACCATGGGGGCCATGGGGGAGACCTTGAGGCTCCCCTTGCAGTCCAGGATAGCCCGGAAAGGGCAAACGATGACAAAAAAACAATTTGGTGGAACCACGGGGGAGGCCTTGAGGCTCCCTGCAGTCCCAGATAGCTTGTAAAGGGCAAAAACAATTGTAAAAGAAACACAAAAGACAAATAGACTACTGGTGAATGACCCAGACCTTCACATTGAAAGTTGAGGGGTCGACTCCAGATGTATTCATAGTAATTTCCCTCTTTTAATTTCTTTTCAACTACAAATGTTTAAGGCTCATACTGAAAGTTGATCTTACTTTTGATCTTGATCACCGCAAGGGAGCTCCTATCAGAGGAGGAGTCGCTGTCGCTGGTGTCTCCTCCTGTCCCCGTCATGGAGCTTCCCTTGCCCTCTGTTCCTCTGGTGCCTTCAGCCTCCGTACATTCACCCTGCTGGGCCCTGTGGGTTGCAGCTCCCTCCTGGTCCGTTGCCACGGCTCCTCCGCCAGATGATGCTAATGCACACAAGGACAGGGTGACAAAACAAAAAGGGGGGGAACGACACAGGAGACACAAGGTCAATGCCAGCAACAACACCACTGTTGGCGGACACAACACACAGGGAGCAGCCCTATGCACTAGACCATGCACTAACAGTTCTTTGGAAAATCACCTGCCCAAGGGGTTATGCCTAAGCCCATTTGCTGCACACCTGGAACACACAGGAGGCTGACTAGTTGTGGATGGCCACTACCACTATTGGGGTTTGAGTGCCACAGAGCCTTCCTAACAAGGGACCTACCTACCAAGTTCGCTCTGGCCTAGGGGAACACACAGCCCACTTCCCCCACCCAGACACCCCATAAAGCGTGCAGTCAGCTGAAGGAGACTGTACTCACCCCCTTGTGGCTGCTGTGATGCCCTCAAGCGCCCATCCAACTCTGGATATGCCACCACCAGGATCCAGGACATCAGGGGGGTCATGGTGCGACGGGCACCCCTTCCACGTTGGGAGGCCATCCCCAGCTGGGCCTCCACCGTCTTATTGCTCCAGCGGCACAGGTCCTCCCATCTCTTGCGGCAGTGGGTGCTCCGTCTATGATAGAACCCCAGGGTCCGCACCTCCTTGGTGATGGCATTCCAAATACCCTTCTTCTGGTGGGCGCTGACCTACAGGAAAAGTAAAGTAAGAATGGATTTTACTCCCCCGTCCGGTTATTCTTACTCATTGGCCACAACTTCCCAACCATGCCCTGAAACATATACACTGACCATCCTCACATGCAGGCCACAGTCACCCCCACCCCCCCCAAATATCTTCCATCCACGCCACTCCATACATTAATGTCACATCCACCATGCACACAGTGTTCTCACCTGTTTGTCTGGAGGACCGTAGAGTAGCGTGTACTGGGGGAGGACCCCATCCACGAGTTTCTCCAACTCCTCCACAGTGAAGGCAGGGGCCCTTTCCCCAGACACTACAGCCATTGTCGCTTCCAGACTCAGGTCACAGCAGCAATTGCAGTGTAGGTCCTCTCCTGTTGAAGGTCAGGTATCAAATGAGTAAAGAGATAGAAAATGGTGGTCACGTCCACTGCGGTGCGTACCGTCACCGCCGGCGTACAGAAAGAAAAGAAAAAAAAAGTGCAGGCTCCCACACTTGTTTTTCAATAAGCCCTTGGGTGGGCCAGGTTCCCAGGGGGCATTGTTTTTTTTCAAATAGAGGAGGGACCAGAAAGCCCCACCCAAAGCCTCAGGGACCACAACTTCCTAAGGACATTTACTAAATTTGATACAGGGGGGGCCCCCCTGAACCACAGGGAACACCACATCCCCAGGGCAAAATTATTTTCTGCTGTGGGGGAGGATTGACGGCCTCACCAACACCCCCCAGGGACCACCACCTCCCTGGGGCTTTAAATACTATGGTGCATGGGACACGGCCCCTCAAATCCCCAGGCACCACCACCTCCCCAGGGCATTTAACTAATGAGGAGCGGGGCTGTGTGCCCCCCCACAGCCCAAGGGACCACCACCTATCTGAGGCATTGTAGAAATTGACTGTGGGGGGGGCTGCATGTCCCCCAACCCTCAGTCCCAGGGACCCCCTCCTCCCTGGGGCAAATAGTCAAAAATTTAAAGGATGTCCATTTCAGAACCCTAAGCCCAGGGGACCACCACCTCCCCAGGGCTATTTCCCTGTTGGAGGGGGATCATGTGGTCCCTCATGAGGAGCCACTGATTGCCCCGAGGGCTGACATCCCCAAGGGCTGGCTACTGCTATGTCCCGGGGTGCCCACCTCCAGGACATAGCTGTTTGCTTTTGCTTGGTGGGAGTTCCCCACTCTTATCAAGCAAAAGCAAACATAACTCCACTTTCTGAGAGGAGGATCTGTGAAATAGGTCCAGCTGTCAGAAATTAGAGTTTTCATCTCATTGCAGGGAGCTGCTATTAAAAGGAGCTTCTTACTTGGTGGACTGATGCTGGCTCACGCAAGAGGCGGGAGCCGGCTAGGACCATGGGGGAGACCTTGAGGCTCCCCTTGCAGTCCAGGATAGCCCGGAAAGGGCAAACGATGACAAAAAAACAATTCGGTGGAACCACGGAGGAGGCCTTGAGGCTCCCTGCAGTCCCAGATAGCTTGTAAAGGGCAAAAAAAATTGTAAAAGAAACACAAAAGACAAATAGACTACTGGTGAATGACCCAGACCTTCACATTGAAAGTTTAGGGGTCGACTCCAGATGTATTCATAGTAATTTCCCTCTTTTAATTTCTTTTCAACTACAAATGTTTAAGGCTCATACTGAAAGTTGATCTTACTCTTTTTAATTGACGAATACATTTTTCCTTTTCAATTTGTGTAGATATATCTCATTCTAAGTATATCATCCATCAAAGCATAAAATGCTCTCGTTCTCTCTCTGTTATTCGCTTTCTCTCTCTCTCTCCTTTAATCTGTTTCTCCTACTCACACACCCACTCAGACCCTTACACACCCACTCACAGACCCACTCAAGCACTCATGCACTCACTCACAGTCCCAATCAGACTCTAGTGTACCCACTCACAAACACAGTCAGACCCTCACAAACCCACTAACAGACCCACTCAGACACTCACGCACCAACTCACAGACCCACTCAGACTCTCACATACCCACTCAAAGACCCACTGACACCCTCATGCAGCCACTCACAGACCCGCACAGACACTGACACACCCACTAAGACACTGATGCATGCATTCTCCCACCCAGAGACTCTCACAGCCACTCTCACCACCAGATACACCCTCTTACACGTATTCTCACACCCAGAGAGATAGGTTGCGGCCAACTCCCACCACACATGGCAAAAGGGCCATGTGCAGAGTAGGATTAGGTGGTTCAGGGGGTTGACCTCAGGGAATGGCTGCAAGCCAGGCCTTGCGGTCAAACTCTGCTGTGCACGGGCAAAGGCCATGCACGGTGCAAGGTTGGGTACTAGTAGTTGGTTGGCTGCAGGCCCTGTGGCCAACTACCGCTGCGCATGAATGAATGCCGTGTACAGAGGTGGTTGGATTAACATGTAGTAAAAATGTTGCTGCAAATATTAGATCGATATTATCAATGATGTTACCAAAGATGTCATGAGTGCTGTAATTTGTGGGGTAATTAGCGTGCATGGCAAGGGTGCGAGATGTAGTTACCTTAGGGCACAAGGTATAGTTACTTGAGATAAGTCAACTTTAACAGCTGGATTTCTATGCTTTTGTACATTTAAAATGTGAGCCTAACTATAACGTCCCTGTAACCTTTGTTTCATACATGCCTATATATATACATATATATATGTATATATATATGTATATATATAGTAATGTAAATAATATAGTTATGCCACACCAGTGCACAGTACATGTTTTTGGGTTACAAGTACTGTGCATTGTTCCGTCCTAGATTCAGCAAGACCGAACTGGAAAAAATTGGGGACCATGACAAAAATGAAATCCTTTCCTATAGTCAAGGTCTTGTGATTGTGGCAGCTAATCCACTAGTGACAGCTGGATGGTCAATTAGGTTAGATAACAGAGAAGGCAGAGGAGGAAAGAGGGAAATCTTCTAAGTTCAAGCCTTGGGGTGGAAAGCACATAGATAGTCATAGAGGATAGCTGGAAAGAAAGATAGTCAGGAGTCTGGCCAGACTTGCTAACCCACAACCCTGGGAAGAAAAAGTAGAATTGGGTGGTCAAGCAGGCCAGGGGTCATTAAGGACATTTACAAAAGTGTAGAGTGCAAACAAGGAAGACAAGTCAATGCCCTGAGTGCAGAATACATAAAGGTGGACAGATAGTCCATGTGGCAGAAAAGAGCAGTCTGGTGGTAGAAGTTCTTCTGTGCTCAGAAAAAAGAGGGTCACTGGTTTCAGGGCTGAGAAGGGGCTTTCAGTCACTAACCAAAGGTCACAGCAATGTGACTTCAGCAGCCAATCACAGTGACAAAGCAGTTGTAAGGCAATCAGATATGTCAGGATACAGCAAGGGTAGGTGAAGATGGGGAAGCTCACAAGGGGCAGGTATACTACAGCAAAAGAGCAGGAAACTTGTAAAGGTCACAGAGGAAGGATGAGGGGTATGCTTGTTGGAGGTATGGAACAAAAGGCATAAAGGGGTGGTATGATACAGCAATTTACCACAACACATAAAGCAAGCCACTGACGGCTGGAGTCAAGAAAGTGGACTACGTCAGGGGTCATAGGTCAAAAAGCAAATATTGTATCCCAAATGGTGGTGATGGGAAGGCCATTCATACAGGTTGGCCAGGGGTCATAGTCATGTAACATTAAACAGCCAAACGTGAGCTCCACTAGTGGGAGAGAGCTGATTAGTCATGGTGCAATCAATCAGAAATCAATCAATCAGAAAATTTGTAAAGCGCGCTACATACCCGTGAGGGTTTCAAGGCGCTGGGGGGGGTGCTGCTACTGCATGAGAGCCATGTCTTGAGGAGTTTTCTGAAGGAAAGAAGGTCCTGGGTCTGCGTAGATCCGACGGGAGGGTGCTCCAGGTCTTGGAGGCGAGGTACGAGAAAGATCTGCTGCCGGAAGATTTGCACCGGATGCGGGGATGGAGGCGAGAGCGAGGTTTGCGGAGCGGAGATGTCGGGTGGGGGTGTAGAAGCTGAGTCTGTTGTTCAGGTATGTTGGTCCGGTGTTGTGGAGTGCCTTGTGTGCGTGGGTGAGGAGCCTGAAGGTGATCCTCTTGTTGACAGGGAGCCAGTGAAGGTCTCTTAGGTGGGGGTGATGTGGCAGTTGCGAGGGATGTTGAGGATGAGTAAGGGAATGGAAGAAAGATGGAAGTTCGTCAGGTGTAGGTCACTGTCAACAGGGTAGGGAACATGAAGTATCAAAGACGGCAGGTAAAATCTTGTAGGAACAATAAGAAGCAGTTTGGCAAGGTCAACGCTCATGTTTACCAGCAGTCATCAACCAATAGGGGTCAAACTTCTTGCAAGGTTATCTCCAACTACTTCACAACAATATTGCATGACATGGAACCTTTAATCCTTTCTAAGTCTACAGTCCTGTCTCTGACAACACATGTGGTTGTTTAATCAGTCACTATCTCCATTGACCCCATGTACCCCTTGTAAATTCCAGAGTTGCACTAGATATGCACATATGTATACTTGCTGGTCCAGAAAACACTTTAGTAGGTACTGTTTATACAACTTACAAGAAGCCAGTTGAATGCATGGTGGATTTTCCTTTTCATTGCCCCTTGCTGAAAATGTCACTAACACTTTAATTCAACACAATTTGCTACTATCAGCACAACAATCAAAGATGTGATCAGAAATGTAACCAGTTGAGTACATACCTTCAATTTAGTAGCACCATTGAAATTCTCATTCATTGTAAATCTCATTCTGGGCCTAGGAATATGCAAATTTTGCACTGTTTATGAAGAACTTTATAGTACAGAGTTTGCGGTCCAAACCTACCCATGTACTACCTTGCTTTCTTACCCTAGCTATAGACTGTAAGACAGTATACAACAATTTGAGACATTCAGACCAAAACTATACCATAGCAGTTTGTTTTATCTTAAATATTACTCATGCTGCATGTTCTGTTCGTGTGTGTAATATGTGTTATCTTTTTCGAACAAGGCTTCCAATACAAGAAACAAAGTCACCACCTTCATGATTACAGTCGGTAACTGGATAAAAGCCAGCTGTCTCATGCTCTGCACCGACAAGACAGGAGTAGAGATCTTCGGCAAGAGCACCTCACTATTAGTTTCTAAATGGTAGCTGGATAGTCGGACCCACAACAACAACCTCAGAATCATCATCAACAGCAAACTGGACATGATTACACAAGTCGTCAAAGATGTCACTTTATTCTGCTTCCACACCCTGAAGATGATAAGGAAGATCTTCATATAGTTAAAAGCAGTACCAGAAAAACATTCACTCACACCTTAGTCACTAGTCAGTTGAAATACTGGAACAGCCTCTATAACTAGATCACGAGCAGCTCTCCAAAAGACTGCAATCCACTCAGAAATTGGCAGCCAGATTCATACTCAAACTTACACGCAGCTCCTGATACACAACATTCTCATTTCAAAAACACTCACACAGACATATTTAAGGTCCTACACAACTTTCCTGAATTCTTAGCACACCAAACCTTCCCCAGAACAACACATGCCCTTGAGCATTGCAGAAATAGGGATACAGAATGATACTGCAGTAGACAAACATACATGGGGAGATCAGAACAGCACACCAGGAGTTCCAGAAATCACAAGTGAAATAGAAAACAATAAATCATCAGTAAAGAAGCGTCTGCACTGTTCTCAAAAAGCACACTTCCTTTTGATTCAGTCTGGGTCAAAAGCAGCATTTTCTTCCTTGCAAGCCTTTGACCACCCATGAGATCAGGACTTGAACATGGTCATCTATAAAAGCCACGTCTGCCACTAATCATTGTTTGTTATTCAGTTAACTGCAGATGCCGTTGGCTCTGTTTCAGCACTTTCTGTTCTTGTGATGCCAGTGCTCTTCTGGGGCGTTCACCATATGCTCATTTTCAAATCTGAAAAGACAAAAAAAAAACACAACATACAACTGTTCTAGACTAATGCTAACATGTGAACATGCAACATAAGTAAGAGTTAACTTACCATCCTTGGGGAGGGCTCTTCCATCACAGAATACTTAGCACACATCACCTTTATGATTTTGTTGGACCCTAAAGAGAGTAAGAGACAATAACTTCAGTATTGTGATTGGCGCGCTGTGATTCCAACAATGTACTGCAATACGCACAAAAATACAGATACTTGGAAGAATGCAGTTACTTGGACATCATACATAGCGTACTGCAAATTCAACATTGAACTACCAATTGATAAAGATACTGTGAGTCAACAGTATCCAAGTATTATTCAGTACAGAACTAAATGTAAACTGTATGTGCTAGACTCAAAATTGCATCTTCCTTAAAAGACTTGCGCATTGTGAAATAACAGCACCTTCAGGAACACTACCTATGTTTTGGAAACCTATGAACAGTATAGAATTACTTAATGCAGATTGCATTGCCTAAGTATGAACACCAAAGTGGTCTAATCCCAAACACATATTCCAGGTATTGTAGTAAAACCAAGAAGAAGGAACAAACAACTAGAGGAGCTATGGTGCCTAAGCATAGCTCTACATTTCCTTCTATCCCTAGATGTACATTCTTGTACCACGTTAGACACTAACATCTTGGGAGAAAGAAGAAATGGACCGGTAAGCAATCTACCCTAGTAGCACTGGGTGGGATAGCTAGAGTTGGCAGTTCGGTCGCAAACATATGTCTAAAGTGTATGTTTTCCTACAGTTGACGTGACAAAAGGATCGTTCAACCACACAGCAGTCATGAAGATGACACTCATCCTCAATCAACCCATGCAACATTGAGGCAGTTAAGAGTAAGACATATTTTCTCTCTAATCCCATTCCTCTTTCCCGTGGGGATCACATTGTTTATAAATGTTTATAGGTTGCCTGCTGAAAGCAGTTAGTCCTTTAGTGGAGTTCGTTAAAAGCTTCTGTGGCACCATCACATCTCCATGAGATCATACTCCATCAGGTTAGTGCTCGGAGCTACTAATCCTAGTCTTGTCTGAATGTGATGGATTCAGAGACTCCTTCTCTAACGGAGGTGATAAATCTCTTGATAGCCTTATAAAGTCATTCTAGAGACATCAGGCAGCCCCGGCGACAAACACAAAAGGACACTAGATGACCCAAACATAGATTAGATATTTTGCAAGCTTCTCCAAGTGACCAGGGTTCAGAGTGGGGACACATTCAACACTCAAAAACAATTCCCTTAGTAAAACCTAAAACTTTCATTCATGCAGACCCTGCCTCCACACCTCCAACATTTGAGTCCCAGGGAGCTGCTGGACCTCTTTTACATGTTGTCACACCTCCTGTAGTACCACTGTCTCCCCAGAATGGTGCTTTGTTTTCCTGTCAACTTTGTGACTTTCCTTAACCAACGTCATCTACATTTTATGTGTAGCATACTTTCCGGATAACCAGTCTAAGGTGGACTTTGTTCTTTCTTATCTGGGGGGGACTGCAGCCTCCTGGTAAATTCCTTTTGTAGATAGGAATGATCCTCCACTTTTATATGATTTTGTTGTTTTCAAGTATGAGATGAAGAAGTTGTTTGATCATCTAAAATCTGTGCAATCAGTTGACTCAGAATTCCTTAAAAAGGGTAACAAGGATCTACTTACTTATCTCACTTTGGGCCTGATTCTAACTTTGGAGGACGGTGTTAAACCGTCCCAAAAGTGGCGGATATACCACCTACCGTATTACGAGTTCCATAGGATATAATGGACTCGTAATACGGTAGGTGGTATATCCGCCACTTTTGGGACGGTTTAACACCGTCCTCCAAAGTTAGAATCAGGCCCTTTGTTCCATCGTATGGTTGCAAAGTCCAAGTGGCCCAAAAAAATGCAATCTTCTTTATTTTACAATGGTCTCCATGACAAATTGAACGACCCGCTGGCTCAAGTCATGACCCCACCTAAAACTTGCATGGATCTGGTGGATTTAGTTGTGAAGTTAGATCACCGTCTTCAAGAAATTAATGGAGATCAAACCAAATGTGATGCAAAGGTTGTGATAGTACGTGAAAGAAGACGAGAAGGTAGAACCAGAATCAATGTAGATTGAGGATCTTCATGGTACACTGTCACTAGAAGAATGCCAACTCCGCCATGAACAGACATTACACTTCTACTGTGGCAACGGAAGTCACGTTTTGAAAGAACTGCATTGTGAAAGCAAGAACAAAAATGAAAGCCATGACAAAGGAAGAAGAGGGAAACATGACTACCCGGTTGTTCAAGAGGCCAAACCTCCATGTAGTCCCACCATCTGGTCATCACCTCCCAAAGTAATCCCAGGAACCCACATTCTCATTTCCACATCAATGCAACAGACCTGTGGCCAGCTGGGTGTAATTGGACTGAGACTATTAGGTTTGATTTGCTTCGTGCACCACAGTTCAACATTATACTGGGGACTCAGTGGCTCCATGAACACAAATAAATTGGACTAAAATAACTCAGACATTTGTATTGCCCTATTGTGCAATATCATGCACTTTAGTGAACCTTAGAATGGCAATTTTCTCCCAAGTTCACCAAGAAAATGAACAATCCAACATTCCAACACCACACCAGAGTTTTGCAAATAATTGGATACTTTACCTCCTCATCAGCCTTTTGATTACCAGATGGATCTACAACCGGGAGGCCACTTACTGTGCAGTTGCATTTATGCCCTTACTGAATGGGAGAATCTCCATTTATGTGACTTCTTTCAACCCTTCAGGTCACCAGTTCCATTACCCCTTTCTCAGTTTCAAAGGTTGGTTTTGAACACCAGACATCCATCGATTATAGAGCACTGAAACATATCACGATAAATAAATGGTACCCGGTAGCCGTGATCTCAACCTTACATGATCGAGTGAAGGAAGCTTTCAGTTACATCAAACTGGATCATAGTGGGGCATACCATCTTGCACAAGTCTGTGAGGGTGAGTTGGAAGACCACTTTTCATACCAAATTTGGCCTCTATGAACATCTCAGCATGCCTTTCAGACTTTGTAATGCCCTCCCGCCTTCCAGTACTTCATCAACCAAGTCCCTATGAATTCATAGATATATTTGCAGTGTCTATGTAGATGACATTTTGATTTATTCGAGCTTCTTAGAAGACTATATCAGCCATGTGGCAGCAGTCCTACAGAAATTACATGAAAATAGACCATTTGCCAATCTTGAGAAGTGCCTGCTCCTTAGCACAACAGTCAAACCCATCTGGCATCCAGATGAACCCAAAGATGGTTGAGGCCATATTACAAGGTGTCATAGAATGTGAAGAAATTACAAAGTTTCCTTGGCATCACCGAATTTTATAGGCGCTTTATAGCCAAATTTCAAGTGCAGTGTCACCTATCACCAAACTCCTGAGGACAGATTAAAATTCCTTTGGGATCCAGGTGCTTAAAAAGTCTTTGACTGTTGAAGGAAAAATTCACTATATCCCCCCAAAACTTTGTCATTCTGATTCATCACAACCCTTCTGAGTGTAGACTGATGTCTCACAGATAACAGTCAGGGACTGCTTTCATAATGAGGTCTTGACAGCAACCTGTAGCATATTTTCCTAAAAGACTAAGGGCCAGTTGTAGGAAACGTTTAGCGAGTCGCAAACGGCAAAAATTGCCGTTTGCGACTCGCTAAACGCGTTTCCCAATGCAGAAATGCATATTGCGAGTCGGTACCGACTCGCAATATGCATTTCAAAATCGCAAATAGGAAGGGGTGTTCCCTTCCTATTTGCGAGTCTGAGTGGTATGCAATACCATTTACGACCGCGTACGCGGTCGCAAATGGTATCGCAGTTACCATCCACTTCAAGTGGATGGTAACCCACTCGCAAATTGGAAGGGGTCCCCATGGGACCCCTTCCACTTTGTGAATGGATCCAAAAATATTTTTTCAGGGCAGGGAGTGGTCCAAGGGACCACTCCCTGCCCTGAAAAAATACCGAAACTAAAGGTTTCGTTTTTTTTTTAAGTGCAGTTCGTTTTCCTTTAAGGAAAACGGGCTACACTTAAAAAAAAAAAACTGCTTTATTGAAAGCAGTCACGAACATGGAGGTCTGCTGACGACAGCAGGCCTCCATGTTTGCGAGTGCCTATACTCGCTATGGGGCCGCAATTTGCGACCCACCTCATGAATATTAATGAGGTGGGTCATTGCGACCCCATAGCGAGTTGCAGTCGGTGTCTGAGACACCGTACTGCATACCAATTTGCGACTTGCAAATTGCGAGTCGCAGGGACTCGCAATTTGCAAGTCGCAAATTGGCGTTTTGCTACATCTGGCCCTAAGTCCAACAGAGTGTAATTGTGCAGTAGCAGACAGAGAACTGCTAGCCACGAAGTCTGCATTTGAGGAGTGGCCACACTACCTAATGGGGGTTTGCCATACCATAACCATTAGAACAATGGAATGTTAACCCATCTACCCTACTAGCATATAATAAGATGATTAGAGTTGGGACTTAGGTGGCAAACATGTGTCTAAAATGTATTTGTTTACCTACTGTAATGAGACTGACAGATCATTCAAACACACAGCAGCGATGAGGAGAACTCTCATCCTCCAGCATCCTGTGCAACGTTGAGGTAGTCAAATGTAAGATTTCTTTCCTTTCATATTCTGTTCTTTTTCCCGTGGGGGACCTACTGGTTCCCCAGTGCTTGTGGATTTTTTTGTGAGCAGTACGCTTTTTAGTGTAGTTGGGAAAAGCTTCTGTGGCACCATCACCTCTCTACAAGATCACACAATGACAGGTTAGTGCTCAGCACCTGATGCCATCAACCATCCAGACACCTCCGCCCCACAGGGCTCCTACTTGGGCTCATTGTACATATTCACAGAAGCAGATCAGGAGTACAGGAGTACAGGTGTTCTCTTAAATCTCTTCTGTGTGGAGCAACCTCCCACACCATATCAGGGATTCCTCTCCTCTTCCGGAATTACGTAAGAAGCTGAAGCCCTGGCTTTTTATTCAACTGACCTACACAAGGCAGGGCAAGACACACACACCTGCTCAGCACCACGATACACTTGCGGCTGATAGAGCACTTTAGAAATACACATAGCATAACACAGTGAGGCACTAGATAACCCAGAGACATTTTCAAAGAAGTGGCATGAATAATTAAATTATGTATAAATAATAAATAATAGTTTTATACACTTTTCTGTACCTATGTATGATAACAGCCTTGAAAAAGGCCTAGGTGTGCCAGCTATTAGAGGCAAAAAGTGTTTGCTGAAAAAGATGTGAATCAAAAAATCAAAAACGTAATAAAGCATTGATCTCAACTTTATATGTATCACTTATATGCACTCAATATGTATAAATTTAGGCCTGAGCTTACTAAGCACTTGCATTTTTCTAGCATCACGTCAACGCAAGACAACGCAAGTGCTCAAGTGACAAAGCCATACAAATTGATATTTGGGTGGCCTTGTGTCATTTTTCAATTACAAAGTAACGTAAGGCAGCATCTTGCACCACCTTGCATTTCCATGCATCAGGGAGGCATTTTATGGGTGGATCATGGAGATTCCTGGGCATCCACCCATGTATTTTGACATAAACCCAGATTTACTTGGTCAGAGAACCTGGGTTTGCACCACAATAGTACACCGAGCCAACCTTGTCATAATGAGGAGAGATGTTGATATTTGTCGTCCTTACTTTCTCTTTCCAAGTGTGGTACTGCAGCACACACACACACAAACAGGGGTGTACCTTACTGCACAAAAATAATGCTACATACAACGCAGGCATCCTCCTACCACGGCACAAGGGTGCCTGCATTGACACTAGGGAAGCAGAAGTGTGCCTGTGCTAGAAGATGAACAGTGCCATATCTTTGTAAATATTGCACAGTTCTGCTCTCCCCCTTCATGCAACGCACTGCAGCAACTTGCTTTGCTCCGTGGTGCTGCATGAAAGATTAATAAATCTGGGCCCGTTTGACTTCGGTGCTCTGCTCTTACCATATGAACTAGAGATGGAACCTATGCAGAGATGTGACTACTCAGACCTTTGATTGAAAATATATCGTGCTGTCTTAAGCCTTCACTATCTTTGGGATTGAATGGTCTGCCTATCCTGCTCTTGATGTTACATATTAAATGTATGGCAGCCATTCTTTAGACTTTATTCCTTTCTAAAGCAATTTTCCAGTAAAGTTTCATAACACTAATCTATAAGGAAGATTACACCGAGGATTCTGCCTCATATAGGATGGCTGTTCTACTGCATAACTATGGAAAATGTTTTGCGGAAGTGTTGGTAAAAAACCTAAGCAGTTTCTTTAATGAACTCTAAATTCCAGTATTTGGATGCTTCTCATTCGTGGGCAATCCATTATAAGAAAACTATAATATGAAATGGTTTTAAACTGATTTCGGCCTATTCGTTTTAACATGTGTCTTTAGAACATGTGGGAGTGTTTCAGGAAATGTTTAGTACAATTAAGCCACAATAAAACTTCGAGTAACATTTTATCCAGTGTTTGTTTATAGCACTTTTCTCACTAACACTGCGGGCGACTCGGTTGTTAAATGAGGATATGCAGCAAAATGCAAATGTTAAGGGGCTAAAACGTAACCGAGACCATTCTTTCTTGAAAGTAACCAGTTAAATGTAAGCGGTTTCTAAAAACAGTGGGAAACCTAAAGGCTTTAGCTATTCAAGGTCACTGTTTTGCTAAAGAGTGTCATGGGAGCACCACCAAAATCGAGAACGTTTAAAGGCATATAATGGGGCAGCTATGTTTTTGAAATCATTTCAAATATCAGATTATTTTCAGCATGCCTGGAAACACAATTCTTTAAAGCTAATCGATCCCCATGATATATATGAGCCAAGTTCCATCGCACTTGCACAATGCAATGTGGTGCATGAGCGACACAACTCAAAAATGAGATTTATGGAGCCATGCCATGCAAGGCCCCTTGCAGAGCCCTGGGTGGCTCCATAAATCTTGAGTAAAGCAATGCAGGACAAATGTCTGCATTGCAATACTGTGCCCAGTGAAGTGTTGCATGGGTGTTCCTACTCAACATCCATGATCATTCCCAGATTTACCAGAGACCTGCCAAACGCTACACCCTCCCAGGTGAGACGTAGTGAAAAGAAATGTGTTTATTTCTAATTGTTACTTTACTACAGAATGCAGCACACATAGAAAGAGCAATATGCCTCAGGGGATTGCTTTTGTGCAGGAAGTTGCTGCTTCCTGCAAAAAAAAAACAACCATCCTTCTTACAAAGCAGGCACCCCTGGACCATGGTCCAAAGATGCCTGTGTTTGGTGCTCAGGTGCCAAAATGGCACCAGCGCAGGCCAAACGGTAGGAATGTGCCATATTCTTTTAAATATGGCACATTCCTGCCCTTTCCCTGTGGCACAGCTCTGTGCCAAAATATCATAAATAGAGCCCTAGTTTGGGGTGGGATCAAATTCAGACATGTCTTATGAAATTAAAGCCAGGTTCTTTTGAGGGAGTCCTTCAGTTTAAATGGAATAATCCATATACAGATAAATATCAGTGTTAGGGCTTTGAGAATTGAAAAGTAGGTCCATATTTCTCCATAAGTGCATTAGTTGTAATTTAGCGAGCTAAACAGGTGTTTTTGTTACATAAGACATTGTTAAATGGCTACTAAATAGTGCCAATAAAAAGTTAAATAAAATACATAATAATCACATTTACAGAGTGAACTATAAAATGTGTACTATAGTTTACATGATCCCTTGTATTAGCAACTTTTCTTTTGGGACATTTCTTTAAAATGCCTTTCCATGTAAGTAATGATAAAAATATTCTTGATAATAATCATTTTACCTGGACTTACAAGAGGGCCTGAAACTGCACTAACTTGTGGAAATATTGTTACAGACTTAGGGCCATATTTATACTTTTTGACGCAAAACTGCGCCGCCGCAGTTTTGCGTAAAAATTTTTACCGCCGGCTAACGCCATTTCGTAGCGTTGTGCGGGTGTCAAATTTATACTTTGATGCACGGCGGCACAATCAACAGATGGGAGTCATTTTTTTTTACGCACATCGCGGTGTCAAGTCGTAAAGGAAAACGTCATTTTTTTTTACGCAATATCATCAAGAATACCCGCAAACACTGCCATTTCAGCAGAGGAGAGCCATAATGGATCCCAGATGCCACAACAGACCCCAGGAAGATGACAACAGACCAGGAACCAGCCAGGACGATCCATACAAGAACCAGGACATATATAGAAAAAAAAGAAAGTGTCGCTTCAGTGCAGAGGAGCAGGAAATCCTGGTTAAAGAGGTGACGGAACACCAGCACCAACTGTTTATCACCTCTAAGTTGCCAATCAGTAGGAGAGAGGCCATATAGCAACAAATTGTTGACAAGATCAACAGTGTGGCTGAAGTACGCAGGACAGTCACCGAGTGTAAGAAACGCTGGCATGACTGCAAACGTAGGACAAAGGTAAAAATGGCCAGGAACAGGAAGGCAGCACTGCAGACTGGAGGTGGGAGTCCAGCACACCGGGAGGCCCTGGACCACATGGAGGAGATGGTCGCAGCCGTCATCGCTGAAGAGATCGTCACAGGGATTCAAGGATAGGACAGCGCAGACTACCACGAGACAACGCACATGCAGAGTAAGTTGCATGGGGAATTAAAATGCAATAATGGTGACTGTAAGCAGGGGGGGAAATACCTACTACACATTGCATGTAAGTCATCATATACATGGAGTGGCATGGGTAAAGGGGTACTGCAGGGGGGCATGGCCTGCACAAACGGAAGCTGGAGCACAACATTACACTACACCAACAACAGTCCCATGGGGGCATGCTGTCATGCCAACAATGGAGCAAAGGGAAAGCCTCGACAGGAGGGAAGGCCACTACGTCAAACTTACATCCTGGCACTCGTCAGCCAACATATCTCCTACATTAACTAGGACCCTATCAGCAATCCTCTAGCCAAAACAACAACTGAAATGTAACTGCCACAACAGTTGACACTACCACCTCTGATCTGTGTGCAGCTCAAGTAGCCAATGGCAGTAACCTCCCCATGGAACATACATACCTAAATTAGGGGGTGAGGATGACATCTGCAACAATCTCCTGAAATAAGACAAAGCCCCCAGTACACTCATATGTCAATGCCCATAGTTGCCACAACCATCAGCCAATGTAAACAGCAATAGGAGCGACACAGCACTAAGGACACACCCATGCTGCATATGTCAGGGTCCATCCTGTGCCTGGCAAACAAGGCAACATCACAAATGTCATACTGCTCAGACAACAGCATTGAGGAGGGGACACATGGAACTGGTCATTGAAATACACCTGCACAGTCAGAGGGGGAAATAGGACACTGATACGATAATCAGGGCAATCCATTGTAACACACATTACCCAACATCAGCAGGACACATTAACAATATCAACATACATATCACATCATAACATTGCCATGCATAGGATATGCTACATGTCAATTAAATTTAAGTCAATGTGAACAATCAGGGATTGGGGCAGGTCCTGAGAGGCAATTGTGCTGCCAGGACCATCAGAACACCCACAGCCAGTGAAAGGTCCCACCATGCGAATGGATATACACGGAGGGTCGAGTTGGACAAAAAGGTGGCTATTCTCTATTTGGTATAAAGCAACATCTAGAGGCAATTAGGCAGACAAGTCTGATAACTCAATATCATACATGGGACACACAGGTGGGCCATAGGCCTAAAACAATGCCCATATGAAGGACAGCAGATACCAATACCAAACAAGATCACAAAGTGAATTCATCAAAAGGCAGGCATGTTACGTCAAAATTGTCACAACACAGACACACTAATTGTACCCTGTTTCATTGCAGAGGAAGATGGATCTCCTGCCGATATGCCTGTCCCAGATTTCCCTGACGACATGGATGACAAGCCCATAAACATTCCCCTGGAGACCATCCAAAAGGTCCTAAAAACCCTCCAGACCCCACCTTCAGTCACAAGGAGGAGCACAGAACAAGCAGCCATCACAGAAGAACCACCCACCACCCCAATTGCAAGACCTGCCAGCTCCTATACAGCTGAGGACTCTGACGACACTGGCACCAGCTTTGAAAGAACTGTAGTTGGAGTACAGCGGGAGCTGGCCAAGGAGGTGCGGGTGGGGATGCAAACTATGACAGCCAGCCTTGAGGGGGTGCGCTCGTGCATGATGTCATCTGCAGATCAGGCAGCAGCTATGCAAGCCCTAACATCCATACTGCAAGGACTACAAGAAACTGTCAAGGAATTCACCACTGCAGTAAGGGAGTTGCCACAACACCTCGCACCCCAAACTTTCCACTGCATGCACGAATGCAGTCATGACTCCCTCAGGGCCGACCTGGCTGCCTACCATCATGATGTGGCTGCTATTCTCAAAAACCAGCAGGCCCTCCTTGCTACAGTACTGCCCTTAAGAACTTCACACAGAGCAGCCACCGGGATGTCTGACTCCACGTCTTCTAACACTGAGGTGTGTGTTGCCCCTTCACAACCAACAACAAGGACGAAGCAGGCAGCACACACATCAGAAGATGAAGACATGGAACAGATCACATTCACAAGGAAGAGTACCCGGAAGCACTAGTCCCTGCACCATGGCCTACTTCGACCAAGGTCCTACGTATTGTCAAATGCCAGTCTCACTACAACTATACTCAATGACTGTTCTGCTAAACACTGTATAACTTGTCAGCATTGCCAGTGAATGTCTCTCTCCTGCAAATTGGCAAATCCTGTCCCTCTGCACTGTCGGTAACATCACCCCAGCATGTCAGGAGCATTATCCACACCCCTTCTGTAGGAACACCATGTAAGATTTCACCAGAACGGACTCAGCAAACATGGACAATGTACATATTGCACTACAGCACCTATCAATAAATAGCACTTGCACACCAAATATGTCTCTGTGTAATTTGACACATCAACTGTGCAGTAGATAACACAAAAGTGCCTGTGTGACAACCATGTAGCTTGTCAATACAACTGTCCTGACATCATGTAGTCAGATACATCTGTGCAGTGGCCAGGATTGCATCATAGCCTGCCCATCCTGAGGAGAATAACTGATGAAGGGAGAAACCACACACAATCATGCTGTGTTGGACAGAATAATGCTTCATCAAGAGAAATCAAAGTCAACTAATGGTGGCTGATAAATGTTGTCACCATGCAATACTAATACATTGAATTATGCAGTCTAATCTAAGCAAACACAACTAAACACTGCATCAATCAACCTTTCTGAGTAAACTTCCAAATAGGTAATCATGCTGATTTTTGGCATAAATGATCTATGTCAGTTATGAAGACAAGAAGACAAGATTGTTAACAAGACCTCATCTTCAAAGATGTCCCTGAACATCACACTGCAGTCCGACCTAAAAAATTCCCCACAATACCAAGTCTGGAAGTACACTTTGTGATGTACAAAACATACTCATCGACACAAATCCTTTGTGATCCATGTAAACTCCAAATGGTGGTTCTATCAAATGGTGGATACTTACCAAGTTAGCACAGGGGTAGCTGCCATTTTAAACCTCTGTTTTCTTTGGTTTGTAGCATAGGACACAAATGTCATAGAACAACAATCACCTACACTGATGGCAAGGCCATGATCAAGTAGTAGTTAACACATAATGCAAAGGGATAACTATATATTTATTCATAAGTAATCACACCAGAGGCAACTAAGGGAAAAGTCATACCTACACTAATCTAACCTGACTACTCCTTACCCACAACTGTCCCTAACTAACCTAAGCTAAACTTACTCTACACATATAACGAATCGATCTAAACATCAACCCCCCACCCACCATTATGAGACAGGACACATGCAGGACAACACATACTGACCTACACACATACTATACTATCCGCCGTGGCTGGGGCCACTTGGGGAGAACCGGTGGTTGTGGTGGTGGTGGCGGCTGTAGTGGGCAACATTGGGCCACCCTGTGGTGAAGCCCACCATGCTCCGGAGGCCCGATCCGACTGGTATTTTCGGGCCATCCGTCGGAACCCCGACTGTACCTGCAGTATGTGTCGATACCTCATGGCCCGCCTCTCAAATTCATGCCTTTGTGCGGCACTCATGTTTGCAGCTGTGAAGACAAAGAGCAACTATTTACCATAGGAACTGCATTGTGTGGAATAGCACAAGTGGTCAATCTGACTATACATTTACTGTAGTTGTAACAGCTCATATCACCATATAGATCATTGAAAGTCTCAGAGGAAGTACATGGGAAGCCTGCATACAAAGGTCATCTCACACATAGCATATACAATAATCTACACGATGGGTAACATCAGCCAATAACTTGTCATCATAAAAATTACAAATGCAGCCAACAATCATGCTGCACCTCCTCCGCCTATTGCCTGGACTACATATGTCAGTGTATGTGATAACAATCACAAACCTCAAGATCTGCAATTTGTAATGGGATTCGCTAGTATAGAACTCATGTGCCATAACCGAGTGTGTACACTAGGTTCAAAACAAAGTTTCAAATGGTCACAAGTATGTGTAACATACTGGTTGCTTCAGTCCTAGGTACTCTATTTCCAAACACATGCCTGTCTTTGAGGGGGAGGTGGGAAGAATAACCAACAATCCCAAAATAGATGCACACCCAGGAGTGGATAGAAACCTCAACATGTTTTTGCCTCCACACACACACCACCAGTGAAGGGCTATCAACAAATTGGAGTCAGCTAAACCTTGTCCTATCCAAGGTCCACACATGTCAAAATGTACTGACCTAGGGCAACATCACATACTTACAGTGAGGCATATTTTTCTACAGACACAGAGGAGCAAGAACACCCATGATCATGAATAGCATGCACACTTAGGCCGTTGCACTCTAGTCCCACACACTTCTAGTACAACTTGTGGAAGTACATGCCCCCGAAGATGCAACCTACAGTGTGCTCAGTACATTGGTTACTAGGGAAGCAGCAGATTTCAGACAAGCCATTTGCAGAAGCTATCTGGGAGAATGTCAGTCTGACATGCAGACTCAGTCCGAGACGAGTCCCAGTGCAACTCTTACATTAACTAGTGTATTCCACATGACTCACCCCATTTCCCATAGCGGGCACTACAGGAATGGCCTACAGACCCAAAATCAGACAAATGGATAAGCATAGGTCAACTCAAAATGAAGTGATATCCCACTAATGGAACAAGACTAATAATTGGGCAGCGCATCAAACCTTGCAATGTGTTCAACGCACAGTAGTCCATCACACATCACCAGCAAACACAAAACATACCACACATGCAACACTCACTGTAGGTGTCGGGGTCCTCAAAACGAGCCACCTCTCCCACTGTGTACGGTGCAGGTCCACCTGTAAAGCATGAAAAGAAGAATATACTCAGAATCCGTGCACTGACAAACAATTGCAAATACAAACACAATGTGATAATATGACGTGAGTAATAAAACACTTTCACACATGCTCATACTGCATGGAATTATTCATGCGCAACATTTACATCGGATGAGTCTCCTGCTACAGTTACACACACTTCTACACACATGCAGTGGCCCGGACTGTCATGTGGTGGCAAAGATGCACCTCCATTAGTATGCAGCAACAATATAGGTGTGCATTCATCTCATCATGTGCATCCAAGAGAGACATCCAAATGCTGGTTACTTGAGGACTGCCTGACCTGTCAAACAGCCTATGTGGTCATGACACATATGTGACAGATAGGTACATGGTACAGAGGGCCAGGTACTTTGGCAATACCTCATGTTGTTACAGTTTCATACATTGATGTGTCCAAACAATGGTGATTGGCACCAAACATAGATGTTTGTACCCTAGTCCATACCTTTGGACTGCCATCCCTATTCTGATTTGGGCACAAGTGACAAAAAAAACCTGTCTAATATGTTAGGTGAGGGCACCTGAGTCCTTTACAAATATGGTTCATGCTCAGATCTGGCATGTAACAATTAAATGTGAAGGAGCACATTTATCACAACAAGGCATGGCACTTCCGTGAACATTTTCCCTACACACCAACCAGACACACATGTGACATATGTGTGGGCCACATTGCTAAATTCAATTGACGTGAAGGCAGCACTCATTTTCAGCATCATGTAGGGTTTAAAAATGTCAGTCTAGCTATAGCGTCAACATATGTAGGTATGATGTTTCTACATCCATACTTCACTGGCTATTGTGACCTGTAGAGTCCTGATTGCGTCATTAATGTGTCGCTTGTCTGACACAAAGGCGGCACTACATTACATTCTGCTACAAGCAACCTGTATGTGTGGAAAACATGAGCTGCCTGACTGCTAGCATTTGTCATCCTTCACATAGTGCATCAATTACCCTGTATGTTTCCCTAGGATTACACACACTCAGCTACTTATCTGGCAGATTGGATAACAATCATCACATGTCACAACACAGCTTTAAATTGTGCACATTTCCATGATCTGTACTCACCAACATGGCCACCAATCCTGATTCCCAGGTGGTCCAGCAGATCTTGCTCCCTGGAGATCAGATCAGCCCAGCGGTGCTTCAATTAATGGTCATTCCGTTGGCTACCATATAGACGCACCAAGTGATGGCGCACCTTCCCCCACCGGACTTTTTGGGCCTCCGTGTGATACCCCTGTTTCACCCTACCCCCAGCCTCCAGCATAAGTGGGAGGAAATGGCAAACAAGCCATATAAACCCCCCCAATTCCTCCTCACCCATCCTGGAAAGCCGTGGCCTACCAGACATTTAAGCACTGAAAAAGGGGAAAAAGTAGGAGAAAAAAAAGAAAAGGGGGAAATGGGGAAAGTTAGAGTGGGGAAATACAAAGAAAACTTAACAAAAAGAAGAGCCCAACTATCCCCTATATCACAGTACCCACAACAGACTCCCACAGACAATATATACAACACTGGACTTGACAAATTTATACAACACAGACTCAGACAGTATTCTACAACAAGATAATGATGACAAAACAACAAGTGAGATGGCACACTGGACACAAAAGCACTAATACACAGGACAACACTTTGCACACAGCCACACAGTCTAGAATAATCAGAGACTGCAAAGGTAAAGTGAAAGTACACCCACTGTACAGATTCTGTAAACAGGATATCCTATTACATCACATCCTGCATAAAATGACCGCCGTTTTTTCCATTATGCGTCATATTTTCACGCATACAGCTTGTGCGTCATATTTTTGACGCACAGGAGTGCAGATAATGCAGAGTCAAAATATTTTTAATAATTGGAATATAATATTTGTTTGCGCCATATTTTACAGTTCTAGAGGTGAAAATTAAGCCGCAGCAAATTATGATATCTATTTATGAAAAATATTTTTGACTCTGCATTATCTGCACTCCTGTGCGTCAAAATTTATGACGCACAAGCTGTATGCGTGGAAATATGACGCATAATGGAAAAAACGGCGGCCATGTTATGCAGGATATTATGATATCTATTTATGAAAAATATTTTTGACTCTGGATTATCTGCACTCCTGTGTGTCAAAAATTATGACGCACAAGCTGTATGCGTGAAAATATGACGCATTATGACAAATATGTATTTCATTTGTCCAAATGAGAAATGGAATTTTGCATGACCAAACGGTGCTAAGTGATAAACTTTGGGGTTAGCTATAGCAAATGTCCCTTATAGGATATATAGAAGGTATTCACAGTGCAATAGTAATGATTGCCCAGAATGGATATTACTCATAATTGTGCACATATGTAGGTAATTGCTGATTGCTAATTTCAAAATATGAAAGAGATACCAGGATGTATTCCTTAGCAAAATTGTGTCCACATGTATCAAGCTATTCCAAATTGCATAAAGGCCAATTAGGTAGTGCAATTGTAGCCTAAACCTTTTTTGGGGGTAACCATGTCCTAATTACGAGTTAATGTATCTAAAATGTGTTTCACTATTGACATGGAGGGCACACATGCGCCTTATGCATGTGTGCGCTTCACATGTGCATAAAAAATGTATATTTGGGGTGCAGAAGAGGAGGACTTAGGCCTCCAGCACCCTGGGGTTTGCTGTTCCTGACTTTCAACTTTATCCAAGGTTTTCCCAAATTCAGTAATGCGAAACCATTGGCAGCAGGCCCATGGAAGCAAATTGGGTATGATTCCCTGTTTGCTAATCTGTAATCCCATTTGCCCATTTGACGTTTGCCCTATTGATTCTTTGGAGAATTCTGACATACCATTTAGCATTGATTTAATAGCAAATTCTCAACGTTCCGTATGTCATGATAGCAAATAGGGTGTTGATGTATGTGGCCCTTTATGCATTACCTGGTTTAGTGGCATGTTTCATTCTTCCTGCTAGGTTACAACTGGGACACTACTGTGATAGGCTGCTTGCAACCATTTTGTTGATAGATGGTACATGTACATGTGTGTGGTCCAATATTGATCCAGTATCAACTGTTAAGGTGTATGTTGTCACTGTAACGTCCACGTCTCATCATGAGTTAGTGGCATCTAATCGTGTATCTAATGAGTATCGTTTGTAGCTAAATGTGAGTAAAGTCATTGAGGACATGGTAACCTACACGTGGATGGTCCCACCCTGTCACTGAAGACGTGTAATGAGACTTTCAACTGGGCAACCTTGGTGTGCTGAGTGAGAGAATGTCTCAGGTGTCTGGATCCGGTATGTGTCATTGTAACATTTGTACTCAAGTTGGCCTCTGTGGATGGTAATGTCTCAGGAAACATCATAGACTCTGTGCAGAAGTATATGGCTGGTATTCAGCACACACGACTCATCTCTATTATTTGAACAATGTAACTCAGCGTGTGAACTGTCAGGGTCCTCATATGTGTTGACTTTTCATGTACATTATCTGAGGTTGCTGGTTCTGCTGGAGGCCACGTACACCATCAAACGCTATGGGCCAGGTACACTGTCACACTTTGTAGTTTAGGCATTAATGAGGCCCAGACAACGGAAGGGCCATGATTTAGCTATTCAAGGGCACTGTCACAAATATGATACAAATAACAGTCAGATGATGCAATACTATGCATTTGAGTATACATTGATGAGGCAAATGACAAATTAGCCTCTGAGGTACGAGAGGTTTTGGACAGCAAGTGTGGTCCATAGGTGGACACCAGGTATCTTTAGGGTGACCCATGGACAGGTGCCAGTCAGGATGACAGGATGCTGGGTCAATCAGGAGCCAGCTCTTTCACAAATTACATGATCAGTGGTCTGACTAGGACTGGTCAGAGGGAGGAGTAGATAGTTGACATGTCACACT
Source organism: Pleurodeles waltl (assembly GCF_031143425.1). Taxonomy (NCBI): domain Eukaryota; kingdom Metazoa; phylum Chordata; class Amphibia; order Caudata; family Salamandridae; genus Pleurodeles; species Pleurodeles waltl. The sequence goes on from NC_090444.1 coordinate 1,139,784,629, forward strand.
GTGTATGTCCTGTGTTGTCTTGAAGGTGACACATGAACCCTGATAAAGTGTTACACGGCAACATTAGTAGCAATGCTTACTGATGTAATTGCCCAAATGTCAACATCTATGCTGTAGGAGGCATCAGCAGGGATGGGGCATGTGCATTTGGGTGGTGTGCATGGAGGGGATCACTGGTGTGGCCTCCATCAGTGTCTCACTAGTCCTGTCGGATGAGATTTGCTGAAAAATAGCCTACAGTACCTTTCACACGAGAATCAATCTACAGGTGATACCAGGCCTTAAAAACTCCAAGCCAGTGTATTATATGAGCTGAGTGCCATGCAGTGAGATGGTACTATGACAATTGTAGGCGTAGGAAAGGGTGTGGCACACGGGATGACTCTTGTGAGTGTGTGTATGTAGATAAGGGAATCTCAGGATACACATATCAGCATTCCAGGGACCTCTTCAGACAGGTGGGGTGTGACCAGCCGCATGTGTGTGTAAGGTTTTTAGAAACGGGCTGACATGTAGATAGGATGTGATGTGCTGGATGCTTGTCATATGTGTGGCACTTGTGCTGTGTATGTTCTGCTTATGTGTAACTCTAGTGACAGATAGTCATTGCAAAGATTGTAAGTAGTTGGAATTACTGCTGCCAAAAGTCTGGTAATACATTCCTGTTCCTGAAGCATAAGCATGTCAACTGCCTGATGTATGAGGCCTGTTTTCCCCAGTTGAGTGATGGTGTTTTAGTTGTGTGCCATCTGCTGCGATGAACCATGTTTCCTACATGTATGTGTGTCATATGTGTGGTCCTCAGCTATTTCCCTTCAAAGGTGAACTGTACAGGATGTCAGTCATTTACATTGTGTGTGTATGTGACCATTGTATGATAGGCATTACATTTGTTGTGTGTTTTTCTGTGTCCTGATTGTTATATCATTATTGCTCCATGAGACAACATTATTCTTCTGATATTTAAAGCTAAAGGTGGGCAGAAATGAATAGGCCAGACCATGATGTGGTGTTTGTTATCAGTGTTTATTTACAATAGTGCATTAAGTGGTGATGGTGATAATTATGAAAATAAATTATTTACAATCTGTTGGCGCCCATGCACTCCAGCAGCCGTGTTTGGTTGTTCTCCCTCCTGTTGCAGGCCAGCATCCTCCTCTTCCTCATCTTCAGGCATGTATGGGTCTGGTTCGAGGAGGGGAATGATGTTTTTGACACAAATGTTGTGCAATATTGCACATGTTAGTATGATCCTACAGACCATCTCGGGGGAATATAGTAGGCTACCACCAGTGATGTCGAGGCAGCGGAACCTTGACTTGAGGATGCTGAAGGTCCGCTTGACAATGCTGCGTGTCCTCTTATGGGCGTCGTTGTATGCCCGCTCTGCAGCAGTACTCGGGTTGCCAAATGGTGTCATTAGCCATGGCTGGATGCCATACCCCTGATCAGCTGAAAGAAAAAAACAATGGGATCATGTTGATGTAGCTTGCATTATTGAAAAGACCGTTCATGGCAGTAGTTGTCTTGTGTTGTCTGTGACTCTTTTGTGTACTGATGTGTATACTGATGTATAGTAGGCTATACCATCTGCATTGTGTTTTTACCTTGGCTGAGCACGTGTTTGTCTGCTAACTGTTTGTCATCAGTATGTTTTGTGATTTTCAGTGCAGTGTGCCCTCCCTAACATTGTGACTTGTGACACAGGTGTCCTTGTGTCTTCACTTGGGGTGAGTAGATAGTTCAATGTAGAGTTTAATTTATGAGTGTTGTTAGCACGTTGATATGAAAGTACCCTGGACATCCCATACCTTTAGACTTAGGCAGTGTATTAAAGTAAAGGTCATTGTGACACTTACAATTTGCAAGGTGACATTTCGGCTACCACACTCATTAATGCCTTCACATTAGGCTGTACAGTAAATTCCAATGTGTGATAAGTTCAATGGTGACTTACGAAACATGGCTAGTGATGTCAGGACCTCAGTGTGTTCCTGTCTAGATGTTGCTGTTGTGGTGTATGTGTTGTGTGTCCTAGAGGGTTGCTGTGAAGTGTGTGAATAAGTAGGTTTTTGTACTTACCAACAAGTAGTCCATTGCCATACCGTCCATCCTGGAAGTGCTGGTTGATGGTGCAGTGACAGAAGATGAATGAGTCATGGACACTCCCAGGATATTTAGCCACGATGTTTGTGAACATTCCTTGGTGATCGACTATGGCCTGCACGTTGATTGAATGTGTGTGCTTCCTGTTGCGGTAGAGGTGTTCAGTTGCAGCAGGTGCTACAAGGCGTACATGTGTGCAGTCGATTGCACCAAGGACGTGTGGGAAGCCACTGATGGCGTAGAACCCTGTTTAGTTTCCTGCTGCTTCTGCAGTGTGTTAGGGAAGCAGATGTGGCGGGGTGTCAGGCGAATGATGGCATCCAGTACTTTGGGCAGAAATGCGGAGAATGATGGTTGTGATATTCCACCAACCAGGGCACCAGTTGTTTGAAATGAGCCACTTGCCAGCATGTGAAGTACGGCAAGCAGCTTTGTTTCTGTTGGTATGGTGTGGGGTGTCACCAAAGTGGGGGCCAGCTGCTGTTCAATGTTTCGCAGCAGCTGCTGAATGGCCTTCCAGTTCAACCGGTACCTCTGTATTATGTTGTGTTCCCTGAGGCCCTGAATGGTTGATCTTGGGCGGAATATCCTCTCCTGCCTTTTGCGCTGCCTTTGGGGTCCCTGCTGATTTTGTGGTAGCTGCTGTTGTTGCTGCTGGGCTCTGCGTCTGCGTGCACGCTGGATAAGAATGACCTCCATGGCTCCCTGTTGCTGCTCTGCTGTTTGTTCTGTGTGTTCTGATTAAATACAGGTGTGTTTGCCCCATTTTAACGCCTGCCCTGACCCAGGCGTTAAATTTTGACGCAAATCGGGCTGTGCGTCATTTTCTGGCTCCGCCTCCCGGACATGCGGCATTTTTGCCCGGAAGCATAAATACGACGCACGGCCGTTTGCGTCATTTTTGGGACGGGAACGCCTACCCTGCATATCTTTAACGCAGGGCGGGTTGCCGCATCCAAGAAATGACGCACACAGCGGAATTTTGTCGTCCGCGGGCTCGGGTGTCAGAGTTTAAATACGGGGCAACGTTTGCGCTGATTGTGCGTCAAATTTTTTGACGCACAATCGGTGCAAACAGAGTATAAATATGCCCCTGAATGTTTTCACTCTTTTCAGTGATTTCCTGCAAAAAATCTTCCAAAATACTTCGGGAAAACTTCCCATGGGAAAGAATCGTGGTTCTGGGCGAAATTTCAGCGGTTAGATCGGGTGCAAACATAGTTGGCACATGCTCTTACATTCATTAAGTAGCTTGGAATGCACCCGTTATAGTAAAATGTTAAAACAACTGCTTTGTGTTTTGCCTGTTGGTTACTATTTTACAGACAACACAGGCAAGCAGGGAATGTCCCTTTTCAGAGTGTTCCAGCTGTTAACAGATTTTTTTTAAACCAACTACCACAGCCCAAATTTACTAACACTTTGCATTAGGTTTGATTTGCCAAAGTGACACAGATTGAGCACAATTTGTTAAACTGAGATTTAATTTACAGCGCTAAACTTGTTTTGTGCTGGAAAGTAGTTCTAAAGTAGCACAAAGTAGTGTGCTACTTTGCACCAAGTGGGCATATTATGGGTGGTATATGGGTATTCTCATGCAACCACCCAGGGGTTTAGATTAACATGCCTATGTACGCACATTAGTTGACAGGGATTTGCATAATAATTAAGCTTCCTTGCGGCAGACTTAGGACCATATTTATGGAAAATGGCGCACAACTGCGTAATTTGTTTTTAACACGAGCTAAAGCAATTTCCTAACGCCATCGATGCACCATATTTATAAAATGACACACAATGGCACTAAAGATGGCTAGCATTTAAAAAAAAGATGCTAACCGGTGATGGATGGCGGTTGATGAAATGGTGCTAGTGGGTCAAATACGACGTTAGGCTGATTAGCGGCAAAATATCTGCTGCAAGTCAGCCTAGCATTGTTTTTTGACGCACAAGTAGCCAAAAAATGACTCCTGTCTAAGTTTAGACAGGAGTCATTACCACTGCGTCAATGCCCACCACAGGGGCCCAGTGTCCGCAGGGCAAGCCCAAAATACCCAGTGCCAGCCAAGGAGCCCATGTAAGGGGCCCCCAGCGGCACACCACACACATACACATGCACTTACCTGCACCTTACCTCGGATGGGCTCTCTCCTCCCGTACTGCCCCTGTGGTGTGCGTGGTGGTGATGCTGGGGGATGGGGTGGGTATCTTTGTGCCCTTTCCATGGTGTTTCCCCACGGAAATGGGCCTACCTCCCCATTTCCATGGGAAAAAGAAATAATACCATATCTTACTAGAACTTTGGTTGCTGTGCTGAGTTTAAGCACTTCTTTAAAAATTTGCTTAAAAAATCTGAACTGCAGAGCAATTACACAGAGGAAAAGTATTACATATGTCTCTTACACTGAAGTTCAGAAATATTGGACACAACCATATGCTTCTCAGCTGATATAAAGATGTCAACGACCCTATGTTTCTACGTTTCATTATACATTGCAATCATCCATTCTTAAACGTGACAGAAATAAACATGGTAGTATTTGTAGATCCATACCTTTGAGTGGAAAAAATGCACGTCCCAGGATATGGGAAGCCGTTCATGTCAAAATTATAGCTCCCTATATTGGACACCTGCTGAAATGCATAGCATGCTGCAAAATGAATACGACACACACCAGAATGAATATACTATGGCCCTCATTACAACCCTGGCGGACGGTGTTAAAGCGGCGGTAAGACTGCCAACAGGCCGGCGGTAAAAAGTTTGCAATTACAACCGTGGCGGAAACTGCCAACAAAGACAGCCACAATAACACTCTGACCGCCACGGCGGTACAAACAAACAGCGCAGCGGTCACCGCCAACAGACAGGCTGGAGACAATGTACCGCCAACACCATTACAACCCACCAATCCGCCACCTTTTCCGGGGCAGATTCACCGCGGATAAAAACACCGCGGAAACAGGATTCCGAAGGGAAAACACTCACCTCTTCACACCCCACAAGGAACGAAAACACCATGGACCCGGAACTCCAAATTCTCCCTGCGATAGTCTTCCTGCTCCTCTACCAGGAGCACGAACGCCGGCGGCGAAGACCACGGTAAGTACTGCACCTACAACACAGGGGGGAGGGAAGAAACAGGGACACACACACGCAACACCCCCACCCCCACCCTCACCCACTACAACACACACACTAATGCATATTGATACATCACAGTTACACCCCCAACCCCCCCCGGAAGAATGCAAAGACTATAGCAAATGAGTGAAACCATTGCAATATATTAAAATCAAGTGGACAAAAATATATATATACACCATGTACAAAATATATACCAAGCATAGAAGTCCAGGTAGTGCTCCAATTAAGTCCTTGGAACACTGGGCCCACACGGTATGGGCGAGGCCCACACAAGATCCCCGACCATGACGGAGAGAATACTGCAGGGGCATCAGATAGCAATAAAACAGGCACCTCAGGGGGAGGGAAAGGGGGGGCACCTCAGCCGGTTGAGTGCACGACGCCAAATCCACGAGGGGGCCACATGCCCACTGTTCCATCCTGGGGAGTCTCTCAAGTCTATACAGTGGGTGGGTTGCCCACTGTTCAATCTTGGGGAGTGCAAAGCCACAGTCTCTCAAGTCTCTACAGTAGGTGGGTTGCCCACTGTTCCATCCTGGGGATTGCAAAGCCACAGTCTCTCAAGTCTATACAGTGGGTGGGTTGCCCACTGTTCCATCCTGGGGAGTGCAAAGCCACAGTCTCTCAAGTCTCTACAGTGGGTGGGTTGCCCACTGTTCCATCCTGGGGAGTGCAAAGACACAGTCTCTCAAGTCTCTACAGTGGGTGGGTTGCCCACTGTTCCATCCTTGGGAGTGCAAAGCCACAGTCTCTCAAGTGCATAACAGTCTCCACTGGTTCTGGACGGGGCATGGTGCCCAGAGTGCTTCATCCTGCTAAGGACAGAGGTAGTGGATGGGTCTCTCCACTGGTTCTGGAGGGGGCATGGTGCCCAGAGTGCTTCATCCTGCTAAGGACAGAGGTAGTGGATGGATCTTTCCACTGGTTCTGGAGGAGTTGTGGTCCCCAGAGTGCTTCATTCTGCCCGTGACGGACACAGTAGCGTCAGTGCCCTTGGCGCTCATGGGCCAGCGTTTCTTGAGACGGCGGTGCCCTGTTCAGCGGTTCTTGAGGCGGCGGTGCCCTATTCAGCGGTTCTTGAGGTGGCGGTGCCCTGTTCAGCGGTTCTTGAGGCGGCGTGCCCTGTTCAGCGGTTCTTGAGGCGGCGGTGCCCTGTTCAGCGGTTCTTGAGACGGCGGTGCCCTGTACAGCGGTTCTTGAGGCGACGGAGCCCTGTTCAACGGTTCTTGAGGCGGCGGTGCCCTGTTTAGCGGTGCTTGGAGCGGCGGTCTCCATTGCAGTGACTCAGCTGCTGATGGTCCTTCATAGCCCAAATGGGGCTTTTGCTGGCGGTCCTTCATGGCCCAGCAGGGCTGGTGCCGGCGGTGGTCTCCTGGGCAGCTGGGCTTGAGCTGGTGGTGGCCTCCTGGGCAGCTGGGCTTGTGCTGGCGGTGGCCTCCTGGGCAGCTGGGCTTGTGCTGGCGGTGGCCTACTGGGCAGCTGGGATGATGGCCGTCTTCTCCGCCGTGCTGCTTTTCCCAGACTTGCTGACTTTCTTTTGCCCCTTCCCCACCTTGGAAGGTGTCGCAGCTGACTCCACACTCCCACCTGTACCCCTGGGAGCAGCTTTGATGGCTGGAGTCTCCCCCTCTCCTGCTGGGCACCGGCCAACTTCTGATGCTTGACAGGTGGGGGACTGTCTGTGCTGTGGCTCCGTGCCACACTGGCTGCCCTGGTGGCCGGTGCACTCCAGATTCCGGTGACTACAGGCACCACTGGTCCCGGAGATGTTGTGGCTGAGGTGCTAGTTCGGGACCTAGGAGACGGACGGGGTGGGGGAGGTGTGGGAAAGAGGTCAAGGTTGGACAGGAAAAGTTTTTGGACAAACTGGGACGGGTAGCTGGAGGGGGTTTGGGAGTAGAGGAAGAGGTTGTGGTTGTAGGAGGTGTTCGTTTGCTGACTTTGGGTGAAGGTGCATGCGCTGGAGGCTGTTGTGAGGTGGATGGCTGTTGGGAGGGTGTGTGCCTGCGTTTGTTTATCTTGGGAGGGGGCGTCACAGACACACTCGGAGAGGACACAGGGGACGTGTGAATGGTAGCGGGTGTGGTGACTGCACGTGAGCGGGTTGTGGTGGTGGGTGTGCTGGTGATGGTAGTAGTGGCTGTGGAGTTAGTGCATGCAGGTGTGAGTGTAGATGAGACAGGGAGGGAGGAGGGAGGGAGATGAGGAGGAGGGGGACACATTGAAGGCAGTGGATGTTGGTGTGTCTGCATGTGTGTGATGCTTGCGTGAGTGCCTGTGGGATGTGTGGTGCTTATGTTTGCCTGAGCTTCCCTTGTGTGTTGAGGTGTGTGCATGCTGGTCTGTAGGTGTGCTTGGGAAAGGCTGAGGTACAGGGGATTCGGACTGGGAGGAGAAAGTTGGAGGGGGGAGGCTAGACACAGGGACAATGGATGCCATCAGTGCTGAGGCCAGAGTCTGAAAAGCTTGCTGAAGGGCCACCTGACCAGAATGAATGCCCTCCAGGAATGCTTTTGTTTGTTGCAACTGCCTTTCTACACCCTGGATGGCATTCAAAATGGTAGACTGCCCAACAGTGAGGGACCTGAGGAGGTCAATGGCCTCCTCACTGAGGGCAGCAGGGGTGACTGGGGCAGGGCCTGAGGTGCCTGGGGCGAAGGTGATGCCCACCCTCCCGGGTGAGCGGGCACGGGGCGAAGGCTGAGGGGCTGCTGGGAGGGCGGTGCTGGAAGGGGGGGTGGCGGCTGTACCTGTAGATGGGGGGGCACAGATGTTGCCGCCACCACAAGGGAGCTCCCATCACAGGACGAGTCCATGCCACTGGTCTCAGCTCATGTCCCCGCCGTGGAGCTCCCCTCGCCCTCCGTCACACTGGTGAAGTCCGAGTCCGTAGTGTGGCCCTCCATGGCCATGTGGGATGCAGCCCCCTCGTGCTCTGGTGCCACTGCTCCTCCGCCTGATGATGCTAATGCACACAAGAACAGAGAGACCACAAAAAGGGGGGGAACGACAGAAGAAAGACATGTTGAGTGCATGCATTACCGCTACAGTTGGCGGACACGAAAGACACAGAAGGCCCCTGCACTATGCTGCGCTCTTCGGCTCCACTGTTCAATTCCTGGGAAATGGCCTACAAGGCTATGGACGACACCTGCACACATGGCTGACACAGGGGCATGACTAGGTGTAGTTGGCACTCTACAGAGGTGTGGTGGGGTGCCACATGGGCTGCCTTACGGAGGGACCTTGCCTACAGAACTCGCCCTTTCCTAGGGAAACCCACAACCCACCTCCACCACCCAGACACCTCCACTGCATGCAAAATCAGCAGAATACGAGTGTACTCACCCCCTTGTGGCTGCTGTGATGCCCTCAAGCGCCCATCCAACTCCCCGTACGCCACCGCCAGGATCCTGAACATCAGAGGGGTCATGGTGCGACTGGGACCCCTCCCGCGTTGGGAGTACATCCCCAGCAGAGCTTCCGCCGTCTTCTTGCTCCAGGGGCGAACATCCTCCCATCTTTTCCAGCAGTGGGTGCTCCATCTGTGGAAGACCCCCAGGGTCCGGACGTCCTTGGCGATGGCACGCCAAATATGTTTTTTCTGTTGGGCGCTGACCTACATGATTTGTACAGGGGGAAGAGAAAGTTATTACTAACCGCACCGTCAAAGTAATTGTCCCCTATCCCTACCCTTACCATGTGGCATATGCACTCACTGTCGTTTCATGCATGCCACATTCTCCCCCTTCCTTCTTACATCCACCCCTCTCCACACAGGCATAGCCCATACAGCATGCTCCCAGTGTACATACTCGTTTGTCTGGAGGACAGTAGAGTAGCATGTACTGGGGAAGGACCCCATACACGAGTTTCTCCCACTCCTCCGATGTGAAGGCAGGGGCCCTTTCTCCAGACACTCGAGCCTTTGTCTCTTCCAGACCGAGGTCACAGCAGCACTTACAGTGTAGGTCCTCTCCTGTCGAAGATCAGGTATCAAGTGATTGAACAGATAGAAAATGGCGGTCACGTCCGCAGCGGTGCGTACCGTCACCACCGGCGTACATCGTCATTGGCTCCTGGAACCCATAGGGTCCAATGTTAACCAATGCAGCATTGCGCCGCGGTCTTCGACCGCCTACCGCAATGGTGTACAACGCCAGCGCAGTTACCTCACATCCCAATGTCCCACTTTACAGGTCAGGCAGCCGCCATTTCAGGGTCCCACATGCCTACAATTTCAACTGCATCACACATACCAAGGCCTAGACTCAACACACATACTGGCCACTTTTTAGATTATGAATGGTATTCTGTGTAAGCTGTGGGTACGTACCTCTGAGTTGTTTGACTCTGTGATCAATGTTGTCCTTCATAGGCGCCGTCCGCTGGGACATGTGAGGAGATGGTGGCATCCTCCGGTGTACCCACCGTTGGTGGACCTGTCGACAATGGAGGAAAGACATGTGATAATCACATACAGGCTTGACCGTGCCACCATCCAGGAACTGTGTACCCACCTGGAGCCAGACCTGATGTCAGCTATCCGCCATCCCACAAGACGTCCCCCTCAAGTGCAGGTGCTGGCAGTACTCCATTTCCTTGCAAGTGGGTCATTTCAAAGAACAGTGGCCATAGCATCAGGGATGTCCCAGCCTATGTTTTCCAATGTGTCGTCCAGAGTGTTGTCTGCCCTGCTGAAACACATGCTGAGGTACATCGTTTTCCCTCAGGTGGAGGATTTGCCTACAGTGGAAGGTGATTTCTGTGCCCTGGGACATATCCCCAACATCATAGGTGCCATTGATGGGACACATGTGGCTTTGGTACCCCCCCACAGGAGTGAACAGATGGTATGTTTGGCAGACCAGTACATCTCTCATATGAATGCCATGTTACCTGGCTCAGTGCTTGACGCCTACATCCTGTGGAATAGCAGCATCCCTTATGTGATGGGGCAACTCCAGAGGCACCGTGTGTGGCTATTAGGTGAGCACCTGGAAGCAAATCAGTGGGAATGGTTGTGTGGGTCTGGGGATATTTCTCCAGGTTAGTGTGTGTCTAACAGTTGTCCCTCGCCATTTGCAGGTGACTCTGGTTACTGCAACCTGTCATGGCTACTGACCCCAGTGAGGAATCCCAGGACAAGGGCAGAGGAACGCTACAATGAGGCCCATGGGCGAACTAGGAGGGTGATCGAGTGGATCTTTGGCCTCCTGAAGGCCAGTTTCAGATGCCTCCATCTGACAGGTGGATCCCTATTCTACTCACAACAGATGCCTTTTGTACAGGAGGATGGTCCAGATGGCGGTGTTGCGGCAGCTGTGGAGCCTGTGGACAGTGAAGATGAGGAAGCAGAGGAAGAAGACATGGATACAGGGACTCAGTGATCCAGCAATATTTCCAGTGAGACACAGGTAAGAATACAGACCTGCCTACTACATGTACTTTAACACTACTGCCTCTCTACTGTCTGTCGTTTTCACCCATTGTATTGTCACTGAGTTGTCCCTTTCCCTTACGATTTCACAGATGTGGGTCCCATGGGTGACATCTGCTTTGATTCCTTATGGACTAGAGCTGTGTGACATAGGTATGTTGGCATTACCAATGAAAAAGCTTTTTGCCACAGTTATTGTTAATGCAGTATTCCGAAATCATAGACTGACTCAAGATTGTTTTGTACTTTAAGGGTGTTTATTTTAGTGCTCAATATTGGAGGGGGTAGCAAAATGGTGAGGGGTGATGGCAGAAGAATGTCCATGGCAGAGTCCAGTCTATTAGTCTCAAAGGTGCATTGCCCATATGGGCATAGGAAGTGGAGCTTGGGCAGTTTTAGGATGGACAGGGTGACAAAGTGGGACAGTAGGATGACAATCAGGGTGGTCTCATTTCTTTGCAGGGGTCTTGGCATCCTTCTCTGTCTTTGTCCTGGATCTCAGGGACCGTTTGCAAGGTGGTTCCCCTCTGCAGGGGGTGGGGTGCTGGTGTGGTGGTCCTGTGGTGGTGCCTCCTGTCCACTAGCGCCGGCGGAGGTGGTGGGCAGTTCATTGTCCATGTTAGTGTCAGGGGCCCCTTGTAGTGCCACAGTGTCCCTCCTGGTGTTGAGTTCTTCCTTCAGCACCCCTACGATGGTGCCCAGGGTGGAATTGATGGTTCTGAGTTACTCCCTGAAGCCCATATACTGTTCCTCCTGCAGGCGCTGGGTCTCCTGAAACTTGGCCAGTACCGTGGCCATCGTCTCCTGGGAGTGGTGGTAGGCTCCCATGATGGAGGAGAGGGCCTCGTGGGGAGTGGGTTCCCTGGGCCTGTCCGCCCCCTGTCGCACAGCAGCCCTCCCAGTTCCCCTGTGTTCCTGTACCTCGGTCCCCTGGACCGTGTGCCCACTACCACTGCACCCAGGTCCCTGTTGTTGTTGGGGTGGTGGGTTAGCCTGGGTTCCCTGTTGTGGTGGACACACAGCTGATTGACGTGTCCTGGAGACGGAGGTATGGGCTCGCTGGGTGGGTGCTGTGCTGGTGTTTCCAGAGGGGGGAAGCTCTGTGGTGGCCTGTGACTGGGTGCGGGGAACCGACTGTCCCGAGGTCCCCGATGGGCCGGGCTGGTCATCTAGATCCAGTTGGACAGAGGTGCTGTCATCACTGTGGGCCTCTTCTGATGGGGGTGTGGACATGTGTGGACCCTCCTGTCCGGTGACGTTGGGTAGGGGTCCTGCAGGGGTATAAAAGAATGTTTATTACATCTGTGTATGTCATGGTGTGCAATGGGTGGTTGAACGTGTACCCCAGTGTTGCATTCCTGTATGGGACCTTGTGTGATGATGGGTTAGGGGGGTGTATGGGTATGTGCAGTGGGCATGCTTTGGTGATGGGTGTCCATGCTTTGTTGTTGCATGCAGGGCTTGGTGTTAAGCTGTGTGGTTTGTGATGTTCCAACATTTGTGAGGAGTTAGAGTGATGGGGGTGAGGGTGAGGGTGGGGGTATGTGATAGCATGCAGGTAGGATAGGGGATGTAATAGTTAAGATTTGACTTACCAGAGTCCGTTCCTCCACCTACTCCTGTGAGACCCTCAGGATGCAGAATCGCCAAGACCTGCTCCTCCCATGTTGTTAGTTGTGGGGGAGGAGGTGGGGTCTGCCACCAGTCCGCTGAACCGCCAGATGGTGTCTTGAGACCACGGAACACACCTTCCCCCATAGGTCATTCCACCTCTTCCTGATGTCCTCCTGATTTCTTGGTTGCTGGCCCACTCCGTTGACCCTGTCCATTATTCTTTCCCATAGCTCCATCTTCCTTGCAATTGAGGTGTGCTGCACCTGTGCTCTGAATAGCTGTGGCTCTACCCGGACGATTTCCTCCACCATGACCCTGAGCTCCTCATCCGAGAACCTGAGGTGTCTTTGCCGTGCCATGGGGTGGTGTAAGTGATGTGTGGGGTGGTGTGTGTGGTGATGACTGTGCTGATATGTAGTGGTGTATAGTATGCGATGTGTGGAAGTTATGTGGGTGATGGTGTTGTGTACCTGTGGATGCTACTGTTGTTGATGGTGGTGTCTCTCTCTGGCCTTCGTTCGTGATTTGTTGTCGTAAGGGTTTGTGGGTGATGTGGGTGTGTGTTTTATATTGTACTGAGAGTGTGGGAGTGGTGTGTGTATGTGTATCAGGTGTGTGTATTTCAAATTGTCCAATGTGGCTGTGTTTTCTAAATGTGTGGTTATTTTGAGCGCGGCGGTGTGTGCCGCCAATGGAATACCGCGGTTGAAAGACCGCCGCGTGGATTCGTGGGTTGTGATAGTGTGGGCGTATTTCTGTTGGCGTGACAATGGAGGTTTTGTTTTCGCCAGTTTATCAATGACCTTTGGTGTGGCGGACTTGTGTGGGTGTCTGAATTTTGGAGGATTCCAGGCTGTGGGTCATAATAGCTGTGGCGGATTTCTGCGGCCGCGGCGGTGTGTTGGCGGTCTTCTGCACTGCTGGAAGCGCCTTTTACCTCCAATGTTGTAATGACTGCCTATGTGTCAAAATAATTATGATACTTGGCATAGTGAATCCAAATTTAACCAAAACAAATATGAAATCCGACAGAGTGTATATTCTACTTAGTGATTAATATGTTAACACACACACCAAATTGAAAAAGAAATATACTGAAATACATATAAATCATACTGAAATTAATATGACCCTCACTGTAAACAATTAAGCAATCACTGAACAAATGCATTATCCACCAAAAAGAATGGGACATTTCTTGTAATAATTGACTTATCCCAAGAGAAATATGACATACATTGAAATTAATATGACAGATTGAAAATAATATGAAGTACTGAAATGAATATGTTATATTCTGAAAAGAAAATAATGACCATTAGAACTAATACAATGTACAATGAAATGAACATTAAACATGTTGCAATGATTTTGAATTGTGTTGAAATGAATATTACCAAGATGGCAATGAATATGAGACACACAGAAATGAATAGGAGATGATTGAAAATGAATATGGCTTGTGTTTAAATTAATGTAATCCCATTGAACTGAAGTTGGCATGCCTTCAAATGAGTATGAACAAAGCTGAAATTCACATGACATTTGTTAAAATGAATATAACACGCCTTGAAATTAATATGACACATATTCAAATTAATATATATGTTAAAGTTGCATCTTAAAATTAATATGACAAGTGTTAATATAAATATGACATTCATTGAACAAAATAACATTGATTGAGATAAATATAACACATGTTAAAATGAATATGACCTTTAGTGAAATTAATTTTACATGTTTTAAAATGAATACAAGTAACGTTAAAATGATCATAACATTTATCACATTGAACATGGCTTGCATTGAAAGTGACATGATTACATTGACATGATTATCATATATGTTGCAATTGATACGATTCATGTTAAAATTAAGATGTGTTAATATGAATGAAGCATCCATTGAAAGGAATATGACACATGCTAAGATGAATATGACATGCTTTGAAAAAAATATGAGCTCCAAAAAAATGAATTCAACATGTCTTGAACTGAATATGACCAATGCTGAAATTAAAATGAAACTTGCCAAAATGAATATGTTATGCTTTGAAATTGATATGATACATAGCAAAATAAATACTGCATATGTTGAAATTAATTTGACCTATGTTGAAATGAATATGAGCCGTGTTAAAATTATTATGACAGGTGTTTAGGTGAATATGACATCCATTGAAAAGAATGACATTCATAGAAAGGAATATGACACATATTACGATGAATTTGGGGCACTTTGAAATGAATATGACACCTGGTGAAATTAATATAACCCACATCAAAAGTAAAATGACATTCTGTAACATGAATGTGACACTTTCTGAAATGAATATTAAACTGTGAGATAAATGTAGCATGCTTTGAAATGAATTAAGCACATATCGAAATGAACACAAGCCATGTTTAAATGAATATGACTGCTGTTTAAATGAATATGGCTTGCTCTGAACTTATGTTGATTTGCTTTAAAATTAATATTAGATATTGAAACTAATGTTACATATTCTCAAAAGGTATCATATGGACTCAAATGTATTAGCTAAAATTAGTATACCACACATATAACAGGATATAAAACAAGGAAACAGCCTTTACTGCACATCCGTTACATGCATCTATTTACAACACAGGTCAGTATTTCTTCATTTATCACACAGTACTTTATCACACAGGTAAGTATTTTTATAAATAGCTTAATTTGTTATGTGTACTTACAGGTAAAGGGAGGTATTAGAAATGGGATCTCTAGTTGGCAGTAGTTTGCACCCTGTCCAAGTATGGACCCGCACTCTGGTCAGGGTAAGGGTAAGGGAGTCACACAGCTAAGATAACCCCTGATCACAGCCTTGGTAGCTTGGTATGAGCAGTCAGGCTTATCTCTACGACAATGTGTTTGTACACCCACACGCACTAACACTGTGAAAACACCATAAAAGTACTCCACAGCAGTGTAGAAAAATAGTAAATATTTATCTGAACAAAACAAGACAAAAACGGAAAAAAAATCCAACACCCACAAGCAAAGACACAAATGTTTAAAGATTAAAGGCCTCATTATGAGAATGGCAGTTTGTGCACCACTATGGCAGCAGTCCCATCACCATCTGCTTGGCGGACTGACCACAGTATTACAATGCTGGCAGTCCCAAAGGGAAAGACTGCCGCAGTCCCGCCAGCACCACCAGGCAGCGCAGACCATCGCAGTGGCGAGGCAGGCCAAGCAGGCCGACGGAGCCAGTGTTTCTGATGGAAACGTTATGATGTTGCCTACCGCCAGCGTGAGGTGGCAGTCCAACCACCAAATCCCAGCAGGTAGAAACAGAAAGCCTAAAGGAAGCAACTCATCTGTAGGCAGTGTTACATGACCTGTGCCACCATGGAGCCCATTACACACACTTCCTGCCGTAGGTGTTGCTCATCGATGAACCCACACAGCACTCACATTGCAACACAATGGGAGGTCAATCGGATGCACGATAGGCTGTGAAACAAATATCCAAAGCTCACAAGGCAAACAATACCTGCACAATAGGAACAGCGGTGTCAGGAGCATTCATGGACACATTTTACTTTGCACATGGCCCATAAACAGCATTTGCATAGGAACTGGCCCTTCATGTATCTCAGGGTCAAACAATATTTGAGCCAAGTGATATACCTGGCTGCCAAATCTGTAAGTTCAAGTCAAGAAAGGACATACAACTGCAACAGCATGGTCCAGACATCTAGATAATGTAGCTGTACTGTACACACATCAAAATGGACACATGGCCAGTCAAATGCAAAGGAAGCTATCACAATTGAACACACTCCATGTGTGGACAACAAAACTCTAGCTCCCACACATGAGATGAAAGTACAATCCATATCAGGGGGCAAATCTACGCCATAGATGCTGACATTGGCCAACACAAAATGAAATATGTACCCTAGCAAGCATAGCACAATGTAATGACACTCCAAATGGATCAACACCCACATATCCATTCAGTGAACATCTACCCTTGTCTTGGGTGACCAACAGTTCCCACAAAGTCAGATATTGGAAACAACAGCAAATAGATCAGCAACTAGAATGAAAGACACACAACTGTAGGCATACAACACAAGTTACTCAGGAACAACATAAAGGAAGGAAATTAATGGCAGGACAAATGTGTACCCATCAAAACAACATCTTTGATCTATTCAATTAAAATGCTGAAGAGCAAAGGCCATTGGGCAGCCCAGATGAGTCCTTGCACATTAGTGTGCCTAAGCTTGATTTCAATCACTGCCAGAGAAACTCCACAAGAAGGGGCATCAAGTGGGCAGGAAGGCCCCTCAGAGCTCATCCTTAGGTGTGGTGTGGTAAGATTTGGGATCTGGGTGTTTGAGTTTGTGAGGGGAGCTTTTTCTTCAGAAGGGTGGGCTTCTTCTTATGAGGGGAGGGGTGTTTGCAGGGGGGACGGTCTGACAGGGAGAAGACTTGGATGTGAAAGGGATGAGTTGGGCTGTAGGTAGGGGCCTCTGGGTTTGGAGGGGGGTTTGAGGTAACAGGGCAAAGGGCAAGGTCAATAAGAAAACTCTCCTTGGGAAAACATGTAGGGCCATCAGAAGGGGTTGGGGATTTGGAGGTTGAGGGAGTGGTGGGCCTGCCTGTGGGTGTAGATGCCCTGGGTGTGTGCGTGTGTGAGTTATGCCTGTGATTGGGTGGTGTTTTTTGTGTGTGTGAGAGTGGGCATTTGTATATCTTGGGGGGTTGGGAGGTGGAGGTGCTGGGTGATGTGGGATAGATGGATGTGTCTGTTGGGGTGGTGTCTGTGGGTATGGTGGATGTTGGGGATGCGTCTGTGTGTACTGGGGTGGTGTCTGTGGGTATGGTTGATGTGTGTGGGTGTTGGGGTGGTGTCTGTGGGTGTAGTGGATGTGGTGGATGTGTCTGTGGGTGTTGTGATGGTGTATGGGGGCATGGTGTCTGAGGTGTGTGGGGCCGTGGGTTGTGAGCTGTAGTCTCGGTGCATGGTGACTGTGATGGATGTGTCATTGGATGTTGTGGTGGTGTCTGTGGGTATGGTGGATGTGGTGTGTGGGTCGGTGGGGGTGTCTGTTGAAATGGTGGCTGATGTGGTGGCTGTGGGTGAATGCTGAGTGTGTCTGATAGAGTTTGTGTCACTGTGTGCTGCTAGTGTGTGTTGAGATTGGTGCATGCAGATGTGTCTGTGTGCTTAGGACAAGTAGGGCAATAGGGGATTTGGATAGGGAAGAGAGAGGTGGTTGAAGGGAGGATTGGAGATGGATTGCTGTCATCAGTGAGGAGGCCAGAGCCTGAAAAGATCTCTGTAGGCAAGATATGTCACTATGAATGTCTTCCAGGAAAACATTTGTCTGAAGTTGGCTTACCAACCCTTGGGCGGCATTCACAATGGCAGTCTGCCCCAAAGAAGGCAATTGACGTCCTGATACTCCTCAGGAGGTCAATAGCCTTCTCACGCAGGGCAGCACTGAGGTACCTAGGGCACAGGAGACACCCACCCTCTCAGGTGAGTGGGGATGGCCAACTGGGTGGGGAGCAACAGGAAGGGTGGTGCTAGTACTGGGGGTGGAGGATAAGGATGGTACAAGAACAGGTCCTGATGGGTCCCCCACCACTAGGGAGTGGCCATTGGAGGTAGAATATAAAGATGATGAGGTTGATCCTGTGTCCTCTGTGGCACTCCCCTCACCTTCCGGGCCACTGGGTCCCTCCGTGCTGGTGGTGTTATGACTAGAGGTACCATGGCCAGATGTTTCGCCACTTGGTTTCACCTTGTCTCCTTCGCTTGCCTGGATGATGCTGCAAATACAAAGGGGAAAAGGGTCTTTACATGTTCCTGATCACACTTGAACAAAAGCTGTGATTTACAAACTTTACGATGACGCCAAGTATGCTCCAGCAACAAACTAGTTCAAGGTGGCTCCTACATGAACCATACCATATGCACACATGCCACATGAACTGTCAACAGTTGCCCACAGGAAAATCAGGTCTCAGATCTCCAATTGCATGGGTAAATTTGTTCACAATATTAATTGAACAAGTAGGATACCATATCACCTTCAATGCTTTGCCTCATGGAGCATACCTGTTACCTGTTGTCATACAATAGTAGGCCAATGTCAAGTTCATTCCAACAGATCCCACACAAGGTCATGCAGACATCTACTTGTCACATATGCAATAACACAACAATGAGAAATGATGCTCCAAATCCTGCCATGTTGCTGACAGCAGTACAGTTTCCTGAAGAAGATGATATGGAAATACTCACGTCACATTGGAAGCATGTCAACAATGCACATTTCACCATGTGTAAATTGTCCTAATTGAGTCATGGAGGTAGTACTAATGTTGCTCAGATACACTACGTATTTCGCATGGAAATGTACACTGTAATCAAAATGTGCAAATTGACAGGGAGATATGTTGCTAAATACATAACACAATGAAACAGCTACCCCCAGGAAAAGCACCACTACTATATGGCACCCCTTACAATGACATACTCTGATTACATCAGTAGAAGCCATTAGTCCTTTGTAAGTTGGAGAGGCCCAGGGATTTGCAAGCACTTGTAGAAGGCCCTGGACATGTTTCCCAATAGGAAGCTACATCACTATCTCCATTATGGTCTTGCAAACCCAGATGTCCATGGATGAATGGTTCTACCCAACCACATGTGATTCCAACATAACTGCAAGTCACTCCATGATGTGTGCCAACAGTCAGGTAACAAATCTTTCCCATTTCACATGTGCAGTGCACTTTGCCACTTGATGCCACATAAATGGCATATAAATTGATATTGTATGCAAAATCTCTAGTCATAGCTGTCATGTCTCTCAATGCTACTGCAGTTGTACATGTCAAATGACATGCAATGACGGGTGAGGGTATGTGTGAGCCAAAAATAAATGGTGACACACTCCTGTCTGTGGCACCACATAAATTGTAGCCCTACTGAATATATGTCCAATTCCAAAGACAGGTTGGCATTCAAATATATGTGAGGGAATACAGAAATCTTCCAGTGAACACAGGTAGAGAAAGCATGAAACAGCAGTGTACACATTTTGTCAAAAGAGAATGGGACACCTGCTAACATGTCGGCACAAGGAATTCTGGCAACGGTGATATGCCATAAATCATGTCACTGGACATTCTCCACTTACTAAGGGAAAGGTTTGATATGTAGCTACACCCAAAGAACAATGTATGCTCAGTCACATGTGTGATGCCACCTTCACATGTCAGATAGTAGTGAGGCAGCATCACTCATCACACACTGACAACAAGTGGCCTCTGGGGAGCAGTTGCCATTTTACTCACTCGACCAGACACATGGCTGAGGACAGTGATCCATCACTTCTTTTTCTTTGAACTGTAACACTGAAGAGTAGTGGTCTGTTGCATAGAAGTTAGACTCACTACAACAACAAACCATCCTTGATTAGTCACTGTACAAAGCAATGTGTTGTCCCTGGAGAACATTTGTTTTGTGGATTGTACTCAGTTGTGTCCTAGGTCCCTGGGCTACTAGGCAAGGCACATCAATATGCACCAAATTACATATCGACACAAACACTTACTCATCTTGTGTGTCACACATGGTCCATCCCCAGTGATCAGGATGAGATGTCAGAACCTAACAAATCAACTTGGCTGTGTGACAGGCAATAATATGTCCTGTACTCACTCCCTTGTGGATGCTGTGCTCCCTGCAAATGCCCATCAAGGTCTGGGTATGCTACTGCCAGAATGTGGGTCCCTAGGAGGGTCATGCTTCGAGGTGTGCCTGCCCATGTTAGGAGGACAGCCCTGTGATCTTCTAGCCCGTACCTCAGGTTCTCCCACCTCTTGCAACAGTGGGCACTTTGCCGGCTATGGACCCCCAAGGTCCGCACCTCCTGGGCGATGGCTCTCCAAATTGCACAAATGGTTGTGTCACACACGTCAGAAACACCAAGCGTTAAATGGGCAATTTGTCAACACACCACAAGTGTGAAGCACATGCTAATAGGTACAGGGACATGACTACACACTTTTGGATTCATCTGCAGACTAACCCACCACCCTGCTCAAGGCCTACAATGACCAAGCAAGATTAATGACATCAGGTATTCAATGCTCCAGCAACATGTACTGTGATGTGAGCCACAATGAAACGCCAGACACCAATGTGGTTTCTGAAGGGTAAACTCCTTAGGCCTCACTGGACAAACCCATTTATACTTTGCAACATTGACTCAATGTATACAGTCCCTACAGTCAACTATCATAGTACAGGCTTTACCCTTACACTTAAGTAATGACCTGTGCATGTGTGGACATGTGGGCTACCAAATGCAGACTCATGTCACTTCAGAGTAGGTTTTAGTGGTATGTACCTGTACCACAAACACTCCTTTAAAAATATGTTTATAGCCTACAGAGATGACATCCAACATATTAAGGTATGCATTGTACAATTTCTGCTATGTAACCAAGCTATTAGGTCACATGTCATGGCCTCCCAGGAATCTGCACACTATCTGCACTTACGGTCTGCCATTTATACAATAAGCTTGTACAGGACAAACATGACTTCTGTGAAGGTGACAACAGAGTTGTGGTAGTAAGAGACCTGCATGAGTCAAAGATACACATTGACAATGATGCAAAATGCACATATGGTCTATTTCAGGTATTTACCTCTGTACCCATTACTAATCTAGTCAATGGACTGAGGCATTCTGGGCAACTTTTGCCACTTGAGCCTCATATTGGCCACCTGACAGGATCTGCATGGCTACAGGAAGTGGGCACAGTGCCACAGTTGCATAGCCACAGTGACTCTCCCACAGCTTGGACTATCTCCCACATTGGGAGATACATTTGACAGGCCCTGATCTTTGCAGGCTGAGCATACAGAACCTACATGACACTCACATTTCCATCACTTCCATGCATGACAGTACTTCATGTGGCCATCAGCAATGTGGCTTGTGGGGCAACCTGAAGGGAACAGTGAGCCATGATATGCCTTCCAGACAATGGTTTGGCAAGGCCAAATGTGGGGTGAAATATCTGTGGCACAATAGACATTGCTTACAATATCCTCAATGACTCAGGCAAGATGCATTCACAGCTCATGCTGTCATGAACATATATATTGTCTAGCATTTATAGCCATCATAAACCCCCAAAAACGTCACTGGATGGCAGTAAAGTCTGCTTGCCTAGCTATGTGCATCTAAGACAAGAAGGATCTAGGGCCCCAAAAAAAAAATCACAAAACACAATGAGAATGAGCACAACTCATTATAGTGGTCTCCAATACCGGCACCATTTACATCCCATTGGTGCCACACAGACTGCCACAACAGGCACACAAGAAGTCTAACTGGCACACAGGGGCACCTTTTACCCTGTGAGGATGGAAAGGAAGGTGTTGAACAGATTCAATTAAGAGGTACTTACCTGCTCCTCTGGTGAACAGTAGAGCGGACCATACAGGGGGAGAACCTTGCTCACAAGCCTATCCAGCTCCTCTGGAGAGAAAGCAGTGGTCTTTTCTCCTGCTCTACGTGGCATGACTGGTCCCAGAGGCCATGCCCAGCAGCTGAAATGGTGGTGGTGTTGCTCGCAGCAGTGTCAGGAGTCAAGTGGTTGTTTTTACAAAAATGCGGCGTACACTTATGCCACATTTGCGGTCATCAATTTTGACGGACATAGCCATTGGGCAGCTACCACCCCAGGCAACAATGTTAGCCTATGGCTGTGTCTGCCGCTGTTTTACACCACCTACCACGCAGATGACTTCCAAAGCCGGCTGTGGGTGGTTCTTGATGCCCAGTGGATTATGTCAGGCATCCACCATTTTGGCAGCTTGAAAGACAGTACATGGCCCTGCTATGTGCACCTCAAAAACAATCCTCAATCTGTCTTGTTGTGTAGGTCCGACTACACAATCACCAGTGTAGTAGGTTGTACGGCACAGATGGTATATGAAGTCAGTGCACGGGCCACCACCGTTGACAGTATTTTGGGGGGTCTGAAAATACAGTCACATTTCAAGGGGGAACTGTGTAGAAGATAGCTGGGTGTCGCCCAACTCCATGTTGTGGACACATAGGTTCATAACCATGGAGGTCACACTTGACCCTTGTGTAGTTGTCAGCTGCCATATGTTCTTGGTATCAAGTGTATCCAGTCAGAAATACTTTGTCACATGATATTGTTGGCATGCATCATGTTGCTGTGGACTCTGTGACTAATGTTCCAAATCATGTCTTTTCAAACATAGGTCCCCTGGAGGGGGAGGATGCAACAACCTCCCGTCTACTGTCCATTGCCAGACCTTCAGACCATGGAGGAATGCCACGTCATCCAGCTCTATCACCTGAATAGGCAAACAATAGTGGATTTATGCCATCAGTTGGAGCCAGAACTGATGCCAGCTAACAGTAATCCATACTGCATACCACCCATTGTACAAGTCATGTCGATATTGCACTTCCTGGAAATAGGGGCCTTCCAACATACAGTGGCCATATCTAGTGGAATGTCCCAACCTATGTTCAGTCTGGTTTTGAAAGATTTCCAATCAGCAGTGTTGAAAAATATAGGCCCTCATTACAACCCTGGCGGTAAAGGCCGCTTTCTGCTGTGCAGAAGACCGCCAACATACCGCTGTGGCCAAGGAATTCCACTACAGCTATTACGACCCACAGCTCAGAATCCGCCATAATACAGACACCCACACAAGTCCGCCACACCAAAGGTCAGTGATAAACTGGCGATAACAAAACCGACACTGTCACGCCAACAGGAATATGCCCACACTCTCATGACCCACGAATCAACGCGGCGGTCTTTCAACCGCGGTAATCCATTGGCGGTACACACCGCTGCGCTCAAAATACACACACACTTACGAAACACAACCACATTGGACAATTCGAAATACACACACCTGATACACATACACACACCACTCCCACACACTCACAACACTATAAAACACACACCCACATAACCTACAAACCCTTACTACCAGGAATTTGAAAGCAGGCAAGAGAGATACACTACCTAAAACAACACCAGCATCCACAGACACACAACACCATCACTTACACAACTTCCACGCACCTCAAACAACACACAACAACACATCCCCACACACATCACAACACACACCACCTCACACATCACCCACACCACTTCATGGCACCTCAACGACACCCCAGGTTCTCTGAGGAGTAGCTTAGGGTCATGGTGGAGGAAATCATCCGGGTAGAGCCACAGCTATTCAGATCACAGGTGCAGCACACCTCCATTGTATGGAAGATGGAGCTTTGGTGCAGAATTGTCGACACGGTCAATGCAGTGGGACAGCATCCAAGAACACAGGATGACATCAGGAAGAGGTGGAACGACCTACGGGGGAAGGTGCGTTCCGTGGTCTCCAGACACCAGATTGCTGTACAAAGGACTGGCGGTGGACCCCCACAACTAACACATGGGAGGAACAAGTCTCGGCAATACTGCATCCTGAGGGCCTTGCAGAAGTAGCAG
The DNA here is from genome assembly GCF_031143425.1 of Pleurodeles waltl. Lineage (NCBI taxonomy): Eukaryota > Metazoa > Chordata > Amphibia > Caudata > Salamandridae > Pleurodeles > Pleurodeles waltl. The sequence continues at coordinate 1,139,808,517 of NC_090444.1, forward strand.
GAGGACTGGACTCTGGTAAGGCAAATCTGTACTACTTTCTCCCCGCCACCCCACCTGCATGCCATCACATACCCTCACCCTCACCCTCACCCTCATCACTCCAACACCTCACATATGCCCCACTATCACAACCCAGCCATCCCAATACCAAGCCCTGCATGCAACACCAAAGCATGGACACCTATTACCAAACCATGTCCACTACAGATACCCACACAGACCCCAAACCAACTATCACACAAGGACCAAGCCAAGAATGCAAGCACTGGAGTACAGGGTCACTCACTCATTGCACACAATGGCACACAGATGCAATAATCATGCCTTTACACCCCTAAAGGACCTCTACCCAATGTCACCGGCCAGGAGGTGCCAGACATAGCCAGTCCCCCCCACAGAAGAGACCCACAGTGATGACAGCAGCTCTGCACAACTGGATCAAGATGACTAGCCCGGCCCATCAGGGACCTCTGGACAGTCGGTTCCCCTGACACAGTAACAAACCACCACTGAACCTCCCCCGCAGGTAACACCAGCACAGCACCCACCCAGCGGGACCATCCCTCTGTCCCCAGGACACGTCAATCAGCAGCGTGTCCACCACTAGAGGGATTCCGGGCAACCCCACACACCCAAGAAAATCAGGGACCCGGGGGCAGTGGCAGTGGGCACACAGTTCAGGGGAGAGAGGCACAGGAAAACAGGGAAGCTGGGAGGACTTCTCTGCGACAGGGGGAGGACAGGCCCAGGTAACCCACTCTCCACGAGGCACTCTCCAACATCATGGGAGCTTACCATCATTCCCAGGAGACAATGGCAACGGTACTGGCCAAGTTTCAGGAGACCCAGCGGCTGCAGGAGGAACACTACCTTGGGATCAGGGAGGACTTGAAGTCAATTAAAAACACCCTGGTCACCATTGCAGGGGTGCTGCAAGACCTTGTCAACACCAGGAGGGACACTGTGGCACAACAAGGGGCCCCTGACACCAGCCTGGAGGATGAACAGCTCTCCACCTCCGCCGGCGCTAGTGGACAGGAGGCACTGCCACAGGAACACGACACCAGCACCCCACCCCCTGCAGATGGCAAACCACCCCGCAAACGGTCCCTGAGATCCAGGAACAAGACAGAGAACATTGCCAAGACCCCCGCCAGGAAATGAGACCCACCTGAATGTCACCCTTCTGTCCCACTATGTCACCCTGTCCATCCTTCAACTGCCATTGCTCCACTTCCTGTGCCCCTTTGGACAATGTACCTGTGAAACAAATAGACTGGGCTCTGCCATGGACATTCCTCCACCATCCCCCCAGCCCATTTTACAACCCGTTCCACTTATTTGCACAGAAATAAACACACTTCAATCACAGAACAATCTGGAGTCAGTCTGTGCTTTCACAAACGTGTAATTGCAATATCTATGGAATATAGCAGTGGCAATTTACTTGTGCACATACAGACGTAACACTGCTGTAGGCCTGGAGGAAATATAGCAGAGTGCACAAAGTAGGACCCACATCTGTGAAATGGAAAGGCAAAGTGAAAAGTCAGGGTCCATACACTGAGTGAAAATGACAGACTAATGCTAGCTCCAGAAATTGTACGAGATGTGGGAAGTAGTGACATGTTCTTACCTGTGTCTCACTGGAAGTATTGCATGATTATATTTTTTCAGTTGTCGATATCCTCTTCTTCTGCCTCCTCTTCTTCACTGTCCACAGGCTCCACAGCTGCCACTAGACCACCAGCTAGACCATCCTCCTGCAGAAAAGGCACCTGGCATCGCAAAGCTAGGTTGTGCAGCATACAGCATGCCACGATTATCTGGCACGCCTTCTTCGGTGAGTAGTAGAGGGAACCACCTGTCATATGGAGGCACCGGAATCTGGCCTTCAGGGGGCCTAAGGTTCATTCGATTACCCTCCTAGTTTGCCCATGTGCCTCATTGTAGCGTTCCTCTGCCCTTGTCCTGGGATTCCTCACTAGGGTCAGTAGCCATGACAGGTTGGGGTAACCAGAGTCACCTGCAAATGTCGAAGGACATCTGTTAGACACACACTACCCCTTAGGGACAACCCCGTACCAAGACACCTATTCACACTGTATTGGGTCCTTGGCCTCACCTATTAGCCACACCCGGTGCCTATAGAGTTGCCATATCACATAAGGGATGCTGCTATTCCTCAAAATGTAGGCGTCATTCACTGAGCCAGGAAACTTGGCATTCATATGGGAGATGTACTGGTCTGCCAAACACCACCATCTGTACATTCATAGAATGGTAGCTCTTCCGGTTTCTGTACACCTGTTCACTCCTGCAGTGGGGTACCAATGCCACATGTGTCCCATCAATGGCACCAATGATGTTGGGTATATGTCCCAGGGCATAGAAGTCACCTTTCACTGTTTGCAAATCCTCCACCTGAGGGAACACAATGTAGCTGTGCATGAGTTTCAGCAGGGCAGACAACACTCTGGACAACACGTTAGAGAACATTGGCTGGGACATCCCTGATGCAATGGCCACTGTTGTTTGAAATGAACCACTTGCCAGGAAATGGAGTACTGACAGGACCTGCACTAGAGGGGGTATCCCTGTGGGATGGCGGATAGCCGACATCAGCTCTGGCTCCAACTGGGCACACAGTTCCTGGATTGTTGCACGGTCAAGTCTGTATGTGATAATTATGTGTCTCTCTTCCATTGTGGACAGGTCTACCAGGGGTCGGTACACCACGGATGCCGCCATCTCATCACCTGTCCCAGCAGACGTGCCCTATGGAGGAGAACAGCGAGCAGAGAGTCAGCCAACACTGAGGTATCCCAAAATGTCATTTGCACAAATTGATTAATACCCAATGTGCCTGTAACTGTGAGTATTCCAGGCCTACACAGGTGTGACACAGTTATTATTAATGCCATGTGGCCCCCTGAAATGGCGGCTGCCTGACCTGTAAGGTGGGACAAGGGGATATGAGGTAACGGCACTGGCGTTCTACACCGTCGCAGTGGGTAGTAGAAGACCGAGGCGCTATTCAGCTTTGGTTAACATTGGGCCTTATGGGTCCCAGTAGCCAATGACAATGTACACCGGCGGTGACGGTACGCACCGCAGCGGACGTGACCGCCATTTTCTGTCTGTTCACTCACTTGATACCTGACCTTCAACAGGAGAGGACCTACACTGCAAGTGCTGCTGTGACCTGTGTCTGGAAGCGACGATGGCTCATGTGTCTGGGGAAAGGGCCCCTGCCTTCACTAGGGAGGAGTTGGAGAAACTAGTGGATGGGGTCTTCCCCCAGTACACGCAACTGTACGGTCCTTCAGACAAACAGGTGAGTACACTGTGAGCATGCTGCATGGGCAATGCCTGTTGTCAGTGGTGTGGATGGAAGATACATGGGGGGGCTGAGGCCTGCATGTGCGGATGGGGAGTATATGTGCATCAGGCCAAGGGTGGGAACGGGGGGCAATGAGTATGATGGTCCGGATGGGTAAGTAATGTCCTTTCCTCCTGTACCATACCTCTAGGTCAGCATCCACCAGAAGAAGGGTAATTGGCGTGCCATCGCCAAGGACATTTGGACCCTGGGGGTCCACCACAGACGGCGCACCCACGGCTGGAAAAGATGGGAGGACCTGCGCCGCTGGAGCAAGAAGACGCCGGAGGCCCAGCTGGGGATGATCTCCCAATGTGGGAGGGATGCCCGTCGCACCATGACCCCCCTGATGTTCCAGATCCTGGCGGTGGCGTATCCGGAGTTGGATGGGCACTTGAGGGCATCACAGTAGCCATAAGGGGGTGAGTACACTCTCATTCAGCTGACTTTGCACGCATTACGACGTGTCTGGGCGGGGGAGGTGGCCAGTGAGTTCCCCTAGGCCAGGGCGATCTTGGTAGGCATGGTCCCTTGTGAGGCAGACTATGCCTTGGGGTATGTGGCACCCCAACCCCAATAGTGGTTAGAGCAATCTACACCTAGTCAGGCTCCTGTGACTTCCAGGTGTGCAGCAATTGGGCTTAGGCCTCGACCCCCATGTTCAGCTGAAATTTCTAGGAACTGTTAGTGCATGGCGTAGTACAGAGGGTTGCTCCCTGTGTGTTGTGTCCGCCAACGGTAGTGGTATTTCATGCACTGAGCATGTCTTTCTTCTGTCTTCCCGACCCTTTTTGTGGTCTCCCAATTCTTGTGTGTAATAGCATCATCAGGCGGAGGAGAACTGCACCGGAGCAGGAGGGAGGTGCATCCCACTTGGCCCTGGAGGGTGAAGCAACGGAGTCTGAAGCCACCAGTGGGGCGGAGTGCGAGGGGAGCTCCACGGCGGGGACAGGAGCAGAGACCAGCGACACCTCCTCTGATGGGAGCTTCCTTGCGGTGGCAGGCCCCTCTGTGCCTACCGCATCAACAGGTACAGCTGCCACCACCCCTGCCAGCAGCCCCTCAGCGTGTGTCCCGTGCCCGCTCACCCAGGAGGGTGGGCATCTCCTTTGCCCCAGGCACCTCAGGCCCTGCCCTAGTCAGCCCTGCTGCCCTCAGTGAGGAGGCTATTGACCTCCTGAGATCCCTCACTGTTGGGCAATCTACCATTCTGAATGCCATCCAGGGTGTTGAGAGGCATTTGCAACAAACAAATGCATACCTGGAGGACATTCATTCTGGCCAGGCAGCCCAACAGAGAGCATTTCAGGCTCTGGCCTCAGCATTGTCCCTGTATCCAGCCTCCCCCCTACAACCTCCTCCACCCAGACCCAATCACCTGTACCTCAGCCTATCTCAAGCACACCATCAGACAAGCATGCACACCCATCAACACAGAAGAGTGGACATGGCAAACATAAGCACCACACATCCCACAGGCACTCACACAAGCAACATACCCATGCACACATACCAACATCCACTTCCTCCACTGTATCCCCCTCCTACACGGCTCCCTCTTCCCTCCCAGTCTCGTCTCCACTACCATCTGCATGCACTACATCCTCAGCCACTACCTCCATCACCAGCACGCCCATAACTACACACCGCTCATGTGCACTCACCACCCCCACTACCATTCACACATCCCCAGTGTCCTCTCCCAATGTGTCAGTGAGCCCTCCTGCCAAAGTACACAAACGCAGGCACACACCCACCCAACAGCCATCCACCTCACAACAGCCTCCAGCCCCATGCACCTTCACCCAAATTCAGCAGACGTACACCTCCTACAACCACTACCTCTTCCTCCATTCCCAAACCCGTCTACCCGTCCCAGTGTGTCTAAAAAACTTTTCCTGGCTAACATTGACCTCTTCCCTACACCTTCCCCCGTCCTTCCCCTAGGGCCAGGCTTTCCAGGCCCCAGCCCAGCACTTCAGCCACCACATCCCCATGCATAGTGGTGCCAGCAACTGCGGGGTCATGGAGTGCGCCAACCATCAGGGCTCCCTGTGTGCCACGGAGAGAGGGCAAGGAAATTCCGCCACCTGTCAAGGTTAAAAAGTTGCCCACATCCTGGAGGGAGAATCTGAAAACACCTGCCACCAAGGGGTCAGCGAAAACGAAAGGGGATAGCGGCAAGACAACAGCGCCACCATCAAAGGTGGGGAAGGGCCAAAAAATGAAGGGCAGGTCAGGAGAGGGCATGGTGGCACAGACTGAGGGACCAGTGTCACACCTTCTGTCCACGTCCACGCCAACCTGTACGGCGGCAAACACCGCCAGCTGCATCGCCACCTGCACTGCCTCCGGCACGTCTACAGCCGCTGCAACAGTCCCCAGCCTCTTCCCCGGTGGGCAGCCGTCCGAGGTTACAGGAGACATCCAGCTTTCTCCCTCAGCAGACACATGCCCCGCTGCCACGAACCTCGCCGTCAGTACCGCCGCCACGGACCCCGCTGCCAGCACCGCCGCCAGGGGCCCCCCCACCAGCACCGCCGCCACAGACCCCACAGCCAGCACTGCCGCCACAGACCCCGCAGCACCGCCACAGACCGCGCTACCAGCACTGTCGCCACAGACCACGCAGCCAGCACCGCCACGTCTGACACCGCCGCAAGTACCGCCACGACTGACACTGCCGCAAGCACCGCCAGCGGTCCTAAGACGTCCTTGGACAGTGGCACTACCGCAGACATGCCTACTATCCCCAGTGGTTAGTCGTCTGAGGCTGGTGGTGAGTTCCAGGACCCTGGACAGCTTCCATGAAGCATTACAGACATCACAGTTGTCACATGCAGGTGGAATGCGAAGCCGCAGCAGTGTGGGGTATGTCGCAGCTTCCATGGCATATCATGCTACCAGTACATCGGCAATCTCGTGGCACACACACCCAGGTGAGGAAATTGTACCGGCCGCACTGCACGTGGAGCATTCTGGGCACCAAGCCCCTTCCAGAACCAGTGGAGAAAGGCATCCACTACCTCAGTCCTTGGCAGGATGAAGCACTCTGTGCACCAAGCCCCCTCCAGAACAAGTGGAGAAAGGCATCCACTACCTCAGTCCTTGGCAGGATGAAGCACTCTGGGCACCAAGCCCCCTCCAGAACCAGTGGAGAAAGGCATCCACTAATCCAGTCCTTGGCAGGATGAAGTACTCCGGGCACAAGGCCCCCTCCAGAACCAGGGGAGACTGCTATCCACTTGAGAGACTGTGGCTTTGCACTCTCCAGGATAAAGCAGTGGGCAAGCCACCCACTTGAGAGACTTGAGAGACTGTGGCTTTGAACTCCCCAGGATAAAGCAGTGGGCAAACCACCCACTGGAGAGACTTGAAAGACTGTGGCTTTGCACTCTACAGGATAAAGCAGTGGGCATGGAGCCCCCTTGTGCAGCAGTGGCGTGGTGCGTTCATCTGGCTGAGGTGCCCCACCTCCCCTTCCCCCTGAGGTTCCTGTTTCATTTTGATCTGATGCCCCTGCAGTGTTCTCTCAGTTTACAGTCAGGTGTCATGTGTGGGCTTGGCCCATGCATTTTGGGCCCAGTGGTCCACGCACAATGATTGGTGCACTATCCGGACTTGTGTAGTTGGTGTACATAATTGCGTTTACTGGATTTTGAACTTTGATAATGAGATTTCACATGATTACATCCGTTCAAATCAATTCCATTTGTCCTTGCGTTCTTCCAGGGGTTTAGGGGGGGTGTATGTGTACTGTTGCTGCGTGTATTTGTGTGTATGGTGTTGTGGGTGGGGGTATTGAGTGTTGTGTGTTGCGTGTGTGTGTCACTCTCTTTTCCCTCCCCCCTCCCCTGTGTTGTAGGTGCAGTACTCACTGTGGTCGTCGCCGCCATCGTTGGTGCTCCTGATAGAAGAGGAGGAAGAACATCATCGGCAGTATCTGCAATTCGGGCTCCATGGCGTCCTGGTTCCTCGTGGGGTGTGGAGAGGTGAGTGTTTTCCCTTCTGTGTACTGTTTCCGCCGTGTTTTTATTCGCGTTGGTTCCGCCCTGGAAAAGGTTTGCGGATAGGCCTGTTGTAATAGGGTGGGCGGTACGTTGTCTTCCACCTGTCTGTTGGCTGTGTCCGCTGCGCTGTTTGTTTGTACCGCCGTGGCAGTCGGAGTGTTAAAGTGTCTCTCTATGTTGGCGGTTTCCGCCACGGTCGTAATCCCATTTTTTTTTCCACCGCCTGTTTGCGGTATTACCGCCGCTTTAACACCGACCGCCAGGGTTGTAATGAGGGCCATAGACTGCTATGTAATTTTCCCTTGACGTGAGGATTTAAGCAATGTGAAGGCTGACTTCTATAGTTTTGCCCACATCCCACATGCAGTGGGTGCCATTGATGGTACACATATTGGCCTGGTGCCACCATAGGCCAAGGAACTAGTCTTTTGAAACAGAAAAAACATCCATTACATCAACATGCAAGTTGTCTATTAGGCGGATCTCTATATTTAAAATGTGTGTGCCTGTTTTCCAGGATCAGCCCATGATTCCTTGGTACTGCAGAACAGCGCCGTACCCCAACTGATGTCACAACTGCAACCAGAGAGAACCTGGCTGGTTGGTAAGTCACATCTTTACTGATTGTGTGTGAGCAATGTCAGGTGCTACAATTATGAAGTGAGAGACTCATTGTTGCACTTTTGTCCTCTTCCTTAACAGGAGCCTTAGCATATCCAAACCGTCCTTGGTTATATTCAGCTATCTGAACAGGACTGGTAGAGCCCTCCTCTACTCTTCCGGGAAAGTGTGCCAGATCACTGTGGCATGCTGATTGCTCCACAACATCGCCCTGCAGAGAAATATCCCATACATCCCAGATGAGGGGGAGTCTGCAGTGCCACCAGGTAAGAATCCTGAAAGGCCAAATGAAGATGACAGTAGTAAAGAGGAAGGAGCTGACTTGTGAGAAGATCTCAACCACAACTACTTCTTGTGAGTGTAAGTATGTCATGTGATGTGTTGACTGTGACTGTAAAATGAACTGTAGTTGTGGGAATGTTTGGAGTTTAGTGTTTTTGAAACAGTGAGGGAGCTGATACTCCACAAAAATCAGCCAATGGCAGATTGATAAGATAGCCTTTGACACATCCCCACCTTTATGATGTTACTTTGTTTGTGTCAGTTTCTTTGTAAAGTAACTTGTTTTCCAGATGCTTGATATGCGACATGTGTCATGTGTATGGTTTTAAGCCTATACTCCTTGTTTTGTTCTTTGTACAGGTACCTTCATCATGACATCTTCATGTGGAGATTTCAGAGTTGTGACATTGTCAGGTATGTGATGTTGTTCTGACTTACAAAGTGGGCATGGATTATTCCAGGTAATGTAGGTCGCAGAATTTGGGTGTATGAGACCTGTACCAAGACAGTTTGCACAGTGTTTGGGTCAAGGTTCAGAAGTGCCCACTGTACTTGTTTTGTGTCTTATGGTGGGCACGATGCATCTTGTATGTCATTGTGTGGCCATCAAATATGTAGTCCTAGCTTACGACCAAGTCATTGTTCCTTCACATTGACTAAACACTTTTTGTATGACCTGCATGTAGCTGAATATACGTTTCATCATTGTAGGCCATAGTGCCTGAGACAAAACACAGAGATGTATGTTTCTGTCATATCACCAGATGCATGAGCGCTGGATTGTAAAGGCCTTGTGATCTGGAACTGGTGTACTGCCATCTTCCTGAATCTTGGATTATGTGGTGTTGGATTACTTTGGTGTGGTATGTGATAAGGCTCAAGCTGGTGACATCAGCCACTTCATGTTTCCCTATTCTACAGGACAATGTTGGACAAATCCCTTCCTAATATAGTCTTGAGGTCTGTACCTGTAAATATGTTAATTTGCTTAGTAAGAGACAATCATTTATGATCTACAAGAGTTCAGACATATCGACAGCCTATGTGCTGAACACTGTAATATATTTTTTAGTTTGACTAGACACTTGTATGTAAGTGTTTGTGTGGGATGGTTATAATCCTGAGCTGGAAACTGTGCACATGCAACATAGCCCATATTAAACAAGTACCTTGGACTATCATTGTATGGTTCACTTGATCTGACATAGCTACATGGCTAAATATGAAAGCAAAATCAGCAGGGGATCAGCTGCTACAGAGGCAGAGGTGTCTGTGACTGGTTGTTACTCTGGCACGGCTTCCCTTCCTGTGGCTGTCACCGATGTTGATGGGCCTGTTGTTGATGAGCCAAAGGCAGGAGAAGATTGGTTTTGAAAAGCACTACTTGGGGTTGTGTGCATGTCCCTCAAAACCCCTGTTAGGGAGGCCATGTTGGAATTGTGGGCATCCATCTGTTAATGAATGTCCCTATGCATGTCCCTCTGTAGCTGCTTGATTTCCCGGAGGTTGGTCAACACCTGGCCCATCACTCCCATCACTCCCCAAGACATGGCTGAAGTTGTTCTGGCCAAGAACAGCCCAAGTGGCCTAACCCCACTGGCCCACAGCATCCCTCCCACGTACCCTACCCCCAAGGTCATGTGCCCTTGCCACAGGGTGACCTCTCCAACTTCTTAATGGACCCTCATTGTCCAAAGTGTTGTGCTGCAACTCAGGATCCAGGATTGGGGGGGAGGGCACTTGATGCTGAAAACTGTGCTAGTTACACTGGTTGGTGGGGGGGGGGCAAATGGTTTCCTGTGATGTTGAAGGAACAGGGCTGGGAGGTGAAGTTGTGGGCACAGTGAGACTCACTGTTGCCGCCTTACCAGGTTGCCCAGATGGCCCTGAATCATCCTCCACGTCAACAAGTCCAGGTGTGTTGGCATCACTCAGGGCTTCATCTAGGGGTGGTAGTACTAGTCTGTTTTGTGGCTTCAGTATGCCTACCGGCAGCTCGCCCTATTGATGAAAAACATACATTGTTGCTTGTTGAATTATGACATTTACCTCAAAAGGTTTTGTGTTACAGTAAGTAGAGACCTTGGACAAAGTTAAGTTGTAGGCAATCCAATTATGCCAAGTAATCATGGTATTGGGTGATTTGACATAACATGTATGAAGCATGGCAACACAATTTGACTCAAGGAGCTGATGTGATGTGTAGATCACTTGCACTTTGGAAAATAGCCTGAAAATGACATTTTACCACCAGTGCAGCCAAAACAGTGGATAGGCAAGGTACGGCTTTCACCATTTTGAGGCCTAGTTGAGTGAGATGCAAGCAAAAACCAGGACTTTGTTGTATATGTGATTGGAGTCATCGTGTACACAGTGCTATGTCAATGTGTCTGCTGCCAATACCAATCTGGCGATGCATCTTGAGGATTTAGGAATACTTGTTGTACACAGTAGGTAAAGTGTCATTCCTGTCCTCAATAGTTTCATCTTGGGTTAGCAAGACAAGATGGAGCTAGGTAGACACACACTTCTTTGATTTGATTCTTTGAGCATGATCTGTATCTTGATTACTCCTAGGTGAGTACACTTCAATTGAGAGTTCCTAACTGAGTGTATTTGGACAAGTGACCACTGGACTGGTGTTTGGAGTTACTGGAACAGGGCCTATTGTTCTTTGCAGTCAGATCACTCTTGTTACTGAAACAGTGCCTCTGGGGAGTTGCAGTCAGGTCACTCCCTCTACTACACACACTTGACAAATGGTATCCTCCCAGGTGAGTACACTTCAATTGAGAGTTCACAAACAGGGAAAATGGGACAAGTAACTACCGGGCTGGTGTTTGGAGTTACTGAAACAGTGCCTCCTGGGAGTTGCGGTCCGGTCACTTCCCCTACTATACACACTTGACAGATGTTATACTCACAAGTGAGTACATTTTAATTGAGAGTTTACAAAGTAGGGTATTTGGACAAGTGACCACTGGGCTGGTGTTTGGAGTTACTGGAACAGGACCTCCTGGAAGTTGCAGTCCGGTCACTCAATCTACTACACACACTTGACAAATTGTATCCTCCCTGGTGAGTACACTACAATTGAGAGTTCACAAACAAATGTATTTGGACAAGTGACCACTGGACTGTTGTTTAGAGTTACTGGAAAAGTGCCTCCTGGGAGTTGTAGTCAGGTCACTCCCTCTACTCCCCAAAACTTGACAAACGTTTGGTATTTGGTTGGTATTACATATCTGTATGTAGGCTGCATTTAGGTTTGAGCATAAGTTTAAATATTGAGACATACAATGAATCCTGGAATGTGTTTTTGTGAGATTTCTAGACATCATTCTGACATATGGCATGTGATGGGCCTTGGTAGCTGTGATGTTGGATCCTATTATACAGACTGACAGTGTTACAACTCAGATACTCTGGGCATTGAATTTTACTGAGGCACATGAACAAGACAGCTAAGCTGTGAACATGCATGGCATTGCAGTTTTGTGACATTATATGTGTGTGACGTACCAGACTCCACTCCCCCAGTTTTCCTGTCAAGCCCTGAGGATGCAGGTTGGCCAAGACCTTCTCCTCCCAGGGAAAGTCTTAACAAGGCAATGGGAGGGCCACTAGTAATCTTCTTGGCCCCCACCTGCTGCCTGGAGACCATGGAACTGACCTTGCCCATGAGGTCGTTCCACCTCTTCCTAATCTCAGCCTTTTTTGCGCAGGGTGGTGTCTACAGCATTCACTCTGTCAACTATCCTGTCACACATTTTCATTTCCTTACTGAGATGAATGTGCTGGACTTGGGCTCCTAACATTTGTGTCTTTACTATAATGATTTCATCCACCATGACACTCAACTCATCCTCTGAAATTCATGGGTTTTTGGCCCATGACATGTCTGGAAATTAAAGAGGCTGACAGTGACTAACTGAACAAGACAAGTGAATATGGGGGGGAAGACGATGTGTGTAAAGGGTGTAAAATGGGATAAGGAAAAAGGGCTGCCTTATGACAAAAAATGGACGAAATGATATGTGGCCTGTCTTGCTATGCTGCAGTGGAAATGCAAAGGATTGTAGTCTGTGAAGGGGTGTGTTTTATAGCATCCTTTTCAGGTGCGTCCACTTAGCCAATGTGTGTGATCCTTGTTGTTTTTTAATTCATCCAGAGTGCACTTGTCTGTTACTTTGCTGTAGGCAGACCGTGGTGGTCGACCGCCACTGGCTGACTTCTGTGGCAACTTTGTGTTTGTAATAGGCTTGGTGTTTTGCTGCTGCACTTATTGCACTGGAGGTCAGACCACCGGAATCCAAGCCGCAGTCTGCCTTTTTTGCTTGGTGAATGGCGGTCCTGCCTGTATGAGTCAAAATACGGTGGTCTGGGAACCACAAGCGGGGCAATCCTTTTGGGACCATCCAACATGGCGGACTGGCAGCCCGACCACCAAACTCGTAATCAGGCCCTAAATCTTAGTATAGCACTTAGAAACCCACTGGAGCTATCACGACATCTTGACGGAGTCATTCGCAAAAGTCTGACGTCACTTGCATGGGAGTGTGGCTAGTCACGGACCCCAGGTACAGTACCTTGGGAAATGAGGAAACAAAGACTTTGCATAGAGTCTCGAAGGTGAGGCATCACTGGAGTTGGTGCGGTATCAGTTCCTTACTGCTATTGTGGAAGGGAGGCGTTGGTTCCTTACTGCTAGGCAGGGGAGGTTAGGCATTGGTTCCTTACGGTTGCAGGGGAGGCGATGTGGCATTGGTGGCAAGGCACCAGTTCCTTTTGACAATGTGGGGTTGATGAATCTAGCAGGTCAAGACACAAGGTGTCAACTTCATGGTGTTGCAATCACCAGTGGTACTGTGGTGGAATCGGAGTTGGGTGTCACAGGTGTCAGTGACACTGCATTTGGGACTCACGCTGTGGCGGGACTTTGCAGTTGCTGTGGTGGCATCAGGCATAGGGCATCGGTCTCCATTGTTGCCCTCAGTGGGGACCGCAGCTCAGGTGTCGGCAGGTGAGCAGACTCAGACAGCGACACCTGTTCCGAAGTCGCTCTGGAGTCAATGTGCATGGTTTCATCTTGGTTGCACCAGAACTCACACCCAAAGGTCCAGGAACTGGATTTGGTACCACTTAGCAAGTCAGAACTCTCAGCAAGCTGGCAGAATTTCCTCAGTCCAGAACAATTCTAAATTTGTGGGTCCAGAGTCCTCTTACCCATTTATGCCTTTGAAGTAGGAAAACTTCAAAGAGAAGTGTTTGAGGTGCACAAGCCCAGAATCCAGACACACTTCAGGGGGTTGGAGAATGCTTTGTGCAAGGACAGACACAGCCCTATTCAGGTGCAAGTGTCAGCTCCTCCCACCACTCTAGCTCAAGAAGACCCAATAGGATATGCATGGCACACCTCTGATCCCTTTATGTGGTTGTTTAGAGTGAATGAAAGGTTAAGCAATAAAATGCTCACTTTCTAAAAGTGACATTTTAAACTTACAGTTTGAAAAACAACTCCATCAAAATATGTATTTTTAAATTGTGAGTTCAGAGACCCCAAACTCCAAACCTCTATCTGCTCCAAATTGGAAATGACAGTTAAAAGATATTTCAATGCTATCCCCATGTTACCCTATGGGAGAGATAGGCCTTGCAATAGTGAAAAATGGATTTTAGCAGTATTTCATTATCAGGACATGTAAAATGCGCAGTATATGTCCTACTTTTTAAATACACTGCACCCTGCCCATCGAGCTGCCTTGGCCTACCTTACATATAGTAAAAGAGAAGGTTTGGGCCTGGCAAGTGGGTGCCCTTGCCAGGTTGAAATGGCAGTTTAAAACTGCCTACACAGACTCTGCAGTAGCAGGTCTGAAACATGTTTACAGGGCTACTCATGTGGGTGGCACAATCAGTGCTGCAGGCCCAATAGTAGCATTTGATTTACAGGTCCTGGGTACACATATTGCACTATACTAGGGACTTACTGGTAAAACAAATATGCCAATTATGGAAAAACCAATCATGAGTACAATTTAGACAGAGAGCACTTGCACATTAGCACTGGTCAGCAGTGGTAAAGTGCTCAGAATCTGAAAGCCGGCAAAAACAAAATGTAGCACATAGTCGAAAACATATATTTATTTTTGTTCATATCATATCCTTTCAGACTATGCAAAATTAATTTCATTATGTAATATTAATTTTCAAGCCAATCAACATTGATTCAAGGCAAGCCATTTTTATTTAAGCAGTGGAATTAATTTACACATGACATGTTCATTTAAATATGTGCTTTATTCATTTCAAAGCATGCTATATTTATCTCACATAGTTTCATATTAATTTCAAAAAGTGTCATATTAATTTTAATGAATGTAATTAATTTTGATATGGCACATATCAACTTCATCAGATGTCACCTTCATTTGAAAGTGGTTCATATTCATCTTAACATGTGTCATATTGCTTTAAATGAATGGCATATTCATTTCAATGGATGTCATCATCATCTTAACACCTGACATAATGATTTTAACATGGGTCATATCCATTTCAACATAGGTCAAATTAATTTCAATATATGCAATATTCATGTTGATGTGTATCACAGTGATTTCAAAGCATAACATTCATTTTGACAAGTTTAATTTTAATGTCAGCATTTGTCATATTCAGTTTAAGGCATATTGAATTAATTTCAAAGGGGCTCATATTCATTTCAGTGCATGTCAAATTCATCTTAGCATGTGTCACATTCCTTTGAATAGATGTCTCATTCATATTAACGCATGATATTGATTTTAACTTGACTCATACCAATTGCAACAGATATCATAATCATGTCCATATGTATCATATTACTTTCAATGCAAACCATATTAATTTTTTTAATGTAATGTTTATTGCACATTATATTCCTTTCGGAATACTGTATTTTCATTTCAGTACCTTGTATTCATTTCAGTCTGTCATATTGATGCCAATGTGTTCCATATTCCTTTTGGCATATGTCAGTCATTTCAAGAAATGTCTCATTCTTTTTGATGAATATTGTATGTGTTTCAGTGATGGCTTTATTATTTACAGTGAGGGCCATAATTACTTCAGTATGATTGATATATATTTCAGTATGTCTCTTATTCAATTCTGAGTGTGAGTTATTCATAGTAATCACTAAGTAGCATATTCACTTTGCCTGGTTTCATATTTGTTTTGGTTCAAGTCAGATTCACTCTGCCAGGTATCATATTTATTTTGACACATAGCAAATTCATTCTGGTGTGTGTCATATTTATTTTGCAACACCCTGTGCATTTCAGGAGGTGTCCTATATAGGGAGTTGTAATTTTGACATTAACTGCTTCCCATGCAAGCTTACACATTTAACTGAAAAATTAAGACTTGTTAAAAGTCATTTTTAAGGCCAGTTGTCAGATATGCTGCCAGTTACTCAGTTGCTACTTGTTGTCGATCATGTTTATGTACAACTGTAGTGTTTTGATGTAATATTTATGTCTATACAAGTAACAACGTATTTGCCCTTGAATGCCCTCTTCCTGATTGTTCATTGGAGCAGTGATAATACGTGGGGACGCCAGAGGGTGTTGGCACAGCAAGATGTACGCACAGCGAGGTTTAACCTCTATTACTAGACACAAAGTGAATCTGTTTATGCATACTTTCAGGGAAACATCTTTCGTCTTAGCCACAAAGTACAAAGGAATAAAATGAATTTGAATGCAGAATCTACAGTTCGCCTTATATCCAGAGCATGTGTTGTTTTTCGCACACACCTGCTGCCTGTTGACAAGAAACACAATGCACATAAAATCATTATTATTATGAAAATATTTTGCAGTTTGAACAGGTGCTTTTTGAGAAACTCTAATGACAGGAATCAACTCTACACTCAATGTCAGAAAATACCGTTTGAAGGTTGCAAGAAGCACCATGTTTAATCTTTGACTCAAAAAGAATGGTCAGCATAGATCCCTTGAAGTTAATTCAACTTGAGATTATATATGTCACATTGAATGTACCCCTGCGCATTGATTGACTGACAGAAGAGTTTGTGTGGCTTCCACCATTACAATAATTATGTAGAACTGTAAAACTCTCAACAAGTCATCCTGTTGCTGTTATTTTATGCAACACTTTTGCTGGGATAAAAAGATGGTGGCTGGTGCCTCTACGGGTGGGAATAGCATGTTAAGCTTAACTAAGTGAACTTTAGAAGGCAAAGACCATGTAATCAAAAGTTTAGATAAATACATTCGGATTGAATATCCTGAATATAACCGAAAGATCCTGAGTATAACCTTCACAAATAAAAAGAATACTTCAAATGTGTAACAAAAGCAGATTTCCACAGAATGTACTTTAAACTTCTAATGTCTACAAATTTGTTGTCAGATTATCTATCCTTCTCTGTAATAAAAATGGAAACTGTTTTGCACCCAAAGAAGAGGAATTAATACATCCTCTGAAGATGTTTCCTCTGGAGGTATTTCACTTTAAAGTCTAGCAAGAGGCAGATTTAACTGATGCATGGGGGGGCAATAGGTCAACCCCACTTAGCCACTGGTTATTCTAAGATCCATTCGCATTTTAATCAGTGTCCATTACAGCAAAGTGAGGGTGGTCCTTTTTGTGCATTGGGTGTGTTGTCAATTAATTGCATTGGCAATGCAACCTTTTTACTCCTCCGGTCTGCTACTTTTCCTCCATGATCTGAATGTCTGTGAAGTAATTTGGTGGACAAGGAGGCCAAGCAGGAGAGAGGCAGAGGAGGCCACCCTCAAAGTCACCAGGCAAAAGCAAGCAGCTGTGAAAGCTGGAGGCAGTGCAACTTCAAAGTGAAGAGTCTGCAGACGTCAGCCAAAGTGAAGAGTCGGCAGACGTCAGCCGGCGATTACTGGAAGTGCTTCTTCAAGGTGAGTACATTTTGCTTTTTATGTGTGTGATATGGAAGGAGGGTGAAGATCTGGCTTGGGGCCACTCAATAAAGGGCTAGTCACAGTCTGATTTAGGCAACCATGCAGGCTTTGTACACGGAAGCAGCAATCTGTTATAAGAATGGAGAGGGGGGTTAGCCCTTACCTTGCACTGGTGAAGCTTTGCACATCCTGTGTCATTTGCACAACCAACATAGATCCCGTCATACTGCCCTGTTTGGATACCAACAGAGGAAGAAGAGCTACTATCTTCACAGCTTTCTTATAGCATCTCCGGTTGAAAAGATCTTTGATCGATGAGTGGTCCATGATGAATTGGGAGCTGTTGACAGTTGTCTGTGTTTGAGCCCAGTGTTAGCAAATCTCTTTTTTCCAACCATGTAGGTTTATTTTGTGCTTATGTTTTGTTGGTTTCGAGTTATTGCCACGTTTCCCTATGATCACAGTAGCCTACCACTGTAAATTACAGGTGTGAAATAAGGGAGTTAAGCCTCACATAACTAACCTGCTTTTTTCCTATGCTAGATTTGATTTGTATGTCCTAAGATTCTTGGTTGAGGTTTAACTTTACATTTGTATCTCAGTACAGGGAAACTTTTAAATGCTAGATGCACAAAGAAAATGGCAAAAGCCTCCCAGGATTGTTTATGTGCAGGAAGGCCCCACCTCCTGCACAAAAACAATTCTGCCTACAATGCAGACACCCTTGCACTGTGGTGCAAGGGTGCCTGCATTAGCGCTAGGCTGCCAAAACAGTGCTGTTGCCGTGAGAAAGGAAGTATTGCATAGATATTGTGCATTCCTGCCTTTTCCCTTATAAGCACGGTGGTGCAGCAAGGCGATTTGCTGCGCTGCCCTCCGTCAAAAAGTAGCACATCTGCCCCTAAATGTCTTTCCCATGAATCCATTACAAGACCAAAAAATGGCTCCATTGAAAGAACATTTCTTAACATAGCGTGGTAAAAGTTGACTTTTAGAGCTTCATGTTGTCCCTCTTCGCACGCCAGTTCTCAGATAAAAAATACATAAGTTGACCCATGTTTTATTCTGTTTCACAATATTGTAGAATCTCTATACAAATTTGGCCTACCAATTTCGGCAAATATCACAGTCACGAAAAATTCACACAGCCCATCAATTTTAGAACACTAATATAAAGCAGGTTGTGGCCCTAACCCCCTAGGACTTACCTGAGACCTTTCCTGTGAACGGTCAAGACCCGGCTCTATCCCCTACATTCTTTCACCTTGCTCCCCACTCTCTACATCTCACTCCTCTCTTTCTTTTTCTCTTCACTGCTTCTTTGCCATTTTGTGTCCTTCTCGTCTCTGCTTTCTCTTGAAAGTCATCATCGATGCTCTCTTTACTTATTTTCTTTCCTCTTTTTGTGTCATATTTGTGTCTTCTCTCCTCTTTCTGCCAGTATTTTTCATTGCTTTAACCCATTTTTGCTCTTTGCCTTTTTGCCTCATTTTGTGCCCTCATTTTGACTCCCCTCGTCTTGTATCCGTGATTGGTATTGTGTTCACCTGTTTTATTGTGCCTTTTTGTCTCCTTCTTGTGACCTTGTTTTTTTCCATTTTGTGCCAGTTTTTTTCATTGCTTTTCACCAGTTTCCTCTGCCTTTCTGCCCTGTCCTGTGCCCTGTTACCACTGTTCTCACCCTTCTGCACCTAGACAGCTCATTTTCTGGTCCTCATTGTGCATATTTTCCTGCTGTCTTCTACTCCACCTCCTACACCCCTCACCACCCTCGGCACTCCTTCCCCCTCTCAGGACCTATTTAAAGTCAGTTGCAACATGATCATGCAGCGATGTACCACTGGCATGCTGAGGGCATACTAAAGGCAAGGCTGTCTGTGCCCATCCATGACTGAAATCCCAGTCCTTCCTGACCCACCATTAAACCTCAATGCCACTCCATTCCCTCAATCCAGCAGTCACTCACCCCACTGCTACGGCGCTGCACCACCCAACATGGAGGGAGCATTCACCTACACCTCCAACAGCTTCACTTGTAGAACCACACCAACTACTCCAACACCTACCACAACCACATTGACAGCAGATACAACCCACAAACCCATGTATCCACAGAACAACACCCACCCACACTCCAATCTTAGATATTATGCATGTTCTATACCACATGCTCACCAAGCAAACACCTGTAGATCTGAGACCTGCTGGATGATGCCACCGGACCTCCTTTTTCTCATCAAAATATGGCTGTCCACACCATCAACACAGGCATTTTTGCATCCATCCCTGACAAATACAGGGTTATCAAGCAAGACCACTAATACAAAACCAGAGGATGAATTGCCATAGCTGTCAAGGAACAAGCTACACTACCACTAGACCTGACTAAATGAAACACCTCAACTTAAAATTGCAAATCACAGCCAATGTCAGCCTAGAAGAAACCCTAGCCTACTTGCCACTCGGGTACAAGCCAACTTCACCAGCAACTTCCTGGTTTGCATCACCCCACCTATGTCCTCTGAGGAGACCTCAACTTTCACCTGGTAGACCTTACCAACCCCAACTAAACCTCCATCCTCTATAGCCTCGGAAATATTGGACTCACCCAACAAATCTTAGACCCCAACCATTCCGCTGGGCACATCCTAAAACCTGTTTTAATCTCATTCAGTGGTACCAACACGTCCACTTCAGTCACCTGGACTGACCAGGACATTGCCAGTTTCTCCACCAACATTCCACTCTACAGAGTAGCCACTATGAAAGACGCTGGCCGCTGAGAATGAAGCAACATATTTGGGGTTGAATGGGCTTCCACTCTCCACAAAAACCAACTAGAGCTCACAGACCACATATCCAGTGGCATCACAACTTTAACAGCTGGATCACCACATGTGCCAAGTTTCTAACCCCTAGGTAAAGAAGCCAAGTAGCAAGAACATAAATGCAAGTCACCTGATACATGGATAAACTCATGATGACCAAAACAGCACTGCAACCAACTGGAGCAGAGGTGGAGAGTGAGCCAAGAAGAATCAGATAGGGAAGTATTCAAATCTGCCCAGAGACACTACCACCAGCACATCTGGGAAACCAAAAGGACGGCCTTTTAGTCGAATGCATTGAAAACAGCTCCAACACTATCAAAGACATTTTTGCTATATTCTAGACTTCACCGTATCAGCTGCAACCATAACCAACATCACACCAACCCAAGAACCTTGCAACAACCTCTAGGACCCCTGCAACAAAATCGCAGCCAACCTTACATTAAGTATTTTGGTATCGAACATAGTCAGCACCCTCACAACATATAACCCTATTGTCACAGAGGAAACCACCACATCTTTGACAAAGGTCCTACCACCATCAGCAAAGCCCTCACTACCATATTCAATACCTCCATCGGCACTGCAACTTTCCCGGAAGCCTGAAAGCATGTAGCTGTCACTGCCCTCCTGAAAAAGCCCTAAGCAGACCCAGCCAAACTTGCAAACTATTGACTGATCTCCCTCCTACCACACCAGGACAAGACTTTTAAAAAAAAACATAAAAATATGCATCTCAAATCATCTTGCCTAACACTAGCTCCTCAACACCATGTAACCAGACTGCAAACCAAGCACAGTACGGAGAAAGCCTTCATCACAGCTACAGATTATATCAGTTTGATCCTTGACAGAGTAGAAACCACTGCCCTCATCCTACTTGACCTTGCTGCAGCCTTCAACACTGTTTCCTATCCCATCCTGATCACATGCCTTCACAAGGCTAGCAACCAAGTACCTGTTTTCCACTGGATCTTCACCTTTTTTACCAGAAGGACACAGTGGCCATGCACCATACTCCTCAAAAGACTGACAATTTCATGGGAAAAGTCCTGCATGGTTGTTGGCTGTATATGACCCTCTTCAAAATTTACAAGACACTTCTGACAGATGTCATCCAAGTACACAACATGAACATTTTCACTACGCCCACAACCCGCAATTGACCGAAGAGGTCACCTAGATGACATCCAAAAGCTTAAAACTCTACATTGGAAAGACCAAATTGGTGATCTTTCTTAAAGAGGAGTCACAAAGAGACTCTGCCTGGTGACCTATGAACCTTATACCAAAACCCACTCTCAGCACCCAAGCAAGAAACCTCAACAGTAAGTTGGACATGTCTGTCCAGTGGTCATTGCCGTCACCACGGCCTGCTTACACACCCTGAGGATGCTGAAAGTGATATTCAAGTGGCTACGCAGCAACACCAGGAAAACCATCACCTAAGCCCTCATCACCATCAGGCTTGAGTAAGGGAACACATTTTATGCAGGAATCTCCAACCAAGTCACCAACCAATTCACATAAAGACTGCAGATCATCTAGAATGTAGCAGCTCACTGGCCCTCAGCCTTCCAGACCGGTCTCACTTCACACCACACCTAAGGCAAACAAAACTGGCTCCCTGTACATAACCACACACAGTTGTTACTCCCCAGCCACACACACAAAGCAATAGACAAAACTGGTACTGCTTACCAGTTCCACCAACCTACCAGACACCTCCGCTCAACCGAACTCTCACAAGCACATGTGCACACATATGTAAAAGCAGAGCAGGAGATCGTGCCTTCTCATACATCACTTCTAAAGCATGAAATGACTTCCCACACCATGAGCCTCCTCATGCTTCTTGAATTCCACAGGAAGCTGAAGACCTATTTTTTTTAGCAAGGTATCTAAGGACTGCCCACACACCTGCAAAACATGAGTGCTGGAAAGTGGATTATTGGTAAGGGCAAGTAAGCACCTGCGGTTAGCAATGGGCCACAAACCCCCACTAGGTCCGGTCAGGGGCTCACTAAATTAATTCCAGCTCAACCCCTGGTAGCTTGGCAATGAGCAGTTTTGCTTAATCTAGGAGACAGGTGTGTAAAGCATTTAAAAATCACAAAACAGTAATCAGGTAAAACACAAAACACAAAAAAGCTCCAACACCAATTTACAAAAAGATAGATCATATTTTTATCTTTAAAATGACACTGAAGTGACAAAAATCCAATAAAGGGAAACAGAGATATTAATTTATAAATATTATGGCCCTCATTACGAGTTTGGCAGGCGGCAGAGGCTGCCAGTCAAACTCATACCTCCAGCAGGCCGCCAGAACACCGCTGGCCCTATTTGGAGTCCACTGCAGGGCTGGCAGGTGGAAACAGCGAAGAACAGGGCCTTGCGAAGAACAGGGCCTTAACATTAACGCTGGCTCATAATTGAGCCGGTGGCAATGTTGCGGTGCGGCAGGTGCAGCAGCACCCGTTGCACTTTCCACTGCCCGTAATTCGGGCAATGGAAAGCGTGACGGGGCTGTCCATGGTGGCCCCCTTTCTGCCAGCCTTTGCATGTTGAGGCTACCACCATGCAAAGGCTGTTGGAAAGGGGACTCCTAATCCCCAGGGCAGCAAACAGCACTGCCCTTTTGGATTACAACTGCAGAAACCACCAGGCTGTCGAATGGCGCCTCCGTCACAGTCATAATGTGCCAGTCAGACCACCATGACTGCGGCGGTCCGACCGCCACCCCGAGTCTGGCAGTCCTAAAACCGCCAGACTCCTAATGAGAGACTAAATGTTGTGTGCTACAGTGAGCGGGAGGCCTCGGTTAAAGTTTTACCTTCGGACTTAGGCCCTGATTTCAGAAAAGTGGGCACTTTTTTTGCACCCCGTTAGCTCCCTCCTAACGCCACCATGTGTATGCCGTATCTAAGATGTTGACACTAGTTCGGAGCTTTGCAGCATTAGCTTAAAAAATATTGATGCTAATCCTGCAAATCCCATTGAGGCCCTTTGAAAAGAATGGCAATGGCATGCCTCCTTTTGACGCCTGCTCTGAGCAGGCGTTAAAAGTGGCAAAATAAATAATGCAGAGAAATATTTTAGATTTCTTTGCATCATTTTTTCAGTCCCCACACTACTGAGGGAATGCCCCCTTTGCATACATTATGCCTGACGCAGGCATAATGTAGCACAAAGGGTTACAAAGTGGCTCTATGCATGCATGAGGCCACTTTGTAAATTTGGCCAGTTGATTTTGGCCTTGTTGGGACACATTAGCGTAAAAAAAATTAAGCTAATGTGGTGCAAGGGGCTCTTAAATGATCCCCTTAGTCTTTTTCTTGAGGACTTTCTGGAACAGGACAAAGCCACAATTTGAATTCGACTCTCAGACTTTTACCTTTCCACAGGGATGAAATGGAAGTGATGCAAGTTTCCAGCCTCCCTATGAAACAAATAGGCTAGATAAGCCAATCCTGGCCCAAACCGATGAAGGGGCGATAGACAGCAGGACTCAGACAGATGTACCAGGTAGATAGGTGCGGCCTATGGTTTCTATAACAAAGCAAATTATATGTATCATTAGAATCAAAGTTGCAACAAAAAACCTTCCATATATTTCCATTGTCTTCTTAATCTTACCTTCATATCCCATCCCTGTCTCTTTTAAGGAGCTGAGTCCAGGTTGTGGATTGACAAGCACTGTAACCAGAAACATACACTGAAGTCAGTAATCTCGAAAGACTAGAACACTGTTATGCCAGTCTAGGGAGTTTTTAAACACATACCTAAACTAGTGCTGTTCACCCCAGAGCTAACTGTGGTCACAACTCAGTAAAAACAATCTTTCTCATTTCCTGCAAATAGAAGTATATAAGGTAAGTCATGTGACATATGTATATCTCTTGAATAATAGTGAGCATATGTTGTGAACTAAGAATACCTTGACCATTTTCATACATAACAAACAATAATCACTAATACATTAGTCCATAGTTGCCTAAGTCTCTAATAACTCCTTAGAGACTGTAAACAATAATCCATGAATTAATCACCTAGATTTTGAGAACATGTTCAGGAGTTCATGGCAATTAATAACTTGCTGAAATCCATTTATAACTTTACATTACAGTTCACATTACTCAGTTTGAGGTCGGAATTAGTATTTTGCTACACTCCATTAATGACTTTACAAAAATAATTTCACATTTTTCAAGTTAAGAATGGAATCACGGAAATCAGGAAGACGGGAAGCAGTGATCCAAAACAGGGTGAGAATGCACTGAAAGACAAACCTGCCCGAGAAAAGTCCAGCACAGACACAGAAGGCATTCCGCGTCTAACTTGAAGGCAAAAAAATGGCCCACTGGGGAAGAGATGACACGGCCAACTGTGGATTGGGGTGGAATCCTGTAGACTCACTGGAGGATGATGAGAGCAACTTGCATCAGGCTCGAAGACAGGAAACAACTACTGACAACAAGCAATTGTCAGGGTCAGCTCGCAGTTTTAAGGTTCCACACTCGCCCATAAAGGAAACGCGATCTACAAGGCATGACACCAAATTCCCTGGATTCTTCTTTGGATACGAGTCTCAGGAAGCCTCAATCAAGGATTCTACGTTTGGGCTTAGACGATTTTCCGGGATGGAAATTTTCACCTGGGACCAAGTTGAAATTGAAACCAACCTCCTTGGAGCCCTACTTGGATCTACTGCACGGGAAGCCTTTGTCAACTTTTTATGCTCAGATTTAAAAACGTTTTGGAGCTTTTTCTCTCCGATATTGGACAACCCTCCACAGCAAGCCGATTTCAGTTCAAAGTAATTGGATTGCCTTTTCCACGAGTCCCCAGTGAAATCCTGGAGATCCAGGGCTCCGGAGCTTTTCAGCTGGGTGAACCTGCAAGACAGCCTGGGTCACGGTCGACATAAGCCGGCTTCACTCATGAAGTCGGGTCAATCCACTTATGGTGCTTTTTTCCAAAGTTGCTCCAAACTTCTCCAAACTTATGGATCTTCTTTCAGAAGGTCTTTGAAGTCCACAACTCACTCCAATGTTCTAGAAGCTCTGAGTTGCTCCTTGAGGGTTAGGACGCCAAGAATGCACCTGGCTCAAATATAACACTGGTCACTGGTCAAGTTTCTTTAGGAGATGATGGAGGGGACTCTGGTCAGATATTTTCTCCCTGTAGCACACAGGGAGTCCCTTCTTGAATCAATTGAAGACAGCCAAAGTCCTTTTAATAGTGAAGCCAAAGTGTTCAGCTGATGCGGTCCTTCAGAGTGCACTGTCCAGGTGCAGGTAAGGGGTCCAGCAGGGTAGTTCTTCTTCTTCTTTGGTTTGTTCCTTGTAGGGATCTGAGGTGTGGTGCAGCTCTGCCAGGTTTATCCTTGCTCCTGGGGATGGAAAGCAGGGTGGGGTCTCTATCCAATCACGTGCAGGCCACCACCCTCTTGAGTGACCACTTCTAGAAAGTATGGCAAAAATCAATCCCAGTGTGCAACATTTTCCAAAAATCCAAGATGGCAAAAATACAATCTCACAAGTTAGGTCTGGCTGAGCC
Organism: Pleurodeles waltl; assembly: GCF_031143425.1. Taxonomy (NCBI): domain Eukaryota; kingdom Metazoa; phylum Chordata; class Amphibia; order Caudata; family Salamandridae; genus Pleurodeles; species Pleurodeles waltl. Next base: position 1,139,834,147 of record NC_090444.1, read on the forward strand.
CACCGACTGATGTGGCCTTTGGCACACCCCTTTCCAGCCCTCTCTTAATCTAATCAGGGAGAACATGTCTGTCTGGGTTTGCAGGGAATGGGGAAGGTACAGTTGCCGTCCCAAATGTTCTTCCCTCCTTTGAAGACCAGTTTGGCTGCTCTTTCCCCATCCTGTTTCACCATGTGCTGTGGCAGATCTCCTCCCACCAGATGATTCCTTTGTATCAGCCCAGGCCACTTCACACCCCATCAAGGCAGCCTTTCGAGGCTGCCAGAGGCTGGCCAGTCAGAGAAGGGCACTACAGAGCCGAAACTGGGAATTTTTAGAAAGATTTCTAAAATGCTTTCTAGGTGCAAGTTATATTAAATCCAACAGTGGCAAATTGCTGAATTTAATATAGCATTTAATTTGATAATAGATGTGCCATATTTAGCTACCTTCTATAGAAAATAAGACTTCATTATTTTAAAATAAAGTCTCCCCATGTTGGCCTATAGAGCCCATTCACTACAATGGGGGGGGGACAAATTAGGTCTTTTCCCCTCACCAGGGCTTATAAAAGATCCTTTATAAGGTCCTGCTTATAATTACACTGCACCCAACCCAGGGGACACCTAGGGCACAAAAATAAGACAGTTCAAGACGACAGTTTAAGACTTTGGAAGCACTTTTAATTCCAAATTTGAATTTGGTTTTAACATTAACTTAAAAGCAGCCAGCAAGGCAGGCCTGCCTTTAAAATGACACTGGACACCACAGCAGTGTTTTGTGTTCTGATTATAATCCCAGAGTTGGGTGGGTTTGAAATGCGTCGACCGCATAGAGCATCCAGAGAGTGCACCAAAAGCAGGCTGGTCAGACAGGATCAATTGTAGTAAAAAGCTTCTGATTGCCCATCATCCCTGCAGTGGCCATATGTATACTTAAACTGTGTCGAGCATTACCATTAGGAGCTAAAAAACCTAAGAACTCACATAATTGTCCCCACCTGGATGCAACATATTTTAATAATTTGGTTCCATTGTTTGTAGGTAATTGTTCTTGAAAAATATTTTGTGTCAGTGCCAATTCATCTATTGATGGTCTTGTACAATGTTTGTTTGTCTTTTTGGTTTGACAATCCGATGTAAATGATTGATTGAGCTTTTAAAATTTCTCTCAATTACTTTGGTGGGGGCAATAATTCTTTTATGTTTCCAGGTATATTCAAGGAATTTGGTAATTAAACTTGCGTTGGCCTTTTTGCTCTTTTTTTGTCTAGTATTTGCCCATCCTCATGGGTTTTTAGGCTACACCCCTTTTCTTGTGCAACTTTTCGCAAGATGGTATTTTCTTACTTTAACCATTGTGTGCTACTGCCTGTCTCTGAACACATGTCGGGGGTTGATTACAGCTGGGCTTTGTGCATTCCCTGTAGACAGTCACAAACAATGGGAGATTAGATGTGACTTAATGAGACCTAATGGGCCATTGACTGGGTTGACTGGGGCAGAGCAGAGCACTACCTCACTTATACTTGAATAGGGCTGTGCCTCTCCCCACACAAAGGGCTGCATTTGATCCTCAAAGGCCCCTTTGAAGCCTCCCTCACTTCAAAGGCACATTTGGGTATAGGTACTGGACCCCAAACCCCACCAAATCAGATCTCTTCTGGAACCAAGAGCATTCTGCCGGTAAGAAGGACTGCAATGCTGCCAGGAGGGACTGCCACTCTGCAAGTGTATTGCTGTGTTGACCTACAGTTTGTCGTGTGCTGTGCTGTAGGACTGACTGCCACTTTGCTACCTGCTTTGCTATGTTGGCTAGCTGCATGCTGTTTCTTACCTTGAGTGAAAAGGACTAGACCTGTTCTCTACATCCTTGAACCCAAGATGCTTCAAGGACTTCTTGGCTGCCTCCTGTTCTCCACAGTCTCAGGGACATTAAAGACTGTCTTCAGCTCTCCTGGTGCTGCTGGGCTCTGCCATCAGTGAGTCCTACCCTTGCCTGAATTGCCTCCTCCAGTCCTGAGCCTCAGAAGGGGTTTCTGCAGATAACATCTGCAAAAGCCAACACATCATGCCCTCAACGTAAAAGCTTTTCTCTATTCAAGGTACTCTTTCAGCAGACCCAGGGGGGGTTCTGTAGCTAGCTTACCTTCCATTGAGGTCTGCCTGAACTTTGGATTTGCACTGGTCCCTCATGACCTCAAGTAACCTTTTGACCACTAGTGACTTCTAAACACTGTTTTCACATTGAGCGGCCCCACCAGTGCATCACTTTTTATGACACCCTGGCGGCATACAGTGCAAAACCAATAACTACAAGGTCATACAAATCCACTGTACGTGGCTTTTCATGGACTCATATATATTGTGGCAAATCATTGCGTTGGTTTACACTGCATCAGTGGGGGGTTTCATGGGCGTTGCATGGGTTTTCCCACTCAACATCCAGGTGTTTTGCCAGATTTACAAGAATCTGTAAACCAAGGAATGCATAAAAACTGTACTCCTCCCCAGGAGAGGCATAATGAGGAGAAATATGTTTATTTCTCCTCATTTTTGTTTCTTTCTATGTATGCTGCATTATGCAGTACACATAGGAAGAGGAAAAAGCCTCCATTGATTGTTTTTGAACAGGAAGGTGTCCTTTTTCTGCACAAAAACAATCCTGCTAAAGATGCAGACACCCTTGCACAATGGTGCATAGGTGCCTTCATTGGCGCTGGGCACCAAACTGTACATGGCCACTGGCTGACAGGACAGGAATGCACTGTATCTCATAAATATGGTGCATTCCTGCCCTTTCAAACTGGCGTGGAGCAGTGCAGAAAAATGACTTGCATTGATGCGCTATGCCAATTCAATGTAAATATGCCCCATATTTTTTTAAAAATCTTTTAATGACTTCTACTTATTTGATTCATGTTGTTTTAGTTTTGTTTTACTCAGATAAATATTGTCTTTCTTTCTAAACTGGTATGGAGTTTTCTTGTGGTGTCTTCGACTGTGCTACTATAATTTAAGTGTGGCATAAATACTCTACACATTGCCTCTTAAATTAAGCCTGACTGCTCTGTGCCAAGCTACCAAAGAGTGAGCACAGGTTAATTTAGGGTGTGTATCAGACTTACCCTGACTAGGATTGCGGTCCCTACTTGGACAGGGTGGATACTTCTGCCAAATAAAGACACAGGCCCATATTTATATTCCCTTTGCACCAGATTAGCATCATTTTTGTTTACGCTAATCCAACGCAATTTTAACACCATATTTATATTTTGACGCAAGACTCATCTATCGTCAAAATTTCAGAGGTTGCATAATTTTCTGGATGTGTGAAACTGCCTTGTGTCAATGAGATGCAAGGTAGGCGTTCCCGTCCAAAAAATGACTCAAACACCCGTGCACCATATTTATCCAACCGGGCAAAAATGACGCACGGCTGGGAAGCGGACCCAAAAAATGATGCAAAGCCCAATTTGTATCAAATTTTAACTCCTGGGTCAGGGCAGGCATTAAAATGGGGCAAAAACTACACCACTTAAGGAAAACTCACACAAATAACATCATTGCTCAAGAAGGACAACATGGAGGTGCTAGTCATACAACATGCCAGATGACGCAGAGCACAGGACCAGCAGCTACCACCACACCAACGTGGACCCCAAAGGCACTGCAGAAGGCAGGAGAGGCTATTCAGGACCAGGACCAGCCTGCAGACACCCCACACTATTCCACTGGAGACCAAGCTGTTAGCAGTCCTGCACATGTTGGCAAGTGGCTAATTCCAAACTACGGGTGCCCTGATTGCTGGGGTCTCACAGCCCTCTCTACCCCTTCCTTCCCAAGGTTCTTGATGCCATCATCTCCCTCACACCCCGCCACATCAGCTTCCCCAACACACAGCAGAAGCAGCAGGACACCAAACAGGGGTTTTACCAAATAATTGGCTTCCCACATGTGCTTGGTGCCATTGACTGCACACATGTCTGGATTGTACCTGCTGCAACCAAGCCCCTATACCACAACAGAAAGCATACCCACTCCATCAATGTGCATGCCATTGTTGATCACAAGGGATTGTTCACCAAGATCATGGCAAAGTATCCTGGGAGTGTACATGATTCCTTCATCTTCTGCCACAGCACCATCAATGGGCACTTCCAGGATGGATGTTGTGGCAATGGCCTTCTTGTCGGTAAGTCTAGAAACCTAGTAATATACACACAGCACAGCAACCCCGAGGACACACAAGACATACATCACTACATTGACACATGGCCAGGAAGACACTGAGGTGTGACACTGGTAGTTATGTTTGATATCCTGAACCAATGGGATTCACACCTATGGACAAATGACGGCTGCCAATAACAATAGATGCCACTCTAGAGCCGCAAGGGACCAATTGAAAACCACACAGTGACAATGACATGGCCTGCTCTGGCAGTACAACTTGGAAGATTGACCATTCAATATCACATAAGGCCACACAGTCAATCCCACACCCTTCCAAACAATATGTACTGTGTAAGGGGTATGCAATGTGTGTTGCTGCAGGTCAAACACCATGAGACACATAGCATGATGACGCTGACTCAAATTAAGGTGACATGGAATTATTGAGGCAGTACCAACATTACACATCACTCCTGGGGTGACATTGCCAGCTGACAATAAGGAAGTGGACTGTGCTATGAAAACATGTTGATGTGACACTAATGCAAAGTGCACACTGCTTCGCATACTGAAAGAGACAATTCCCCATCTACATAACAGATGTACAGGGAGATGGCCCTTCCTGCACACATACATCCACCTGCACAACCAAGTTAGCCAGCTAACCTGGAGCAAGTTCAGTAGTGTAGGTGCACGGTTGCACATGAGCTACTGGCAGAGGGAACAAAAAAGGTTTGCATAGAACTAGTCACACATGGGACAATTGTGCATTGTCAATGCTGAACACCTCAGTGCTGCTAACTTATGGAGATGTGTTGTGCATTGTCACCCAGCCTAATGAAAGGGCCTCACTGTTGCATTTCATCTGCAATGACATATGTGTAATTGGATGGGATGTCCAGGTCATGTAGTACAAGCATGTTACCACCACAGTGGAATCTATTGTGTGTGTGGAAGTATCATGCCACCTCCAGTGAACGCACACCTTAAAATCTTGCTCCATACATAACACATGGGAGATACACTCTGAACTGAAAGTTTGAAAATATACCAGAGATATCAGGTCAATTAGCCAAAAACAAGTTTTTCAAGTCGAACAACCCAATGCAGAAAGACCCTCACAGACGTCCAGGATCCAACACAATACCACAAACACATATGAGTCACAGATGACACAAGATAACAACTGCCATGCAAAATGACATTCTGGTGCAAGCAACAACAAAATACTTACCCCTATTTTCTCTTGCAGCTGATTAGGGTTACGGGATCCAGCCATGGATCATGACCCCATTTGCCAACCCAAAAACAGCAGCAGAGCGTGCCTATAATGAGGCACATCAGAGGGCATGCACCATTGTTGAATGGACTTTTGGCATCCTGAAGTCCAGATTCAGGTGCCTGGACATCACTAGAGACAGCCTCCTATATTCGCCAGAAATGGTCTGCAAGATCACTTTGACCTGTGCCATCTTGCACATTTGTGTGAGGAGGAACATCCCCCTATATGGACCTGAACCAGAACTGCCTGAAGAGGAGGAGGTGGATGCTGGCCAGGAAAATGAGGGGGAACATCCTAACACAGCTGCAGGAATGCATTGCAGACAATAGATAGTCCAAAACCTTTTTCAACAATAGTCACTATCAACACATTGTTACGATATGGAATTAAACACCTCACTTTATCACTCAATCCTACTCTGGGTAATTATTATTTATGCATCACATGTTCTCTAGGAATCAGAGTATTACCTCAGGGAGCATTTCAGAAAGACAAATTTGACTACTTTTGATGCCACATCACATTTGATGGGTATGATTGTACAGCAAACATCACACACAGTTTGTATGAAAAACGTTTTTTCCATTTTCACATTTGAAGGGCAAATTCATAGGACAACAGCTATGAGAGACATCCATGTTGCCAACATGGTCTATTGCAGCATATGACACACAACTATGACATCATCAATCATAAGGTAAATAAGCGCATCATACATGAGGCAGTGGATGGGAAATAGCATTGCTAACAGGAATGTATGACCAGACCCTTGACATCAGTAAGTGTGACATCAGCTATCTCTTCAGGGAGCTTGTGTGACAAGAAGTGCATCAATCCTGAAAATGAATAGCACAAGGGTCTGAGGTATGACAAGCAATGCGCACAAGACATGCCCTGCGCAGTCCATCCCAGGGAATAAGTCCTGCCACTGCCATGTTTTAAGTCTCTGACCTCCCTCCTCTCGGGGGTGCTGTAAATGGACTATCTGTACCCTGGGAATCATCATCTACACTCACCCAGACTCCTGTTCTGACTCCTGTGTGCTTCCCTTTTCAGTGTGGAATGCCATAGTTCAACTTCATCAGCCTGCATGGACTTCATGTCCCATAATGCACTGCCTGATAGTCGGTAAGACCTGTAATCTTCTGTCCATTGCTTCCCATGGGAAAAGTCCAGTTGGCCCCTTAAACTGCATTCTCACCTCCAGGACTTGTGAGAGACTGAAGCTGCACATACCTGTGAGGGAGCCTGGGTGGCAAGTAGTGCATCAATCCTGAAAATGGATAGCACGAGTGTCCCAGGTATGACAAGTAATGCTCACAAGACATGCCCTGCACAGTCCATCCCAGGGAATAAGTCCTTCTACTGCCATGTTTTAAGTCTCTGACCTCCCTTTTCTAGGGGGCGCTGTAAATGGACTATCTGTACCCTGGGAATCATCATCTACACCCACCCAGACTTCCATTCTGACTCTTGTGTGTTTCCCCTTTCAGTATGGCATGCCATAGTTCAACTTCATCAGCCTGCATGGACTTCATGTCCCGTAATGCACTGCCTGCTAGTCGGTAAGACCTATAATCTTCTGTCCATTGCTTCCCATGGGAAAAGTTCAGTTGGCTCCTTATACTGGATTCTCTCCTCCAGGACGTGTGAGAGACTGAAGCTGCACACACCTGTGAGCTCTTTCATGCAGCCCAGCCATTTGACTCTGCCCTGGCCTTGCTGCTGCCTGAAACTGCTTAGTAGCTGCCATTCCCTGAAGCTCCTTGTTGAGCATTGGAGTACAATTCATTTGTGTACCACAGCCCTTGTTGGATTGTGTTACAGTGCTGTGTACTCCTGAAACCGCTCTTTGTTTCCACAGTGTTGTTCCTGCTTGTTCCAGTAAGACTCTGCTCCCTATTTTTTTGCCTTGTTCATGTTTGTTCCTGACACATCCTGCTTCCTGTTAGCCAGACTGGTTCCATTCTTTGCATCAACCAGAGCTGTTCCCTGTGCCTACATTTGCCTCATAGTTGGTTTCCATGCTCTCCATTTCCCGTGGGGTATTGTGTCTGGTAAGTCTACAATCAGTCCGCAACTGTATATAATAGTTTAAATTACATTTTTTGTACTTGCACATGTTTTCTGGGGGGCAAATCCAGCCCCCATCCTTTGTCTGGTTTTGCATGTATTCATTAGGGCCAAACAGTGACAGTGTGCTATGGCTGTATTCCTGGATTTGGTACTGTGCCTTCAGCCAAACAAACAAGGGCTAGTAATGTGTAGGTAAGGGCAATCCATGTTTGTGCCGTGACGGTCCAGACACAGATTCACCTCTGCCGCCACCTTTTGATGGGGCTTGCGTGGTGACTAGCTGTGAGATTAATCTGCAGAGAGGCACTGATGTTCCCTGTTGCTGTGGGAAGTTCAGAGCCCTACCCTGTGTACAAATGTAGTGGTGAAATCTGCATGTTTGTCCATTACTGATCCGTAACATATTTTTCCACACCAAGGTTGCTCTGTCTTCACTCTTCTGTACTTACTGCTGTTCCATTGCTGCCCTATCCCCTTGTAAGCCTTTAGGTGATCTTCGGCTTTAGGTCAAATCTGTTTGAAAGATACTCTGTGATTGCAAGGGTTGGCTCCACAGACTCCTGACTAGACCTGCACGTAACCCTTACACAATGGATGCCAATACTGACACAGAGTACACATGGCCACACACTTGAACTGGACACTTTTGTGCAATGAACCTCTGAAAATATGTGAACACATGCACCCTGGGCTGCTGGTCCGCCACAGGAGGAACATAGGTCAATTACATTATTCAAACTGGTACACATAACAATGTTATGATTGGAATTGAGGCTCTGTGTCGCAAACACTGTACCTTCCAAACATGTTCAAATGCCTGACTCATGGGTAGTATACACACAAGTGACCGTGAAGTGGTAGACAATAATTCATGATTTGTGAGGGGTAACATATCCGACATAGACTTCATCAGCCATCCTCGATCTTCCCTGTGTATTGTTTGTTGTGGGAAATGTATTGTCCCCAAATTCAAGCAACTACACACAGCAAAAGAGTCAACACATATTACAAACACATACCATGACTGTTGTACCTCATTGATTGGCATCTAATGGTGATACCCATTTGTAACACTTTCATACCTGAACATTATGCCAAATGTATTGCATGCCGTTCCAACAGAAGCACACAAATAGTTTTAACAGTCAATTCACACACAAACACACACAGGCCATGATTCATATTTTTGTAGCGTAGCCTTGCTGTCCTCTATTGATGCAACACCTGCGCAAACTAAAAAATTACATTTTAATTTTCAAAGTTTGCGCTGCTGTTGGGTCAGTTAAGAAAGCTAATCCTGCACAACGATATTAGTAATGTGGGCTGCCATAGCATGGTCTATCACATGTGGCTAAACACTAGAACACACAGTGCAGGTCATACCATCTCATTTTGTCTACTTATGGAGTGTCCTTACTAAGCTATCTCTCTCTCCCCTTCCCCCTCTTTTTTTTCATTATTTCTCTCCCATTTTATTTCTCATTAAGTCTTTTCTCATGCCTAAAATTATTTTTCTTTATTTTCATTTCTCTTTTTCCCCATGCAGACTTTATGACTTTCGGCTTATCAGGGCCGTCCATTTTCTCCATGATCACCTTTGGAGACTCTTTGCACCATTAATACAGAAGAAAATACTAGTTACAGATTTCTGAAGGTATTTGCAATACCATGAGATATTTTTAAATAATATTTATATTTCTGCTTCCTTAGATATTCACAGTGGCTAACTGTTGCCTTTTTTAAATTATGAGCAGCTTTTCATCTTATGTTTTTTTTCTTCACAGATTATCACTTACTTACCTTCTCGTTGGTTGCTCGACTTTTCCTAACTGACCGGACGGTCTAGGTACATTTATCATTACCTTTTAGGGGCCATCCTTTTATATCTCTAGCATGCTCTAGTCTGTACACTGACCCAGCGTGACAACCTTGTAGCACACCTGCACGCTCTTCATTAATCTAGTAGGACCACGGTTATTTTCTTTTGCCTTCTAGGACTATTTTGGACTTTCCCTCTAAACTACATAAAGTGGGTCCTTTTCTAACCTCCTACCACGCCATGCCTAACCGTTCTTTAGATTATTTTTCACTTTATCTCCCCGCTCTTTCGCACAACATATAGGCCACCCCTGTGGCACAAACTATACTTTCTTCTAATGATGGGTATCGTTATATACAATGTTTGTTCATATCATTGTTTTGCAGCCTTGATGAAGTCACCTGAGTGACGAAACACGTATTGGCTGTATTTGAAGAACTCACTATCTGTTTTGGCTGTATTTCGGAGAACTCACTATCTGTTTTGGGGCGGACTGCGCCTTCAAATAAAGACACTTTCTTCAACGGACTTGGGACATTTATGCATTTTACTTTCGATGTCATGTTCTACCAGGGATACATATTCTGTTTATTTTTATTATACTGCTTAGTGTTGTGCTGTGGTAATTTTTTGTTTATTGTTATTGTGTACATTGGTACACACTTTTGTGCCTACTGGGTAGTAAGGCACCTGACCACTTGGCACCCATTTATGAACTCTATTTGCATTCATAACGTACAGTATTAGTGTATTTACTCCCTGGATGTGCAGTATCTCTCACCTCTACTACCCCTCATATAGGTTGCATGCATGTTAAAGTATGAAAAATGACACAAACTGAGTCAGAAATTTTTACACAAATGCCTAAAAAAATGATGCAAACGCTCAAATTACATAAATGGGTGCCAAGCATTAATTTTACCAGCGCACCCCAGGCATGCGGATATCCATTGAAAAGGTATTTATCCATGTATGCGTGGGATTTTGACGCAAACTAAGGAAGCGTCAAAAAATTACACGCAAGACAGAAAACGGGCCACAAACGAGACAGGAAGTGATGTAATAGGACATCCTGTTTACAGAAATGGTACAGTGGGTGTACTTTCACTTTCACTTTGCAGTCTGTGATTGTTCTAGACTGTGTGGCTGTGTGTTGGTTTGCTCTTCTGTGGATTTTGTAATTTTGTCTCCTGTGTGGGCTATATTTTGTCTTTTGATGTTTAGTAACTGTATTTTGTACCTCTGTAATTGTTTTTGTGTCTTTTATTGTTGTTAGATTTGTATTTGTACTGGTTTGAGGTCTGTTTGTGGGTAGGATTACTTGGGTTAGTTTGGGTCTTTCATTGGGTTATATAAGTTTATTTTTTTCTACCTCCTTTCCCTGTTTTTTCCTCTTTTAGTGTAAGTAATTGTGTATTGTATTATGTCAGGAAGGGCACGGCTGGGGTGCATGGGTGAGGAGGAGCTTGGGGCATTTGTGTAACTGATGTGTCACTTCCTCCCCATGATGTTGGATGCTGGGGACCATGTGATACAGGGGTATCACATGAAGGCAAGACAGCTGCAGTGGGCTATGGTGCTGTTCCATCTGAGGAGGATATTTAACACCGCACGGAATGAGCACCAGCTGAAGCATTGCTGGCCTGACCTAGTGGCCCGAGAGCAGGACCTGCTGGACCACCTGGGTATGGTGATTGGTGGCCCTGTTGGTGAGTATCACATTGACAAATGTGTACAGTTCAATGCTCTGGAGTGACAGTAGCAGATGTCCTGACATGCCGCATGCAATGTTTGTGGGCATGTGGAATGCAAGGTGAACAAACTGTAAGTGTACCAGGAATGTGCTGTATTACACATGGTAATACATGGTAACAATGCAGTCCGCAGTTTCGTTGAGCCATGTCCGAACAGTATTCAGGGCCATATGCATCAAGCTCCTCATAACCTTCAACAATAACTTAGGCCCATATTTATACTTTTTTTAGTGCCGCATTTGTGTCATTTTTTGATTCAAAAGGAGGGCAAACTTGCAAAATGCAAATATATTGAGCAAATACGTGCTGTTTTTGCATAAAATAATTATGCAAATGCAGCGCTAAAATAAGTATACATCTGGGCCTAAGTTTACTGAATTTTTTGTGTTTACGTCAGGACAAATAATCATTCACATGGACAAACCCAAATGGCCCAATATGCTACCAGATTGCACAGTCACAAAACAGGGTCTTCTAGTGGCATTTAGGATTAGGCGTTGAAATCCAATCATTGAGTTTCAGGCCCCTACAACATTTTTCGTTTGGGTACAATTGCCGGGACTGAGCTATTGCAGTTACTATCTTTATCACATTGGTGCCAAACCGGTTTTCAAAAGGGAAAGGGTCAGCATGGGATCCCTTCTCTTTGTGAATGAATGGCCACAGACCTTTTCTGAGCATGAATTTGTGCATGGGACCACTGACTGCTTCTATAATTCTATTTTAGTGATGAAATAGGTTGTTAGATTAGTTTCTGTACACCCCTGCTGAAATATTGCTGCATTTCAACAAATGTAAACTTCTCAATATGGAGGCAGTCACAGACATGGTGGTCTGCTGAGCTCAGCAGGCCAGCATTCCTGTGAGTGCCGCCATTCCCAAGTGGTTTTCAAAATGAGACCTACCTCATCATGATTGAAGAGGTAGGTCAATTGCTACCCCATTTCTCATTTGCAAACAGTGTCATTTTGGGTGTTCTGCCTCTGATCATCCAGCTTGCTTATTGCTAGTTGCTGAATATTGCAATGTGGGATTCACAATACCTGATATAGGTGCACACAGCCCTGAGTTACACATTTCAGGTGCAATGACTACATATGTGCCCATGCATTCTGTTAACGATGATCAACTAGGACACTGTCAACACACATTATTTTGCAGTTTTGGAACAGCAAAGTGGCCAATCCATGTTTAGCGCTACATTGTCATCATTTCACACACAGGATCTCTGCCATCATGTTGTCATAGGGGGCATACACAGCTTAGGGGACACTGCCAATGGGGCATATGTAACCTACATACAACACTGGCACACCTATTATGGACCACTGAAAGCAAAATAATTCCGGAAAGCAAATCAACCCACATGTCCATCACACAGTTACTCATTGTCCCTTGATGCACAAGCCACAATACCCGAGTCTGGTATTGTAGTGCACCAGGAACGTAGCATTGCAATTGTCACCCAATAACAAATGATGAAATGGAGTACCATTTGGAAAGGATTAGCCACAGATGTGTGTAGTCAGGTTTGGCCCCACATGATTTTAAGGCCAGTGCATGTGTGCATATGGGTGTCTATCACTCACTGTAGTGGCAGTGTCAATGCAAGTTTGTAGTGGTATGTCTGTTGAGTGTCTACATGACTGACGTGCAGCTCTCTAATATAAAATGTCACACACTGTGATTTGTTGTTCCCACGTTTGTTCAGTGATCAAACATTGAGCATCTATCTCCCTTCCATGTTTTACAGGTGGACCCGCCCCCTGGTGAAGTGGCTCGATTTGAGGACCCAGACATATCCAGTAAGTGTGAAAATGTTTGTCTTGTGTTGTGATTGCTGCTGTTGTGTCATTGGCTCTTGTGTGTTAAGCTCATTGCAAGATATGATGAGCTGGCACATGATCTTGTATGTGACTTGACTGTAGGTTGACATAGTGTTCCATGGAAGAGTTAGACATTCACTGGCAGAGAGTCATATCTTGTGAGTCTAGTGCTGTGCAATAGGCATGGACAGGTGAACAAGGTTATTTGTAGCCACATGTATGCCCACAATTGATTTAGAGGTGGTCCAGTGTCATAATTTAGTCATCAAGTCATACTCTAATACACACAAACCAGTGATGCATCAGTTTTACACACAAACTTGCGCATCCCTGTAATGTAATGAACATGTAGGACTGTATGGGTGACTGTCCCCCAGCATCTAGCCCCACATGTTGTACTCCATTTATGTGGCACTTAAGTGGTATGTTATTAGCGTGCATGCAGGTCAAGGCCAGATGTGTGCTTGCAGCTTGCATCAATGTAGGTGATTTAGGAAATGTGTCAGTGAGATCTGATGTTGATGGTTGTCCACAACTGGAAACATGAATGTAGATTTGATTGACCAATGGTTGACTCACTCCTAGTTGGCAGGCCTCCTTACCTGTGTTCCACTCACTAAATTCATGTACAGCTGGACAACACTTTGTGGTTGTTCTTGAGGGTTAAACAAAATGTATTGCATGCCCATCCCCCCTGAGGCACAGGGTTAGGGGGAGAAAATGTATGTATCTAGGTGTGATGGTCACAGTGTAGATGACAGACATGTAATTCAAGCATGCATGTGTGCCAAACTACACTGACCCCTTATGATTAGCAACTGCATACCATCCTGCCAGTTCAATATACAAATCCCATGTCTTGTGTGCCTTGAAGTTGATCCAGATGATAGGGATTAGTTGGCAAGGCACATTTTCAGTACTTGCTATATTTTCAATGTGACCAATTGCACTACATATATCCACAGATTAGTTAATTTTGTACACACCTTGTTCTGCATTGCTGTGCTGTTAGATAGTTGATGGGTAGGCTGCGTTGGTATGTCATTCCTCAGGGACATTCTATCATCTGTACTGTGATTGGACTGCATGTGCTATTTGTGAGGAAGTGTTAGATTTTCATCTGTACATGCATCACACAATGATGACACTAATGTTTGCCTGTCTCTTTTTTACAGCTGCCAACATGAATGCCCAAGAAATTCGAGAGTTTCAGAGGTGGGCAGTGCGATACAGGCACATCCTCGATGTGGAGCATGGGTATTGCATGATGGCAAGACGCTATTGTCGAGAAAAAGCCACAGGGGCATTGCGAGCTTTTAGCGAAGAGGGCCCAGCATTGGCCACAACAGACCACCCCGACTGCAGCCACAGTGGACACTGGTATCTCTGCCACAGCTGCTGCTCCCTCAGCATCTGCAGCACAAGGCACAACTGCTGCACCATCTATGCCACCACCCCCAACCACGGCACCAGCACCTGCAGTTGCAACATCCACTGAGACACAAACCACCACAGCAGGTGGTATGGACATGGCCGCATTGCACCAGCTACAACAGGACATGCGATGGGTCATCAGGCGAATAGACAGTCTCCAGTAGGAGGTGGTCCACAACAGCAAAAGACTGAAGTCTATTAAAAAAACTCTGAGGAAGGCAAACCTCTGAGTCCAGTTTTGCCTCACCCTTAGCTCCGTCCCCTCCCTCCTCTTTCCTTATGCTGTTTTTAGTGGGTTTAGGTGGGTTAGTGATAGGTTAGAGTAAGCTCTTAGTTTAGATAGGATAAGTGGGTTGGGGGTAGTTATATTATTACATGTTAGTTTGTGGGTGGGTGGGTGGGGTTGATGTTGGGGTTTATGTGTATTCCAGAAAAGAAAAAAAAGAAAAAAAAAATTTTGTTAAAAAAACATACGAAAAAATATATATTTGTTTAGTATTAGTTATTATCTGTTTAGGTTAGTGTATGTTGTCCTACACGTGTCCCGTCATATAAGGAGGGTGGGGGGTGGATGTTTAGAGTGCTTAGTTACATGTGGTAAGTAAGTTTAGCATAGGGTAGTTAGGGCCAGTTGTGGGTAATGTATAGTTAGGATAGTATAGGTTAGTATAGGTGTGTAACATAGTTTAAGTTTTCTTTCATACATATGTGATAACATTTTAGGTAACCCATTTACGGTATGTGTCATATGCCTTTGCATGAGTGTACAGTGGCAAGTTTGTGTTTGCCTGTGTATTCCATCCTGCATCCACATGCCATTCTTGACATGTTTATTCCCACTTCGAAATGAGCTGTCACATTGGCAGCTACAACAAAGCTACATGTCTATGCATATGCCATCCATTGAACCCACCACTCAAGGTGACTATGGTTCCCATGTATTGGAGAGGTAGGTGTGATTTTGATGCTGTCATCGTTTGGGTCCTGTGTTGGAATCTTGGGCACTGTGGGACGTCTGCTGCAAGCCTGATATTCATGTGAACCCTCATAAACTGAGTGGTGTCATAATCTTATGAAGTTCAATATACATAAATCACACCTACGAGTTTTCTCATTGTACTCCCAGGTGACGTTATTGTCTAAACACTCTTACACATCCCTTCCTGCTGTATGGCGTGGTTGTGGGATTTAAGTTTAGAGTCATATGTCACATACACAATGATTGTCTTGTAGGGGATGTGGGGAACATTGAGTTTCATCTTGTGAATACCTTGGGCCTGACATATACAATTTGTACACAGCATTATACTGTTTGTGGTGCTTTAACTTCAGGAATGAGCCACAAGCAGCACAGATGATTGTAAAATCCGGACCCTTGTGCATATATATCAGCCCACATTCTTTCTACACTATTATATTCATCACAAAACTCCTGCAAGGTAGATGTGTCACATTACACAGAGAAAAAGTAGTTGTGTAGGTGCTGTTTATTTTAAAGTGCTGTAGTACGATATTTACATAGTACAGGTTTGTAAGTCCATTGTTGTGACTCATTCTATTGTGTTAGTGCAGTTTTGCGTCAAAACGTATAAATATGGCCCACAATTTATAACACAGCCTGTCCAAGCAGGAGCCACAATTCTAGTCAGGGTAAGTCAGAGACACACTAAATGTTAACCTGTGCTCACCCTCTGGTAGCTTGGCAGACAGCTGTCAGGCTTAACTTAAGAGGCAATGAGTATTTGTGCAACATTTAAAATATTAAAACAGTGTAAACACCACACAAAAATGAATCCACATCAGGTTAGGAGCATACATCTTAATTTAATGTCCAAAACAAGACAAAACAACAAATCTAATAATTAGAAGTGAAGATATGAATTTTTAGAGAATAGCTGTAAAAATAGGCCCTCATTACAACCCTGGCGGTCCGTGATAAAGCGGCGGTAATACCGCCAACAGGCTGGCGATAAATACTGACAAATTATGACAATGGTGGAAAGAGCTCAGACACACAGCCACTTTACCACACCGACCATCAGGGTGGAATCGACAGGCACCACAGCTGTAGCCGCCAACAGCCAGGAAGATGTCAATGTTCTGCCCTCTGTATTATGACAGGCCAATCTGCCACCTTTTCTGGGGCGGTACCAATGACATCAAAAGCTTGGTGGAAACACTGCACAGAAGGGAAACAACTCACTATTGGAGACACAGGGAAGACCCACACCGCTGTAGAGCCCGAACTGCAGATCTTCCCAATGCTTTTCTACGTCCTGCTCCACCACGAACACCTACGACGGTGAAGACAGCCAAGGTGAGTACAGCCGCCTGTCACACAGGGGAGGGGGAGGAAAAAGATAGTGACTCACACACGCAACACCCCCACCCCCAACACCATACACACAATCAGCTGCAGTAATAAAACATATTGACCCAGTACCCCTCAGGAATAATGCAAGGACTACAGGAATACATGAAAGTGAGTGTAATAATATAAATATTGAAGAAATACAAAAATGTAATCTAAAATTATATACATATGTACAAACAAGGGACACTGGCCAGTCCTCAACCTGCGTGGGCCACAGAGCCACATTACAAAGTCCATGGCCCCTCTTGACTCCTGCAACACAGAGAGAACACTGCAGGAGTTTCAGTTCGAAAATAGGCAGGCAACTCAGGGGGCAGGGGAGCAGGGGTGAACCTCAGTCGGCAGATGGTACAACACCACTGGTCCTAGACGGGGCCACATGCCCTGTGCTTGGCCCTGGGGAGTGCAAGACCACTGTCTCTCAAGTGGGTGACTCCTCCATATACTCTGGAGGGGGCAACATGCCCTGTGCTTGGTTCTGTGGAGTGCAAGGCAACAGTCTCTCAAGTGGGTGACTTGCCCACATGCTCTGGAGAGGGCAACATGCCCTGTGCTTGGTCCTGGAGAGTGCAGGGCCATAGTTTCTCAAGTGGGTGACTTGCCCACGTGCTCTGGAGAGGGCATCATGCCCTGTGCTCTTGATCCTGGGGAGGCTGGGGTTGGTGAGTGGCTTACCCACTGGTTCTGGACGGGGCATTGTGCCCTGTGATCTTCATCCTGGGGAGGATGGGGTGAGTGGGTGCCATACCCACTGGGTCTGGAGGAGGCATTGTGCCCTGTGATCTTCATCCTGGGGAGGATGGGGTTGGTGGGTGGCCTACCCACTGGTTCTGGAGGGGGCATTGTGCCCTGTGTTTCTGATCCTGGGGAGTGCAAGATCACAGTCTCTCAGGTGGGTGTCATACCCACAGGATTTGCAGGGGGCAGGCCTCACAACAGCCCATGGAGGCAGGACTACAGACTGGACATGGAGGTGGTGATGGCTGCTCAGTGGTGGTGCTGCTGCTGGTGGTGGTGGTGGTGGGGGGAGGCTCCTGCCCATCCCCTGCAGTCTCGAACAGCTGCCCACTGGTGGTGGTGCTGCTGCTGATGCTGGTGGGGGGAGGCTCCAGCCCATCTCCTGCAGCCTCAGACGGCTGTCTACTGCTGCTGGTGGTGCTGCTGATGCTGGTGATGGGAGGATCTAGCCCATCCCCTGCAGCCTCAGAAGGCTGCCCACTGCTGCTGTTGGTGCTGGTGGTGGTGCTGATGCTGCTGGTGCTGGTGGTGAGGGGAGGCTCCTGCCCTTCCCCTGCAGCCCCGGAAGGCTGCACCACCATGGTTGGTGGTGGGGGCTCTGACTGAGTCCCAGCACCAGGCCCCTTGTCGTTTCTGCCTGCTGGTGCAGGCCCCTTGCCCTTCTTGGCAGCAGCTGGGGATTGCTCCTTGCCCTTCCTGGCAGCTGCTGGGGGTGGCACCTTGCCATTCCTGACAGCACCGGTGGTGGCACCTTGACCTTCCTAGCAGCACTTGGGGCAGGCGCCCTTTCTGTGTGGCTGGCTGGTGGCCTAGATGCTTTACCAACATAAGTTGCTGTGGAAACTACTGGGCCCGTGGACAGGGTGGCTGAGGTGGTTGCCTGGGTTTTACACACCCTGGCCAGACGTGAAGGACGGGGGGAGGGGTAGAGAAGAGTTCAATGATGGAGAGGAAAAACGTCTTAGGGATATTGGGGTGGGAAGAGGGAGAAGGTTTAGGAGTGGAGGAAGAAGGAGTTGTTGTATGAGGTGCCTGTCTGCTGTGTTTGGGTGCAGATGCATAGGCTGGATGCTGTTGTGAGGTGGATGGTTGTTGGGTGTCTGAGTGCTTGCATTTCTGTAACTTGGGAGGGGGGCACAGTCACAGTGGGAGAGGACACAGGGGACATGTGCAAGGATGTTGGGGTGGTGACTGCCAGTGAGTTGTGCGTTCTGATAGTTGTAATGGTGAAGAAGGTAGTGGATGAGGATGTTGTGCATGTTGTGCATGCAGGTGTGAGTGTGGATGCAACTGAGGAGGGGGCCACAGTGGAGGCAGTGGATGTTGGTCTGTCTGCATCTGGATGGTGTTTGTGTGAGTGCCTGTGGGATGACGTGTGGTTCTTGTGCAAGGGCTATTTGTGCTCGTATTTCTTGGCAAGTGATGGTGTGCTTGGCAGCAGGAATGTCACAGCCAATGTTCTCAATAGTGCTGACAAGAGTGTTGGGTGCCCTGATTAAACACATGTGCAGCTACATTGTTTTCCCCCAGGTGCAGGATTTTCCCACGGTGAAGGCTGATGTCTATGCAATGGGACATATCACCAACATAATTGGGGCGATTGACGGAAAACATATTGCATTTGTCTCTCCACCCCCCCCCCAAAAAAATGAAGAGGTCTTCAGAAATCGAAAAATATTTCACTTGATGAATGTGCAGATGGTGTGTTTGGTGGACCAGTACATCTCCCACGTCAGTGCTAAGTATCCTGGGTCAGTACATGATGCCTTTATCCTGAGGAATAGCAGCATCCCAAATGTGATGGCCCAACTACAGCGGCACCGTGTGTGGCTAATAGGTGAGCCCTGGTTCCCTCCCAGTGGATGTTGGTATATGGGTACGGTGTGGGCCATAAGGGATAGTGTGAGGCTAACAGTTGTCCCTCCATATTTGCAGGTGACTCAGGTTACCCCAACCTATCATGGCTAGTGACCCCTGTGAGGAATCTCAGGACAAGGGATGAGGAACGTTAAAATGAGGCACATGGGCGAACAAGAAGGATCATTGAAAGTACTTTTGGCCTCCTGAAGGCCAGGTTCTGGTGCCTCCATCTGACTGGTGGATCCCTGTGCTACTCACCCAAGAAGGTCTTCCAGATAATCGTGGCATGCTGCATGTTGCATAACCATGCCTTGAGTCACTATGTGCCTTTTCTGCAGGAAGAGGAGGAGGCTGGAGATGGCCATGTGGCAGCAGTGGACCCTGTGGACAGTGAAGATGAGGAGGCAAAGGATGCGGATGAGGACAACCGATCTGCAGTGATTAGACAATACTTCCAATGACACACAGGTAAGACAGTGTTACTTCACATTTCATTGTCAGTTTTTTGTTTCACATTGTCACTGACAGGCTGTGATTTCCCACTTCTATGCCCACTCACTGTACCATTTGGCAACTCTTTTTGCAGATGTTTGTGCCCTACTACCGCTCCTGGTGTTGTCACTGCAGCCAACTACAGGTCTATCCTATGTTCACATTAATATACAGTTGAAATGCAATGTTTAAACCTTGTTAAACGAATACATACTTCAATCATTTGACATACTCCATACTTGTGTGTTTTTTGCAGTGCTATGAAGAAAAGTGAGAAAGGCAATGGGCTGGGGTGATGATGGAGGAAAGTCCAGGGTATAGTTCCAGTCTATTTGCAGCACAGGTGCAATGTCCAGGGGGGCATAGCAAGGGGAACAATGACAGTTCAAGGTGGACAGGGTGACAGAGTGGGACACAAGGGTGACAATCAGGAGAGTCTTATTTCCTGGCTAGGTCTTAGCAATAGTATATGGCTTCTGCCTGGATCACAGGGGACTTTTGTGGAGTGGTTCACCATCTGCAGGGGGAGGGGTGCTGGTGGCCTTTTGGTCCTGTGGCGGGGCCTCCTGTCCACTAGCGGCAGCAGACGTGGAGGGCTGTTCAGTAGTATGGCTAGTGGCAGGGGCCTGTTGGTGTGACACTGCCTCTCTCATAAAATTGGCCATGTCTGCCAGCACCCCTGCAATGGTGACCAGGGTGGTGTTAATGGCCTTCAAGCCCTCCCTGATCACCTGGTATGTCCCTCCTGCAGCCGCCTGTTCTCCTGCACGTTGTCCAGGATCTTGTCCAGCGTATCCTGGGAATGTTGGTAAGCTCCCAGGATCTCGGTGAGTGCCTCCTGGAGAGTTGGTTTCCTGGGCCTGTCCCCCCCCTGGCGCACAGCAGCCCTCCCAGCTTCCCTGTTGTCCTATGCCTCTGTCCCCTGAACCGTGTGCCCACTGCCACTGACCCAAGGTAGCCTTAGGTTTGTTATGTGGCCTGGGATCCCTGTAGTGGTGGACACACTGCTTATTGACGTGCCCTGGGGACAGAGGTATGGGCACACTGGGTGGGTGTTGTGGTGGTGTTTCCTGAGGAAGGAGGCTTTGTGGTGGTGTGTGACTGTGGTTGGGTAACCAACTGTCCAGAGGTCCCTGATGGGCCAGATTGGACATCCAGATCCAGGCGAGCAGAGTCACTGTCATCACTGTGGGCCTCTTCTGTGGGGCTACTGGATGCTGCTGGTACCGCTTCTCCTGTGACATTGGCTGGGATACCTGTGAGGATGTAAATGCAGTGCTATTGTTTCTGTGTGTGACATATTGTGCATGGATGGGCTGCCCTCTATGGTTGTTTTTGCCCTGGCAGCTTTCACTTGTATATGTTAATGTATGGTGGGATGATTAGTTCTCTCTAGTGTTCATGCTTTAGTGATAGGTGTCCATGCAGGTCTATGAGTGGTGTCCACGCATTGGTGGTGCATGCAGGGCTTGGTATAGGAATGAGTGAGAAGTGATGGTGGGTGTGTGGGTAGTGGTGGAGTGATGGGAGTGAGGGAGGGGGTATTTGAAGGCATGCAGGTAAGAGGGTGAAAGTAGTATAGAGTTGAATTACCAGAGTCCAGTCCTCCTGCTACTCCTTCCAGGCCCTCAGGAGGCATGATTGCCAAGACTTGCTCCTCCCATGTTGTTAGTTGTGGGGGAGGAGGTGGGGGTCCACCGCCAGTCCTCTGTACAGAGAGTTGGTGTCTTGCTGAAATGGAACACACCTTCCCCCGCAGGTCGTTCCACCTCCTCCTGATGTCATCCCTTGTTCTGGGGTACTGTCCCACGGCATTGACCCTGTCCATGATCCTCCGCCATAGCTCCATCTTCCTAGCAATGGATATTTGCTGCACCTGTGCTCCAAATAGCTGTGGCTCTACCTGGATTATTTTTCCTCCACCATGAACCTTAGCTCCTCCTCAGAGAATCTAGGGGGTCGTTGTGGTGCCATGTATGTTGTGTTAGTATTGTGGGTGAGGGTGTGTAGGGTGATGTGTTGGGGTGTGTGTTGTGAGGTGTGTGGGTGGTGTATAGGTGATGGTGGTATGTGGCTCTGGTTGTGTGAGTGGTCTTGCTTTCTCTCTCTGGTGCAATGATTTGTAATTGTAAAGGGTTGTGGGTAATGTGGGTGTGTGTTTTATAGTGGTGTGGGTGTGGTGTGTGTATGTGGGTCAGGTGTGTGTAATTTAAATTGTCCAATGTGGTGTTGTTTTGTTTGAGTGTGTTTTTTTGAGTGCGCCGGTATGTACCGCCAATGGTTTACCACGGTTGAGTATCCGCCATGGTGATTCGTGGCTCATAATGTGATGGGTGTTGTTCTGTTGGCGTAACGGTGTGAGTTTTGATACCGCCAGTTGATCACTGACCTTTGGTGTGGCGGAGTTGTCTGTGGCTATATTCTGTTGAATTGGTGTGTGTGTGTCATAATATGATGAACGGCTATCCGTGGTGGCAGCGGTATGTTGGCGGCAGTCAGCATGGCAGTAAGTGAGATTTACCCATAGTGCTTAGAAACATAAAGCAGCAACTGATCGCGCTTGACCACAGTAAATCTGTAAGTGCAGGCTATGAAGCACATGTCGCATACAAGAGCCACTCAAGGCCACTGCAAACAGTACCTTGGTTCGAGAATGCGTTGAGGTTGAGGGGCGATGGGAGAAGCAATGAGAGGAGTTATGCAAGGGGCAGCAGTGTGAATACATCATCATCAATCCTGGCACTGTTAGCAATGCATCGGTTCTGAGCCACGCAATTGGAGATGCATTGCCGGTGAAACCCTGGGATGTAGGTGATGCATTGAGCCATGCAGGTGACAATGCGAGGCCCTAAAAGCAGAAGCAATGCATCACCCTTAAGGGAGATGTGGCTTTCCGACTGGAACAGTGCCAGTGATGCATGGAGGTTAAGCAGAGACAGCCAGGAAACCCAGGACTGGATTAGCACCACTTGGTAGGGCAGGACTCATAGCTGGTAGAGTCCAGAGACTGTGACTGGGTTGGAGTGATGCAGGCAGTCTTTGATGTCCCAGAGACTGCAGAACAGGAGGCAAAGCCAGCAAGCCCTTGGAGTCACTTTGGTTCTGGTGATGATGGGGGGGTCAGTCCTTCTCACCCAGGAAAGAAGGGCAGCAGGCAGCAGGTCAGCTCAGGCAAGAAAATAGTCCTTCTACATCAGCAGTACAGCAGACTAACATTCCTTGTAGCACCACAGCAGTCTTTCCTGGCAGAGTATCTACATGTCCAGAACTGTATTGCTTTAGTAGGGTCAAAAGTCCAGTTCTTCTACTCAGTGGTGCCTTTGAAGTGGAGATGACTTCAAAAAGGGGCTTTGAAGTGCATCAGGTCATACATTTTATCTGCCCTGGCTCCAAACACGCTACAGGGGGTCTTCAGCTCTTTGTATGGGGACATGGACAGCCATATGAAGGTATAAGCGCCTGAGCCTCCCTCTCAACCTACCCTGGATGGCCCATCAGCCTGGTGCTGGACCATCAGGATGTGAATGACCCATCAGGCACACCTCAGTTCCCTTTGTGTATGACTGTCTAGAGAAAATACAGAAAGCCCACCTGTCACCCAACCTAGACATGTTATTGAGGCAGACAGCAGGCAAGGGAGCTTAAGAGCAGAAAAATGCCAACTTTTTAAGAGTAGCTTTTTTAAACTTGTATCCATAATTACAACTTTACCATTCCTGAGGATTTATTATTATAAGTCCATAGGTACCAAACAAAACAGTTCTACTCCTACTGAATGAGGAATTATACTTAATGAATGTCTTAAGGAACACCAATGCTATCTCATGGGAAGAGGAGGCCTCACATTAGTGAAAAATGGTATTTGGGAGTTTTTTACTACCAGAACATGTAAACTAAAAAGTGTATGTCCTGCCTTTTACTTATACAGCACCCTGGCCTATAGGTTACCGAGAGCCAACCTTAAGAGTCTCTTATGTGTAATAAAAGATGTGTTTTAGGCTTGGAAATAGTTTTTTTATGCCAAGTCGACATGGCAGTGAAACTGCACATACAGGCTGTACAGTGACAGGCCTGAGACATGTTTACAGGGCTATTTAATTGGGGGCACAATCAGTGCTTCAGGAACAATGGCAGCATTTAATTTAAAGGCTCTGGGCACAAATAGTGCATGTTACTAAGGACTTATAAGTAAATTAAATAGGACAATTGTGGCTACACCAGAGTCACCATGTTTTAGGGGAGTGAGCACATCATTTTAGCATTGGTTAGGAGTGGTAAAGTGCTCAGAGTCCTAAGGCCAACAAAAAGAAATCAGCAATAGTGAGGCAAGGCAGGCGGAACATTTGTGGGAAGACCATCCTAATGGTGTCAGGTCTAACAATCCTTATTTACAGATTACATTGAGCCAGATTCTCTAATGTGTTCTCAGTTATCTGTGGTGGGTGCACTAATTCCCAAAATGTATCTGCATGTGGTCAGCAAATATATAGGACCCTTTACATAATTTGCACTTTGTAGTGTGGCAGGAGGCCAGAGTAAATTCCATCCACCCAGCAGGCATTAGTGACTACAACGGAGAGAGGGAAGGGAAAGAGTTATGTCTGCATTGTAACTCTTGTACTTCACCAGTCATGAAGTGCATGAACAGTGGATCACATCTTTATACCACACCCCTTCAATAAGAGTGAAAATAAAATCCATGTATTGACATGTTAGACACACCTACACATGACAATTTTATTGCCAAGTTCAATGACGATGGAGGAGCAAGAGCTTGCTGATGCCATCAGCCATTTCACACAAAGGGGGTGATTCCGACTCTGGCGGGCGGTGCCATTTGGCCGCCACACGGCCAAAATAGCGCTGCCCCCATTCCAACATTCCCGCTGGGCCGCTGGGCGCTAACCAAGTTAGCGCCCGCCGGCCCAGCGGGATTGAGGGCCGCAACACAGGAGCCGGCTCCGAATGAAGCCGGCGGTGTTGCAGCGGTGCGACGGGTGCAGTTGCACCCGTCGTGCTTTTCACTGTCTGCTAAGCAGACAGTGAAAAGCTTCATGGGGCCCTGTTAGGGGCCCCTGCACTGCCCATGCCAGTGGCATGGGCAGTGCAGGGGCCCCCAGGGGCCCCAGGGCACCCCTTACCCCCAGCCTCTTCCTGGCAGTGAAAACTGCCAGAAACAGGCTGGCAGTACGGGGATCAGAATCCCCAGGGCAGCGGTGCTTGCAGCGCTGCCCTGGCGGATTCTCCCAGCCGGGGCAAAACCGGTGGAGAACCGCCGGCCCCGGCTGGGCGACCGCGGCTGTACCGCCGCGGTCAGAATGACTATTGAAGCACCGCCAGCCTGTTGGCGGTGCTTCCGTCATTCGTGACCCTGGCGGTCCATGATCGCCAGGGTCAGAATGACCCCCAAAGTCTGTGAGAAACTGGGTTGTTGGTTGATTAGGTTGTGAGCACAGGTCAAGCAATAGCCACATTTGCTTGCTGGCAAACCAAATAGAGTCACCAAATTAGCCTGTGCTTAACCCTCAGTAGCTTGTCACAAAAAGCAGTCAGGCTTAATTTAGAGGCAATGTGTAAAGTATTTATGCAGTAAACAAACAGTTCAGAAACATACAGTACATTTTAATAGATTACTTGGCAGCAAAACAGCATCAAACTAATCAGTAGGACCAGATATATGATTTTTTAAAAGATTTTAGTGTAAACTAGTGCCTTAAAGTTCAAAGTGCCAAGCGCGGACATCTAATCATGCAATACCAGATCAAATTCCAACAATATGGCTGTGATGGAGTGTGGTTCAGATACAAGAAGTGGATTGAGCCCGGTCTGCGCTTACCTAGAGAAAAAAGTGTATGAGAAGGTAAAGTTGAGTGGGACAAGGCTGGAAGAGGTGCCCAGAGAGGGTGCATCATAGTAAGATATCCTTGGGTCTAAGCAGGGGTCTAGATTTCTACATTCGGACTCATTCTCGAAAATGGAAGTCATAAATCTCCAGCAGGACGAAGTAGAGGGCTGTAGCCAAAGACAGTATGACGAGTCCTGATATTCCTTTGTTGAAGGTCGACTGAAAAAGCTTGCTACTGTGGAACAGAATGGAGTGGGACAAGTCGCAATGTCTATCTGATTTGTAATGTACCTCCGATGGATAGATGAGCAGGTTGTTCCTGATTTCCTCCTTTTCCTCTGAACAATTTTGGCCAAAAATGTTTTGTCGTCAGTTTTGGGGTTTGGCCATCTTTGTCCCTTCAGCATCTCAACCAGGGATCCCAGACTAGTGGGATACTCTATGGGAGTTCAGGACTCACACAGACTAGGTTCAGGTGTGGATTAAAGATGGTCAGAGCCTATTGTGTCTCTGTGGCTCTGAGCAAGAGGCCAGCAAATTTGCCCTTGGAGTCACTCTGACAGTGCTGGGTTAAGGAGCAGCTGCACTGCTTATCAGCAGGGGAGGTGTCTGAGGGTCCAAGGCAGGCTCCAGACAGCAAACCAGTCCTTCCATGTGTAGCAGCAGTCTTGAAGAGTTCACACCTCACCATAGAAGCAAACAGTCCTTTGGGAGTCCTTCCACAGGTCCAGGAGTGAACTGAAGAAGGGATCTTAAGTTCATCATTTTATACCCTGGTACCCTTCCTCTGGAAAGGGAGAGGAGCTTCTAGAAAATTGTTAGGTCCTTTCTGTGAAAGCAGAGCATACCATATTCAATTGCAAGTGGGGTGGCTCACCTCTGTCCCACCATCTTGCCAGCAGATGGCCCAATGAGGCACACCTAAACCCTCGATTGTGTGACTGTCTGGAACAAAATCACAATGTCTAACTGTCAGCTACATCTAGTCATGTGACTCGAAACAGGCTGCAGGCACAATGGGCAGGACAGGAAAATGCCAACTTTCCAAAGTGTAAACAAAGTAAACAAAGCATGGGAGTTGTTCCTAGCAACCTCAGTTATTACAATAACCTGAATAATGGTTACCATGTGGGAAGCAATTTGCTAGGCAACTGTAAGTGAGTGACCCCAAGATCATGGTTTAGAAGAAGACCAGCTGTTTATTTTTTGGACATATACTAATATGCACAGGTATGATCAATTAATAACAATATATACATTACTGATGTCTCAGCTGAAATTCATACAACTGCCAAATGACACAGACAGTAAGTGCTTCAAGTGAACAGCATAGTGATGGTAAGAGTGAAGATTCTTAAAGTTAGTGTGTAGTGTTATATCACATATAAAATGTTGCCTTAAAAAGAATCAGACTTTCAAGCAACCAAAATTCAAAATGGCCATGTAGGCTCCATCATCAGCAAAACATTCAATTAAAGTCAATATGTATGCGGCAATGTTTCACACCCAATAAACACAGTTGTATTGGCGTCATCATCATGATCATACTGGTAGGCACCCCATAACAAAGGTAAAGAAAACAGAAATATGTTTCTTAATATTTGTGTCTACTCTTATGGATCCACTCAATAGTAGGACCAAACGAAGGTTCCTTGAAAGTCTTAATTTAGCGTGGCAGCCAACTCACATTGTACCCAAGGACGTGGAGCGAGTCACGTTCCGACTGTTGCCTAGGAAGAACAGATCTAAAAGTGGCATTTTCAAAATTATAATGAAAAATCAGACTTTACTGTTAAAGAGGGTTTATCACCATAGTATCATATATACCAAACATGGAACAATTACCTGCTCCCAATTTGAAATGATATCTTATGAAATGTAATACAAATCCCCAATGTTATCCTGGAGGAGGGGTAGGCCTCACAGTAGTGAAAAACATTTTGTCACTAATAGGACATGCAAAACTTAAAAATACATGTCCAACCTCTTAATTATACAACAGCTCACCCTTTTGGTTACCTAGGGCCTACCTTAGAGGTGATATATTTCATAAAAGGGGAGTTTAGGGTAGGGCTTGGCAAGGATGGTTTAAATCCTAGTTGACATGGCTGTTTAAAATTGCATTCAGGTTGTAGTGGCAGGCCTGGGACATGTTTACGGTGTTACTTTTGTGGGTGGCACAGTAAGTGCTGCAAGCGCACAAACAGAATGTATTTAATGGCCTGTGTGTATGGTATACCCCTCTACAAGGGACTTAGAAATCAATTAAATATGCCAATTGAGAATAAAATGGGTTTAGGGGAGTGAGCACATGCACCTTAACACTAGTGTGCAGTGGTAAAGTGCACAGAGTTCTAAGGCCAGCAAAAACAATTCAGCAAAAAGTGGGGAGTAAAAGACAAAGGGGGTCATTACGACCTTGGCGGGCGGCTACCGCCGGCGGCCGCACTCACGCAGCCCCCATTATGACATTCCCGCTGGGCCGGCGGGCACAAACCAAGTTTGCGCCCGCCGGCCCAGCGGGGATGAGGCCGCAACATAGGAGCCAGCGGTGTTGCAGACGGGTGAGACTGTGGCTTTGCACTCCCCAGGATGGTACAGTGGGCAAACCACCCACTGGAGTGACTTGAGAGACTGTGGCTTTGCACTACCCAGGATGGTCCAGTGAGCAAACCACCCACTGGATAGGCTTGAGAGACTGTGGCTTTGCACTCCCCAGGATGGTCCAGTGGGCAAGCCACCCACTGTAGAGACTTGAGAGACTGTGGCTTTGCACTCCCCAGGATACATCAGTGGACATGGAGCCCCCTCGTGGATCTGGCGTGGTGCTGTAATCCAGTTGAGGTGCCCCCCCTTCCCTTCCCCCTGAGGTGCCTATTGTATTTCTGTCTGAAGCCCCTGCAGTGTTTTCTCTGTTTGTGGACAGGTATCTAGTGTGGGCCTCGCCCATGCATTGTGGGCCCAGTGGTCCATGGACATTGATATGTTCATACCTGCAGTACTAATCGTGATGTATGATTTTCGAATGTTTATATAGATCTGTATATATTTGGTAACTGTATTTTGATACATTACAATGTTTGAGCTGATTTCCTTTTGTCTTTGCATTCTTCCGGGGGGGGGGGGGGGTTGTTACTGTGCTGTTTGGAAATGCATTGGTGTGTGTGTTGTAGGGGGTGAGGGTCGGGTTGGGGGTGGAGGTGTTGCGTGTGTGTGTCCCTGACTTTTGCCTCCCCCCTCCCCTATGTTGTAGGTGCAATACTCACCCTTGTCTTCGGCGCCTACATTTCTGGTGTTCGTAGAGGAGCAGGAAGACAAGCGCAGGGAGTATTTGTAGTTCGGGCTCCATGGTGGCCTCCTTCCTCGTGGAGAGTGTTGAGGTGAGAGTTTTCCCATTGCAAAAGCTGTTTCCGCCATGTTTTTATCCACGGTGAATCCGCCCCGGAAAAGGTGGCGGATTGGCGGATTGTGATACTGTGGGCGGTACATTGTCTTCCACCTGTCTGTTGGCGGTGACCGCCACGCTGCTTGGCTGTACCGCCGTGGCGGTCGGAGTGTGAAAGTGGCTGTCTATGTTGGCGGTTTCCGCCACGGTCATAATTCCCTTTTTTTGTCCGCTGGCCTGTTTGAGGTATTACCGCAGCTTTAACACCGTCCGCCAGGGTTGTAATGACCACCTATGTCTTCATGGGCTTATATGAGAGACTAATACCTCTCGTAGCCTTGAAACCTAGTGTCATTCTTAACACAAACATCAAGCAGAGAACACAACTAAGTATGACGAAAGCTGTGTTCTACATTTTTAAATAGCTCAGAACAATAGCTCTGATTCACAAAGGTAAACTTAGACCTTTGTTCTAGGTTTAGACCAAAGGTCTAAGTTTATGACTTTTCCATGTTCACAAAGGTAAGTTATGAGAAGTATCTTTACGTTCGTACTCAGGGTGGAATCTCCACCTCCACCTTGCGTACAGAGATTCCACTCCACACCCTGAGTGTACTCTCCACACCCTGAGTGGAATCTCTGCACTCACAGTGGATTTCCACCCTGAGTGAATGCATTGTTGTGAATCAGGCCTATAGTCTTTGGGTCTTAAGTCTGGTTAAGAATGGGGTCTTGGATGACACTGAAATTAAATGAAAAACAGATTTATGAGTTGCACTAAACCCAAAGATGTCAAAGCTCTATGCCAAAAAAGGAACTAAGCCTGTGACAGGAGAAGCTCTCAGGGGAGAAAAAAGAACCAAGTGTTAGATGCTTGGGAAACAAAGAGAAAGATTCCAATTCAGCAATACAGGGAGTGCAGAATTATTAGGCAAGTTGTATTTTTGAGGATTAATTTTATTATTGAACAACAACCATGTTCTCAATGAACCCAAAAAACTCATTAATATCAAAGCTGAATATTTTTGGAAGTAGTTTTTAGTTTGTTTTTAGTTTTAGCTATGTTAGGGGGATATCTGTGTGTGCAGGTGACTATTACTGTGCATAATTATTAGGCAACTTAACAAAAAAAAATATATACCCATTTCAATTATTTATTATTACCAGTGAAACCAATATATCATCTCAACATTCACAAATATACATTTCTGACATTCAAAAACAAAACAAAAACAAATCAGTGACCAATATAGCCACCTTTCTTTGCAAGGACACTCAAAAGCCTGCCATCCATGGATTCTGTCAGTGTTTTGATCTGTTCACCATCAACATTGCGTGCAGCAGCAACCACAGCCTCCCAGACACTGTTCAGAGAAGTGTACTGTTTTCCCTCCTTGTAAATCTCACATTTGATGATGGACCACAGGTTCTCAATGGGGTTCAGATCAGGTGAACAAGGAGGCCATGTCATTAGATTTCCTTCTTTTATACCCTTTCTTGCCAGCCACGCTGTGGAGTACTTGGACGCGTGTGATGGAGCATTGTCCTGCATGAAAATCATGTTTTTCTTGAAGGATGCAGACTTCTTCCTGTACCACTGCTTGAAGAAGGTGTCTTCCAGGAACTGGCAGTAGGACTGGGAGTTGAGCTTGACTCCATCCTCAACCCGAAAAGGCCCCACAAGCTCATCTTTGATGATACCAGCCCAAACCAGTACTCCACCTCCACCTTGCTGGCGTCTGAGTCGGACTGGAGCTCTCTGCCCTTTACCAATCCAGCCACGGGCCCATCCATCTGGCCCATCAAGACTCACTCTCATTTCATCAGTCCATAAAACCTTAGAAAAATCAGTCTTGAGATATTTCTTGGCCCAGTCTTGACGTTTCAGCTTGTGTGTCTTGTTCAGTGGTGGTCGTCTTTCAGCCTTTCTTACCTTGGCCATGTCTCTGAGTATTGCACACCTTGTGCTTTTGGGCACTCCAGTGATGTTGCAGCTCTGAAATATGGCCAAACTGGTGGCAAGTGGCATCGTGGCAGCTGCACGCTTGACTTTTCTCAGTTCATGGGCAGTTATTTTGCGCCTTGGTTTTTCCACACGCTTCTTGCGACCCTGTTGACTATTTTGAATGAAACGCTTGATTGTTCGATGATCACGCTTCAGAAGCTTTGCAATTTTAAGAGTGCTGCATCCCTCTGCAAGATATTTCACTATTTTTGACTTTTCTGAGCCTGTCAAGTCCTTCTTTTGACCCATTTTGCCAAAGGAAAGGAAGTTGCCTAATAATTATGCACACCTGATATAAGGTGTTGATGTCATTAGACCACACCCCTTCTCATTACAGAGATGCACATCACCTAATATGCTTAATTGGTAGTAGGCTTTCGAGCCTATACAGCTTGGAGTAAGACAACATGCATAAAGAGGATGATGTGGTCAAAATACTCATTTGCCTAATAATTCTGCACTCCCTGTATAAGCTGGCAAAGTGTTCCAAACTTCTGTTGCTGCAACAGAGAAGGAACGTCCTTCCCATTTAGCTTTGCAAAACCTTGGAACAATCACCCTTCTGGTGAAAGCTAATCTAAGTAGTCTATGATGGGAGTACCACTGAAATGATGATCTGAAGTGCAGAGGTCCCTTGTGATGTAAAGCAAAAAAGACCATGCAGAGCACTTTGAAGATTACTCACTCTATGACCAACAACCAGTGTAGAGTACAAATCCCTTCCCTGACCAATAGATGTTTCAGAATATTTAAAATGATACAGGCTGTGGCATTCTGAATCACCTAAAGTTTAGTCAGAGAAGAGTTTTTGATGTTCAAATAGAGTGCATTACAGTAATCTAAGTGTGACATGATCAGGGAAATGCCTACCGATTTAGGAAGTTCAAGTGGGAAAAAAGGATAAATTTCTTTCCGATTCCTATTGATATAAAAGCGAGTGCTGGTAGTACAACTAGCCTTTAGCTCAAATTTGAGCAAACTATCAAATAGAACCCCAGGATTTTTACCTGACTCCACCAGGGTCCGTAATGACTCACAGGCCTCAGGCCACCACAGTTCAGTCCAGATTGAATGCTGCACCCTAAACATGAGGACCTCCATTTTGCCTGTGTTTAACTTTACAAAGTTGTCTTTTATCTAGCTACTATGCTGGCCATACAATGTTTAAGGTTATCAGCCACAAAGGGCAATTTATAAGTGATAGACACAATACTTTCAGTGTCATCAGCACATGATAAGATTAAAAACCAAAAGATTGCACCAGCTCTGGAAGACAACAAACATAATGATTAAAAAGGGGGGGGGGGACTAAGTGAACAGCCCTGCGGTAGCCCACACTTGAGGCTGAAAACCTTAACCCTGAATTCTATCCAGCTTACTATTTGAACCCCACCCGTAAGGGAGGGATGAAGAAAATCCAAGGATGTAGAACTCGCCCCAATATGTTTTCATTGGACCAGGCACAAGGGCGCGTCCATATTGAATACCCCTGATAAGACAAGCATCACAAGGATGACTGCCACGCCTTGATCCACCTGGCCACAGATGGAATCTACTGCGGCAGTGAGCACAGTCTCTGTACTGTGTCCACTGCTAAACTCATTCTGGGAAGAATCCAGGTGGTCACGTGTGTCAATAAATTTAACCAACTCCTAGTTAATGTAGTGTTCAAGAATTTTAGCCGGTGTGGCCAACAGTGCATTTGAATGAAAATTCTTTAAATCCTCAGGATCACCATTAGGTTTCTTCTGCAAAACAATAACTATGGCTTACTTCCATAAATTGTGATAAACTCCTGTTTCCAATATATAATTGAAAACTTTATGCAGATATACAGAAATTAGGTTTGGGGCAATTTGCAGAATTCTAGGAGAGCAAAGACCTGCTGGAGCCCCAGACTTCATGCTCATGGGATACTCCTTGATTTGGGAGGTTGAAATAGGGGAAAAAGCAGAAAGTAAGGTGGAGTTGGGGAAACAGACAGGGCTGCAAAGGGGACCTTAGAAAGATTAAGGCCCAAATATTTGGGAAAATAACGGAGCGTGTCGCTGAACCAAAATTGGAAGTGCCATGCTCTGTCATTTTCACAAGGCAGGGATGCACCGCATTTAATTAAATATTGTGCACCCCTGTGTTGTGCCCTGGCGCTAAATTTAGCTTCTAGCACTGACGCAGACATCCTTGCACCATCGTACAAGGATGTCTGGCTGAGGGGTGTGATTGTTTATGTGTGGGAAGGTGTCCCTTCCTGCACATAAACAATCACTAATGGCAATTTGGCACTTCTGTGAGTGTAGCAGAGTGTAGCGCACACAGAAGTGCCAAAGCATAATTTTCAAATTATTGTTGATGTGTAGGAAGGGACACCTTCCAGCACATAAACAATCATTTCTGGCATTATGCTCTTTCTATGCATGCTGCAGAATGCAGCACACATAGAAAAAGCAAAAAACAAGGAGGAATAAAAGTATAACACCTTCTTGCACCTTGTTAACGCCACACCTGGGGTGACGTTAGATTTTGGTGCTGCCTCAGATTTACGAAGACTCATAAATCTGAGGCAGCATCAAGATGCGCTAGGGCCTCATAAATATGCGCCTTAATTCTGAATATATCTTAAGAATTTTGCCTCTGAAATAAGCGCCTAATTTTTCACAGACTCAGAATCCCTGTTCCATTACCCTTCCCTTGATTGTACTAGTGACTGTCACTGCCCAAAAC
Source organism: Pleurodeles waltl (assembly GCF_031143425.1). Taxonomy (NCBI): domain Eukaryota; kingdom Metazoa; phylum Chordata; class Amphibia; order Caudata; family Salamandridae; genus Pleurodeles; species Pleurodeles waltl. The sequence continues at coordinate 1,139,867,912 of NC_090444.1, forward strand.
TATATCCGTTCTTTGAAAATTTACCAGCCGGACCTATGACTCAAGTCATTTTTCCCCAGATGTTGGTTGAAGAGGTCATTCTTCTTCTCTAAACATGCTTTGTGATATGTCCAAAATATCCTGTTCACACATTGATCTTTCCCTGAACACTTTGAACATATATGTTGCAGGTAATGATGATAAAGCTGTGCAGTACTTATTCATTGTTTTTCTATTTTCTTTGAAAACTACTCACTTTCTGACCTGCAACCAATGGAAAGTGCAAATACCTTTCCTGACGAAGAGCTGTTTCACAATGTTTGAAATGATACGTTATGCGGCTTTCTGAATGTAGGAAGGTAGCCTCTTTCTAGCCTTGTTACCCCCACTTTTGGCCTGTTAGTGAGTATATGTCAGGGTGTTTTTACTGTCTAACTGGGATCCTGCTAGCCAGGACCCCAGTGCTCATAGTGAAAACCCTATTTGTCAGTGTGTTTTATATGTCTCACTGGGACCCTGCTAGCCAGGACCCCAGTGCTCATAGTTTATGGCCTGAATGTGTTCCCTGTGTGGTGCCCGTGTTACTGAGGCTCTGCTAACCAGAACCTCAATGCTTATGCTCTCTCTGTCTTTAAAAATTGTCACTGGAGGCTAGTGACCATTTTTACCAATTCTGATTGGCACACTGGAACACCCTTAAAATTCCCTAATATATGGTACCTCGGTACCCAGGGTATTGGGGTTCCAGGAGATCCCTATGGGCTGCAGCATTTCTTTTGCCACTCATAGGGAGCTCAGACAATTCTTACACAGGATTGCCACTGCAGTCTGAGTGAAATAGTATCCATGGTATCTCACAACCATTTTACACTGCACTTAAGTAACTTATAAGTCACCTATTTGTCTAACCCTCACTTAGTGAAGGTTAGGTGCAAAGTTACTAGGTGTGAGGGCACACCGGCACTAGCCAAGGTGCCCCCACATTGTTCAGGGTGATTTCCCCGAACCTTGTGAGTGCGGGGACACTATTACACACGTGCACCACATGTAGGTCAATACCTATATGTAGCTTCACAATGATAACCCCGAACATGGCCATGTAACATGTCTAAGATCATGGAATTGTCCCCCCATGCCAAATCTGGTATTTGGGTGCCAATCCTAGTCATCCCCGGGGCTCTAGCTCTCTGGGGTTTTCACTGCAGCTACTGCTGCTGCCAACCCACAGACAGGCTTCTGCCCTCCTGGGGTCTGGGCAGCCCAGTCCCAGGAAGGCAGAACAAAGGATTTCCTCTGAGAGAGGGTGTTACACCCTCTCTCTTCGGAAATAGGTGTTAAGGGCTGGGGAGGAGTAGCCTACCCCAGCCTCTAGAAATGCTTTGAAGGGCACAGATGGTGCTTAACTGGTTAGGTAGCCAATCCTCCTCTGAGGGCTATTTAGGGTCTCTCCTGTGGATTTCTGTTCAGATAACGAATGCAGGAGCTCACCAGAATTCCTCTGCATCTCCCTCTTCGACTTCTGCCAAGGATCGACCGCTGACTGCTGCAGGACGCCTGCAAAAATGCAACAAAGTAGCAAGATAACTACCAGCAACATTGTAGCGCCTAATCCTGCTGGCTTTCTCGACTGTTTCCTGGTGGTGCATGCTCTGAGGGCTGTCTGCCTTCACCCTGCACTGGAAGCCAAGAAGAAATCTCCCGTGGGTCGACGGAATCTTCCCCCTGTTAATGCAGGCACCAAACTTCTGCATAACTTGTCCCCTGGGTCCCCTCTCATCTTGACGAGCTTGGTCCCTGGAACATAGGAGCTGGATCCAAGTAACCCCGACAGTGCAGTGGTCCTTCTGTCCCAATTTGGTGGAGGTAAGTCCTTACATACCCACGCCAGACAGTAATCCTGTGTGGTGCATGATCTGCAGCTGCTAGGGCTTCTGTGCACTTTTGCAAGGAATCCTTCGTGCACAGCACAACCCAGGTCCCCAGCACTGCATCCTGCATTGCTCAACTCGCTGAGTTGACCACCAGCTTCGTGGGACCCTCCTTTGTAGTGTTGAGATGACCGCCATGCTCAGATTTCTTGAACCCCTGTTCAAGTGCTTCTGTGGGTGTTGCCTGCTTTTGCATGGGCTCCTGTACTGCTGAGTTCTCCCTCTGTCTCCTCCTCCAAGGGGCGACCTCCTGGTCCTTACTGGGCCCAGGCAGCACCCATTTTCTTGAATCGCGACCTTTGCAGCTAGCAAGGCTTGTTTGCAGTCTTTCTACACACTACACTAGGCCTGGGGTCCCTAAGTGGTTCACATTCCACTTTCTTAGTATATGGTTTGTGTTGCCCCTAGGCCTCTTGCATCCTATTGCATCCTATTGTGTTCTACAGTGTTTGCACTACCTTTCTAACTGTTTACTTACTTGATTTTGGTTTGTTGTGTATTTTACTTACCTCCTAAGTGGAGTATATCCTCTGAGATGTTTTTGGCACATTGTCACTAAAATAAATACCTTTATTTTTAGTAACTCAGAGTACTGTGATTCTTATGATATAGTGCTATATGATATAAGTGGTATAGTAGGAGCTTTGCATGTCTCCTAGTTCAGCCTAAGCTGCTCTGCTATAGCTACCTCTATCCGCCTAAGCTGCTAGAACATTCCAAAACTAACAATAAGGGATAACTGGACCTGGCACAAGGTGTAAGTACCATCAGGTACCCACTATAAGCCAGGCCAGCCTCCTACCTTGTTGATGCAGCGGTGGGATAAGTACTTGTAATTGCTTTACCACTTTGTCATTGGTGCTTTTCATAAGAAAAACATATACCAAATACTTACAAATATACACAGTTAACCTAAACAGTTTAACTTTCTTTCTTTAAACTTTCTAAAGAGTTTCTGAAACGTTTTCAAAAGTTTTGAAAAGTTTGAAAAAGTTTTTCTCTTTTCTTTAAAAGCTTCTAAACTTTTTTCTCTCTGTCCTAAACCCTTTCTAACAAACATCTCTGCAGTAGAACTTACTCCTACAGTTGTCCAGGCTAGGATCACTGCGGCGGGTCGGTCGCTCTATGGAGCTATTTCCAAAAAGTTCTCCAATCTCTCCAAACTTCTGGATCTTCTTCCAGAAGGTCTTTTGAGGTATTTTAGGAGTCCACTGCTCACCCCAAGGTTCCAGAAGAACGGAGTTGCTCCTTGAGGGTATGGACTACAACTACCAGAATGCAACTAGCTCAAACTCTAAAACAGCCACTGGACAGTGGTCAGCTGCTCAGTTTCTCCAGGATCTGAGTCAGGGTTCGCAAATTTTCACCTGTAGCAAACAGGGAGTCCCTCCTTGAATCAGTTGAAGCCAGGAAAAGTCCATCTTGTGGTGAAGCCCATGCGTGCACCTGATGCAGTCCTTCAGAGTGCAGTGTTCAGGTGCAGGTCTGGGGTCCAGCAGAGCAGCCCTTCTTCTTCTAATGTTCTTCCATGTAGGGATCTGAGGTGTGGGTGCAGCTTTGCCATATTTATCCTTGCTGAAAAACATGGGGGTCCTGGCAGTCTAATCAGAGGCAGGGTCCTTCCCTCTGTGATGACCACTTCCTGGGAACTGTGGCAAAACCTAATCCCAGGGAACAACATTCTTCAAAAATGCAACATGGCTTAAAATGATTTTTGAAGGTTAGATCTGGCTGAGCACACCCACTGGTGTGGCTAAAAATCCTAAACACATCCCTCTCCTAAACTAGTCAAGAGGGCACCCAATTGTCTGGGGTTGCAGGATGTGAGGGACATGCTGGGTTTCTCCAAATGTCCTTCCCTGCCTTTGAGAGCAGTTTGGCAGCCCTCCCCTCTTCCTGCTTCCCCATCTGCTGAGGCAGATCTAGTCCCCCAAGCACATCCTTTGTGTTCAGTCCACGCCGCTTCATACCTAATCAAGGTAGCCTGGCCGGACTGCCAGAGGATGGCCAATCAATCAAGGCCACTACAGAGCTGAAGTTGGCAACTTTTCAGGTAGAGTTTAAAACTCTTTACTTGAACTAGTTATATTAAATCCAACAATTGTAAGTTGTGGGATTTATTATAACAATTAATTTGATACCAAAATCGAGTTATCTGACACTTAAGGGAACTTTGTCAATTAAAATAATGTCTCCCCATTTTAGCCTATAGAGAACATTCACTACAGGGAGGGAAAACAGATTTGGCTATTTTACCTCACCAGGGCTTATAAAACAATTGGTATACGGTCCCTGCTTATAGTTACATAGCACCCAGCCCTAGGGACACATAGGGCACACCTTAGGAGTGACTTATATGTAAAAATAAGGTAGTTTAAAACTTTAAAAGTACTTTTAATTCCAAAGTCGAATTTACATATAACTTTAATTTAAAAGCAGCCAGCAAGGCAATCCTGCCTTCAAAATGACACTGGCACCTCAGCAGTGCACCTATGGGACTTATAGGTAGGTTCATACTGCCAATTATAATTAGCCTAATTTGCATATCCACTTTACGCAGAGCACTGGCCCTGGGACTGGCAAGCAGTACTCAGGGCACAGCTTAGAGTCAGTAACTACCAGTATCTGTACAAAAAGCTTGGGGATGACCAGGGCAAAAGGAGGACTTTCCTACAAGGTGAGAGTCTGACTCTATGTGTTCGTCCAGACAGGAAGGAGCATATCCATTGTAGGGCCTTTCCATGGATGCTGCCTGTGTGGAGCCTGGAGCAAAGTGTGAGGTGTGAGATTGTGTTGAAGGTGGCCGATAGGTCTAGTAGGATGAGGGCTGCTGTATGGCAGCGGTTAAGGAGCGAGCAGATGTCATCTGTGGTGGCAAGAAGGGCAGTCTCCCTCCTGTGATTAATCCTCAAGCCTCATTGGGAGATGTCAGGGTGTTGTTGTCTGCAATGTGGTTACAGAGCTGAGCGTTGATAGCCTTATTGATGACCTTGCCTGGGAAAGGCAGTAGAGAGATGGGGGCAGTAATTCTTGAGGGCTAGGGGGTTGGCAGTGGGTTTCTTCAGGAGCATGTGGATCTCGGCATGCATCCAGGGAAGCTTTCTGGGAAGGTGGCTGTCTCTATGGAACAGTTGAGGGTGAGTTGGAGTTCATATGCAATGGGTTTGTTGGCCGTGTTGAAAATGTGGTGAGGGCAGGGGTCTGTAGGGGCCACGGAGAGGATGCTGCTCATGATAGTGCAGGTCTCATCTGTTGTGAGGGTGGTCCAGCAGTGTAGGGTCTGTGGTGGTTCGATGGGACCGATCTGGGGGGCGTTGGAGGGCTCAGGTGGTCTTGGGGTCTGAAATTGTCATACATGTCTTTGATTTTCCGGTGGAAGAAGTTGGCTAGCCTGTCGCAGAGGTCTTGAGACGGGGATGCTTGCTGTTTCTAATTGGGGGTTAGTAAACTCTTTGACCACAGTGATAAGCTCTTTGGTGTTGTGAGCGGTGGTGCTGATGCAATTCTGTGAGGTGGCTTTCCTGGTGACTCTAATGAGGTGGTGGTGGGATTTGGGAGCTGCTTTGAAAGTCTTGATCTCTTTCAGGGACTTGCTTTTCCTCCATCATTTCTCTAGCCATCTCGGACTTAGTCATTTTCTTGAACATTTTCTTCAGTGGGACGAAGTTGCCACTGAGATCCGACCTCCCTGGAGCCCTTCCTCGGATGTGCATCGCAGGAGACCTTGGTGAAGACTTCTACATTCGGGTTTAGACGAGTGTGGGGGAGAATCAGCTGGCCTTATTGAAGTCGTGTTTAGCTGAGGTCTTACGGAGAGAAGCTAGTGTGTTGGCGCTTTCGGAGATCCATTGGTGGAAGTTCCATGCTAAGATGTTAGTATCTGCGGTGAGGGGCGGGGAAGATTTGCAGAGGGTGTTGGAAAGCTGTTCCTGGGTGATCCAGTTCCATTTTCTGCTTGGGGCTCAGAGTGTGGGCAGCTGGGTGGTCAGTGAGGTGACTGTGAAATGGATGCAGTGGTGGTTTGTCCATTGAAGTGTGGATGTGTTTGATGGTGATGTTGTTACTGGTTCTCCATTCATGAACAAAAAGTTATAACTGATCTGTACCACAAGCCTACAGATGCTCATTTGTATCTAAACTGGACTTCGTGTCACCCACGTCACACTAAACTCAGGATCATCTACAGCCAAGCACTCAGAATAAGAGTCATCTTTAGCAATGAAGACACTTGTGAAGGCCATCTACAGGAGTTTGTTACATTATTTCAAAAGTGAGGTTATCCTCTGCATATCATTCTGCAACAAGTCTTTGCAATTACCCAGTGAAGCACTTATTTGGAAAACAAACAGAAGAAACAAAAGTGGCAAAACCCATTTGTGGTTAACTATCATCCATCAGCTCCCAAAAACAGAAATATAATACAAACAACTCTTTCCTTACTATCCACTTGTGATAAATTGCAAATTTCCAAAACCGCCAGTCATTGCTTACCACAGAGCTCCCAATTTATGATTGCTTATTGTGAGAGCTAAACATAAGCAAGCGTTAACAAATGCAAGAGTTCATTGCGGTGATTATAAAGGGTGCATCACATGTGAATACGTTTTACAAACATCATCACTAACTAGCTCTGTTACAAGAAGGACCTATGGAATAAGACAGCATCTTACATGTCGCTCAACATGCATTATTTATGTGATTCAGTGCCAAGGCTGTAAAAAACAATATGTAGGCCAAACAGTGAATGACCTCCGTACATGATTCAGGAACCACAAATCAGCAATAATAAACAAGAAACTTGACCAGCCTATATCCAGTCATTTTAACCTTGTGGATTATTTACTATCAGATTTGAAGATTTTCCCTGTGGAACATGTCTTAAAGGAATACCTACTAGACATCAGAGAAAGCGTCTAGATGTACCATTTAAAATCACTGCATCCAGATGGACTGAACATCACTGACAATACCACTTGATTTCTGCATATTTGAAGATTTCTCAGAACTGCATTGGTTCCACATTCCAATTGGAATGTTCACTCATAATGCTTTTTGCAAATCCAGCAGTGTCAGCTGTGCAGCCACTAAGCAAACCATCTTGTACTACATGAGGAAGGTAGAAGCTCAAACGTTGTAGTGGAAATATATTTTTGTTCTTTGGTGAAACCATCTGTTTGGGTCACTCATTTCTTATATATATATATGCCAAAGGTTACAGGGACATTATAGTTAAGTTCTAAATTTGTACACACGAAACCACAGAAATTCAGCTGTTATAGTCAGATATAATTAGAGTTATTTCAACTTGCTATAACTCATGCCCTAAGGTAACTACAATTCGTGCCCCCCCCCCCCGGCACAAATTTCTCATCAAAATTGTTTTGTAAATTTTATAGTGATAAAATCATTGATGCCACAGAAGATATCATCAATGATGTAATGCATGAGGTATTTATGTTAATTCAACCCTTGCTGCACCTGCGGCCAAATGCCCTGTATGCATCCAACCCCGCATCACGCATGTCCTTTGGCCGTCCACAGCGTTGGTTGGCCACAGGGCCTGGCTTGCGGCCAGGTCACAGCCAACACTCTGTAGGCATCTAACCCTGCAGCATGCATGACCTTTGACCATGGACTGTGGGGGTCTGACCTGCGGCCAGGCTCTGCATCCAACCCCCCAAAGGCATCCAACCGTGCACCGCGCCGGTTGGCCACAAGCATTTTTTCAATGTGGAATTCCAGAAAAATAACACACTTGCTAACCAAACAAAAAAAACTAAATAAATGCAGAAAAACTGAAGTTCAAACACAACCTGATTTGGGTTGAAAGAATTACCAAGAAGTGGGAGTCACTTCATAACATACAAGATTACCTACAACTAATGAAGACCTGTCTTGTGAGAACTCAGGAGAAAGAAAAGCATAACCTGTCAAGGATCTCTTACTGTATAGTGTTCTCCCATGGAATGTCCTCATTTAAGCCTTTTTCAAATATACCCAGGGTGTAGATTCAGAGCTTGTCTTGTACACTGTGGGCCTTATTTATACTTTTTGTTGCAAAACTGCACTAACGCAGTTTTGCACCAAAATGTTTTGCACCAGCTTGGAAAGGGTAGTCTAGCTTTAATAAAATGACGTTCAGCAGGTTTGAGTCAAAATAAATGATTCTAACCAGATCAGCATAATTTTTTTACGCTAAGGGGAATATGTATACTCTGTTTGCACTGAATTAGCGTCATTATTTTTTTACTCTAATTCAGTGCAAAACTAACTCCATATTTATACTTTGGTGCTAGACTCGTCTAGCACCAAATTTATGGAGTTAAAGTCATTTTTTGGAAGTGGAAACCTACCTTGCCTTAATGAGATGCAAGGTAGGCATTCCCATGCAAAAAATGACTCTATGGCCTTAACGCCATATTTATACTCCCATGCAAAAATGGTGCAAGGGAGGAAGGAGGGGTCAAAAAATGGGGCAAAGCTTGCTTTGCCCCATTTTTTAAAGCCTGGGTCAGGGCAGGCGTTAGGGGACCTGTGGGCCTATTTCCATGGTGGAACACCATGGAATAAGCCCACAGGTGCCCTCCCCAAGCCCCAGGGGCACTTCCCACACACACCAGAGGGACTGCGGAGGATGGGGAACCCCATCCCAGGTAAGTACAGGTAAGATTGCATTTTATTTTTGAAAGTGCCATATAGGGCCCTGAAATGGGACAGGGTGCAATGGCCATGCCCAGAGGACCCCTGTCCTCTGTGCTGGCCATTGGGGGCATGGTAGGTTTAGCACCATAAAATGTCGCTAATCTGGTTAGAGTCATTTTTGTTTTACTCTAACCTGCCTAAAGTCATTTTTTGGTGCTAAACCCTCTTCTTCTATACTGCCAGCCCCACCCGACTAAAGTCATTTTTTTTTACTCTAGCCTACCCTTTGCACCGGCTTGCACCATTCCATAAATATGGTGCCCGGCTGGTGCACAGAAATGGTGCAAGCCGGTGCTAAACTTTTTGGTGCAAAACTGAGTTAGTGCAGTTTTGCACCAAAAAGTATAAATAATGGCCAATATTTTGTATGTTTGCGCCACTTTTGCATCAAGAAATGACGTTAATGCAGCGCAAAAAAAGTGTCAATCAGGGCGTGGTGCTAGACAGGTCTAGCACCAAAGTATAAATATGGAGTTAGATTTGCACCGAATTAGAGTAAAAAAAATGATACTATTTCGGTGCAAACAGAGTATAACTATGCCGCAGAGTATAAATATGCCCTTAAATATGGCGTTAAGGCCATAGAGTCATTTTTTGCACGGGAACGCCTACCTTCCATCTCATTAAGGCAAGGTAGGTCTCCACTTTCAAAAAATGACTTTAACTCCATAAATTTGGCGCTAGAGTGGTCTAGGACCAAAGTATAAATATGGAGTTAGTTTTGCACCGAATTCTTGTAAAAAAAAATGACACTAATTCGGTGCAAACGGAGTATAAATATGCCCCTGTGTACCTAAATTTTCTCCAAGATAGTCCAGGTGAGTGCCTTTTCCTCATGGCCTACATGAGTCCAATGTGATAGTAATGGGGCATTCAAGCTGCTTGTTCTTACTGCTGATTTATGTTCACCATATCAAATCCTGAATTCCCTGCCTGTCTCTCCTACATATCCTAAACCACACGAGCAATCAATCAGATAGATAACATTTTTTGTTTTACAGTTGATCATTCTGGTTAGTTTGATGGTTGTACTGGCTCTAATAATCTCACTGGATACAATAGCTCCATCACAAACCTGACAGGTTCCACACTCATAGTTGCCCCCTAATAGGTTGTTGTCCAGTCAAGGGCCTCTGAGTCTCGTTATCAACATTTGTGGTCGAGGGTTTGACAAGGATATTCTTGAGGTTGTGATTTCCTTTGAATGGAAAAACAAGTTTTCTCAAAATATCACTGTCAGTGTTACTATTAAGAATATATCATTGGGGGTTGATAATGTACCTACTGTATTTTCCGCACTGTAAGGTGCACCTAAGAGACTTAAATTTGTTCAAAAATTGGCCATACGTCTTATAATCCAGTGCGCCTTATGTGTGCACTGAGTTCCAAAATCTGTAAAAATGTTGTGCGACTTTGGTAAGCGCTTTGCTTGATTGACTGCCGGACCATTTTTCGCTGACACAGGGACGTAATACGTACACTATGTAAGCTGGCAGCGATAAACCAATCGTAGAACATTACGTAATATGTACAGTACATACGTTTACCTTCTCCACTCCTCCGGTAGGTATACTACCGGTATGCTGCAAAACAACATTTGTTTGTCTCAGGACTCCCGAAAATGGCACCAGTGAAGAGACATGCTTACCAGGCACAATTCAGACTATAGGCTATCAGTTACGCGGTTGTAAATGGAAATAGAGCAGCTGTGAAACAATTCAACATCAATTAATCTATGGTTCGGAAGTAGAGGAAGCAAGAAAATGAACTGCGCCAAGTTAAGAAGATGAAACAGATTTTCCGCGGGAACAATTGAGGTGGCCACAGTTAGAAGATCAACTTGAACAATGGATTACAGCCACCATTGATTGAAGGAAACAACGATAGCACAAGACATGAAGATCAAACACATTCAAGGTGGTCCGTCTTGGTGCTTTCGTTTTATGAAAAGACGTCATCTCTCTATTCCCGCAAGAACTACTGTGGCGCAGCAACTGCCGGCGGTTTACAAAGAAAAGCTGGCCATGTTCCGCACCTACTGCACCTTTTTTTGTAGACCGTATGTTTTAGCATGCGCCTTATAATACGGTGCACCTTATATATGGGTTAAGTACAGCAATAGATCCCGTAATTGAGACTGCGCCTTATAATCCGGTGCACCTCATGGTGCGGAAAATACGGTAATCTTCTCATTGAGATTGGAATGGTTTATGACACACTCTCTCATTATTCTATCATGAAACATAGGGCCATATTTTCAAGAACGTGGTGCATCAGCTTTGATGTGCCACTTTTCTTGCACCCACCCGGGTCCCCTTAACAACACCATGTGTGTACAGTTTGTGCAATATGGCTCACCGTGGCACAAGTTAGGACTATATTGTCAAAAATTATTGACGCTATAGTGGTACTTTGCAAGATTAGTGCCACAAATTGTGGTGCTAATCCTGCAAAGTAAAGGGAGGCCCATTGAAGGTAATGGGCAAGTCATTGTAATGCCTGCCTAATGCATTAAAATTAAAATTATGCTAAAAGTGATGCAGTAAAATGTAAATTTCACTGCCCCATTTTTATGGGCCTCCCAGCGTGGGATCACCACCCCTGCAGACATTATGCCTGGTGCTGGCATAATGTGGTGCAAGAGGTTACAAAGTGGTGCCATTAATGCATTGCATTACTTTGTAAATATGGTGAAGGAGACTGGCCTCCTTAACCCTACATTATCATTAAAAAGAATGATGCTAATGTGGCACTAAGAGGCTCTAGAGCCTTGTAAATCAGGCCCATAGTGTCTCTGTCATAGTGCTTCAGTTTTTTCATTGAGTCCTTGATTAAAAGTTGTGTGTGGTGTTGGGGTTGGGTAGTTATAGGTGGTAGGCTGCTGTACCCTACCGCACATGGACCAAGGCTGTCGGTGCCATGGGTTGGATGGTTATAGGGGGTTAGCTGCTGGGCCTGCTGCCAACTTCTGCAGTGCACAGTCTTTAGCCACGTGCGGCAGTGGTTGGATCTATGTATAGAAATTAAAATTACTATTGGTAAAAAAAAAAAGAAATTCACTAAAAAAAACAAAGGTCACAGTTCCGTTATAATTTAGAAATAGAATTTAAAAAAAATATAGTTAGGCTTGCACTTTAAAAGTACAAAATCATAGAAATTCAGCGGGATGGTTAGAATTATTTCAAGTAACTATAACTTGTGCCGTACGGGAGTTATAACTTGTGACTTTGACATGCACTGCTAATTGCATTAGATGTTGAATTAATCATTACATCATCTGTGACATCATTGATGACATTGTAACATTTGGGGTAAATTTACTGATGAGAAAACTATACATGACAGGAAGCTAGTTATAGTAACCTTACGGCATGAGTTATAGTTATTTGAAATAACTCTAACAGTTGAATTTCTGTTTTGTGCATTTAAAATGTGAACCTAACTATAATGTCCCTCTAACCTTTTTTTTAAGGTGTACATATATATTAGACAGATGTTATAGTTAGGCTCACCTTTAAAATGTACAAAAGCAGAAAAATTCACTAGTTATTGTTAGAGTTATCTCACGTAACTTTAACTCATGCCCTAAGGTAACTTTAACTCGTGTCCTTGTCAATCACAGTATTCTGTCAAAAATGTTGCTGCAAATATTACATTGATATTTTCAATGACGTTATCAAAGATGTCCTGAGTGCTGTAATTTGTGGGGTAAATAGCAGTGCATGTTGAGAGCGCAAGTTATAAGTACCCTAGGGCACGAGTTATAGTTACTTGAGATAACTCTAATTATAACTGGTAAATTTCTATGGTTTCGTATGTTTAAAATGTGAGCCTAACTATAATGCCCGTCTAATTTTTGTTTTTTAAGTGCATTTGCTATGTTTTTTAAATTCTATTCCCTAACTAAAATGTCCCAGTAACCTTTGTTTTTTTCAGTAAACTTCTATGTTTTCATTACTAAATGTTAATCCAACCACTGCTGCGCACAGCCTTTGGTTGTGCGCAGCAGCAGTTGGCAACAGAGCCTGGCCTGGCCAGGTTGTAAAGGCATGCATGTTAAAGACTTTGGGCCTGATTACAACCTTGGTGGATGGGATATTCTGTCACAAACGTGATGGGTTTCCTACCTGCCGTTTTACAAGTTCTCTAGGATATAAGGGAACTTGTAATGTGGCCGGCAGGATATCGCTCACGGAGATGGACTATCCCATCTGCCAAGGCTGTAATCAGGTCCATTGTCTTGTAAAGACTTTGCATTGTAAATGCAGTGAGTGGTAAAGGCATGCCTGGTAAATGCATGTGTTGTATTGTCATACAACCTCTATCAACAACATTAATCACAGTTTACTAAAGTTGGATGGGTGGTTGTTGCAAGACAGCCCAAACTTGCTTTTTCAGAGCCACTTCTACCAATATTTAAGTAAAAGGCCTCCAACAACCGTGCCTACCGAAAGGATAGCTCCAATCACAATTTTTGTAAAATGTTCACATATTTTATCCAACTGGTAGGACATTCTCTCACTTTTGCATAATTACAAAATACAAATCTGGGTAAATTTATCCTGTGTAATTTATATGTGAATATGTATGTAAATAACACTTTATTCTAATCTAACGTGAGAAACTTCTATAGTGTTGCCTTTGGACAACTTGGTGGATACAACATTTCCACAAAATCACCTATTTCATCAATAATTATCAGAATCATCCCCGCATAAGGTTTGGGGAGGTACACTTATCTAATGCTTTACTTTACTTGGACATTTCTCAGTGAGGCAAAAAACAGGAGGATCTTGAAGTTTCTGTTTGGTGCAGGATTAAGCTGTGTTTTGGTTACAAGAGTTTTTGTTTTAGTCACTAGCACGATCAGAATGTAATTCAAGTTGCATGGGAATCGATGGCTTTACTTTTCCTCCAAATATCTCTCTCTTCATTAAAGGTGATCAGCCATCTTACTTTGAGAGGGGCAGAAATTGTCCTCACGCTATGAGTTTTCCACCTATCATGAGGTCTTAGCTTCCTTCCAAAATACCTATATTATATATATAGGCTGACCTAACATTCATTGTACGATCGAGGTCTTAGTTAGTCAAACAGAAATAATGTTTTTGTGTACTTCTGTCGCACATATCATCTGACAGAAGGTATCTTAACTATTCATCCCCCCGACCTAGACCAGATTTATCAAAGGATTGCATTGCCCTTGCTTGCACGCAATCCTTCAGTGAGATTTACCGAGCCACAAAAGGTCACCTTGCAAGGTCCTGCATGGCTTGGTAAATCTGGAGTAACACAAGACATCACAAGGCATTGCCTTGCGTTACCCTACACCAGGAAGTCGGTACATGGGGAAGAGTGGATATTCTCATGCATCCACCCATGTATTCAGGCACACTTCCAGATTTATTAAGACAAGTAAACCTGGTAATGCATCAAAATGTTATGCTTTCCTGACATAAGCATAACTAGGAGAAATACCTTTAGCTCTCCTTGTTGTTTCCTCTTTTACACACTTGCAAAGATGAAAACGCTTCTCAGGATTGTTTTGAGAAAATACATTCTTGCCTGTAAAGCAGGCACCCTCGCACCATGATACAAGTGTGCCAGCTTTGGCTCTAGGTAGCACACAGTTCACCAGCACATTGAAAACTGGAATGCTCCATATTTTGATAAATATTGCACATTCCTGCCTTCTCCCTTTTACGTAGGTGTCTTGCTGCATTGCTTGAAAAAAATATTAATATGGCCCTAAGTCTCACTATTATATAGCATAATTACAGCAAGGAGAACACAACATTTCAAGCATCATTCACGAAACAGGTACACAATGTGGGGTAGAAGTGTAATGATCCATTGATTTGTGAGAATATTTATCTTGTAGTGCTAACCATATCTAAAGTCCAATGTGTGTTATTCAAGCTTGTAAATCAGGGTGAGTGTACTAAAGTAAAAACTATTGCAAGTTCCAGTATTTTGATTAAGTACAACTTTCCAGGCTCCCAGTATCGACACCACTGCTGAATGAGGATAGAAAAAATGAGTAGCTGTCCAGAAGAGGAGGATGGGGCATCAACAACGGCTTGCCCGTTCTCCCTCTCCCATGCAGAAGGGGAAATAGAAATTTAAAGAGAAGTAGTTTTAATTTTGTAGAGATCGACTTCTCAGTTTTTCACAGTTACACAGAGAAGAAGCCTTCGATACAAATACATTGCACTTAAACAGTGATTCAGCAGTTCTCTAGAGTCAGAAGAGTGATAGATTGAAAACAAAAAAGTAACAAGGTCAGGTTTAAACAAGCAGAATGAAGGTGGCTGTTTGAAAAGCCAGGTCGGAGTCAAGACTTATTATGATCTCTTGTGGCTTTCAGACTGTATTTTCCTTCAACATTTATATAGTGCTTACTAACACTATGTGGGTACTGAGGCATTTACCTATATAGACAGGGTAGTGACCGCAGCAGCTGGGATACTGCCAATATATATGGAACCCTCACAGAACACACATGCTCATGACTATGGTGTGGGTGGAAGACAACATGCAGCTGCCCCCTGTTTTTTTATAGCCTCTGGTCACACCTGGCCATAGGATGTAGTATCTGTGCATCCTGGAATGGAACAGGCAAGAGATCACACAATCATGAGTCAGGTATCTCATTACATGCCTCACCAACTTGGTGTTAATGTTCATTCATTCGTGTGACACACAAAGTCTCTGAGCTTCTGATTAGGTGGATGGTTTGGCCGGAGAATGTGCCACTGGTGGTGAGAGCGGTTTGTCCCTTTCTGCGTATCTAGGTGGTTGGCAGTACATTGCTCCCTGATACCTAGCTCAGGGGCAGGATCACTGATTCCTGGTTTGTCAGGTACATGATAAAAAAGTGGTGAAGATCTTAAGGAGGATCATCAACCTCCCTAGGATCCAAAGAAAGTTGCTTTACGGAACCACAAGATGTTCCAGGTCACTTGCTTGACCCTATTCTTGGAGGTGACCATTGTGCCTGCCACAGCAAGAACCATCCATACCCCAGGTTCAAAAGGTGTCCGGTAACTTCCATCCGGGTCTCCGGTCCCTGATAATCACCTGGTCACCAGGATTTAGATGTTGTATTACTGCATGCCTCCTCTTACTTGCCTGGGTGTTGGTTCCAAACCGCCTTGCTTGGGTCTCTTCAGGGTTGTAGGGAGGTGGCAACCACCCTGGACAGATGGGTATGGTGCCACTCTTCTCTTTTTTCAACATGAGTGTCGAGGGGGGTCATTGCATGGTACAATGTGGGGTTCCTTGGTATTTTCTGAGAAACCATGGTAGGCTGAGCTCAAAGTTAGTTGCCTCCAGTGTAGCAATCCGGAGGTTCTTGTTTAATGTGTGCAATAAGCGCTCAACTTCACCATTCTCCTGCAGCCACTGAGGAGTGATGCACCAGTTTCGTACTCCTAGCCGTCCTAACAGGTCTTTGAACTAGGTCCATTAAAATTGCGGCCCATTGTCCGTCTTGGTTTCCCCAGGGAGTTCAAACATAACAAATGTCTTTTCTAAGATGGGTGCTACATTGGTGAATGCAGTGGAGTCAAATTAATTCCATGATGTAGTACTTTGAGTATCCATCTACCAGAACCATGGTGGTCCTCTCATCTGAGAAGCTTCTAAAATCCAGGCTGACTTTAGACTACGGCACAACACATGGTTCTCCTGTCAAAAAGGGTACTGGAGCTTCAGGTGTGCAAGTTAGTTTGCATGCAAGATATTGCTTCACATTGTCGTCCATGGTGGCTTCATGATCGGGAAACTACACCTTCTCTTGCTTCCGCAAATTTTTCTTCATCATACCTTGATGTCCTCCATGGACTATCATGGCCACCTGTTGTTGGAGGCTGGCAGGGATTACTAGCCTGTGCCCTCATGAGATGAGACCATCTCGGGCCATGCTGAGCTTATTGCAAGCCCTCCAGCATTTGGTAATTTTTCCTTCTTGTGTCCTGTTCAGTCATTGGTGTCTTTGAGGAAATTTGGCCACAACTCTGCAGGGAGGGAATTTTTTTACCTTTGTGAGCACCGCATTGTCAGCTGTGGCATCTGATACTTCTTTCACACCAAGGGGGTGATTCTGACCCTGGCGGTTCTCTACCGCCAGGGCCAACGGGGGCGGGAGCACCGCCGACAGGCCGGCGGTGCTCCCTTGGTCATTCTGACCGCGGCGCTTTGGCCGCGGTCAGAACGGGAAAACCGGCGGTCTCCCGCCGGTTTTCCACTGCCCCTTCGAATCCTCCAAGGCGGCGCAGCTCGCTGCGCCGCCGAGGGGATTCTGACCCCCCCTACCGCCATCCTGTTCATGGCGGGAAAGCCGCCATGAACAGGATGGCGGTAGGGGGGGTCGCGGGGCCCCTGGGGGCCCCTGCCGTGCCCATGCCAATGGCATGGGCACGGCAGGGGCCCCCGTAAGAGGGCCCCGCAAAGTATTTCAGTGTCTGCCTTGCAGACACTGAAATACGCGACGGGTGCCACTGCACCCGTCGCACCTTCCCACTCCGCCGGCTCGATTACGAGCCGGCATCCTCGTGGGAAGGGAGTTTTTCCCTGGGCTGGCGGGCAGTCTTTTGGAGACCGCCCGCCAGCCCAGGGAAAAACTCATAATACCCTCCGCGGTCTTCTGACCGCGGAGCGGTATAATGGAGGGCGGAATTCTGGCGGGCGGCCTCCGCCGCCCGCCAGAATCAGAATCACCCCCCAAGTGTTTTGAGGCAAGTAGTGTGGACTAGCACCTGCACATACTCCTCCACCGCTTCATCAGTGTCTGTGTTATTCTCACCTACTTGTGACAGGTAATGTGATAAGAGGTCTGATGGATTCTTGGCTCTGGGGCAGTACGTTACCTCCATGCAGTAGTGTTGAAGCTGAATGGCCCATCATTCTATTTAGGATGGAGGATGTGGCGCACTGCCCCTGAACAGGGGAATTCGTGGTTGGTGGTCGGTGACCAATCTGAATAGACTCCCGCAAAGGTAGAGGTGGAAGTGTCCACAGGCCCACTTTCTTGCAAGGGCATAACGCTTCTCAGTCTGCCTGAGTAACTTGCTTGCAGTGGTGCCCCTCTACCTGGTTTACCTTCCTGAGTCCCTGAGTGAGGATGGCTCCAAGACCTACCTGGCTGGTGTAAACTGTGAGCTTGGGGGTCAAAGTACGCCATCGTTGTTTTGCTTAGCAGTGCAGCTCTGCAATCGTGGCTAGGTTTAGTATGAATCAGCTACAGTAAGTGGCCGTTCAAAGAAATCACCACATCTCAGCCACAGTTCTCAATGCTGAAGATTGCTTGATCACCTAGGATTTTCGTGGGTCAACCTACATGTGCTCCTGGTTGAAGATATGTAAAAAAAACTAATTTGAGGTCTGGAAGAGCGAACATTTCTACTGTGAAGAGTTAGGTCGCACTCTGACAAGCATCTCAGAGTGGTTTGAAAGTGCTAATGATGTTCCTCTGCAGGTCTGGAATGAATTAAAATGTCATCACTCACATTTGTGACACCTTGGAGGTGAGATACAGTTTCTTGAATAGCGTCTTGGAATACCTCCACAGCGAGGAGATGCCAAAGCATGTTGCTACAATCCCAGGTGCATTGAGAAAGTAGTAATGTATCTACTCCCTTCAGACATGCATAGCTGGTGAGATCCAGCATTCAGTTCTAGCTTCGAAAATCAGCTAGAACCATCCAGTTTGGCAATTATATCATCTATAGTGGGCGTTATGTGTCTCTCATGCTTAATTGCTTGGTTTGGGATTTGCATGTCAATGCATAGCCATATCTTCCCTGGCTGCTTTGGCTTCTCTGTAGTCACCGTAGGGGACACCTAAAGGGTCGGTCCAGATACCTTTTCAATCACTCTTTGGCTATCCAGCTCTTCTCGTTCCCGCTCAACAAGTGGATGTAGGTAAAAAGGAATGCCCTTGTGTTTTAGGGCAGTGGGCTTCACTGACTTGTCAATGTACAGTTTAATTGGTGGCGCTTTCAGGCATCCTAGGCCGGTAAATAATTCTGGAAATTGGCTCAGCAGCTCATCTATTTGAAATGATTTCACCCTCATGACGAACAAGACTAGTCCCTAAACTTCTGCTGAATGATTGCTGAGGAGGATATTTGCTCCCCTGTCGATGATGTAGAAAATGGTTTGGATTTCCTTTTCTTCTGACTTGATGCTCACTGTCACGAGTCCCTTCAGTGGCAGAGGCTCCCATATATGAAGAGTCTCATGCTGGATGGTGATAGTGTTGGGCACAGTTGGAGACGCCGGTATTGTTGAATGACCATCACATGGACATAGGCACCGGTGTCTATGAATGCTTTCACCTGGGACCCTTCTATTTTGATCACACAGGTTGGTTGAGGTCTTCTAAGTCACTTTAATTCATTTGTGAGAGAAATTAGAAATACTTCTATCTCTTCAGGGGCGGAATCCTCATGGGTTTGCTTCAGCCTCAACGTGTGTTAGGCTGCCTCAGTTGATTTGGGGTTTCTTGTGATATTTGTTTCACTGATCAGGTGGGGGCGCGCCTCCCTCTCACCCCTCTACCCAATATGTTTTCCTGGCACATGGTCGCAAATAGGTTTATCTTCCTCCAGCTGGTGCACATCCGGCCTTATGTTGGGCAGTTCTTTGGGGCATGTTCTTCTTGGCCACAATATATGCAGTGCATCCCTTGTCTCACAGGTGCAACTGTTTTGGGTATACCTTTCACAGCCTGTATTTGCATGGCATTGGCGCTTTCGCTCTTTATAGCAGAGGATCTTTCAGAAACTTGTGTTATTGCTGCGTCCACCTCAGAAGCCATGGGTGCCAGGAGATCATGTGATCTTGCCATGATGAGAATGTCATCAAGGCTAATGTTCGGTTGCCTCAGAATGAGGCCTCCAAGCATCTTGGGCTGGTCATCCACTGTGTACATGCTGTTGAGTTCCCTGAGCCTGGCATAGAATGGATCGATGGATTCTCCTTCCCATTGGCATGCTTGGCAGAGTTTTAACCACTCAACGTCTGGATTTAGTTGTGGGCTGAAGTGAGGGTTGAGCGCTTTCACTGCAGTGTTGTAGTCACGCCGGTGTCAGGAAGGTGCTTGAACAGTTTATATTTCTCATCCCCACCAAAATGTAAGAGGAGTGAACACTTCACAACTCCGTCCTGTTCACAAGTGGTGATGAAGTAATTTTCCAGCCTCCCTACCAATTATTTTCTACTGAGAGGATTCTGTTGCGGGGTATACAAGTTCACTGCATGGTGAAAGCTCTACTACCATGGTATGTTGCTGTGAAAAGGGCCTAGAGTGAGCCGCTGCTGTCTGGTCAACAGTCATGATGAACAGGGCATAGAGTGCCTGTTTGTCCGCTCTGCGATGCTGCTGGTTAGACTAGGGAGCTCCTGTTGCTGCTGTGGCAAATTGTGCATGCCTGTATGGGTACTCTCCTTTTCCTTTCTCCTGCTTGAGGCTGTTCACGTCAGGTCACTGAGGTCACCCTTCCACCCCTCTCATGTAAAGCCAGTATTTGTGGGGCCGCATGCAGAATAGTGCTAAAACCCACAGTCTTGGGGCTGGCTGGTGAAGGTCTGATGGTGCCCTGTGTTGCAGTAGGGCACTGGTGAGCAAACAGACAGGGCATGCACCAGGCATGACAGAGCATTAAAGTTCCAGGCATGTGGAGTACAAGCAGGATACTCCCTTCAAGAACAACATGCAGTGCCAGTCAAGTTCCCTTATTAGGAACAGGATTATTGCCCCTCACAGTTTGTGTGTTCATTCCCCTTTCAGGATGGGTGTGGATTACAGGGGCCGGTCCCTCACACAGCAGTCACACTGGCAGCAACACCAACAGGCCTCTGTGAGTGGGGCTTCTCTCCTGATCACAGAGGTAGTCCCTGGACTGAGGGCATTGCAGGCATATGATTCATGCACCAACATGGCATGTCAGCCATGTGGTCTGATCAGTGGCGGTGTTGCAGTGGGGCTGGGTAGCAGGTAGGCAACCGGCTGTGGCATGTGGGTCTTCAGTGGTAGTGTAGTACTGCGGGGCAGTGTGCTTCGCACCTGGGTGTGAAGCTTTCCTCCAGGCTGGTGCGGTGTGGCAAAAGACCAGACACAGACCTCAGCTGCAATCATGCATGTGGGCCGAGGACCCGCATTGCCAGTGTAGTGACCACAGCAACTGGGTCACTGGCAACATATATGCCATGCTCACAGTACTGTATAGTATAGACACACACATTCATGACAATGGTGCAGATGGAAGACCATGTGCAGTCGTCCCCTGTTTATTTATAGCTTCTAGCCATGCATGGCCAGAGGGTATAGTATCTGTGCATCCGGGGTGAATCATACAAGAGGTTACACAATCACAAGCCAGGTGGCTTATTACTGGTAGCTCCCTACACTGTTCAAATTGCATGGCTGGAAGTGTGCTGTCTTTTTTTAGAGTGTTTCCTTTTTGTATGTGATGACCACCATGGTGCAGCTATAGTATTATGGGATGCAGCGTTTAGCAGTGTGATGTGCGAAGAAGTGTGGGAGATGTTGAGTTGGCTCTTTCAGGTGTGTCATCACAAACATTTTTGCCTTCACCCTCCTTTTTTCTGAGCCCGTTATTGTTGGCTTTTAGAACTCTACATACTTTACCCCTGCTAACCCATGCTAAAGTGCTTGTGCTCTCTCTAAACATGGTAGAATTGGCTTATTCGCATTTGGCATATTTCATTTACTTGTAAGTCCCTAGTAAATGGTACTATCTTTTCACAGGGTCTGTGAATTAAATGCTACTAGTGGCCTGCTGCACCTTTTGTGCCACCCACTTTAGTAGTACTTTAAACATTTCTTATACCTGCCATTGAAGCCTGTGTGGGATGTTTAAAAATGCCATTTTGACCTGACAAAATAAACATTTTGCCAGGTCCAAACCTTCATGTATTTTTAGGTTTTACAAGTCATGATTGTGAAAAACTCTTATATTCACTTTTCACTACTGCAAGACCCACCTCTGCCACAGGATAACATTAGAGTTAACTCCTTACATTTAACAAGCTGTAATTTGCGAATGGGATCAGGTACCCAGTTCATGTGCCATGTGTTTGGAATTTTAATGACTTATGGTGAAGTGAGATTTTAAATTACAATTTTGAAAATGCAACTTTCAGAAAGTTGGCATTTTCCTCCTTTAGCCATTTTGTTTCTGAAGCGTGTCTCTGGATCCCCTAACTGGGTGTAGTTGAGAGTTGGCTTTTGTGTATTCCTCCTAGACAACCACACACAAAAGGCATCCTAGTTGTACCTTGATGAGTCTCCCTGAAAGAATGGGAGGGAGGAGCTGGGCACAGCCCACCTACACTGGAATAGGCTGTGTCCTGCCCCCATACAAAGGGCTGCATAACCCCTGTGTTTAGTCTGGAGCCAGGGCAAGGAAGCCCAGTCCTGGACCTTTGGAACTGGGGCTGAAGTTGCTCTGACAATCCCAGCTGTGGTCCCCAGTGTAACTGATGTGAAGTGACACAAAGCCCCACAAAGCCTGGCCACACATCTGCTGGCCTCATTGGAATTTGATACAGAGCTACTCAAAGCCACACCAAAGCCTCACCACACAGATGCTATCTCATTGAAAGTGATGGAAAGCACCACCAGGCCATGCCGGCCAAATCACCAGAACAACACAAAGCCTTGCAGAAGCCTTGGACATAGCTTCATCTGAACCAACGCGGACGATGCAAAGTCAAGTGGCATTGCACGCAGGCCCCATGTCATGATTTCAGGTAGTGTGTTCAGTGGACCTAACTGGATCCTTCTGGCTGGCCCGCACTCCATCGTGATCAGCCTGAACTTGTGTCCCGGTCTGGCGTGACCAGATTTCCACAGTTGGCATTTTGTGCTTTTTGCCACTATTTTTCACTGAAATCATTACAATTTCATATCTCCAGTTCTATGTTTCTAACTTGGTGTGGGATACTTTTATGGAATGTATTTCACTTTATTATTGTTTGAAGTGTTGCACAAACACTTTACACATTGCCACTAAGTTAAGCTTGACAGCTCTGTGCCCAGCTGCCAGAGCTTTGAGCAAAGGTTAATTTAGAGATGCTTGTGACTCACCCTGGCAAGGATTGTGGTTGCTTCAATCACATAAGATTAGAGAGGAGGAGGAAAAGCAGTCACACATCCACCTAGAAAATCAAAGAAAACACATCCAGATGTGACTGCTACAACAGAGAAGCCCAATTTTAGTTATTTTTCCTAAAGAACCCCCTCTTGAGCTCTAGAAACAGAGTCTTAGGCCACAGGAGGGTCAGTCCTTTTATGGAACAGGAAACCTCCCGCACCTAATAGTGTCATGCTTCATCATCGGCTTCCTCTACCCACACTGGTAGGACAATGCCACCAGGGGGGACTCAACCACCTGATGGACTCAACACAGGAGGGAGTTCTCAATAAGTAAAATACTGGATAAAAATGGGATCCAGATGACTAAACTAAAAATACTTTGTATTACCCCATCTTTTCACCTTAATGAGTGTGGAACACAGGTATTGTTAAAAACAGTAAAGGGTGATAACTATTGTATTATGGTTCGAGTCACCTAATAAATGGCTGAACCATAGTTTATTATTAAGAACTCCCTCCTACGCTGAGTCCATCAGGTGTTTGAGTCCTCCCTCGTGGCATTGTCCTACCAGGGTGGTGAGAGGAAGCCAATGCTAAAGTATGACATTATTAGGTGTGTGAGGCTTCCTCATCCATAAAAGGAAGATCCCCTGTGGCCTAAGATCCTGTTTTTAAACCTCAAGTGGAGGCTCTTTTAAAAAGAGAACCAAAATTGGGCTTTTCTGTTGTAGCAGTCCCATCTGTTTGTGTTTTTCAAGGATTGTGGTTGCTGCTTGACCAGGGCTCACACTGGAGTCAAACAACAACATGGTTTCTAACAAGAGCGAGCTGCAAAGTTTATGGTGTTCAGTAAGCTGTCATCTTTTGGCAGCTCTGCGGGTGCTTTTTTGGTATTTTTGTAAGGTCACATTCCACTTACCTGGTTACTTCATTAGGTTGTTCATTTTGAGATATTTTATTTAAAGTTTATGGTCTTGACCAGGTATAGGTGGGAGGGTCAAATAGTGAAGAGATCTGCTGGGCTAGACATTGGTTGATTGTCATTGTAAGGTGTCAAGAAGTGGTCATAGTATGTAGCTAGTCAGGACCTGCAGTGGTAGATCAAATTACAGTCCTCCATTGGGCTGTGACATGCAGTAGATGCCTTTTAATTTTCCAAGCCTGTTCATTTGGTGATTGGTGGTTTGTTGCTGTGGGCTGGTACCTTACTGGGCAACGACTATGACCCATAGTAGTTTTGTATTATGAGAGGAAGAGTGTCAAGTAGTATAAAATAATTAATATGGAGCCTGTGTCAACTACAAGCAACTGTCCTGCCACCGAGTGTTATGGTATTAAGATTACTGTGGGCCAGGAGGATTATACATTGTAATGTATGTGATTGCATATATAGCTGCTCTGACTAACCCCAAAGGGATTCACAGCGGTTGACACGGTTTGACTTTTAAGGGTAGATTGCGATCTTTCAAATTTTAAGAAATAGAATCATTGGGATCACAGCAAACATCATGCTGCTAAGAGTAAGCTGTGATCAGAGAGAGGAGGCATACAAAGGATGGAAAGTAAGTAGTGGGTCATTTGTAAGCAAAGGAGAGGCAACAATTCAAAGTTTTAAATACATTTCTATTTTATGTAAATACAGAGCAGGGTTCTTTGAGATGCTAGGCAATCTGAGTATTCATACCTGTAGAAACTACATTATTTGCATGCAAGTCATTGCTATATTAGGCACACAAATCAGGCAAACATTCTGTCCTCTGTAATGCCATCACTGGGCACTGCATTAGTAAGAACAGTCAATCAGCTGAAGGGATGGAAGTATAAAGTACTGACTGAGCCTTTATACAGGAACATTTAGAGAGCTTAAGACTGCACTCAGAGCAGCAGTAATCTCATGATCATAGCAATGTGAGAGAGTGTACAAGCTGAATAACGCAAACATCGGAGAGTAGTTACTGGCGTGAATGTATTCTGATGTTAACCCTTAAATTTTGGCTCAGAGGATTAGTTACAAGACCAAAGAGGGATCCATGTTGGATGTCCTTGGTTGTGTAATGGCACAGGATTGGGTGAGGATAGCTTCCCCAGACAGTGGAAGTGTGTTACCTCCATTCCTCTGCCTGGAATGTGGAGACCCTTACAATGAAGCAAAGAGGATGTAGGGGGTACTTTTAGAAATTAAATTAACTTTTTAAGCAAGGGTGCTAGGTAGTTTCTTACTGAGCACTGCCATTTGATAGATAGTAGGGCTGACAGGTGGGACTATGGCTTCTGATGTCCAGGTTGAAATGTTTTGAAGATGGTCTGCCCTTTGCCTTTCCCTAATGGTTGCTTCAGAAACGTTAATGCCATTGAAGAAATCACACACTTTATTGTTCCTGATAACGCATCCCTTTATGATAAATTATTACACATTAGGACTCGTTTTAGGCCAATGAATCTTTTGACCCTGTTGAGAGACACCTTAGGACGAGATAACTAATCAACATATCAATCAATACGTCAATAATATCATCAATACCTATTACCACAATGCATTTCACTTTAGTTAATGACATTTAGTTAGACTCAGGACACCACCATGACCTTTCAGTCATGAATAACCACACGAGTTTAGTATAATTTTAGTGATATTTATTCCCTATTTGTTACAATACTTCTAGCAAAACCAATAAGCATAATAACATAGTCACAATATGGCAACTCTGATAAGATTTCATCAAAGCGAGAATCACAAACATCAGAATGTAGCAAAATGTGAACTTAAGCTATCCTTAGCAGGATATCGTTAACAAAGCATTAATTCCGTCATTTGTCTATTTGCGTCAGTTTGGTGAACCCCGCTCAACTAACCTCTAATTAGCATTGGCATGTTGGGCTTCATGCAAAACAATTTAGTAACACCAATTTGGAAACCATCTAGCTAAGGTCTCTGTCAAAAGAAAAGCAGTTGATACCTAGAAAGGAAAAGCAAACAGACAATCACAATTTCATTGTCATATAGTTACCCTCCAAGGTTTGGGTCAGCACTCAGGTTCAGTCTTCGTCTTCAGAACATCAGTTGATTCACCATTAGTCAGGAACTCAGCCCTCGGGAAAGGGCCACTTCCCTCATAAGGAGGTTAAGTGTAAATGGGCAATCTAAGGGCAAGGATGGTTCTAGGTAAAATCAGCAAGTCACCAATCAAAGTGACAAAGGGTCTGGATCATATCAAATCGCGTCAGAATCTCCCTAAATAACTCATTTTCGTGTCTCAAGGGGTTTTATCCCTTTTTCGTTGTACATTCCCCTAAAATCTGATTGGACAACGGGTTGCACCCCACTATCTTTAACCAATTAAATTTACATTATGTCATTGAATCTTTCACCCCGCATCAGTTCTCAGGCATTTTATTGGTCCATATGATTGACGTCTTTAGAGATAGAATGTCCAGTATGATTTCATCCTTTTGTAATTCTTTGCGCATCTTCGATCAGTAGCTCCATTGTCTATACCGGTTTGAGCGACTTTGTGTTTAACATTAGTCTACACTGCTGCATTCAGTTAATACATTTCTACAAGCGCGGTGAACTTCATGAGAACAGATTTACTATAGTTACATTCAGCTTCTAGTTTGAAGAAAACAAGAGTTCATGTCCTTTAGCAAGTTAGCACACTGCACGTTTAGAAAAACACATTTAACATGAGAGTCAGGCAGCTAGGCCTCGACTCATGCTAACTAAGGCCTAAAAGATTTATTAGCAAAACTTTAATAACATAATCATTAACAATTAGTATAAAACTATCTTCTAATATAAGAATTCATCAACATTAGTCATTTTTATTAGTCCCTGTATACATTGATGGCCACTCCTGTGGGCACATTTCAAGTGCACATTTTAGCAAAACATATTAATACAGTTTCTATGCGGTATTACTATACAATAGTTCATAAGCATTTCATGTTAATATAGATTGTATAAGCTGTGCTCTCTCATTCCCATATTGTGAGTATGGTTCATTGGAGCCAGCCCCAGTGCTACCTGCTGTGAGAAGCATCATATTACACAAAGTAAGGAAGCCCGACAAGGACACTTGAAAATGATGCAAAATGGTTCCACAACCTGTCAGTTAAACAGTGCTGTAGGGGAATCAGGCAAGGTCAATGCTGACACTTGACATTTGCATGCTAACTTCCCAGCAATTCTAAATGAGCATCTGATCCACCTGGAAAGAGCTTTTAGGAGTAAGGTAAACACTTTATTAAACAAAAAGGGGATCATTTAACAGAGCAATACTGCTAGAAATGTTAGGAAAAGGGTGTGCCTTACCATACGGACAATACTCTTACTGTTGCTAGAGAGGGAAACGGGTGAATACAAGGTGGAAATAATTGAAGGTTTGCAAACATCATTCAACTGTAATCAGAAACGTAAGATACATCCAACGGAATTCAACTAAGAAAATCTAAACAAGTATCATCTATTCATAAGTAAACCTAAACAGAATGCTAAAAATGAACAAATTCTGCAAAGAACATTCAAGATGAGCAAATGATGCCTCTAAATGAAAGCAAGTGCTTACAAATCCTCTGAGGACATAGCTGCCAGCACTGGCAACAGATCGGCAACGGGCAAGATTGAAATAATACAAAAGAACAAAGGATTTCACCTGTAAAGTCGGGAAAACAACATGCTATATATATCAAATTAGATCCCTGTGACTCACTGCGAAAATCAGAAAAAAACTGAGAAAAGAAAGCACTAATACCTCATTCCATGGGGTCAGATCTCTCACAAAGTGAGAGGATGCAAGTGGTTGAGATCTCAACAATTGCTAAGATGGCTCAAATTAACCTTAAAATTGGCGTGAAAACTCACTAAAACCACCAGCAGAAAAACGCTAATAAACTCGACCTTGCAATATGAGAATTCAAAGGTATTACCCCTAATTTCTTGCCGACGAAGTCTCCTCCTCCTTTCATCTGGATCACTAGTTGCATTTGAAATAGCTGAGTTAAAAAACACTCATAGAGGTCTTGATGTGGGCAACAAAATATCTGGGACTCTAAGGAAAGCATACCATTATAGTGAGAGATTGGCAACTTCATTTTCATATCGATCTCTCAAACGGGTATGAACCGTGCAAGACCAAGAGGGGAATATCGAACATGCACTGATAAAAAAGATACTGCTGAATCAGTAAGGGAAGCTAGAGACGGAGGTGGAGATGGTGGTGTATCAATAAAATCATCTACTAAGCTGGTATATGGGCTGACAGCTGAAATGCATACACAGAGGGCCAATTGACAAACTGCATTTTGTAGTACACGTAGTAGTATTACAATGGTACTACTAACATACTAGAAATCGCTATTCACATACTTATGAGCGGATATGTCTGAATATCTCCACCTCAACTGTGTAGATCTCCACACTCCACAGGTATATGATTTGGTAAAAAATGTGTGAAGGACTGAGGGGCGGGACTAGAAAATGTGTCATATGTACAACAAAAGAGGAGATGTTAAGGAAGAAGTAATGGGGGTTTAAACAGGGCTAGGGAGGGGTTTAGGTTGAGACATAACACAAAACAGTAAGCCTTTAGTTATTCACACATTTCACTTACCTAGGTTTTAAAGCCAAAAGGTCCCAAAACAGTAGCAAATGTACTCCAGCTGAAACTTGGAGTACGTCAAGCACCACACAGAGCCAACCAGTGTACTGGAACACCCTGCTATAGATAATAATAAAGTTACAAACTGAAAAAACCCTATAGGAAATTATTTAAGCACTTTAAAATTATGAATACCTTCAAGATCTATAAACATTTCTTATTTAATTTAGCATATTTTAATAAACATTTAATGGTAAAAATTAATGTAACATAATTTTTTATTGAAAACAATGATGTAATAAATAATGAATTGCTTTTAATTCATTTGATTATTTACAGCCCTTAAAAGGTTTAGTGTAAAAGCAAAAATTGTTTCACTATCTTATCTGAAGGTGCACAGGAAGGACCGTCTAAAGTGATATACAAAGTTGAAGATGTCAAAATCTTGCTGCCAAAGACACATAGAAAAAAAACTGATTGTAACCCTTGGAACAACTAATTAGATAAAGGATCATGCTTATGATCAAAATAAATGCTGTTGCCCAGGATAGGCACATATACATGTATATATATATATATATATATATATTTATATATATATATATATATATATATATATATATATATATATATATATATATATACAGGGTTGAGACTGGAATTGGAATTGGAAACATGCTATTGTTAGCGTGCCTGACCTTACTAAGTAAACTTACAAGGGGACGTGGATAGGTCGATTAACCTTTTGACTCGCAATTAAGATGTTCTTACCCTAGCTCCAGTACATGCAGATCAATAATCAATAACCAATAAACAATATCAATAATCACCAACACTCAATAACAATAATAATCAATGGAGTCAGTAATTGTCACACACCATGACCTTTCAGTCATGAATAAGGACACCATTTAGTAAAAGTTAGAATATTTATTTCCCTATAGTAACAATGCTAAGGTCATGTGAACAATCTCAAAATCAAATGAAACACATACAGAAACAATACAGGCTGTCCAAAGCGGTGGAAGAAACGTAATCAAATCAAAGCTTGAACTACAACACATTCTAAGGTTACAGTGCAAATTAATAACAAGTCAACTGCGTTTGAGTGATTCCGTACATTCGAATTCAGCACTTTTGTCCAATACAACTAAAACTCCAAATCTATTAATGAATTCTACTATTACTCTGTTCACATGTCATTGATTGGTTGTCCTGCAATGTCCTCATCATCCAGCTTGTCAGGTACCAATATTGTTGCAGCTTCTACTCCAGCCAGTATCTCCATTGTTCTTCTCCTGAGAAAGTCAGTCTCACACGTAATACACATCAAATGTTACATTAGCAAGAACAACATCTTCTAGCTGTTGGTTCTCATGAGAAAGGATTCTCAGCTACGAGCACATTTAAACAATACAAAATGGAAAATCACAGTTTAACTCTCCAGGACGGCAATTTATTAAACGTTAAGAAATACGGCTTTTACATGAGGCCTGGAAAGTAGGCCAAGACATTCGCTAAGTTAAGGCCTACAATTAATAAAAAAATACATAATGCATTACCCTTAAGATGACATATTGCTACATTAGTCAAACATATATTCAACAGTTCACAATATTAATCTACTAATAAGTGCACTTTGTGAACATTGGTGGTCATTCTTCGTGATCACATTTTCAAAAGCGTGCATTATTTTTCTACATTATTATATTTTCTACACTAACCCCTTATTCAAAATATATGAACACTCAATAATTGTTATTAAAACACCTGCAATCCTCCCCCTGATGACTAAATGTGTCATCACAATATCACGCACAAATCTTTGCATCAGCTAAAATTCTGCCATTACAATCCCTCCATATTTCTGTTCCCGTTTTGAATTTTCCCTGTATAATTTTTCCATTTTCGTTTCTTCCCTCCTCTGATTATTCTTTGACCTTTTTACTTTAATCCTTTTGCATAATTTACACATTCCCCATATTCCAATTAGACAGACCACAACAATTAATATTCCCTGCAAGATTTTCAATAGAATCCCATTCCAAATGTTGCTGACCCAATTTGCCACTGAAGCAGAATCTTTACCAATCTTTTCCCAAACACCTGGTTCTTTCAATTCTTTCACATAAGTACTTTCAGTAGTCAGATTAGTAATTAAGCCTCTAATTCCCTTAGTATTATCAGGATTATACAAACAACAATGCCTAGAATTTATCATTCTGCAGACTCCACCATACTTCGCAAAAAGAATGTCTAAAGCAAGACGATTCTGAAGAGTCATAGCTCTATCAGCAGCTAACTCAGTATCTATCAGGAGTATGGCCCCTGAAAAATGTATCAGCATGTTTTCCACAATAGTAGACAAATTTTGAATCTTTATCGAATTCAGAATGACTCCCACAGGAGGAATCACTGCTCCATATATATATCCCTCTGTTCCAGAAGTGGACTCCCTCCTCTGTCTCATATGATGTAATTCAGTCACTTTCGGAAACTTCTTCAAGTCATCCATTTGATAAATCTTTGGGAAAACTATCCCCAAATAACATGTTCAATACCATCCTCTTGGAAGATGGTAATAAGCATTAGGACCACAGATATAATAAATTCCGGGAATCGCTGGGTCCTGTCCATTAAACATAAACGTCCATTTAATCTGAAACAGAAAAACATGCTTGCATTCACTCGTTCCCACAAATAAAGTATCAGTGTGTGATTTAGGCCTGAATATACAAAGCTTCCCTATGTGTTGCGCATCGAAAGCTAATTTCCCTTTCATTTTAGCTGCACTGTAAGCATAAACATTCCTGTAAGTTCTTTTCTCTAAGCCTTTTTTCTAACTTCTCCTTCAATGCCTTTCTCCTATCATCTGTGCGATCTAGGAAACTTTTCTGTAAAGGTGTAAGCAAGCAGGTTAAGTTATTCCTGTGTGCATAAGCTGCACCAAAAGTCAATGTAGGTTCAAAGAAACCTCTAACTATTTCTATGTCACTATCCTTAGCTACTCTATTCCAATACCTAATTATAGGGACAAACGAAAACACCACATCGTAGTTTGAGTAAAAGTACTGAATGTACTCCTGGTTCTAAAATCTTGTTAGTGGCATACTACAACTTATTCCATATGTTAAAGGCAATCTATGGTAGGTAACTCCTTCCTCAACTGATGAAGGAATCTGCGTACACACATAACAATTCCTTGCATCCATTGTCTCCACATTCTCACTCAATAAGCGACAGAAGACATTAGAAGAAAGTTCAACCAACACCACAAACAATATTCCACATATAATTGCCAAACCAATGCTCATATAGTTACAGCGCCTAGTATTTCTACCCTGTTGACTAATGTTACTCATGATCTCTAAAGAATCAAAAAGCAGAAGAAAATTTTGAAACTGCATCAAAAATTTAAAATATACAGCTCTTCTATCACCAGTTATTTACAGCTTTCGATCTCACTTCCAGGATCCCTTGTCAAAATCGGGAAGCAGCTTGTCAAAATAAGGTTTCAAAAGTCAAATCAGGTTATCAATGTCTCTTCCGGTTACTTTTCAACAGTCTCTTTCTCAAATTCTTTCTTTTAGATTGTTCCAACAGTTCAGTTCACCAGCTTCCTTCAAGTGCCAAAATACTGACCTGGAATGTCTCTATCAAGACAAGAAGACAAAAACTCTTGCTGCCACCCACTTGTAGTTGCATACGGCCATTCAGGTCCTGCATATCTTCGACTTGCTATTCTCTTTCTTTTCAACTTTCGATCACTATTCAATTCTTCTTCACTTAGATCTTTTCTCCTTGTTGTATCTAGTTCCTCCTCGATTGTTGTCTCAACAAGCACTTTCTTTCCTCTTTCTACTTGGGACTCCGGCCATTTATCTCCTTTCAGTGGACCTTTTGCCAGTGTTCTCTTGTAGGAGGCTGGCCTGGCTTGTAGTGGGTACCAAGGGGTACTTACACTCTGTACCAGGTCCAGTTATCCCTTATTAGTGTAGAAGAGGTGTTTCTAGCAGCTTAGGCTGATAGAAGGTAGCTATAGCAGAGCAGCTTAGGCTGAACTAGGAGACATGCAAAGCTCCTACTATACCACTAGTGTCATATGCACAATATCATAAGAAAACACAATACACAGATATACTAAAAATAAAGGTACTTTATTTTTAAGACAATATGCCAAAAGAATCTCAGTGAGTACCGTCAGTATGAGGATGCCAAATATACACAAGATATATGTACACAATACCAAAATTATGCAGTAATAGCAAAAGGAAGTAATGCAAGCAATGTAAAGTTACAGTAGATTGTAATAGGAGCACATAGGTATGGGGGCAACACAAACCATATACTCCAAAAGTGGAATGCGAATAACGTATGGACCCCATACCTATGTGAGCTTATAGAGGGTCGCTGGGACTGTAAGAAAATAGTAAGGGTTAGAAAAATAGCCCACCCCAAGACCCTGAAAAGTAGGTGTAAAGTGCAGCTAAGTTCCCCAGAGAGCACAGAAGTCGTGATAGGGGAATTCTGCAAGGAAGAACAACACCAGCAATGCAACAACAATGGATTTCCAGACGAGAGAACCTGTGGAACAAGGGGACCAAGTCCAAGAGTCGCGACAAGGTCGAGATTGGGCAGATGCCCAGGAAATGCCAGTTGAGGGTGCAAAGAAGCTGCCACTGGATGGTAGAAGCTGTGGATTCTGCAAGAACGAAGAGGGCTAGAAACTTCCCCTTTGGAGGATGGATGTCCCACGTCGTGAAGAAGCTTGCAGATGTATTCCCATGCAGAATGAACACAAACAAGCCTTGCTAGCTGCAAGGGTCGCGGTTAGAGTTTTTGGATGCTGCTGTGGCCCAGGAGGGACCAGGATGTCGCCACTTGAATGAGGAGACAGAGGGAGCACCCAGCAAGTCAGGGAGCCCTCACAGAAGCAGACAGCACCCACAGAAGTGCCAGAACAGGCACTACAAAGAGGAGTGAACCGGAGCTCACCCGAAGACACAAAAGGGAGTCCCACGACGCCGGAGGACAACTCAGGAGGTTGTGCACTGCAGGTTAGAGTGTCGGGGACCCAGGCTTGGCTGTGCACAAAGGAAATCCTGGAAGAGTGCACAGGAGCCGGAGCAGCTGCAAATCACACAGTACCCAGCAATGCAGTCTAGCGTGGGGAGGCAAGAACTTACCTCCACCAAACTTGGACTGCAGAGTCACTGGACTGTGGGAGTCACTTGGACAGAGTTGCTGAGTTCCAGGGACCACGCTCGTTGTGCTGAGAGGGGACCCAGAGGACCGGTGATGCAGTCTTTTGTTGTCTGCGGTGCAGGGGGAAGATTCCGTCGACCCACGGGAGATTTCTTCAGAGCTCCTAGTGCAGAGAGGAGGCAGGCTACCCCCAGAGCATGCACCACCAGGAAAACAGTCGAGAAGGCGGCAGGATCAGCGATACAAGGTTGCATTAGTCGTCTTTGCTACTTTGTTGCGGTTTTGCAGGTGTCCTGAGCAGTCAGCGGTCGATCCTTTGGCAGAAGGTGAAGAGAGAGATGCAGAGGAACTCTGATGAGCTCTTGCATTTGTTATCTAAAGAATTCCCCATAGCAGAGACCCTAAATAGCCAGAAAAGGAGGTTTGGCTACCTAGGAAGGAGGATAGGCTAGCAACACAGGTAAGAGCCTATCAGAAGGAGTCTCTGACGTCACCTGCTGGCACTGGCCACTCAGAGCAGTCCAGTGTGCCAGCAGCACCTCTGTTTCCAAGATGGCAGAGGTCTGGAGCACACTGGAGGAGCTCTGGGCACCTCCCCTGGGAGGTGCAGGTCAGGGGAGTGGTCACTCCCCTTTCCTTTATCCAGTTTCACGCCAGAGCAGGGCTGGGGGATCCCTGAACCGGTGTAGACTGGCTTATGCAGAGATGGGCACCATCTGTGCCCATCAAAGCATTTACAGAGGCTGGGGGAGGCTACTCCTCCCCAGCCCTGACACCTTTTTTCAAAGGGAGAGGGTGTAACACCCTCTCTCTGAGGAAGTCCTTTGTTCTGCCTTCCTGGGCCAAGCCTGGCTGGACCCCAGGAGGGCAGAAACCTGTCTGAGGGGTTGGCAGCAGCAGCAGCTGCAGTGAAACCCCGGGAAAGGTAGTTTGGCAGTACCCAGGGCTGTGCTAGAGACTCGGGGGATCATGGAACTGTCTCCCCATGCCAGAATGGCATTTGGGGTGACAATTCCATGATCTTAGACATGTTACATGGCCATGTTCGGAGTTACCATTGTGACGCTATACATAGGTAGTGACCTATGTATAGTGCATGCGTGTAATGGTGTCCCCGCACTCACAAAGTCGGGGGAATTTGCCCTGAACGATGTGGGGGCACCTTGGCTAGTGCCAGGGTGCCCACACACTAAGTAACTTAGCACCCAACCTTCACCAGGTGGAGGTTAGACATATAGGTGACTTATAAGTTACTTAAGTGCAATGGTAAATGGCTGTGAAATAACGTGGACGTTATTTCACTCAGGCTGCAGTGGCAGGCCTGTGTAAGAATTGTCAGAGCTCCCTATGGGTGGCAAACAAATGCTGCAGCCCATAGGGATCTTCTGGAACCCCAGTACCCTGGGTACCTCAGTACCATATACTGGGGAATTATAAGGGTGTTCCAGTATGCCAATGTGAATTGGTGAAATTGGTCACTAGCCTGTTAGTGACAATTTAGAAAGCAGAGAGAGCATAACCACTGAGGTTCTGGTTAGCAGAGCCTCAGTGAGACAGTTAGTCATCACTCAGGGAACACATACATATAGGTCACAAACTTATGAGCACAGGCCAAAAATGGGGGTAACAAGGCTAGAAAGAGGCTACTTTCTCACATCTCTTCAGAGTTGAACTTGAACCTTCTTCTTCTTCTGCGGTGTTTTCTCTTGACGGACCTACAATTGGGTCAGGAGGAGTCAGATCACAATGATTTTGATCCACCTCAGGTCCTTTCTTCTCTGGGTCTGGCAATTGCTCTATCTGTCTCTCAAGACCATCTACTTCTGGGAAAGGCCTCCTCTGACTAGGCTCTCCTGCTGCCTCAATTGAGATAGGATCTCCATCACCCTCCTGGAGGTCTTCTCCCTTGTCTCTCAAGGCGTGACTGAACCGTCCTCAATGGACTCAGATCCGGTCTTTCCCTTTGTTCTCTTTTTGGCCCTGAGACTTGTTTCACTGTTGTTGGCACTCTCAACAACTCTTCTTCTTCATGATCCATTGGATATGCCACTTTCTTTGTATGACTAGCATGAATCCAGTTTGGAGTTCCAGCACACTCCCCAGTTGTGGTAGTTGTCAGAACTTCCTGATACGGTCCCTTCCAACGAGGCACCAAACACGTTTTCCTCACATGTTTCCGGATCACAACCCAGTCTCCAGCTCTCATATTGTGCCCTGGGTCATGGATTGGTGGCAGTGTTGTGGCTTCTACCTGCTGAGAGAAAGAGTGAACCACATCAGCCAGACCTTTGCAGTAGTCCAACACCATATCATCTGTAATGTTGACAAGTGCATTTGCAGGTACCGCTGGCAACCTCATGGCCCAGCCCATAAGGATTTCATGATGCGACAATCCTGTCTTCCCGTCGGGTGTGTTTCTCATTGACATCAACACTAAAGGCAATGCGTCAGGCCACTTCAAATTCATGGACGCACACATCTTTGCAACTCTTGACTTTAAGGTTCCATTCATCTGTTCCACTAGTCCTGACGCTGCAGGGCGGTAACTGCAATGCAACTTCTGCTCAATGTTCAATGTTGCACGCAGTAATTGAATTACTTCATTGTTAAAATGACTTCCCCAATCTGATTCTAAAGAGATTGGAAACCGGAAACGGGGTATCAGTTCCCTAAGCAGTAGTTACACTACTGTGAGACTATCATTTCTTTGTGAAGGGTAAGCTTCAATCCAGTGACTATAGATGCAATCAATCACCGACACATATCTCAAACCTCCACACACAGGCATCTCAATAAAATCCATCTGCATTCTGCTGAATGGATCTCCCATCTTCCAATGTGGCTCAAATTAACCACTGTCCCTTTCCCTGCGTTCAACTGTTGGCAAATGACACAACAATGGCAAACTGCTTCAGCAACCTGTCTAAACCTTGGGTTAAACCGATCATGTTTGAACAGTCGAACCATTGCATCCCTCTAACAAGTGTTTGACCATGATAGTAACTAGCCATTTGAGACAACAGGCTGTTTGGCAAAACCAATCAACCTTCTTCTGATACCCACAATTCATCTGGTCTTTGCACACATTTCATTTTGCTCCATGAACGTTTTTTCTCCCTGTCAGCATTATTCTGCAACATTTTCAATTCCTCCAAAGTGTCAATTACTTTCAATGCGTAGCTTGGACATGTTTTGTCTTCTTCAGATAACAGTTCCCACTAGCCTTTAAATAATATAAGTTCAATGCGCAAAACCTTGCAACTTGATTTGCATATCCATTTCCCAATGATACAAAGGGTGTTATTACAACTTTGGAGGAGGTGTTAATCCGTCCCAAAAGTGACGGTAAAGTGACGGATATACCACCCGCAGTATTATGAGTTCCATAGGATATAATGGACTCGTAATACGGCTGGTGGTATATCTGTCACTTTACCGTCACTTTTGGGACGGATTAACACCTCCTCCAAAGTTGTAATAACTCCCAAAGTCTTCTGACTTCAGATGTGCACTGCATTTTACCACGGTAATCTTTTCAGGCATTTGAATAGCATGTAACAATTCTTTAATCCTCTCACCATTTCTCACTGTTGAACCAGAAGAGGTCATGAAACCTCTCTGTGACCACAACTGGCCAAAATCATGAATTATTCCAAATCCATACTGCGTATTTGTATAGATCGTAACTTTCAGCTGAGCAGAAACATGGCATGCTCTAGTAAGGGCTACCAGTTCCGCTAGTTGGCCAGAATATACTCCTCAAAGCCAAGAAGCTTCCAAAATACCAGTAATTGTGCACATAGCATATCCTGCTCTCAGTGTCCCTGCATTGTCTCTCAGACAAGAACCATCAGCAAAGATAATTTGGTCATTTTCTTCCAATCAGGTATCTCTAATGTCAGGTCCTGGTTTTGTGCACAAGTCAGTTACTTCAAGACAATCATGCTCAACATCTTCCACTTGCTCAATTTCAACATTTTCATTAGGAAGTAAGGTTGCCGGGTTTAGCACTGTACATCTCTTCAACGACACATCTGGAGACCCTATAATACTTGTTTCATATCTTGTAAACCTCGCACCAGTCAAATATTGGGTTTTCGTCCTTGTAAGTAGAATCTCAATAGAGTGAGGGACCATTACAGTCAGGAGATGTCCCATCACATTGCCTTCACACAGTGTAAGGCTTTGAGCAACTGCTGCAACTGCACGAAAACAACCTGGTAAGGCTGCTGCAACTGGGTCCAAAGTAGCTGAAAAATATGCTACTGAGCGATTTACACCTCCATGGATCTGTGTCAAGACAGACAAAGAACATACATCACGCTCATGACAAAACAATGTGAAAGGTTTCATCTAATCAGGCATACCGAACGCTGGAGCCTTGCATAGACTCTCTCTCAATTCAGTGAAACCCTTTCATTCCAGCCTCGTCTAACACTATCAGATCACTGACTTCCTTATGAATCATCTTCTGCTGTGGTCTTGAAATGACCAAAAATTTTGAAATCCATTGGGGACAATAGCCTACCATCCCTAAAAACATCCTGACATCTCTCTGTGTGGTCGGGGGATATATCTGCAATATAGCTGTAATTCTTTCTCTGGATATCTTTCTTGAACCTTTCTCAATCTGGTGACCCAAGTATTTCACGACTTTCTGACAGTATTGCTATTTCAGTGTAGACAATTTCTGACCATTCTTTCCCAAATGGTTCAACAGGGCAATCGTATCATACTTGCACTTGTCCCTTGTTTTGGACGCAATCAGCAAGTCATTGGTGTACTGCACCAGAGTCGATTGGAAAGGCAATTCCAGCAACTCCAATTTTTTTTGCAAGATCTGATTAAATATGGACGGTGACTCTGAAAACCCTTGAGGAATTTTGCACCAGCGATAAACTTGATCCACAAATTTGAAACAAAAGAGAAAATTGACTATCCTCATGAAGAGGCAGAGAAAAGAAGGCTTGTGACAACTCAATGAAAGTGAACCACTCAGCATCACATGGAATCTGAAACATGATCACAGCTGGATTTGGCACCACAGGGCAACATTTAACCACACTCTCATTTATTTTTCTCAAATCCTAGACAATTCGAACTTTCAGTGAATTATATGGACTGCTCAATACTTCCTTCAAAACCCCTTGCTTTACAAAGTCTGCAATTATCTGGGCAACCTTCATAAGGGCATCTTGCAGCATGTGGTACTGCTGAAGTTGAGGAAAAACTGCATTCGGCTTCACAGTAACTTTAACTGGATCAACTACCTTTATCAAACCTACTTCTTTTCCTGTCAGATCCCACACTTTCTCCTTAAATGTTCTCTGCAAATCAGGATTAAGCTCTTTCACAGGGAACATCGTGGAAAATGCAATCAGAGGGTACTCCTCATTTGTAGTTTCACCTTCTGTCTCTGGGGCTTGATCATCTTCATCATCACTATTCATCTGAATCTCAATCCTTTCATTTGAACAAGTATTCAAACATTTTGTTTTACACAGCAAGTCTCTTCCCAGTAGGGATACCAGACTTAAATCGCAGACTATGAATTTGTGCAATCCCTAAAAGCTGCCAAACTCAACTTGAACTAGATCTGTAATCGAGTTTGTCAAATACTGGTTTGCTACTCCCATAACCCGAACTGTTGTACCTGAAAGGGGCACATTTGAAACTTCTGCACTTCTCACTGTAGAGCATGTAGCTCCTGTGTCAACCAAAAATGGAACTTTGTGACCCATAACCTTTCCATTCACATAGGCACCTCTTTGGTCTACTTCTAAGGAAGATGCAAGGACACACGGCTCCTCATCTGAACTGTCACTCATCCAATCATCACATATTACATTCATACTGTGTAACGGGAATTGGTGCACTGTGTTACTACTTTGATTAAACTTCTGACCTGTGACCTGTTGAGAAAGCATCATCTGTTGCTGTTCCATTGCGGCTTGAGGTATTTGAATTTGCTGCTAGGTACCATAGGAACCTGCTGTTGCATTAGCTGCAACTGTGTCATTTGTACATGTTGCATTTGCACCTGCTGCATGGGTTGGAAATTCTACATTTTTATTCACATTATTCTGAAAATTTGGATTAGGACCTCTCACTCTCGGTCCTCTCACATTCTGGAATGAGTTGATGTCATTACTCTGCTGAATGACACCTTCCTGCACTATCATCGGACACTCCCGTTTCCAATGTTGAACGGCTCCGCAAACGTAATATGGTAATAACTTCTTCATTCCTTGCAAATCATTCTGAACCCCTACAGTACCTGAGTCTGGACCACTATTTATATATCCTCCATGGCCTCTACCTCTCATATGGGGCTGAAACATCATGTTTCCCTGCTGCTGCTGCGGTAACTGTTGTGGAATATTCCCTTGCACTCCCGTCTGAGCTGCTTTAATCTGCATCACCATCGCCTTTTCTTTCAGCTTTTTCTGCTTCAACTCAGTCTCGTCACTACAGTATTTTGCATAATGTGACACCTCATCAATAGGTTTAGCTTGCCAGCAAATCAAATTACATTTAATCATCTGGCCAATTTCAGATCTCAACCCTTCCACAAATCTAAACACAAAATAGAGCATATTTTTCGCCTCAATTGTCTATGTACCACTGTAATGCTTGAATGACTGCAACAATCTCTCATAATATGCATGTATCGACTGTGGTTCCTGAGCTGTCCTGCCAATCCTCTGCCAATCAATATTCTTCAGTGAAATTCCCATTTTCAAGAATTCAATCACCCTATAGTAATATTTAATTATCTCAGGAGATGGTGCGCCTGTAATCTCATCTCGCTCCGGTTCCCTTGTTTGCCAATCTACACTCCTCTTACACTCGATCCACAGATCAGCTAGAACCACTATCTCTAGTAATGTGTTCAGATCTTCCCACAGCCACTTAACCAGTTTCACAAACCTGTCTGTCTGCAAATACCACTCTAATGGCTTCTCTTTCAATTTTGGATAATCATTTGTAAATGATAGAATGTCATTTCTGCTCCATGGGACATTCCTGCCTGGAATCTCTCTCATTGGTAACATTTTTGCTGAATCTTTCTCCTGCTGCACATTTGCAGTCAGCTCTGCAGAATCTCTTTTTCTCTTGTCTCTTTTCTTTATCCATCTGCCTTCCTATTTGTCTAATGCTCCCCAGGTCTGGGCACTTTGAAGCAATTCCTTAAGGTGTGCTTTCATCCTGGCAGATCTCATGTGTTTAAAATCTTGAGCCTCAAAATCTAATCTGCAACTCCTTTTCAAATGCTTTGTTTTCTCTATTTCTATGCCGTACGTCCCTGCTAGGTCTGCTAATTTCTGAAGCACATTGCTCACTTCCCTTGTAATCTTCGGGCACAAGTATCTCAGCTCTGCCTCTGTGTAGGATTCTACCTATTCACACCCATAGTTCCTTCAAGGAGTTCACTCACTTCCATGCTTAACCTAGCATAATTCAAACACTCCCCTCCTTTGGGAGCACTCTGCGGGGTATTCAGCTTGTCAAACCATTCAGTCAACTGCTGAGCTGTCAATCCTTGCAGCAAAATGTTTCTTGCTTGAACTGGTGGCACCTGCTGTGTGACTGCATTCGGGATCTGTGGGGTCAACAATTTCAAACTCTGACTAACGTTTGACCCTGCCATAGTATCTGGAAGTGTTACAAATGGACAATGATCTTGATCCATCAAATGTCTGTCCCACATGAGAGACAATTCGAGCATCTTCATTATGACCTCCCCTCATTATACTCTGTGACATTGCTCCCTGTTCACTTACAGTCGGTTTCTTCTGTGCAAATAAGGATACGGCTGGACCAACAGTAATAGGTAACAATATAGCATCTGGGGCCGTTCTGGCACTTATGCTCTGTGGGAGAGTAACTCCCATATTCTGATTCGTCATAGGAGTCATAACTGACTGTGTCCTTGTTACTGGAGTGAATCTTGTCATTACCTGCGGTTGCACTTGGGGCAGTAAAAGTGGAGTTAGTTCAGTCTGAACCAACATCGGTCTCTGGAAAACCTGTTCCTTAGGCACCATTAAGTGCAAAGTGGTTTCCATAAGGGCACATCAAGATAAATTCTCTGAACCTGTGGCGGATGCACCTGATTTTGCACTACAGGAGTTGTAGGCACATTAAGACCACTCTGCATCGCATTCTGTGTCAGGCTAGCATTAACCTTCATCGGACTCATTGTCCCATTAGCCTGTGTCGGGCTGTCGGATCAGCACTGGTGCTTGGACCACTCTCATGTGCTGTGTATGGTGGTGGGCAATTTCTCAATAACTGTGAAATAAACTCATCATCATCTGATTCCTCCTCCACTGTTGAAGACTTTCCATTGCTTTAGCCAACGACATGGCGCAACATCCTTCTCTTCCATTACAATGTAAGCTTGTGTACCTTCTGGCGGTGGAGCCTCACCTAAACTTGTTGTGATATACGTATCTCCCCTTAAGGCACTCTTTACAGCTTTGAAAAATGTCATCTTTTCAAAATTTTTGCTATTCAAAATCAAATCAAGAAGTGACTTTTAATCCCAAGATTCATTTCACCCACTTTCTTAACCAATTGCCTCTCACGGACGGCTGCCAATCTGTGCGCAACTATTCTCACTAAACGACCTATCCCAGCACGGCTCCAATTACTTCACACTCACACGTACTGCGGCTGACAAAGTCTTGCGGCTTGTCCTCCGGAACTACGATTCACACAAACGAATGCAAAAATTGCGAGCACTAATCAAAAAACAAAAAACAAATCTGCTGGTTTACTACAGGAAAGGTAACACAATCGCTTCAGAAACCTTATGGATTTTCCACTGACGGCTCTTCCCGCACTTACAGCTACTCCTTCTTTCTCGGTTTCCCAGATTCGCAAGCAAAATTTGACTCGCAAAGTTTACTCTCAACTGATCAATAGATCTGTCCTGGTGCACATAGGACTCGTCAAATCTCAGTCGATATTTGGTTTCACTCACTTTGACTCACACTCTGACTTGTCGACCACGCCCGATCAACCTACTAAACCAGACAAATTATAACAGAAAACCAAGTGTCTCATTCACTTTTCAATATACTCCCAAGTCTTAGACCACGCAGGGTCTGTACATCAACAACCACGTGGACAATCTTTGAGCACATAGGTGCCATACACACATGATGTTCGACGACTTTCCTACTCTCACACTGCAGAGTACGCACACTCCTTCTACAACTTCATTTGTAGTACGCAAACTCCCTAAACCCTCACAAACCTCACAATTCACCTGCGATTGCATTAGCTGTGCAAGCGCAACCTACTTCATTCACATAGGTCGATGAACCTTTTGACTCACAATTAAGATGTTCTTACCATAGCTCCTGTACATGCAAATCAATAATCAATAACCAATACACAATATCAATAATCACCAATGCTCAATGACAATAATTATCAATGGAGTCAGTAATTTTCACTTTCAGTCATGAATAACCACATCATTTAGTAAAAGTTAGAATATTTATTTCCCTACATTAACAATGCTAAGGTCATGTAGATCAATCTCAAAATCAAATGAAACACATACAGAAGCAATACAGGCTGTCCAAAGTGGCGGAAGAAACGTAATCTAATCATGGCTTGAACTACAACACATTCTAAGTTTACAGTGCAAATTAATAATCAATTGTGTCTGATTGATTCCGTACTTTTGAATTCAGCAGAGAAATTCATCAAGCATTATTCCCTCTTAGCATCATTTCATTAGTGAGGATCCTCAACTAACATCAGATTAGAATTAGCATGTTGGGCTTCATGCAAAATAATTTAATAACACAAATTTGGAAAAACATCTAACTATGGCTCTATCAAAACAATGCAGGTGGTACCTAGAAAGGAAAAGCAAATAACAGTCTAATTTATTATACCTATCCTAAATGTGGATCAGCAAGCAGAGTCAATCTTCGTCCTCAGGACATCAGTCGATCAGCAAGGCATCAAAATTCAGCATCAGAGTTCAGAAAACACAAAGTCTTTAAGCATTAAAGTTAGGCACGTCTCTTGTCAAGACGCACAAGAAAATTGTGACCTTTCGGTCAGCAAGGAAATGGGCAAAATCTATCTTCTCTCAGTGCAGCGTCATTATATTAAAACTGGTAAGCTAGTATATAGTAAAACTATGGGGAATAGTAAAACTATTTCCCAAATCCCTATTGGTCAGTTAATCGCATGTTCACACTTTTGTCCAATAAAACTAAAATTCCAAATCTATTAATTCTACTATTACTCCGTTCACATGTCATTGATTGGTTGTCCTTCAATGTCCTCATCCGGCTTGTCAGGTACCAATATTGTTGCAGCTTCTACTCCAATCAGTATCTCCATTGTTCTTCTCCTGAGAAAGTCAGTCTCACATGTATTACATACAGAATGTTACATAAGCAAGAACAGCATCTTCTAGCACTTGGTTCTCATGGGAAAGGATTCTCAGCTATGAGCACATTTAAACAATACAAAATGGAAAATCACAGTTTAACTCTCTAGGACAGCAATTTATTAAATGTTAAGAAATACTGCTTTTACATGAGGCCCGGCACGTAGGCCAAGACATTCTCTAAGTTAAGGCCTACAATTAATAAAACTAGGACATAATGCATAACCCTTAATATGACATATTCCTACATTAGTCAAACATATATTCAACATTTCACAATATTAATCTACTGATAAGTACACTTTGTGAACATTGGCAGCCATTCTGCGTAATCACATTTTCAAATGCATGCATTATTTTTCTACATTATTATATTTTCAACACAGATTCCATATTCAAAATACATGAACACTTGTTAAACATTTGAATT
The DNA here is from genome assembly GCF_031143425.1 of Pleurodeles waltl. Taxonomy (NCBI): domain Eukaryota; kingdom Metazoa; phylum Chordata; class Amphibia; order Caudata; family Salamandridae; genus Pleurodeles; species Pleurodeles waltl. Next base: position 1,139,912,301 of record NC_090444.1, read on the forward strand.
AAAACACCTGCGCTAGCACTCTCAGCAAATAAAACAGAGAACTAATCTATCAATGATGCCTACAAGTGGATGGCTCTATGTGCATCTGACCTATGGGAGATAGAAGGGACGATTTTGACAGAACACTGGTAGGTGGAAGAGAGAAGAGGGGCAAGGTAGGATGAGAAATAAAATATAATGAAAATGTGAACGCAGAAAGGAGAATGAGATTCCATTTCAGTTATTGGAATGTTTAGGAATTTTAAATTGGATTATCAATGGGTTGAACAGCCTCAGTAACATACATTCTGTACTTCAGGAACGTTGCCATAGTAATTTTGCTATTGTCTCATTGCAATAGATACAAGACACAGAGACCTTATCTAAGCTGAGTTTAGCTACGACATCTAAGTTATAGGTTGATTATAAACTTTACACAAACTGTTATTGCTACAGGGGTTGCGATTCTAGCCACAGAAAAGTATATACAAACATGACATACTGCTAATGATTGATAATATAAGATGCTGAGCTATTACTGAGCTAATAGTCAACAATCTTGTCTTCACAATTTGTATGATTTATGCATCTAATAATGATGATCCGTCTATCCATGATTAACTGAGAATAAAGCTTGCCACTTGTCAGTGTATGTAGAGATTTTGCATTTGTATGTTATCTCATTTGGTTGATTGTAGCATTACTCCCCCTCCCCCGCATGTGTATGCAGAAGGTATGCAAAACCATATTTTAGATGATGGAAATGCTACAAATAGTGACGCTTTGGAGGAAAAATCATAATAATTTGCCAGATTATTTTCAAATCCAAATCAAGGATAATGTGATATTGATCTGTTGCTCATCTCCTCCAGCATCGCTACTAATACAGAAATAGATATTCTTCTGAAAACACTTGTGGATCATAACTCTCCATGTTTCACCATTTAGTACTCTTAAAAGCCTATTGACAAGATGTACTTTTAAGAGGGAACTTGCTTATTACATTGCCTATATGGTTGTGGAAATGAATACATTTCTTGAAGTAAGTCTTGGTTCTAGTACAATAAAAGCGAAACGTTATAGTGCGATCTTTCGTACTTTCCATACACTGTGCTGTTGTTAATGATGTCCTTTCAGATGTAATCAGTGATGTTATCAATGATATCATAGACCATGTCATGTGTAATGTAATATATGAGGCCATAAACAGTGCATGGCAAGTGTGAAAGCTATAGGAAACTCATTAACCTATAACTGGTGAATTTCAGTTTTTTTAGTTTAAAATGGTATTTTGTATCTTATTTTGTAGGTGACATTTACGCCTAACTATAACATCACTTTAAACTTTATTTTTAATGTAAATGAAGGTATTACCAAACCAAACTATCATGTCACCTTAACCTTTAGGTGCAGATTTAAAAGCCCCTAGCGGCAACAGAGCGTCACTTTTCCTGACGCTCTGGTGACACTACCCACAGCTCTAAATTTACAATGATACGTAATGCCACTTTTTGTGGCGTTACACCTCCTTGTAAATATGGGCCCCTCTGACGCAGTTTTCTGTGTCAGAAAGGCATGCAGTGGATGTTGCTGTGGGTGTTCCACTGCAACACCCATTGTTTTTGACGTTGCCCCAGATTTACGAGTAATCATAAACCTGTGGCAGTGCCAAAAACTAACACCACCCCAGGGGTGGTGTTAGTATGGCAGAACAAGGAAGAATGCTTTTATTCTTTCTTGTTTTTTGCTTTTTCCATGTGTGCTGCATTCTGCAGTACACATAGAAAGAGCAAAATGCCATGGGGGATTGTTTATGTGCAGGAAGGTGTTCCTTCCTCCACATAAACAATCATTCCAAAATTATGCTTTGGTACTTCTATGTGTGCTGCATTTTGCAGCACACATAGAAGCGCCACATCACTATTATAGATTGTTTATGTGCAGGAAGGGACACCTTTCTGCACATAACAATTTATCCCTTGAACGCAGGCACCCTTGCACCATGGTGCACAGGCAGCTTAATTGAGTGCCGGTGCAGGGGGAAATGCAGGGGTGCTCTGAATTCCTTTAAATATGGCATATCACTGCATTTCAAAAGAGGCGCAGCGCTGCTATTTTTAGAGCAGCACTGCCCTGCGCCACTTTTGAATAAATCAGGACCTTAGTTTTTTAGTGAATTTCTAGGCCTATTTTATGAACGTAAAGTAAGATTTTATTACAATACCTAACTATCCCAACACAAAGGCCATGAGTGTCAAAGGATTAGACAGTGAGGGATTGGTTTCTTAAATGTGAGAGGCAACAGCAATACCATGTCCAAAGTTTCAGAAGTAGGCAGCACAGAGGCAGCAATGTAAAGATTGGTAATTCTGACTAAAGAAAATTGTGAGTTTCAATCACAAGGTATTGGGATAGGCAGTGCTGGCCAGGGCTGCATGCCGCAATTGGTGCAGCTGATGAGGCATTTGCCTGTGTTTTCTCCTCCAGCAACACACGGTGCATGTAGGAAAGCACGCTTTTTGACATGGTTAGCCTCCACATTTTGCCTGGTTTCCGATGTGACTTTGCTAACCAGGTCTCCAGTGCCAGATCTCTTTTCCCAAAACTACAAAATTGTTATGCACAATTGGCAAACTCTTTAGCAACCACTGTAAGTCCCTAGTAAATGGTACCCCTAGTATCTAGGGTCTGGGGTACTAAGGAAAGTCTGTGAGGGCTGCAGCACCAGTTGTCGCACCCCCAGAGACCTCTTAGCAAACTCACACAAGTGCTGCCATTGCAGGCTGCATGCTTTGGTGCAGGCTGAAATTGAAAACATGACCTGTCACACACGCATGTGTGCCAGATCCCCTATCACTGCATGTATCAGGTGTAAGTCACCCCTAAGGCAGGATGCATCTAGGCACATGTGAGTGTATATATGCATGAGTAGATATGCCCCTGCTATGTCTCTGTCAATTCTGACACATAGTAATTGCACAGGGAAGCCATTTTAAAGTGCATGTGCTGGACACTGGTCATTACAAGTTCCCCAGCTACATGATGGCTTCTCTAAATCCTGGGATGTTTGGTATCAAACATCTCAGAATAATAAACCCTCACTGACCCCAGTGATAGATGTATTAAAGAATACACCCAGAGGACACCTTTGATGTGCCCCCTGAAAACCTGCCAACTATTATTGTGTTGGCTGACTGGTCCTGACCAGTTCAGCCACTACAGATGCGTTTCTGCCCCCCTCCAGGTGAGAGCAGTGCTCTTGAGGGCCTGAGACAAAAACCGGCACTCAGCAGAGGTGTGACCTTCTCTCCCAGACAGGATGGACAATCCAGGGCAGGGGTCTTCTAAGGTCTTACTGTCTTTGTATTGTCACCCAGGTCTTTCCAAATGACAGAGATACCCAACCCACCTGTTCTGACCCCACTTTTAGTGGCAGCACAGTTGGGAAAATTAGTTAAATTAGGAGGAGCACCCCCTTCATGCCCGTCCCACCCCTAACGTGGAAGAGCTGAAGTGGACACTACTTTTCAAATTCCTCCATCTTATTTGGAACGAATTAGGCTGCTAGGGTTAGGGTTAGGCACACTTCCCAGTGGAAGTGGTCATAAGAAGGGTGTAGTCACCCTGGCACTCCCTGTAATGCCCTAAATTGAGCATTTGGGTGGCACCCCTGAACCCTAGAACTCAGATTTTGACAACCTAAGAGGACAAAGAAGAGTTGCACCAACAGAAGAGGAAAAGAAGAAGCAGCTGACCTGGAACCAGACCCTCTGGCCTCCCTGCTGACCTCAAAGGATCCTGCACAAGAAGCCAACTCGTTCAGCCTTTAATAAAGACTCAAGTCTCCCATGGGCGGCAAACTTACCATGCAACAAGAAACTCTGAAGGAAGGACTCTGCAGCTGCTGGAATCCCAGAATCCCGATAGCAGAAGTGACCACTGCACCTGAGGCCCACGACCTGAGGTGAAATCAACCGATGGTGCCAAAGCTGGTCCCCAGCTGCCCAGAGACCAAGTCCAGTGTGGTCTCACCCATCTTGGACTCCCACAAGACACTTGCAGCTTCTGCATGCAGGCCCCCTCTCCCACAATCTTTTGGAGAGAGAAAATCCGACATCTCCAGAAATCACTGCAACGGTGACCCTTGACCCCAGCTGAGGTGGGTTGTTGGTACCAATGACATCCCCCAGCTCCTAAGAACTCAAGTACACCCCTGCTGGCTACCTCCCTCTGTGCCATGGAGCACGCTGCAGCCCAGTTATGGGCTGCACAGCACAAGCGCAGACTGTCTGCACTTGCGCTGTGAAGCCCATACTTTGATGCAGTATGCCACATTTGAGTTCCGCTCCGCTGGCGGGGCTAGCAGAGTTTTTGGGATAATGCCGCACTCCAAGCTGAGCTCCGAGTTCCAAAAACTCTGTTAGCTCCACAAGTAAAGCGGTGCTCCCCACACACCCCTACATTTAATGGAAATATCCCTGAATGATTTGATATTGTTAAAGGCAGCACATTCCTTTCTGTGAAAGCACAAGTTGCTTTGTAATACTTGCAAGGAAATTCAGTGACAAGTAAAAAGCATGCAGAGAGCAGCATATGAATAAATGTGTACAATAAGTGGCCAATGCAGATGCTTGGCATCATCCTCCCTGGAAGTGTAAATTCCATGGTAAAAAAAGCGTTTTGTCCCTTTTAAGTGCCAACCACTGGTCACTTTCTTGGCTTCCAAAACACAATTAATTTTTCAAGTAAAGCTACTGCAGTTGTTTGTGCTGCATCCAAACAAGCAGGGGCAGACCCTGCTGTGGGATGCCTGTATGGAAATCTCCCACATCCACAAAAGTGGGCCGGTACCCCTGTTATCAAGAGGATGGGTCTAGCATACTTCCTGCAAGGTTTGAAACACTGTGTAGAAGCTGGCTCTTTGTATGGTGGGCCAAAACATGGTATACTGAGTAAAGAGTCCAAGCAAACCCCAGAGGAATTACAGAGACACAAATGACACCCCAACTGTTCTCTTTTGTGGTAGTGTGGCGAGCAATTAGGCATATCCAAAGATAGTGCTAAACGTGTTGCACACAGAAAAGCAGTAAGCGAGACACACACTCAATAAAGAAATGTGACACCAATTTATGAAAGGAGCATGTACATTTATATAAATTGTGATACCAAGATCATCAGAATCAGGTGAATCAGGTGAGTACTTTTCGAGCTATGCATTTTCACCTTTTTCAAAAGTTGACACTGTTATCCTGTGGGGGAAAAACAGATATTGCACAGAGGTTCTTAGCAGCAACTTACAGCACTCATCTTCTGGAGTAAAGGTAAGTATGGGGCAAGGTCCAAGCTAAAACCAATAGGTCACTTCGGCAGGCACTAGGGCGTCCGGGTGCAGACATGTTTTTCAGCTTCTGGTGCCCTAATGTCATCCTACGGGAAAAGAAAAATACACTGCATTCGGGCACTTAGCAACAACCTACAGGACTGCTCTTTTGGAGTTAAGGTAAGTATGGGGTAAAATCCAAAGCAGCATCAACAGGTTATTTCGGGAGGCACAGAGACATCCAGGTGCAGATGTGCTTTTTAGACTTGTGCACTCTAATGTTATCCTATAAATAAACAGACACTACATACGGATACATAGCAATGACTTACAGGACAGTTCTTCTGGACTTGAGGTGAGTAGGGGGCAAGGACCAGGGCCACGCCAACAGTGCACCTCAAGGGGTTCTGAGCATCTGGGTGTGGAGTGTGTTATGGCTTCGGCTCTTGCATTCACTTCAATGGAGAACGATCTGGTCAGAAAGAGGCTGCAAGCAGGGACTGGACGGGTAGTCCAGGGGAGCCAAAGGGGAGCTCGACCCTTGAGATCCTAAGGCACGGAAGTGGACCTCTGGCCCACTTCTCCTCGGGCCATGGGCCTTGGTGCAGTGGTGTCTTTGGCGTCAGGTTCAGGGGATACTCGTGATTTGCTTGATGAAAGAGGCTCCAGGTGGCATTAGTGACTCCATTGTGGGCAAGTCCAAGGTGGGCTTTGTCTCTGGATGGCCGGGAGACCACACTGACACCATTGGCTCACTTCAGCTTGGGCTAAGAGGATGCAGTGGTGCTTTCTGGTGTTGGGTTTTGATGGTCCAAAATCACCACATGTGTCTTGGGGTGCCTGCAGGATGCAGGGAAGCAACTCCGCTGCTCCACTGGAGTTCCTGGGTCTTTGTTGAAGGCAGGCAGTCCTCCAGGCTTTTGGAGGCACAACAGTTTTCAAGACGAGATGACTTTGGCACAATTCAGTGGGAACAGCAGTCAGACTGGCAAGACTGGTGCCAAGTCAGTTGCTTCTTCCTCAGTCTTTGCTTTTGTGACTCTTGAATGTCCTTCTTCTTCATAGATCAGCAGGAATCTTAGGTTCCTGGTATCAGGGGTTCCCTAAATACTCAATTTGGGGGTGTTAAAGGAAGTGAAGGGCAGTAGCCAATGGGCTACTTAGCCCTGGGTCACTACACCCTCTAGATGACCACTTCCTTTGAGGAGTGGAAATCACCCCATCCCAGAATTCCTAAATCCATCACACACAAGATGGTGGAATTCCTAAGGCTGTGTTCATTTCAGGTTGGTCACCCAAGAGGTGTTTCCAGTCTGCAAAGCAACACACCTCCTGCATAGCAAATGTTACCATCTGACCAGGTGCCAAAAGGGCCCTGGGGTGGGGGGGGGGGTCGGCATCTCCCTTCCTAGGGAAGCCATATCTGCATACAAAGGGTGGTGGGCTTCTTTGAAGCTCCCCTGCCTTGGAATACAAGATTGCAGGTTATCTTGTTGGGAGGGGTGTGTTAACACCCCTGCCAGAGCAGGTTTTGTTGCTGACTGCCTGAGAGCAAAGACTCTCACCTATTGTGGAGAGACTCTCGTTATTGTAATAAAACAGCTGGATTTGGGTGGCATCACCATCGAGCAGGGGGGACTGAGTCTGATTCTGTGCCATATGACAGCTGATGGCCTAACCCTTCCGGCCAGCTAGCAGCACTTTACCAGTACCGAAAAGTAAACATGATTTGTGGCAGGCTTTCGCATGACTTCTTGGATTTCCCAGGGAAACCATGGTGGCACAGATCATATCTCCTTCTCTCAGTCACACATATCTCATGCAGGAAAAGGACAAAAAGAAGGTTTTATTCAATCAACTGCATTCTATACAAAAGGGCGTGTATTGTTATTATAACGATGATAAAACATAATAGAAGCAAAGCAGTGACAAGTAAAGTGATACATTGGAAAAGTCCCACCATACTTTTACAATAATGGTTCTAGAATCCCTACCTACATTACTAATATTCTATCCAAGAGCATGGCAGTGTAAGTCCTAATCTGCCCATCAGGCCACAGTGAAGGAATCCATACCCCATACCTGTGGGTGTAGGTAAAGAAGAGGTCTGTTTGTCTACTTAGAGTCCTCCCCCATATAGGCAGAGAAGGTGTCAGATCTCAGCAGAAACTGCAAAGTTTGTGTGCAGCGCACAATGGCAACTGTCTGGAAATCCCCTCTAACGTAAAGGGGGCAGTGAGGTTTTTTACAATAAAACATCAGATATGATGAGAAACTGCCCAGATGTGACAACACGTCTACTTCTGTGTATAAAAGTTGGGGACATGATGAACGCTTTGTACCAGCGATAACTAATAAGCTTATCATAGTCAGCCTTGGAGAAAGCACAGAGTGAATATGGTGTGCAAAAAAAAGAATAACGGAATTCTACACTGGGGAACAACTGATAAAACAATAAATACACCTCCACTAAATGAAACCTTTGCTAAAATAGGAAAATGAATAAAATGCTATGTATCTAGGTGAAAGGGCACAATCTTCAGGCCTAAGCTATAAAAGGCTAAACTAATGTGCTCGTATACCAGCTAAAGCAACCTTATAATACACACGTGGGGGGGGGGGTCAGAAACTCATCTGTTAAAGGCAGACTGGTGAAAACTAGTCAGTCAGCCCACCAGCAGTTGGTAGGTTTTCAGGGGGCACTTCTAAAGTGCCCTCTGGGTGCAGGTATTCATAAATCCACCACTGGAATCAGTTACAGTTAATGTTTATTAATATGAGATGTTTGATACCAAACATCCCTATTACTGGTGAAGCCATAATGTAGCTGGTGAACTCCTATAGACCAGTAAGCAGCACATTTATTTAAAATGGCATCCCTTTTAATTTACTATGCCTAAGAATAAAAAAAGTCTTAGTAGGAGCATATTAGCTTATGCAGATATGCCCTCACCTGTGATATAATTCACCCTGTTTTAAGGTTCAAAGGCCTGCTGTCGGGTTGATTTATACATACTACAGGCACTGTCGGGGGACATGGCTCACAAGTGTGTGCCATACCTATATGGGGTTACCTTGTCACACAGCCTCTAGTGGCAGTCTGTATGAGATTGGTGCTGGGTCCCTTAGAGTGGCAAAAGCTGTGCTACATCTCTTGGAGGATCCTCTTAAGTGTCCCTGCATTAGGTACTAGAGGCACCATTTACTAGGGACTTACAGAGGTGCTAAAGGGCCTGGCCAGTTGGGAATGAAGTGGCCAGGAGTCTTGTTTTGGGGAAGGAAGCCTGGGGATGCGGTTAGCAGGAACCGTGTGCACTCAGTCAAATTTGCATCAAAAGCCAGGCAAAAAGTGGGGGGCTTCTGCAAACAGAATCCAGTTTCCTACACTCTATGCACAGCAAAATGGCTCAATGCTTTATTTCAATCACACTTTGTGAGATGGGCCCCCTGCCTCTCTATGGATCGAAAGGCATTATTCACATTTCTAAAGGAGCCAACAGCAGACTCTTGCTTTGTCCTTGGCTAAGGGAAAAATTCACTGGTGCACATTGACAAACATGAGCAATCCAGAACTAAATGCAACACTTGCAAAGAACACTTTCCACTTAGTAGAGCACTTTCAGCTTAATTGCTGGTTGAAAATTGGAAACACGTGAATCACCTTATCTGGCTGCTGTGCAGGACCTCTTACAGTGCCACTAGCTGTTCTCCAAAGTGAGTGATGAGTTTTCACACTGATCCAAATCTTTTGGTTCAGAAAAAAGCTAGTGCAATACCTCTTTGTGTGCCGGAAGAGAGAAGGCGCCACACCAGTGTACAGACTGCAGGAAACCAGTTATTCCACATGTTGTTTTTATGTAGATGCAATCACAGAAACATATTTGTAAAATGACAAACTTTAAAATAGAAATTTGACAAAGACATCTTACATAAATACCAAAAGGCAGATTTTGGCTGCCCTGTAGCCTTGATCACAAAACAGAGGCGCCATCTTAGTTACGTGTTTTTAAAGTGCATAACACACCATCAAAGACATAAAAACATACTTTTCTGTGCTTTTTTGTTTGTATTCTACAACTTAAACACATAAGACCTGTTATAACAATTTAAATTTGAATTGTACATGTGTTTCCCATTAAACATTATTGCTCACTTTAGCACTTATAACTAAAGTACAACTTTGAACTTAGGGCCTGATTTAGATCTTGGCAGATGGAATACTCCTTCACAAACATGACGAATATACCATCCACCATATTAAGATCCCCATAGGTTATAATGGGATCATAATACAGCGCACAGGATATCTGTCACAATTGTGACAGAGTATTTTTCTCTGTCAAAATCTAAGGCCCTCATTCTGATATTGGCGGGTGGCGGTCGCCGCCCGCCGCTATCTGGCCGCCGAATGACCGCCCCGCGGTCAAAAGACCGCGGCGGCCATTCCAACTTTCCCGCTGGGCCGGCGGGCGCCCTCCAAAAGAGCGCCCGCCGGCCCAGCGGGAAAGCCCCTGCAACAATGAAGCCGGCTCCGAATGGAGCCGGCGGAGTTGCAGGGGTGCGACGGGTACAGTGGCACCCGTCGCGATTTTCAAAGTCTGCTAAGCAGACAGTGAAAATCTTTGTGGGGCCCTGTTAGGGGGCCCCTGCACTGCCCATGCCAGTGGCATGGGCAGTGCAGGGGCCCCCAGGGGCCCACGACACCCGTTCCCGCCGTCCTGTTCCTGGCGGTAAAAACCGCCAGGAACAGGCTGGCGGGAAGGGGGTCGGAATCCCCATGGCGGCACTGCAAGCACTGCCAGCCTGTTGGCGGTGCTTCCGTGGTCCCCGGCCCCGGCGGTTTGAAACCGCCAGGGTCGGAATGACCACCTAAGTTAGTCCCAAAGTTCGTAACTAACGTTCCATTGCATCATTAGTTTTTGTTCAATTAAGTCCAAGTGGGTATATCTTATATAACACTCCACCTTTTTCCAACTACCTATTACCACAAGTATTGTTAAATTACCATTTGTATCCAAAGTGTTTACATATCTTATGTTGTTACTAGTTACTATCAATATGTTTTCCTTAATTAATTGACTTGTGCCTAGTAAAGTGCACCTGTGCTACTTATTGAAACTCACTAGATCAAAAAACTGTAACAGTTACCTCTAATCAATGAAAAGAAAAGAAAAGAAATTACAAAAGCATACACTAACAGGGCTATAGGTCGGCGGGATACTCAATCCCTAAAGGGGTCTTGGGGTCAATTCAATTATGTAATGAGAATCCAGTAAACTCAAGCTTCTCTCCCTGTTGTCTCCTCTAATGCTCTTTGGTAGAGCATCAACAACAAAGTACACTAAACCACTTACTTCACTGTTGTGCTTTTCCTCAAAGTGACGGGCCACTGGGTACAGACTGTTCTTGTTTTTCATTGCCCTAATGTGCTGCAGGATTCTCTTGTGTACAAGTAGCATAGTGCTACCCAAGTACATAAGTGTGCAAGGTCAACTCAAAATGTAAATCACAAACCCTGTTTGCAGTGGTACAAGCCTTTCATCTTCTTAGTTGTTTTAAGACGGGGCAATTGATATTTCTTCACGTGAATACCATACATTTACTGCATTTTTTAAAGCCCTTACAGCCTACAAGCCAATTAACCTTTTGCCTGCACTCGAGACTACTCTTACTAACTAATTCCTCATATATTTTGCCCTCCTGAATGTCAGACCTCGTCTTCCAGGAGATTTCTCTCCTATTCCTGGATCACACTTAATTAGGTGCCAATATTGCTGCACTATTCTGTGGATCACTCGTTCCTGCTTATTAAAAGTTGTAATGAAGTTAAACTGTGAGGATTCTCTATTTTGTGATTTCTCATTTCTTCTTTCAAATATTAATCGTTCCCTTGACTTTGTCTTGGCTTTGTTCTTAATTGCATCTATAGTGGTACATGAGTATCCCCTCTCCTAAAATCCTTTAGTCATATCCATTAGAGCCTTCTCCTTTTCTTGCAGTTCACTACAATACCTTCTAACGCTTAGGCTCTCCCATATGGGTAATTTCTCACCAGATTTTGGGGTGAAAACTTGTGTGCAGCAGTGTGTTACCCGCTGTTGATTTTCTATATATTTTGTTTTGAGTCTCCCAGGCTTCACATATGTTGTTAAATCTAAACCATGTACTTTATTCTCAGTAGTAAAGTAAAGATTCAGTGTGTTGTGATTGACCTTCTCAACAAACAGCTTGGCACTTTCAATTGAGTCCTTCCATATCACAAACACATTGTCTATAAATCTACACCAAGATGTCACATTTTGTGACCATACAACCTGGCATTCATTTTGGAGCCCCTGCTCCTCCCAGCAGCCCACATGCAAATTAGCATAGCTGGGGTGAAGCAGGTGTCCACTGCTGTATTGGATGGAACAATTCCTTGATAACAACGAAATTGTTGTTTTCCAAACATCTATAGGTCATGGTAAGTAACATTTTGATCTGCTTTCACAGTTTTGAGGGCCTGGCCTGAGAAATTCTACTGCCCACAACCCCTCATCATGTTTTATACTAGTATACATGAATGTAAAAGAGCAATATAACATTGAATTGTCGGAGTGGTAGGATCAAGGGCTCTTAAGCTATGAAGAGTATCAATTTTTATGTATCTTGACCCTAACAACCGGGAACATTAACATTATTAGGAGAGGAAGAATTAGTCCACCTCCTGGAGCCTAGATTAACCCGTGGGACCCCTTCCCCTGGGGTTCGAGCAAAGCAGTGTTCCTGCCTTAGGACACTGCTGTTTTCTGTCCAGGTGTGTGCAGCATTCCCAACTTTGCTCCCACCTGGGCCAGAGCATGGAAATCAGCTACTCCTGCAAGGTGGGAGCAAAGGAGAATGTTTCAGGATCCCACCAGGATGGGAGCTCCGCCTGCTAACCCTATCAATGAAAAAGTTGTGGGTGGCAGATTATGTGCCGGGGCAGCCGCAAATGTTTCAAAATAAAAATAAAAAAGGAATAATAAATGCTCAATGTAATATTTACTGCTCCTTTTCAGGAGAGCCCCATTATGCTGTTCAAGGGCTTCTGCTCTACATTTTTTTAAACCTGTGGTGCTCTTTGAAGGGGAAGGGGCACCATCCATCAAACACTTTATTTAGTGTTGTGGGGGGCTGCACGGAGTGTAGCAGGTCCCTAGCAATAAGAAAAAAGCACTAAGGGTCATATTTATAAGTCCCTAGCACCACCGGAGCGTCACTTTTCATGACACTCCAGTGGTGGAATGCCCTGCGCTGTATTTAGAAGGTGCCAGTAAGCCACTTTTTGTGGCTTAGTGCCACCTTGTAAATACCGCACCTTCACACACAGCCCTTTGCGTGGAAGGGGTCTGCAGTGGGTGTTGCTGTGGGCGTGCCACAGCAACACCCATTGCATTTTGACGCTGCCTCAGATTTATGAGTTTTCATAAACCTGAGGCAGGCCAAAATACTTTTATTCCTCCTTGTTTTATGCTTTTTCCATGTGTGCTGCATTCTGCAGCATGCATTGAGAGGGCAAAATACCAGACATGATAGTATATGTATGGCAAGATGTCCCTTCCTGCACATAAAAAATAAATTCAAAATTATGCTTTGGCACTTTTGTGTGTCCTGCATTGTGCAGCACACACAAAAGTGCCAATTCACAATTAGTGATTGTTTATATTCAGGAAGAGATACCTCCCTACACATAAACAATCACACCCCTCAAGGCAGAAATCCTTGCACAATGGTGCAAGGATGCCTGCGTTGGTGCTAGGCAGCTCAATTTAGCACCAGCCCAGTGGACAACACAGGGGTGCACCGTATTCAATTCAATAATGTGCATCCTTGCTTTGTGAAAATGACGGAGCGCGGCTCTGCCAATTTTGGCACAGTATCATGCTCCATCATTTTCCTTTAAATATGGGCCTAAGTCTCCTGGGTCATTAGTCCATGACCCCAGGAGTGCTTACCATATTTTTATAAAGCACTCCAAGCTGGAGTAGCATGCTCATCAGCTGGAGTGCAAGACTCTTTTGTAGTTGGCTCTGTGGTTGCGACTTTGTGACCTGAAAAATATTAAGAGAAAGACTCAAAGGCACGTTGTTGTTTTTTTTAATGACTCTTTATTAAAAAATGATTTCAGTCACTTTTATTAAACAATTGATGTAGCATTTAAATTATAATTACTGATAACTTTTTTAACAAAGCTAACAAGTCTTCTTTATATATGTCAATATTCTGACCCCTTCAAAAAGCCAAAAGGACCATTTCTTAAATGTTGGTGTTTGGACTGTTCGACACAGCTAATAGGTCTGCCTCACTTAAAGTGACACCCTTTATATTGTAACATCTCCTGCAGGGTTAAACATGAGTAGGAGGTTGGGAGCTGGGCCTGCAGCAGAGTATGTCTTGCTGCCAATCCCATACTGGACCATACACAGTGTGGGCTTGTGGCCAAGACCATACCCACACCCACATGGAGTTGGCTGTCTTTGGAGTGTGCATTGCCCGAAGTGGGTTGAATGGATGACGTACTGTGCAAGTCTTGGGGTTGGCATTACATAAAGTAAAAAAATATTACTTTATGTTAGAAAAAGCCCTAGAAAGTCACTGGAAAAAAAGAGTTTTTTAAAGTTAAGTATGATAAGAATATCAAACCTTGCAATAAAAAGTAACCTTAGAAACTAATTGAAAAAAACAAAGGTTAAAAGGGCGTTACAGTAAGAAAATGGTAATTAAAACATGCCATGTTAAGTAAACCGTGCAACAAAAATTCACCAGTATCTCAAGTAACTATCACTCGGGCTCTAAAGTACCAATCACTCATGCCCTCACCTCGCACTGCTTATGACCTCACCTATTACATCACTCATGATGTACTCTATGACATCACTGATTACATCCCAGAATCATCTGAAACTACATCATTGATGATAACACTGTGCATGTTGGGGTGTGAGTACATACTTATGTAACAACCCAAGGGTTATTCATTGCACATTGCGGTGCCCACTCTGCCCCTCAATGGAATGAAACTCCACCAACTCTGTCCACCTCTAGTCATGAGTGATGTGATATGTGAGGCCAAAAGCAGTGCATGGCCACGGCACAAGTTATAGTTACTTTAGTTAACTATAAACGGCAAATTTCAGTGTATTTTTGGGTTTAATATGTAACACTATGACTGACATTGCCTGCTAACGATACCCTCTCTTTGACCTTTAGATATTTTTAGTGAATTTCTCTGTTTCTGTGAACTGTGAGTGTTTTCTTTCTCTTAACCTACCCATAATGTCACTTTAACCTTTGTTTTTTCAGTGAATATCTCTTTTTTTAACACGTGCTTTGTTCTTCTTAACCTAACTTTAATGTTACTGCTTATTTTAATTTGAAGTTTTTCATTTTCGATTAATGTCAAATTACCAATCTCACTAAAATGTGTCACTTTGTATATGAAAATATGAGTCATTTTTGTTTTCTATTTTCATGATTCTGCTGGCCCAGTGCAGAAATTCCAGGACCAGTGACAAGCCTCCATGGAAACTCCAAGATGGTTTTACTGCTTGTTTCGGGCCCCACTGAGACTCTGCAGAATGGCCATAAAAAAATGTGTTTAGTATGAAATAAATATTTTACTATAAGTTTGTTCCTGCATGTTCTCTTCAAGGGTATTTTAGGAGGATTCATTGAACTTTTTGGGGGCAAAATTGTCTCTCTTTCTTTTTAAAGTCCTGTAGAAGTGACACAGAACTAACGTTTGACTTGGGCAGAGCCTAGGACACATACAGGAAGTTGTAAATTGTTAAAATCACTGCTGTCTTTGTTTTAGAGGAAATTTCACTTTGGAATTTCACTTGGGTGTGTTCACTACCAATGCAGAGCACGTTCCTATTTTTATTTTTTTTTTTCCAAAAAATAATGGGGTTAACAACTTAGCCAGAATATGGCAGATGAAGAAAGTCAGAAGACACAGATGTTGTAGGAGGAGCACCCTTCAATGTGAAGAAAGGAGTACTTGGTTTGGCAGTTCTTCTCCTATTCAGAAGGTCAGAAGATAAACAATGCCTGGCATATAAAATACAAGTTATGTTGCAAGCATATTAGCAGGGAAAACACAAAGCAATATTAGTTTCAGATACCAGGGATGATGAAGTATTTCCAGGAGATCCAAACCAACCACAAACCACATTACTTGGACAAGACTGCAAAGACAGCAAGAGGAAAACTGGAAAACCTCAACCTATACAGCTGGACCATCAGTGGCAACAACAGAACTCCAACAACTATGTCAGCCAACTGAGCTAGGGCCTGAATAGAGTCACATGGCCACCTTTTGTGACCATTGTTCCACTGTCATTGTGTCTGGTGAAAACAGTATTTCTTTACAGAAAACATTGTCATACAGCATACACGCCAGCCCTAAGTACTTTTAGCTATCCAAGTTATAATGTCCTGCTTTTGAATACTATGTAAATCCCAAATTTTTAAAATCTCAAAAAACAAAATAATCTGTCGTAAAACGTAAACAAAAAATGGTTCTTTTACGAACCTCCCAATCTGGTTAAAAAATGGAAAGAGTTGGTGCTTGTTTGTCACATGTTTTTATTTGGTATTTATAGGTTTGTGGTGAGGAATGACTCTATATATTATATATGTCTATATGTGTTACAGTGGGTGTTTGTGTGTGTTGTTTTTTTGTGTCTGTGTATTATGAATGCTTGGTTGTAATGATGTGTGTCTCTATATCTGTGTCTGCCTATGAGTGTGTAGTTGTGTGTGGGTGTGTAAAAGGGCGTGAGTAGGCATATGTGACCATTTGCAAAAGTATATGTTTAAGCTGTTTCTTTGAGTGTCAGTGGTTGTCAGTATTTTTGGCAAAGTTGTTGAGTGTGTATAGAAGGAGGAAATGGTGTTTATGAATGTGTATGTGTGGTAAGGTGGGTAGGAAGATGTGTGTCTGGGTGTGAGTGTGTGTCTATAGCTGTGGGAGTGTGTATGTGTGTGTGTGACTATCCGTGTGGCTGTGGGTTGGTGCAAGTGTGAAGATGTGTGTGTGGATAAATGTGTGTTGATATGTGTGTGGGTGTGTGCATGTGTGCGTGTGTGAGTGTTTGTGACTGTGTGTGTGTATTTTTGTGTGCATGTGTGTTGATGTTGGTTGAGTTAGTTGTGTGTGTGTGTTTGAGGACTTTTATTTACGTGCCTCAGTGTCTGTGAGAATATTTGTAGGTGTGCACGTGGGTCTGTGTGGATGTGTTTGAATGTGTGTAAGTATCTGCATGATGGTGTGTACATGTAGATGTGTACTGTGTGTAGGTGTATATGGGTATTTGTGAGTGTACATGTTTGTGTGTACATGTGTGTTCGTAGGTGTGAGGTGGATGTGCCATATATATGTTTTGTGTGTAGGCATGTGTGTTTATGTGTATATATTTATAGGTGTACACATATGTGTGTGTTTGTCATGTGCATGTGGGTGTTCTATATATATATATATATATATATATATATATATATATATATATATATATAAGAGCATAGATGTAGATGTGTGTGTTGATGTGTAAGTATCTGTGGGTGGGGCAGGATTGCTTGTATGTATTAATGTGCATCTGTGAGATAGATATTCTTTGTCAGTGTGTGCATGTGTATATATGTGAGTGTGTGTGTATGGTTTCCTGTGTCATAGTAAAAGTGTGTATGTGTGTAGGCAAAGGTCTCTATGTGAGTAATCTTTATGTGTCTGTGCATTTGTATTTATATCCCTGTATGTGTAATATATGTGTGTGTCTGTAGGTTTGAATGAGAAAGTTCCTATGTGTGTGAATGTGTGTGTTTTCAGTGTTTCTAAGTGGGGAGTGAGTATGTTTGCATGGGTGTGTGTGCCCATGTATATGTGTGTGTGAGTGGGTGTGTATATTTGGCTCCGTGTGTCTACTGTTGACTCTCACTGTCAGCACATTGAATATGGTGTAGATTGTATATATTCAGCCTTACTGCTAAATAGTACTTCTGTATATAAAGAGAGTTCTGTAATCAAAAACATGCCAGTAAATAGATAGGAAAACAAATGGTTTGTCATTATAATATTACAAGTTCTTCTTCTTCTTTATAACTACATTGTTTTTCTCCTTTTTTCCTTTTCTTCTTCTACTGTTCACAATCTTTAAACACATTAGAATGTAAAAATATATTGCATTTAATGTGTTATATGTTTCTTAATTTTATTATTATAAGTGATTTTAGGAACACCTTTCTTTTCCTTAGTTGATGATGCCAATAAAGGATCTTCAGTACACTGAACAATATATGAAAACATGTGAAATACACAAATTTAAAAAGTAATATTTAGAACAATGGGCCTCATTTACAAAAAGCTGATGCATTGGCCAGATGCATCAGATTGCTTGCACTGCCCAATGATTCCATATAAATGACATGGATGTGCTGTATGTACTATATAGATTTCCATGGTGCACATTTTCACAGATGCCTCAGAAATTCAGACAAATCTGTGGTGCTAAACTGATGCATTGCAGGACTAGCATCAAAAAAATTATGCTACTCCAGAAATACAAGGAAGGCTCCTAAAGAGAAACCATTGTGTCATTTTAACACCTGCTCTGAGCAGGCATTAAACTTCTAACACAACGAAGTCACAGAACGACGCTGTGAATGTAACTTTCACTGCGTCAGTTCTACGTGGCTTTTCCTGAGGGAACACCTACCTTCCATACTTTATACCTGGTACAGGCATAATGTGACACAAGCCTTTACAAACTGACACATTGGGCCCAAAGCATCAGTTCGTAAATGTGGAACAGTGTAAAGTACTGTCTGTGCCACCGGTGTATAAACAAAATGATGCAAAGTTGGTGCAAAGGCCCTGTAAATGAAGCCCTCTGCACAGTGGAACCTTGCTAATGTAATGTTCTCTAATATACCCAAAATAACAAGCATGTTCCTAAAGTGAGTGCTTGCCATAGTGTCAGGATTGTATTTTCTAGGTAGCCAAACATATAATGGGACTTCATTATAGTGAAGCTCACGCCTCTGTGTAAACAACAGTGTTCAAGACAAACCCCGCACATAGAAGCAGCTTGATATACTGAGGGACAAACACCTCCATAAAAGACAGTATACAGGGTAAATACAGTGTATAGTAGGATATTTTCCAGATAATAAAGGTTCTGTGCAGTGAAGGAGTAGACTTCATGAAAAGAATTTAGCACAGAGTGTAATCTGTAGAGCATTAAACCTGGAATAGTAATTGTGTTTTGTTAAAGACCAACCTACTTCTGAAATGGTCTCTATGAGGGTGAAGACTGCAAACGGTGCGGGCTTATCTATATAATGGGGCTGAGTTATAAAAAGGTAATAGTTTCTGACTGAAGATCTGTGCACAGGAAAAAGAGTAAGTGTAATAGGGACTTACAGATATACATACTTCGGATGCATCGAAGAACTGAGATTTGTAATACCTTCATGGAGAAGAAGGTCTATCTATAGTAGATAGAGTTTCACCAGGTAATAGTGTTTGACTATGTTAATTTATTCAGGATGACCATAGTTAGTTTTAATCTCCAGAAATCAATATTTTAGTGTGAAAAATTAAAAACTATGATGCAGTTTTTAAAACAGTATGATTTACAAAATTAGTAACAGACATTGGCCCTCATTACAACCCTGGCGGTTGGTGTAAAAGCAGCTGTAATATCGCAAACAGGATGGCGTAAAAAAAAAAAAAATGGGATTACAACCATGGTGGAAACCTCCAACATAGACAGCCACTTTAACACTCCGACCGCCACGGCAGTAGAAACTAACAGATCAGCGGTCACTGCCAACAGACAGGCAGGAGACAAAGTACCACCCACCCTATTACAAGAGGCCTATCTGCCACTTTTTCGGGGTGGAACCAACGCTATCAAAAGCACGGCGGAAACAGCACACAGAAGGTAAACACTCACCTCTTGACACCCAATGAGGAACCAGGACAACTGGAGCCCGAACTCCACGTACTGCCCATGCTGGTTTACAACATCTTTTATGAGGAGTACGAATGGTGGCGGCGGCGACCACGGTGAGTACTGTGCCTACAACAGAGGGGAGGGGGGAGGAAACAGAGTGACACACACATGCAACACCCCCACCCTCACCACCACACATAACAACAGACACACAAATACATGCAGCAACATTACATATGCACCCCCCACCCCCTGGAAGAACGCAAGGACCAAAGGAAATGATTGTAACCATTGTAATCAAGAAAAATCCAGTATTCAAAAGTCAAAATTCAGTATATACAAATATGTACACCATCTACACAAGTCCGGGGAATGCACCAATCATTGTCCGTGGACCACTGGGCCCAAAATGCATGGGCGAGGCCCACACGATACCTGACTCGAAACGAGGAGAACATTGCAGGGGCATCAGATCGAAAATATACAGGCACCTCAGGGGGATGGGGTGTGGGGGCACCTCAGCCTGATGAACGCACGATGCCACTGCTGCACGAAGCGGCTCCATGCCCATTGATGTATCCTGGGGAGTGCAAAGCCACAGTATCTCAAGTCTCTCCAGTGGGTGGTTTGCCCACTGCTTTATCCTGGGGAGTGCAAAGCCACAGTCTCTCAAGTCTCTCCAGTGGGTGGTTTGGCCACTGCTTTATCCTGGGGAGTGCAAAGCCACAGTCTCTCAAGTCTCTCTAGTGGGTGGTTTGCCCACTGCTTTATCCTAGAGAGTGCAAAGCCACAGTCTCTCAAATTTCTCCAGTGGGTGGTTTGCCCACTGCTGCATCCTGGGGAGTGAAAAGCCACAGTCTCTCAAGTGGATGGCAATCTCCACAGGTTCTGGAGGGGGCCTGGTGCCCAGAGTGCTTCATCCTGCCAAGGACAAAGGTAGTGGTGAGTGCTTCATCCTGCCAAGGACAGACGTAGTGGATGTCAATCTCCACTGGTTCTGGAGGGGGCCTGGTGCCCATAGTGCTTCATCCTGCCAAGGACAGAGGTAGTGGATGTATCTCTCCACTGGTTCTGGAGGGGGCCTGGTGCCCACAGTGCTTCATCCTGCCAAGGACAGAGGTAGTGGATGTCAATCTCCACTGGTTCTAGAGGGGGCCTTGTGCCCAGAGTGCTCCACGTGCAGTGTGGCCGGTACAATTCCCTCACCTGGGTGTGCGTGCCACAAGATTTGCGAGGTTCAGGTAGCATGATACGCCATGGAGGCAGAGACCTACCCCACACTGCTGCGGCTGCGCCTTCCACCTGCAGGTGCCAACAGTGATGGAAAAAATGCCTCATGGAAGCTGCCCAGGGTCCAGGACCTCTCCTCCAGCCTCAGACGACTGACCACTGGGGATGGTAGCCATGTCAGCGGTGGTGCCTGTGTCTGAGGATGCCGTGGGGCCGGTGGCGGTGCTTGCGGCGGTGTCTGTCGCGGTGGTGCTTGCGCCGGTGCATGGGTCAGCACCTGCAAAGGGACACAGCAGAACGTTTCCTGCAGCCTCAGACGGCTGCCCACTGGGGAAATGCAGGGGACTGTTGCTGAGGTTGTAGACGTGCTGGGGGCGGTGCAGGTGGCGGTGCTTGCTGCGGTGCATGCGTTAGCACCTGCAGAGGGACACAGCAGGACGTTTCCTGCAGCCTCGGATGGCTGCCTACTGGGGAAGATGCTGGGGGACTGACGCTGAGGCTGTAGACGTGCCGGGGGCGGTACAGGTGATGATGCAGGTGGCGGTGCAGGTGGCGGTTGTGTTTGCCGCCATATAGGTTGGCGTGGTCGTGGACAGAAAGTGTGACACTGGTCCCTCAGTCGGTGCCACCATGCCCTCTCCTGACCTCCTCTTCAGCTTTTGGCCCTTCCCCAGCTTTGATGGTGCCGCAGTTGTCTTGTCACTATCCCCTTTGGTTTTTGCTGAGCCCTTGGTGGCTGGTACTTTAGGCTTCTCCCTCAGGGATTTGGGCACCTTTTCCACCTTGGCAGGTGGCGGAATGTCCTTGCCCTCACTACGTGGCACACTGGCAGCCCTGATGGGTGGCGCACTCGATGACCCCGCAGTTGCTGGCACCACTGTGCCTGGGGATTTGGTGGCTGAGGTGCTGGGCTGGGACCTGGAAAGCTTGGCCCTAGGGGAAGGACAGGATGGGGGGGAGGTGTAGAGAAGAGGTCAATGTTAGCCAGGAAGAGTTTCTTAGACACACTGGGACAGGAACATGGAGGGGGTTTGGGAGTGGAGGTAGAGGTAGTGGTTGTAGGAGGTGTACATCTGCTGAATTTGGGTGAAGGTGCATGAGCCGGAGGCTGTTGTGAGGTGGATGGCTGTTGGGTAGGTGTGTGCCTGCGTTAGTGTACTTTGGGAGGAGGGCTCACAGATACACTGGGGATGTATGCATGGTAGCGGGGTGGTGAGCGCACGTAAGGGGTATGTAGTGATGGGCATGCTGGTGATGGAGGCAGTGGCTGAGGATGTAGTGCATGCAGGTGTGAGTGGAGAGGAGACTGGGAGGGAAGAGGAGGACGTGGAGGAGGGGGACACAGTGGAGGCTGTGGATGTTGCTGTGTCTGCATGGGGATGGTGCTTGTGTGAGTGCCTGTTAGATGTGTAGTGCTTATGTTTGCCTGAGCCACTCTTGTGTGTTGATGAGTGTGCATGCTGGTCTGATGGTGTGCTTGGGATAGGCTGAGGTACAGGGGATTGGTTCTGGGTGGAGGAAGTTGGAGGGGGGAGGCTGGACACAGGGACAATGGCTGCCATCAGGGCTGAGGCCTGAAATGCTCTATGTTGGGCTGCCTGCCTAGAATGGGCCGGGCTGGTCATCTTGATCCAGTTGTGCAGAGCTGCTGTCATCACTGTAGGCCTCTTCTGTGGGGGGACTGGATTTGTCTGGCACCTCCTGTCCGGTGATGTTGGGTAGGGGTCCTGTTGGGGTGTAAATGCATAGTTATTGTATCTGTGTGTGCCATCTTGTGCAAAGGGTGTGTGACACTCTACTCCTGTGCTTGCATTATTGGCTTGGTCCTTGTGTGATTGATGATTTTGGGGCACGAGTGAGTCTCTGTAGTGGACATGCTTGGGTGATGGGTGTCCATGCATTGGTGTTACATGCAGGGCTTGGTTTTGGGATGTGTGGGTTGTGTTGGTGGGGTATCTGTGGGTAGTTGGGGTGATGGGTGTGAGGGTAAGGGTGGGAGTATGTGATGGCATGCAGGTACGGTGGGGGGATATAGTAGTAAAGATTTGCCTTACCAGAGTCCAGTCCTCCTGCTACTCCTGCGAGGCCCTCAGGATGCAGTATAGCCAAGTCTTGCTCCTCCCATGTTGTTAGTTGTGGGGAGGAGGTGGAGGTCCACCGCCAGTCCTCTGTACAGCAATCTGGTGTCTGGAGACCACGGAACGCACCTTCCCCCCTAGGTCGTTCCACCTCTTTCTGATGTCATCCCTAGTTCTTGGATGCTGTCCCACTGTGTTGACCCTGTCAATGATTCTCCGCTATAGCTCCATCATCCTTGCAATGGATATCTGCTGCACCTGTGATCCAAATAGCTGTGGCTCTACCCGGACGATTTCCTCCACCATGACCCTGAGCTCCCCCTCAGAGAACCTGGGGTGCCATTATGTGGTGTGGGTGATGTGTGAGGTGGTGTGTGTTGTGATGTGTGAGGGGGTGTTGGTGTGTGTTGTTTGAGGTGCGTGGATGTTGTACAAGTGATGGTGTTGTGTGTCTGTGGATGCTGGTGTTGTTTTTAGTAGTGTATCTCTCTGGCGTGGTTTCAACAATCTGGTAGTAAGGGTTTGTGGGTGATGTGGGTGTGTGCTTTAAATTGGATTGGGTGTGCGGGTGTGGTGTGTGTATGTGTATCAGGTGTGTGTATTTCGAATTGTCCAATGTGGTCGTGTTTTGTAAATGTGTGAGCATTTTGAGCGCCGCGGTGTGTACCGCCAATGGTTTACAGCGGTTTTAAGACCGCCACATTGATTCATGGGTCGTGATAGTGTGGGCGTATTCCTGTTGGCGTGACGTGTCGGTTTTGTTATCGCCAGTTTATCACTGACCTTTGGTGTGGCGGACTTGTGAGGGTGTCTGTTTTGTGGCGGATTCTGGGCTGCGGGTCATAATACCTGTAGCGGAATTTTGCGGCCGCATCGGTAAGTTGCCAGTCTTCTACACATCGGTAAGCGGGATTTACCGCCAGGGTTGTAATGAGGGCCTTTGTATTTAAACATTGAAATTACTTAAACTGATTTGTTTTTGTTCTCAGGCTATGCTCTTACAATGAGTGCATTCACATAGGAAATATAGGAAAGTAGATGTGCCCAGCATTGACAACATTTCAAAGAATCGTTTTTCATCCTTCTACTGTGGGAAAAATAATTTAGATGAAAAAGTGATAAGAACTCTGCGTCTCACATTAGATATTGTGAAGAACAGCTTCTGTACATCACTAGCAGTCAGACATATTTTTTTTCAGTTTCTACATTCCAAAAAACAGGGCTTTTATTGAAGAGTGCTATGTACAGTGCCATAAAAACGATTAAACAGTAATTGACTTCTCATTCAAGATAATTTAAGACCTAAATGGGTTGTCACACTAAGTAGGCCACTTGGTGACATAGATCGCCAATATTCACAATATGTTTCACTGTACGTCTACTTCTAAAGTACAGAAGTCTACATTTCCCTGAATGTTTGTTCCAGAAAAAGGAGATCGCAATTTAGTAAGTTTCAATGGTAATCTCTGTTTGATTGTTAAACAATTGTCATTACATTCAATCCAACCTGACCTTTTTTTTCAAATAGACTGCATAAAGACCTGATCTAATGTCCCTTACGAGAAATGATGGCAACAGTAGTGTATGTTTTTCCAGATAGTGATATGTTAGAAACTTTAAAGCTATAGATTTGTGTATTTAGTTTTTTGCTATCTGCTCTTTACCTTGGAAGCATTAAGATGATAAATGTGTTGTTTTGGCCCACAATTAAAGTTTAGAGAAGCTCTGCTCCAAAGTCTGGACATTAATTATTTGACACAGCTTTCCTTATCAAGCTTTCAGATGGCACTGATTTGCACTCTGGTATGCACAGATATCTTAATTGCTCTAGATTAATGTAAGTTGTCGATGACTGGTGACAATTCTTACCTGCATGACACCAGGAATAGCTGATTCCAGAAAAACTGTCAACCCTCTCAAGTGGAAAACGTCTGTCCATGAGCCTTGGATGGTCAGAGGATCTTGTAGATGAGTTCTTAACAGTCTTGGTCTGCCAGAGATAAGAGAGTGACCCCTTCCAGTAGCCACAATGCCACTGACATTTTGAGTGCCTAAGCAGATACTTCCCTCCAGAAAGAGCCCAAAGGAAGGAAGAACCCAAAGGCAAGAAGCCTGCAATAAAGTCAGCATAGCTACAAGAAGGCAAGGGTGTAAGAAGAATGGATCCAGCAGACAGGTGGAGGAAGGAATGAACACAACTGGAGACTCTGGAAAGGTAGGTGGAATTTCAGGATCATCAGGAGCGAGAAAACAATCAACAGGAGCATAAAAATACACCAACTAAAGCTTAGAAATGTTGCAACAAAAGGAGGAAGAGGAATCCGACTCCTTATATACCCTAAGGGCAGGACATTATCTCATAAATTAGTGCTGCCATGATAAGTTTGGAACATCCCATGGAAAGTAATGGGATAGCTGCCATCTTTGAATGGATCCCATTTATCCCGTGATTCCTACTGAGAGGATTCTGGGATAGTGGCAGAAGAAATCATGGCATACTCCAATGTGGCCCAAGGCGGGCCAGCTGCCTCACAGTAAGACTCATGCAAGTGTGCAGTGGCATGCTGATGTTTCTGCTGCTGTGCTGGCCTCTGTAAGATGTGTGCCACTGTATCAAGTGGGACACAAAGGAAACTGCTGGGTGGGGTATAGGCCATGGTGCATATACCCATGTTCAAGGTCCTGTCCAGAAACTGCCTAAATAAAGGCTGAACCAGGTCAGGGAACTGGAATGAGGAGATATCTTCACATGATTTCTCACTGGGTGGATAACCCTTCCAGTGGATCAAGGTCTGCAGGTGGTTATTAAAGAAGTGATAGTCGCAAATATTTTGGACCTCATATTCAGTAAAATCATTCACCAGGATCAGAGAAAGTTGTGAAAAATATATCATAAAGGATCTCTTTTATAGGGTTTTAGCTGAGAGGAATACAACAATGGATGAACCTTCGAAAATAGGAGCAACTGGACCTGAAAGGCCACAGGATTCATGATGTGAACACCCTCCAAAGTTCTATGAAACCATGACTTGAAGTTGTTTATGGAGAGGCAAACAGGTAGAAGCAAGCCAAGCCTTGTCTCCAACCCGATAAGCAGAGGACTAACACCAAAGGATTTCAGCAGAGTGCAGCAACCAAAAATGCTACGCTGCATTGCATGACAGGGAGGGAGCAGGAGAGCACCATATCTACAGAGATATGGCTCTCTCCTCACCTCTCCCTAGTGGCAGTGCAGATTGTATCTGCCCTGCACCATGAACACACTTTTCACCATAGAGCAAGGGTGTGTTTGTGTGAATCTAGCATAGGTGTTGTATTGGAAGGGTACCCTTCCAGTACTAACAAATATGCTCAGGCACACCTACAATTTTCTTACTTTGTGTGTTTGCTGCACACTGCAGCAAGCATGCAAAGTTGGAAAGGAAAGGAGAAATAAAAACATTTCTCCTAATAACGTGTCCTCTCAAATGGCATTAAGTTTTGTTATGAACCCTGTGTTCTATTGTTTGTATGGGTTTTGCGTCAAAAGGCATAGGTGGTTTCATGGGAACGCCCATGTACCACCCATGTAGCGCCCCCTTAGCGCTACGTAATGCAAAGAAGTGCCTTGCTCTTCTTTGCGTTCATTTTAGAGTACCTTCCAGTGCAAATCAAGTTTTACTAGAAAGTAAATTAGGAAAAAACATTTTGTGCAGGTTAGCATCAGTTTTGTGACGCTAACCCAGCGCAAAATGTTTATAAATATACCTATGTGTTTTGTGATCTCCTTGGTGCACATTCTTTGCAGAATGCACATTATCCCTCTGTGCTATTTTAGGATGAGTCAAAACTGACACTAGACAAAAATCCAGATCTCTCACCAGCAGTAACATTAATCACTAGAGTTATCTTACCACTTTTATTGTTGCTTAAACTGCCGGATGTACAAGGACGTTCACCAGCTTTTAAACCCATAAGTTATTTTTTAACACAGCGCCCATCACCAAAGTTTACACCATGTGCAGCCACACTGGTTGCACCACCCTAAAGCATTTTCACATAACATGTGACAGTTTCACATAAGACATACCCTCTTTGGAAATGTTTGGGCCTATATTTATCAGGGTGTTTATTTATCAGTTCTGCATCCAGACTCAATACTTAATATTTATGGATGGTGTCAGTATAAGCTAAACACACAGCAAGCTGTTCTCTGCTCACATACAAATCTTTACCTAACAGGAACCTAGCAGTTCACCTACCTATTTGTTTTGGCTCCTCAATATTGTAAAACAAATTCAAAACATACTTAAGCTCAGTTTTATCGGGAATGTGATGAAGTCTACCATATTTTCAATAGCTTCACTGTCTATGACCTACTCAACATTTAAATTCCATTGCAGAATAACTCTACAATGTTTTGCAGAGCTTTGCGTTTTCTCTAAACCAGCTGTATGTGACTCTGCTTTCTCAAGTCATTCAATTTTGTTTACCGCTTTTTGACATAGTAGTAAATTTAGGCCTTGAAGTACCATTTTATCTTTACAGGGAAGATTAGTAATTTCCTCTTGCTCTAGCAACAGCATTTCAGTAGTAAACTGTGCATACTCATCCAGTTGTGGGATGAGGCACACAAACTGTATGAAAAATTTAAGGAGACCCTCCATTGAAGCTCTTGCAGATATCTTGTGTGGGAAAAGAATAAAGTATGACTCTAAATTTGCTACCGACTGCCAATGCAGCCACCCTTGCACCATGGTGAAATGATGACTGCATTGAGGGGAAGATTGTTTTTGCGCAGGAAGGAACACCTTCCTGCACACAAACAATCTTAAATGGTGATTTGCTCTTTCTATGTGTGCTGCAGAAAGCAGCACACATAGAAAGAGCAAAAAACGAGGAGAAATTGGAGCATTTCTCCTTGTTGCGGCTCTCTAACACAACCCTTGGGGGGGGAGGTTGGATTTTGGTCCTGCCTCGAGTTTATGAACCAGTTGTCAAGCTCCACTCACAACATCAAAAGCCGATACAAAGTAATACCTTTTATGTTGTGTGCAGCTAGTCCAGTGAGTACTGTCACAGCACAAGAAACTAACACAGGGATGTGTAGGTGTAAATGTGGTGCATGGACATTCAGAATGATCATTTGGAATTCCATGGTTAAGTGATGCTGTTATTTCCTGGCAAATTTAGTTGAGCTAGTAAACTATCTAAGTCAATAGATTCAAGCCTCCACCTCATTCATAGCCATGGCTGCCTCAATTTCAACAATAGACTGAAAAAGTATATCTTGATTATGTGCCCTTGAACTCTGGCTTTCTTTCATTCTCAGCGTATATTGTCTCCTCTTGCTGAATATCATCATTCACATTTTCAAATAAGTAGGAAACACTGAACATTCAATGTGGTCTTTAACTGCATTGAAATCATTATCACAGCAGTGGTATTGACCTACAAGTTTCGACTCAGTATGCCAAGTATTAACCCCTTTTCTGCCAGGCCCTTTCCCCCCGAGGTGGCAGGCCTTTTTATTTGGCTATTTGGGGCAGCTCACGCTTAGGCCCTCATAACGTTTTTGTCCACATAAGCTACCCATGACAAATTTGCTTCCTTGTTTTCCAACATCCTAAGGATTCTAGAGGAATGCAAAGTTTGTGGGTTTCCCTGGAGGAGACGAAGAAATGAGCCAACATACAGTAAAAAAATGTGTTTAAAAAAATGGGAAAAAGGACTGCCGAAGACGGCTTGTGTTTTTTCCTTGAAATGGCATCAACAAACTGTTTGCTGTGCTAAACTCACCATCTTCCCAACTTTCAGGAACAGGCAAACTTGAATTAGAAAACCACATTTTTCAACACAATAATGGCATTTTTCTGGGATATACTCCTTTTTGTGCTTTCAGCCTCCTTCCAGTTAGTGACAGAAATGGGCATGAAACCAATGCTGGATCCCGAACAGCTAAACATTTCTAAAAAGTAGACAACAGTTTGAATTCAGCAATGGGTCATTTATGTAGATCCCACAAGGTTTTCCTACAGAAAATAACAGCTGAAATCAAAACATATTTAAATTGGGGTAAAAAAACTGCCTTTTTTCTCAACGTTTTACACTGTAACATTTTCCTGAAATGTCAGATTTTCAAAAGCAATATACTGTTATTTCTGCTGGACTCTTCTTGATATATAGGGTATGTAGGTTCATCAAGACCCCTAGGTAACCAGAGCCAAATAAGGAGCTGCACCTTGCAATGGGTTTTCATTCTTGACTGGGTATACAGCAATTCATTTGCTGAAATATAAAAAGTGAAAAATAGGTATCAAGGAAACCTTTGTATTTTCATAATGGGCACAAGGTAAGGTGTTGACAAGCAGTGGTTATTTGCACATCTCTGAATTCCGGTGTTCCCATACCAGCATGTGAATTGCAGGGCATTTCTCAAATAGACGTCCTTTATACACTCTGTCTTACATTTGGGAGGAAAAAATGTAGAGAGAGACAAGGGGTAATAACATTTATTCTTCTATTCTGTGTTCCCCCAAGTCTCCAGATAAAAATGGTACCTCACTTGCATGGGTAGGCCTAATGCCCGCAACAGGAAATGCAACATGGACACATCACATTTATACATTGAAATATGACATGTTTTTTTGAAAGTGCTTATCTGTGGATTTTGGCATCTAGGGAAACCTACCAAACCTGTGCATTTTTCAAAAGTAAACACCTAGGGAAACCAGGATGGGGTAACTTGAGGGGCTCTCACCAGGTTCTGTTACCCAGAATCCTTTGCAAACCTCTAAATGTGGCAAGAAATCACTTTATCCTCTCATTTTGGGGATAGAAAGTTCTGGAATCTGAGAGGAGCCACACATTTCCTTCCACCAAGCATTCCCCTACATCTCCCAATAAAAATGGTACCTGACTTGTGTCAGTAGGCCTAATGCCTGCATCAGGAAACACCTCAAAACGCAACATAGAAACATCAAATTTTTACATTAACAACAGACATGTTTTTTTGCAAAGTGTCTAGCTGTGGATTTTGGACTCTAGCTCAGCCTGCACCTAGGGAAACCTACCAAACCTTTACAGTTTTTAAAAGTACACACCTATGGGAATTCAGAATGGGGTGACTTGTGGGGCTCTCACCAGGTTCTGGAATCTGAAAGGAGCCACAAATGTCCTTCCACCCAGCACTCCCGCAAGTCTTCTAATATAAATGGTACCTCACTTGAGTGAGTAGGTCTAGTGCCCGCACCAGGAAACGCCCAAAAACGCAACATAGACACATCACATTTTCACATTGACAACTGATGTGTTTTTTGGAAAACACCTAACTGTGGGTTTTGGTCTCTAGCTCAGCCGGCACCTAGGAAAACCTGCCAAACCTGTGCATATTTGAAAACTAG
Organism: Pleurodeles waltl; assembly: GCF_031143425.1. Classification (NCBI taxonomy): domain Eukaryota; kingdom Metazoa; phylum Chordata; class Amphibia; order Caudata; family Salamandridae; genus Pleurodeles; species Pleurodeles waltl. Next base: position 1,139,942,266 of record NC_090444.1, read on the forward strand.
ACACCTAGGGGAACCCAGGATGGGGTAACTTGTAGCGCTCACACCAGGTTCTGTTACCCAGAATCCATAGCAAACCTTGAAATTTGGAAAAACAAACCAAAACAATTTTTCTGCATATTTTGGTGATAGAAAGTTCTGAAATCTAAGAGGAGCCACAAATTGTCTTCCACCCAGCATTCCCCCAAATCTCCTGATAAATATCGTACCTCACTTGTGTGTGTAGGCCTAGTGCCCAAGACAGGAAATACCCCAAAACACAACATGGACACATCACATTTTCCCAAACAAAACTGACCTGTTTTTTTCAAAGTGCCTAGCTGTGGATTTTGGCATCTAGCTCATCCAGCACCTAGGAAAACTTAGGAAACCTGGATATTTATGAAAACTAGACACCTAGGGGAACCAAGGATGGGGTAACTTGTGGCACTCTCACCAGGTTGTGTAACCCAGAATCCTTTGCAAACCTCAAAATTTGGCCCACAAATATTTTTCTTCCCATTTCGTTGCTGCAAATCTGAGGGGGGCCCCAAACTTCCTTCTATCCAGCATCCCTCCACATCCCTTGATAAAAATAGTACCTCACTTGTGTGGGTAGGCCTAGTTCCTGCGACAGGAAATGCCCTAAGACACTACGTGGACATATCAAAATCATCAACAACAACCTGTTTTTACAGGGGCACCTGTGTTTTTTGTCCTGGCTCAGCAGCCATCTAGGGAAACCTACTAAACCCAAACATTTCTGGAAACTAGACACCCGAGGGAGTCCAGGAAGGTGTGACTTGCATGGATCCCCAGTGTATTCTTACTCAGAATCCTCAGAAAACCTCAAATTTGGCTAAAAAAGCATATTTTTTCCAGATTTCTGTGTGTGATAACCGCACCGGCACAGATTTCCTACCACCCAATGTTCCCCTGAGTCTCTCTGTAAAAATGATACCTCACTTGAGTAGGTGACCAGTGACAGGAAAGAGCCAAAAACATGTAAAAAATTAGGGGAAACCAAAGCCGGTCCAAAAGGGCAGCTTGAAAAAAAGGTTTTTAGGCTGACAAGTGGGGCAGAATTTTTATCAGTATAGTTGTGACAATGCTGGATGGCAGGAATTTTGTGAATTCCTGGAGATTCCGGAAGGGTCCATCAGAAAAATGTGGGAAAAATTTGTGATTTCAAGCAAAGTTGGAGGTTTGTAGGGCATTGTGGGTAAGAAAATGGTGCGGGGTGCATGTGAAGCACACCACCCTGGACTCAAACAAATGTTCAGTTTTCAGATGTGTCTAGGACTCATAGATTTTTCTATTTGGCAGCATCCCAAAGTCCAAAAAGTACATCTCTCACCATTTCAAGTGGGACAATTTTGAGAGTTAGACATGCTCTCATAGCCCAAATGTATAACTAAAGCCCAAAATAACGAAATGTCCTCTTGCTTGCAGTGGGGTAAGATGTTTTAGTGTGTCGGGGTGTGCTGAAAGACTGTTACCCCCTTCAGTTGTGGTGGGGGCATAACCATGCCCATGCTGATTGGTAGCTACCACCCCACAATTTTGTTTTTTAATTTCCCTGGCATCTAGTATGCTGTCTGCCCCACAGGGAGGGATTGGGGATAACTGCCCCATCTGCCCACAAGTGGGCAAAACAACTTTGTCCCCATTTATTTGGGGTGGGGATATGGCCCGGAAAAGTCAGCATTGCGTCAATTCCTTACTCGCAAGTGAGGGTGGGCGATGCATCGTTTTTCTTTCCCGCAAGAGAATGATGCATAGATTTACCGCCTGGGCACCTTGGATCCACGCAGGTTAACGGTGAAATTGACACCCAGCAATGATGCATGAGAAATCTAGTTGCATCGTTGTTTGAAAACCAGGCTGTGTGGCTGTTGTGTCGTTATCAGCAGCTGCAAGCAGGTGTTGTGTCATTTCTCCAGCCGTGATGCATCGATTTCCCAGCCGCGATGCATGTGGGGCGTCAGTTTTTGCCGCAAAGTCGGTGGTGCATCATTTTTCAGCTGCGTTGCAGGTGGCGCATCGAAAAGTTCTCCGCAAATTGTTCTGTGCGTGGATTTCAGTCCTTGTTCGGCCAACTTCACCTTTCAAGGGCCCAGGGACTGGATAGGGAACCACTTGGCAGGGCAGGAGACTCAGCAGAGGAAGTCTTTGATGGCCCTGAGACTTCAAAACAGGAGGCAAGCTGAATCCAAGCCCTTGGAGATTCTTCACAAGTAGGATTATACACAAAGTCCAGTCTTTGTCCTCTTTCAGGCAGAAGTTGCAACTGCAGGACAACCCAGCAAAGCACAGTCACAGGCAAATGGGCACTACTCCTCCTCCATCTCTTCAGCTCTTCTTCTTGGCAGAGGTTCCTCTTGATTCCAGAAGTAATCTAATAATCTGGGGATTTGGGTCCACTACTTATACCCCTTTCTGTCTTGGAAGTAGGTAAAGTTCAATGGAAACTCTCTGTTGTTCAAAAGATCCTGTCTTGCCCAGACCTGGCTCCAGACTCACATCAGGGGTAGGAGGCTGCGTTGTGTGAGGGCATTGAGGTGTAATTGACTACTCCTCTTTCCACTGTAGCTCAGTTGGCCTATCAGGATATGCAGGCTACACCCCAGCTCCCTTTCTCTTACTGTCTAGAGGAGATTCACAAACAGCCCAACTGTCAGTCTGACCCAGACAGGAAATACAGAAGCAGACAGAATCACAGAATGGTTTAAACAAGAAAATGCAAAAAAACAACTTTACCAAAAGATTTATTTTGAAATTGTGAGTTCAGAGAGACCAAACTCCAAATTTCCATCTGCTCTCAAAGGTAAACTGCACTTAAAAGATACTTCAAGGCAGCCCTCATGTTAACCTATGAGAGAGATAGGTCTTGTCTAACAGGTAGGGACGTGGACTATCTGTAACAGCTTAGTACAGGGGGAATACTGTTTGTAATAGGACTTGTCTAAGTTATGGGAGTTGCATGTCTAAAACGTCTTGCCTCTCAGAGGTCAGTAAAGGGTAAAACCTGTCTGTAGAAGGCATTTTGCAACATAATGAGGGTTGCCTGGTTTGGGAGACTGACTTCTTTGTGAAAGTTCTTCAGAAAGTAATCACTCAGTATAATAGGTGTTTGACCATGAAATTGAGCTTGATTGTGGTAAAGTGGCCTCTTCCCAAAGTGCTCATGTCTGTGATGGCGGTCTGACCCCTCTGAGAAGAGCTCTGTTCAGGGCAAAAGCTATACATCGTAGACACTTGGACACATAATGGGGCTTTAGTGACCTCAGGAACTGGCATGTCCTTCAAGGACTCTTCTGAGGATCAAAACAGAATATATAATGGACAGATTTATCAAAATCTCAAGCAACGCAACACAGCAAGCCAATTTGCTGCACTGCTTTGCATGACAGAGCAAGAGCATAATGGCACCATATCTACTGTGATATGATGCATTCCTTCTCTTTCCCTCCACTGGTTCACTGAGTGACGCCTAGTACCAATGAAGGCACCATTGCACTATGGTGCAAAGGTGCCTGTATGATAGACAGGATTGATTTTGAGCAGGAAGGGGCGCCTTCCTGCACAAAACCAATCCCTTTTCTAGGTGTGCTGCAGATCATTAGATCTGGGATTGTGTCAAAATCCATGGGTGGATGCACGCAAATGCTCATGCTCCAAACATGGAACGCCTTTCCAATGCCTTTCAAATTGCTGCCTTGGAATGCCTTTCCAAGGCAGCGATTTGAGCTACTTTGCTTACCCTTGATTTACTAAGTCTTGCAAAGCCACACAAGGTCACTTTGGGTGGTTTAGTAAATCTTACTAAAGGGCTTACATTTCCTTGTGTCACCTTGCAAGACACACAGGGGTAATGCAAGCCCTTTGAAAAACTAGGTCCACATGTTTAGCCACATAATGGGCCTTTGTTTTAGTGATAAAAATGGTCTCTGTGATGAGTTCTGGTCAAAGTGAGGACTGTGTGTAGTAGGAGTCTCGCCACGTAATGGAACAGGGTTATAAGTCGACCACTATACAGTTTATTATCTAAGGTGCCTTGAGTGTCTAAATAGATTAAGCTTTAAATAAAATAGTATTCAGTACATAACACATTACAGTATAAAAGCATGTACCTAATTGGACACTATGGTGGTCATTATGAACATGGCGGGAAAGACCGCACCGCCGGCGGTGGTGGTAACTACCACCAACAGGCTGGCAGTCCAGACCGCCAAATAATGAAGCACATGAGAAAAAGCCAGCGTGAAAATCACTCACCGCCAGCATAGGAGTGCTGACATAGACGGAAGAGGCCACCTACAGGCCGACAGAAAGGCCCCATCCACCCAACAAATAATGAAGCACAATAATGCCATCAGTTTTGGTGCGGGAACCACTGCCACACAAAGCCTGGCAGAAACAAACCAAATAAAAGGAAACTCTCATCGTAGGCACACACAACACGCCGAAGCAGACATGGAGAGAGAATTGAAAATCATGGCAGTGCTGCTCCTTGCCATATACCTCCACGACCATGTCTGCCGACGAAGACCTTAAGTACCGCAAACTACTAAACAAGGGAAGAAAGGGCACAGTTACACACACACACACACCCCACCCACCCTGCAACATAACACTAACCCGTCACCCATCACACCATCACAAGCGATACACACCAGAACAAGAGATACTTACCCGACACAGGGTCAATACAACCTGCCCAAAGTACACACATGTGCACATCACACCCCCACAATGAAACAATGAACGACGTCTCCAGATTGATTCAACAGTAACACTGGGCACTCAAACTTTAATAATGAAATAAAAATGTAATGCCCAAATAAGGCCATTGGCCAGTCCAACTGTAAAAGGCTGAAGGGCCCAAATGGCCCGAACTTGACTCCCACATGTGCATGTTACTCCACCATAAAGGGACATCAATGGGGTAGTCAGGCACCTCAGGAACAGGGGCAGGGGGTGGCGGGGGTGGGGACTTACATCTGGGAAGGGGGAGCTTGGGCTTATGTTTGGGAGGTGGAAGGGGCTTGGGTTTGCTCTTGGAAGGTGGGGGAGCGGGCTTGGAACGGGGGGTGGCAGATGGACCTGGGCCAGCACGGGGCTTCTTGCTCACTGGGGAAGGGGCACGGGAATGGGAAGGGCGGACTGGGGTGGACTTCGACATGGAAGGAGTGGAGAGGACAAGGTGGTGGGCATGTTTAGGGACAAGATGGGGAGGGCCAGTGGGTTAGAAAGGTCAACACGGGACAGGAAAAGTTTTTAGGGACAGTTGGGGTGGACATGGAGGAAGGTGTGGGACTGGAGTTAGAGTGAGTACTTATAACTGGTGTAGGTGTGCTGGACATGGATGCAGGTGCCTGTACAGTATGTTGAGGTGTGGTGGATGTGTGTTGGGTGGGTGTCTGGGAACGATTGAGTGTTTTGAGAGGGGGGTGGACATAGTGGGACAAGACAGGCTGCCAGTGTCCATGGATGTTGTCTGGGTGTCTGCAGGTCTGGTGAGTGTGCTGCATGTGTCAGTCAATGTCATTCTGGTGAGTGCAGGTGTGGTGTCTGGGGTGAATGACTGGATGTTAGATGTTGTGGTGACTGTAGGAATGGGGCCAGCAGCAGTGACTGAGGGATGCAGTGCTTGTGGTCTGCATGTCGAGGTGACAAACAGGGAGGCGGGAGAGGTGGAAACAGTGGGGGAAGTGGCTGTTGACATGTGTGCTTTGGTATGTTGGCTGTGTGTATGCCTGTGTTGTGAAGTGTGGTGCTTGTGTTTCTGTGTGTGCTTCTTCTATATTGAGGTGTGTGCATGGCTGTCTGAACGTGTGCTTGGAGTGGGTGAAGGGAGTGGTGTGCTAGAAGGGGCAGAGGTGGATGGAGGGGAGACGGAAAGACCAGGGACACTGGCTGCCATCAAAGAGGAGGCCAGAGCCTGAAAAGATCTCTGTAGGTCAGACATGGCACCGTGAATGCCTTCCAGGTATGCACTGCATTGCTGCATCTGGGATGCTAGCCCCTGGATGACATTCACGATGGTTGTCTGCCCTACAGAGATGGTCCCCAGGAGGTCAATAGCCTCCTCCGTGAGGGCAGCAGGGCTGACTGGGGCAGGGGATGAGGTGCCCAGGGCAAAGGAGATGCCCAACCTTCTGGGTGAGCAGGCACGGGCAACTGGGTGGGGAGCAACTGGGAGGGTGGTGATGGTATGGGGGTGGCGGAAGATGACACAGAATGGGTGGGCTCACTAGCGTCCGCCACCGCCAGGGAGTTCCCATCGGAGGAGGTATCCGAGTCGCTACCTCCAGTGGTAGTAGCCTCCAACATGGTACTCCCCTTGCCCTCCAACCCACTGGTCCCCCTTGGCGTAGGTAGACTCTGCCTCCTTGGAACCGTGGGCCACTGCATTCCCACTCGCCAGTGCCACTGCTCCCTCGCCAGATGATGCTGATGTACACAGACAACACAAGAGTACAGGGGTGGGGAGACAAAACATGAGAGATATCTGTAAATAATTGAATGGATGTACAAACTTGGTGCACACACACTCCCACCCAGCTTACACACCTACACGCAGCACCTACAACTATAGTCATGCCTATGCTCCTGGCTAGTGGCCACAACCCTAGCATACAACTCTTCTCCCACATGACACAAGGACCCGATGAACTGAAGACTTGCCCCTAATCATCTCAGTGCCCATGGGGGCAGGACAGCTGGCAGACACCTGTCACAGTACCTGGCATTAGATAGCATACATACTACTGCACCCTCAGACATCCATCAAAGAGGCATGAAATGGTGTTAGTACTCACCCCCTTGTGCCTGCTGTACAACCTTCAAACACCCATCCAATTCTGGATATGCCACTGCCAGAATGCAGCACATTAGGGGGGTTAGGGCCCAACGGGCACCCTTTCCTTGTTGGGAAGACTTCCCTAGCTGGGCCTCTCAGGTCTTCCTGGCCCAGTGCCGCAGGTCCTCCCATTGCTTCCTGCAGTGGGTGCTCTGCCTATTGTAGACCCCTAGGGTCCTCACCTCCCTGGCGATGGCCTGCCAGAGTGCCCTCCTCTGATGGGCGCTGACCTGTAAGGGACACTCAGAAAAAAAACAGAGTTCAGGATCTGGCCATGTGATACCGCTGACTATACGCCCCCTATGGGACGGACACTTCACAAGATCATTTCACCACCTCACTCACGGTACTTTTCACACAATCTAAGTCTGTGTAGGTAAATAATGACCACACAAGCATACAGGCAACCGCCACATCACACACATCCATACACATCATCCGCCTACTCACCTGCACCTCTGGTCACCCATATAACTTGGCATACAGGGGTAGGACCCCATCCACCAGCTTCTCAAGCTCCTCTGTGGTGAAGGCTGGGGCCCTTTCCCCGTGACACATGCCATTTAAGTAACCAGAGTCAGGACACAGCAGCACATTCAGTGGAGGACTTCCATGTACGGGATCCATGAGTCAAGTGAACTTGGGATGATGACATGGCGTACGCCCCGCAGAGGTGTGCACCATCACTGCCGGTGGCGATCATGATAGGCCTTGGTTCCCCATTGACAATCATGTTAACCAATGAATGGGTGCACAGTGGTGAACTCCGCCTTCCGCCATAACAACAGCCGCCAGCGGAATGAGGTCACTTCCACTGCTACATATCTGGATGGCAGGAGGTTGCCATTTTGTTAGCACAATGGTGATATTTCCTGGTCATGGGCCCCATTCAGGCCTTATGGACCCTAGTCCTTAGTCGCATGCCCACATGAGTGTTTGCTCCCCACTACAGTCCAGACGAATCACTTCATACATGTCCCTACAGTTGTACATCATACATCGCTTGTGTGTGTAAGCTACGTATTGTACAGCAGTTATTTATACACAACATGTTGTTCATATGTATAGGTGTCCCTCACATGTGTTCTCTCCTCCCACTAGGTACAGACCCATGTGGCGAGGGAAGGCCCCGTCTGTGTACAGACCTCTGGTTGATTTGGAGACCATGGTGGAATGTCACATCACTGTCAAATACAGACTCAATCGTACAACAATCCATGAGCTATGTGCATTACTGGATCCAGTAGAGACTGGCTAATCGGAATCAGCATGCCATCCCTACTGAAGTGCAAGTGCTCTCTGTACTCCATTTCTTGGCCACTGGCTCATTTCAGGTGACAGTGGGCATGGGTGCAGGGGTCTCACAGCCAATGTTTAGCTTCATCCTGTCCAAGTTCCTGGTTGCATTTGTAGTACATCTACAGACATATGTAAAGTTTCCCTAAAGGGCCGAACTTCCTGCCATCAAGTCAGACTTTTATGCCTTTGCTAACGTTCACCATGTGATAGGCGCCATTGATGGCACCCACATAGCTCTCATCCCCCCAAGATTAAATGAACAGGTGTACAGAAACAGGAAGAATTTCCACTCAATGAACATACAATTGGTGTGTACTACAGACCAGTACATATCACATGTGAATGCCATGTTTCCAGGATCAGTCCATGATTCATTTGTCCTCAGAAACAGCAGTGTACCACACATGATGGATCAACTACAAGGGGACAGAGGATGGCTCATAGGTGAGTGTGTATGACACTTGATCTGTACATAGCTGACAGACAGGCTGTCTGCAAGTGTTGGCAGGTTTTTACAGTCCTGTTTCAAACACTTTTAGAGGTGATTCTGGCTATCCCAACATGCAATGGCTCCTGACACCTGTGAGAAACCCCAGGACAGAGGCAGAGAGGAATTACAATGAGGCCCATGGACGTACTACTAGGAGGGTGATAGAGTGCACTATAGGTCTCCTGAAGGCTAGATTCCGTTGCTTCCATCTCTCTGGGGGTTCCCGATGCTATGGCCCTGAGAAGGTGTGTAGAATAATGGTGGCCTGCTGCATGCTGCACAGCGTGGCTGTGATGAAAGCTATCCCCCTACTGGAGGAGGAGGGTGCTGTATATCCAGACCTGCTTCCTCTGAGAGGGGATGAGAGGGATGGTGAGGATGATGAGGGGGAAGATGTCCACTCCAGACACTAGCTGATCAACTATACTAGTGACTATGAGGTACTTTTCACTGATGATGGTGTCTGCAATGTATAATGTCTGTCTGACTTATTCACTATGGGGATGTGGGGTCTGTAGTCATTGACACTGTTACCTGAAGAATAAGGTGCCATGTGCAATGAAAACAAAGATGGTGTACATTTCTGTTGACTCCATACAATGTTGTGCATGGGGTGCCATTCCTACAATAAAGGTCTGATTATAGAATTTACTGGCAAATGCATTCACATTTATAATTGATTCATGACAGGGGACATATGAATTGGTGTCCATTTGTTTTATTTGGTGCCCTAAATGCATTGTTGCGCCTTACAGAGATGGGGTGTGGGCTAATGGTGGATGTCCATAATAGGTACATGGGCTCAGCGTTTGGTTGCAGTGGGTATAGGTCCTTGTGTCCCTTGCAAGTTGTTATGTTGCTATTGGTGGGTGAGGATGGTGGCACAGTGGCACACTTGGGAGACAGTCCATATCAGAGTCACTTCTTAGTGGAGGCCTTGGCATTGGCAGGTGTTCCAGTGCCATATCTGTCTCTGAGGGGCCGTTTGAGGTATCTGGCGCTAGACTGCATGGGTAGGGGTGCTGGTCTCCTGTGTGTCCTTTGCCAGAGTCACAAGTCCAGTTGCTACTGCTGATCTTGATAGCTGGTTTGTGTCCTGGGCAATGGTAGGGGCTTCCTGGTTTGTGGGGGTCTCTGGGTTAGGTAGTGGTGCTGCAGCACCCCTGCTATAGTGACCATGGTGGCATTCAGTTGTTTCCACTGCTCCATGGTCTCTTGATGTTGGGCTATCTGCAGCCTTTGACTCTGTTCCAGGGTGGCCAGGATCTGGCGCATCTTGTCTTGTGTATGGTGGTATGCTCACAGGACCTCAGAGATCACCTCCTGGCATGCAGCATCCATTCTTTGGCCTCCCTCCTGGCCACTGATACCTTCCCACTGGGCCTAGCCCCCTGTGCATGTGTCTCCTGCACAGGTCTGGCAGTACCGCTTGTACTGGGGCCATCGTCATCCTGCCCGTTAGTAGGTGGAGACTCTGACCTGTGTACTTGTGTTCCACCAGTCTTTGGCCTGGAGACACTGGTGTAGGGTCGTTTGGCCAGAGCTGTTGTTGGTGGCTGAGTGGTAGGGGTGCCAGTGGTGTCCTGGGTGGGGCTGATGGATGGTGACAGTCCAGGAGTGTGTGTCGGGCCAGGGTATTCCTCACTGTCCACACTTCCCTCTCCAGTGTCCTGTGTGGGGCCTCTGTCTCCATGTGGGGTGCTGGCACTCCTTGCCCTTTCCGCAATGTAGTGCCTGGATGCCATGGACCTCACCTTCATGTGCAGCTAGTTTAATCTCTTGCTGATGTCGTCCCTCGTGCGTGGATGGTTCCCACTGAGTTGACCCTGTTGACAATTGTCTGCCATAACTCCATCTTCCTGGCGATGGGTGTGTGCTGGACCTGTGCCCTGAAGATTTGCAGCTAGACCTTGAGTATTTCATCCACATTTGTTCTTAGCTCCCTATCTGTGAAGTGTGAGTGCTTTGGGGGTACCATGGTGTGTGTTGTGGGGGGGGGGGGGGTGTTGTGTGGATATTGGTGAAGGTGCTGTTGTGTGGTTGGGTGTGTGACTTGTGTGATGGTGCGGTCTGTGTATGCGTGTTGTGTTGTCAGTCTCAGTTGTCCTATTGGTGATACAAAGGATTGTGGTGTGTGTATGTAAGTGTTTTATGGTGTTGTGGATGTGTGTCAGATGTGTGGGTTTCAAACTTGCCAATGTGTACATTTCTTGCTGTTGGGTCCACTTGCTGGCCGCGGCAGTCAGTACCGCTAATGGCCGTCCACCATCCACTAACCGTTGCGGTTATTTGTGCATCATCATTTCGGGGATAGGGGATTTGTCTGGTGGTGGTGGCAGGGTGGGATGTGCAACCTTTCTGCCATCAAGGTCCCTGGCGGTGGCTGGAGGTAGCAGAATTTTTGGTGGTTTCTGTTTTTGCCATCATTATATGGTGGGTTTCTGTTCACCACCAATGGCGGTCTTCTGTTCACCACCATGTTCATAATGAGGGCCTATGTATATGTGTTTATTTGCAGGTACTATACATTTATTTTATTTAAAAATGATGAGCTCCTTAGAACATATCAAAGCCTAAAAATGACGTAAATATACTATCTACTTTTGCACTCTCCTCTCTTCCAGCTATACACTTAGTACACCATCTTACCTATGGTCTCAAATGTTAGAACTTGACATCACTTTGTTTAATTGAATCTCCATGTCATTACTCAATGATCATTAGGCTGACACTATTGTTAGCATTCTTTTTATGGACATCTTTCTTCTACATACTCTACCACCTCCCATATACTCAGTTTTTGAAATAAGAATTAAAAAAACCTCTCACACATGTGGCACTTAAAAATTCAACATGACTTAAAAACCTTACACAACACAACACCTCTCACTTCTATTTCCAGTAACTTGCAGTTGACAACTCCAGCTCCAAAGAATAATGTTTTACATCTTCAAAGGTGTAATATTAGTGGCATATATTCTACCTGCCATGCTTTACCTTTTGAGAGGAGTGAAATGGACACATCATGGTTCCCTGCTTCCCTGTGAATCAAGCAGACCACTAAGATGGTCAAGCCTGTCCCAAAGGGACGAAGGGATTAAGGGCCGTATTTATACTCTGGTTGCGCCGAATTTGCGTCGTTTTTTTCGACGCAAATTCGACACTAAACTAACGCCAACTAACGCCATATTTATACTATGGCGTTAGACGCTTCGGGCGCCAAAGTGCCCGGAGTGTGCGTCATTTTTTAGCGTGAACCCCTTCCTTGCGTTAATGATATGCAAGGGAGGCGTTCCCGTCTTAAAAAATGACTCCCAGGCCTTTACGTGGTATTTATACTCCCGGGCAAAAATGACGCCCGGGAGTGGGCGTGGCCAAAAACGGCGCATTTGCGCCGCTTTTTAACGCCTGGGTCAGGCATGGCGTTAAGGGACAAGTGGGCTCAAAATGAGCCCAGAGTGCCCTCCCCTGCCCCCAGGGACCCCCCCTGCCACCCTTGCCCACCCCAGGAGGACACCCAAGGATGGAGGGACCCATCCCATGGACATTAAGGTAAGTTCAGGTAAGTATTTTTTTTTTTTTTTGTGGCATAGGGGGGCCTGATTTGTGCCCCCCTACATGCCACTATGCCCAATGACCATGCCCAGGGGACAGAAGTCCCCTGGGCATGGCCATTGGGCAAGGGGGCATGACTCCTATCTTTACAATGATAGGAGTCATGTTGATTGGGGATGGGCGTCGTTAAAAAATGGCGCAAGTCGGGTTAAGACGATTTTTTCGACGCAACCTGACTTGCCCCATTTTAAGACGCCCTAACGTCATTTTCCCCCTACACCGGCGCTGTCTGGTGTACGTGGTTTTTTTCCACGCACACCAGGCAGCGCCGGTCTGCTTGCGCCGGCTAACGCCATTCCATAAATACGGCGCCCGCATGGCGCTTCAGAATGGCGTTAGACGGCGCTAAATTTTTTGACGCTAAACTGCGTTAGCGCAGTTTAGCGTCAAAAAGTATAAATATGGGCCTAAATTTGAACAAGCAGGTACCACCCTCCCACCTGACGACATCAGGGTTCTTTATCCAGCTTCTAGAAAACATATGACATAACTTTAAAGCTAAATCATTCAGAAATATGGGGTTCATAACACTGTGGCCCACCTCTGTATACCTAATGTACCTTCCTCCTAGCTTCTTAGGTACTAATTTTGGATGCATTCGTTATTCGCTCTATAAATGGAAAAGAACTCAACAATGTTAATTCACAAGTCTTTACAGGAAACATGCTTCAATATGTGTGAGTAAGCGAAGAATCACCTTACGCCTACCTAGATGATCTAGGTTCTGGATTCTAGGAGGCTGAATACTGTCTTAACAACTGGCCGTTTGAAAATAGTGTCACAAGATCTAAAAATAGCAACATACCAATAGTAGTTTTAAATCAAGTTCATCTCTGGGTATATATCAGAGTTCAATAGTCCATCATACTTAATACGATGCAGATTTTAAATCACAGTTCATTAGCTGATATTATCAATAATCATCAGTTTACAGAATTATAATATGTCACTCATTGTGAAACCAATGTCTGTCCGTTCACCAGCTCTGAAATAATTTTTATTTTCCTTTTTGCTCAGAAAACATACAAAAAAAGGTTCAATTCACCAGTTTCATCCATAAGGAAAACTATCAGATACGTCTCTTTTCTGCTTAATCTCAAGTTGAAATAATGTTGCCAGATAGAAGAGATTGCCAGTGAAATGTGTTGTTCCTTTTGTTTTGCAGGTCACAGAGAAGACAACAAACAAGTATGTAAAAGAATAAGGAACCCAATGAACCTGACGCCAGAGAACGCACCCTTTGCAATTAGGAGGGACGGAGAATACTGAGTGCTCGGGATGAGAAGGAAGCGTGAAGCAGAGGTTGTTGACAGGAGCAGCAACAAACACCAACACAGACGACAACAGAGGGCACAGGTAAGTCCAGTGGAACACACACAGATGATGAGCAAACATTCCAGTGGAGTGCATAGACTTAAAGGCTATGCTCTCCATTCCTTAAAAAGACATCAGGCCAGGGACACCGTGCAGGTTGCGGGCCCGACACAACCTTGTAAAGTGATTTTTGGTATTATTTTATGCAACCTGCAATACAAACACATACATTTTATAAACGTTTTATCGGCCTATAAATTGATAGCATCATACAGCATTATTCAAGTTAAACACTTTATAACTGCACTGTACATGTTTTATTATCCCAATATATCAATATGTACATTTTCAACAGTGAGACAAATATAAACTCCATCCCTTTACCTGTAAAATATGTTCTGCAGCATTTCCTAGACAACCAAAATGCAGCTTCTTACGGATATACCATTAGTTCAAAAGTTCAAGAACTATATTCTGCACTACAGTTATTACAAATCTTTCTATTGGAAGTACACATGCTCTGTTATAAAGTGCAAACTAATAACATGCAGCAGTACACTGTAGACTCCGCCCAAGAATACATTTCCCAAAAATATCATTGGCTGTCAACCTAAACTAATACTTGAATACACTAACAGCAACTAATCACAAACTTTACTCTGCTTTCTTTCAGAATCATCTTCAAACTCTATGTTCTTTCTGGAAATGTATCATTATGCAATTATCATTATCTGTGTCCTGCTCTAGCATATCAGCACCCTGGTGCTAGTGTGGATTATGGGTCACAGCTTTGTCTTTTGGTCTAGAGAGTATGCCAAAAGGGACATTGACATGAATCTTGGGCTTCCCTAGTGAACACAAAGGTATAAAATGGCATCAACTTCTGCTTGATAGCATTTCAGACTGTGAGCACCCAGACCTCATGACTGTGTACTGTGATGGTAATGCTATGGGCACAATCAATGGAGTAGCATTCAAAATTCACCTGAAGGATTCCGCTCTTGCTTCACACTGCCTTTGCATATTTCAACATGTGTTATATGTCAACAGAATAAATGGCAGTGGACAAGTTCATTATGTCCAAAGATTGAGAAATCTCAGAAAAATGTCAACAAAGTAATTTTGGCATTCCTCCTTGACTATGGGATAGGCTCTCTATACCACAATAACATCTGCTCCAACATGCCTGCAGCGTATCGCAAGGAAGGTGTTAGTTTAAAAGAACAAGAGAACAGGATCTTTCTTACCAACAACAAGGAATATACCCAGTGTACCTTTAGGTCTCAACAAAAAACAATATAGAAGCAGCAGTTTTTTCAGAGCCACCTACCGCTATAGTCACAGAATCACTTCTGTTTCTACTGCAGTACATCTGAGGTACCTCACCAGGTAAATAACTGTGTTTGATAGGCATTTAACTGGTATCATTTTAGTAACATGGTACAAATGTAACATTCTAAAAAACATTGTGTGTGTAGGGGTTATGTATGAATATGGGTTGTTTGTGTGTATCAGTTTTTTGTGAGTGTGCGATTCTGCATGTGGTGGTGTAGTTCCTTATACAGCAGTTGGGTATGTATGTGATGTGTGTGTGTGTCGGATGAGTATGTGTTTGTGTGAATTGTGTGTGTGAGTTGTGTGTGTGTGTTCTGTGTGTGAGTGTGGGAGTAGGTGTCTGTGCTTCAATCTAGGCATGTGTTGTTCTGTGATAGGGGCTGTGTATGCTTTGTGTATGTGTTAGACTGGGTCTGTGTATGTAGATTGCATGTGAGTTGTGTCTCTGGGTATTGAAGTATGTATGTGTGTGATTTTGTATGAAATTGTGTGTGTGTGTAGTTGTGTATGTGTTGTATGAGTAGAAGTGGGAGGATGCTTGTGTAAATGTGTGAGCAGGTATGTGTGTGTATGTATGTAGGGTTTGAATATGTTGAATGAGTGGGCACGTATGATTGTGTGTGCAGGAAAGTGTGTGTAGCTGTGTGTGCAACAATTATGCATGTGTGTGTTCTATGTGTGTGCCAGGGTGTGTTTTTATTGTGTGTGTGTGTTTGTGTCTGCTGCATGTTTTGTATGTGTAGAACTGTCTGTGGGTTTGTGGTACTTTGTTCAGAGGTTGGTGTGAGTAGTTCTGTGTGTAGGAGTTATGAATGTGAGTGTGTATGTGTGCTTTGGTGTGTGTGTCTGTGTTTAGTTCTGTGCGCAGCTGTTGTATATGTTTGGATGTTGTGTGTGTTTGTTAGTTATGTACATGCATTGTTTATGTGGGTTTGTGGGTGTGTGTGCTTCTCTTTGGGGTGTGTGTGTAGTTGTGTATTTGTATGTGTTGTGTGTGTGTCAGGGTGCGTATATGTATTTGTTTTTCATGTGTGCATGATGTGTCTGTGGGTGTGAAAGTGTGTGGTTCTGTGTGTAGAGGTGTGTATGCCTAGTTGTATGCGTTGTGTTGTGTGAGTGGGAGTGGGAGTGTGCATGTGTGTGTGGTTCTGTGTGCAGGGGTGTAAGAGTGTATAGTTGTATGTGTAGGGGTTATTTGTGTGATTGTTGTGTGGGTGTGTGTTGTGTAAGCAGGAGTGTGGTTGTATATGCAGGTGTGGGTGTATGTGTCTGCGCAGTTGGAGGAAGGGGTGTGTCCTGTGTGTGTGTCAGTGTGGGTATGTGTTGAGAGTGTGGGTGTGTGTGTGTTTGTAGTTCTATGTGCAGGGATGTGTGTGTGGCTGTGTAGGGGGTTATGCATGTATCATGTGTATGTGAATCGTTTACAATGTGTGTGATAATGGGAGTGTCTTTCTGGATGTGGGTGTTGATTTGGGTATAGGGTGCACATGTCTATGTGTCTGGTGTGTGTCTGATATGTTTGTGTGTGCATGTATGAAAGTGTTTGTATGGTTGTGTATGTGTTATGTGTGTGTGTTTTGTTTGTGTGTTCTGTGTTTGGTTGTGGGAGTGTGTATGTATGCAGTTCTGTGTGTGGCTATGTATGTGTTGTGTGTGGAAGGGTTGTGTATGTGTATATGTTCTCTATTTGTATCAGGGTATGTGTATTTTGTGTGTGTGTGTTGTGTAAGCAGAGCTACTAAAAATGTGTATGCTTTTGTGCATTAGTATCTGGGATCTACATTACTGCTGCTGAGCTTCAAGAGCCACTCTGGACGCCACAGTGGTACCACAGATTTTCAACCTCACCCCACGATGGGTTCTCTGTCACCTCTCCCCACTACATCCATGGGGTCAAGGTACCCTTACACTGCCCCTTCACAATTATTTTCTAAGACACAGGGACCGAGTCCCTGAGTCCTAAAATAACAGCTACAAGATTTGAAACCAGTTTGTCCTCGTGGCACCAGGGTACTCTGTGGTAGTTCCACAGAAGTACTGCATTACTATATATACATACATTTTGGACCTTAATTACTCAAAACTACTAAAGAGATTTAAGGCCTCAGTTATAAGTTGGTGGATGTAGTTTATGCAGTCAGGGTTACAGTTCAAAATAATCCATCGCATTGATAAAGTAACCACTAGCTAAATTTAGAAATGACAGCCAAGCAGGCTGTAATTTCTTGTGCATTGGCACTAACCATCATCACAGCCGTAATTGTCAATGCTTTCTCAAGTTTAAAGCTCTGCTTTATCAACATGACAGTCCTGAAGCAGGATTTTGTTTTTGAAAGTAAAGGAAAATGCCCCTCTTTCCTTAGGAGTTATCTCCCATAGCAAAGGGTGGCATTAGACAGTATTCACTGTTCTTTACTACCATGATTTTCCTGATGGTGACGGACATTGAAAATTGACCTGTATGTCCACCCAGCTAAAATAGGTTGTCAGACATAGAGGTCAACCTCTGATGGCCCTCATTTCATTGGCCCATGGGAGGGGTGTAATTATAGCTGAGATTAAGTGTCTCTGCTATGACTAAACCAATGGTTCGCCTGCATGTAAATCAGGTGACCAGAGCATTATTTTGGCAGTAAGGATACTCCAATGCTGTTGCAACCGAGTATTCTAATGACTTACATATAAATCAGCCCCTTACACTGTACCACAAAAAGCATACTTTCTAGATCACGATCAAAGTTTCAGCAAAATTAGTTGTTATTCGAATCAGTCATTTTGCTATATCGCTGTTCAATTTTCCTATGGAAAATTGCATCAGGAAAGCGATTTTTGGTTCATCACTTTTTCTAGGCCAAGCTTTTTTTTGGAAAATGCTGTGAAGGTTTGTCAAATGGCATAATAAGTTATTAGCAAACCAAAAAAACTAACATTTCCAGTGTGTACCCGGTTCCAGTGTGCACCTTGTCCTAACTGGTGATGGCCACTGTGTAATACATACATATAAATATATATATATATATATATATATATATATATATATATATATATATATATATATATATATATATATATATATATATATATATATAATTATTATTTTTTTCTTCAAAAAACAAAGCGCAGCACTCCAAAAGACTTCATATAATTCTTTAATGTATTCCAAAACAATCAATCCATAATCACCACCAACACGTTTCGACTATCACAGTCTTGATTACGGTAAGTAAGTGCATCTTTTGTTTTACCTATATTTATGCTCCCACCCTCTGTCATTATCCAGCATTCTGGGAGAGGTAGTGCAAATCAAACATAGTCACAGTGTAAATTAAAAACACATCTAACAAACTACCATCAAAATGTCAAATATATTTTAACAGACACTGCTGATCCCTTTCTCTATTTCTACTGTTTCTACATTATTTTTACATTTGCAAAGCTGTGTATTCCAGATACATATCTACACCAGCTCTTCCCATAAGTGTGGCTATTTCAAGCTCCTATACTTGATCTATCCACCATGAGTATATTGAAGTCCATGTGTTCAGCTACTTCTAGTACCAGGGTGGGTAGGTGGATCCCCCCTCACCACTGGCCTAAGTGTACTTTATCTTGGCTTCTCGTCTGTCCCTTTTATTGACTTTTTCCCAATATGCCTGCTTCACTGGGCTTACTACATATATACTTGTCCTTTCTTGTACATTTGCCTAGTGATGGGATATACTCTCTCCTGTCCTAGGTGATCCCTATGAGACCAGTACATGAGCCTGAGGTCACAGCCCTATGGATTGATCTAAGTATCAAGTTTCACAACTACGATCGTTGTAGTTTGTTTGCGACCA
Organism: Pleurodeles waltl; assembly: GCF_031143425.1. Taxonomy (NCBI): domain Eukaryota; kingdom Metazoa; phylum Chordata; class Amphibia; order Caudata; family Salamandridae; genus Pleurodeles; species Pleurodeles waltl. The sequence goes on from NC_090444.1 coordinate 1,139,960,999, forward strand.
CTGATAATATTGATTTTTCTATATTAAATGTTGCTCGCATCTATTGTAGTAAGGGATATAGTATTACAGGCCTCCCCCTTGTAGTCAGCATTATAGTATAGTCTGGTCCTAAATCCTCTGGAGAACTGTCCATTATTCTAATCTACTGTGGAATGTCTCCAGTGTCCCAATCTTACCACATATTCACTTCCAAGATCCCTTTGCCAAGACCTATAAAGATTGTACACCTTAGGGAATCATGCACCTTTCCTATTTTGACATGACATTAGTACCTACTATCCAAATACAAATTCCTTCTGTCACATCTCCCATAGCAAGTATATGAATCACCATCATTGTTCTGTATGCTAATCTTAATATAAATGTCTTTGGACTTGGATATTGCACAGTTACACCCTATCTTTAGTCATGACGCTTGTGTCAGTGCCTACTCATACACTTTCTATAGATGACTCTTGTCTTATCCAGGTGACTGGTTGACACCTGTTCGGTATAAGTCAATAAGGACGCTCAATGAAGGACCACACGCCAATTATAAATACAATTTAGCTTTACTAGAATTGCAGGTAAAATGTAGGCATTTAGCACATTGACAATAGTAGAATAAGAATAGCAATGAAAAGCATCTATCTACATATATAAGTACACTACAAGGAGCATCTTTGTATATATATATATATATATAAGCAAAGAGTTCATTGACAGATATAAGTTTTGATTAACTGTATACTAAAATGCATCACACTACGATCTTCAGGAAGCAGAATATAAATGAGTTGAATACTTCAGATAAGCTTTGATTTACTGCACACCAAAATACATGTTTCAATTACTGCAGCAGGCTCTCACTACGATGTTCAGGAGGCAAAATATAAACAAACTGAATACTTCAGATAAGCTTTGATTTACTGCACACCAAAATGCATGTTTCAGTTATTGTAGCAGTTCACACTAAGAGGTTTAGAAAGCAAAATATAAACGAGCTGAATACTTCAGGTTATAAACACAGTGCAAGCATAAATAATCAGTCATAATAATAGAGCAGAGAAACAAAGGCCTTTCATCCCTGTGTGGAAACTTAACTTAGTCCACGACATGTTGGGAAGCCCTCTACCGCCTGCTTGGATCTCGCTCCCCCTCAAGCACCATGAGCAAACAGGGAGGCAGCACTGGGCCATGGCAGCTTCCACAATTCCATCTGCGAGCTTCCAAATCCCTCACCCACAGTTCAGTGCTTAAATAACTCGAAGCTTGGATTCTATCTCATTCTGGCATTTTCTAGCTATGTTATCAGTACGTGGCTGCTCTGCCCTTCTCCAGCCTTTGTTTTCATTCCATCTTCTCCCTGTACTCTTGTTCTCAAGGTTGAGACGGAGTCTTCTACACAAACAAGCTTGAAAATAATATCATGAACTTTTCCACAATGTTTGGGAGGGGGTTTCAACAGGCATTACACTCATGTACACTGCTCAAGCTAATTAACCCTTGGCGTTACAATGTCTTCCGCATCTTTCCCTATACTGAACAACTGTGCATTTTCTTTTCTCCATTCAATCCGTACAGTGTCTTGGTCTTGAGTCTAATAATCATTTTTTACTCCAATCATCTTAGTTTAAGTATCCTGTCACCTCCTCTTTCATGTTTCTTTAGCCAGGCTATGCCATAGTATCACATGTGTAGCCACTCTGCTCCATCATGACATTATAGATGCTTGGTTAAGGTGTAATTCATATCTCCATTTTGTACTGCCCTTATATGTTTCAGTATCTGTTTTTTCAGGGAGCAGATTATACTTCCCACACACCTTAGCCCACATTGGCACTCTAAGGCATATACAACAAATGAGGTATTGCATGTTCTCTTGTCCTCTATTGGTATATTTCTTCCTTTATAATCCATATACTCCTTCTTGTTGATGCCAATCTGGTATGCCTTGCACTTATTACATTGCATAAATCCTTTATTCCTTTGTTGTAACCAATTCGCTTGTGTTGTCATCTCAAAGTGGCTTTTTACTAGATGAACTTTCAAATAGGGTGCTCTCCTATAGGTCACATCTGGTTGCAACGCTAAAACTAGGCCAATGTATGGATCCTTCTTTATCACAGTCCAATATTTATTTAAAATATTGAGCACTTAATGATTCTCTTTGCTAAGTTAATCTAACAGTAGCATCATCCCCCTCTTTGGATGAATTTGGATTGTTCATGAGTAGCTGTCTGCGTGTGATGGATCTTGCTCTATCCTCTCCTTGTTTCACTTCCCGATATTTGTATCCTCTGTTGAGGAATCTATGTTTTGTTTCCATTTCATTCTCATTAGAACAGTTTCTCTTCATCATAATGAACTCCCCATAGGGTATACTTTTCTTTAATGATGTTGGATGAAAACTAGATCCGTGTAATAAACTATTAGTTGCAGTGGATTTACGGTATAGAGTTGTCTGTATTGTGCTCTCCTCAACATACACTGTCACATCCAGAAATTCTATGAATGTCCTGCTCATTTTGTATGTAAACTGTAGGCCCACATTGTTCACATTTAGGCCCTCATTACAACATTGGTGGTAAAAGCTGCTTACCGTCGTGCAGAAGACCGCCAACACACCGCCGCGGCCACGGAATTCCGCCACAGCTATTATGACCCACATGTCGGAATCTGCCAAAATTCAGACACCCACACAAGTCCGCCACACCAAAGGTGATTGATAAACTGGCAAAAACAAATCCTCCACCGTCACGCCAACAGAAATACGCCCACACTATCAAGACACACAAATTCAACCGTGGTATTCCATTGGTGGTACACACCGCCGCGCTCAAAATACACACACTCTTACAAAACACAGCTACATTGGACAATTCAAAATACACACACCTGATACACATACACACACCACTCCCACACACTCAATACAATATAAAACACACACCCACATCACCCACAAACCCCCACGACAAAAAATTCCGAAAGAAGGCCAGAGAGAGAGCACCAGCAAGAACAACAGCATCCACAGGCACACAACACCATCACCCACAGAACTTCCACGCACCTCATACAACACACCACTACGTATAACCCCACATCTCACCACACACTCCCCCCACATATCACCTACACCACCCCATGGCACCGCAAAGACACCCCAGGTTCTCGGAGGAGGAGCTCAGGGTCATGGTGGAGGAAATCGTCCGGGTAGAGCCACAGCTATTCGGAGCACAGGTGCAGCACACCTCAATTGCAAAGAAGATGGAGCTATGGCGAAGAATAGTGGACAGGGTCAACGCAGTGGGACAGCACCCAAGAAATCGGGAGGACATCAGGAAGCAGTGGAACCACCTACGGGGAAGGTGCGTTCCGTGGTCTCAAGACACCACCTGGCAGTTCAGAGGACTGGCGGCGGACCCCCACCTCCTCCCCCACAACTAACAACATGGGAGGAGAAGGTCTTGGCAATTCTGCATCCCGAGGGCCTCGCAGGAGTAGCTAGAGGAATGGACTCTGGTAAGACAAATCTTAACTATTACAACCCCCACCCTACCTGCATGCTATCAAATACCCCCACCCTCACCCCCATCACTCCTCACATATGTCCCAACATCACAAACCACCCATCCTAACACCAAGCCCTGCATGCAACAACAAAGCATGGACACCCATCACCAAAGCATGCCCACTGCATATACCCATACAACCCCCTAAACCATCCTCACACAAGGTCCCACACAGGAATGCAAACACTGGGGTACACAGTCGCCCACCCATTGCACACCATGACACACACAGATGTAATAACCATCCTTTTATACCACTGCAGGACCCCTACCCAACATCACTGGACAGGAGGGTCCACACATGTCCACCCCTCCAACAGAAGAGGCCCACAGTGATGACAGCACTTCTTTCCAATAGGATCTAGATGACCAGCCCGGCCCATCGGGGACCACGGGACAGTCGGATCCCATCACACAGTCACAGGCCACTACAGAGCTTCCACTCTCTGGAAACACCAGCACAGCACCCACCCAGCGGGCCCATACCTCTGTCCCCAGGACACTTCAATCAGCAGTGTGTCCACCACTACAGGGAACCCAGGATAACCCACCACCCCAACAACAACAGGGACCTGGGAGCAGTGGTAGTGGGCACACGGTCCAGGGGACGGAGGCCCAGGAACACAGGGGAACTGAGAGGGCTGCTGTCCGACAGGGGGCGGACAGGCCAAGGGAACCCACTCTCCATGTGGTCCTCTCATCCATCATGGGAGCATACCACCACTCCCAGGAGACGATGGCAACGGTCCTGGCCAAGTTTCAGAAGACCCAGCGCCTGCAGGAGGAACAGTATTTGGTCTTCAGGAAAGAACTCAGAACCATCAGCTCCACCCTAGGCACCATCGTAGGGGTGCTGAAGGAAGTACTCAACACCAGGAGGGATACTGTGGCACTACAAGGGGCCCCTGACACTAGCATGGACGATGAACTGCCCACCACCTCCGCCGGCGCTAGTGGACAGGAGGCACTGCCACAGGACCACCACACCAGCACTCCACCCCCTGCAGAAGGAGAACCACCCCACAAATGGTCCCTGAGATCCAGGACAAAGACAGAGCACGATGCCAAGACCCCCGCCAAGAAATGAGACCACCCTGATTGTCATCCTACTGTCCCACTTTGTCACCCTGTCCATACTTAAACTGCCCCAGCTCCACTTCCTATGCCCATTTGGGCAATGCACCTGTGAGACTAATAGACTGGACTCTGCCATGGACATTCCTCCGCCATCACCCTTCACTATTTCACTACCCCCCTCCAATATTGAGCACTTAAATAAACACCCTTAAACCACAAAACAATCTGGAGTCTGTCTGTGATTTCGAAATAGTGTATTACCAATTACAGTGACAAAATGCTCTTTCAAGTTTAATGTCAACATACCTATGTCACACAGCTCTAGTCCATGAGGAATCTAAGCAGATGTCACACAGTGGGACCCACATCTGTGAAATCGTAAGGGAAAGTGACAACTCAGTGACCATACACTGGGTGAAAAAGACACACAGTAGAGAGGTAGTAGTGTTAAAGTACATGTAGTAGGTAGGTCTGTACTCTTACCTGTGTCTCACTGGAAATATTGCTGGATCACCGAGTCCCTGTTGTGCATGTCTTCTTCCCCTGCTTCCTCGTCTTCACTGTCCACAGAGTCCACAGCTGCAACAACACCGCCATCTGGACCATCCTCCTGCAGAAAAGGCACCTGTTGTCGCAAAGCCAAGTTATGAAGCATACAGCAGGCCACGATGATCTGGCACACCTTCTTTGGTGAGTAGAATAGGGATCCACCTGTCATATGGAGGCATTGAACCTGGCCTTCAGGAGGCCAAAGGTCCGCTCGATCACCCTCCTAGTTCGCCCATGGGCCTCATTGTAGCGTTCCTTTGCCCTTGTCCTGGGATTCCTCACTGGGGTCAGTAGCCATGACAGGTTGGGGTAACCAGAGACACCTGCAAATGGTGAGGGACAACTGTTAGACACGCACTAACCTGTAGGAATATCCCCAGATCCAGACAACCATTCCCACTGACTTGCTTCCAGGTTTTCACCTAATAGCCACACACGGTGCCTCTGGAGTTGACCCATCACATAAGGGATGCTGCTATTCCGCAGGATGTAGGCGTCATGCACTGAGTCAGGGAACTTGGCATTCACATGGGAGATGTACTGGTCTGCCAAACATACCATCTGTACATTCATAGACTGATAACTCTTCCGGTTTCTGTACACCTGTTCACTCCTGCGGGGGGGACCAAAGCCACATGAGTCCCATCAATGGCACCTATGATGTTGGGGATGTGTCCCAGGCCATAGAAGTCACCTTTCACTGTAGGCAAGTCCTCCACCTGAGGGAAAACGATGTAGCTCTGCATGTGTTTCAGAAGGGCAGACAACACTCTGGACAATACGTTTGAAAACATAGGCTGGGACATCCCTGATGCTATGGCCACTGTTGTTTGAAATGACCCACTTGCAAGGAAATGGAGCACTGACAGCATCTGCACTTGAGGGGGGAATTCCTGTGGGATGGCGGATTGCTGACATCAGGTCTGTCTCCAACTGGGTACACAGTTCCTGGATTGTGGCACGGTCAAGCCTGTATGTGCTAATCAAATGTCGCTCCTCCATTGTCGACAGGTCCACCAACGGTCGGTACACCGGTGGATGCCGCCATCTCCTCACATGTCGCAGCGGACGGTGCCTATTAAGGACAACAGCGAGCACAGAGTGAAACTACTTAAAGGTACGTACCCACAGTTTACAGAGAACACCAATCATACACAAAAAGGTGGCCTGTATGTGTGTTGAGTCTAGGCCTAGGTATGTGTGACACAGTTGGAAATGAAGCCATGTGGGCCCCTGAAATGGCAGCTGTCTGACCTGTAAAGTGGGACAATGGGATGTGAGGTAACTGCGCTGGCGTTGTACACCGTCGCGGTAGGCGGTCGAAGACCGCGGCGCAATGCTGCATTGGTTAACATTGGACCCTATGGGTCCCAGGAGCCAATGGTGATGTACGCCAGCGGTGGCGGTACACACCGCCGCGGACCCGACCGCCATTTTCTATTTGTTCAATCACTCGATACTTGATCTTCGATAGGAGAGGACCTACACTGCAAGTGCTGCTGTTACCTCGGTCTGGAAGAGACAATGGCTTGAGTGTCTGGGGAAAGGGCCCCTGCCTTCACATCAGAGGAGTTGGAGAAGCTTGTGGATGGGGTCCTCCCGCAGCACATGCTACTCTACGGTCCTCCAGACAAACAGGTAAGTACACGGGGAGCATGTTGTATGGGCTATGCCTGTGTGGAGAGGGCTGGATGTAAGAAGGAAGGGGGAGAGTGCTGCGTGCATGAAAGACGGTGAATGCATGTGCCACATGGCAAGTGTAGGGATGGGGGCCAAATACTTTGACGGTGCAGTTGGCAATAACTTCTCTTTTTCCCCTGTACATTTCATGTAGGTCAGCGCCCACCAGAAGAAAGATATTTGGCATGCCATCGCCAAGGACGTCCTGACCCTGGGGTTCTACCACAGACGGAGCACCCACTGCCAGAAAAGATGGGAGGGCCTTCGCCGCTGGAGCAAGCAGACGGCGGAGGCTCAGCTGGGGATGGCCTCCCAACGTGGGAGGGGTGCCCGTCGCACCATGAACCCTCTGATGTTCAGGATCCTGGCGGTGGCCTACCCTGAGTTGGATGGGCGCTTGAGGGCATCAGAGCAGCCACAAGGGGGTGAGTACACTCTAATTCTGGTGACTTTGCGCACAGTGGAGGTGAATGGGTGGGGGAGGTGGGCTGTGGGTTTCCCTATGCCAGGGCGAGTTCCGTAAGCAAGGCCCCTCCGTAAGGCAGGCCATGTGGCACCCCAGCCCAGATGTCGTCCATAGCCTTGTAGGCTGTTTCCCAGAAATTGAACAGTGGAGCCCAGGAGCGCGGCGTAGTGCAGGGGGCTTCTGTGTCTGTCGTGTCTGCCAACGGTAGCGGTAATGCATGCACTCAACAGTTCTTTCTTCTGTCTCCCCCCTCTTTTTGTGGTCTCCCTGTTCTTGTGTGCATTAGCATCATCAGGCAGAGGAGCAGTGGCACCGGAGCACGAGGGACCTGACCCCACATGGCCCTGGAGGGCGACACTATGGAGTCTGAATCCACCAGTGGGCCGGAGAGCGAGGGGAGCTCCACGGCGGGGACAGGAGCTGACACCAGCGACACGGACTTGTCCTCTGATGGGAGCTCTCTTGTGGTGGCGGCAACATCTGTGCCACCCCCCTACCAGCACCGCCCTCCCAGCAGCCCCTCAGCCTTTGCCCCGTGCCCGCCCACCCAGGAGGGTGGGCATCACCTTCATCCCAGGCACCTCAGGCCCTGCCCCAGTCACCCCTGCTGCCCTCAGTGAGGAGGCCATTGACCTCCTCAGGTCCCTCACTGTTGGGCAGTCTACCATTTTGAATGCCATCCAGGGTGTAGAGAGGCAGTTGCAACAAACCAATGCATTCCTGGAGGGCATACATTCTGGTCAGGCGGCCCTTCAGCGTGCTTTTCAGACTCTGGCCTCAGCACTGATGGCAGCCATTGTCCCTGTCTCTAGCCTCCCCCCTCCAACTTCCTCCACCCAGACCCAATCCCCTCTACCTCTGCCTATCCCAAGCACACCTACAGACCAACATGCACACACCACAACACCCAAGGGGAGATCAGGCAAACAGAAGCACCACACATCCCACAGGCACTCACGCAAGCATCACACTCATGCAGACACACCAACATCCACTGCCTCCACTGTGTCCCCCTCCTCCTCGTCTCCCTCCTCCCTCCCTGTCTCATCTACACTCACACCTTCATGCACTACCTCTACAGCCACTACGTCCCTCTCCAGCACACCCACAACCACACCCCGCTCACGTGCAGTCACCACCCCCACTACCATTCACACATCCCCTGTGTCCTCTCCCAGTGTGTCTGTGACGGCCCCTCCCAAGATTGACAAACGCAGGCACACACCCACTCAACAGCCATCCACCTCACGACAGCCTCCAGCGCATGCACCTTCACCCAAAGTCACCAAACGTACACCTCCTACAACCACCACCTCTTCCTCCACTCCCAAACCCCCTCCAGCTACCCGTCCCAGTGTGTCCAAAAACTTTTCCTGTCCAACCTTGACCTCTTTCCCACACCTCCCCCACCCCGTCCGTCTCCTAGGTCCCGAACTAGCACCTCAGCCACAACATCTCCGGGACCAGTGGTGCCTGTAGTCACCGGAATCTGGAGTGCACCGGCCACCAGGGCAGGCAGTGTGGCACGGAGCCACAGCACAGACAGTCCCCCACCTGTGAAGCATCAGAAGGTGGCCAGTGCCCGGCGGGAGAGGGGGAAGACTCCAGCCACCAAAGCTGCTCCCAGGGGTCCCGTTGGGAGTGTGCAGTCAGCTGTGACACCTTCCAAGGTGGGGAAGGGCCACAAGAAACCCGGCAAGTCTGGGAAGGGCAGCATGGCGGAGAAGACCACCATCAGCCCAACTGCCCAGGAGGCCACCCCTAGCACCAGTCCAGCTGCCCAGGAGACCACCGCCAGCACCAGCCCAGCTGCCCAGGAGGCCACCGCCAGCACCAGCCAAGCTGCCCAGGAGGCCACCGTCAGCACCAGCCCAGCTGCCCAGGAGGCCACCGCCAGCACCAGCCCCGCTGGGCCATGAAGGACTGCCAGCACCAGCCCCGCTGGGCCATGAAGGACCGCCAGCAAAAAGCCCGCTGGGCCATGAAGGACCGCTAGCAAAAGGCCCGTTGGACCCTGCAATGGAGACCGCCATCTCAAGCAGCGCTGAACAGGGCACCGCCATCTCAAGCACCGATGAACAGGGGACCGCCATCTCAAGCACTGCTGAACAGGGCACCGCCATCTCTTGCACCGCTGAACAGGGCACCGCCATCTCAAGCACTGCTGAACAGGGCACCGCCATCTCAAGCACCGCTGAACAGGGCACCGCCATCTCAAGCACCGCTAGCCCATGAGCGGCAGGGGCACTGACGCAACTGAGTCCGTCACGGGGTGAATTATGCACTCTGGGCACCATGCCCCCTACAGAACCAGTGGAGAGATACATCCACTACCTCTGTACTTAACAGGATGAAGCACTCTGGGCACCATGCCCCCTCCAGAACCAGTGGAGAGATACATCCACTACCTCTGTCCTTAACAGGATGAAGCACTCTGGGCACCATGCCCCCTCCAGAACCAGTGGAGACTGTCATCCACTACCTCTGTCCTTAATAGGATGAAGCACTCTGGGCAGCATGCCCCCTCCAGAACCAGTGGAGACTGTCATCCACTACCTCTGTCCTTAACAGGATGAGGCACTCTGAGCACCGTGCCCCCTCCAGAACCAGTGGAGACTGTCATCCACTTGTGAGACTGTGGCTTTGCAATCCCCAGGATTGAACAGTGGGCAAACCACCCACTGTAGAGACTTGTGAGACTGTGGCTTTGCACTCCCCAGGATATGGCAGTGGGCAACCCACCCTCTGTATAGACTTGAGAGACTGTGGCTTTGCACTCCCCAGGATGGAACAGTGGGCAACCCACCTACTGTAGAGACTTGAGAGACTGTGGCTTTGCACTCCCCAGGATGTAACAGTGGGCATGTGGCCCCCTCGTGGATTTGGCGTCATGCACTCAAGCGGCTGAGGTGCCCCCCCTTTCCCTACCCCTGAGGTGCCTGTTTTTTGTTTTATTGCTCTCTGATGCCCCTGCAGTGTTCTCTCCGTCATGGTCAGAGATCTTGTGTGGGCCTCGCCCATACCGTGTGGTCCCAATGTTCCACTGACTTTCTTAGTTAACTACCTGGACTACTATGCTTGGTATATATTTTGTACAGGGTGTATGTATATATTTCTGCCTACTTGTTTTTAATATATTACAATGGTTACACAAATTTTCTATTGTCTTTGCATTCTTCCGGTGAGTTTTGGGGGTACAACTGTGATGTATTGATATACATCTGTGTGTATTGTAGTGGGTGAGGGTGGGGGTGTTGCGTGTAGCATGTCCCTGTTTTTTCCCTCCCCCCTCACCTGTGTCATAGGTGCAGTACTCACCGTGGTCTTCGCCACCGGTGTTCGTGCTCCTGGTAGAGGAGCAGGAAGACTATTGCAGGTAGAATTTGGAGTTCCGGGTCCATGGTGTCCTCGGTCCTCGTGGGGTGTATAGGGGTGAGCGTTTTCCCTTCAAAATTCCTGTTTCCGCCGTGTTTTTATCCGCGGTGAATCCGCCCCGGAAAAGGTGGCGGATTGGCCTGTCATAATAGTGTTGGAGGTACATTGTCTCCCGCCTGTCTGTTGGCGGTGACCGCCGCGCTGTTTGTTTGTACCGCCGTGGCGGTCGGAGTGTTAAAGTGGCTGTCTTTGTTGGTGGTTTCCGCCACAGTCGTAATTGCAATTTCTTTACCGCCGGCCTGTTGGCGGTCTTACCGCCGATTTAACACCGACCGCCAGGGTTGTAATGACCACCTTAATGTCTATAAACGCCTTGCATTGGTCTTCTGGGCCATTCCAAATCAAGAAGAGGTAATCTATGTAATGAAGCCGCGTGGTGATTTTTTCCATATGTACATCATTCTCCTCTCTCCAAACCACTTGCTTCTCCCACTAGCTCATGGTGAGGTTCGGGTAGCTTGGAGAGAAGGGAACTCCCATGGCAGATCCACAGATTTGAGAATACATTTGATGATTAAAGATGAAGATGTTATTCCTCAGACATAACTCCACCATCTCCAACAACATCACTGAGTGTTCAGCTCCTGAATGCTCCTTTGTTGCAGGAAATATTTTACAGCTCTCAGTCTGTGAAATCGATGTGTAAGGGGACACCACATCTATGGTGACTAATAGGTATCCATCCTGCAGGCAATATCATCCAGCAATCTTAGAAAGTCCCCTGTATCTCATATTATGAGCTCAAATTTCTCATCATCAGTGCCAAGAAGTGGTCCACATATAGTGATAGATTTACATATAGGGATCCACAGCTGGGTCTGATAGGTCTACCAGGGGACCTAGTCAAGGTTTTGTGGTATTTTGGGGAGAAAATACATTGTTGGAATCACTGGGCTCTCATTGGTCAAAAATGCTCGTTCATCCTCATTCAATAGACCCTCTGAGTGCCATTTCGCAAGTATTTTGTGTGGATCCAAGGTTAAATCATTAAGAGGATTTTCCGATAACTTATGATAATTCATAATTACATTCAACAGTCGAAGAGCCTCTTCTAAGTAGTTGTTCTTCTCCATGAGCACAATATTCCCTCTCTTATCTGCTGGTTTGATTTCTAATGTCTCTTTGTTTATCAGCTTTTTCAGTGCATTCTGTTCACAACTCAGGTTCTCTTTACAAATATTATGTGTTATGTTGTTCACTTTTTCTAAGTCTGTGAGTACCAGTTCATAAAAGGTGTCAATGTTATTTCCTGGTGTCAGGTTGGGGCAAAAATTTGATTTTGGTTTGAACTTTGTGTGGCAGTGACCCTCTGTATTGATGTCCAGTTCCATAACCTCGCCCCACACCAACGACCCCAACACAGAAGCACACAACCTCTCCAAATGGCTGCGCAGACACACTAGCCCCCCTCAGAAAACACATCGCCACCCGCAACATCAAGAACGCCGCATGGGTCACCCCCGAACTCCAAGACTCAAAGTGCAAATGCCGCCAAGCAGAGAAAATATGGTGACTAGAACCCTCCACAACCAACTTCTCCACCCTCAAAACCACCATTCGCACCCATCACCAACTCATACGCACCGCCAGAAGAGATCACTACAAGACACGCCTTGACAACAACTCTCAAAACAGCAAAGAACTCTTCACCATCATTAACGAACTTGCCAAATCCAAAGCCAACAACAAAGACCCCTCACACACACAGCCCCTATGGGACGTCCTCTCCAACCACTTCCACCACAAAATCCTGGACTTCCACAACAGCTTCATACCACACACACCCACCCACCGCACACACCCCTCACTCACCCAACCCACGCCCACTCATGACCCCCCACCACACTCACCAGCTGGACCCCCACCACACACAAGGAAACCGAAAAAACCATGAACTCCACCCACTCCGGATCGTCCTCCGACCCCTGTCCACATTCCATATACAACAAAGCCAGCCCAACTATCGCCCCCATACTCCGCAACATAATCAATTCCTATTTCGACTCCGCCACCTACCCAGACCCCTGGAAGCATGCAGAAATCACCGCTCTCCTAAAAAAAACAAAGCTGACCCGGAGATCCTCTCCAACTATCGCCCCATCTCCCTTCTCCCTTTCCCCGTCAAGGTTGCCGAGAAACTAGTCAACGCCCGCCTATCCCACTTCCTCGAAGCAAACAACACTCTTGACCCCTCACAATCCGGGTTCTGCAAGAACAACAGCATGGAAACCGCCCTCATTGCATGCACTGACGAGATCAGGACCTGAGTCGACAAGGGAGAGACCGTCGCACTCATCCTCCTAGACGCCTCCCATCTTTCCACTCCACCACTTCCAAGATCATCTGCAGAATCCCCCAAGGGTCCTGCCTCAGCCCCACAATCTTCAACATCTACATGATCCCCCTAGCCAACATCCTCCGAGCACACGGAATCACTATCCTCTCCTACGCAGATGACAACTGTAGGAGGCAGGACTGGCTTGTAGTGAGTATAAAGGGGTACTTGCACCTTGCACCAGGCCCAGTTATCCCTTATTAGTGTATAGGGTGTCTAGCAGCTTAGGCTGATAGATAATGGTAGCTTAGCAGAGCAGCTTAGGCTGAACTAGGAGACGTGTGAAGCTACTACAGTACCACTTAGTGTCATATGCACAATATCATAAGAAAACACAATACACAGTTATACTAAAAATAAAGGTACTTTATTTTTATGACAATATGCCAAAGTATCTTAGAGTGTACCCTCAGTGAGAGGATAGGAAATATACACAAGATATATATACACAATAGCAAAAATATGCAGTATAGTCTTAGAAAACAGTGCAAACAATGTATAGTTACAATAGGATGCAATGGGGAAACATAGGGATAGGGGCAACACAAACCATATACTCCAGAAGTGGAATGCGAACCACGAATGGACCCCAAACCTATGTGACCTTGTAGAGGGTCGCTGGGACTATTAGAAAATAGTGAGAGTTAGAAAAATAACCCTCCCCAAGACCCTGAAAAGTGAGTGCAAAGTGCACTAAAGTTCCCCTAAGGACAAAGAAGTCGTGTTAGAGGAATAATGCAGGAAAGACACAAACCAGCAATGCAACAACTGTGGATTTCCAATCTAGGGTACCTGTGGAACAAGGGGACCAAGTCCAAAAGTCACAAGCAAGTCGGAGATGGGCAGATGCCCAGGAAATGCCAGCTGCGGGTGCAAAGAAGCTTCGACTGGACAGAAGAAGCTGAGGTTTCTGCAGGAACAAAAAGGGCTAGAGACTTCCACTTTGGTGGACGGAACCAGCTCGCCTTGGAGAGTTGTGCAGAAGTGTTTTCCCACCGGAAGGATGACAACAAGCCTTGCTAGTTGCAAATCGTGCGTTTGGCGTTTTTGGACACTGCTGGGGCCCAGGAGGGCCCAGGAGGTCGCAAATTGGACCTGAGGAGAGAAGGGACGTCGAGCAAGACAAAGAGCCCTCACTGAAGCAGGTAGCACCCGGAGAAGTGCCAGAAACAGGCACTATGAGGATGCGTGAAACGGTGCTTGCTGAAGTTGCACAAAGGAGTCCCACGTCGCCGGAGACCAACTTAGAAAGTCGTGCAATGCAGGTTAGAGTGCCGTGGACCCAGGCTTGGCTGTGCACAAAGGATTTCCGCTGGAAGTGCACAGGGGCCGGAGTAGCTGCAAAGTCACGGTTCCCAGCAATGCAGCCCAGCGAGGTGAGGCAAGGACTTACCTCCACCAAACTTGGACTGAAGAGTCACTGGACTGTGGGGGTCACTTGGACAGAGTCGCTGGATTCGAGGGACCTCGCTCGTCATGCTGAGAGGAGACCCAAGGGACCAGTAATGCAGCTTTTTGGTGCCTGCGGTTGCAGGGGGAAGATTCCGTCGACCCACGGGAGATTTCTTCGGAGCTTCTGGTGCAGAGAGGAGGCAGACTACCCCCACAGCATGCACAAGCAGGAAAACAGTCGAGAAGGCGGCAGGATCAGCGTTACAGAGTTGCAGTAGTCGTCTTTGCTACTATGTTGCAGGTTTGCAGGCTTCCAGCGCGGTCAGCAGTCGATTCCTTATCAGAAGGTGAAGAGAGAGATGCAGAGGAACTCGGCTGAGCTCATGCATTCGTTATCTAAAGTTTCCCCAGAGACAGAGACCCTAAATAGCCAGAAAAGAGGGTTTGGCTACTTAGGAGAGAGGATAGGCTACTAACACCTGAAGGAGCCTATCAGCAGGAGTCTCTGACGTCACCTGGTGGCACTGGCCACTCAGAGCAGTCCAGTGTGCCAGCAGCACCTCTGTTTCCAAGATGGCACAGGTCTGGAGCACACTGGAGGAGCTCTGGACACCTCCCAGGGGAGGTGCAGGTCAGGGGAGTGATCACTCCCCTTTCCTTTGTCCAGTTTCGCGCCAGAGCAGGGGCTAAGGGGTCCCTGAACCGGTGTAGACTGGCTTATGCATAATTGGGCACATCTGTGCCCAAGAAAGCATTTCCAGAGGCTGGGGGAGGCTACTCCTCCCCTGCCTTCACACCATTTTCCAAAGGGAGAGGGTGTCACACCCTCTCTCAGAGGAAGTTCTTTGTTCTGCCATCCTGGGCCAGGCCTGGCTGGACCCCAGGAGGGCAGATGCCTGTCTGAAGGGTTGGCAGCAGCAGCAGCTGCAGTGAAACCCCAGGAAGGGCAGTTTGGCAGTACCAGGGTCTGTGCTACAGACCACTGGGATCATGGGATTGTGCCAACTATGCCAGGATGGCATAGAGGGGGCAATTCCATGATCATAGACATGTTACATGGCCATTTTCGGAGTTACCATTGTGAAGCTACATATAGGTAGTGACCTATATGTAGTGCACGCGTGTAATGGTGTCCCCGCACTCACAAAGTTCAGTGAATTGGCTCTGAACAATGTGGGGGCACCTTGGCTAGTGCCAGGGTGCCCACACACTAAGTAACTTTGCACCTAACCTTTACCAGGTAAAGGTTAGACATATAGGTGACTTATAAGTTACTTAAGTGCAGTGTAAAATGGCTGTGAAATAACGTGGACGTTATTTCACTCAGGCTGCAGTGGCAGGCCTGTGTAAGAATTGTCAGAGCTCCCTATGGGTGGCAAAAGAAATGCTGCCGCCCATAGGGATCTCCTGGAACCCCAATACCCTGGGTACCTCAGTACCATATACTAGGGAATTATAAGGGTGTTCCAGTAAGCCAATGTAAATTGGTAAAAATGGTCACTAGCCTGTTAGTGACAATTTGAAAGTAATGAGAGAGCATAACCACTGAGGTTCTGGTTAGCAGAGCCTCAGTGAGACAGTTAGGCACCACACAGGGAACATATACATGCACACCTATGAGCACTGGGGCCCTGTGTGACAGGGTCCCAGTGACACATACATATAGGCCACAACCTTATGAGCACTGGGGTCCTGACTAGCAGGGTCCCAGTGACACATAACAACATACTGAAAACATAGGCCCTCATTCTGACCTTGGCGGTCTTTTTGCGAGACCGCCGAGTTACCGCCGCGGTGAAGACCGCCGACCGCGGCGAAATGCCGCTGTGCGCATTCCG
Source organism: Pleurodeles waltl (assembly GCF_031143425.1). NCBI lineage: Eukaryota > Metazoa > Chordata > Amphibia > Caudata > Salamandridae > Pleurodeles > Pleurodeles waltl. The sequence continues at coordinate 1,139,977,325 of NC_090444.1, forward strand.
ACCGCTGGGAGCGTTCTGCAGGGAAACCGCCAGCAGCCACACTGGAGGTCGGCGGAAAAGTGGAGACTGGTCAACCTCCACCGCCAGGGCAGCAGAACACCGCCCACAGAATTACGACCCACATATCTGTGTGGCGGTCTTCTGTTGGCGGTGTTCTGTTGGCGGTCACCTCCCCATGGCTCCCGTCGCCTCCCGGAGGACCAACGCACAAGGTAAGTTGACCGTCCGTGAGGGGAGGGGGAGGGGGGGTGTTGTGTGATGTGGGCGTGCATGGGGGTGTGCGTGTGAGTGTGTAGAGGGGGTGTGTGAGTGCGTGTATGCGGGCGGGGGGTGCTGCTGTGTCTCTGGGTAATGTGTGCTGTTCGGCAGGTGCGCATGTCTGCATGTATGTGTGCGGGTATGTGTCCCCGTTGTGTATGTGTGTGTAGGGGGTGTGTATATGTGCATGTTGGGGGTGTGTGCATGTCGGGGTGCATGTATGTGCATGTCGGGGTGGGGGTGGGGAGGGGGTTCGTACCACCTCTGGGGGGTGGCAGGGGGGTGGAGGGTGTGGGGGGAGGACTCGGGTGGGTAGTGGGGGGTGGGGGAAGACCCCTATCAGTGCCAGGGAAGGAATTCCCTGGCCCCGATAGTGCCTACCGCCATGGTTCGCATGGCGGTTCCCGACCGCCAGAAACCGCGGCGGTAGGCAGAGTCATGATACCGTTGGCGGTCTTGGGACGACCGCCGGGCCGGAGTGCGCAAACTCCAGCCCGGCGGTCATGACCGCCGTGGCGGTCGGAGTGGGGAAGTGGCGGTCGATCGCGGCGGTGACCGCCGCGGTCAGAATGCCATTTTTCTGACCGCCGGTCTGTTCGCGGTCCGACCGCCGCCTCTCCGCCGACCGCCAAGGTCAGAATGAGGGCCATAGTGTTTTCACTATGAGCACTGGGGCCTAGCCATCAGGATCCCAGTGAGACAGTGAAAACAGTGACAAACATCCTGACATACACTCACAAACAGGCCAAAAGTGGGGGTAACAAGGCTAGAAAGAGGCTACTTTCTCACACCCCCCCCCCCCCCAAACGAAGGACAATAAGGCTAACCTTGGCCAGTTGAGACTTTATTGTCTAAGTGGTGATAAGTAGAGAGTAGCTCTGCAATAGACTGGTTACTCCCTTTATCATCCACTATATGGTTACTTCCCTGTGGGGATGTAAACCACCCTGTTTGAAGTTTTTTAGCTAAGCAACAATGTGAAGATGTATTTTCAGAGTTTCTATCAGTAAGTTTTAGTTTAGAGCAGTGGGAATTGTCCACTGAACCTATTTGTAGTGATGGAAATGCCAGACAGGGATGCTGTCTCAGAAAAGCCATAGCTGGGCAAAAACTTTGTCCATATGGCTGGAAGAGAGAACAGGGATGCTGTTTCTCTTGGGTTGGAGCAGGGCAGGGATGCTGTCCTATCAGCTCCACACTAGGGCAAGGATGCTGTCCTAAGTGTTGTGAGGCAGTGCAGAGTTTCTGCACTAAAGTTTCTCTGGGAGGGTTGGAGGGATGCTCCATGTTAACTAAAATGGTGCTGTTTTCTCACCAATGTTAGTTATCCCACAGAGAGGTACTTCCACCTCAGGGAGTCCAGCTTTGCCAGCTGATGATTCCCTTGGAACAGGTGCCACCCCAGGAGAGGTTTCTCCCACCACAGGAATAGTATCCTGAATGGTAGGGTGGTTAGGGGATACTGTGATACCCTTTTTACCTGTTGATGGAGAGGGATCCTGAGTTTTCAGGCCTTCTCTCCTTTGCTTTTTCATTTCACTTGAAATGAGAGGGAACAATTCCTCAGGGATGCCCAGCATGGCTGCATGGGCATAAAACTCTACATCAGCCCAACCTGAGGCCTCTAGGTCATTACCTAAGAGACAGTCTACAGGTAAGCTAGGTGATACCACCACCTGCTGAGGGCCAGTAACTCCACCCCAACTAAACTGAATTATAGCTAAGGGAAGAAACTTAGTGGAGTTATGGACATCAATAATCTTATACTGTTGTCCAATGATGTGTTGTTCAGGAGGCACTAGGTTTTCAGTCACCAAAGTGAAACTGGCACCTGTGTCCCTGTAGGCCAAGGCCTCAACACCATTTATTGAAACTGTCTGCCTGTACTTATCCATTGTAAGGGGACAAGCAGCCAGTGTGGCAAGGCCAGTGCCACTAGGTGTGACAGAAACTGTCTTGGGACTGACTACCCCAGTTTCTACTATGGACCCATAAGTGAACCCAACTACACCCTTTGCTTGACTGTTGCCAGCAGTCCCACCACTAGTACCACTACTGCTAGGGGCACTAGAGCTTGATGTATTAGTGGTGGTAGGCTCAGGGGGTTTACCTGGACAGGACTTATCCCCTGGCCTATGGCCTCTATTTTTACACACAAAGCACCAAGGCTTTTTAATGTGTGCAGGTTGGGAAGAAGAGGAAGAATTTGTTTTATCCCCACCCTCTGAAGAGTGTTTAAGATTTGAAGTGGGATCTTTGGTCTTACCCTTATCCCCATGCTTATCTTGAGATTTTTCACCATCTTTCTTCTTATTGCCATCTTTGTCACCCCCTGTATGAACTTTTCTGTTCACCCTTGTTCTGACCCATTTGTCTGCCTTCTTTCCCAATTCTTGGGGAGAGGTCAGATCAGAGTCTACCAGGTACTGGTGCAACAAATCAGACACACAATTATTAAGTATATGCTCTCTCAGGATTGTGTTATACAGGCTTTCATAATCAGTAACTTTACTGCCATGTAACCACCCCTCCAAGGCCTTCACTGAACAGTCAATGAAATCAACCCAGTCTTGTGAAGACTCCTTTTTGGTCTCTCTGAACTTTATCCTGTACTGTTCAGTGGTTAAGCCATAACCATCCAGGAGTGCATTCTTAAGAACTTGGAAATTATTAGCATCATTTTCTTTCACAGTAAGGAGCCTATCCCTACCTTTTCCACTAAATGATAGCCATAGGATAGCAGCCCACTGCCTTTGAGGGACATCCTGTACAACACAGGCCCTCTCAAGTGCAGCAAACCACTTGTTAATGTCATCCCCCTCCTTATAAGGGGGAACTATCTTGTGCAGATTCCTGGAATCATGCTCTTTTGCAGGATGACAATGGGGAAAACTGCTGCTGCCACCATGGGTATCTAAACCCAACTTCTGTCTTTCCTTCTCTAATTCAAAAGACTGTCTATCCAAATCCAGCTGTTGCTTTTTAAGCTTCAGTCTGGTTTGTTCCACCCTCAACTTATTGAGTTCCCTCTCTAACATTCTGTCATCAGGGTTGGTGGGAGGGACATTTCTAGAAACAGAGCTATGATGGGAATGAACAGAAGGAGACCTGTCCCTTACAGAAGGCACCCTAACAGCTTGGTTTACAGAAACATTACTACCAGTATGGTGAGAATAAATAATTTTGCTATGATGTGAGACAACACTATTTATTTGGTGTGGCTCATCATCATTACCATCTATGCTAGATTGTCTAGTAATGGGCAGGCTAGGAAGTTTCTTTCCTGAATCTTTTCCTGGGGGAGTCCCTGAATCAGATTGAGAACTATTAGGTACTTTTTCAACAGATGGGGCACCTATGGCCTTATCCTGTTCTCTAAGCATGTTAAGTAACAGTTCCAAGGAAGGATTCTTCCCTACACTCAAACCTCTCTCTATACAGAGACTCCTTGCTCTTTTCCAGCTAAGGTTGGCATATGCAAGTTTGGACAGATCAACACTTTGGCCTGTGCCAGACATTTTTAGAGAGAGTTAAAGTGATAGAAAAAGAGAAAAAAGTTTTCAGAACTTTTTGGAAAGACAGAAAAAACTTTTTAAACTTTTAAGAACTTTTTGAAAGTTTAGAAGTACTTTTCAGCACTTAGAAAAGAGTGAAAAGAGGAAATGCAAAACTTTTTGGCTATGTGTATATACACTGACCTTGTTTTGTATATTTTTCTCTTATGAAAAGTACAATGACAAGAGTGGTAAGTAGTCTCAAGCACTTATCCCACCACTGCACAACCAATGTAGGAGGCTGGACTGGCTTGTAGTGAGTACCAAGGGGTACTTGCACCTTGCACCAGGCCCAGTTATCCCTTATTAGTGTATAGGGTGTCTAGCAGCTTAGGCTGATAGATAATGGTAGCTTAGCAGAGCAGCTTAGGCTGAACTAGGAGACGTGTGAAGCTACTACAGTACCACTTAGTGTCATATGCACAATATCATAAGAAAACGCAATACACAGTTATACTAAAAATAAAGGTACTTTATTTTTATGACAATATGCCAAAGTATCTTAGAGTGTACCCTCAGTGAGAGGATAGGAAATATACACAAGATATATATACACAATAGCAAAAATATGCAGTATAGTCTTAGAAAACAGTGCAAACAATGTATAGTTACAATAGGATGCAATGGGGAAACATAGGGATAGGGGCAACACAAACCATATACTCCAGAAGTGGAATGCGAACCACGAATGGACCCCAAACCTATGTGACCTTGTAGAGGGTCGCTGGGACTATTAGAAAATAGTGAGAGTTAGAAAAATAACCCTCCCCAAGACCCTGAAAAGTGAGTGCAAAGTGCACTAAAGTTCCCCTAAGGACAAAGAAGTCGTGTTAGAGGAATAATGCAGGAAAGACACAAACCAGCAATGCAACAACTGTGGATTTCCAATCTAGGGTACCTGTGGAACAAGGGGACCAAGTCCAAAAGTCACAAGCAAGTCGGAGATGGGCAGATGCCTAGGAAATGCCAGCTGCGGGTGCAAAGAAGCTTCAACTGGACAGAAGAAGCTGAGGTTTCTGCAGGAACGAAAAGGGCTAGAGACTTCCCCTTTGGTGGACGGAACCCTCTCGCCTTGGAGAGTCGTGCAGAAGTATTTTCCTACCGGAAGGACGCCAACAAGCCTTGCTAGTTGCAAATCGTGCGTTTGGCGTTTTTGGACGCTGCTGGGGCCCAGGAGGGACCAGGAGGTCGCAAATTGGACCTGCAGAGAGAGGGGACGTCGAGCAAGACAAAGAGCCCTCACTGAAGCAGGTAGCACCCGGAGAAGTGCCAGAAACAGGCACTAAGAGGATGTGTGAAACAGTGCTTGCTGAAGTTGCACAAAGGAGTCCCACGTCGCCGGAGACCAACTTAGAAAGTCGTGCAATGCAGGTTAGAGTGCTGTGGACCCAGGCTTGGTTGTGCACAAAGGATTTCTGCCGGAAGTGCACAGGGGCCGGAGTAGCTGCAAAGTCGCGGTTCCCAGCAATGCAGCCCAGCGAGGTGAGGCAAGGACTTACCTCCACCAAACTTGGACTGAAGAGTCACTGGACTGTGGGGGTCACTTGGACAGAGTCGCTGGATTCGAGGGACCTCGCTCGTCGTGCTGAGAGGAGACCCAAGGGACCGGTAATGCAGCTTTTTGGTGCCTGCGGTTGCAGGGGGAAGATTCCGTCGACCCACGGGAGATTTCTTCGGAGCTTCTGGTGCAGAGAGGAGGCAGACTACCCCCACAGCATGCACAAGCAGGAAAACAGTCGAGAAGGCGGCAGGATCAGCGTTACAGAGTTGCAGTAGTCGTCTTTGCTACTATGTTGCAGGTTTGCAGGCTTCCAGCGCGGTCAGCAGTCGATTCCTTATCAGAAGGTGAAGAGAGAGATGCAGAGGAACTCGGCTGAGCTCATGCATTCGTTATCTAAAGTTTCCCCAGAGACAGAGACCCTAAATAGCCAGAAAAGAGGGTTTGGCTACTTAGGAGAGAGGATAGGCTACTAACACCTGAAGGAGCCTATCAGCAGGAGTCTCTGATGTCACCTGGTGGCACTGGCCACTCAGAGCAGTCCAGTGTGCCAGCAGCACCTCTGTTTCCAAGATGGCAGAGGTCTGGAGCACACTGGAGGAGCTCTGGACACCTCCCAGGGGAGGTGCAGGTCAGGGGAGTGGTCACTCCCCTTTCCTTTGTCCAGTTTCGCGCCAGAGCAGGGGCTAAGGGGTCCCTGAACCGGTGTAGACTGGCTTATGCATAATTGGGCACATCTGTGCCCAAGAAAGCATTTCCAGAGGCTGGGGGAGGCTACTCCTCCCCTGCCTTCACACCATTTTCCAAAGGGAGAGGGTGTCACACCCTCTCTCAGAGGAAGTTCTTTGTTCTGCCATCCTGGGCCAGGCCTGGCTGGACCCCAGGAGGGCAGATGCCTGTCTGAGGGGTTGGCAGCAGCAGCAGCTGCAGTGAAACCCCAGGAAGGGCAGTTTGGCAGTACCAGGGTCTGTGCTACAGACCACTGGGATCATGGGATTGTGCCAACTATGCCAGGATGGCATAGAGGGGGCAATTCCATGATCATAGACATGTTACATGGCCATTTTCGGAGTTACCATTGTGAAGCTACATATAGGTAGTGACCTATATGTAGTGCACGCGTGTAATGGTGTCCCCGCACTCACAAAGTTCAGTGAATTGGCTCTGAACAATGTGGGGGCACCTTGGCTAGTGCCAGGGTGCCCACACACTAAGTAACTTTGCACCTAACCTTTACCAGGTAAAGGCTAGACATATAGGTGACTTATAAGTTACTTAAGTGCAGTGTAAAATGGCTGTGAAATAACGTGGACGTTATTTCACTCAGGCTGCAGTGGCAGGCCTGTGTAAGAATTGTCAGAGCTCCCTATGGGTGGCAAAAGAAATGCTGCCGCCCATAGGGATCTCCTGGAACCCCAATACCCTGGGTACCTCAGTACCATATACTAGGGAATTATAAGGGTGTTCCATTAAGCCAATGTAAATTGGTAAAAATGGTCACTAGCCTGTTAGTGACAATTTGAAAGTAATGAGAGAGCATAACCACTGAGGTTCTGGTTAGCAGAGCCTCAGTGAGACAGTTAGGCACCACACAGGGAACATATACATGCACACCTATGAGCACTGGGGCCCTGTGTGACAGGGTCCCAGTGACACATACATATAGGCCACAACCTTATGAGCACTGGGATCCTGACTAGCAGGGTCCCAGTGACACATAACAACATACTGAAAACATAGTGTTTTCACTATGAGCACTGGGGCCTAGCCATCAGGATCCCAGTGAGACAGTGAAAACAGTGACAAACATCCTGACATACACTCACAAACAGGCCAAAAGTGGGGGTAACAAGGCTAGAAAGAGGCTACTTTCTCACAACAACCAACTCATCCTCTCCCTCACCCGCAACCCCACCACCGCCAAAACCAACCTACACACTGCTCTCCTCGACACCGCCAACTGGATGACTACTAACCACCTCAAGCTTAACTCCAACAAAACAGAGATCATCATCTTCGGCCCCAACAAAACCACATGGGACGACTCCTTGTGGCCCACCGCCATAGGCCCCGCACCCACCCCCGCAAACCACGCATGCAACCTCGGCATCATCCTAGACCCCTCCCTCTCCATGACACGGCAAATCAATGCCCTAACCTCCTCCTGCTTCCACACACTCCGCACTCTAATAAAATTTACCTTCAAATGGATTCCACCAGAGACCAGAAAGACAGTCATCCATGCACTCATCAGCAGCAGACTAGACTACAGGAAAGCCCTCTACACCAGCACCACACTCAAACTCAAACGCAAACTGCAGAGAATCCAGAACACAGCCGCACTCCTCGTCCTTGGCCTCCCCCGCCATGAACATATCTCACCACTCCTCAAATCCCTTCACTGGCTCCCCATAGACAAGAGAATCACATTCAAGATCCTCATCCACGCTCACAAATCCCTCCACAACACCGGCCCAACCTACCTCAATGAAAGAGTGAACTTCCACACTCCCACACGCAACCTACGATCAGCCGACCTCGCCATAGCCACAGTCCCCCGCATCCAACTTTCCACCACAGAAGGCAGGTCCTTCTCCTACCTCGCCCCCAGCACCTTGAGACCCTCACAGGTGAGCAGCGCACTCTATACATTTTTTGATTGATTGATTGATTGTTTAAGTATTTGTGTTTCTGTTAATTCATCAACACATAGATTATTTGTTAGATCAAATCATTTCTCAAGTCAGCTTTAATAGTTAGTTTTAGTCTATCATGTTCCTGATTTGGTGCAGATCGTGTTTTTGGCTCCATTTTGGCAAAACAAATTCGCTAATTTCAATTTGCGAATGACTTTGTAGAGATCGATTCGAGTTTCCACATAGTCCAACTGTCTTTCCAGGCAGAATGTTAAGCCCCTCCAGAGTACACTCATTTCATGATCAGTTAATTCATGTTTTGATAAGTTAATGAACAGGTTGTCATCTCACTTTTCCTCATTTTCTTGCATTATTTCCTTTGTCTGTTGCGTAGCGGTAATCCTCTTGTTTTTCTTGACCCCCCCTTCTTGTCGTTCTCCATCTCTTTCTTCTTGTGGCATTAATTGTCCATGTCCTCATCCTCTCCCTCTTGGTATTGTTTTATCAATGTAGAGTAGTTACATTTCAGCTAAAAAAGTTGTTTTCTTGGTTATGAGTGATATTCCCTCTCTCTCACCTTCACTCCAATCAGTCTCTGATTTGCTGTATGTTACTTCAATAGATTCTTCAAACATCCGCTGGCCAGTGTGCAGTTTTTGTTTCAAAATATCAAACCTTTTCTCAAATGTCAGAACTCTCCCTGTGTTATAGTCTACCTCATCCCTTATGAATTTTCTCTACTTTCGTTTTTCCACTTGTTGTTCATATTTATCTAGATTTGCCTCCATTGTTATTCTCAGTTTCTTGTTTCTTCCTGTTGTAATAGTTGAATCTTGTTTTCTAATTCTTCATTATTTTTCTTAATCTCTTCAATGTCCTTTTTGACATATTTAGTTATAATCTCCATCACATGCTTAGAACAATTCATACTATTTTCACCCCACTCCTGTAATAAATCAGGGCTAGTATCTGGATGAGTAGGGTGAGTGAAAATCCTCAGTCCCCTAGGTACTCTCCCCACTTGAATATACTTTTAAAGGGTAATTATTTCCCAACGTTTAGTAATTTCTTTCTTGAGTAGCCATTCTAATTGAAAATGTAACTGTTTAATATTCCCAATAGGTGTCTAACCCATCATGTTCCCTTCTTTATTGGCTGTAGGTGCTCCTGATTCCCCTTGAACGAGTGTGTGCGCTCTCACACGTCGCTTTGCTGCTCTCACCTTCATATTGATGTTATGGTCTTTTAATAATGTCTGTTGGAAAAAGTAATGCCTGTAGGAAAAATAATTCAAGTAGGCTCTCCTCTGCCTCGTTGTCACCCACTTAGGATGATTGATGGTGTTCTGGTATGTGACCTTTTCTCTAGAAGTCCTTTTGTTCGTTCTGTTGAAATGTATTCTGTTTTAAACATTTCGAGCCGCTTAGACAGTGCCCTTATCTCTCATTTAATTTAATTTAAACGTGCATCCGATGTCTTCTTACTTGAAAGGGACATTATGTTCAGGTGGCGTCCTCTGACTCCACTCATCCGGTTTCACCCTTATCAAATTTTAACTCTTGCTTGTAAAAAAAAATAAAAAAAAAATAAGCCGATCCAGTGTTCACATATTTATGGCTTTTAAATAACATTTCCTTTGTATCGCACTGCACGTTTTTCCTTGAATACTTTTCCTTAATTGAACCGGGTCACTTGTCCAGCGCTGCCGTGAACAATCTCTCTCCAAATAAAACAGCCTGGGCTGAACACAGCCCAGGCTACTTCACACCTCATCAAGGCAGCCTGGCCAGGCTGCCAGAGCTTGCCAATCAGAGCAGAGCACCACAGCGCTGAAGTTGGCAACTTTTTAGGTAGAGTTTAAAACTCTTTATCTGAACAAGTTATATTAAATCCAACAATTGTAAGTTGTGGAATTTATTATAATAAGTAATTTGATACCAAACCTGAGGTATCTGACACTTAAGGGGGCTTTATAAATTAAAATAAAGTCTCCTCATTTTAGTCAATGGAGGCTATTCACTACAATGAGACAAATACGAATTTGGCTGTTTTACCTCACCAGGGCATATATAACTATTTTTATAACGTCCCTGCTTATAGTTACATGGCACCCAATCCTAGTGGCACATAGTGCACACCTTAGGGGCGAGTTATGTACGTAAAAGTAAGGTAGTTTAATACTTTGGAAGAACTTTTAATTCCAAAGATGAATTTGCATTTACCTTTAAATTTGCCTGCATTTAAAATGATCCAGGGCACCTCAGCAGTGCACCTATGGGTGCACTACCCATGCTGGGGTCCATAAACCTGGGGACCCTAAACCTACATGCCCTTCCATATACTAGGGACTTATAGGTAGGCTGACAAAGCCAATTAGAAGTAGCCCAATTTGCATACTTATTTTATGCAGAGCACAGGCCCTGAGACTGGTTAGCTATACCCAGGGCACCATCAGAGTCTAAAAAACACCAGCAAAAAGTGATAAATGGGGACAAAAAGTGAGGGGACCTCTGCAATCATCCCTGTTTTCTCACTATATATATATATATATATATATATATATATATATATATATATATATATATATATATATATATATATATATATATATATATATATTGCGATAGCCAGTAGGTAGTTCTCATAGTGGTTTTTGTTTTGCCAATAACTTCGGCACCGTTTGACAAACCTTCATGAAAGTTTCAAAATGTGTATGATAGTTAGTTTAGCTGCTGTCTGGAAAGTTTTGGGGTGATTTGTCAAACAGGGCTGAAAAAAAGGAGAGTCCCAAAACACTTCCCCCATGCAATATCTATTGGGATTTTGTAATTTTTAAACATAACTACAGTTCGAACCTCTGAATAGACTTACACCAAATTTGCAAAAAGCCATATCCTGGTCCAGCAAGATCCCTTTGTGTTGTATGGTGCAGTTGTGCTCAGTGGTTTTAAAGTTAACAGGAACAAATATAGATATGTAGTGATGTGGATCCTTCATGGATCCACCAATGGGGGATTGATGGTTCTAGGCAAAAACCAAAGCCCTGATTGGTTGGCCGCATCCTGACAGGAAAGTTGTGGCTACCATCTTGTTTTTCGCTTGGACTGGGGGAGGGAAAAGTAAAGTTGAAAACATGTAAGGGGTCAGGATACAGTTCACCTGATCCCATAGGACACACACAGGGGTCTATGAGAGTCCACTCGTGGGCAAACATTGCCCAAATAATTTTTGGTTTGGCCAATCTGTGGAACCACTGTGGAGCTCACTGTGACACCCAGGGTAACTTCACGAAGGATCAGCGGGTCCAAAGCACAATTTAAATAAAAAACCTCACACACTCACACACCATACCACCACCGCACACAAGGAGAGCTGAAGGCCATATGCAGCCGTTGTCGCATTAACCTACTGTATTGAAAGATTACTTAACATTTTTAAAAAACATCAACATTCAGTGGAAAAAAAACAAAGGTAACAGACTTTTTAGGATCATGTTTTACCCACACCAACCCATAGAAATTCAGCAGTTATAGTTATAGTTATACCCGTCTGAAGAATCCATACCTTATGTTGTTAAGTAACTCTAGGCCATGAGTTATAGTTTCTTAATATAAGTATAACTATAAGTATAGCTGTAAGGGCTGAGTTTCTATGGTTTTGTGTGGGTAAAATGTGAACCTAACTATAACTTCCCCGTAATCTTTGGCTTCTTCACACACACACACACACACACACACACACATATATAAATGTGTATATAAACATGTATATATGTTTTTACAGTGTTTACAATTCTGAAGACCTTTATATTAATGAAGGTAATACACATGCCTGCCACAATATAATGGACCAACTGGGGGCTGTTTCTGTTTTTTGCTGTTTTAATATTTGGTTAGTGATATTATTAATTTTTATTTCTATTTTTATTTAATAACATTACATTGACCAGTCAAGTGCAATGTATTTTTACATAACAGGTGCCATACTTCAACTACTGCTCAATGAAATCACACAGCACATGATTAAAAGTAACAAAAAGGTTGCACAGTGGGTGATATATTGAGTAATTTTATATGTTTATGTAGTAACAGTAATATTTTTTAGCCCAATAGTTGTTAATATTTGTGCTCCTTGGTGTTTTACTGAGCATGTCTTTAGAGTCAATTCAGTTTCTTGCTTGAGCTGTGACTATGGATAAACAGATAGGTTAAGGTTTAGAATTTGTGGTTCAGCCTGGACAGCAATGCTTCCTACATTACAGGATAATGTAAATATTTTACATTTAGGATTTTATGATATTTGACCTATTCTACGTTTGTACCTTTATTGTGTACTGAGACAAAAATATATTTTATATATTTTATATTTCCAAATTCACACATTTTTTTAACAGTGAGCTATCATGCGAAGTGGCTCTTCAATAATAGGGGTCTGATTTGGAACTCGGACGACGTGTTACTCTGTCACAACGTCGATGGATATCCCGTCCGCCGAAATCTAAATCCCATTATATTATATAGGGTTGATATTTTGGTGGACAGGATATCCATCACAATTGTGATAGAGTACATGTCCACTGAGTACTAAATCAGGCCCTAGGTTCATTATACAGGTGGGGCGGGAGCATCACAACATCACTCATTTTATGACTGACTATTCTGGATACTACCATTTTGACGCTATATAACATGAAGTATAATAAAGGACATACCAGACTGGTTTCGCAGAGATGGTGTCCATTTTTGTGATCTTGATAAAGCTCTCTTTTTGCATAATTTGTAAAGTTCCATGAGATATCTACCTAGTCAAAGCTACTTACATCCCTGTAACTAACTAAAAGGCTCACCTAAGAACCACTCTTTCATTTAAATATACATTATCTTCTTTTAAATATGCTTATTTTGTCTGTTGTTGGCCAACCTTACATAAATGTTTGTGAACATTAGAATTATAATGAGTATAAATTATGTGAAATCTATGTTTCATCTGCTTTAAAACCATTTGGCCACTGAGGAAAAAGATAATGAATGGGGCGGCAGGTAAAATAAAGTGCACAGTACATGACAATACTGAAGAGTGAAAACATTAAAAAGAATCCCAACTTTTTACTATTTCTGGACAATCAGATGTTCAAATGCCACTAGTCACTGTCTTAGCCACTACTGTTTATGTACATGTCACGATGATCACAACTAGGAATACTGTTGTTGCAAAGTAAGGTCCTCTCTAAGGGCTGTCGTGCTAATGGTGTGCCTGAAGTAGATTAACTGAGTGCAACACCCGCCGCTTTTGAGGTACCGTTACTGCCTCAATATTCTCAACATGATGCTCTTTAAGGCCTTCAATTAGTTGCAGAACATTTCACGTGGAAAGCTACTGTGGAATGTTCTGAGATGCCTTATCGTTGTGGTTGGGCCTTGACTGTACCCACAGTGAAGCTTACCACATCTAAGGACCTCGCCACATTGTCAAATGACTATGCCTTCTGCATGCTAGCGATCTGTGCTATGCAAAGATTCTATGTAATTCCAAACCTAGGACTCAGGCAGTCCAGAATAGCCAATCACCACTTCTTACATGAGTACTGATTTGTTCTGTCATTCAGTTTCAAACTGCTAGTTCTCAATTGTTATCCCCTTTTGGTTGACTGTCCTCTGCACCAGCAATAAACGTCATGCAAAGTCAGATCCATATCTAAATAAAAGTCAAATTCTCATCTCTTACAGGAAACAGTGACTGAAGCCAAAGTGTCCAGGTATGAAAGAGTACCCGAATGTGTTTAAAAATATAATTGATTTTCTTTACAACATGAACAGAACAGGGATTAGTTACCGCAATCTGCTGTTGCCAAAGAACTTAGGTCCTCGTTTATTGAAAACTGTGACATCTGAATCCAAGCACCGATTTTCGTGCGCCAGCCCTGGAACCCTTATTGACACCATGGTAGTCCTGTATTTATGATACAGCACTCAATGGTGCACGTTTCCACAAATGTGCCAGAAATTCTAACTCATCTGTGGTGCTAAACTGATGCATTGCTGGACTAGCGTAAAAAATGACAATACTCCAGCAATTCATAAACATGCCCATGTTAAAAACCCTGCGTAAGTTTAAAGCCTGCTCTGAGCAGGGGCTACATTTTTGATGCAGTGAAGTCACAGACCGACGCAGTGAAATCTAGTAAATTTAATTGCACCAGATATGTGTAGCTTTTGACGTGGGAACACCCACCCTGCATACATTATATCTGGTGCAGGTATAAGGCGGCACAGGGCTTTAGAAAATGGCACAATGGTCCCATTGTGCCAGTTTATAAGTGTGGTGCAGTGTAGGGGACTGCTTGCGTCACTGCTTTTAAATAAGCCCCTTAGGTTCATATTTACAAGCCCCATTGCGTCACTCCGTGGTGAAAGATTAACACAATTGCAAAATTAGATTTATAAAGCCACACAAACCTACCATGCATCGCCCTGAGGGGATTCTTAAATCTCAAATAATTTAATGCCCCACAAAACACTGTACTGGATTACTCTGCGCCAGGGAGGAGTTTCCATGGGTGTTGCATGGGTTTTCCCATGCAGCATCCATGGATATTGATGCATTCTCAGATTTACCAGAAGTAGTAGACCTGGGAGTGTGCCAAAAACCTGTGCCTCTCCAGGTGAGGAGTAATGAGGAGAAATATCTTTATTTTTTCACATAAAGAGGAAAATGCCTCAGGGGATTTTTTGTACAGGAAAACAATCTTGCATGCAACTGAGGGACTCTTGCACCATGGTGAAGGATGCCTGTATTGGTGCTGGGCTAACAAAAGAGCACAATCTCAGGGTAAAAGGTAGGAATGTGTTGTACTGACTTAAGTATTCTCCATGGTCCATGGTTGTTGGCAGGATTGTGTTTGTGCAGGAAGGAGAACCTTTCTGCACAAAAATAATCCTGAGAGGCATAATGCAGCCCACATTAAAAAAGGAAAAAACAATGAGAAATAAAGTTATTTCTCCTCTTTACACCTCACCTCAGGAGGTGTAAAGTTTTGGCGCATCCCCAGGTGTACATGTTCTTTGAAATCTGGGGAAGCATCAAAGTCTATGGGTGTTGCATGTGTTCCACTGCAACTCCCACAGAATGCCTCCCAAGTGCAGAGTAAGGCAACGCAGTGATTGGCTCTGCCTGGCATTACTCCATATCTATGAGGCCATTCAAAGCCATTCAAAGTGATATTGCGTGGCCTCATAAATATGATTTTGTGGTTTGCGCTACCAGAGAGTCACAAAAAGTGATGATTCAGTAGCACAGTGCAAGGGGCTCCTAAATATGCCCCTGAGAGTATTTAGGAGCATGCTTTAAAACTATGGCCCTCATTACAACCCTGGCGGTCGGTGTTAAAGCAGCGGTAATCCCCCCAACAGGCCGGCGGAAAAAAAATTGAATCACGACCATGGCGGAAACCGCCACCATAGACAGCCACTTTAACACTCCGACCACCATGACGGTAGAAACAAACACCACGGCGGCCCCCAACAACAGACAGGCGGAACACAAGGTTCCGCCCACTGTATTACAACATGCCTATCCGCCACCTTTTCCGGGGCGGTACCAACGCCATCAAAAGCACGGCGGAAACAGGACTTGGAACAGAAACCACTCACCTTTCGACACTTTACAAACAACCAGGACGCCATGGAGCCTGAACTACAGGTCCTGTCTATGCTGTCTACCTCCTCTTGTACCAGGAGCAGCAAAGACGCCTGCAACGACCACGGTGTGTACTGCACCTAGCACACAGGGGAGGGGGAGGGAAAAGAGAGTGACACACACACACACAACACGCAACACCCCCACCATCCCCTCAACCCCGTACACACAAATACATGCAGCAACATTACATATACACCCCGTCACCCCCTGGAAGAACGCAAGGACAAAAGGAAATGATTGTAACAAGTGTAATCAATTAAATATCAGATAGGCAAAAATCAAAAATCAGTTTATACAAATATGTACACTGTTGGACCTGGCCCTTTTACAGGGTCATTCCCTGGACTTTTTGCTTTTTGCCTCCTTATTTTTCTGACCTTTGTTGGCTGACGTTTTGACTCTGAGCACTTTTTCACTGCTAACCAGTGCTGACGTGCATGTGCTCTCTCTCTTACAAATTTGGTATGATTGGATTATATCCAATTGGCATATTTAATGTACCTATAAGTCCCTTGTAAAGTGGTGCTCCTATACCCAGGGCCTGTTAATTAAATGCTACTAATGGGCCTGCAGCGCTGCTTGCGCCACCCACTGAAGTAGCCTGTCAAACCTATCTAAGGCCTGCTAGCGCAGAGCCTGTGTGAGCAGTTTTCTGCCACAGGGACCTGGCATCTAAATTTACTTGCCAGGCCCAGAACTCCCTTTTTACTACATGTGAGTCACCCCTAAGGTACTCCCTAGGTAGCCCTTTGGGCTGGGTGCCATGTATGTAGAAGGCAGGACATGTGCCATGTTGCGTGGCCTGTCCTGGTAGTGACAAACAGCCTAACTTGGTGTCTCACCGCTGTGAGTGCTGCCCTTTCATAGGATTGTATTGGAAATGCCCTGCCTTAGGTGTAAGGGGTATTGTCTGATTTTTTAGGGGTAGAGTAGGCATGTTTGGTATGGTTGTGACAGTGGTAAGAAATGCTGCTTATTTGTGTAGGTGTATTTTTTGTTACTACCACAGAAATGCCACTTCTAGAAAGTGCGCATTTATCTGTGCTTATAACTTTGGTGTTTTGCAGCTTGTCTCCAATCAACGTCTGGGTAGACTGACAGTTGGGGCTTTGTGCATACTTCTCAAACAGCCTGAACACAGGGAGGGTGGAGGTGACACAGAGGTGCATCTACATATTGTAAAGCCTTCCTGGGCCGAGACAAGGGAGAGGTGGGGTACACCTGCATTTGTAAAGACTGTGCTCTGGCCTCACACAATAGGGTCGTTAACCCCCCCACTGATGTTTGGAGCCTGTGCTGAAAGGAGAGAGGGGTCACTCCCAGAACCAGTTGTAACTGGCAGGAACCTCCTCTCCCTACCGTTGAAAAACACTGTAAGAACGGACTATAAGTACAGGGGAATTTTCCCCACAATTTGAACACTCTTGGAACTTGAAACTGGAAACAGAACGCTGATGAATGGACTCACCAGGAAGCCACCTTGGACTGCTGCTGCTGTGCTGACCTGTGACCTGCCTGGTCACTAGAAGGACTGTCACCCTCTGCAAACCTTGTGCTGGCCTGTAGCTTGGCCCACCAGCCTGTGCTCCCCTTCTCTCCTTGTTTCTCCCAGGGGCAGGGTGCTGTGGCCCCTCACCCCTGCCAAACCTTCTACAGACTTTGGCCTCAAGCGCTTTTCAAAGGGCGCTCTTCTTGTTGCTAGAAACAGATCACGCCGCAGCCCGGGCTTCAGATTGGCCGTAGCGCATTAAAAAGCGCTTTGTTTCTGTTCCTGGAATCACCACCACAACCTGGGCTTGGAAGAGAACTTTCGTGCCTTCTTAAGCGCTTTATTGTTGGGAAAAATCACTGCCGTGACCCGGGCGCTGCATCTGTGACTAGCACGAGGAGCGCACTGTTCGTTGTGCCCCCAGGGCACTTGCTGAGGCTAAGAAAGGAGCTGGGCCGTTCCTGTTGTGCCCCCGGGTGACACGCACTTTTTTGGATCGCCCCCGGGGCACACGACAGCACCAACTTCCTGAGCTGCCTCCCTCGTGGACGAGGGACGGCAGCAGAGCGGCTCGTGCACCATACCGGGTGCAGCCGCCGCAGGAAGCAGGCGAGGAGCCTCAACGGAGGCCCCTGCTTCCTTTACCTCTTTTGGGCAGCCACACCAAGGACAAGGGCGGCAGCCCCCTTGCACGCAGGACACGGGGAGAAACGGGAGTTCCCTTCTCCCCGGTCACTGCCCTAGGGGCGCGATCGCCCACCCCCTTTAATCTTTGTGGTACTTTGGGCCCCCCCCCTTCGGAGAGGGCCATTAGAGGCCAGGGGGCCCCACAAGGATCGCGGGTCCCCAGAGGGGCCCGTTCTTTCTTTTGTTACGGTAGGGAGGGTGCAGATCACCCCTCTCTCCCATGAGACCGGCGAGACCCCCGTTTTCCACGCATGGGAGCGCGGGGGGCCCCCATACACCTCATTAGGCACTGGAAGTGCCTCTTCATCCAACCAGGTACTTTTTCTAAGGGACCAGTAATAGTGATAATCCAAAGTTCTTTGGTTCATATATTACCTACCTGTGTTTGATGTTCTTTTTACATATATGTGCTAATGTTCCTGTTAATGGGCATGTCTAGCTGATATGTATATATATGACTTGTGATATATTTTCTAAGGATTCTTTTATTCGGGAATTGTTCATAACAAGTGCATATATCTTTTACTCTAATTCCTGACTACTGCTTCTGTTGCAGAATCCTGAGTACTTACGTGTTCTAACGAGACAACTGCATATTCTTGCAGAGTATTAGTAACTTGTGTAACCTTCTGACAACTGCTAAGGTAGCAGGGTATTACTTACGTGTAATGTTGGTATAATTATGTTTTTTGCAATACAGATTATTTTTACATAGCCCAGTGTTGTGTTTATTTTGTGGTGTACATTTTGCGTCACGTGTGTTGTGTGTTGTGCAAACGCTTTACACATTGCCTCCAGGTTAAGCCTGACTGCTCGTGCAAGGGGGTGAGCAGAGGTTATCTTGTAAGTGTAACTTCCATGCCCTGACTAGAGTGGGTAGGTTCTGCCTGGCTGAGGTGTATACCCTAGCCAACAAGAAAACCCATTTCTAACATACACCAGCTACACAAGTCCGGATATTAATGAAATCATTGTCCGTGGATCAGTGTCCCAAAATGCATGGGCAAAGTTCACACAAGATACCTGACTCGAAACGGAGAGAACACTGCAGGGCCATCAGATGGAAAATAAACAGGCACCTCAGAGGGAGGGGGATGGGGGGCACCTCAGCCGGATGAACACCACTGTTCCACGAGGGGCCTCCACGCCCACTGATTGGTCCTGGGGAGTGCAAAGCCACAGTCTCTCAAGTCTCTCCAGTGGGTGGTTTGCCCACTGCTTTATTCTGGGGAGTGCAAAGCCACAGTCTCTCAAGTCTCTCCAGTGGTTGGGTTGCCCACTGCTTTATCCTGTGAAGTGCAAAGCCACAGTCTCTCAAGTGGATGCCTTTCTCCACTGGTTCTGGAGGGGGCTTTGTGCCCAGAGTTCTTCATCCTGCCAAGGACTGAGGTAGTGGATGGCTTTCTCCACTGGTTCTGGAGGCGGGTTTGTGCCCAGAGTGCTTCATCCTGCCAAGGACTGAGGTAGTGGATGTGAATCTCCCCTGGTTCTGTAGCGGGCTTTGTGCCCAGAGTGCTTCATCCTGCCAAGGACTGGGGTAGTGGATGCCTTTCTCCACTGATTCTGGAGGGGGCTTTGTGCCCAGAGTGCTTCATCCTGCCAATGACTGAGGTAGTGGATGTGAATCTCCACTGGTTCTGGAGGGGGATTTGTGCCCAGAGTGCTTCATCCTGCCAAGGACTGAGGTAGTGGATGTGAATCTCCACTGGTTCTGGAGGGGGCTTTGTGCCCAGAGTGTTTCACATGCAGTGTGGCAGGTCCCATTCCCTCACCTGGGTGTATGTGCCTTGAGAATGCGTGGGAACAGGTAGCATGATACTCCATGGAGGCCGAGACACACTCCACCCTGCTGCTACTTCACCTGGCACCTGCTGGTAGAAACAGTGCTGGAAGTCATGCCTCATGTACGCTGGGCAGGGTCCAGGACGTCTCCTGAAGCCTTGGACGGCTGTCCACTGGAGATGATTGCCATATCAGCTCTGGTGGCACTGTCTGAGCATGTCGCGGGGCTGGTGGCTGTGGTTGCGGCGGTGTCTGTGGCAGAGGTGCTGGCGGTGGTACATGTGTCTGCACCTGTTGAGGGACCCAGCAGGATGTCTCCTGCAGCCTCGGACGGTGGTGGTGCTGGTGGCGGTGCTGGTGGCGGTGCAGGTGGCGGTGCAGGTGGCGGTGTCCACCGCCGTACAGGTTGCTGTTCTGGTTGACAGAAGGGGTGACTCTGGTCCCTCAGCCAGAGCCTCCGTGCCCTGTCCTGACCTGCTCTTCGGCTTGTGTCCCTTCCCCACCTTTGATGTCACTGCTGATGCCTTTCCACTGTCCCCTTTTGGCTTGAAGGAGCCCTTGTTTGCTGGTAGATGCGGATTCTCCCTCCGGCATGCGGGCACCTTGTTCACCTTGGCAGGTGGCGGAATGGCCTGCTCCTTGGCCTCGCTAGGTGGCACACTGGCAGCCCTGATGGGTGGCACCTGCGATGTGACCGGACTTGCTGAGACCACTGTGCTAGAGGATTTGGTGGCTGAGGTGCTGGGCTGGGACCTGGACAGCCTGGCCCTCGGGGAAGGACCGGGGGGGAGGTGTAGGGAAGAGGTCAATGTTAGCCAGGAAAGGTTTCTTAGACACACTGGGATGGGAAGATGGAGGGGGTTTGGGAGTGGAGAAAGAGGTAGTGGTTGTAGGAGGTGTACGTTTGCTGAATTTGGGTGAAGGTGCATGGGCCGGAGGCTGTTGTGAGGTGGATGGCTGTTCGGTGTGTGTGTGCCTGCGTTTGTGTAGTTTGGGAGGAGGGCTCCCAGACACACTGGGAGAGGACACAGGGGAAGTGTGAATGGTAGTGGGGGTGGTGAGTGCACATGAGCGGTGTGTGGTGATGGGCGTGCTGATGATGGACATAGTGGATGAAGATGTAGTGCATGTAGGTGTAAGTGGAGAAGAGACAGGGAGGGAGGAGGAGGACGTGGAGGAGGGGGACACAGTGGAGGCCGTGGATGTTGTGTGTCTGCATGGGGATGGTGCTTGTGTGAGTGCCAGTGGGTTGCGTGGTGCTTATGTTTGCCATGCCCACTCTTGTGTGTTGATGAGTGTGCATGCTGGTCAGATGGTGTGCTTGGGATAGGCTGAGGTACAGGGGATTGGGTCTGGGTGGAGGAAGTTGGCGGGGGGGAGGTTGGACACAGGGACAATGGCTGCCATCAGTGCTGAGGCCAGAGCCTGGAATGCTCTCTGTTGGGCCGCCTGGCCAGAATGAATGCCCTCCAGGTATCCATTTGTTTGCTGCAAATGCCTCTCAACACCCTGGATGGCATTCAAAATGGTAGATTGCCCAACAGTGAGGGATCTCAGGAGGTCAATAGCCTCCTCACTGAGGGCAGCAGGGCTGACTGGGGCAGGGGCTGAGGTGCGAAGGAGATTCCCACCCTCCTGGGTGAGTGGGCACGGGAAACTCGATGAGGGGCTGCTGGGAGGGTGGTGCTGGTAGGGGGGGTGGCGGCTGTACCTGTTGATGCGGTGGGTGCCAGCCACCGCAAGGGATCTCCCATCAGAGGAAGAGTCGCTGTCGCTGGTGTCTGCTCCTGTCCCCGTCCTGGAGATCCCCTCGCCCTCAGTCCCACTGGTGCCTTCTGACTCCGTTACTGCACCCTCTAGGGCCATGTGGGATGCACCTCCCTCCTGCTCCGGTGCCACTGCTCCTCCGCCTGATGATGCTAATGCACACAAGGATAGGGTGACAAAACAAAAGGGAGGGAGACAGAGGAGACACATGGTCAATGTATGCAACACCACTACCATTGGCGGACACAACACAAAAGGAGCAGCCCTATGCACTAAGCCATGCACTGACAGGGCAGGGGAAAAGCATATGCCCATGGGGGACTCTGCCTTGACCCATTTGATGCACAGTTGGAAGCCAAAGGAGCCTGACTAGGTGTAGAGGGCAAATACCACCTTTGGGGTTGTACAGGGAATGAGGCTGCAAATCAATAGATCTACCTTTGTGCATCTGCCCTGGCCTAGGGGAACCCTCATCCCACCTCCCCCACCCAAACACCTTGTAATGCATGCAGAGTCAGCTGAATGAGAGTGTACTTATCCCCTTGTGGCTGCTGTGATGCCCTCAAGCACCCATCCAACTCCGGATGTGCCACCGCCAGGATCCGGTACATCAGGGGGGTCATGGTGCGACTGGCACCCCTTCCGTGTTGGGAGGCCATCCCCAGCTGGGCCTCCGCTGTCTTTTTGCTCCAGCGGCACAGGTCCTCCCATCTTTTTCAGCAGTGGGGTGCTCCGTCTATGGTAGACCCCCAGAGTAAGCACTTCCTTGGCGATGGCACGGCAAATATCCTTCTTCTGGTGGGTGCTGACCTAGAGGAAAAGTGAAGTTATAATTGATGTTACTCTCCCGTACAGTTCTTCTCACACATTGCCCACAAACCTCCCACCCTGACCCTAGCATACACACTATCCTCACACTCTGGCCTGTACCCCCCCTGTCTCTTCCATCCATGACACTCCATACAATCATGTGCCACCCACCATGCACACAGTTTACTCACCTGTTTGTCTGGAGGACTGTACAGTTGCGTGCACTGGGGGAGGACCCCATCCACCAGTTTCTCCAACTCCTCCGCAGTGAAGGCAGGGGCCCTTTCCCCAGACACTGTAGCCATTGTCGCCTCCAGACACAGGTCACAGCAGTACTTGCAGTGTAGGTCCTCTCATGTTGAAAGTCAAGTATCAAGTGAGGGAAATTATAGAAAATGGCGGTCACATCCGCAGCGGTGCATACAGTCACCGCCGGCGTACCTCGTCATTGGCTCCTGGAACCCATAGGGCCCAATGATAACCAAAGTTGGATTGCGCTGCGGTATTTGACCGCCTACCGCGACGGTGTACAACGCCAGTGCAGTTACATAATTTCCCCTTGTCCCACCTTACAGGTCAGGCAGCCTCCATTTCAGGGGGCCACATGGCAGGCCAAATAACTGTGTCACACCTATTTGGGCCAGGAATACAGACAGACAAAGACACATAGAGAAATTTTAACTTTAGTGCTAAACAGCCTTGTGAAACCTATGTGTTGTATGACCGTTCTCCTCCATAGGGCACGTCCGCTGGGGCAGGTGAGGAGATGGCAGCATCCTCCGGTGTACAGACCCCTGGTGGACCTGTCGACAATGGAAGATAGACACATAATTATCACTTACAGACTTGATTGTGCAACAATCCAGGAACTGTGTGCCCAGTTGGAGCCTGACCTGATGTCAGCTATCTACCATCCCACAGGAATCCCCCCTTTAGTGCAGGTCCTGTCAGCACTCCATTTCCTGGCCAGTGGGTCTTTTCAAACAACAGTAGCCATGGCATCAGGGATGTCCCAGCCAATGTTCTCTAACGTGTTGTCCAGAGTGTTATCTGCCCTGCTGAAACACATGCACAGCTACATCGTCTTCCCTCAGGTGGAGGATTTGCCCAGAGTGAAAGGTGACTTCTATGCCCTGGGTCATATCCCCAACATCATTGGTGGCATTGATGGTACACATGTGGCATTTGTCCCCCCTGCAGGAATAAACAGGTGTACAGAAACCGCAAAACCTACAATTCTATGAATGTGCAGATGGTGTGTTTGGCAGACCAGTACATCGCCCATGTGAATGCCAAGTATCCTGGCTCTGTGCATGATGCTTGCATTTTGAGCAATAGCAGCATCCCTTATGTGATGGGAAAACTCCAGAGGCACCGTGTGTGGCTAATAGGTGAGGCTAAACTTCCCACACAGTTTCATTTGCTGTCTGGGTATGAGAGATTCCCTAATGTTTGGATGATGTCTAACTGTTGTCCCTCGATATTTGCAGGTGACTCTGGTTACCCCAACCTGTTGTGGCTACTGACCCCAGTGAGGAATCCCAGGACAAGGGCAGAGGAATGCTAGAATGAGGCATATGGGCGAATTAGGAGGATACTAGAGCGCACCTTCGGCCTCCTGAAGGCCAGATTCCGGTGCCTCCATCTGACAGGTGGCTCCCTATACTACTCACCGAAGAAGATGTGCCAGATCATCGTGGCCTGCTGTATGTTGCACAACCTGGCTTTGCGAAGCCAGGTGACTTTTCTGCAGGAGGATGGGCCTGATGCTGGTCTTGTGGCAGCTGTGGAGCCTGTGGACAGTGAGGAAGAGGAGGCAGAAGAAGAAGATGTAGACAACTGAAACAACATCATAATGCAATATTTCCAGTGAGACACAGGTAAGAGGATGGAACTGCTTCCCACATCTCATACTATTGTAGGACCTAGCATAAGTCTGCCTTTTTCACTCTGTGTATGGACCCTGACTTGTCACTTTGGCTTTCCATTTCACAGATCTGGGTCCCAATTTGTGCCCTCTGCTATGTTTACTCCTGGCCTACAGCTGTGTAACATTGGTATGTGAACAAGTACATTGACATTAATATATTTCAGAGATGTTGCAATTACACATTTGTGAAAGCACAGACTAAGGGGGTTATTCCAACTTTGGAGGAGTGTTAATCCGTCCCAAAAGTGACTGTAAAGTGACGGATATACCACCAGCCGTATTACGAGCTCCATAGGATATAATGGACTCGTAATACGGCTGGTGGTAAATCCGTCACTTTTCCGTCACTTTTGGGACGGATTAACACCTCCTCCAAAGTTGGAATAACCCCCTAACTCCAGATTGTTTGTAAAGGGTGTTTATTTCTGTGCTAATAAGTGGAGGGGGTGTGAAATGGGCTGGGGTGATAGTGGAAGAATGTCCATGGCAGAGTCAAGTCTCTTGGTCTCACAGGTGCATTGTGTAATGGGGCATAGGAAGGGGAGCAATGGCAGTTTAAGGTGGACAGGGTGACAAAGTGGGACAAAAGGGTGACATTCAGGAGGGTCTTATTTCCTGGCAAGGGTCTTGGCAATGTTCTCTGTCTTGTTCCTGGATCTCAGGGACCGTTTATGGGGTGGTTCTCCTTCTGCAGGGGGTGGGGTGCTGGTGGCCGGTTGGTCCTGTGGCAGTGCCTCCTGTCCACTAGCGCCGGCGGAGGTGGAGGGCTGTTCATCGTCCAGGCTAGTGTCAAGGGCCCGTTTGTGTCCCACTGTGTCCCTCATGGTGTTGACAAGGTCTGCCAGCACCCCTGCAATGGTGACCAGGGTGGTGTTAATGGACTTCAAGTCCTCCCTGAGCCCCAGGTAGTGTTCCTCCTGCAGCCACTGGGTCTCCTGAAACTTGGCCAGTACTGTGCCCATGGTCTCCTGGGAATGGTGGTATGCTCCCATGATGTTGGAGAGTGCCTCATGGAGAGTGGGTTCCCTGGGCCTGTCTGCCCCCTGTTGCACACCAGCTTCCTTGTTATCCTGTGCCTCTGTCCCCTGAGCCGTATGCCCACTGCCACTGACCGCAGGTCCCTGATTTTCTTGGGTTGGTGGGTTTGCCTGGGTTCCCTGTAGTGGTGGACCCACTGCTGATTGACGTGTCCTGGGGACAGAGGGATGGGCCCGCTGGGTGGGTGCTGTGGTGGTGTTTCCTGAGGGGGATGGTCTGTGGTGGCTAGTGACAGTGGCAGGGGAAGCGACTGTCCAGAGGTCCCTGATGGGCCGGGCTGGTCATCTTGATCCAGGCGTGCAGAGCTGCTGTCATCACTGTGGGCCTCTTCTGTGGTGGGACTGGATATGTCTGGCACCTCCTGTCTGGTGACGTTGGGTATGGGTCCTGTTGGGGTGTAAATGCAAAGTTTTAGTATCTTTGTGTGCCGTCTTGTGCATTGGGTGAGGTACCCTCCACTCCTGTGCTTGCATAATTGTGTTTGCCCTTTTGTGATAGTTGGTTTGGGGTGTGTGTGGGTATCTGTACTGGACATGCTTTGGTGACGGTGGTCCATGCATAGGTGTTGCATGCAGGGCCTTGGTATTGAGAAGTGTGGGTTGTGATAGTGGGACATATGTGAGATGATGGAGTGATGGGAGTGAGGGTAAGGGTGGGGGTATGTGATGGCATGCATGTGGGTTGTGGGGGATATGGTAATAAAGATATGACTTACCAGAGTCCAGTCATCCTGCTACTCCTGCGAGGCCCTCAGGATGCAGTATTGCCAAGACTTGCTCCTCCCATGTTGTTAGTTGTGGGGGAGGAGGTGGGGGTCCACCGCCAGTCCTCTGTACAGCAATCTGGTGTCTGGATACCACTGAACGCACCTTCCCCCGTAGGTCGTTCCACCTCTTCCTGATGTCATCCCGTGTTCTTGGATGCGGTCGCACTGCGTTGAACCTGTTGACGATTCTCTGCCATAGCTCCATCTTCCTAGCAATGGAGGTGTGCTGCACCTGTGATCCGAAAAGCTGTGGCTCTACCCGGATGATTTCCTCCACCATGACCCTGAGCTCCTCCACAGAAATCCTGGGGTGTATTTGAGGTGCCATGATGTGGTGTGGGTGATGTGTGAGGTGCTGTCTGTTGTGATGTGTGGGGGGATGTGTTGGTGTGTGTTGTTTGAGGTGCGTGGATGTTGTATAGGTGATGGTGTTGTGTGTCTGTAGATGCTGGTGTTGTGTTTGCTAATTTCTCTCTCTGTGCTTCTTCCAAAACATTTGTTGTAAGGGTTTGTGGGTGATGTGGGTGTGTGTTTTATAGTGTTGTTGGTGTGTGGGTGTGGTGTGTGTATGTGTATCAGATGTGTGTGTTTTGAATTGTCCAATGTAGGTGTGTTTTGTAAATGTGTGTGTATTTTGAGCGCGGTGGTGTGTACCGCCAATGGATTACCGCGGTTGAAAGACCGCTGCGTTGATTCGTGGGTCGTGATAGTGTGGGCGTATTCTTGTTGGTGTGACCGTGTAGGTTTTGGTATCATCAGTTTATCACTGACCTTTGGTGTGGCGGACTTGTGTGGGTGTCTGTATTGTGGTGGATTCCGAGATGTGGGTCATAATACCTGTAGAGGAATTCCACCACCGCAACAGTATCTTGGCGGTCTTCAGCATGGCGGAAAGCGGGATTTACCGCCAGGGTTGTAATGAGGGCCTATGTATTTTATTCAGACATAGGTTTTACCATAGTGAAAGTACATTTGCAGCTACTGTTGTGATGATTTGCTGCCATTCTGAAAATGCTGTATTTTCTGATTGAATGTTGCAATTGTGAACAAGCATTACAGATCTGTTTTTAAAGCCTTATGAATCAACTTATTTAAATATTTAATGTGGTTGACATGTTACTATGTGTTTTTTTGACTTATAAATAAATGTTCCTTTAACATGATAGTTACTTAGGTAAAGATCCAGACCTTTACTTGTAGATGTCAATATTGGCTAATCATTTCAATGAGCAAGGCCATCTACACCGAGGAGGAAATATTTTAAACTCTGTCTTGTGCCTTTCATAATGACAGATTGCCCACAAAACAAGTGATTTCTGGAAATAGGAGGGACAATGAAGATCAATCCAATGCTCTTTTGGCTACTGACTAAGGTGCTTGACATGAATATACTGCAGTTGATGTTGCCAAATTTCAACAAAGAGACACCAATTACTCTTAGATGTTATCCAGTATCACACCATCCATAAGGATGGAACATCAACCAGCAGAATATGAAACTTGAAGTGTATGTAGTGATGTGTTAAAGCATTGTAACATGTCTTAATGATAGGTAAGAATGAAACTATGCTGAAACTCATGTATCCTCAGCATTGTAAGTGCATTCTTTACAGTTTGCATTGGCATTTGCAAAGTGGTGTGGGAAGTGTTCTTAACTCATGGAGGTGAAAATGATAATTTTGACCAGGCACACTACACTATGGTACTTCAGGTTTAACGTTTTTAGAGTTATGCACTCGAAGTGTCTCATTTAGGTAGTATGATGCATTGGTTTCTTCATATGATAACAACAAGCCATCCTATATTATTATTTACTCCTTATATAACACTGCATTTTTTTTTGCTTGGGCATTGCATGTTGGTGCAACGTTTTGTTCTCTCGTATGTGTCATTCTAATCATGTGTCAGTGTTAGGAATTATGGACTCTAAGTGGCAGAGGTATGTACCCTGTCCAAGTAGGGACCCCAATCCTTGTCCGGGTAAGTCAGATATACAATATAAATTGAGCTGTGTTCACGCTCTGGCTCACGCTTGGCACAGAGCAGTCAGTTGTAACATAGGAGGCAAAGTTTAAAGTATTTGTACAACATTTAACTTACAGGGACACAGCAAACATCACAAAAAGGCTCTACACCAGTGATTTTTTTTGGAAAGTTTTGTGAAGATCATCCGGAGCCAAAGATATTGGCAAATAAAACAAAACTTTTCTATAGAAACTAGGTCCTCACACTTGTGGGGCGACAACCACAAGTTACCATATATATATATATATATATATATATATATATATATATATATATATATATATATATATATATATGTATATATATATATATAGATAGATACACACACACACATATGTGTGTATATACAAACTCATACACATATACATATCTCAAGTAAATATGTCACGCCCTAAAATGACTATAACTTGCACCCTTGCTATGCACTGCTAATTACCCCACATATTACATCACTTGTGACATGTTCTCTGACATCACTTATAACATATCTGCAACATCTGAAATTACATAATTGATGACTACACTGTGCATGGTGGAGCCTCGAGTTATTGTTACTATAGGGCAGGGGTTATAGTTACTTGAGATAACATATAACTGGTGGATTTCAATGGTTTTGTTTGTTTAATACAGTATATTTCAGCTATTTTCATCTTACTAAAATGTCCCTTTAACCTTTGTTTTTTTCAATCGATATATATTTGAATATATATGTCCATGTACGCAGGAATATAAAGTAGTGTGACTCTACTACTGAATATAGACACCAACATTTATTGTGGCATTGTGGCATATTAATATTGAGGACAGAATATTGATTTACAAAATATTGAAACTTAAGTGCATGTAGGTTTACTATTCCTAACACCACATCTACATACCTTGAAGATATATACAGTATATATGTACTGCGTAAGGACATATGTGTGAAGTGAGGTATAAAAAATCGAAATTTACTTACCTGTTGATATTTTATGCTCAATATTTTGCCCTCAATACTCTGCCCTATCAATATTCTTGATGTGATGTTCAGGGGGCACGTCATCAAAAACTAAAGGTAACTATTGTTAAGCTTCATAAATGGCACGGAGGAAGTTGGGTTTCATACTTGAGGTACTGATGTATTTTGACCAATCTAACTTTTTCAAAGATTTCTGAATTTCATCACTTTGAAAAAGTGTAGCTCAGGATATGTTGACAAAGAATACCATCATATTATTTCTAAGTATGTTTCTACCACATTCTTCAGCGTATGAACACTTTCAAAGAAAGTGTTGATTGAAAGGAAGTTGCAGGATTAGTAGAACGATTATATGGTTGCCAAAATACTGTCAAGTCAAAATTCCCATGGTTTGAAGAATGAATGCTTTTCATGTGGCCCAGATGCACTTCATTACTGGAAATCCCCTAACTAATGCAAACAATTCAATTCAATTCAAACTGTTCAATTTTGTGTTAGATAGAAATAAAATGTGCAAAATCACTTTCCTGCCTTCTCTGTTAAGGCGAGCCTACAGAGTGATATGCTTTCTTAATCAGAATATGTATTACACGTTAAAAAATATTTATAAGCGCTTAATGTGTTAGTTACATTAAGCAATGGTTTTACAATCAGTTTCCTTTTTTTGTCCTCTTCAAAAATCTTTCTTCGACATGTCACCTACAGATAAGTTGGTCCCCCTTCCTGTACCACCTGATTGAAATATTAAATGAAAAGCCTTTACTGCTTTGCTATAAGTTCCACAATTCGGCTTTTGTCTCATGGTAGCAGGAAATGCATTCCACTGCAAGTGAAACACTTTAAAGTTACTCAACGATCTGCTTTACCACAAGCTTTCTTCGGAACTGGAACCAGATACTCAATAACACTGTTGATTCCTTTGACAGATGTGTTCTCTGGAAAACGAAAAGAATTGAGAGGAAAGCCATTGAATAATAGGTAGAGAACTGAAATAGATTAGAAAGTCATCCAGTCAGGAGCAAGGGGGCTGAGCCAAAGACTATTCCACTTATATTGTATCATATACAAAGGAGCATATTTATTAGAAAGTGGTGCAGTGCACCTGCTGGGCTACGTCACTGGGAAAGGGATCAAATGCGCTGTATTTAAGGCACATGGCGCATTTCTGACTGTTTACCCTTTGCTAGTACACACTGGGCTGCTTAGTGCCAATGCAGACACCCTTGCACTGTGGTGCAAGGGTGCCTGCATTAAAAGTATGATTGTTTTTGTGCAGGAAGGGACACCTTCCTGCAAAAAAACAGTTCTCAGCGGCAGAATGCAGCTCAAATAGAAATAGGAAAAAACAAAGAGAAATAAAGATATTTCTCCTCGTGCTGCAGATTGCTGCACACACAGAAAGAGGTAAAACAAGGAGAAAGAAAGATATTTCTCTTTGTGACGCCTCTCCTGTTGAGGCCAAAGATTTTGGCGCTTTCCCAGGTTTACTTGTCCTTCAAAATCTGGGTGCGTCAAAATCCATAGGAGTTGTGTGGGAACACCCACCACAATGCTCATGTAAATCCAGCCCAGGGCAGAGTAAGACTTTCCAAGTTATGGTGTGTGGTGCTGCACCAAATTGGACAGTGTCACACACCCACACCATCATTTTCAAAATGCAGGGATGCACCATATACGGTGCACCCCTGAGTTCCTCCCTGCGCCAGCGCTAAATTTACTGCTGTGCGCCAACACAGCAACCCTTGCATCATAGTGCAAGGATGGCTGTATTGCGGGGGAGGTTGTTTTTGAACAGAAAGGAACACCTTGCTGCACAAAAACAATCTTAAATGGTTATTTGCTCTTTCTATGTGTGCTGCAAAATGCAGCACACATATAAAGAGCAAAAAACAAGCATTTCTCCTTGTTGCGCCACACTAAAGCCACCCCTGGGGTAGTGTTAAATTTTGTCGCTGCCTCAGGTTTATGAAAACTCATAACTCTGAGGTAGCGTCAAAATACAATGGGTGTTGCTGTGGAATGCCCACAGCAACACTGATTGCACACCCGTTCAAGGCAAAGTGCTGTAGGCCATATTTACAAGGTGGCCTTAAGCCAAAAGAATTAGCTTAACGCCACCATGTAAATACATACAGGGCATTGCGCCACCGGAGCTTCACGAAAAGTGACACTTCGGTGGCTCTAGGGACTCGTAAATATGCCCCTCAGTTTCTTATTAAACATGAAAAGAGCAATGTGTATCAACAACAGAAATATCAACAATTGTGGCTGTGTAAGAATGGTGCGCACTTCCAATATGTCTGCTGCAATCAATAATTAAAGTTTATGATGGAAAAGTCATTATTTATGAAGAAGCGTGCTCCAGTGGTAAGACAACCAGCCACAGGGTGTGAGGGTTGTTTCCTATACAAGGTCACAGTCCATATACGAAATGAAGAAAACCACGGCACATCTCAGGGTCATATTGCAAGCCATTTATTCCTTAGTGCTGTGACAGGAAAGTTGGTAACCTGATCCAATGAAATGCACTAAGTAAGTGGTTTAAAGGCCAATGCAATTTTCATGGTTGAGAGAAAACAGCCGACACGTGTTTCGTCACCCTTGACTTTTTCAAGGCTGTAAACATATACAAATGGAATGTGTAAAAAACAGAAATTGTTAACGGATTATTAACAGACTAAGTTGTGGTGTAAACCGTGAATCAAACGCTTTGTTAATAAGTAAAAATGAGAGACCAAGTGCCAAAGATGAGTGGTTTATTCATAGAACTACCATAAAAGCAGAGGGAGAAATCCCCTTCTGCTCCCCGTGTATATAGAAAAACACTTAAATGATAGACCTATGGTGTCAGCAGGCAGAGATGGTGAATATCAATAAGAACTATAACAAGGGATATCCCAGAAAAGGAAGCCATAAGAATACCATACAGCCAACAAAGAGATATTGGGGGTCATTCTAACCCTGGCAGTCCAAGACCGCCAGGGCTAAAATGACGGGGGCACCGCCAACAGGCTGGCGGTGCCCCGCTGGGCATTCTGACCGCGGCGGTTCGGCCGGGGTCAGAAGTGGAAAACCGGCGGTCTCCCGCCGGTTTTCCGCTGCCCAAATGAATCCTCCATGGCGGCGCAGCAAGCTGCGCCGCCATAGAGGATTCTGACACCCCATACCGCCATCCTGTTCCTGGCGGTTCTCCCGCCAGGAACAGGATGGCGGTATGGGGTGTCGCGGGGCCCCATCAGCATGGGCACTGCAGGGGCCAAAAACAGATCAACACTAGAAGACCGCCGTCTCCATATTTCATGGACTCTACACATTCAAAAGCTGAGTATTAAAGAAAATTGGTGGCAGGCGAATATGTTGCCATGCAGCTATCGCACATCGTCACCCGATGGAAGTCGCATCAGGGGAAACTTAGACATGAGTAGCGCGTCTGTCAGAGAGAAAAAGACGTAAGGGCAGCACGCGCTCAGTAATTCATTAAGCAAGTCTCATTGGGAAAGAAGTTGTTCGTAATGACGGCGACCGCTATTATTGCAAGTGTGTGTCACCATCAAAAAAGTTAGTCAAAAAAGAAGAGAATGGGCAAAAGCCCTGTCACCTGCTGCCGGTCTCCCGTCATTCCTGTTCACGGATCGTGTCGCATCTGAAGCGAGCGCCAACCCGTTACTGGGATTTAAATCCGGAAAGCAACCGGAACCAGATATAAACAGTGGACTATGAGCCCTAAGGCGGTAGAGTCTGCCATCTTGAGAAGGAAAACGAAAGTAATCACAAAGAAAACAAGAAATCAGTAAATGTGTATACGCTCACGTATATAAACCGTGACATGCATATGTGTAAATAAGTGACATCAAGAGGAGAAGAGAAAAAAATGAGCCACCATGGAGAATAAGGTGAATACATGCAATTCAACCACGTTCACAAATTATTATTGAAGAGAAGGAATAATAACATATCAGCACATAGACATTTGAACAGGGTTACAAAGAACATGTGGAATAAAACAAGATGATCGTATGATTGCTAAAGCACCACATGCGTATACACTTATAATAAAGGGCAACATGAAGCTGCAAGATGCAATCAACCTACTGTGATGATGTGACATATTAGAAGTCAGCAGCCTTGTAGACAGATTACAAATAATACAAGACGAACCACAGTACACAATTGAAAATTCCAAATTCGGTATGTTAACACAAGGTTGGTAATCTACAGGAATACATGTAGGTCTTTATCAGAATTGAGCCCTTCTTCCACTGTACGCAATCTCACAATCCATCTGCTCTCAAGTTGCCTCAGGAGGAGAGTTTTGTTACCCCCCCCTCGGACACTTGCCCAAAGTGGCAATGCCATGTGTTTGTATGTCTGGTTTCTCATGTAAAGGGTGTGCCAGGTTATAACGGACTGCAAAGGGGTAATCACTGTTATTGTTTTTAATCGCCCGGATATGTTCTTGCAGTCTTTCCCTGAATGGTCTCATCATGCTGCTGACAGATCTTTTTACATATGCAAATGATACAGTAAACAGTGAACTTGGTGTTACAATTCATGAATTGTTTAATCGTGTATGTGGTTTTAGTGTTGTAGCAAAAGTTTTTTGTTTTGTCCAAGGCATAACTGCACACATTGCAATGACCGCATTTGTAGAAACCCGAGGGTGGTGCGGGTAGCCAACTATCATTGGTGACCATCGGTAGATAACTATGACACAGTTTATCCCTCAATGTGCGGCCCCTGCGGTGGATCATGTCTGGTCTATTTCTAAGACCTTGTTTAAGGGTTTTGTCAGATAATAAAATGTGCCAGTTGTTATTAAGAATCTTGAAAACTTCTGCACTAGCACAAGTGTAAGTAGTTATGAATGCTGGGACCCTCTTTTTATCAACCTTTTTGCATGGTTTCTTCTGAAAAAGAGATGCTCTATCGATCTTGAGAATCCTTTCACGTGTATTACTTAACAGTTTACTAGGATACCCTCTGTTAAGAAAGCGGTGCTCTAATGATTCCAGCTGCTTAAAGAATTCAGGGTCTTTCTGGCAATTGCGTCTGATCCTCACGGCTTCCCCATAAGGAATAGCTTGAATTTGAGAATGTGGATGTGCACTGCTGGCATGTAAGATTGAATTCAATGGTGTCGTTTTTCCGAATAACTTTGAGCAAATATGGTTACCTTTAGTATATAGTGTCAAGTCTAAAAAGTCCACACTCACTAAGCTAGCACAACTAGTGAAGTGTATGTTGTATTGGTTGACATTTAGGTACTTGGTAAACAGCTCTAAAGAGACGTGATCTCCTGACCAGAAAAGAAGTACATCGTTGATGTACCGACCCCAGTAAAGGATGTGTTGCGTAAGTTCTGGTGGACCATTGGTCCACAAGTGATGGTGTTCGTAATACCCCATGTATAGGTTAGCGAAGGACGGCGAAAATTTCGTCCCCATCGCAACCCCCTGTTTTTGTCTGTACCATGTCCCCTTGTGCAGGAAGACATTGTTGTCCATGACCAAATTAATCAAATCCATCAGCACGTTAGAATGTGTCAGAAATGTTGCTTCTCTTTTATCCAAAAAATACTGAATAGCAGCCATGCCTTCTTTTTTGGGTATGCATGTGTACAAAGAGGTAACATCCAGTTTGGCTAGAAAGTGACCCTCCGTCCATTCATAGTCCGCAATGAGGCTGAGAAGATGTGTGCTGTCTTTGATATATGACGGTAAGTTACAAACAAGCGGTTGTAAATAAAGATCAATGAATTCAGAAAGTTTTTCCGTGGGTGAATTAATCCCAGATATTATAGGTCTGCCAGGGGGAAAGGGTGCTGTTTTGTGGACTTTGGGGAGAATGTAAATGCAAGGGAACATGGGCGTGGGATTGAAGAGATACCTGTATTCAGAATCTGTTAGGAGACCACTGTCCCTCCAGAAACTCAGTTTGGTCTCTATATCTCTGGTAACAATGCCTATTGGGTTGTTAGAGAGCTTACAATAGGCTTTCTGATCCTGAAGTTGTCTATCTATTTCACCGACATAGTCCTTGCGATTCATGATGACAATGTTTCCACCTTTGTCCGCTTCCTTGATAACTATATCTTTAATGTCATCAAAGGAGCGTAGAGCCTTCTGTTCCTGTGGACTCAAATTATGCACCCAGGTTTTGCACCCAAGTATGTATTGATTTTCCAATTTAGGAAGATCTCTGGTGACTAATTTGTAGAAAACATCTAGTGAATTATCTGATGTGAGAATGGGTGTGAATCTGGATCGAGGTTTTAGTCCACTGGTCCATGTGGCAGAGCTATTGATGCCTAAGTCTCCTAAAATGTCATCACAAGTGGTTCCATTACTACTGTCATCTTCTCCTGCTATGGAAAGTAAGGTCTGTATGTCCCTTAAATCACCAATAGAGAAATCACATGTATCAATGTCATGGCCGTGATTAGGGTCAGATTGCTGTTTATGATCAAAAAATTTTAACAATTTGCATTTCCGTACAAATTTAAAGAGATCAATATGCATCTCTGTAAAGTCCGGAAATGACATTGGTACAAATCCTAAACCCTTCTTAAGGACACTCAATTGCTGATCATCTAACACTGTGTCCGATAGATTCATGACACTTAGATCATCTCTATACGTAGTGGGAGTTTCTAGTTTTTCATGTTGCGCATGGCTGATCTTGTGGTCACTCCTGTCTTGTTGTTTGCTGAATCTACCCCTTTTTCTCTTCCCCCTTCTGGTTCTCTTGTGTGTGTTGCCTGTGCCAGTCTGTTGTATTTTTGGCCTCTGCGGAATCTTTCCATTTCTAATAAAAAAGTAGATTTGTTGTAGGAGATGTTTCTTTGTTCTTGCATGGAACTGGTAGCCTCCTCACTTGTGATGCTGGAGCAACTTGACAGATCGGTGTCGCTGGTTGTTATGCTGGAAACAGTTTGAGCAGCTAGTGCTGGTGCCCTTTCAACTCTGTTGTCACTATTAATGTTGTCAAACTTGTGGGCAAAGGTGAAGACCCTACCTGCAGCGTAATCATTGGCGTCCCACCTTCATTTACGCATTTTCTTTTCTTTAATGTATTCCTGATGTTGCTGGAGTAAATTTTTTAGGATGTCGTAGTTTTTACCAATTGCTTCTTTAAGGTTTGTATCCTGAATTTCCTTCTCTAGTGTCTCAATGTCCAAAAGTAGTCGTTCCCTCTTTTCCCTAGCGTCTCTGATAAGTATATCCATGATACCAAAGGAAGAACTGATTAGTAGCTGTTAAGAGCAATGATCAATCACACATCCTAGTTTGAGATTGTTTTAGCTTGTGGCTGTCAGATAATAAAAAGACCATCCATCAAATTTGGTGAGATGAATGCGGGGAACAGCAGGCTCAGTGCCACTGGAATGAACAGTGAAGCAGTGTGTTGGTGAAACAAAACTCTTTTAAGGGTATCGTAGGCCATGGTTATGAACTATCGTGTGAGCATGGCAAAGAAGCTTGTAAAGAACCCATTTCTGCACAGGGAGCCAGTGCAGGGTTTTGAGATGAGGAGACATAGAGGCCCACAACGGCAGGTTAAGGAACAACTGAGAGGCTTGGTTTTGGATAGGTTGGAGTTTTTTGGTCAGGTAAGCTGAGAGGATGACATCAAGTTGGCTGATGACAAGGGCCTGAGTTACAGTTTTGCGCGATTCAATGAGGATTCATCTAGGACTTTGTAAAATATTCTCAGAATACAAAAGCAAGATAAAGAGACTGAATTAATTTGGTTGACCATGGGCAGGTTGTTGTCTAGCACTGTACCCTGCTTTCTTGGGGTGTTTTTGCAATGAGGATATCTCGTAGCATCATTTCAGTTTTATCGCTATTCTGCTTAAGGCAATTATTTTGTGTCATCCTATGTTACTAGTTACTCCTTATATATAACCTTGTATTATGGGCACTGAATGCTGGTGCCACGCTTTGAATATCTGTATGTGTCATTCTAGTACACCTAAAGACTAGCGATAAAGCTTTCATGATATTACAGAAGATATAACGTGAAATTGTATGTTTGAAATGATGTACAAGGGTATACAGGAGCATTGCAGACAGGGTAGCTAAGTTTAACAAACAATCATAACTATTGTATTTCCTGTCATGTGAAGTTGTGTTTTGTGTTGCACTGTTTGCTTTACAACTGACAAGAAGCTCTTATGTAGCAATTAGGAGCCTAACCCAAGCCAGCATGCAAAGCAGAGTGGCACAAGCACTGTATGGCCTCATCTCAAAACTGCCCTCATACCCCACTATATGCCCATGTACCACTTTTATAATTCCTGCATATTTTTTGTTTTATAAACCAGAGATTATGTATTGTTGGAAAACTATGACTGCTGTCTGTCAAACAACTAAACCTCCAGTTTTCTGCAACGCACCTGCTATCAGAAGTAGAAGGAGCCCTCAACAGGTAACCCCGCCTTCACCCAAAGAACTGCATAACAGCAAACGTTTGAAATGCACAGCTGTAAATCATTCTTCAAATTGCCATTCCCAACACCACGCAGTATTCTGTTTCATCCCCAGCTACCCAATATCGGGGTTGGGGCAGAAGACAATGAAAATAAGACTTGCGTGACACACAAAGAATCATGATCCAAAGTCCATAGCCACGCCTCTATTTTTCATGTCTCTCTGTACACTCTTCTCATCACAAAACCTGTCTCCCTACTCTTCTACTCTCAGGACCAATAAGTTGAATACAGGGACAATCAAAAAGTGTCCTCTCGGCTCCAAAACAACCAAAACAAGAGAAAAGTTCCCGCTGGATGCTGCAATAAGTGAAACTTTGAATAGATGCACAAGAGGGTCCTATCACAAAACCTACTAACCTCTTTTGTTTATGACACAGCAAAGTCATGACCTTTACCAATAAACACTCACTTAACCCCTTCGCTGCCAGGCCTTTTCCCCCTCCTGTGCCAGGCCTTTTTTTGCCTGTTTGGGGCAGTTCACGCTTCGGCCCTCATAACGTTTTGTCCACATAAGCTAACCAAGCCAAATTTGCATCCTTTTTTTCCAACATCCTAGGGATTCTAGAGGTACCCAGACTTTGTGGGTTCCCCTGAAGGAGGCCAAGAAATTGGCCAAAATACAGTGAAAATTTCGTTTTTTTTAAAAAAAATTGAAAAAGTGGCTGCAGAAGAAGGCTTGTGCTTTTTCCCCTGAAGATGGCATCAACAAAGGGTTTGCGGGGCTAAACTCAACAGCTTCCCAGTTTTCAGGAACAGGCAGACTTGAATCAGAAAACCCAATTTTTCAACACAATTTTGGCATTTTACTGGGACATACCCCATTTTTGCAATTTTTTGTGCTTTCAGCCTCCTTCCAGTCAGTGACAGAAATAGGCATTAAATCAATGCTGGATCCCAGAAACCTAAACATTTCTGAAAAGTAGACAAAATTCTGAATTCAGCAAGGGGTCATTTGTGTAGATCCTACAAGGGTTTCCTACAGAAAATAACAACTGAAAAAGAAAAATATTGAAATTGAGGTGAAAAAAACATAAATGTTTCTCTACGTTTTACTCTGTAACTTTTCCTTGCAATGTCAGATTATCGAAAGCAATATACCGTTACGTCTGCTGGACTCCTCTGGTTGCGGGAATATATAGGGCTTGTAGGTTCATCAAGAACCCAAGGAACCCAGAGCCAATAAATGAGCTGCACCCTGCAGTGCGTTTTCATTCTATACCGGGTACACAGCAATTCATTTGCTGAAATATAAAGAGTAAAAAATTGCTATCAAGAAAACCTTTGTATTTCCAAAAAGGGCATAAGATAAGGTGTTGAGGAGCAGTGGTTATTTGCACATCTCTGAATTCCGGGGTGACCATACTAGCATGTGAATTACAGGGCATTTCTCAAATAGATGTCTTTTTTACACACTCTCCTATATTTGGAAGGAAAAAATGTAGAGAAAGACAAGGGGCAATAACACTATGTTTTGCTAATCTATGTTCCCCCAAGTCTCCCGATAAAAATTATACCTCACTTGTGTGGGTAGGCCTAGCGCCCGCGACAGGAAACGCCCCAAAGCGCAACGTGGACACATCCAAATTTTTGGAAGAAAACAGAGGTGTTTTTTGCGAAGTGCCTACCTGTTGATTTTGGCCTCTAGCTCAGCCGGCACCTAGGGAAACCTACCAAACCTGTGCATTTCTGAAAACTAGAGACCTAGGGGAATCCAAGGAGGGGTGACTTGCGGGGCTCGGACCAGGTTCTGTTACCCAGAATCCTTTGCAAACCTCAAAATTTGGCTTAAAAAACACATGTTCCTCACATTTCTGTGGCAGAAAGTACTGGAATCTGAGAGGAGCCACAAATTTCCTTCCACCCAGCGTTCCCCCAAGTCTCCCGATAAAAATGATACCTCACTTGTGTGGGTAGGCCTAGCGCCCGCGACAGGAAACGCCCCAAAGCGCAACGTGGACACATCCAAATTTTTGGAAGAAAACAGAGGTGTTTTTTGCGAAGTGCCTACCTGTAGATTTTGGCCTCTAGCTCAGCTGGCACCTAGGGAAACCTACCAAACCTGTGCATTTCTGAAAACTAGAGACCTAGGGGAATCCAAGGAGGGGTGACTTGCGGGGCTCGGACCAGGTTCTGTTACCCAGAATCCTTTGCAAACCTCAAAATTTGGCTAAAAAAACACATGTTCCTCACATTTCTGTGGCAGAAAGTTCTGGAATCTAAGAGGAGCCACAAATTTCCTTCCACCCAGCGTTCCCCCAAGTCTCCCGATAAAAATGATACCTCACTTGTGTGGGTAGGCCTAGCGCCCGCGACAGGAGACGCCCCAAAGCGCAACGTGGACACATCCACATTTTTAGAAGAAAACAGAGATGTTTTTTGCGAAGTGCCTACCTGTAGATTTTGGCCTCTAGCTCAGCCGGCACCTAGGGAAACCTACCAAACCTGTGCATTTCTGAAAACTAGAGACCTAGGGGAATCCAAGGAGGGGTGACTTGCGGGGCTCGGACCAGGTTCTGTTACCCAGAATCCTTTGCAAACCTCAAAATTTGGCTAAAAAAACACATGTTCCTCACATTTCAGTGGCAGATAGTTCTGGAATCTGAGAGGAGCCACAAATTTCCTTCCACCCAGCGTTCCCCCAAGTCTCCCGATAAAAATGATACCTCACTTGTGTGGGTAGGCCTAGCGCCCGCGACAAGAAACGCCCCAAAGCGCAACGTGGACACATCCACATTTTTGGAAGAAAACAGAGGTGTTTTTTGCGAAGTGCCTACCTGTAGATTTTGGCCTCTAGCTCAGCCGGCACCTAGGGAAACCTACCAAACCTGTGCATTTCTGAAAACTAGAGACCTAGGGGAATCCAAGGAGGGGTGACTTGCGGGGCTCGGACCAGGTTCTGTTACCCAGAATCCTTTGCAAACCTCAAAATTTGGCTAAAAAAACACATGTTCCTCACATTTCAGTGGCAGATAGTTCTGGAATCTGAGAGGAGCCACAAATTTCCTTCCACCCAGCGTTCCCCCAAGTCTCCCGATAAAAATGATACCTCACTTGTGTGGGTAGGCCTAGCGCCCGCGACAGGAAACGCCCCAAAGCGCAACGTGAACACATCCACATTTTTGGAAGAAAACAGAGGTGTTTTTTGCGAAGTGCCTACCTGTAGATTTTGGCCTCTAGCTCAGCCGGCACCTAGGGAAACCTACCAAATCTGTGCATTTCTGAAAACTAGAGACCTAGGGGAATCCAAGGAGGGGTGACTTGCGGGGCTCGGACCAGGTTCTGTTACCCAGAATCCTTTGCAAACCTCAAAATTTGGCTAAAAATACACATGTTCCTCACATTTCTGTGGCAGAAAGTTCTGGAATCTGAGAGGAGCCACAGATTTCCTTCCACCCAGCGTTCCCCCAAGTCTCCCGATAAAAATGATACCTCACTTGTTTTGGTAGGCCTAGCGCCCGCGACAGGAAACGCCCCAAAGCACAACGTGGACACATCCACATTTTTGGAAGAAAACAGAGGTGTTTTTTGCGAAGTGCCTACCTGTAGATTTTGGCCTCTAGCTCAGCTGGCACCTAGGGAAACCTACCAAACCTGTGCATTTCTGAAAACTAGAGACCTAGGGGAATCCAAGGAGGGGTGACTTGCGGGGCTCGGACCAGGTTCTGTTACCCAGAATCCTTTGCAAACCTCAAAATTTGGCTAAAAAAACACATGTTCCTCACATTTCTGTGGCAGAAAGTTCTGGAATCTGAGAGGAGCCACAAATTTCCTTCCACCCAGCGTTCCCCCAAGTCTCCCGATAAAAATGATACCTCACTTGTGTGGGTAGGCCTAGCGCCCGCGACAGGAGACGCCCCAAAGCGCAACGTGGACACATCCACATTTTTAGAAGAAAACAGAGATGTTTTCTGCGAAGTGCCTACCTGTAGATTTTGGCCTCTAGCTCAGCCGGCACCTAGGGAAACCTACCAAACCTGTGCATTTCTGAAAACTAGAGACCTAGGGGAATCCAAGGAGGGGTGACTTGCGGGGCTCGGACCAGGTTCTGTTACCCAGAATCCTTTGCAAACCTCAAAATTTGGCAAAAAAAACACATGTTCCTCACATTTCAGTGGCAGATAGTTCTGGAATCTGAGAGGAGCCACAAATTTCCTTCCACCCAGCGTTCCCCCAAGTCTCCCGATAAAAATTATACCTCACTTGTGTGGGTAGGCCTAGCGCCCGCGACAAGAAACGCCCCAAAGCGCAACGTGGACACATCCACATTTTTGGAAGAAAACAGAGGTGTTTTTTGCGAAGTGCCTACCTGTAGATTTTGGCCTCTAGCTCAGCCGGCACCTAGGGAAACCCACCAAATCTGTGCATTTCTGAAAACTAGAGACCTAGGGGAATCCAAGGAGGGGTGACTTGCGGGGCTCGGACCAGGTTCTGTTACCCAGAATCCTTTGCAAACCTCAAAATTTGGCTAAAAAAACACATGTTCCTCACATTTCTGTTGCAGAAAGTTCTGGAATCTGAGAGGAGCCACAAATTTCCTTCCACCCAGCGTTCCCCCAAGTCTCCCGATAAAAATGATACCTCACTTGTGTGGGTAGGCCTAGCGCCCGCGACAGGAAACGCCCCAAAGTGCAACGTGGACACATCCACATTTTTGGAAGAAAACAGAGGTGTTTTTTGCGAAGTGCCTACCTGTAGATTTTGGCCTCTAGCTCAGCTGGCACCTAGGGAAACCTACCAAACCTGTGCATTTCTGAAAACTAGAGACCTAGGGGAATACAAGGAGGGGTGACTTGCGGGGCTCGGACCAGGTTCTGTTACCCAGAATCCTTTGCAAACCTCAAAATTTGGCTAAAAAAACACATGTTCCTCACATTTCAGTGGCAGATAGTTCTGGAATCTGAGAGGAGCCACAAATTTCCTTCCACCCAGCGTTCCCCCAAGTCTCCCGATAAAAATGATACCTCACTTGTGAGGGTAGGCCTAGCGCCCGCGACAAGAAACGCCCCAAAGCGCAACGTGGACACATCCACATTTTTGGAAGAAAACAGAGGTGTTTTTTGCGAAGTGCCTACCTGTAGATTTTGGCCTCTAGCTCAGCTGGCACCTAGGGAAACCTACCAAACCTGTGCATTTCTGAAAACTAGAGACCTAGGGGAATCCAAGGAGGGGTGACTTGCGGGGCTCGGACCAGGTTCTGTTACCCAGAATCCTTTGCAAACCTCAAAATTTGGCTAAAAAAACACATGTTCCTCACATTTCTGTGGCAGAAAGTTCTGGAATCTGAGAGGAGCCACAAATTTCCTTCCACCCAGCGTTCCCCCAAGTCTCCCGATAAAAATGATACCTCACTTGTGTGGGTAGGCCTAGCGCCCGCGACAGGAGACGCCCCAAAGCGCAACGTGGACACATCCACATTTTTAGAAGAAAACAGAGATGTTTTTTGCGAAGTGCCTACCTGTAGATTTTGGCCTCTAGCTCAGCCGGCACCTAGGGAAACCTACCAAACCTGTGCATTTCTGAAAACTAGAGACCTAGGGGAATCCAAGGAGGGGTGACTTGCGGGGCTCGGACCAGGTTCTGTTACCCAGAATCCTTTGCAAACCTCAAAATTTGGCTAAAAAAACACATGTTCCTCACATTTCAGTGGCAGATAGTTCTGGAATCTGAGAGGAGCCACAAATTTCCTTCCACCCAGCGTTCCCCCAAGTCTCCCGATAAAAATGATACCTCACTTGTGTGGGTAGGCCTAGCGCCCGCGACAAGAAACGCCCCAAAGCGCAACGTGGACACATCCACATTTTTGGAAGAAAACAGAGGTGTTTTTTGCGAAGTGCCTACCTGTAGATTTTGGCCTCTAGCTCAGCCGGCACATAGGGAAACCTACCAAATCTGTGCATTTCTGAAAACTAGAGACCTAGGGGAATCCAAGGAGGGGTGACTTGCGGGGCTCGGACCAGGTTCTGTTACCCAGAATCCTTTGCAAACCTCAAAATTTGGCTAAAAAAACACATGTTCCTCACATTTCTGTGGCAGAAAGTTCTGGAATCTGAGAGGAGCCACAGATTTCCTTCCACCCAGCGTTCCCCCAAGTCTCCCGATAAAAATGATACCTCACTTGTGTGGGTAGGCCTAGCGCCCGCGACAGGAAACGCCCCAAAGCGCAACGTGGACACATCCACATTTTTGGAAGAAAACAGAGGTGTTTTTTGCGAAGTGCCTACCTGTAGATTTTGGCCTCTAGCTCAGCTGGCACCTAGGGAAACCTACCAAACCTGTGCATTTCTGAAATCTAGAGACCTAGGGGAATACAAGGAGGGGTGACTTGCGGGGCTCGGACCAGGTTCTGTTACCCAGAATCCTTTGCAAACCTCAAAATTTGGCTAAAAAAACACATGTTCCTCACATTTCTGTGGCAGAAAGTTCTGGAATCTGACAGGAGCCACAAATTTCCTTCCACCCAGCGTTCCCCCAAGTCTCCCGATAAAAAT
This sequence comes from Pleurodeles waltl, assembly GCF_031143425.1. Lineage (NCBI taxonomy): Eukaryota > Metazoa > Chordata > Amphibia > Caudata > Salamandridae > Pleurodeles > Pleurodeles waltl. Next base: position 1,140,021,203 of record NC_090444.1, read on the forward strand.
GATACCTCACTTGTGTGGGTAGGCCTAGCGCCCGCGACAGGAGACGCCCCAAAGCGCAACGTGGACACATCCAAATTTTTAGAAGAAAACAGAGATGTTTTTTGCGAAGTGCCTACCTGTAGATTTTGGCCTCTAGCTCAGCCGGCACCTAGGGAAACCTACCAAACCTGTGCATTTCTGAAAACTAGAGACCTAGGGGAATCCAAGGAGGGGTGACTTGCGGGGCTCGGACCAGGTTCTGTTACCCAGAATCCTTTGCAAACCTCAAAATTTGGCAAAAAAAAACACATGTTCCTCACATTTCAGTGGCAGATAGTTCTGGAATCTGAGAGGAGCCACAAATTTCCTTCCATCCAGCGTTCCCCCAAGTCTCCCGATAAAAATTATACCTCACTTGTGTGGGTAGGCCTAGCGCCCGCGACAGGAAACGCCCCAAAGCGCAACGTGGACACATCCACATTTTTGGAAGAAAACAGAGGTGTTTTTTGCGAAGTGCCTACCTGTAGATTTTGGCCTCTAGCTCAGCCGGCACCTAGGGAAACCTACCAAATCTGTGCATTTCTGAAAACTAGAGACCTAGGGGAATCCAAGGAGGGGTGACTTGCGGGGCTCGGACCAGGTTCTGTTACCCAGAATCCTTTGCAAACCTCAAAATTTGGCTAAAAAAACACATGTTCCTCACATTTCTGTGGCAGAAAGTTCTGGAATCTGAGAGGAGCCACAGATTTCCTTCCACCCAGCGTTTCCCCAAGTCTCCCGATAAAAATGATACCTCACTTGTGTGGGTAGGCCTAGCGCCCGCGACAGGAAACGCCCCAAAGCGCAACGTGGACACATCCATATTTTTGGAAGAAAACAGAGGTGTTTTTTGCGAAGTGCCTACCTGTAGATTTTGGCCTCTAGCTCAGCTGGCACCTAGGGAAACCTACCAAACCTGTGCATTTCTGAAATCTAGAGACCTAGGGGAATACAAGGAGGGGTGACTTGCGGGGCTCGGACCAGGTTCTGTTACCCAGAATCCTTTGCAAACCTCAAAATTTGGCTAAAAAAACACATGTTCCTCACATTTCTGTGGCAGAAAGTTCTGGAATCTGAGAGGAGCCACAAATTTCCTTCCACCCAGCGTTCCCCCAAGTCTCCCGATAAAAATGATACCTCACTTGTGTGGGTAGGCCTAGCGCCCGCGACAGGAGACGCCCCAAAGCGCAACGTGGACACATCCACATTTTTAGAAGAAAACAGAGATGTTTTTTGCGAAGTGCCTACCTGTAGATTTTGGCCTCTAGCTCAGCCGGCACCTAGGGAAACCTACCAAACCTGTGCATTTCTGAAAACTAGAGACCTAGGGGAATCCAAGGAGGGGTGACTTGCGGGGCTCGGACCAGGTTCTGTTACCCAGAATCCTTTGCAAACCTCAAAATTTGGCTAAAAAAACACATGTTCCTCACATTTCAGTGGCAGATAGTTCTGGAATCTGAGAGGAGCCACAAATTTCCTTCCACCCAGCGTTCCCCCAAGTCTCCCGATAAAAATGATACCTCACTTGTGTGGGTAGGCCTAGCGCCCGCGACAGGAAACGCCCCAAAGCGCAACGTGGACACATCCACATTTTTGGAAGAAAACAGAGGTGTTTTTTGCGAAGTGCCTACCTGTAGATTTTGGCCTCTAGCTCAGCCGGCACCTAGGGAAACCTACCAAATCTGTGCATTTCTGAAAACTAGAGACCTAGGGGAATCCAAGGAGGGGTGACTTGCGGGGCTCAGACCAGGTTCTGTTACCCAGAATCCTTTGCAAACCTCAAAATTTGGCTAAAAAAACACATGTTCCTCACATTTCTGTGGCAGAAAGTTCTGGAATCTGAGAGGAGCCACAGATTTCCTTCCACCCAGCGTTTCCCCAAGTCTCCCGATAAAAATGATACCTCACTTGTGTGGGTAGGCCTAGCGCCCGCGACAGGAAACGCCCCAAAGCGCAACGTGGACACATCCACATTTTTGGAAGAAAACAGAGGTGTTTTTTGCGAAGTGCCTACCTGTGGAGTTTGGCCTCTAGCTCAGCAGGCCCCGGCAGGGGGGGGGGCAGAAAAGCCCTAAAATAAATTTGACCCCCCCAGGCCCCCTCTGCCCGGGAACGACCCTTGCCTACGGGGTCGCTCCCCCTGCATGACATTGGCGTCAAAAAACAAATCCCAGGTGCCTAATACAATTGGCCCCCCAGGGGAGCGACCCTTGCCTGATGGGTCGCTCCCCATCTCTAAAAATACAAACAAACAAAAAAAAAACACAACAAAAAAATTTGCCCTGGTGCCCTGAGGGTTCTGCCCCCCCCCCCCCTGGGGGCAGTTCGGCCTAATAATAGGCCGATCTGCCCCCAGGGGGGGCAGAAATGGCCTAAAATAAATTTGCCCCCACCCCCCCAGAGCGACCCTTGCCTACGGGGTCGCTCCCCCTGCGTGACATTGGCGCCAAAAAACAAATCCCAGGTGCCTTGGGGGCAGATTGACCTAAAATCGGCCAATCTGCCCCCAAGGGGGGCAGAAATGGCCTAAATACAATTTGCCCCCCAGGGGAGCGACCCTTGCCTGATGGGTCGCTCCCCATCTCTAAAAAAACAAACAAACAAAAAAAAAACACAACAAAAAAATTTGCCCTGGTGCCCTTAGGGTTCTGCCCCCCCCTGGGGGCAGTTCGGCCTAATAATAGGCCGATCTGCCCCCGGGGGGGCAGAAATGGCCTAAAATAAATTTCCCCCCCCAACCTCCACCCCCACCGAGAGCGACCCTTGCCTACGGGGTCGCTCCCCCCTGCGTGACATTGGCGCCAAAAAACAAATCCCAGGTTCCTAGTGGTTTCTGCCCCCATGGGGGCAGATTGACCCAAAATCGGCCAATCTGCCCCCAAGGGGGGCAGAAATGGCCTAAATACAATTTGCCCCCCAGGGGAGCGACCCTTGCCTGATGGGTCGCTCCCCATCTCTAAAAAAACAAACAACAAAAAAAAACACAAAAAAAATTATTGATCTGGTGCCTAGAGGGTTCTGCTCCCCCCCGGGGGCAGTTCGGCCTAATAATAGGCCGATCTGCCCCCAGGGGGGTCAGAAATGGCCTAAAATATATTTGCCCCCCCAACCCCCACCCCGCCCCCGGGGGCGACCCTTGCCTACGGGGTCGCTCCCCCTGCGTGACATTGGCGCCAAAAAACAAATCCCAGGTGCCTAGTGGTTTCTGCCCCCTTGTGGGCAGATTGACCTAAAATCGGCCAATCTGCCCCCAAGGGGGGCATAAATGGCCTAAATACAATCTGCCCCCCAGGGGAGTGACCCTTGCCTGATGGGTCGCTCCCCATCTCTAAAAAAACAAACAAACCAAAAAAAAACACAACAAAAAAAAATTGCCCTGGTGCCTAGAGGGTTCTGCGCCCCCCTGGGGGCAGTTCGGCCTAATAATAGGCCGATCTGCCCCCAGGGGGGGCAGAAATGGCCTAAAATAAATTTCCCTCCCCCCCCCCCCAAGGGAGCGACCCTTGCCTAAGGGGTCGCTCCCTTTGCGTGAAATTCACGCAAAGAAAAAACTCCCTGGTGTCTAGTGGTTTCTACCCCCTTGGGGGCAGATTGGCCTCATCAAAATAGGCCAATCTGCCCCCAAGGGGGGCAGAAATGGCCAAAATATAATTTTCCCGCAAGGGGAGCTACCCTTGCCTAAGGGGTCGCTCCCCACCCAAAAAAATAAAGTGAAACATAAAAAAAAAAAAAAAATGGTCCCTGGTGCCTAGAGGTTTCTGCCCCCCCTGGGGGCAGATCGGCCTAATAATAGGCCGATCTGCCCCCAGGGGGGCAGAAAAGGCCTTCCAGAAAAAATGCCCCCCCATGGGAGCAACCCTTGCCCAAGGGGTCGCTCCCTTATGTAAATTTCAATTAAAAAAAAAAAATCCCTGGTGTCTAGGGGGTTTCAAAAGCCGGATTGCAAGCAATCCGGCTTTTGAAACCCTCGGAGAGACTTCAAAGGGAAGGAAATACTTTTCCTTCGCTTTGAAGCCCCTCCGGGCCTCCCCCAGTGATTGAAAGAGAAATGCTTTTGCATTTCTCTTTCAATCGCGCTGGAAGCAGAGCTTCCAGCGCGATGGGGAGGCCCCTGTGACAAATCAGCGCGCGCTCGCGCGCTGACGTCACAGGGGGGGTGGGGGGGTGGGGGGGCGGGGGTGGAAGGGGAAGGTGTTCCCCTTCCATCCCCGCCTTGGGGGGGGAGGGGGGTGCACGGGGGGCGCGCTAGCGCTCCCCCAAGTTCCCCTGTGCCTAGGACGAGATGATCTCGTCCAAGGCACAGGGGAACTGTAGCCTTGGACGAGATCATCTCGTCCAAGGCACCGAACCGGTTAAGAGAGAGCGCTGTGTGTATATTTAGTTAGGTCCGGGTTTCCACAGGCAATTACTTTTTTAGGTTTGCTAGTAGATTTGGCGCTGTTTGACGAATCTTCGAAAAAACTTTACAAAAAAGAGCTCTTTTTGCCTAGTTTCTTCATGGAAAGTTTTGGGGTGATCATTTAAATGGGGGCCAAGAAAAAGGTGAATTCCAGAACAAAAAAATCTTAATGCAATTTCTATAGGGATTTTTGATGATGACTACAGATAAAACGGCTGAACAGAATGGCACAAAATCTGAGCGGAAACTAGATCTTGCCACCAGAAAGAGTGCTCATTGTTATTTGGTGCCAGTTAATTGAGTAGTTTTTGAAAAATGAAGCATAAAAATAATTATAAATCTGGACGGTTGAGGGACTTTTGCGAGAGCGCCACAAGCCAAACTTAAAAAAATAGTATTCTGATTGGTTTAGGGGGCTTTTTTTGGCTTGGGCCATCCCACGGGAGTGAGCCTGCCATGGGAGCAAGCTCTTAGATTGTTTGGCTGCAACATGAAAGAAAATGTTGCAGCGGCCATTACAGCACTCCAGGGCCTGAGTCCCCCCCAGTGAAAATAAGTAATGAAAAGATATGAGGGGACAGATACCCTGCCCCCTTAGCCCTCAGGCCGAAATTCAAAAAGAAAAGTGGGGTTTGCCACAATCCTGCAGTACTTCTACGGATTAGCGGCAAAATAAAAATGACAGGCTCAAACATTTTTTACTTTAAATGACTCCAGGGAATGTAAGTTCTCCGGGGTCAATTAATATCATTATTTAGGAAGGGGTCATGTGTGGCTAACCCCTGCTTGAGCTGATTTTGGAGCGAGGGCCCCCTATCCCCAGGTCTGTTTCCTTTTTAAGGGGGGGACACAAAGCCCCCATCTCTCAGGGGTGAATTTTGTTAAAAAGGGGAGGGGCACACGGCCCTTGCCTCAAGCCACTCTTAAGCCAGAGGACCCCATCCCTTAGAGCCAACATTGTTTTAAAAGGAGAGGGGGCTGTGAGCACCATATCCATGTAGAGGTATCAGCCCTGGGGACCCCATCCCATAGCATGCAATAGTGTACAGTGTCCGAGGGACCCCGCCCTGGGCACTGTTGTTCCTCCCTCAGAAGAGTGCTGGCATACCCTGCCTGAACTCTCTTGGGCAGAGAATTCACTTTTGCTGACTAGTCTGGGACGGTTGCACATAGGGAGCCCCATGTGGGTAAATACTCACTGGGCAGTGGCCCGCGGCTAGCCATTGGTGCAGGCAATTTGCTGACCTGCGTTGTTCTGCTGTGGCAGTGGCTGGCGTGAGGGACGCATGTTGGTGCATTGGAGGAGATCTGTGTTTGGCACCCACTGGATAATGCTTGCATTGCTGGGTGCATGAGGACCCGATTGAAGCCGAGGACAACAGCTCACTTCTCGTCAGTTGGGAGGCCAGACTAGCAAGATAGGCCCTCTATGGCTGCACTCTGCACGTGTTCCCATTGCTAGTGGCAGCACGGAAACATATAGGGGCATATATTTTTGCCCTGCTTGCGCCGAATTAGCTGAATTTTTTTTACGCTAATTCAGCACAAACTTAACTCCATATTTATATTTTGGCGCTAGATATGTCTAGTGCCTAAATATTGGAGTTAAAGTCATTTTTTGCCTGCAGAAAATTGCCTTGCGCCAATGAGATGCAAGGTTGGCATTCTTGGGCAAAAAATGATGATATGGCCTCAGCGCCATATTTACAATCAAGCACGAGGCCTGGGGGCCTTAAATAATGGTGCTAAGCTTTCCTAGGTCAGGGCAGCCATTAGGCAAACTTTGGGCCTTTTTCCCTGGTCAGAGACAATGGAAAGAGCGCACAGGTACCTTTCCCTAGCCCCAGGGACACCCACACCAGAGGGATAGCGAAGGATGGGGGACCCCATCCCAGGTAAGTATAGATGAGTAGAGGTAAGTATTTCATTTTATTTTTTGTGGTGCCAATAGGGAGGCCTTACTTGGGCTGGGCTCCCTTACATGGCATTGCCCCCAAAGGCCATGCCCAGGGGACATATGTGGGCATGACTCCTGTCTTAACTAAGACAGGAGTCATGTCCATGGAATTTAACCTCAGAAAATGACACTAGTCTGGTTAGAGGCATTATTTACGCCTCTGCCCATACTAGCGTCATCCTTTGACGCTAAACCCCCTGTTCCTCCTACGCCTCACCCACCCGGCTAGCTTCCTTTTTTATTACGCTAGCTGGGCCTTACCGCTGGCTACCGTCATCCCATAAATATGACGCCCGGCCGGCATCTTGGGATGGCACTAGCCGGAGGTATATTTTTTGATGCTAAACTGCGTTAGCGCATTAACATATATGGTCCTAACACAGATAACTCCCCATTCTATACATACTGCTGGATCCCCTTAAAGACCGGTCATCAAAGCCTTAGTGGCATGGTAAAAACTGTGCCAAAGTACTTCATGAGTTCATGGCTGAATCTGACTTGGTGGACATTTGGCAATTGAGAATTCCCAACAAGAGGGAGGTAACCTTTGTGTCCTCAGTCAATAACACTTGGTCCTGACTTGATTACTGGCTTACATCCCGTGAGGTCAGCGATTGGACAGTGGACACTAGACACCTAGCCAGAACTCTTTGAGATCATGCCCTGGAACAACTGGTCCTCTCTATCCCCACACATATCCTAACCCAATTCATTTGGATGTTCCAGGCCACGGCGCTGATGGACCCAGTGTTTTGTGAAAACCTGCATGCAGGCATAGAGGAATGTTTTGTAAAGAACACTGGTTCAGTTAAATGGTAGGATACTCGTTGGGAAGCCTTTAAGGTTACTATTAGAGGGGTCTGCATTGGCACACAAGCTGGTATACTGTGTGATATCCATACACAGCTTCACAAAATAGAGACCAACATCCAGTCACTAGAGCGTGACAAAGAGTGCACGCCACGCTCTAGATCCTAGCACATTTTGAAGACAAATTACACAATTTACTGCCATGGCTCATAGTGAGCTATGACCCTTGTAAGTCGCAATGTAGCAAGGGCTTATGACGAAGGCAGCTGGCAGGGCTGACATTTAGGCCAACGGTTGAAAGCCTACGAGGCGACTGCCCATATTGTCAAGACAGTTATCCCAATGGGGGAAAATAGAGATACCACACAGGATATTCTTTTCTCATTTGTGGAGTTTTAACTCACTTTTTTTTCAGGCCGGTCCTCAGCGACGGGGTCAGAAACAGCGACATATCTTGACGATAGTGAGCTGGCGTGGTTGTCTCAGTGACAACACAAGTGGCAAAGCACCCAGACAGGATGGCCTGATGGGTGAATTCTACAAGACGTATGCAGATCTACTGGCAGTACACCTCCTTGTGATGTACGGCAAGGCCTATCAGAAACTAACACTGCCCCCCACTTCATAAAGCACTAATTATCACACTGTTAAAACCTGAAAAAAAACCTGAATCCTCTGAGTCATACAAACCTGTCATTGATTAATATGGACACAAAACTACTTGCCAAAATTATAGCTAATAGACTATACCCATTAATGCCCAACCTGGTCCTCCCAGTTCAGGCTGGCTTTCTACAAAACTGGTCCATCACACACAACGTGCAAACTTTCTTTGCATTATTACACTACTTAGACCCCTCAGTGGTGCATCGGCAGTGCTACTGGTTGCTTCAAAAACGTTTGACTTTATAAAGTAGACATACATGTTCACCAAACCAAGCTACATGGGTATGCCAGGCATGTTTTTCAAGTGGATAAGACTGTTGCATACTTCCCCAATTGCTAGGGAGTGGTGTAATGGTCTTTTCTTTGACTAATACTAGTGTGCAGTGACAAGTGACGGGGTGCCCCCTGTCATCACTTATATTTGCACTGGCGCTGGAGCCTCTTGCATACATAATTTGCCAATGGCATGCACAAGCAGCATTACAAATTCTACCTATGCCCCAATAATGTGCTGTCTGCTATATGCGGTCGGCATGGTGTTATACCGGTGAGATACACACCTGCACTTAGAAGCCATTCTCTGTGAATAAACTTGATTTAAGTGGCATTCTGGCCTCAGTATAAATTGGTCAAAATCAGTCATATTTGCCTTGATGCCAAGCACAGTAACCACACAGTAGAGTTCCCGTTGGAATGGAGTGCTGACCCAGTCAAGTATCTTGGTGTCTGGAATCAGAGGGACCCTGAGATCGTAATCCATAAAAATTAAACGCGAGCTGAGTCTAAACTGAGAGACCAAGTAGCTCGCTGGTCCAAGATGTCACTCTCTCTAGTGGACAGGAAAGCACTCATGAAAATGATAGTACTCACCAGATTCCTTTACCTATTCAATAACATCCCCATTGCACTTACAAAACATTATTTACAACCCTTTGCTCCCAGATGATCACTCTCGCCTGGGCTAGGAAACAACCTTGAATCAGTTGGGATGTCTTAACACTCCCCTATGACCAGGGAGGGTTTAACACGCCAGATCTCCGCTTATATTATCTTTGTGCCCAAGCGTACTTTGCACACTACTGGTACACCCCACATGTTTATATACCCCATGTTGCAGTAAAAGAAGGTGATGCACACCCCCTTCCCTTAAGCCCAATGACAGCAAAAGGGGAAATAAACACTGTAAATTACACCTCTACTACATGGTGACAACTTGGTACACGTGCTAAGAAGCTTCCACTATACACACCCACACTTCCTCTGCAAGACCACCCTGCTATTTCGGTCACCCAAGAGATGGGTGCTTTGGCTGTATTCAAGGGGGCATTCTTAAAACACTAGGGGATCTATACCCAACAGGCTTTTTTATTGCCTCAACAGATCATGCCCATACCTCAATCATACCTTTCACTTATTACCACCTCCGGGTGGCTCTGAAGGCCCTAAGCCCAATTGAACCCCTGACACTAGGGATGCTTCAAACCCTATCAAGTAGTCCCACACATAGCCCCCTCATAACAAGACTGTATGGTGCATTCCAACAATGACAATAGCGATAGACAGATGAAATGCTGTCCCGGACGCACCACTAACTGTCAATGGCTGGAAATTATTTTGTGCGCTCGCATGAATACTAACGCCCAATTGCAACATACGCATAATACATTTCAAATACTTACAACAAACATATTACACCCCAGTCTGACTGAACAACTACAGATCGCGCGACAAGGCTAATTGCACTAGATGTAGTATGCCTCAGGCTTACTTCCTTCATTTGGCATCGCTGTATGTTCCTATTCAACAATGTTGGCCACAAGTAATATCACAACTCTCTCTAATTACTGAAGAACACTTACTCAGCACCCTCCAGTTTTGTTTACTTGGCCTACTAAACCAACAACAAACTGCAAATTTATAGTAGTGACAATATTGCTAGCTGAGAGAGGGTGGCTATCTTTTGGGGAAAAAGAGACAGCTCCAAAACCTGCAAAATGGATACAAGACATGATCTACTGCAAAGAACAATTGGACATCTACACTGAGGAGCTCCCCTCAACCTCGAGACCTAGAGACATGGGGCCCCTCACTACATACTTGCTGTCCAATTCCGTGGATATGGAAGCTATGATACAAGGAGGAAACTGTCACTAGTTGGGGGTGTAGAGCAATTGAATGTATTGTTATCTGTAGGAAAGTCCTCCTTTTTGCCCTGGTCACCCCCAAACCTTTTGGACAAATACTGGTGGTTATTGGCTCTTGGCTGTGCCATGGGTGCTACTTACCAGTCCCAGGGCCAGTGCTCTGTGTAAAGTGGATATGCAAATTAGGCTAATTATAATTGGCAGTATCAACCTACCTATAAGCCCCTACTATATGGTAGGGCATGTAGGTTTAGGGACCCCAGCATATGCAGTGCACCCACTGGTGCCCTGCTGATGTGCCCAGTGTCGTTTTAAAGGCAGGCCTCCTTTGCTGGCTGCTTTTAAACTAAAGTTACATAAACATTTAACTTTGAAAATAAAAGTACTTCCAAAGTCTTAAACTACCTTTTTTACATATATGTCACCCATAAGGTGTGCCCTAAGTGCCCCTAGGGTTGGGTGCTATGAACTATAAGCAGGGACCTTATAACAAGTGTTTTATAAAGCCTGGTGAGGAAAAATAGCCAAATTTGTTTCCCCTTACTTAGTAAAAGGGATCCATAGACTTCAATCAGTAGGCTTTATTTTAAATTAAAAACATCCCAAAAGGAGCTAAATATGTCAAGTTTGATATCAAACTTATTGTTATAATAAATCCAGCAACTTGTCATTGTTGAATTTAATATAACTAGTTCAGGGAAAGAGTTTTAGAAATCTACCTGAAAGTTGCCATCTTCAGCTCTGTAGTGCCCTTCTCTGATTGTCCAGCCTCTGGCAGCTTTGCCAGGCTGCCTTGATGAGATGTGAAGTGGCCTAGGCTGAAGACAAAGACAGTGCCTGGGGGAGGAGACATGCCTCAGCAGACTGGGAAAACAGGATTAGGGGAAAGCAGCCAAACTGGTCGTCAAGGGAGGAAAAGACATTTGGAGCAACTCAGGATGTCCCCCACTTCCTGCAAACCCAGACAACCAGATGCCCTCTTGATTGGATCAAGAGAGGGCAGGAAAGGGGCATGTTAAGGATTTTTATCCACACCAGTGGGTGGATTCAGCCAGATGTAACCTCCAAAATGTACTTTCCACCGTTTTGGATTTTTAAAGAATGTTGCTCCCTGTGATTGATTTTTGACACACTTTCCAAGATGAGGTCATCCAAGAGGGTGGTGGCCTGCCTGTGATTGTACAGTTTCCCTTCCTTGCTTTTCACCCCAGGAGCAAGGATAAATTTGGCAGAGTTGCACCTACACCTCAGATCCCTACATTGAACAATGACAGAAGAAGGACTCCCTTGCTAGATCCCTAACCTGCACCTGGACACTGCATTCAGAAGGACAGCACCAGCTGCACTTGGCCTCCACCACAAAAAGGATTTTGCCTGTATTCAACTGGTTCAAGGCGGGACTCCCTGTTTGCTACAGGTGATAAATAGCTTACCAGAGTCCCTTGCATCAAGACCTGAAGGAACTGAACAGCTGACCAGTGGCTAATGGTTATTTTTGGATTTGAACCAGGTGCATACTGAAAGTTAGAGTCCTAACCTTCAAAGAGCAACTCAGAGCTTCTGGAACCTTGGGGTGAGTTGTTGACATTTTAGGACCTTCTAAAAGAAGATCCAGATGTTTGGAGAACTTTTGGAAAAAAGCTCCATGAAGGGACTGACCCAGCGTTGTGAGTCAAGGTGGCTTGCCTCAACCGCGACCCAGCCTGACTTGCAGGTTTGTCCCTCTGAAAAGCCCCAGACTTCCAGGATTTCACCGGGGGTTCCTGGAAAGACAATCCAATGATGTTGACTCGAAATTGGCTTGCTGTGGAGGGTCATCCAATGTTGGAGACAAAAAGCTCCAAAAAGTGGCAAAGTCTGAATGTAAAAAGTTGACCGGGACTTCCCATACAGAGTATCCAAGGAGGGCGCCAGGGATGTCAGATCCAATTTCAACTTCAGCCCGGACAAAGATTTCTGTCCTGAAAAATCATCTAAGTCTGAAGGTAGAATTCTTCACTGAGATCTCCTGTGATGGGTATCCACAGAGGGCTCCAGAGAGGTCGAATCAGATTAGTGACTTCGTCCAGAGGAAAGAAATCTTCAAGAAAAAGATTAAGTCTGAGGGGAAAACCTTTGACTGAGGCCTCCCGCTTGCTGTAGCCAAGCAGGGCTCCATCGCAGTCGGTCTCAACAATTGACATTGCCCCGATCAAGTGCAATTAGATGACGAGATTGGTGCTTTTGGGTTCTATTTGCTAAAAGACATTTATTCTTTAAAAAATTGTATCTCCGGTTTCCCTTATCCAATTTTATTTGTTTTGGTATCAAATGAAAGATAAAAATATTTCCTATTTTTAGGAATTGGTTTTAGATTTTTCAAGTGTTTCCTATGTTTTATTTAGTTACTGTTTTGTGATATTGAGGCCCGTATTTATACTCCGTTTGCGCCGAATTTGCGTCGTTTTTTTCGACGCAAATTCGGCGCAAAACTAACACCATATTTATACTTTGGCGTTAGACGCGTCTAGCGCCAAAGTATTGGCAAATAGCGTCATTTTTTTGCGTGAACGCCTTCCTTGCGTTAATGAGATGCAAGGAAGGCGTTCCCGTCTAAAAAAATGACGGCGACGCAAATGCGTCGTATTTATACTCCCGGGCAAAAATCACGCCCGGGAGTTGGCGGGTCAAAAAACCCCGCATTTGCGCCACTATTTAACGCCTGGGTCAGGGTAGGCGTTAAGGGGCCTGTGGGCTCAAAATGAGCCCACAGGTGCCCTCCCCTGCCCCCAGGGACCCCCCCTGCCCCCCCTGCCCACCCCAGGAGGACACCCAAGGATGGAGGGACCCACCCCAGGGACATTCAGGTAAGTTCAGGTAAGTATTATTTTTTATATTTTTTTACTTTTTTTTGGGTGGCATAGGGGGGCCTTATTTGTGCCCCCCTACATGCCACTATGCCCAATGACCATGCCCAGGGGACACAAGTCCCCTGGGCATGGCCATTGGGCAAGGGGGCATGACTCCTGTCTTTACTAAGACAGGAGTCATGAAATGGCGTCTGGGCGTCATAAAAAAATGGCGCAAATCGGGTTGAGGCGATTTTTTTGCCTCAACCTGACTTGCCCCATTTTAAGACGCCCTAACGTCATTTTTTCCCAACGCCGGCGCTGCCTGGTCTACGTGGTTTTTTTCCACGCAAACCAGGCAGCGCCGGTCTGCTTGCGCCGTCTAACGTCATTCCATAAATACGGCGCCCGCATGGCGCTTCAGAATGGCGTTAGACGGCGCTAAATTTTTTGACGCTAAACATACTCTTCACTCTCCTTTTCTTTCCTTGTCAGCGTGTACTGCAGACTCCACTGGATCTGCGCTACAATTTTCGGTCTAGTGCCACCACCATTTGTGTGGTGGCCCGTCAGATGTTGCAGTGCCGGTCTGACGAGGAGTTAGCCCAATGATGATGCTTTGCATCGTATTTTGATGCTTGAGGGCACTCCTACTATATGACTGAGACTTCTTTCGTCCTTACTGTCTGACTTCTCTGGAACAGTGTACTCTTTTCTTTCATGGATGCCAATACTGCCTGCGATATAGGAGGAGACTGGGATAGACAAAGTGAAAGTATTGTGCCTCTCCTAGGAGAGGACCACTTGTACAGGGTCCTCACTGTGCCAGTGTACCATATGTGAAACCCCAGTAGTATGCAGATCCAGCACATTGCCTCTATAATACACCAGTGCCCTAGAGACAGACCAAGGCCTCACAGTGAGCTAGTGGTCCGTTTGTGGCGTAGGTCAAAGTGTTATTGTTTGACCTACCCCAGAAGTAGAAAGATGAGTGAATACGTGAGGCTGATAAATTTATAGCAATTTACGAGTCTCTCATATATGAAGGTTAGGTAAGCACCTTGTTTGAAAAGAGTGAATGGCAGTAAAGGCTTACTGCAGCATTTAGAAAGGAGTGCATCTTTATTTGGTTCTTAAAGGTTTAGTTAATGTTTCTTGAAAGTAAAATAGAAATAGATGAGGGGAAGCATTATTAAAATAGATGGGCAGCCTTTATTTTTTTAATCCACTTGGCGTGGGGTCCTGAGGTGGTAATTTTATTTCACCTAAAAACACATGCAAGGAAGATGAAGGCTGTGTGTCATTTGTGCGTTCATCTCCTTTGATCTTCAGAAGGGAAGAGGACCCTGTCGCGGCCTTCACTAGGCATGGCATGTTCCCTGTATACGTTGGTATGTGGGATAAATGCACACTTTCCACAGAACTGTTTTTAAGGTGCACGGGGACTCTCCCTTTTACTTTATATACTTTGCAAAACCAATGAGTGGGATTGTATTTACCCTCAAGAGGAGCTTGGTCATGAGTTTGGTGGAAGTTCATGCCGCCTTTTCATCATTTTTTTTTCTGGCTTGAAAACAGCTGAAAGGGTTTGGTAACATTTTTTTAATGTATGTAGAGGTGGACTATTTTGTTTTGTAGCTACAAGTTGCACATGGTGGTAGATGACCTTAAAATGTGAACTCGAGACCCATTGGCTAGTTGTTATGACTTGTTCTCTTGCTAGATCAATGCTTGCTTCTTGTCCGAGCTGAGTTTCAAACACATGTTTAACAGGAGCTAAAGGCTGGTTTCTGCAGCAGCTGCATTTGAAAGAAAGGACACCTTTAGGTCGAAACCTACCAGACGGCCAAACCGTCTGGTTGCAAAGGCATATTAGGCACATGCTGAAAGCTTCCCGTGGAAAGCATGCCACCCATTGCTTTCCATTGGCTTTGCCCTCTGTCAAACACATTTTCTTCCTTTCTATAAGCAAGCTCCGTTTTATCCCCGTCAGCATGTCTTTGACCCTCTCATGGAGCATAGCCTGTTTACCACCTCCTAATGGCTTATTCTGTTCTTCCACTACTGCTTGCTTTCCAGGAACTTCTTTCTCTTTTTTTGTCTGAACCTCTCCAGGCGGGTGAATGTTTCATCCACCTGTGTTCCTTTAAGCTTCCCTACCCCCCCCAAATGTGGCTCTTTACCACTGTGTGCTTATGTGCCCCCGACGAGCACCCCTTTTGCTGTGTTTTGCTTACTGTTTTTATTTTTTGGTTTATAGAAGGAATTCTGCACCAGGAGCATTGGAGCGCTTAAGATTGAGCATCAGTTATATTATGCAAGGTCACATTCATTTTTTGCACACAGGGAGGTTGCCTTGAGCTCAGAATCGCAGGATATTGAGCCAGCGCTAGGACTCTAACATGGTTATCCTGTTCCAAAGTTGGCAGCCCTGGCCATAAGCCACATCCTTTTAGTATCCACTGGCCCTCCTGCCGATCCTTTCCCCCAGGCTTGTGCCTGGCTGTCCGTCATGAAGAGGAGCTTTGCTTCTGTAACATGAGGGCATTTGTGAGGTCTTCAAAAGAGAGGGATGACTCCCTTGCTGGCTACAGATGAAGTGCTCTGGGGAGACATTGCTCGGGCTCCCATGTGCTGCTCAAGCTGTAATGTTGAGGGATGGGACTGAGATCATTTCTAGTCATGGTTGGAACTCACTGAGTTTTACTCTGTGGAACTCGTCATGAAAGAAATAACTCCATGAGAGTATGCAGAATTGCGGAAATGGACAGAAATAAGCATGGCGTGCTGCCACGCTGTGATTTAGCACCGGGAGCTCATTCTCCGCTGAAATCAGTGTGAACAACACCACGCGACACATCTTAATTTGCTTTTGCTGCCGCTCCAGCATATTTTCTACTGGAACTGCAGTTTTCTGTTCACAAACGGTCACGACAACCTGTTTTGGAGAAATATTGCTAGGGAACACGCTCGCCAACTTACTTTTTTCTGAGTTGCATGCAAGAATAACCTGTCTCACAGCAGTTGGTGAATCTGGTCGGGACTCTGGGTTACAAGCCTAATGCAGAGCGGTCTAAATTATGACGGTGTACCAGAATATATTGCCCACCCCTAATAATTTCCAGTTGAAGGCTAAATCAGCAGTACATCTGAAAGAGTAGGGCATTGGTTGAAACATTCTTCTCCACTCCGAGCTTCTGGCTTTGTGCGTTTTTCGAATCTTTGTGTTTTTCTATCTGCACACTCGTAAGAGTTTGGTCAGCTATTTAGTTAGAAGAGTTAAACCTGCTAGCTTCCCTTAAAAATATTTCCACAACTTGCCCACGTCTGCTGTGGTCAGCAGAGAAACATTTTGCAGCTTGCTACTTGTTGGTCTTGAATATCCAGAGCTGAAGCAGTTGAGTTTTTCCTGGGTTACAGAAACCTGGCCAAACATCAGGAATGCCAATGTCGCTTTAGTCTTCATATGTGTCAAGTTAACAGAACTTTACTTGGTGACCTTCAGTCTCTGTAGTCCCATATTTTTTTCCCTTTATTGATGGCAGCCCTATCATTTGGCTTTATACAATCCCCACTGTTTACCATTTACTATGGAATCATTGCATTAAATACATTTGAAAACATTTTCATTGCATACAAACGTAAATCATTTTTTTTATTTTTTAACTTAAGAAAACGCTTGTATTTTCTTTGCAAAATGTTGATGTTAAAAATAATAAATAACACCTATATTAGTTGTACACCTAGTAACGCCTCTGAAAGGTGTTAACACATTTTAAATAGGTAAAATTGTCAATTAAGGCCCCTAAAACAACTAGTCATATTTCACAAGCGTTATGAAGGCTAACATAACAGTTCTTCATCAGAGAATGGAATGAGACTTGAGTTTGGTGATACAGGCCAGAATTGTGGATTGGTTGAACAGAATATTCTCTTCCAGTTGCGAGCTTCATTTTAAGCTGGTGTTGGAATTCAAGAAGAATTCAGAAGTGAGTAGTTAGTTTACAAAATGCAGCATCCTCCATTTACAAAGCATATTGCTGCTGTCTTTGGTTCATCCACAGAACTTGTCTGCTTTGTGACTTGTCCTATGGTGTGAGTTCCATTGTGGTTTTGGGTCTTGCGACCTGCACCATTGTAAAAATGTTGAGAGTGAAGGCCTGGCATTGACTGCCATTCATTTGCTTGCTTCTTAGTCAGTAGCTGTGTGGACTTTTCTTCTTGTGTTTCTCAACTTTGGAAGATGGTGGCCTTACTGTGTCCTTTCACTGTATGCTTTTTGCCACTACTTTTTTGGTTGCAGCCTACCAGAGAGCACAGCTGTCTGGTTTGCTGAAGAAATCTTGGACATTCAGAAAGATGACCTAGGAATGCTTTCTGCCATATGCTTGCCATTGGCTTTGTGGTTTGCAACTAACTTTTTCTTGCTTTCCATTTGCTGGCTTTATTTGTTTTAGGCTGTCCAGCTTGAGTTCATTCTTTCCTTGACCAAACCTTATTTACAGAATCCTTCTGAGCGCTGCTTTTCTGTAAACAGGCCTGTAAAGCTTGTTCTTCTCATCACATTTGCTGTGCATTCAAAGACAGTTTAAATGTTGTGCGCGGTCTTCAGAGGTAGCTTGTTTTCTTATTTTTCTCTGACTTCAATGTTAGAGGCTTTAAGCGACAATCTTGCTGTACACTGGAGGTTGGAAGGAGTGACTTTTCTAACACAGATGTAAATGAACTGTAACTATTTCAGAATATGTCCGAATTAGCAACCCAAATGAAGTACATTTTTATTATTTCTTAAGTGTTGGAGACAAATCCTTTAATATGATCAAAACAAATCATTACACTAGGTGATGCAATTTCCACACATTTTGATCTGCACTGTATAGATTAGTAAAACTCTATGCCTGTGTAAATGTAATGGTAATTACAGGTGAAAATGTGTTGTCTCTAATGGCAATGTGCTTCCACCCCATGAATACTCCACATCACTCTACTTTGCACCACTCTAATTTACACCACTACATGCCACTGCACTCCACACCGCTCCACTCCTTTTTTTACCCTGAACCACTCTAGTCAATGTCCATGCACTTTTCGCCACTCTAAGGGCCAGATGTAGGAAGCATTTTGCATGGTGCAAACTGCAAAAATCACAGTTTGCGCCATGCAAAATGCCCATAGTGATGCACATTCACAATTTGCCCGTCGGTACCGACTCACAAATTGTGAATGCGACTCGCAAATAGGAAGGGGTGTCCCCTTCCTATTTGCGACTCGCATCGCTATGCTAAATTGCTTTGTGACCGCGAACGCGGTCGCAAAGCAATTTGCAGTTACCACCAGTGTCACACTGGTGGTAACCCATTCGCAAAAGGGAAGGGGTCCCCATGGGACCCCTTCCCCTTTGTGAATGTTGCCCAAAATGTTTTTTCAGAGCAGGCAGTGGTCCAATGGACCACTGCCTACTCTGAAAAAATGAAACCAACTGGTTTCGGTATTTTTATTTTATTTTGCAACTCGTTTTCCTTTAAGGAAAACGGGCTGCAAAATAAAAAATAAAAAACTGCTTTATTTAAAAAGCAGTCACAGACATGGAGATCTGCTGCCTTCAGCAGGCCACCATCCCTGTGAGTGCAGGGACTTGCTATGGGGTCGCAAAATGCGACCCCATAGCGAATCGCAGACCGTGTCTGAGACACCTTTCTGCATCCGATTATGCGAATCGGAAATTGTGAGTCGCACCGTCTCGCAATTTTTGATTCGCAAAATCAGACCTACCTACATCTTGCCCTAAACCACTGCACTCTTTGCCCCTTCATTCTACACCACTCTACTGTGCACAACTCCACTCTCTGCACTCTACAGCAATCCACTGTATTCCACTCTAATCTACTTTGCACCACTACACTTCATGCCACTGCAGTCTACACCACTTTACTCAACACCATTACACTATGTGCTACTCTAGGCAACTGCACTGTACTCTGAAACAATCTAACGCCATTGCATTCTATGCCACTCCACTCTGGCTACCCCACGCCACTGCTCTCTATGCTAATGCAGTCTATACATCTTCACTGTCACTGCACTCTGCCACTGCACTCTACTCTACATCACTGCACTCTACACCACTGCTGTCTACCCTACCACACTCAGACATTCTACTCTGCAACACTGCACTTTCTGCCACTGAACTGTGCTATTCTACAATGTCACTCTACTATGCTCTACTCCACTGCAACCTATGCCACTATGCGACTCCTTCTCTATTGTTTTCGTTGCAGCTGTGGGCGTATAGGCGTGTGCCAAGTTCAGGAACTGAAACCTTAACTCCTTTTGGTGGTTTCAAACGCTTTTTGTCCTGGGAGATTCGAAAAATAAAAAATATAAAAAGAAATCAATAGTCTTGTTGAGAATCTTGGAGTCTGAGGCAGCAGTACCAATAAATCAATAAGGCTTTGTCTGTCCTCAGTGTTGTGTGAGAAAACACTCCTCGTTAAAGGGGCTTTTGGGAGATGAACGTTTGCAATTGGAAGTGTTGTGGTTGCAGCTTTCCATGATCATTTATTCTGCCTGATCCGCTCGTGTCACCTAATGAATTTGTATTTTTTGATATAGGTGTCAGCTGATCTTTGGCACTGAGAACTAAAGGAACGTAAATGTACATAACAATCATTTTATGTGCCACCCAAGCTACATTGTTTAACCAGTTGAATATTATTCTCCTCCAGATGATGTCCTTACATAATTGACTGAATGTCAACATGGATTTAAAAAAAATATATATATTAAATCCTATGCCAAAAAGGCATACTAGTTTTTCCTGAGAACTTTCCTTGGCCAGTAAGTGAAGCAATGATACACAGACACTCCAGATATTTCTTGGAGCTTAAATCATTGTGAAGTGAGTGGGAAGGAAGCAAGTCTCCTAAAACCTGAACCCAAGGAAAGTAAGTGGTGTTCTGTACCAAAATGGTGCTCTTGAGTCCAGATACATGCCACTCTTTAATGATAATCCCAAAGTGTGCCTGCAAATTAAAGTTTAGACATATATACATTTATCGCGTAGTGAGATCATGAAAATCTGTTAAGTGTCCAGCTCCTGATATATAGTATTTCTGTAGGCAGAACAGTGGCCAGACGAAGTGGGCGTAATTTGCGAATCACCCACCAGTATCAGGGTTGCAGATCTAATTCTAGGCCTCTGGGACCCACAGTTCGGTTACTAGGGACTTCACAGATTCCCAGTAAGTGTGAAGTATTTTTATATCCTTTTTACCACGTGGTGGGTGATGGAAACAACTAGATGAGCAAATGGAAATGTTTAGTCTCATGCTATACCGATTATCTATTGGAAACTTGGTGGTTGTATAGAAAAAGGTTTTTATGAAAATGTAGACATTTAAAAAAAGGGAGGTCTTTGTGATAAATTCTGTTGTTCCATTGGTTGTATTGATTTTGAGCAAAACCAATTTGGTAAAACCGGGTTTAACAATCTTTGCTTTTGAACCTGTTGCCACGAATTTATCAAAACTGATGCCATTCCTCAAATTGGCAAATCAACTGAGTATTGTTTATCATAATTTCTCGAACAGGAGGTTTTTCATATAGGATCATAAGATCCCATTCCATCTTACCTTTTTGTCTCTGCATTTGTTCCCCATCTACTCCCCACACAGACTCACCCTTACCCTTAGCCGTCACCTATACTATTATTCTTGGACTTTTTTTTGGCTTAACAGGCCATCTGTATTATTCACTAACCATTCCTCCAAACTACTTCACAACACCCCCTCCTAGCTTCTCATATGCTTTTCTAGTGTTTATAAATGTTTTAATCCTTTTGCAACTGGGGCCTGATCGATCTCGCTCCATCACCACTTTTCCTCTTTCTACTGATTCCTCTTCCCTACTGTTAGATTTTATTTTTTCTTCTTTCGTTTTTTTTAGTTTCAATTGCCTGGTGTCTCTTCATGGTAATGGTCGGAGTAGTTCACGTTTATGACCCATTACTTGTCCTTTGTGTGTAGAATAGATCTGCAGAACCTGGCATGTGGGGCCGTTCAGAAAACCTGGCACTTCCTACTCGATAGGGGGGGGCAGAAAGTTTTTGTTAAAGCTTACCTTCAATTGAGGGGTGGTAGTGATATCTGTAACCCTTCGGGTCCTCTGCAGGACGGTCAGGAGGCGGGTAAGAGCATCAAACTGCTCACGTAGAGATCTCACAAAGGCGCCAAGACTTCCTACAGGTGTTATGGCATCACATATAACAACTTCTGACTCTAGCGCTCTGCAGGTGGTCCTGGATACATTCTAATGTGGGCCTTTGCATCAGTATCATGAATACAAATAGATGAGTGAGTTGAAATCATGCATGTGTTTTTATTGGTTATCTCTAAAGTAGAAGATCTATTATGAAAAAACTAAACATATTCAGAACTCCGCAGCCAGGCTACTGTTACATGTAAAGCCGCAAGCCCACATCTCCCCTGCCTTGAGAGCACTACACTGGTTATCCGTTGCCAGAAGATGCACTTTCAACCTGCTTTGTATCACCCACAAAGCTATACATGGAACAGGACCGCTTTTTATCAGAAACAAAATAACCAAATACATCCAACAAAGAAACCTCTGCTCAAGATTGGCACCCCGCCTTAGAACACCACCATACAAGAAAGACTATAGGTGGTACATCCTTCTCCTTTCAAGGAGCCAAACTATGGAATTCATTACCCCCAACTATAAGAGCCACCGATAACTTTTTTGTCTTCAGAAAACTACTCAAGAGTTGGCTCTTTCCTTTATAACCACCAGATTCAAACAACTATGGACTGCATTTGCCTATGATTATAAATATTGTTTCTGATTATGTGTCTATTTCTAGTTATGTATAGTTCTTTAGAAAATATGTATTGCTACTATGTCATAACAATAAAATACACACACACTCTTTAAACCTGTTTGACTAAGTATATTTACCCATGGTTCTAATTATGCATTGTATGTACATAAATGTGTGCATATGTGTGTGTGTGTGTATATATATATATATATATATATATATATATATATGTATGTATGTATGTGTGTATGTTCTGTGCTTGGCATGTTCGTGGGTGATTGCATGGCTCCTGGGTGGGTTGTTATACTAGATATCTATGAATCCCTGCTCTCATTTTACCATGCGTATCTACCCATCATCATATGTCATGTCTCTATCAATCTATCCTCTATTCCTCTCTGACTCATCCCAAATTTCTTCTACTACTTTCATCTCCTAAATAACTCTGCCAAAGCTCTTCCCTCCACTTCCAAATCTAACTCACCAAACCTCACTCTACTACCATGACCTCCCAAACAACCCTACTAAATTCTCCCTGATTTATCTCACCCTGCTACTATGATCTCCCTAACCCTTCCACAGACTCTTCCCTCCTCCATCCCCCTTTACTCATCCCAAGCCTTTGGGATGAGTAAATGAGGGATATACTCCCAATTAACACTTCTGGATTTCTTTCCTCCTCCACCCCTCCATTACTCCAGTCAATCTAACTAACAAACCCTCATGTCCACGGCTCAAATTAACTCATAATAATACTAAAACTGTACTCATATTTCCAGATAATAATCCATCACTAATTCTTGTTGGGTTCCGGAGTAGCGTGCTACTCGCCGGAAAGCGCTTCAACGCCTCGTCAGGGGTAGTAACCGCTATATAAATACTATTACAATTACAATTACAAGTGACGTATGCAGACAGCAGAACCAAGCTCCATCCCATTGCAATAGTGAGCTTAGAATGGGGAGGTGTGAATGGCCATAAAAAGGTTGTTGTAGCTCCTGCCCTCCCAGTAGAGTGTCTGTTGGGAAATGATCTGGAAGCATTTGAGTGGTCAGAGGTGGAAAGAAGGGTCCAAGCACGAATGCTGGACCTAGCTAAATGGGTGTGTGCTGTGACCAGATCCGTGGCAGCACAACATGGAAGTGTTGGACACTTAGGCCCATATTTATACTCTGTTTGCGCCAAATTTGTGTCAAACTTTTTGACACAAATTTGGTGCAAACCTAACTCCATAGTTATACTTTGACGCCCGACCCCGCGAAAGTCAAAATTCAGCAGTGTGCGTCATTTTCTGGATGCGTGAAACCACCTTGCGTTAATGACATGCAAAGTAGGCGTTCCCGTCCAAAAAATGACTTTAAGGCATGTGCACCTGAGTTCTATTCCCGTGTCATTTTGACGCACAGGAGGGGCGGGATTTAAAATTTGCCGCACAGCCTGATTTGCGCCGTTTTTAACGATTGGGTGAGGGCAGGCGTTAAGGGACCTGTGGGCTAATTTCTATGGTTTCTGACCATGGAAGCAGTCCACAGGTGCCCTTCCCTGCCCCCAGGAACACCCCCTGCCACTCTCGCCCAACCCTGGAGGACACCCATGGATGGGGGGACCCATCCCAGGTACGTACAGGTAAATAGAGGTAAGTAATTTTGTATTTTTTTTTAAGTGGCAGAGGGGCATAACTTGGGCCTCACTACATGCCACTGTGCCCAGTTACCATGCCCAGGGGACAGAAGTCCCCTGGGAATTGCCATTGGGCAGGGGGGCATGATTCCTGTCTTTCCTAAGACAGGAGTCATTTCAATGGGGGTTGTGTGTCAAAAAATGGCGCAAGTCCGGTTAGAGCCATGATTTTTTACTCTAACCTGACTTGCACCATTTTTTGACGCACAACCCCCATTCTTCCCTACGCCTGCGTTGCTTGGTTAGAGTCATTTATTTTTACCCTAACCAGGCCGCAGCGCCGGCTAACTTCAATCCATAAATAGCTGGCTGTACATTATTTTACGCCAACCAGCGCTGGCGCTGGTTTCTGTCAAAAAGTATAAATATGGGCCTTAGACCCTAGAACAATGGGCCAGACCTCAGAGACCAAGAGGAAGAGTACTGGGTCTGGCGTGCCAGCCCCACCTAGTGCAGAGGTTCAGGAGGAATCCAATCCTGAGGGAGAGGATCTGACCTCTGAGAGAGGGACCCCTCCTCTGCAAGCTCTGTTTGACTTGGCAGACTTGTAAAGGGTAGTTGGGCCCACCAGAGACAAAGGCCCTCATTCCGACCCTGGCGGTCAAAGACCACCAGGGCCGAGGGCAACGGAAGCACCGCCAACAGGCTGGTGGTGCTTCATTGCCCATTCCGACCGCGGCTGTAAAGCCGCAGTCGGAAAACCGGGTTCGGCGGTTTTCCGCCGGATTAGCCCCGGCTGGGCGAATCCTCCATGGCGGCGCTGGCGGTTTTCACCGCCAGAAACAGGATGGCGGGAACTGGTGTCCTGGGGCCCCTGGGGGCCCCTGCACTGCCCATGCCACTGGCATGGGCAGTGCAGGGGCCCCCTAACAGGGCCCCAGTATGCGTTTCACTGTCTGCTTAGCAGACAGTGAAAAGCGCGATGGGTGCAACTGCACCCGTCGCACACCTGCAACACCGCCGCCTCCATTCGGAGCCGGCTTCTGTGTTGCAGGCCCTTTCCCGCTGGGCCGGCGGGCGCTCCCTTGGCGGGCGCCCGCCGGCCCAGCGGGAAAGTCAGAATGGCCCCCGTGGTCTTTTGACCGCAGAGCGGCCAATTGGCGGTTACCGCTTGGCAGGCGGCAACCGCCGCCCGCCAAACTTGGAATGAGGGCCAAAGTGTGCCAGGGACAAATGAAGTATCCCATACTTGAGGGCCTGAGGCAGACTGCCTCAAGGCAAGAGCAAGGGGATGTCAGTGGAGCCCACAAGGTTTATTGGGAGGATGGAGTCCTCTATACTAAGGCTAAGGACCCAAACTAGGCGCAACCAGGAGAGTGGTGGTCCCCCAGAATTATAGAGAATTCCTTCTAACTCTAAGCCATGATATCGACTTAGCAGGACATGTGGGGCACACCAAGACCTGGATCAGGCTGGTCAATCATTTCTACTGACCTCGTATGTCAGAAAAGGTTCTGCAGCTCCTGCGTCACCTGTCAGGCCAGTGGCAAGAAAGGGGGCAAGACAAAGGCTCCCTTGATATGACTACCAGTGGTTGGGACTCCCTTTGAGAGGGTGGGGATTGGCATTTTCGGTCCCCTAGACCCACCAACTGCCTCAGGAAAAAGATACATCTTGGTAGTAGTAGACCATGTCACTAGGTATCCAGAGGTAAAACCCCTCAGGACAGTCACTGCTCCCCAGTGGCTAGGGCCATACTTGGTGTGTTCACCAGAGTAGGATTCCCAAAGGAGGTAGTCTCAGATAGGGGCACAAACTTTATGTCTATCTATCCTAAAGCAATGGGGGATGAGTGTGCTGTTATCCATAACTTCACCACCCCCTATCGCCCCTAGACCAATGGTTTGGTGGAATTTTCTCCTTCCATGCCTGCAGTTTGCATACAGGGAGGTACCACAAAAGGGAGTTGGATTCAGGTCCTTTGAGTTACTGCTTGGGCACCCTGTGGGAGGCCCATTGTGTTCGGTAAGAGAGTCTTGGGAAAAGCCTCTCAAAGAGTCCAAGCAGGATGTGCTTGAATATGTTCTGGGCCTGCGTTCATGCATGGCTGAGTAAATAAAGAAGTCAAGCAGCAACCCGGAGGCCATCAAAGAGCTCATGAAACTCTGACATGACCGAAAGGCTACCATGCCTCAGCATCACACAGGTCAGCTGGTGTGGGTTTTGGAGCCTTTGACTCCTAGGGCACTTAAGGCCAAATGGATCGGGCCTCATCCAATTTTGGAAAAGAAGTGTGAGGTCACCTACCTGGTGGACCTTGGCACCCCCAGGAATCTTCACAGGATGCTGCATGTGAACAGACTAAAACCCCATCAGGACAGGGCAGAAGTGACCATGCTTATGGTCACAGATGAAGGAAAGGAGGAGGAGAGTGAACCTCTGCCATACCTCCTGTTCAGCAATGCACAAGATGGGTCAGTGGAGGGGGCAGTGTGCTGGATTGTTCTCTCTGACCCCTGGACTCACCTATTGGTGTGTCCATGATATTGACACTGGTGACAGCTTACCTGTCAAAAATAAGTTGTATACGTTGTCTAACTAGGTCAAGGCCTACATAAAAGCTGAGGTAGGTAAGATGTTGGCGTTAAAGGTAATTGAAGCCCCTGATAGTCCTTGGGCCAGTCCAGTGGTACTGCTACCCAAACCCAATCCCCAAGGTGAGGAAAAAGAGCTAAGATTTTTTGCAGACTACAGAGGTCTAAATGCAGTCACTAAGACTGACGCTCACCCCATACCTAGAGCTGATGAGCTCATTGATAGGTTGGGGCTGCTAAGTTCCTGAGTACATTTGATCTGACCTCAGGATACTGGCAAATTGCCTTAAGCCCAAATGCCAATGAAAGGTCAGCATTATCCACTCCAGAGGGCCACTTTCAGTTCAAGGTGATGCCCTTTGGTTTGAAAAATGCCCTTACCACCTTCCTAAGGTTGGTGAACAGTCTTGTCAGGGTTGGAATCTTACAGTGTAGCTTATCTGGATGATGTAGCTGTATTCAGTTCCACCTGGGAGGATCACCTGGTCCACCTGAAGGAAGTCATTCAGGCCCTGCTTCAGGCAGGCCTGACTATCAAGGCAAACAGAGTTCAGTGGTGTACATCAGCTACCTTGTTGATGGAGGCCATGTACAGCCTCTCCAGCCCAAGCTCCAGACCATCCTGAATTAGTAAACTCCTAAAACCCAGACTCAGGTCAGGGCCTTTCTTGGCTTGGCTGGGTATTGGAGGAGGTTTGTTCAGAATTATGGGACAATAGTGACCCCTCTGACAGAACTCACCTCAAAGAAATAGCCCAAGAAGGTCATTTGGACCCCAGAGTGTCAATAAGCCTTTGACACTCTGAAAACGGCTATGTGTTCAGCACCAGTTCTATTGGCCACTGACTACAGCAAAGAGTTTATAGTGCAATCAAATGCTTCACAGGAAGGGACTGGAGCAGTGTTAGCACAAGCCAATGAAGAGGGCCAGGATCAGCCAGTTGCCTTCATCAGCAGGTGACTACTCCCCAGAGAAAGTGGAGTGTATTTGAGAGGGAAGCTTTTGCTGTGGTCTGGTCCCTGAAAAAGTTGAGGCCATACCTGTTTGGCACTCACTTCCATGTTCAAACTGACCACAGACCTCTCAGATGGCATATGCAGATGAGAGGGGAGAACCCAAAACAGCTAAGGTGGTTAATTTCCCTATAGGGGATGGACTTTACAGTGGAACATAGACCTGGGAGTGCACATGCAGATGTCCTTTCCAGGTTTTTTCACTAAGCTGATGACTACCAAGGTGTAGGTTAGTACCCATCACTTTTCGGGTCAGTGTGGGAAAGTCCTCCTTTTTGACCTGGTCACCCCCAAATCTTTTGGACAGATACTGGTGGTTACTCACATTTGGCTGTGCCCTGGGTATTGCTTACCAGTCCCACGGCCATTGCTCTGTGTAAAGTGAATATGCAAATTAGGATAATTGTAATTGGGAGCAACAACCTACCTATAAGTCTATGGTATATGGTAGGGTATGTAGATTTAGGGACCCCAGCATAGGTAGTGTACTTTTAGGTGCACTACTGAGGTGCCCAGTGTAATTCTAAAGTCAGGCCTGCCTTGCTGGTTACTTTTACACTAAAGCTACATGCAAATCCAGCTTTGGAATTAAAAGTACTTCCAAAGTCTTAAACTAGCTTATTTTTACATAGAAGTCATCCCTAAGGTGTGCCCTAAGTGGCCCTACGGTTCGGTGCTGTGAACTATAAACAGGGACCTTACAAAAAGTGTTTTATAAACCCTGGTAATGAAAACTAGCCAAATTCATTTTTCCCTCACAGTAGTGAATGGGTGCCATAGGCTAAAATGGGGAAGTTTTATTTTGAAATTAATAAAGTACCAAAAGGAGTTAAATATTTCAGGATTGGTATCAAACTTATTATTATAATAAATCCAGTAACTTGCCATTGTTGAATTTAATATAACTAGTTCAAGGAAAGAGTTTTAGAACTATACCTGAAAGTTGCCAACTTCAGCTCTGTAGTGCCCCGCTCTGATTGGCCAGCCTCTGACATCCTAGCCAGGCTGCCTTGATGAAGTGTGAAGTAACCTGGGCTGAAGACGAAGACAGTGCTTGGGGGAGGGGACCTGCCTCAATAGATAGGGAAAACAGGATT
Source organism: Pleurodeles waltl (assembly GCF_031143425.1). NCBI lineage: Eukaryota > Metazoa > Chordata > Amphibia > Caudata > Salamandridae > Pleurodeles > Pleurodeles waltl. The sequence goes on from NC_090444.1 coordinate 1,140,049,186, forward strand.
GGGGGAGAGCAGCAAAACTGGTCTTCATTTAGAGCAGCTCAGGCCTTCCCCTATTTCCTATAAACCCAGAAAACCAGGTGCCTTCTTGATTGGATTAGGAGAGGGCAGGAAAGGGGAGTGTAAATGATTTTTATCTACGCCAGTGGACGGACTCAGCCAGATGTAATCTCCAAAATGTAGTTTCCACCTTTTTGGATTTTTAAAGAATGTTGCTCCCTGGGAATGATTTTGCCACACTTTCCAGGAAGTGGCCTTGTAAGAGGGTGGTGGCCTGCCTGTGATTGGACAGTTGTCCCTCCTGTTTTTAACCCCGAAGCAAGGATACATTTGGCAGAGCTGCAACCACACCTCGGATCCGTACAAGGAACAACAACAGAAGAAGAAGGACTCCCCTGCTGGACCCCTGAACTGCAACTGGACCCTGCACTCTGAAGGACTGCGCCAGCTACACACTTGGGCTTCACCACAAAAAAGGACTTTGCCTGTCTTCAACTGGTTTAAGAAGGGACTCCCTGTTTGCTAAAGGTGAAAAATAGCTAACCAGAGTCCCCTGCATCAAAACCTGAAGGAACTGCCCAGCCGACCAGTGGCTGGTGGACTTTTTTGGATTTGAACCAGGTGCATTCTGGGAGTTGGAGTCCAAACCCTCAAGGAGCAACTCCGAGCTTCTGGAACCTTGGGGAAGAAGATCCAGAAGTTTAGAGAACTTTTAGAAAAAAGCTCCATAAAGGGACCGGCCCAATGTCGTGAATCAAGCTGGCTTACCTTAACTGCGACCCGGCCTAACTTGCAGGTTCGTCCTGCTGAAAAGCTCCAGAGCCCTAGACTTCCAGGATTTCACCAGCGGCTCCTGGAAAGGCAATGCGATGACGTTGACTCGAAATTGGCCCCGCTGTGGAGGGTCGTTCGACGTTGGAGAGAAAAAGCCCCAAAAAAGTGACAAAATCAGAACGTAAAAAGTTGACCAGGACTTCCTGTGCAGAGTATCCAAGGAGGGCTCCAGGAACATTGGAACCAATTTCCACTTTGGACCGGGCAAAGATTTCCGTCCTGAAAAATCGTCTAACTCCAAAGGTGGAATTCTTCACTGAGGTCTCCTGTTACACATATCTGAAGAGGGCTGCAGGGAGGTCGGATCAGATTGTTGACTTCGTGCCACGGAAAAAGAACTTCAAGAAAAAGACTTAGGGGCATATTTATCCTTCATTTGCGCCGAATTTGTTTAATTTTTGTTACCCAAATTCAGCTTAAAACTAATGCCATATTTATATTTTGACATTAAACACATCTAACGTCAAAATATTGGAGTTTGCACCATTTTTTAGATGTGTGAACTTCCCTTGTGTCAATGAGATGCAAGGTAGGCATTCCCATCTAAAAAATGGTGCTAAACCCATCGCCTTATATTTATCCCTGTGCTAAAATGGCGAACGGGTGGGAGGAGGTGCTAAATAATGGTGCAAAGCTTGCTTTGCACCATTATTTAACGCCTGGGTCAGACCAGGCATTAAGGGAAGTGTGGGCCCATTTCCATGGTTAAATACCATGGAAAGGGTCCACAGGTACCCTTCCCAAGCACCAGGAACACCCCCACCCCCACCAGAGGGACACCGGAGGATGGGGGACCCCATCCCAGGTAAGTAGGGTAAGTATAGGTAAGTATTCTTTTTTTTAATTGAAGTGCCATCAGGGGCCCAACTTGGGGGCCCCTGCATGGCACAGGGTTTAATGGCTATGCGTAGGGGACACTGGTTCTCTGTGCTGACCACTGGGGTGGTGGGCATGACTCGTCATGTGGTATGGATGGATTTGAGTCAGAAAATGACACTAGGCTGATTAGAGTAATTTTTTGGTGCAAAACCCCCTTCTCCCATACTGCCACTCCCACCCGGCTAACATAATTTTTTTGTACGTTAGCCCACCCTTTGCACCAGCTTGCACTATTCCATAAATATGGCACCCGGCTGGTGCTCAGGAAGGGTGCAAGCTGGTGCAAAGCTTTTTGATGCAAATCTGCGTTAGTGAAGCTGTGCATCACAAAGTATAAGCTCTATATAGGATTAGGACTGCCATTACCGTTAGTTTGTCCTGTGGTGTGAAAGTGGCGGTGCCGGTGGTCTGACTGTGGCGCTACTGACGCAGTCCTAATGTTTTAATGTGGCTGTAGGACTGCCACATTGACGGCGGGCCAACCACCACTGCGACCCTGGTGGTCTTAGGACAGCCAAGGTCGTAAAGAGGGCCTTATTCCTCAAAAATTCATATCTCAGGTTCCCCTTATCCAATTTCATTTGTTTTGATGTCAAATTAAAAACAAAAATATTTCCTATTGTTATAAATTGCTTTTGGATTTTTAAACAGTTTCCTCTGTTTTATTTAATGACTGTTTTGTGATATTTGAATGCTTTACACACTATGGGGGGCCATGATGACTTCGGCAGATGGTTTACACTGTCCACCGAAGTCCCGACGGGCAGGTTGCTGCTAGTGAGGTTGCCTCCCCATGGGCCCCATTATGAGTTTCCCACTGGGTCAGTGGGTGGAAACACAGTTTCCACCTGCTGGCCCAATGGGAAACAGCCTACAGCATTGTCTCTGGCTCAGAATCGAGCCGGCGGCACTGCTGTAGTGTGCAGGGTGCACCAGCACCCATCGCAAAGTTCACTGTCTGGAAAGCAGACAATGAACCATGCGAAGGGGCTGGCCAGGGGGGTGGGGGGCTGCAAAGCCCATGCCAAGTGTATGGGCTGTGCAGGACCATCCGGGGAAACCTGCATCCCGTCTCCACCACCCTTTACATGGCAGTGCTACTGCCATGTAATTGTTGGCGGAGAGGGGGGTCGTAATCCCCAGGGCGGTGCTACATGCAGCACTGCCATGGCGGATTAGGACCACCAGGAGCACCAGCCTGTCCAGTCACGTATCCTTGTGGAGGTGGCTGTCCGACCGCAGTGATCATAATGTGACGGTCAGACCACCACCAAAGAGGTCGAGCCACTGCTTTGGCAGCGATCTAACCGCCACCGTGACCCTGGCTGTCGTTAAACCTCCAGGGTTGTCATCAGGCCCTTTGTCTCCTAAGTTAAGCCTTATTGCTCATTGCCAAGCTACCAAGGGTTGAGCTGGGGTTAATTTATTGAGACCTAACTTGACCAAGTTGGGGTTAGTGGCCTATTGCTAAGTGTAGGTACTTACCTGCCCTTCCCAATTATCTACTTTCCAACAATCTCCAGAAAGATACTTCACAAATGTTCCTCTATTGGTTCTCTGTGGTGTTGATGGTGCACTGTTTGTATTTGGTTCTCCGTTGCAAAAACGAATAAAAATTTTTTTTAATAAAAAACAGACCCCGAACAGAAGTACAGACCGATCCTAGATCTAAGGAAAGTGAACAAATGTGTAACGAAAGAGAAGCTACAGATATTGACCCATCATCAAATTTACCCCATCAGAGTTTTAAATAAGACAATCCTTCCTTACACTAAGATCATTCATAAAGTGCATGGCTGCAGTCACAGAAAATCAATGAAAAATGAATATGTTCGTTTTCCCCATCTTGGCAACTCGCTCTTAATGGCAACTAAACCCCAGGAGGCTCAACATCACTTCATTGTAACAGTACCGTCCTCCAAAGCTTGGGCCTTGACATGAACCTGTCAAAATCAACATCAGGTGGGAAGGCAGATTAACTCTTGCATACTACAATTAAATATCTTCCTCGTTGCTGCTGATTAGGTCCTCTTATGAAAGGGATTCCTGTTCATCAGAATATTGCAATTAAATCATTGTAATGGATGCGTGCTTGCTGAGCTAGGGTGTGCCAAAGGATATGCTTCAAACACAAGGAACATCAGCAGAGAAAGAGAAGCCCTATCATATCAACCTCCTGAAGTTGAGGAAGTCCATCTGGATCGCAATCCTTTCCTTCGTAACATCAAGACAAACTCTTTTTGTACATATGCACAATACAACTATTATGCATTATATCAGCAAGCAGGGAGGATCCAAAGTTATGTCTTTTGAGGCTCAAACAAAATGAAAATGAGTGATTGCTAGGAACTTCCATATCAGTGCTGTCCTTTTTCCTTTTGTCCAAAATGCTGAAGCTGATTCCCTCAGCAGGTCTTTCCAAGAAAATCACAAATTAGTATTAATTGCTGCAGTGCTGTGCAACTTCTTTTGCAAATGTGGGTTTTGCTAGGCAAATCTGTTCCCAAATGCAATAAACAAGAAATGAACAAACTACGCATCCATGGTTTACCAGCCCAACACCATGGAGATGGCCTTTTAGTAAGCTGTCAGGTAACGTTTGGGTATGCATGTCCTCCACTGCTTCTAATTTAATCTCCTATCAACTGATGAGAGACAAGGTTTAGATTATACTGATTTATTGGGTATAGCCACGTCAGAGGTACTCCACCAACCTTCTACACTTTTCAGAGTGCCTACGCAAGAAGTTACTGTTCAGACAGGATGACCTGTTCAAGTTTGTAGGCCAGATCATGCACCACCTTTTCTTGTTGAAATTGGAAGCTTGCCTCCTGAAGCCTTTCTATATGGAAATTCCAATTGTCCACTAAATTGCATGGGCATCTTAAAGGAATCCAGGCCCTCATTGACTAGGGCATCCTATAAGTTCAATGAAAAAAGAGGTTCTACATCTGGTTCATCCAGCAGAATATTGATGTAACTGAATGACAAGAAAAAGCAATACTCCCACATCTGTTCTATTTGGCAAAAGCCTAGCTCCAGTGTTCTTTAATAAAGGTGGATCATGCAGACATTACCACTTACAGAAGAATTACTTTGCAAACATCTTTTTTCAAGACCCTACTGTAAAAAATGTTCCAGAATGGATTAAGGCCGGGGTTCATTTGACAAGTAGTAAAGAAGCTTAAGCTGCTTTACTAAGAAACAGTTAAATTCCTGATACATGTAAAGCAGCCACTTGGCAGTCATTGCTCACAAAGGTATGACTAGACATATTTGTGTGGCCACCAAATACAAGGCAGATGCTTAGGTGGGCCAAGCTTCATTACAGAATCTCTATGGGTATTGTGTTTCTTTGTCTCTTTTCTCCAGCTTTTATTGAGGAGGGTTTCTTAATCTCCGGTGTGAATGACTTTAAATTAGAATGCTCTAGAAGATAGTTACTTACTTAGCTACATTTCCTTCTTTTCCATCACCTTTCCTTGAAAAAAAATTGGAAATCAGTTTTGTGTAACAATTCCTTCAATGGTGACCATTAGCCTTTTTTATTTGGTTTCTTAAAAAAAAACATGTATAATTGCCATTTCTGTTTATGATAGGCAGTTCAAATCTTTGCTTTGTTGTTAAAAAAATTGGCTTTTCAAAATAAAAGTATAATCTATAAAAAAAGAAATTTGCCGGCTCCAGCTTGGGGAACTGGCTGGAGCATGGGGCCCTTGGGCTCCCTCTATGGCCTCTAACTTACCAGCATTGTAGGAAGCACGGGTGGGCACTGGGGCACCAACCTACATTTAAAAAAAGACTATCTATCACTGCGGGAACTGGCTGCAGCTACACGGGCACTGGGGCTTCTCCCGCTGCCCTCAACTTGAGATCATTGTAGGTCACATGGGTGGGCAATGAAGCACGCACCTACTATTTAAAAAAAAATGCACCTCTGAACAGGGGAGCTGGCTAGGGCACTGGGACCTTGAGGCTCCCCCTGCAGCCCCCATTAAAAATTGGAGATATAGGGTGCCCAACGTGGCCAAAGGGGTGCCCACTTGTTCAAAACATGCCTGCTCTCCCCCGGTACCCACTATGGGTGTCGGCTGGGGTGCTGCCTGAGTCAGTGGGGGCTCTTGGGTTTCCCAAGTGGCCCCCAAAGAAAATTTCAAATGTGAGTGCCTGGCGTTGGCACCATGAAACCCACAACAACATTTTATTTTTTACGCAAATAATGAATAAGTGTCAGGAACTGCTCATTTATTATACACAACTCCTTGAAAGAGCACCACATAAAGCCAGGTAAGGGCATTTACATTTTTTTTGTTAGCTTGATGTCCGTAAAAGGGGCAAGGATACCACCACACAGTGTGTAGCGTTGCTCAAGGGATGCTAAGAGTGCAACAGCCTCCCAGCAACATTAGAAATAAAACTGTGTTTCTTGGGGTATTACATTCAGGAGCACTTACTATATATCTTTTAAAGCATTCCAAACTGGATCTCTATACTCTTCAGGTCGAGTGCAAGGCTATATTGTGTTTGTTTTTACATTTGCATTTTCTGGGCTAAAAAATGTTAACAGAAAGACTCAGAGACATGTTGGTTTTATTTAATAAAAAAACAATACGTCTGAATTTTTTTTTTAAGACTTTTCAGCACACAAAATGCAATAATACATACTTTGTGAAAAGAAAGGGTCACATACAAGTTGCTTTTTCTAATAAAAACCATTATAAACAATAATCCACCCCAAGCTGCACACTTCTGAAGGCCAACCTCATGCTGCGCATAGCCTTTAGCTGTGCCTGGCAGGGTTTGACTGCCTTGTGGGGGGTGGCCGTTTGGAACAGAAGGCCTGCCTGCAGTGTCAAAGGCCGTGCATGCTTGGGTTTGGCATTAACTATGGCAATAAAATATTACTTTATCCCAAAAAAAACACAAAATTCACTGAAAAAGCAAAGGTTAAAACAACGTTATAGTTAGGTTAAAATTTCACTGACAACATCATTTTTTAAACTAAAAAAAACACTCAAATGCACCACTTACAGTTCTCTTTAGTAACTGTAAGTCGTGCCTTGCAGTACCCATAACTCGCACCCTCGCTTTTAAAGGCAGTATGTGGGAAAATGGATTTCATACAGGCGTTATTCGTGTATTTTGACCAAACTATTCATTTTTTATAGACATCTGAATTTTACGACTGCAAAAGTGATTTAAATGTTTCTGTCTTGGACGTGTATTAGGCACAGCTCATGTTATGTTAAGAAAGAATGTGATCGTAATATTTTAGTTGTAGTTCTACTACATTCCTCCACGTTCGAAAACATTCTAAGAAAGTGTTTACTAACAGGAAGCTGCAAGCTTGGTGGAAAGATTAGAAGATTGCATAAATGCAGTTAATTCAAAATGCCCCTGGTCTGAAGAATGCATGCTCTTCATGTGACCCAGATGACTGTCATTCTTGGAAATCCCCTAATTCAATCTATTGTCACCAGACTCCACGCCAACTTCTGCGCTCGTCTATGGACTCACCCATTGGCGTATTTCTGCTTTTCTTTATCGGGGAAAGGAGAATCAGTAACACCTCAGAGTGGTGCCCGCAAGGCAGCATCAAAATAACTTTACACTAGTAAGAAAGAACAGAAACGAAAATTCTGTTGTTGCAAGACTTTTGCTCCGTTGTGTACATCACGAAATGAGTAAACAACATTTGCTCCAAAAGTACATTTTGGAATAGGGCAAAACATGGAGCAAACTGACTGCTACTGCTTTTTCTACATTTGCATATCATGAAATCGAGTGAATAAATGTTCTACGCATTTTAAATGTGAAAGGGATTAAAAAATGAGGTAAAACGTGATAGCTCTATTTTCTTTTAAAGCCGATCGAGGAATATGGGGCTTGATGTACGAAGAATGCATTAGGTACATTTGTGCACCATCTTTTACCAAATATTCTTATTTTTCATACTGACCTACGTATTAATAGGTCGGTTCCGAAAATACAGAATTGTAGTGGGTCTCGTAAGTAAAAACGGGGTAGGTTGCAAAATGCTCTCCACTACGACAGGCTGCAGTCAAAGGCATGGTGGCCTGCTGCAGTCAGAAGACCACGATGTCTGACTGCGTTTAAATAAAGCAATTTTTTAATGCGATCAGTTTTCGAAAAGGAAAGTTGGATGTTTTTAAAAAACACGGAAATGAAAATGTACACAGAATGGCCCACTGCTTACTCTTAAAAATTGTTTGTTTGCCATTAAGGAGAAGCGGTCTGATGAGGATCCCTTCCATTTGCAAATGTGTTACCACGTCCTTTGAGTTGGTGGTAAAATATTAATGTTTTGTGACCGGATTTGGGTTGCAAAACATGTATACATACCTTAAGGAATTGATGTTTGGAAAGGACACTTAAAATGTGCCTTCCAAAAGGCAAATATTTAATGTTTCCTAAACCCATTTAACGGTTGGACTCAGTACACTTAAAAAATAGTTTTAGCATTCCCATACAGTTTTTTAACAAACCACTAAAAGCCCTAGTGCATTAGGCCATGATTGCCTAATTGAAATATCTATTTGAGAGGAGGCAGGTGGATCTGAACCCAAAGAGATACTTACCAATTACTCTGTCACCATCCCATGATAGGTCCTTCTCGATCCTCCCTAAACAGCAGGAGAAACAAGGAAAAACATCAGAATAAACCCTAAACTGTGCAAACGCAAAAAATGGACTCCAGCTTTTCCCACAGGAAGAACAGAGGAAAGGAAGGCGTAAGCCAGGCATAAAAGGAAAAAGAGAAGAACAGTTGGAGGAGGTGGGCTTAAAAAGTGACAAGCAACGGATGGAACAATTGCTCAGGTGGAAAGAGGAGAACCAAAACTCATCACCAGTTGTTGGTGGATCACCAAAGGATTCCAAGAGGTGAGAGAGATGCCAGAGTTGGAGAGACAAGGGAGCCGCATGCCAAACTTGTGGCCACAGGACGACAGTGACTATAAAACAGAAGCAGAACTGGACTGAGACATTGGGGGGCTACCACTTTCCCTAAGTGCCTCCCAAGGATCAGAGGGAACAGAGGCATCTTGCCCTAGTAACGCTCACTTGAGAGTGTGTCTTGAGCAGGTTAGCATTCACATACTGGTATGTCATTGGCATTAAAAAGAAAAGGGTAGAAGGAGGGGAGAACTTTAGAGAGTGGCTTGGTCATTCAGTATTTTCTGGAATATTTGAGTTTTCAAAAGTTGAGCATTAATTTCCCTGCTTAAGCTAAACTAGCCTTTAAGTTAACCAGTGTAAGAAAGTTGCAATCATAAAGCTTTTGAGACAAGCGAAATAATTAAGTTGAGGAAAACTAAATGATACCCAACAGATACGAGCACTGAGAGATAGAGTAAGGAGATAAGAAAATAGGAAACAAAACATAATAAAAAGGTAAGACAAGAGAAAAAAAACAAAGGTAAATAAAAGATAGAACACGTTTGGCAGAATCTGAGGATAAAACATGTACACACAACCGTTTATCACACCCAAATGGCTAATTTGGTGCAACACATTATGGTACTTTAAAAGTTCAACTTAAGGAAATGATGACTGGAGAAGGTCGCAACGGGATTCAAAATCATAGTAGTTTGGTGTGTTCATCCTTTGAGTAACTTTGTGGAATGAGACACTGAAACCTTCTGGAAATGGCCTACAGCACATGGGAAGAAATGTTCCAGGATAGTAAACTCTTTCTGCTCTCCAGCTCAAAACTCGATTAGGCAAACTACAGGAATTGTCCAGGACACAATTAAATCAAGCCTAACAGAAACAACTGTAATATTACAATAGAAGCACAAAGTGGAGGGAATTGAAGGTAGGAGAGTGGGTTCTTATAATGCTATCCTCTAGTGAAAATAAACTTAGAGCAGAATAACAAGGTCAAGAGACAAAAAACAAAGGGTCAGACATCGAAAAAAGAAGATACATACTTACCAGTGGTCTCTGTGTTTTTGTCCAAGGCATGCGGTCCCCGAGGAGAAGGCCCAGCCAGGGAGAAAGAAAACGGTGTCACCAGAGAGGATAGAAGAGGAACACAGCAAAGGAGTAGATACACGAAACCTTGTCCTGATTACCAAAACAGAAAACATATTTTCAATAAAGGACTTCATATTTTCACTCCTATTTAAGTTTTTGCGGTCCTTCCCCACCTAACACGATTACACATTGAAAAGTACTCATAAGCAATTCATGTGTTATTTACGTTTAGCAATTATTTCACAATCAGTTTCCTCTTTTTTTGTCCTCTTAACCTCTTAGCTGCTGGGCCTCCGCCCCCTCAGTGCTGAGCCCTTTTTTGGCTATTTGGGGTAGTTCGCGCTTAGGCCCCCATAACTTTTTGTCCACATAAGCTACCCACACCAAATTTGCATCCTTTTTTTCCAATATTCTGGGTATTGTAAAGGTACCCAGAGTTTGTGAGTTCCCTTCGAGGGGACCAAGAAACTAGTCAAAATAAAGCTTTTTTGGGGGGAGGACGTCTTCTATATAGACTTTACACACTATCTTACATTTGGAAGGAACAAATGTAGAGAAAGACAATGGGCAATAACACTTGTTCTTCTATTCTGTGTTCCCCAAGTCTCCCAATAAAAATGGTACCTCACTTGTGTGGGTAGGCCTAGTGCCCATGACAGGAAATGGCCCAAACGCAACGTGGAAACATCAAATTTTTACATTTAAATCTGACGTAATTTTTGGAAAGTGCCTAGCTGTGGATTTTGGCCTCTAGCTCAGACGGCACCTAGGGAAACCTAGCAAACTTGTGCATTTTTGAAAACTAGACATCTAGGGGGACCCAGGGTGTTGTAACTTGTGGCACTCTCACCAGGTTCTATTACCCAGAAACACTTTTTCCTCACATTTCGGTAATGGAAAGTTCTGGAATCTGAGGGGAGCCACAAACTTCCTTCCACACAGCATTTCCCCAAGTCTCCCGATACAAATGGCACCTCACTTTTGTGGGTAGGCCTAGTGTCCATGACAGAAAACACCCCTAAACGCAACATGGACGCATCACATTTTTACATTGAAAACTTATGTCTTTTTTGGAAAGTGCCGAGCTGTGGATATTGGGCTGTAGCTCAGCAGGCACTTAGGGAAAACCTATCAAACCTATGCATTTTTTTAAACTAGACACCAAGGGAAACCTAGGATTGGTTGACTTGTGGGGCTCTCACCAGGTTCTATTACCCAGAATCCTTTGCAAACCTCAAAATTTGACTTTTTTTCCTCACATTTCAGTGATAGAAAGTTCTGGAATCTGAGAGGAGCCACAAACTTCCTTCCACCCAATATTCCACCAAGTCTCCCAATAAAAATGGTACCTCACTTGTGTATGTAGGCCTAGTATCCATGACAGGAAACGCCCCAAAATACAACATGAACACATCAGATTTTTCTAATGAAAACTGACCTGTTTTTTGTGAAGTGCCTAACTGTGGATTTTGGGCTGTAGCTCAGCCGGCACTCAAGGAATCCTACCAAACCCACACATTTGTCAAAACTAGACACCAGGGGAACCCAAGATTGGGTGACTTGTGGGGCTCTCACCAGGTTCTATTACAGAGAATCCTTTGTAAACTTCAAAGTTTGGCAACAAAATAAAACATTTTTTCCTCATATTTTGATGAAGGAAAGTTCTGGAATCTGAGAGGGAGCCACAAACTTCCTACCACCAAGCATTCCCCCAAGTCTCACAATAAAAATGGTACCTCACTTGTGTAGGTAGGCCTATTGCCCACAACAAAAAACACCCCTAAACGCAAACTGGACACATCACATTTTTACACTGAAAACTGACAGGTTTTTTGGAAAGTACCTAGCTGTGGATTTTGGGCTGTAGTTCAGCAGGCACTTGGGGAAACCTACCAAACCCACACATTTTTCAAAACTAGACACCTAGGGGAACCCAAGATAGAGTGACTTGTGGGCTCTCACCAGATTCTATTACCCAGAATCCTCTGAAAACCTCACAATTGGCAAAAATAAAACACTTTTTCCTCACATTTCGGTGATAGAAAGTTCTGGAAGCTGAGAGAAGCCACAAATTTCCTTCCCCCCAGCATTCCCCCAAGTCTCTCAATAAAAATGGTACTGCACTTATGTGGGTAGGCCTAGTGTCCACAACAGGAAACGCCTGTAAATACAACATGGACACCTCACATTTTTACATTGAAAACTGATGTGTTTTTTTGGAAAATGCCTAGCTGTGGATTTTGGGCTGTAGCTCAGCAGGCACTTGAGGAAACCTACCAAACCCACACATTTTTCAAAACTAGACACCAAGAGGAACCCAAGATGGGGTGACTTGTGGAGCTCTCACCAGGTTCTGTTACCCAGAATCCTTTGCATACCTCAAAATCTGGCAAAATAAAACACTTTTTCCTCAAATTTGTGTGGGTAGGCTAGTGTCCGCGACAGGAATAGATCACACAAAGGTCAATGGTAGTCCTTGCATGAGGGCTACTGTTAACCCCGGAGTGAACACTGTGTGGTAGGAATTTTGTGGATTCCTGCACATTCCTATAGTTTCCGTGATGAAAAAGCAAGGAAAAATAGTGTTTTTAATCAACGTTTCACTTTTGCAGGGTATTCTGTCTAAAAACACTTTGTGAAATCCAAACACACCACACTTCCATGGACTGTCCCGGGTGTCTAGTTTCCAGAAATGTCTGGGTTTGGTAGGTTTCCCTTTTTGGCCGCTGAGCCCAGGACCAAATACTCAGGTGATTGTCGTACAAAACCAGGCAGGTATGTAATTTTTATGTCTCCACAATCCGTTTTGGGTACTTCCCTGTTGCGGTCACTTGCCCACCCACACAAGTGAGGCAATGTTTTTCTCTGGAGACTTAATGGAATGCTGGGTGGTAGAAAACGTGTTGCTGCCTGCAGATTCCAGGACTTCCACTCCCTGAAATGCAAGGCAAAAGTGTTTTTAAGCAGAGTTTGTGATTTCAAGAGGATTCTAGGCAAAGGAAAACTGGTGAGAGCCGCCCAAGTCCTGCACCATTGGACTCCCCTGCTACTAGCATGTTAAAGTTAATCCATCACTCACACTGGTTAGTTTCAGCACCTCCAGAAATTATGGTTTCAAAGCATGAATACTTATCAAAGTAACTGAATATTGAAACTAAGCCTTCTGATGGTGGGCTATAAAGCCACGTCCAGACACCAACCTCTTTATGATCCATTCACACGTCATTCAGGCACAACAAACAACCCTTTCATACCGCCGGCCACGGGCCCAATCCAACCAATCACTGCCCTCACATTAACTTACTGCTACAAGACAAGGGCCCATCACATTCATACCTCACATGATGGAATAAGCTTGACTACATTTTATTACCTGTAAAGTAATTGCCTCCTTCTTCCTGAACATTACCGAAGGCATGCGTAACAAACCTTTACTAATGACTCCCATGACAGCCACCTGAGGCTCAGGAAGACATATTTTTTATGTGCACTCACTGTGCTAAATCCAACTCCTTTCAGTTTGTGGATGCAAGTTGGGGGCGTCAGAGTATGCTGTGCGAAGCGATTTCTCGAACTGAGCGAGCATATGGAACTAATACAGACATCCTGGGGAATTCTCGCGATGTTCCCTAAAGAGAAGGTCATAGGCTATGAAAAAGGGTAGTGTTTGGCACACAGGGTAGTCCGTGAGAATGTGGCATATGTCCCAGCCAACATTCTGTGCAGTACTGTGACTATAATGCACTTATTATACAGCAAATCGATCATCTACTAAGTTCTGATGGAGGTTGAACATGAAAAGCAGGTCAAACACTGACCCATACGTGTCATTGTCCTTCAGTGCTGGGATGACACCAAAGGGTTTGCCTCCATAGATGTAGATGATGTACATCTGTGCTATCTTTACTATCTGCCTTATACCTATGCAATATCCCTGCGAAGGCACACCTATCATAAGCGTTCCTTACCCATTCATGTCTCTGTCCTCATTAGAGTCCTGACTAATCCTGTATAATTGCCAAGTAAATCTATTCTAGTTTGTGGATGCAATTTTGGGGTGTCAGAGTATTCCCTGTGAGGCCTATTTCTCGAACTGAGCAAGCAGATCTACCATTGAAACTAAGGCAGACATGCTCGTGAAGTAATCCTAACGTCTCTAAAGTAAAAAGTCAAACAAATATCCTGTGGGACTCATTCACTAACACTTCTACTTTTGCTTTGAAAGTGAAGATACAAATTGAGTTTGCACACTTTCAAACAAGTAGAAATATTGGTCAATATATCCAACTGGACATTTGGTTGACTTATTACACTTACTCTGTTTTACGTTGGCAACCATGGTGGTCTTTGTGTAGCATCTAAAAGTTACCTAACATGCACTTCAAAATTCAGTCATGCCTTTAATATTTTGCCACACAGAGTACTCCGTGACAATGTGGCATTTGTTCTGTCCACTAGTATGTGCAGTATGCAGACTATAATGTATGTTAATTGAACAGAACACCTACCACGTTCTGACAGTGGATATAGGTGTCAAGCAGGCCATAAGGAAATCCATGATTTCCTGAAGTAGATGAAGTAAAATTCTGTGGCTGCTTCCCTAACGAAGCCGTGGCCCATGGATGTTCAATATCCATGCACAGCCACTCAAAGGATTACCCAACGGCAGCTCCACCTCAGTCAATTTGCCAGAACTTTGCTTTAGTATGATACAACATAAAGCAAGTAGGGAAACAGAGGCCTGGTTGAGATGGGCACTGGGGACAGTAATACCAACTCTCCTACCGCTTTCCATGCTTCAAGCACACTTTACAGCAACAACATAGACAATCCTTTTTATGTGTTTTAGGAATGCGATCAGCAAAGTGTCGCTCATGCAGCCTCGCCACATCCTCCAGAACATATGAGGTGGAGGTTGCTGCCTCTGTATCAGCAGTGAGGCTTTCAATTGCAGACAACTGAAAGTCAAGGAAAGTCGTGAGTCTTCCTGTGGTTGTCTGACAGTAAACAACATATGCATTGTATGTTGCCATTGGGATCAGGTGGGTAAACAGTTTCTTGTACCAAGTGCAAGTTTTATGACACAAATTGTATAGTTGAAGAACCTGGTCGTTCTTGTCCACTCAGCCCATGTACGTATTGTAATCAAGTATACAGATGGGCTTGTAGACTTCAGCCATCTGATCCCAAACCATGATGGGGGAAGAGCTATCATCATGAATTGTAGTGAGCATGTATACATCACGCCAGAAGAGCTCTCACACAGCATGTATAGCTTTATTCCATAGCGATCTCTCTTGCTCACAATGTACTGTCTGAACAGCAGCCGTCCTTTGTATATGATCACAGACTCATCGACTGCTATATTTTTCCAGGAGTATAGATCCCTGGAAACCTGGTAGACATAAGTTCCACAACAAGCCAAATTTTGAACAACCTTTCATGGTCTGGATGATCCCGGGGCAATGCAGCAGAATTGTCATTGAACTGCAGCATGCGCTGCAGTAGCAAAAAACAATCTCTGCTCATGTATGGTGTGAAGATGGGGGTTACCCAAACCATGTGAGTCGTACAGTAGAACTGCAAGGTGGGTTTCTGCACTAACCTCATTTTGACCGTAAGACCCAAAAGTATCTTCAACTCCACCAGCAAAGTGGGAGTCCACTGGCGTGCCGTAGAATGGGGCCCTAGAGTGCCTACATGCTCCCTCACAAATTGGTCTGCACCCAAATTTGTTTGCTGCACAATTTTCTGAAGGAAGTCAACATCCAAAAATAGATGGACGTAGTCGACTGGCAAAAAGTTGGCCATATCGACTTTACATCCAGCGACACCAGTAAAAGGTGGAATGTGGGGCTGAATTAAATCGGGCCTTCCAAGAGAGCACTCTCTCTGTGCTTGCCGCCGCACACACCTGCTCTCTGGGCTGGGTTAACCTCTGTTGTCCCGCTGCACAGACTGTGCTTGCGAAGGGACAGCATGACTGTCCTCATCGTCTCCTTCAGAATCACTGGAAGAGGTGTCGTCGGATGGGACTCTTCCGACTGAAAAATCACTCCCAGATTCTGCCCCATTGTCCTCTCCCTCAGATGCTGTCTAAGTCTCTGATCGTGCCTCAGAGCTATCCTCCATAACCTGAGTTAGGGCTTGAGCAGCAGTCATCCAATGAGACGCCATCTCTGCTACTGGCTAAGCTGTCCCTCTAAAGTACTGGCCTACGTAGAAGGCAAATAGAGTCACAAAATTGCTCTTGAGTCTGTGTGATGTGTCCATTAGTAAACGTTGTCATCTTACCTTTGCTTCTTCTCTGATTCAGCAGATTCTCTGAATTTGGGGGGGGCAAATTATCTTTAGGCCATTTCTGCCTCCCTTGGGGGCAGATTGGCACATTTCTATTAGGCCAATTTCACGCAAGGGAGCTACCCCACAGGCAAGGGTCACTCCCCTGGGGGGGGCAACTTTATTTTAGGCCATTTGGGTCAGAAACCACTAGGCACCAGGAACTTTTTAAAAAGTTTTTTTACAGATGGAGAGCAAATCCTTAGGCGAAGGTTGCTCCCATGGGGGCAATTTTATTTTAGGCCATTTGGCCTATTTTTCTTAGGCCAATCTGCCCCCAAGGGGGGCAGGAACCACTAGACACCAGGGATTTTAATTTTAACTTGTTTGCCACAATTTCACACAAGGGGAGAGACCCCTTTGGCAAGGGTCGCTCCCCGGGGGGGCAAATTTATTTTAGGCCATTTCTGCCCCCTTTGGGGACAGATCAACCTATTTCTATTAGGCCGATCTGCCCCCAGGGGAAGCAAAAACCACTTAGACACCAGGGATGGTGTATGTGTTTTGTTTGGGGGAGCAGCCCTTTAGGAAAGGGTCGATCCCCTTGGGGGCACATTACTGCAGGTTATTTCTGTTTTGGGGGAAGATCGGCCTATTTTTGCAAGGCCCATCTGCCCCACAGGGGGCAGAAAACCCACAAGAGACCCGGGACGATTTTCTTTCAAAAAGAGGGTGGGGGTATGGCTATACCCCCACCCCAAATAAATGGGGACAAAGTTGTTCGGCCCACCATTTGGCATATGGGGCAATTACCTCTGATCCACTCTCCGGGGAGGCAGAAAGTCTACTAGATGCCAGGGAATTAAAAAACTAAATTAGTGGGGTGGTGGCTACCAATCAGTATGGGCATGATTATGTCCCCAACCCAACTGAAGGGGGTAAAGTTTTTAATCTCTCCTCCCGCACACTAAAACATCTTCTCCCATGGAAAGCAAGAGTACATTTGATTAGTTGGGGTTTTGGTTTTACATTTGGGCCATGAGAAATCATCTCACTTGGATGGTGAGGGCTGCACCCCTCAACATTTTCTTACCCACAATGCCCTGCAAACCTCCAACTTTGCTGGAAATCACACATTTTCCCCACATTTTTGTGATGGGATTTTCTGGAATATGCAGGAATCCACAAAATTCCTACCACCCAGCATTGTCACATCTATACCAATAAAAATTCTGCTCCAATTGTCAGGCTAAAAACTATTTTTTCCAAACTGCCCTTTTGGACCCGTTTTGGTTCCCCCTCATTTTTGATGTTTTTGGCTCTTACCTGTCACAGGCACTTGGCTCACCTACACAAGTGAGGTATCATTTTTACCGAGAGGCTGAGGGGAATGTTGGGTGGTAAGAAATGTGTGCCGGTGCGGTGATCCTACACAGAAATGTGGAAACATTTAAATTTTTTTAGCAAAATTTGAGTTTTGCTGAGGATTCTGGGTAAGAAGACACAGGTGGATCCACGCAAGTTACACCTCCCTGGACTCCCTCGGGTGTCTAGCTTTCAGAAATGTTTGGGTTTGGTAGGTTTCCCTGTATGGCTGCTGAGCACAGGACCAAAAACCTAGGCGCCCTCCCCCGCAAAAACCGGTTGTTTTCTTTTTTCATCATTTTGATGTGTCCACATAGTGTTTTGGGTTATTTCCTTTCACCGGCACTAGGCCTACCCACACAAGTGAGGTACCATTTTTAATGGGAGACCAGGGGGAACGTTGGGTAGATGGAATTGTGTGGCTCCCCTCAAATTCCAGAACTTTGAAGCACCAAAATTTGAGGAAAAAGTGCTTTTTTGCCACATTTTGAGATTTGCTTAGGATTCTGGGTAACAGAACCTGGTGAGAGCACCACAAGTTACCTCATCCTGGGTTCCCCTAGGTGTCTAGTTTTCAGAAATGTCCAGGTTTGATAGGTTTTCCTAAGTGCCAGATGGGCTAGAGGCCAAAATACACGGCTAGGCACTTTGCAAAAAACAGGTCAGTTTTCTTTGGAAAAATGTGATGTGTCCACCTTGTGTTTTGGGGCATTTCCTGTCGCGAGCACTAGGCCTATCCACAGAAGTGAGGTACCATTTTTAACGGGAGACTTGGAGGAATGCTGGGTGAAATTAAATTTGTGGCTTCTCTCAGATTCCAGAACTTTCTGCCACCGAAATGTGAGGAAGAAGTGTTTTATTTTGCCAAGATTTGAGGTTTGCAAAGGATTCTGAGTAACATAACCTAGAGAGAGCCCTACAAGTCACCCCATCCTGGATTTCCCTAGGTGTCCAGTTTTAAAAAATGCACAGGTTTCGTAGGTTTCTCTAGGTGCAGGATGAGCTAGAGGCCAAAATCCACAGGTAGGCACTTTCCAAAAAACACTTCAGATTTCAATGTAAAAATGTGATGTGTCCGTGTTGCATTTCCTGACGCGGGCATTAGGCCTACCCACACAAGTGAGCTGCCATTTTTATCGGGAGACTTGGGGGAGCACAGAATAGCAGAACAAGCGTTATTGCCCCTTGTCTTTCTCTACATTTTTTCCTTCCAAATGTAAGACAGTGTGTAAAAAAGACATTTATTTGAGAAATGCCCTGTAATTCACATGCTAGTATGGGGTCCCTGGAATTCACAGATGTGCAAATATCCACTGCTTCTTAACACCTTGTCTTGTGCCAATTTTGTAAATACAAAAGTTTACTGAATACCTATTGTTTACTCTTTATATTCCACCAAATGAATTGCTGCATACCTGGTATACAATGAAAACCCATTTTAAGGTGCAGCTCCTTTATTGGCTCTGGGTACCTAGAGTTCTTGATGGACTTACAAGCCCTATATACCCCTGCAACTAGAAGAGTCCAGCAGACCTAATGGTATATTGCTTTTGAAATTCTGACATGGCAGGTAAAGGTTACAGAGTAAAGTGTTGAAAAAAGGGCTGTTTTTTAAGCTCAATTTTAATATTTCTCTTTATTTCAGCTGTTTGTTTCTGTTGGAAACCCCTGTGGGATCTGCACAAAAGACCCCTTTCTTAATTCCGAATTTTGTCTACTTTTCAGAAATGTTTAGCTGTCCGTGATCCAGCATTGGTTTCACACCTATTTCAGTCACTAACTGGAAGGAGGCTAAAAGCACAAAAAATAGTAAAAATGGGGTATGTCCCAGTAAAATGCCAAAATTGTGTTGCAACATGTGGTTTTCTGATTCAAGTATGCTTGTTCCTGAAAGCTGAGACGATGGTGATTGTAGTACTGCAAACCCTTTGTTGATGCCATTTTCAGGGAAAAAGCACCAAGCCTTTTTCTGCAGCCCTTTTTTCAATTAGTTTTTTCTAAAAAAAACTTAAATGTTTTGCTGTATTTTGGCTAATTTCTTGGTCTCCTCCAGGGAAACCCACAAACTCTGGGTACCTCTAGAATCCCTAGGATGCTGGAAAAAAAGATGCAAATTTGGTGTGGGTAGCTTATGTGGACAAAACGTTATGAGGGCCTAAGTATGAACTGGCCAAAAAAAGCCCAAAACAGGCCTGGCACCTGAGGGGGAAAAGGCTTGGCAGCAAAGGGGTCAAAGTGCAGGTAACACCTGGCTTTACTAATCCACTCAGCTAAATACATGTATATTCTTTGCAGCTGGCATATAAACCATCTGCGCTACTTTATGGAGTCAAAACTGCCACTCGACAGAAGACAGATCTATTTATATATAGAGAGAATCAATCTCTCTCTACTCTCTCTCTCTATATATTTATCTATCAGTTTTATATATGTATGGTTTCCCTGGGGGCAGGTTGTGGCTCCCGGAAAACAACACATGTAAAAAATTGTTACATATATATATCTTGCTATATATATATAGATATATATATATATATATATTACATATATATATATATATATATATATATATATATATATATATATATATATATATACACACACACACACACACAAACACACACATATATTCACCAAACTTCCCTCTCAACATTATATTGACGGAAAACGCCGGCACTCCAGACTCACTTCCAAGTCCATAATTTTATTCATTCTATGAATGTACCCAGCAGAAAAATTATCAAAGCTGTAGGGCTGACGCGTTTCAACCGTGTCGGTCTTATTCATAGCCCACATTATTCCTGATTTGAAAAAGAGGCCCTACCACCTCTCGACCTTATATCCTGTCTGTTAGTAAACATAAACAAAATATATAATGCGATATATTTACAACTTAAACCTCTTATTCATAGCGCACATTATTCCTGATTTAAAAAAGAGGCCCTACCACCTCTCGACCTTATATCCTGTCTGTTAGTAAACATAAACAAAATATATAGTGCAATATATTTACAACTTAAACCTCTTAAATTCATTAATACATTCTTATTCATTCTCTCATCCCCTTCTTCTTATTTCTCTCTTTATTTATCTATTCTTGCCAGATAAATACAGGTATAGTAATTTTTCGATCCAAATAATTTATTAATCCTGTTCTAAATATTAACCCCAATTCCTCAACTAAATACAGAAACTCTTGTTTCCTTCATTAATTTCAAATTCATACATTTTCTTATTTTCTTTAACCACCATTTACACATTCAACAGTTCAGTGGCATGGGCCAAATTGCTGAGCATCCGATCAATGTTATCCCCAGTGATTAACATCACAGCATTTCAAATTTGAAAAAACAACAAATCATAAGTATCTCATTGTCCCACATGTACATAAAGTTCTTTGTCCTGGTTCAAACCCCACTGGGTTCTACTGTTAAGTCTGATTATATATTCCGATTCCATCCTCCTAAGGGTTTGTTCCCTGTCTCCTCCTCTCTGCGACAACAATACCCTGTCAATTCCAAAAAATGACATATCATTAACCTTCCCATCATGTTCCTGTCTCCAATGTCTCACTATCAGATCATTTACATCATTATTCTTTATGGCCCGCCAATGTTCCAAAATTTGTTTTTTGACAGGAAAAAGTGTACTGCCAACATACCATAAATTGCACGGACACATAATAACATATATCATAAAGTCCAGATTACAATTAATGGACTTATCGATCTTCCTCTCCTCCCCTGTGGGTAATTTATTTGTCTTACGGTTTGTGCTGTACTACAGGCCTTACAATTTGCACATCTATAAAAACCTCTCTGTTTGAAAAATCCCACATTGTCTTTCTTACTCATGTGACTATGTACTAATATATCTTGCAAGGAACTACTTTTTCTATATGTA
Source organism: Pleurodeles waltl (assembly GCF_031143425.1). NCBI lineage: Eukaryota > Metazoa > Chordata > Amphibia > Caudata > Salamandridae > Pleurodeles > Pleurodeles waltl. The sequence continues at coordinate 1,140,070,441 of NC_090444.1, forward strand.
ATCCTCTGAAAGGGACTCATCAGAGGGTCTATCACTTTATCTGCTTTAATAAGATGCCAATATTGTTTCATAATTTTCATGACCTCACTCGAATTTGAATTAAAGGTTGTTATACATCTCACTGTGTCATCTTCCTCATCTTGTTTTCTCGGAACCAAGAGGTTATCACGTTTTGTACTGGCTACTTTATTACAAGCTTCCCTGATAACCTTCATAGGATAGCCCCCAGATCCAAATCTAGTAACCATTGGCCAGATGTATTAAACATTTTGCATGGTGCAAACTGTGAAAATCGCAGTTTGCGCCATGCAAAATGCCATTTGCGATGCTCATTCACAATTTGCGAGTCGGTACCAACTCGCAAATTGTGAACGCGACTCGCAAATAGGAAGGGGTGACCCCTTCCTATTTGCGACTCGCATCGCTATGCTAAATTGCTTTGTGACCGCGAATGCGGTCGCAAAGCAATTCGCAGTTACCACCAGTTTCACACTGGTGGTACCCATTCGCAAAAGGGTTCCCCTTTGTGAATGTTGCCAAAAAGGGTTTTTCAGAACAGGCAGTGGTCCAATGGACCAATGCCTACTCTGAAAAACCGAAACCAAATGGTTTCATTATTTTTTTTATTTTGCAACTCGTTTTCCTTGAAGGAAAACGGGCTGCAAAATAAAAATAAAAAACTGCGTTATTTAAAAAGTAGTCACAGACATGGAGGTCTGCTGACTTCAGCAGGCCACCATTCCTGTGAGTGCAGGGACTCGCTATGGGGTCGCAAAATGCGACCCACCTCATTAATATTAATGAGGTGGGTCTTTGCGACCCCATAGCGACTCGCAGTTGGTGTCTGAAACACTGTACTGCATCCGATTTTGCGAATCGGAAATTGCGAGTCGCACCGACTCGCAATTTCCGATTTGCAAAATTGGGAAATGCTACATCTGGCCCCATGTTCTTCTGTTCCTTCTCAAAAATATTTCCTGTACTACAATTCCTCTTTGCTCTCAATAATTCCCTATAGGGTATACCTATAGGGAATTAATCTCGCTGGATGATGACTGTTAGCATGTAATATGCTATTGCCCGCCATGCTCTTCCTAAACAGGCTCGTAGTAACCATCTCTATTTTCACCAAAACATCTAGGAATTCCATAACTTGCCTCGCAGGCGGCAGCAGTCAGCTGCAGCAGGACGTTTGGAGGACATATATGTATATATATATATATATATATATAATATATATATATATATATATATATACACACATACATATATCATATACATATAGGAGGGAGGGTGTGCGTGCCTGCATCAATGGGTTTAATAAAATCTGTGAGAGAAAAATCAATTTGCCCTAGTTTGCAATCGATGCACATGAGAAATTTGTGCAAATATTTTGTTTGCTTCTTACACCACTATCTTGGAATTTTATATGACCAAATTATTCATGGATACTAATAATTCAGACATAGTGGCCCATTTTGAAAAGGGTTAAATAGCCATCAATAAGCACTAATGACGCTAAAATGAAAGCCATTAATTGCTTAGTAGCATTTTCTCTTTTTGCCAGCCATGCAATGTATGTTATGTCATACTCTGTGTCACATATAATGAAAGACATGCATCCCCTAGGCTCCTTCAGGCAGCGTGGGCACAAGACCTCAAGATGACTGAAAGGTAAGATGGCCACCCACTCCTGGGACACCTAATTAAAATATTCTCAGAAAAGTTTTGACTCTACAGCTTTGCTGAAAGTCCCACAGACTTGGATTTGTCTCATAGTAGCTTGCAATTCATTCCTGTGAAGCACTCCCACAAATATTGAAGAATCTGCCTCATCCTGAGGTTTCTTCCAAAGCTGGTCAGGGCCCATTCTGGATCGAAGGCTGCTAGCTGCAGATGTATTCACCGATTTACATGGTCAGACTGGGGCACCAAAAGTAACTCAGCCAAAAGAAAAGGAACATCCTCCAAATCTGGTAGGAGGAACGTAGGTAACAACAGCAAGGTACTGCTGGAACGGATAGAGAAGCCAAGTGGGTTCATGTAAATAGATTCTGTTAGAAAGGTACCAAGGACCAGTGTTAGGAAGTACCTTGTGAGCATGGCAAAGAAGATCGTAAAGAGCCCTTTACTGGACAAGGAGCCAGTGGAGGGCTTTGAGATGTGGAATATAGGGGCCCAAGCAGGAAGGTTGAAGACCAACCAAGTAGCTGGGATTTGGATAGTTTGGAGTCTTTTGGTCAGATAAGCTGGAAAGCAGATATATAGAGCATTACTTTATTCAGGTTGGCCAGTCACAAGGGCCCGGGTTACAGGTTTATGTGATTAATGAAGATCCTTCTTGAAAGCAGTCTCAAAATGAAAAACAAGATGGAGACTGAACTGAATTGGTCAACCATGGGCAAGTTGCTGTATAGCACAATACTCTAATTTCTTAAATGCTGCTGAGATAAGGGGTGTCCTCCAGCTCCAGGGGTCACCAGCATCCAGTCCATTTATTAGCAGTTTAGCGGAACAGAATAATTTCTACTTACAGCAACTGTTCCACTTAAGGCAATTGTTTTGCATCAGTCCAGTCTGAAATGTAAACCATGCAGAAACTGATGGTAGTTTGGGTGATGGAAAAGAGATGGAAAATATCAGCTGGGTATCATCAGTATAAGAAACTATTTCTAAGCCACAGGATCAGACAATGTTGGTGAGGGGTACATATTTAAGATATGTAAAGTATTCCACTTCCAGTGTGACTTGCTGCACGATAGTCAAGCAATGATTTATTTTAAGTTAGCTCAGCACAAGAAGTCACAATGAGCATATTGCATGTATTTTCTAGACTTAAAACTCTTTTGGCATTTGGCCTACAAATGTCCCATTTTCACAAAATGGAGAAGCAGCATTTGTGAACTACACTCGGTGCTGTGTGAAGGCATGCTAGCTAGAAGATGCAATGTGTAATGTAACGACAATACATCCACAGAAACCTGGCTCCAACGGAGGCTTTGCCACCAGTCTACAGAAGTGCAATGCGGACTTATATCTGACATTTCTCCAAGTACCCTGATTCTCCAAATTGCATAACCTGCTGCTCACTGCTGATCTTTTGGGTCCTCCTTCATTTCCTTTATTCCCCATTTCCTTTCGGTTTTCTGCTTACCTTTTTAGTTCCTTATTTCACTTGTGTGGAGCAGAAGTCACCAATAAACATTTTTGAATACACTTTTTGCATTTTTATTATGTTGACCACAATATGTGACATCTGCATTTATCTGAAGCAGAGAAAATTGTGGAGCAGGTAGATCATGGTGAGCGGTGCAAAGGACTTAGTTGTATAGGACAGCATCTCATGAGAAGCATGTCTTTGAGAGAAATTAGCCAATGTGCACCAACACAGAGAATTTAGTGGAACATCAGAAGTACATGTATACAAAAAGATATCAAATCTAGGGCCGATATTTACAAGTGACCTGCATGGCCGGTGCGTCACTTTTTGTAATGCACAGGTAGCACAGGCTGCACATCCATTTCTACAAGGCCACGCAAAGCCACTTTGCGTGGCTTTACATGGCCTTCTAGATATTGATTTAGGCAGCACAGCTCAAGTCATTGCGTTGCCTTACTTTGCATTAGGGAGGCATTTCCATGGGTGTTGCGTGGGTGTTCCCATGTAACATCCATGGATTTTGACGCATTCCCAGATTTACAAGGTCTTGTAAACCTGGGAATGCGTCAATAGCCTATGCCATCCAGAGGTGGCTTAAGAGTGACGTAACGGGGAGAAATATCTTTAGTTCCCCCTGTTTATTGCTCTTTCTATGTGCGCTGCATTCTGGAGGAGAAGGAGTATATCACCTTCATTGATTGTTTTTGTGCAGAAAGGTGTCCCAGATACGTGCATTTCTTTCCTTTCCCGGTGGTACAGGGTGGCGCAGCAAGGCACTTGCTGCGCCACCCTGTGCCATGAGGCCTCGTAAATATGACACTGAGTATATAGTTTTTTTTTAAAACTATTTTACAGTAACATCGATGTTTAAAAATATTGAACTGCAACATTGTTTTGTGTTGCTGTATTGTATTATGCATTTTAATTAATTATTTATTTTATTGTTAATTTTGTGTTTTTTTCTGGTTTGTAGGTTTAATAGGCATTGGTAGGAAAGTGTTTTTTTTTTTACTATTAATGTTAATTGAATATTTTTGTATTTTTTTATTTGTTTCTTTACATATTTTAGAACAATCTAAACTATTTAATACATTCTAAAGTGAGGGGTATATTGAGGGCTTGGGTTTGTAGGTCTTTTCTAAAGTATATATTTATTCATGTTAATTGATCAATATGTGATTAGTATAACTTACTCTTTATTTGCTCATATGTTTAATTATTTTTGAAATATTTAATAAATGTTAATTTAAGGTTCTGGAGTTTATTTGGGAGTTGGGTGGGTAGTGTGTAAATAAAGTGTATAGAAAATAATATAAATTTATTGTTCTATCCATTATGTTTTTCTTATTTGGAAAATATTTTTTTCTATGTTTGATTCATATTGTTTTATAAATTATTTGTATATTTTTAAACCAGTGCTTCCCACATGTTATAGAACTGCGACCCAATTTTAAGAACATTATACTTTCGCTTTAGTTTTAATGGACATGCGTCAGATGATTTTTTAATTTAACTATACCATCATGTGGTAGTGCACGGTCATTTAAAATAACACATTTCCAATTGAGATGGCTGCTAAATTTGCACAGCCATATAGCTTTACCCTGATAAAACTACAGTGCACCAAAATTATAAAGTGTGGAAATCAGGTTTTAGTGATTATTTATCATTTGTGCATCCGCACATAAAGTGCATTGATTTGTTTTGATCCTTTTAAAATCTTTCTATCACGCTTTAGAATTACAAAAAATGTGATTCCTTTTTAGTTTCCAAACTGTTGAATGTGTACAGTTCATTTACAGGTATTTACATTTTCTTGTGTGTTACAAAACATTATATCATGCAGTTGTTCCTTTCACACTCCCTGTATGCCAGAAAGATTTTAACATAATTAACTTTAATTGTATTTCTCTGACTGCAAACTGATAGGAGAGTCAAAACACCAATTGCCATGTTAAAGAATAAGAAGTAATTTGTCAGAAGACATAGCCTGACAATTGACCTTTGTCTTTGAAGCCCAGCAAATATGACAAAAGCAATACTGATTTTAAAGACATCTTTCCTTTATTGTTTGGCTTTTGCGAGCCACCAAAATTGACTTTTGATCCACTGGCAGGTCACAACCCCAAACTGGGAAGCACTATTTTAAACAATTTTGTTTCCTGAATTGTGGGTGGGTGCTATTTTTTACATGTTTAATAATCGTTGTTCATTATTTTAAAGCTCAAATTAAACAAAAGGTAAAATATTTTTTTATTATAATAGATGTTATTACTTTTCTTTCAAGTTCGTTTGTTTATTCAGAGGAGAAGCTTGATGGATGCTATTATTTTAAATATGATTTACTAAATACATTGAGAAAAAGGTGCTATTTACATAAATTTGTTATTTTCAAGAAATATCATAATGTGATTAATTTAGTTTTAATATGTATCTATAATACTTGGTAGCAGTGAATATATCCCCAACTGACAAATGTATACACTTTCTCCACTATATGTTAGACTACAGTTACAATTTCTTCAAGGTTTGACTGGATTTACAATAGTATATATAGTAACAGGTAGCTCCCCCATTTTTGCAGTTTGCCCAGTGTTTGTCAGGCTGGAGTTACAATAGTAAATTTGCCCCTTACCCCAACTTACATTTACCCGAAAAAAAATTAGACTGGTGCTAGGAGATTAAATTTGCCCCCCTCCATGTATGAAGTTTGTCCAATGTTTGTTGGACCAGAGTTACACTAGTAAATTTGCCCCCCTCCATGTATGAAGTTTGTCCAATGTGTGTTGGACTAGAGTTACACTAGTAAATATAACCATCCTCCCTCCCCAGCATATGCTTTGTCCCCTTGTTTGTTATAGCTGTAAAACTGTCCCCTCATGTTTGGACTGCCCTCATTGCTTGTTAGACTTGAGTAGTAAATCTTACTCCCCCAAAGGTATGCATTTTCCCCCAGTGTTTGTTACCCCAGAGTTTCACCCCAAGCATGCATTTTCCCAATGTTTGTAAGACTCGAGTTTAAATAGCAAAGTTGCTGGTCCATGTGTCAACTTTCCTTACATTTGTTAGACAAAAGTTAGAATAGCAAATCTGACCCCCTCTAATTGCTTTGCATGCACATTAGTAGAAACTGGGTTTCTGGTTTGGCAGAGGTATGTGCCCTGCCCAAGCAGGAACCACAAACCTAGTCAGGGCAACTCAGATGCACACCATATATTAACCTGTGCTCACCCTCTGTTTGCTTGGCACAGAGCAGTTAATCCTAACTTAGGAGTCAATGTATAAAGTATTTATGCAACACTTCAAACAGTAAATCAGGTAAAACACCATGCAAAAAGTTGCCACACTTAGTTACAAAACTGGAGCTTAATTTATTGAACAAAACACAACTCAAAAAACAACAATCCAATAAGTAGAAGTTGAGATATGAATTTTTAAATAATAAACTTAGTTGTAGTGCTTAGAAGCCTAAAGCTCCAACTGGGATTATCTAGGTGCGCCAGACCGGGTCAAATTTTAAAAGTCAGCCCAACCACAATGGATTGCGGGTCAGATACAGGGATTGGCTTTGGCCCACTGAACACAGTACCTCAGTTCGGAGTTGTGTTGACATGGAGGACAAAATGCGAGAAGCAAAGGATGCAATGCGTCGGCGTCAATCCTGCAGATGTAGGCGATGCGTCAGCTCTGAGCCGCGCACAGCCAGAGATGCGTTAGGAATAGTGGCATTGCATCATGCAGTCAGCAAAGCAGAGCTCCCAATCCTAGCAGCAGTGGTAATGAGCTGGCGTCGATGGCGATGCAGTGTCCTCACAGCAGTGGTGATGCGGTGGCACCGATGCACCAGTTCTGATCGGTGCAATGGCAGCAATGCGCAGAGTCTGGCAGTTGTAGCACTTTATACCCCCTTCTAAGGGCCCAGGATTGGATTACCACCACTTGGCAAGGCAAAACTTCCAGCAAGCAAAGTCCAAAATAAGGAGAAGTCTTTGATGTCCCTGAGACTTTAGAAGAACAGGAGGCAAGCCGGCAAGACCTTAGAGTCACTTTGGTTCAGGTGTGAAGAGATTCAGGTCTAGTCCTTCTCACTACCAGGCAAGGAAGGCAGCAGGCAGCTTGATAGCACAGCAGAGCTGGGGTCCAGCTGAGTCCAGCAGAGTGACAGTCCTTTCAGCAGCACAGCAGCCATTCTTCCTCGCTGAGTATCCACAGGTGCAGACGTGTACTGAGTTGGTGGTGTCTGAGCTCCAGTTCTTATACCTAATGGTGCCTTTGAAGTGGGGGAGAGTTCAAAGAGAGACCTTTGAAGTGCACAGAGTGCCTGCCCTTCCTGTCCTGGCTCTAGACTATTTAGAGGGGGTTATGGAGTTTTTTGTGTGGGAATAGGACACAGCCCATTCAGGTGTAAGTGTCAGCTTCTCCCTTCCATCCTGCCCAGGATGGCACATCAGGCTGTGGATTGCCAACTGGTCACATCTAAGCTTGATTTGTGTGTGGCTGTCTGGAGGGAATGCACAAGAGCCAAACTGTCACCCACCCGGGTGAGTACATAGAGACAGGTAGAAGGTAGCAGATGGTTACAGGAAGAAATAGCCAACTTTACAAATTAGGCATCTTCAGAATTACAATTCAAAATACGACCGACTTCACCTTAAGTTGTGATTTTAAATTGTGATTCCAGAGATATCAAACTTGGGGGTCCCATCTCTTCTCAATTAGAAATTACACTTATAAAATGTAATAAGGTAATCCCAATGTTATCCTGTAGGTGAGATAGGCCTTGCAGTAGTGAAAAACAAATTTAAGGGTTTTTCACTACTTGGACATGTAAAACCTAAAAGTACATGTCCTGTTTTTTACATACACTGCACCCTGCTCTTGGACTGTCTAGGGTTTACCTTAGGGATGACCTATATGTATTAAAAGGAATGTTTGCATCTGGTGAGAGGGTTAACTTACTTGGTCAACATGGCAGTTCGCAACTGTACACACAGGCTCTACAATGGCAGGCCTGAGTCATATTTGAAGTGCTACTGGAGTGGGTGGCCCAATCAGTGCTGCAGGTCCACTAGTAGCATCTAATCAGCAGGTCCTGGGCACATGCAGTGTACTTTACTAGACACGTATAAGTCAACTGAATATGCCAATGGCAGATAAACCAATGTTACCATGTTTTAAGCAGAGGGCACATGCACCTTAGCACTGGTTAGCAGTGGTAATGTGCCCAAAGTCCTAAAGCCAGCAAATATGATTTGTCAGACTGGAGTTGCAGTAGTAAGATTACCCACTACCACAATATTAGTAATTTCCCCAAAGCTTGTGGTATTGTAGTTAGAACACTGTTTTTTTTTGTTTTTAATTGATTTATGTTTTAATTATTTTTGATTGGAGTTCTTTTACTAGATATTACTTTACACTGGATGTTGTTAAGGATAATTTGAGCATATTTAATTTAAACATGTACAAATATATTATACAAAACAGCTGCATTAACAGTGTCTGACCTTGAGGTGGTGTAGTGTTGATACTGGCATTGGTGTACAGTAATAATAAATCCAAAAACATTTTTGCATGTGTCTTAGAAACATTAGGTCTAAGTAGTGGTTATACATTTGTTCTTAAATTTCATGGTGTAGTTATGATTTTTTATTTTAAGAGACGAAGAAGGGACTCCTCCATAATGGGAGGTTGCTGAAACCATCTACCCTTGCCTTCAAGAAGCTCAAACCTTGATGCTTCTTGATGACAACTGCTAAACCTGACAATCCTTTTTCTTTCTATTGTTATTTTGACTAGATTATTTGTTAAATATGCTAGAAAGCCCTTTTGAGTTTGATTTGTTTTCAGAACTAATTTGTTTTGAGACTGTTAATAGAAACTGTGCTTAATAACTGAATGTCAGGAATTCTGACTAAATGAATGAAGAAATTTCCAGTTACCAGAGCAATTATATTGAAAGCTCCTTGTTAATTTTTAGTTCACTGGGTTGTCACTTGTTGGCTTACATCATGCACATAGAAGGGAGGATGAAATATGAGGTTAAGTTATATTCAAAGAGGCACACACATATATATATATATATATATATATATATATATATATATATATATATATATATATATATTTTTTTTTTTTTTTTTGTGCCCTTGCCATGCACTGCTAATTACCCCACTCATGACATCTTTGATAATACCATTGATAATATCAACGTAGTATTTCCAGTAAACGTTTTGGCAAAAAAACTGTGCATGGCACGGGCGTGAGGTATAGTTACCTTGGAGCCAATTTTGATGATCTGGGACCACCTCCTAAAGTATCTAAGGAAATAAGAAACCTTGAAATTACCATGGACTCTAAGTTATCAATGAATGCCCAAGTGGACAAACCAGCAAGATCAAACTTCATTGCAATGGAAACTCTGCGAGATGTCTCCCCCCACAGGGGATTGCTACACAAGGTCCAGACTACTATCAACCTTATACTGCCTAAACTTGATTCTGCCACACATCATCTTTATCAACTATGAAAAGTCTACAACGGCTTCGGAACTGTGCTGCCAGACTACTCCTACATAAAACTCTACATACCCACATCTCCTCTGCCTTGAGGGACCTACATTGGTTGACGGGTGTCAGAAGAATTTTCAAGCTGCTTTTTACCATCCACAAAGCAATACATGGAACAGGACAGCTTTACATCAGGAATAGAATGACCAAACACATTCAACAAAAGAACCTCAGCACCAGATTCGCCTCAAAATCTCACCATACAAGAAAAAAAAACATAAGTGGTATATCTTTCTCTGTTAAAGCAGGCAAACTTTGAAATTCATTACCCAAACTTAAGATCCACAAGTAACTATCTTATCTTCATAAGATTAATCAAGAGTTGGCTCTTTCCTACATAACCACCATACTCAGACACTAATGTACAGTATACACCTGTGCATATAAACATTTATAATTTGACTATATGTATGTGTTCAGATATGTGTATTTATTTGTTAAAATGTGTATAATATAATAAGTATAATGAGCGTGCTTTTAAAATAAATAAATAAGTATACAAATGCTTAAAAAACCAAAGGTTACAGGTACATTATAGTTAGATTCTGAGTTTACTCACACAAAACCAGAGAAAGTTAGCATTCAAGTAACTATAACTCACGGTCTTAGGTAACTATACCTCACGCCCCCACGTTGCATGTTTTTTCTTCAACAATTTGACCTCTAATGTTTCATTGATATTTTTATTGAAGTTATAAAAGTAGTCATGAGTACTGTAATATCTGTGGTAATTAGCAGTGCATGGTGAAGGGGCAAGCTATAGTTACCTTAGGCTGCAAATTATAATTACCTGAAATAACTCTAACTATAATTGCTGAATTTTTCTGGTTTTGTGCGGGTAAATTCAGAAGCTAACTATACCACCCCTGTAAAATGTGTTTTTTCAAGTGAATTTCCATGTTTTTTAAAATCCTGTTTCCTAATTAAAATGTACCTATCACCTTTGTTTTTTACGCAGAATTTCTATATTTTTTTATCGCTTTCATTACTATACATTAATCCAACCTCTGTTGTGCGTAACCTTTAGCCGTGCACGGCGGAGGTTGGCTGCAGGGCATGGCCACTTTGGACAACCTCCTATAACCGGCCAATACCTCTAATCTATCAACACCACACTGCACATGGCCTTTGGCTGACTATGGCAGGAATTGGCCACAGGGTATGTATCTCTGGGTGTGAGGATAGATGTGAGAGGGTGTCTCCGGGGTGAGAGTGGCTGTGGGAGTATCTGTCTTGGTTTGAGAGTGGGTGTGAGAGGGTCTATGTGGATGTGAGAGAGGGTGTGAGAGTGTCTGATTGCACTCCAATAGATGAAAGATGCATTTACCTCCATTAAGGATTTCAGCATGAAATAGTGGAGTAAACACTGCAAGCCCAAGAATTAGGATATTTTGTCCTTTCCAGAAGCGGTTCTTCAACTGGGGCACCTGGTATGTTTATATTTGTAAATGCTTCCTGTTGAGCATAATGATCAGAACTGAAGCTCACCTACTTGTTTATCCGACAAGAGACCACAGTTTTGCGCAAAATGTCTACCCAACTCAAGTACTTTCTACTGGTTAGTTAGCAAATGCTACCTTGTTGGGTGAATGGCCAGTGTGCAGGAGGGGGGCCACAAGGCTTTCCTCCCCCAGTGGAGTTTGGCCCAGGGACCCCATCCCCTGGGGTCCACCACTATTAAATGGGGAGTGGGTGCACGGCCACCATCCCATGGCCAATCTGGGCCTTTGGAAGCCTTATCACCTGGGTCCTGGCCAACTCTGCAGGATGCCTCCAAGGGCACCCAGTGTGCAATGGGACCACACACAGGGACCTGCTAAACATTCAGCTCCCTGTCTTCAAAAGCAATTGTTTCCTCTGTTTCCAGGGGGTGGGAGCACTTTGACAGCACGCGCCCGCTGGAAGCAGAGTGAATGCTCTGACTTGGTAGGAGTTGTCAAAGCTACAGCCAAGTCAGAGCAAACAGCTATGCCCTGGGTGTGGCACCCCATGACATAGCAGGAGCCGGCCAAGAGGGTGGCAGTTTCCAGGGCCATTATTGGCTTTATGAGGGGGCTGCAAAGCCCCCCCAACATTTAAGTTAGCTGTGGGGAGGTGGTGGTCCCCCGGGCCGGGGGTCTAAAATGGACCCCCATATTACTTTATTTCAGTCCCAGGGAAACGTGGAAGATGTGCGCCCCCCCTTATTTTGAAACAATTGCCCTGGGGAGGTAGTGTTCCCTGGGAATACGGGGGGGGCATGAGCTGCACGCATACAATACAATGTTAGCCCTGGGGAGGTGACGGTCACCGGAGGCCAGGGGGGTGGGGTTCGCAGGCTGACTAAAATGAAAAGATTTTGCCCACTGCATACTATTTGCTTTAGGCCTCTGGAGGTGGTATTCCTCAGGGCATACATAAGTCAAGCCAGGAGGGAAGCCCATGTGCCCCCTCTTTTATTTCTTATATATGCACCCATGACCTGGCCCACCAAGGCACTTAAATAAAACCAGCATGGGGGACAACAAAGCAGGTGCCTATCACTGTCTGACAGAGCTGATAAAATAGCTGACTATCAATCAGAAAATAGTTATGTTCAAGGGAAAATGTTAACATGTTCAAAAGCATACAGGTATGTTTATACAGATTCAATGGTATACTCTGTAAAAAATCTCTTAAACAATCTTGATGATCAATGCTAGTATAAGGTGCTGTAACGTCCAAAGATATCAGCACATAATTTTCATCCCATTGTAGGTCATATATAACTCTTAAAAAGTCTTCTGTGTCCTTTACATAGGAGGGCAAACTTTTAACAAAATCCTGCAAATGATAATCAATATATATTTATATGTTTTCACACATCCCCAATAGCCGTAAACAATTGGCCTGCCTGGTGGTGTTACAGGGTATTTGTGCACTTTGGTGATCAAGTACATGACCAGTATCCTTGGATGCTCGTTTCGCATGTATAGGTATTCATCTTGACTGCTAAGAACATTATCTGTCCACTCCATCAGTGCAGCCTTCAAATGGATGATGGCCTCTGCCAGTTTTGATTTTCCGCATTTCGCATAGCAACCTCCTTTGCTTAACTGACTGGCTGTCTCTTGTTTATACATTGCTCTGGGACACAAAACAATGCTTCCACCCTTGTCCAAGTTTTGTATTATAATATTCCCCTCTTTTTGTAACTTCCTGATCAGGGAGTAATATTTTCTTTCTTCTTTGGTTAGAGTTGGTCATTTTCCTTGTACTGATTTAATGTAATTCCTTAATGCCGTTTATATATATATATATATATATATATATATATATATATATATATGTTAGAAATGGGGTCTTTGGTTGACAGTCAGGTTACCCCCTGTTCAAGCAAGGACCCTCACTCTAGTTAGGATAAAAGAGAATCACCCTCAGCTAACCCCTGCTTACCCCCTTGGTAGCTTGGCAGAGCAGTAGGCTTAACCTCAGAGTGCTGGGCGTAAAGTATTTGTACCAACACACACAGTAACTCAATGAAAACACTACAAAATGACACAACACCAGTTTAGAAAAATAGGAAATATTTATCTAGACAAAACAAGACCAAAACGACAAAAATCCAACATACACAAGTCAAGTTATGATTTTTAAAGGTTTAAAATAAAAAGAGTCTTTAGGTAGTTGTAACACCACACTAGCGCTGCTAGCGTGAAAATGTACCTGGTTTGCGGCAAAAATAACCCCGCACGGGCGGTGTGCGTCGAAAATAACCCTGCACGGGTATATGCGTTGAAAACAGCTCGGCACGGCGAGGCGCGTCGAAAAAGCCAGCCACGCGACGGTCCGAAAGTCCCGCGGCGCTGGTTGCGATCTCTTAGCCTTCGTCAGCGATGCTGCGCGTCGTTTCTCCTGCTCCGGGCGTCGATTCTCCGGTCGCGTTTCCTGCGGCGTCGTTTCTCAGCTGCGGAGCCGGCGTCGCGTCGTTTTCTCAGCCGCGATCGGATTCGCGTCGATCTTTTCTCCGCACGGTGCGCGGTGCGTGTATTTTTGTCCTTAGGCTGCCAGCCTCTCCTTTCAGGGTCCCAAGAACTGGAAGGGCACCACAGAGCAGAGTAGGGGTCTCTCCAGAGACTCCAGGTGCTGGCAGGAAGAAGTCTTTGCTATCCCTGAGACTTCAACAACAGGAGGCAAGCTCTACATCAAGCCCTTGGAGATTTCTTCTTCAAGATGGAAGGCACACAAAGTCCAGTCTTTGCCCTCTTACTCTGGCAGAAGCAGCACTGCAGGAAAGCTCCACAAAGCACAGTCACAGGCAGGGCAGCACTTGTTCCTCAGCGATCAGCTCTTCTCCAGGCAGAGGTTCCCCTTGATTCCAGAAGTGTTTCTAAAGTTTGTAAGTTTGGGTGCCCTTCTTATACCCATTTTAGTCTTTGAAGTCACCTTCCTTCAAAGGGGACTCACACCTTCTTGTGAAATCCTGCCTTGCCCAGGCAAGGCCTCAGACACACACCAGGGGGCTGGAGACAGCATTGTCAGAGGCAGGCACAGTCCTTTCAGATGAGAGTGACCACTCCACCCCTCCCTCCTAGCAGAGATGGCTAATCAGGAAATGCAGATCACACCCCAGCTCCCTTTGTGTCACTGTCTGGTGTGAGGTGAAAAACAACCCAACTGTCAAACTGACCCAGACAGGGAATCCACAAACAAGGCAGAGTCACAGAATGGTTTAAGCAAGAAAATGCTCACTTTCTAAAAGTGGCATTTCCAAACTCACAATCTCAAAATCAACTTTCCTAAAAGATGCATTTTTAAATTGTGAGTTCAGGGATCCCAAACTCCACCTGTCCATCTCTTCTCTAGGGGAATCTACACTTTAATCATATTTAAAGGTAGCCCCCATATTATCCTATGAGAGAGAGACAGACCTTGCAACAGTGAAAACGAAATTGGCAGTATTTCACTGTCAGGACATATAAACCACATTACTATATGTCCTACCTTATCCATACACTGCACCCTGCCCTTGGGGCTACCTAGGGCATACCTTAGGGGTGCCTTACATGTAAGGAAAGGGAAGGTTTAGGCCTGGCAAGTGGGTACACTTGCCAAGTCGACTTTACAGTGTAAAAATACACACACAGACACTGCAGTGGCAGGTCTGAGACATGATTACAGAGCTACTTATGTGGGTGGCACAACCACTGCTGCAGGCCCACTAGTAGCATTTGATTTACAGGCCCTGGCACCTCTAGTGCCCCTTACTAGGGACTTACTGGTAAATCAAATATGCCAATCATGGATAAACCACTTACATACAATTTAAACAGGAGAGCATATGCACTTTAGCACTGGTTAGCAGTGGTAAAGTGCTCAGAGTTGAAAAGCCAACAGCAACATGTCAGAAAAATATAGGAGGCAGGAGGCAAAAAAGTCTGGGGATGACCCTGCAAAAGCAAAAGTCCAACACGACCCCCTACCAGCCTAAAGCCAGGGGAGAACAATCAATACCTTGATGTACTTCCCTGATTGGGGCGATAGAACAGGGACCCAGGCCCACAACAGCAGGGGCATGCTCCAGTTCTACGCCTTCCTGACTCCAGTTGGATCCCTCTGTCCATACTCTCAGGGCCCACTAAGCTAACCCATGGGGAACCCTTCTCCACATCTACAGACACCATCTGTGCAACACCTAACTTTACTTTGCTCACAGATGTATTGCAATGGGCAGATAGTACCACCAGGGCCAACACAATGGTGTTGCCCACTCCACCCCTGGGGTGTGACTCTCGTCCTTCCCCCCCCCAGGGCAACTCTGTCCACCAGGACAGCAAGCCACAGTGGCCCCAGACAACTGTCAGGGATGAGAGCCCGACCTCAGGCCTCTCTAACCACTGTGACTGTGGAGAGTGGGGGGTGGTAGCCCCAGGTGCCTGGCACCCTTTGACCACTCTCTCTTCCACCAGGTCAGGGATGACAACCTGACCCTGGTCCTCCCCTCTGGGGCTCTGTACCCTCCCTGCAGAAGCGGCACCCCCAGAGTCAAAAACTGTCAGGGTGCTTGTAGAAGCAGTCCTGCACAATTCTTCCATCAGTGCAGGGATGTTAACCTGCAACTGATCCTCCAACCTGGGGTCTGTACCTTCAGGTTGGACCAGGGCCAGGGGTGAGGCTTCCCTCCCCCTGCCCTCTCTTCTGGGGTCCTGAACCACCCAACTAGGAGCGACCCCCCCAGAAGACAACATGGTAGGGGCACTGTTAGCAGTAGCCCCTTCCTCCAGGTCAGGGGGGACACCCTTAACCTGGCCTCCCAATCCAGGGTCTGTACCCACAGACTGGATCACTGCCTGGCAACCCAGGACTTCCTGGGGGGCATACCTACCCCCTACCAGGTCAGAGTTTACCCTCTGAACCTGGTCATCCAACCCAGGGTCACCACCCTGCGGTTGAACCACTGCCTGGCACACCAGGACTTCCTTGGGAGCACATTTACCCCCCATCAGGTCAGAGTTTACCCCCTGAACCTGATCATTCAACCCAGAGTCACCACCCTGCGGTTGAACCATTGCCTGGCACACCAGGACTTCCTGGGGGGCACACCTACCCCCCACAAGGGAAACACTTTCCCCAAGGGCCATACAAGAGTCTGGCTGGCGCAGGTCTCCTGTCCTCTGCCCATCTGACAGAGTCTGGATTCCCCCCAGCCCAGAAATGGTCTCACCAAGGTCATTCCTGGGGGGCTCTGCACTCAGAGCTGACCCCTGACCCTCCAGGTTCTCCACTGGGGTCCGCAACCCCCTCTCAACCCTCTGTCTGGACTTCTGCAACCCCTCACTAGGAGTGGTACTGCCAGACACCAGAACTGGTGGGACGCTGGCTACAGCCGCCCCCCCATGTTCTCCTGACACTGTGGGGTCTCCCTCAACAGATGGCCCTATGGTACAGGCTAGGCTCCCCTCCTGGGGTTCCCGCAGGGAACCCTCCAGGACCTGGGACCGGATCTCGGGCACCTTGGGCCTCAACCCATCCCCATTCCCTCTCCTCTGAGACTGGACATGGGGTCCCTCACCCATCCCACTACACTGGGACCTACCTGGGACACTACAATCCTTCCCTACCTCACCTGGTTGGGAACTACCTAGACCACTCCTCTCAGGAGCACCCCCAAATGCCTCTTCAGACTCTCTGGTACTCACCCAGAAGTCTGCCTCCATTGTAAGCTCCCTGGGGTCAGAGAACTCACACTCCACCTGGTGTTGGCATAGCTCTGGAAAATAAGGACTAGACATATGCTCTCCAGCAATTACATCACTCAGCCCCTCACATGAATTAACCAAAGTACCCTTCACCCAACCATCCAGTGACTCTGCTTTGACAAAGCACCCCACATCACCCTCCTGAGACTGGTGAGACAGTACCTGACTGTCCCTGACACTCAACCCACACTCTTCTGGGATGTTTTCACACTCCATAACCAGGACTTCTACCTGGGGGGAACCCCTCTCCCTGTCACTCTCAACTAGAGTCAGTAGAGTGTCCCTCCCACCAGTAGGAATATGACTCCCCATGCCAGTTCCCCAATCCACCTCAGGGACCCTGTGCATCACTGGAGCTACCTCATACCCCTGAACCTCCTGGCGTGTGTTAACTCCCTCCTTCAAGTAGGGCACCACCTCTCTGGGCATGTGTACTTCTGCAGCATCACTGGATATACAATTGTTGCTGCCACCATTCCAGCTGGACTCAGCCCTCATGACTTCCAGCTCTTTCAATTTAAGCTCGTAAGCATAAATCATTTTTTTAATCTCTAAGTCCCTCCTCCTTTCTGCCAGGGCTAAGGCTCTCTTCTCCTCGGCCCTCTTAAACTCTTCCAGACTCCGGATTCGAGCTAGGAGCCTATCATCTCTTTCTGTTCCCTCCTCAGGGCCACTGCCCTCCTCTTTGGAGTAATCCTCCTCCTCAGAGTAGTTATCCTCCTCAGACTCATTTGGTGGTGTTGCCTGACAACGTTTCAATTCATCCTGAAACAGGGCTGACTCAAGATCCTCCCTTCTGGATTCCTTGTTCACAGCCAGTCCCCTTTCCATGCAGAATGCTTTAAGCTGCCACTTTTTATACATAGATAGGTGCCAGAAATTGACTTCCATTTCTGCAAAGGCTTCACAACCAAAAAACAAAGTCCAAAAATATTATCAATACTTCCAGGAGGACATCAGAGAACAAAAAGCAGAATCACAAGACAAGTAGTATGTGGTCACGTAGTGGTCTGAGATCAAAACAGTAGTGTACACTTAATTACTGTATGTCAAGTACAAATACAAGTCCAAATCCCGACCGCTGGTCACCAATGTTAGAAATGGGGTCTTTGGTTGACAGTCAGGTTACCCCCTGTTCAAGCAAGGACCCTCACTCTAGTTAGGATAAAAGAGAATCACCCTCAGCTAACCCCTGCTTACCCCCTTGGTAGCTTGGCAGAGCAGTAGGCTTAACCTCAGAGTGCTGGGCGTAAAGTATTTGTACCAACACACACAGTAACTCAATGAAAACACTACAAAATGACACAACACCAGTTTAGAAAAATAGGAAATATTTATCTAGACAAAACAAGACCAAAACGACAAAAATCCAACATACACAAGTCAAGTTATGATTTTTAAAGGTTTAAAATAAAAAGAGTCTTTAGGTAGTTGTAACACCACACTAGCGCTGCTAGCGTGAAAATGTACCTGGTTTGCGGCAAAAATAACCCCGCACGGGCGGTGTGCGTCGAAAATAACCCTGCACGGGTATATGCGTTGAAAACAGCTCGGCACGGCGAGGCGCGTCGAAAAAGCCAGCCACGCGACGGTCCGAAAGTCCCGCGGCGCTGGTTGCGATCTCTTAGCCTTCGTCAGCGATGCTGCGCGTCGTTTCTCCTGCTCCGGGCGTCGATTCTCCGGTCGCGTTTCCTGCGGCGTCGTTTCTCAGCTGCGGAGCCGGCGTCGCGTCGTTTTCTCAGCCGCGATCGGATTCGCGTCGATCTTTTCTCCGCACGGTGCGCGGTGCGTGTATTTTTGTCCTTAGGCTGCCAGCCTCTCCTTTCAGGGTCCCAAGAACTGGAAGGGCACCACAGAGCAGAGTAGGGGTCTCTCCAGAGACTCCAGGTGCTGGCAGGAAGAAGTCTTTGCTATCCCTGAGACTTCAACAACAGGAGGCAAGCTCTACATCAAGCCCTTGGAGATTTCTTCTTCAAGATGGAAGGCACACAAAGTCCAGTCTTTGCCCTCTTACTCTGGCAGAAGCAGCACTGCAGGAAAGCTCCACAAAGCACAGTCACAGGCAGGGCAGCACTTGTTCCTCAGCGATCAGCTCTTCTCCAGGCAGAGGTTCCCCTTGATTCCAGAAGTGTTTCTAAAGTTTGTAAGTTTGGGTGCCCTTCTTATACCCATTTTAGTCTTTGAAGTCACCTTCCTTCAAAGGGGACTCACACCTTCTTGTGAAATCCTGCCTTGCCCAGGCAAGGCCTCAGACACACACCAGGGGGCTGGAGACAGCATTGTCAGAGGCAGGCACAGTCCTTTCAGATGAGAGTGACCACTCCACCCCTCCCTCCTAGCAGAGATGGCTAATCAGGAAATGCAGATCACACCCCAGCTCCCTTTGTGTCACTGTCTGGTGTGAGGTGAAAAACAACCCAACTGTCAAACTGACCCAGACAGGGAATCCACAAACAAGGCAGAGTCACAGAATGGTTTAAGCAAGAAAATGCTCACTTTCTAAAAGTGGCATTTCCAAACTCACAATCTCAAAATCAACTTTCCTAAAAGATGCATTTTTAAATTGTGAGTTCAGGGATCCCAAACTCCACCTGTCCATCTCTTCTCTAGGGGAATCTACACTTTAATCATATTTAAAGGTAGCCCCCATATTATCCTATGAGAGAGAGACAGACCTTGCAACAGTGAAAACGAAATTGGCAGTATTTCACTGTCAGGACATATAAACCACATTACTATATGTCCTACCTTATCCATACACTGCACCCTGCCCTTGGGGCTACCTAGGGCATACCTTAGGGGTGCCTTACATGTAAGGAAAGGGAAGGTTTAGGCCTGGCAAGTGGGTACACTTGCCAAGTCGACTTTACAGTGTAAAAATACACACACAGACACTGCAGTGGCAGGTCTGAGACATGATTACAGAGCTACTTATGTGGGTGGCACAACCAGTGCTGCAGGCCCACTAGTAGCATTTGATTTACAGGCCCTGGCACCTCTAGTGCCCCTTACTAGGGACTTACTGGTAAATCAAATATGCCAATCATGGATAAACCACTTACATACAATTTAAACAGGAGAGCATATGCACTTTAGCACTGGTTAGCAGTGGTAAAGTGCTCAGAGTTGAAAAGCCAACAGCAACATGTCAGAAAAATATAGGAGGCAGGAGGCAAAAAAGTCTGGGGATGACCCTGCAAAAGCAAAAGTCCAACAATATATATATAATATATATATATATATATATATTTACTTAGAAAAACAAAGATTACACGGACGTTATAGTTAGGCTCACATTTCAAACATACCAAACCATAGAAATTCACCAGCTATGGTTAGTTATTCCAAGTAACTATAACTTGTACTTGTGCCCCCTGCCATGCACAGTTATCTGGTCAATAATTTTACTGCTGATGAAACAGTGACATTATCAATGATGCTATCAAAGATGTCATGAGTGCTGTAATATGGGTAGTAATTAGCAGTGCATAGTGAGGTTGCGAATTATAGTTACCTTAGGCACGAGTTATAGTTACTTTGATTTAACGCTGACTATAACTGGTGAATTTCTATGGTTTGGTACATAAAAAATGTGAGCCTAACTATAACGTCCTTGTAAACTTTGTTTTTAAGTGAATGTCTATGTTTTTTAAATTCTGTTTCCTAACAATAATGCCCCTGTAACCTTTGGTGAGTGGGTCTGTGAGTGGGTGCATGCGTGTCTGAGTAAGTCTGTGAGTGGGTGTGTCAGTGTCTGAGTGGGTCTATGAGTGAGTGCATGAGTACCTGAGTGGGCCTGTGAGTAGGTGCGCAAGTTTCTGAGTGGGTCTGTGAGTGGGTGCATGAGTGTCTGAGTGAGTCTGTCAGTGGGTGCATGAGTGCCTGAGTGGGTCTGCGAGTGGGTGAATGAGTGTAAGTGTTGGTCTGTGAATGGGTGCATGGGTGTATGAGTGGGTCTGTGAGTGGGTGCATGAGTGTGTGAGTGGGTCTGTGAGTGGGTGCATGAGTGTGTGAGTGGGTCTGTACGGGGAATCATGAGTGTCTGAGTGGGTCTGTGAGTGTGTGGGTCAGTATCTGAGTGAGCCTATGAGTGGGTGTATGAGTGCCTGAGTGGTTCTGCAAGTGGGTGAGTGCGTGTGTGAATGTCTGAGTGGGTCTGTGAATGGTTGTGTCAGTGTCTGTATGAGTGTACTTATAGATCTGTGAGAGAGTAAGTCAGTCTCAATGTGTCTGTCAGTAGTGTGCATTAGTGTGTGAGGGAGTGTGTATAAATAAATATATATATATATATATATATATATATATATATATATATATATATATATATATATATTTTCCTCACTTGGCCGGAGTCGCGACTCCGTCGTGACTTTACATTGGGGGCCACGCTGAAGGCTGCAACAGGGTTGCGATTTCGCGATCGTGGCCAAAAAAACGGGTTTAATCTTTTTAAACCTAACAGCTGTGGCCTCACACACCCTTAATAGCCCCCATGGCTTCAGAGTACGCCTACTCCGAGCCCTTCTATTATCCTCAGCTTTTATTTCCACCCCATGGGACAGTTCCCTGATTCGTAAAATGGTGGCTGCAACTTTCTGAACAGTTTGCAACTAACCAATCACAGTAATCCTTGTGGCGTGAGGATTCACATAGGGGTTGTGAATCCTTTGTATCCCTAAAAATACAAATTTGGATTTCGTTTAATTTCTCATAAAATACTGAACGCCTTTACATCAGACAACAAAAACAGCTCTTTGTGGACCAAGAGCTACCTTTCTGCCAAATTTGCTATAATTTTGTCCAGTGGTTCGAGTGCTATCGCTGTTCAAAATTTCCTACGGTAATTAATATTGGAAACACTCCTTTTTTCACCCCCTTTTGTCTTGGCCCCAGCTTGACAAATCACTTTGAAACTTTTCAGAAAGCAGCTGACATGACTGATTTTTTTTTTTTTTTTTCATGAAGATTCAATATGTCTGTCAGTAATGTGAATTAGTGTGTGAGGGAGTGTGTATAAATATATATATGTATATATATTTTTTTTTTTTCTCACTCCGCCGGAGTCGCGACTCTGTCGTGACTTTACACTGGGGCCGCGCTGAAGGCTGAAACAGAGTTGCGACTTAATGATTGTGGCCAAAAAAACAGTTTTCATCTTTTTAAACCTAACAGCTGTGGCCTCACACACCCTTAATAGCCTCCATGACTTCAGAGTATGCCTACTCGGACCCCTTCTAATATTCTCATGTTTTATTTCCACCCCCTGGGAAAGTTCCCTGATTCGTAAAATGGTGGCTGCAACTTTCTGAACAGTTTGCAACTAACCAATCACAGTAATCCTTGTGGCGTGAGGATTCACATAGGGGTTGTGAATCCTTTGTATCCCTATAAATACAAATTTGGATTTCCTTTAATTTCTCATAAAATATTGAACGCCTTTACATCAGACAACAAAAACAGCTCTTTGTGGACCAAGAGCTACCTTTCTGCCAAATTTGCTATAATTTCGTCCAGTGGTTCGAGTGCTATCGCTGTTCAAAATTTCCTACAGTAATTAATATTGGAAACACTCCTTTTTTCACCCCCTTTTGTCTTGGCCCCAGCTTGACAAATCACTTTGAAACTTTTCAGAGAGCAGCTGACATGACTGATTTTTTTTTTTTTTATTTCATGAAGATTCAATTTGTCTGTCAGTAATGTGAATTAGTGTGTGAGGGAGTGTGTATAAATATATATATATATATATATAATTTTTTTTTTCTCACTCCGCCGGAGCCACGACTCCCTTGTGACTTTACAATGGGGGCCGCGCTGAAGGCTGAAATCGATTGTGGCCAAAAAACAGTTTTCATCTTTTTAAACCTAACAGCTGTGGCCTCACACGCCCTTAATAGTCTCCATGGCTTCAGAGTACGCCTACTCTGACCCCTTCTAATATTCTCATGTTTTATTTCCACCCCCTGGGAAAGTTCCCTGATTCGTAAAATGGTGGCTGCAACTTTCTGAACAGTTTGCAACCAACCAATCACAGTAATCCTTGTAGCCTGAGGATTCACATACAGGTCGTGAATCCGTTGCATCCCTGTATATACAAATTTGGATTTCCTTTAATTTCTCATAAAATACTGAACACCTTTACACCAGACAACAAAAACCACTCTTTCTGGACCAAGAGCTACCTTTCTGCCAAATTCGCTATATTTTCGTCCAGTGGTTCAAGTGCTATCGCTGTTCAAAATTTCCTATGGTAATTAATATTGGAAACACTCCTTTTTTCACCCCCTTTTGTCTTGGCCCCCACTTGACGGATCACTTTAAAACTTTTCAGAGAGCAGCTGACATGACTGTTTTTTTTTACATTTCATGAAGATTCATCAAGCGGTACCAAAGATATAGGCAAGTAAAAAAACAACAATTGCTATAGAGACTCTGTACCAACTATAACTACCTAGTGGCAACTTCCACTAGGTAATATGTATATATATATATCATTGAGATCATCAATGCTAGATCTCTTCCCAAGCACAAATTTGAAATCAGTGAACTCATTTCCACCTTCAACATAGACTGCCTTTTTATAACAGAAACCTGGGCGAGGCTTGATTCGGATCCGGACTTTATTGAGGCCTCTCCTGCAGGCTTCACCTACTATAGGTTAGACAGGTCTACGGGCAGAGGAGGTGGACTGGCTATTATTTGTAGGTCAGACCTCACTTGTACCTGGAGTGGTACGAGTTGTACTTCAGAGATATGTGAAACTATGGCCTTTAAACTTTTTTATGGGAACTCTTTAGTTTCAGAAGGTTTGTTAATCTACCGTCCTCCTGGTCCCCTCCCTAAGTTCCTTTTAAAATGGACTGACCTGTTGGAACCCCTTATCATGGCTCCTAAAGCCATTATATTAGGGGACTTCAATATTCATTTTGATAATACGAGTAATCTGTTGGTCACTGAATTTCTTAACCTTATGGCTGCTTTGGACTGGGTCTTAAAGGAGGGGCCGGCCACTCATACAGCTGGCCATATCCTCGACTGGATTTTCACCCGTCCTGAGGAGGAGCTAAAGCTCACTACTACTCCGTTAGACTGGACTGACCACTCGCTCCTGACTTTTAAATTCACTGAAAGACAGCCTTTTTTCATACTCACACCCGCGAAGAAATTGTAAAGACAATGGAAAAGCATCAAGGCCGAATCCCTGGAAACGGCATTAAAACATACTTGGAAAGATCCCAAAGTGTCTGCTTTAACACCGCTTGCCAGTTTTAATCAGGGAGTTACTTTGGCGATTGATTCATTAGCACCTCTGAGGGCTTATGCACCATGCATCAGAAAAAAGCAGAGCCAACCATGGTTCTCTAAGGACCTTAAAATACTACAGAGGAAATACCGACAGCAGGAGCGGCACTGGAGATAGAACCCTAGTGCCAACGAGAAAGCCAATTTAAAATCGGCCTTAAAGATTTACAAGGAGGCTTGTTTTATGGCTAAGTCAGATTACTTCACGCTTAGAATCAGAGAGGCGGCCACTTCCTCCAGAGAGTTATTTAGAGTTATTAACGCTCTTACCACTCCCATGGGCATGCCCAAGTTGGAGAACTCTTAAGACTTTTGCAACAAAATAACTAAACTTTTTGAAAGCAAAATCTTAAACATCTACTCAAGCTTTATCCCAGACAAGGTTCAGGGGAACTTCTCTCCTATGGTTGCTATGCCGATGCTCTCCCCCACCTTACCCACTGCTACTCTCGATAATCCTTGTCTACTCTCTAAGTTCAAAATTCCATCTCAAGATGTTATTTGTAAGCTGCTTCTCGAATGCAAATCAGGCTCCCCGTTACATCCCTGCCCCCCTGCCATTTTTCAACTGGTCCCGGAGTTGATGGCATCTGTGCTGGTCCCCATTTTTCAGGAGGTCCTCATGACTAGCATATATCCAACTGCATGGAAAGAGACTATCATAGTCCCCCTAAAAAAAGAAGGAAACTGGTAAGCATGATGATTTAACGAATCTACGCCCAAAGCTCTTCTTCCTTGCCTGGCCAAATTTTTTGAAAAATACATTAATAAAGAATTGGTCAACTTTCTGCTAGAGTCAGGGGGATTAGACATCTGTCAACATGGATTCTGGAAGTCCCACAGTACTGAATCGGCTCTCATTTCTTCATCAGATACTATTCGTAGACTAGTAGATAATGGTCAGGGTGTCTTTCTGGTTTTGTTGGACTTGTCTGCAGCATTCGATACCCTTGCTCCCCATATTCTGCTAAAACGTTTACATCATATAGGTATCAGAAAATCAAGCCCTTAAGCTCATTGAATCTTTTCTTTCCAATAGGTGGGCTACAGTAAGCAGCGGGGACTTTAGATCCCCTGCTTATCTTCTGCCATGTGGGGTTGCTCAGGGCTTGTCGCTCAGCCCTCCGCTGTTCAGTGTCTATGTGGCCCCTTTGGCAGAATTAATACGCTCATTTGGCTTTATCCCGACCTCATATGCAGATGATACCCAACTTATCATTCCGATTAACAAAGACATGGAGGAAGTTGCGGCCCGTTTTAAAACCTGTATGTTAGCTGTGAACAGCTGGATGAAGGCTAACTGGCTAAACCTGAATTGTGAAAAAACTGAGATCCTCTGTTTTGGGATCAGCAGGGAACAGTGGTCCTCTAATTGGTGGCCTAAAGAGTGCGGTACCCCTCCTACGCCAGGGTCCACCTCAAGGAATTTAGGTCTACTGTTTGACGACCATCTATCCTTTAAACCCCAGGTTGTTCAGATAATTAAAACCTGTATGTGGATTCTGAAGAAATTGAAGAACATTTTTCCCTATATCTCAAAACTATGGAGAATTACTGATACTTTGGCCCTGGTTATTTCCAGATTGGACTATGGAAATGCGCTTTTGCTCAATCTGAACAAAGGATCACTGAATAAGCTGCAGCTGATGCAGAACACTGCTGCTAGATTATTACTGAACCTGCCACGATCGGCCTCTGCTAAGAAGAGCCTTGAAAGTTTACACTGGCTTCGGGTAGCCCAACTGATCTTTTTTAAAGCCCTCTGTTTTACCCACAAAGCTGCACACGGGATTGGATCTAAGTATTTGACGGCTAACTTACAGTGGTACAGACCGAAAAGGCTGCTGCGTTCCACCAGCACGCATCAAATTCAAGCCCCCCGCACCAAGAAGGTGAAGTGGGGTGACAAACCATTTACTATCGTGGCTGCTAACGTTTGGAACTCACTGCCGTTGGAACTGAGGAGAGAACATAATTATCTTACCTTCAGGAAACAGGTTAAGACCTGGCTCTTCCCGTGATAAGTCTGTACCCCGAGTCTCTCCCAGAACCGGCACAACTTCACCCCAGTTAGCGCTTCGATGCCCTTGGGCCGGAACGTGCTTTACAAATACACTATACATACATGCATACATACATACATATGTATGTTAAAAAAAACTAGAAATTCACTAAAAAAATCAAAGGTTACAGAGACATTATGGTTAGGTTCAAATTTTACATACACAAAACAATGTGTTATAGTTTGAGTTTATCAAGGAATTATAACTTGTGCCCATGGTAACTATAACTTGTGACCTGGCGATGCACAGTGTTCTCATCAATAATTTGACTACAAATGTTACACTGGCTATATTAATTATGTCAAAGAAGACATAATGAGTAATGTGGCATCTCGGTAATTAGCAGTGCATGGTGAGGGCTTTCTGCACATAGAAAGAGGAAAAAGCCTCTCAGGATTGTTTTTGTGCAGGAAGATGTCCCTTCATGTACAAAAACAATCCTGCAGTCTGTATCATGCTATGTCTTCTAAGAATGAAGCAAAAAGCAACAAGCTAAAGGCTGTCTGTGCTAAAAAATATGAACTGAATAAAAACGTGTCTACATGTAAGAAGTATTGACTACAGACCTAATGCTAGAATAAGGGTGTCCAACTCAGGCATTAAGGAGAACCAGCAACACTCTGGCCCTCATTTGGACTTTGGTGGTCAATTGCCTTGACTGCCAAAGCCCAACCTGCCAGACAACTGCCAGTGCTGGCTGTCAGCAGACCGCCATATTATGAGTGCTGGCTGCTTTCTGCCATCATTGAGGTGGAAAGCAGCCAGCAGCCGTGCTGGCGGTCGACACTGCAGAGGCGGGTCCCTTGCGGGCAACGCCACACCAGCAGTACTCCGCCTGCGGTATTACAAGCCGGAATACTGCTTGGCGGAGTCCTGCTGGCATGGTGGTGGTGGCAAGAGAAGACTACCAGGACTTATCCCCTCCTGGACGCCCCCCTCGACTGAGGAGGTAAGTGGGCGTCCGAAGGGAGGGGGTCTCTTGGGTATATGTGTGCATGTTTGTGGGGGAGTGGTGAATGCGTGCGTGTATGTGTGCGTGAATGGGGGTGTCTGTGCTGATGAATGTGAGTGAATGGGTGTGTCTGAGTGCATGTATGCATATGCTGAATGGGTGTGTATGTGTATGAATGCGTGGCATGAAAGGGTGTGGGGGTGTGTGTGTGACTGTGTGAACAGGTGGGGGGAATGTGTGCATGATGATTCCTGTCGCCAGGTGCATGACCACCAGTGTTTTCTTGGGGGGTGACTGCCACTGAAAGCCTGGCAGTTTGCAGCCTCGTAATCCTGACGGCAGGCTGGGGCCTGCTGCCAGATTGGAGGTGTTCACCGCCAGCCACAGTAGTGTGACCTCACCGGGCGGAGTTGTGGAGGCTTGGCGTCTGCCAAGCCTCACTACTCGTAATGTGGCGGTCCTTACCACCGGCTCCGCGGCGGTTGCACCGCCACGGCAAGGCTGACGGTCTCATGACTCCAAGCCTCGTAATGAGGGTCTCTGTCTCGATGCTAGGCTTAAGTGATGGGCATGAAATGGACCAAAGAATGCATGAGCACTCATATTACTTGCATTACAGTAGTGGCCTCGAGTGATCGCCCTGCACCTTGATTTATGCCCTCTGGCCTAGTCCAGCTCTCGGGGTATGAGAGTGGAAACGGTGGCACTCTAGCTCATCCAGTCTTTATTTGAGTGATAATCCTAGCCAATGTTCTCCTACTGGGCAGATGTAGTGCTGCAGCTTCTGATTTGGAGTGGGGTTGGGGCGAAGTACATACCTTAGGCTCTGGGCCCCTTTGGCACACTCACTGGCTGAAATGCTTCTTCTACCATCCTTCCCTGTTGGGCTGTCCATTGGTGGTACAGCTGTTGCTCTTGTCAGTATCCAGCTAGGGCTCAGTATGCCCTGGATGTTGACCCGCTCCAGATTGCTCTGGTTGGAGGTGTCCAGTGTTGTCATTCCACCTATGTTTGCTCCTACCTCATCACCTTAGTCACTGTTCAGTCCACCAACAGGAGCAGGCACTCTCTTGAACCATGATACATTTCTGGCTATTGTGATGGGGTCTCTCTGGACCATGACCATTGTCCCTTGAATTCTTATCACCTTTTACATCTTTTTCAAGATGGGGTGCCAATCCCACTTGATGACATGGTGCCCCACTCTCAGGTAAGGCATCCAAACTCACGTGCAAGTTGTTTTTTGTTCTTTTTTCTTGCTCTGCCTCAACATCTAGCAACATTAGTTGCCCAATTGGGCCAACCAGGATGCTGTCACGAGTCGGTCTCTGGAATAGAAGGTCAATTGGGGCACAGTTGGTGGTGCTGTGAGGGAGTTTGGCTGTAGATCTTGAGGAATCTGTAGAGACAGCATTCAGCATCCTTGCCCATCCTTACCCCATATGCGGAGAGCTTTTTTTAATGTACGCATGAAGTGTTCCACTTTGCCGTTTGCCTGAGGCTATTGCGAGGTCACTCTCCAGTGTTTATTGGCAAGGGAGGTGCGATAGTGATGAAACTCTTGTCCTTGGAATGGCAGACCATTGTCCATTTTGATCTCCTTGGGAAGGTGAAATAGGGCACACACCTTCTCCAAGATTGGTTTCACTTTCGAAAAGGCTGTTTACTGAACAATTTCGACAAACTGGAATTTTGTGTATGAATCAAACAGCACTGCAGTGAGTCAGCTGTCAGGGAAGCTCTAAAACTCCATGCTGACTTTTGACCAAGGCTTCAAACTAGCTTCCTCTGTCAGCACTGGTGCAGGAAGTGGTTTTCACCGGGTAATTGTGTACGAGTGACAGCTGCCTACCTTCTCTTCCACCAGGGTATCCTTCCTGGGTAACCACACCTTATCTCTCAGTCTCAATTTGGTCGTGAACCTTGATGAGATGGGTTGATCACCCTGGCCCACAGACAATTGGGCATCACAATCTGCTGCCGCCACAGTAGCATCCCTTCTTTGCTAATACTTAGATTATCTCTGATGATTCTCCATAATTGGCTTTTGGTATGTCGCTCTGAGTTGTTCATTGATTTTGAACCATTGTGGAAGTAGCGCCACTGTTTTTGGGAGAACGCTTCCTTTGCTTTCCCTATGCTTTCATCCATCAGTGTGGTCTCCTTAACCTTTTCAATTGATAAAGCTTTGGGGCATGTGTCATACACCACAAGCTTCACAAAGTCTTTAGGTCCTTGGTCATCATCCATCTGTTCTTGGCCTTCTAACATCTGGGGGTGTTGTGACAGGTAGTCCACCAGGTTGTTTGCCCTGGGCATCAGATCATTTCAAATTAGTAAGGCTGTAGCTACACTGCCCATCCCTCGATCTATGGGGGAGCTCACCACTCCATTCCTTTAAACAGAAGAACCAAGTGTTCTGTGACCATGCACAATTGTTGCCCACATAAATACAGTGGAAAGTGGTGACATGCCCACTCAATGGCTAAGGCCTCAAGTTTGATCTGTGCATACCGGAATTCAGTGCCAGAGAGCGCTCTACTCGCGTAGGTGATGGGCACCCATGAGCATTTGGTCTCCTCTTGTAGGGGGACAGCCCGAGGCCTACAGGGCTGGCATTAACCACAAGTTTGGTCCGTCACTGAGGGTTGAAGTATGGCATTGTGGTGTCAGCAAGGAGGGCTCCTTTCCCTTGGTGGAATTCAGTGTCTGCCTGTGAGTCCCAGGTTCAGGGGGCATATGGCCTTGTCAGAGCTCTCAGTGGCTCAGCCAAACTGGCCATATTTGGAATAAACCGGCAACTGCTTACTTCAGTGGCATTTTAGAGAAAAGACGCACTTTGGGTGGCCTCTACCTTCTTTGAATCCACCCATACGCCATCACTTGAAGAACTTGACTGAGTTCCAGTAAAATGAACATTTGTGCTTGTGTATTGTCAGCCCCTAGTCTACCAGTCATTTCAGGGTAGCTCTTCATGGGTCTCCTCCAAAATTGAACTGTCTTCATTTACATTCAATACTCCCACCAAGCTGGAAAGGGTTTCTTGGATTGTGTTGTGGAACACTTTGGCTGCTCAGGAGATGCAGAAGTTGAGCCATTGGTACATTCGGAGTCCCAAGTAGGTTGAGAATGTAATGTTGTACCAGCTGGCAAGCTAGAGGTCCAGTTTGTGGTAGCCAGCATTGAAGTCCAATTTTGAGAACAATTGGGTGCCATTCAGGTACTCCACAATGTTGTCCATGGTTGGTGTGGTGTGCCATCCCCGCAGATGGCCTTTTGGGAGCCTCATATGTACGCACAGTCTGATTGCCCTCATGTTGTAAATGGGGTCTCTAGTTGACAGAGGTATACACCCTTGTCCAAGTAGGGACCACAATCCTAGTAAGGGTAAGTCACACACAATCCAAATTATCCTGTACCCACCCTCTGGTAGCTTGGCACTGAGCAGTCAGGCTCAACTTAGAAGGCAACGTGTAAAGTATTTGTGCAATAAATCATACAGTACCACAGTGAAAACACCATCAAAATATACCACACAGGTTTAGAAAAAAAGATAATATTTATCTGGTTAAAACAAGGTCAAAATGATAAAGATTCAATAAGCACAAGTTGAGATATCACTTTTGCAAGAATAAAGAGTTTAAAATCTTAGAAATCAACATTTGTCTCTTGATTACACACAGTACCTGGTTTGCGTCAAAAATAACACGCATGGAAAAGGTAGAGGAGAAGATGGGTGGAAAAATATGGTGTGCGTCGGATTTTCCGACACGGAACAGGCGATGTATAATTTCTTACATTGCTGCAAGGGGCTCGCTTAATTTTTCAGCGCAGAGTCTTGGTTCCTCACTGTGGTGGGGGGATCTTTCTGATGCCCAGGGATGATATGGGGAAATCCTGGGCATGCTGGAAGAAGTCACAGGCGTTCTGTCCATCTGGTAGGGTGGTGCATTGAATTTTCTGCCTCAAGGCAGGCAGTGCATTGATTTTCCACTCAGGAAGTCGGCTGTGTTGTTCCGGTTCAGCTGTGCTGCGATTTATCGGTTGCAAAGCAGGCTGTACGTCGGTTTTCATCGCGCAAGGAGTTTCTTTGAAGAAAGGAAGTCTTTCGGCCCTGAGCCCTCAGAAACAGAAGTTAAGCTCAATCCAAGCCTTGGAGAGCACTTCTCAGCAAAGTCAGAGGCCAGCAGGGCAGCAGCAGGGCAGCAGCCCTTCTCAGAAAAGCAGTCCAGATTAGTCCTTTGGGCAGTCAGGCAGTTCCTCTTGACAGGTTGCAGGTTCAAGACCAGAAGTGTCTGAGTTGGTGGGGTTAGAGACCCAGTTTATATACCCAAAAATGCCTTTTAAGTGGGGGGAAACGTCAAAGAGTGGTTTTGAAGTGAACAAGATCCCCTTTCAGTACAGGTCTGTCTACCATGGTCCCAGTAGGGGGTTTGGCAGTCCATTGTGTGAGGGCTGGCCATTAACCTTTGAAATGTAAATGTCAGGCTCCTCCACTCTTCTA
Source organism: Pleurodeles waltl (assembly GCF_031143425.1). Lineage (NCBI taxonomy): Eukaryota > Metazoa > Chordata > Amphibia > Caudata > Salamandridae > Pleurodeles > Pleurodeles waltl. Next base: position 1,140,102,202 of record NC_090444.1, read on the forward strand.
GCCCAGGAAATGCAGGTGTGACTGAGTGTCCTGTGTTTGTGGTTGTCTGGGTGAAATGCACAAGGAAACTGTCAAGCAGCCCAGCCCAGACATTGATTGGAGACAGGCAGTAAGGCAGAGATAGTTTTTAAGTGCAGATAAATGCTCACCTTCTAAAAGTGGCACTTCTACAATAGTGATATAACATTCAACCTCACAAATAAGCAGGATTTTCTATTACCATTCTGACCATACTAAATATGACCTATGTATCCCTTTCTGATCAGAATCTACCACTCAAACAGTATAAGAGGGTAGTCCTAATGCTATCCTATGAAATGAGCAGGCCTCACAGTAGTGGAAAAAGAATTTAAGAGTTTTCCACCACCAGGACATATAAAACACACATGTACATGTCCTGTCTCTTATCTATATAGCACCCTGCTCTATGGGTTACCTAAGGCCTACCTTAGGGGGGACATATGTGTAGAAAAAGGAGAGTTTAAGGCTTGGCAAGTACTTTTAAATGCTAAGGCGAACTGACAGTGCAACTGCACACACAGGCCTTGCAATGGCAGGCCTGAGACATGGTTAAGGGGCTACTTATGTGGGTGGCACAATCAGTGTACTCACTAGTGTACTTTACTATGGACTTACAAGTAAATGAAATATGCCAATTGGGTATGAGCCAATGATACCATGTTTTTAGGGAGAGAGCATTTGCACTCTAGCACTAATTGCCAGTGGTAAAGTGTCCATAGTCCTAAAGCCAGAAGCAATTAGGTCAGAAAAAGAAGAAAGAAGAAGAAGAAGAGGAAGAAGGCAATGAAGTTAGGGGTGACCCTGCAGAGAGGCCATTTCCAACACCCCAGTTGCTTTGCTTTCGGTGCAATTACTAGTGGGATACATAAGGCATTGGGGCCAGTGACCTTTTGAATGACCCTCTTCAGCTTCAAACCTCTTAGCTCTTTCTCTGTCTTTGATCACAAATAGAAGGGGGCTCTTTGGGTTCATAGAACTGCTGGTCTGACTGTCTCATCAATGTAAAGGTGAACTTGTTTACCCTTGAGCCACCCTAGGCTCTTGAACAGCTGAGGGAACTCTTGCATGATGACATTGGCACGAGACTTGTGCACTTGCTTGGAGAAGAAGACAAGGCCTAGGTCTTCTGTTGTATGGCACCCTAGCAGTATGCCCATATCCCCTTTGGTGACGTGAAATCAGGTTTGCATTGATCGTTCTTCATTCATCACTTCAGCCTCCACCACCCCTCATAGGGGCAGGGTCTCTGTCCCACAGTAAGTGTAGATCCTTGTTGTGGTGTGGGACAACTTGGGGCATGGTGCAAGTTTGTCATATTGAGATGAGTCCAATACTTTGACTGATGCCCCTGTGTCTGTTAGTGCTCTTACTGATGTACCCCCAATTTCTACAGTGCACATGGGTGGCAGCATCTTCCGGTTGTCTCCTTTTCCTGCAAACAATATTACGAATACCTCATTGTCACCATCTTCGTCATTGTCTTGTTGTCCACCCTATGAGCCACTCTCCACCAGGCCCTCTGCCTCTCGTTCAACAAGGGACAGTTGTCTTAGTGCAGCTATTGACTTTCCTGGAAGGGTACACATTTGGGGTGCGGTGTTCAAGTCTGTAGTTGCTGCACCTGTCTTGGCATGTTGGGGAGTTGTGTGCAAGCTGGCCATTTCTGAATGGTGTTGATGTGTTCCTCCTTTGCCTTCATGGTGGATGTGGGTGCAGCCCGGCTGGCGCAATATCAGGCACCTGAGGACTGCTGATTTGCAGCACTGTATTAGCTGGGCATGGATCTCCTACTGTTGATCAGTGTTAATGCACATGCTTGCCAGCTTCCTATGTCATGTGTAGAACATGTCAACTGATTCGTCATCAGTCTGTCAAGCTTGTTGCAGCTTGTTGCAGCTTGAAATGCTCAAAGTTGGGATTGAGCTGTGAGTCAAAGTGCTATTCAGTGCAGCCACTGCAGTGTCAAACTCAGTGTCCCTGCCTGTGTTGGGCAATGTCTCAAACAGGTCAGACAGCTCTGCCCCTGAGAAATGCAGCATAAGGGACCTCTTGATAACTCTGTCAGTCTCAGGCTTGGGGCTGAAGTAGTGATGTAGCCATCCAATCCAGGAGCACCATCTTCGGGCTGCTGTGGGTGGGTCCATTAGCTTGTTGTAGGAAGATAACACAGTTACTGACGAGTAGGCTTAGGGAGCTGGTGGTGGGAAATCCTGGTTCTGCTTCTGGTCTGTCATGTTTGTTTGTGTCTTATGACTTGAGAATCTCCTCTGTGCACAGACTATCTGCTGCAACATGTCGCCCTCGACGTGCGCGCTTTGGTGGCATGCTGTTCAGGCCTCATAGAGAGGTAAGTCAGTGCTATCCACCCCTTTTTACCCTCTTTTTTTTAAGTAGCTCCAAATTGATTACCCTGTGTACCCCTATGACAGTTTGCATGGGCTGTTCAGACTACTGCCCATGTGAGGGACACCAGAGCTTACAGTAAAGCTGTTGCATGATGTACCGTGCAGTTAGCGGCAATGCCATTATTGACGGTAGGTGTAGCAGACTGAGCTACACCCTGGTGGCTTCGGGGTGTGTGACCATCCTCATCATCAGTGTCGGGTCAGCCTCTGACTTGATGCTAGGCCTCAGTGATGGACATGCAAGGGCACAAATAACTCATGAACACACATATTACTTGTATCACAGGAGTGGCCTCGAGCAACTGCACTGCAACTTTATTTATGCCCTCCATCCAACCTTTGCTCTTAGGGGGAACGAGAATGTAAACGATGTGTAGTAGAGGCTGGGTGGCACTCTACACTGCATACATCTTCTCATTACGTTTTAGGACGGGTGGCATATTGCATCATCGCGTCCCATCTTGTCAAGACTAATAGGGTACATTAACATGCACTGTTTCATAGTTTTTTGTGTAGTCTAGACATGTCTTTAGTTTCTGTAAATTGTATCTGGCAGAAGGGAACATTGTGGAGAACAAGGGGGGCCTTTTGGTTACAGGATGTCACTTCCTCATAATAGGTTATTCTGTCTGAAGCCATGATAGAGCATTCCCAACGTAATCTGTCCTAGAACATCGAATTTGGAACATGTATCAATTGTTGTGATAATTTAACTACCAGATTTTTCTATTCTCGAAACACAATCTTTAGAACGAAGGTTCCCTCCAATAGTTAGGATGTGCCTGCTGTAATGGTGATCTAGTGAACAGAATAATAATCACAGGTTTATCAAAACCCGATATTCTATATTCATAGTTAGGGCGAAGAGTCTCTCATGACTTTCTCCATTCTGTTACGCAAAATGTTATTTCATTTTAACATATAAATTGAAGTATTAATACAGTGGGTGCTTTCAAAGGTACAGCCGTTTTGTTACATACTTTTTGTTCCAAGGTATTTCATCATTGAGGTCTGTTTTATGTTTCCCTAACATATATATATATACCAAGAATTTGCTGCCGTGGCAATTGTATGTTTAATTGCTGAGGGAAGCAAAGTGCCAAGTCATTTATGCACAGGCACCTGACTGTTTTTGGAATAAAAAAGGACACATTTAGTCTTGTTAGGATTCAGTTTCAACAAAACGTTGGCATTTATTTAGTGGCATAACATAAAATAAAGGGACACCCCTGCAGAATTTGATGAGGGGCCCCTGAATCTCCCATGTTGCACAGATATTCATTGGCCTTGAGCTGAACGTGGGGCCCCTTGAAGGTTTTGGTGCCCTGTGAATGGTTGCCCCTCCCCACTCTGCAGGATCTGCAGGGTCCTTTGTTACACCTCTGCATTCATTCAATTAATTTTTTTAGGACGTTTTTCACAATGATTATATTGAAAGGATTGGATACCCTGACGTAAATATGTGTATCAGCGGATTTGTGTGCATTTTCTCCTTTTAAGTCAGTGGCTATATCTACACCTAAGAGAGTTGTGGAGAAAATTATGATACTTGCCGAACACCATAGTTCAGTGGTTCCCACTGCTGGAAAATTGGGTATTGGTAAGGGCAGATAAGTACCTACACTTAGCAATAGGCCACTAATATCCAGTTAGGTCCAGTTAGGTCTCAATAAATTAAATCCAGCTCAACCCTTAGTAGCTTGGCAAAGAGCAACAAGGCTTAACGTAGGAGATTAGTGTGTAAAGAATTTAAAAATCACAAAACAGTGAATAAGTAAAACACAATAAAAATCCAACACCAATTTATAAAATAGATTATATTTTTATTTTTAAAATTACCCAAAGATGATAAAAATCAGAGAAAGGGAACCAGAGATATGAATTGTTAAAGAATTAATGTTTTTTTAGCGCTTAGAAACTATTAGCATCAATCTGGTCATCTGGTCGCACCTCGAACGGGGCAAAGTCAAAGTTTAAGGCCAACCGTGATGGAGGCCTGCTTGTCTACAGCCCGCAGGAGGACTTGGTCAAAAGTTTACCTTCGTATTTCCTTGAAGATTTTCTTCAGTGGGACAAAGTCGCCAGTCCAATCCGACATCCTGGAACTCTTACTCGGATACGCATCGCCGGAGCCCTCTGTGGAGATTTCTACCTTCGGACTTAGTAATTTTTTCAAGATGAAAGTCCTTCGACCGGGGCAAACATGAATCTTGATCCGACGTCCTTGGAGCCCTCTTCGGATACACTCCCTCGGAGCGCCCTGTGAATTTTCTACGTTCCGACTCAGTCACTTTTTCAAGAATTTTTTCACCGGGATGAACCTGCAAGTCAGGCCGGGTTGCAGTTGATGCAAGCCGGCAAGAGGTGCCACAGTGGGTCAGTCCCTTTATGGAGCTTTTTTCAAAAAGTTCTCCAAACTTCTCCAAACTTCTGGATCTTCTTTCAGATGGTCCTTTAAGGTCCTATTGAAGTCCACAGCTCACCCCAAGGTTCCAGAAGCTCTAAGTTGCTCCTTGAGGGTGCGGACCACAACTCCTAGAACGCACCTTGCTCAAACTCCAAACTCTGGTTAGAAATGTTTCACCTGCAGCAAACAGGGAGTCCATCCTTGATCCAGTTGAAGCCAGGCAAAGTCCTTCTTGCGGTGGAGCCCAAGTGGGCAGCTGGTGCAGTCCTTCAGAGTGCAGTGTCCGGGTGCCGATCAGGGGTCCAGAAGAGCAGTCCTTCTTCTCCTGATGATCTTCCTTGTTGGAATTCGGTAGGAATCTGAGGAGTGGGTGCAGGTCTGCCAGTTTTACCCTTGCGCCTAGGTGAAAAGCAGGGGTGTCCTGGTTCTCCAGTCAGGTGCAGGGTCCTTCCCCCTGTGATAACCACTTCCTGGGAAGTGTGGCAAAAATCAATCCCAGAAATATTAAAAGTGTATGTCATTAATGTAAATCTTGGAATAACGGAATTGGGAACAAAGGAGTACCCAGTATTTCAGAACAAATCAGACTAAGAAACTTAGTGCAACTAATAGTAGAAGGTGCACAGCTTGCACACGAGTTGCAGACTTCAGAAAAATGGCTAATGCCAAAATTACATGGGTATTCTTTTGTTCCAAACCACCCAAAATGTAATTTTGCGCTATTTGTTCACCTGATTTAGAGTTGGTTAAACCTGTTGCAAATCAGAAGAGCAAACACTCATGTCAGATACATTTTGCACCAGATCTGCACCATTTTATTGCCACATCAAAATAGCCAGGATTAACAGCCCAGTTGCAATCAAGGAATAAGGAAGTTGGTCTTCCAGAAAGCATGGAAATAATGTATGTTTGTATGTGGTATTTGTATAGCGTGAACGTAGCCAGAAAGCAGCAGAGCAATGCACAGGTACCAAGGCAAGCATACAATTCATGAGCTATCAGAAACGTAGCTGGATTGTGGGAGCAGAAGTGTGCTATTACTGCATGGTGATGCAGTGTTCTTTAAATCCTTCCACGTGCTGGACGACTGGGAGCCGTCCGACACTGCGGTTGCCATGTGTGTCAGATGGCTCTCAACTGTTCTTGCACATGACAAAGGAAATCTCTCTGGTGTGGCGCAAGAGGGATTTCCTGCTGCCAAAAAACAGCCTCTGGAACTTCCCCAAATCCTGAGGCTATTTTTGGTTTTCAGTGAAATGGTGATCACTGTAGATGGCATGCTGACATCATTTCACTGAAAACTAAAGTGAAATGAGGCCATCTGCTCATTTCACTTTCACTGCCTCATTGCTGGTGATGCTATTTCAGCCCCCAAGTACTGAGGCAGCTGGGAGAGGTATCATTGGCATGGAGAGAATATCCCCTTTCTAATAGTACCCTTCCATAGTGGATCCCTGATTGGGGATTGCAACAGGAGGGTGATCCCCAAGCAAGGATTCACAACTAGACACCAGGGAGGGGGGAGCATCCCCTTGGTTAAGGGCTTTTGCTACCCACTTTTTTTGGTCATATTCAGGCTTTCTGCCCAGTGGTGGCAAGAAGGGGGCAATAACACCTGATCTAAGATCCCGGGGGGAAGGAGGGTCAGAAAGCCCACTAGACACAGCTTTTTTTTTATTATTCATGTAGGGGTGGGAGCTGCCCAGAATTGACATGGCAATGCCCCCACTTCTTTCCTCCCAAAAAATGGGCACAGTCTTTCTGTTCCTCTGAGAACAGATTCGGGTTTATTCCCCCAATCTGTCGCCTAGTGGAGGAACAAAAGCCTACTATACACCAGAGACAATTTTTTGATAGTGTAACAGTTGGGGCTGCCCAAAATGGGCATGGCAATGACTCCCCCTCCCCAAAACAAAAATGGGCACAGTCTTTGTGGCCCTTTGGGGGCAGATGGGGATTATTACCCCGGATTATGTTTTTTAAAAAGAGGGGTGGGGGCTGCCTACCATGGACATGAGCATGGCCATGCACCCACCCCAAATAAATGAGGATAAAGTCTTTATTTGCCCTGGGGGGCAGATGGGGGTAGTTACCCCTGATCCACCTCTCAAAGGGACAGACAGCCCACTAGACGCCAGGGTGTTTAAAAAAAAATAGAGCAGTGGGGACTGCCCACCATCAGGGGCGTGGTTATGCCCCCACTCCAACTGAAGGGAGCAACAGTCTTTCTGCTCCACCTGTGGACTAACACATCTCATCCCAAAGGCAAACAAGATGACATTTGACTCTTCTGGATGTTGATTTTACTTATGGGACAGCAGAGCTTGGCTAACTCTCAATATTGTTCCACAATGGTAAATGGGCTTGGGTAGGCTGCCACCTGGAAAAACCTACCAGACCCAGGCACTTCTGAAAACTAGACATCTGGGGGAGTCCAGGGTGGTGTGCTTCACATGAACCCTACACTGTTTTCTTCCCCGCAGTGCCCAGCAAACCTCTAACTTTGCCTGAAGTCACACATTTTCCATACATTTCTGAAAAGTGAAAATTTCTGGAATCCACAGGAATTTACAACATTTCTACCACTCAGCAGCATTGCTCCACGAGTGTCGATAAAAACTCTGCCCCACTTGTGTGGCTGGGTCTAGAGCCAGTGACGGGAATGGATCCAACCTAGGTCAATAGGGGTCTCCCTGCAATGGCTCCAATTATTGGTTTGATCCATTTCTGTTGCTGTACTAGACCGTAACAATTGGTGGGGCAATGCTGGGCAGTAGGAATTTTGTGGATGTAAGCCACTGTACAAGAAAGATGATATTTTGAAACACATCCTCCAAATCATACGCTAGTACAGGTACCCACAAAATCAGAGATGTAAAAATTACTACTGCTCCTAAACTCTATATCTAATTCCCATTTCAGAAATACTTAAGTTTCCTTGATACCCATTTTTACCTCTGCCTATTTTGTTATTGTATAGTATTGGTCTATGTTTGGAACTCAGTGAAAAACCATTGTATGGTGCAGCTCAGTTGTTTGCTCTGGGTTCCTTGGGCTCTAGGAGAACCTACAAGCCCAATATATCCCGCAACCAGAAGGGTCTAGCAGGCTTAATGGTATATTGCTTTTGTCCATCTACCATTATGACAAAAAGTTACAGATGAATATCTTGTCACAAATACCCACTTTTTTCTTCTCATCTTAAATATTTATTGTTTTCAACAGTTATTTTCTTTGGAAAAACCTTGAGGGATCTACACATACCACCCCTTCCTAAATTTGGAATATTGTCTACTTTTCAGAAAGCTTTTTCTGGGACACCCATGGTTTTCACACTGGTTTCCACTGCAAACTGGAAGTAGGTTGAGAGCATAAAAAATAAGGACAATAAGTTACCTCTTAGAAACTGTGGTATAAAATGTGTTTTCCTAATTCAGCTCTGCATGTTGCTAAAAGCTGAGAAGATGGTGACTTTAGTACAACAAACCGTTCCATTTTAAAGGAAAGAAAATATACACTTTTACTAGAACACTTTTTCACAGGATGTTGGAAAAAAAGGTCACAACTTTGGCCCAAGCTCAAACTACCCCAAATAGCCAAACAGGGCTTACTGGGGGGGGCAGGGGTTGGTGTGATTGAGGGCGGGGGATTGGCCTGGAAGCAAAAGGGTTAAAACAGTGCCTGTTAAACGTTTTCTTAAATTTCAGCCGTGTTTGGGCGGTTCTGATGGACACAGAGATGGTATTTCAGATGTTGCATGCATATATAGAGAAGGCCTGCTATTTCCAGTTTGATGGTGGACTGACTGCTAATGAGTTAAGAGCCACCGGAGATATCTTGTCTGCAAGATAAGAGGGGATTCGATATGGCATTGTAAATGATGCAGTTGATTTTGATAATAGTGTGGGGCTGTAAGGAGATCCAAAGGAGGGTTATCAAGATGGGGGAGTGTAAGCATATTTGTGAGAAATTGGATCACTAGTGGACTAGAATGTAAGCCCTTGTCAAGCGGCAACCACAATTCTTGTTGAGTAAGCCACAAGCAACCCCCAATTTCACCTGTGGTCAACCCCCTGGTAGTTTGGGGCAGAACAGTCAGGCTTAACTTAGAGGCAATATGTAAAGTATTTGTACAACACTTTAAACAGTAACACAGTGAAAACAACACACAACGATGATCCCAAGAGCAACATAGAGCTGAATCTGACAAATAAAGCAAGACCAAAATGACAAAAATACAATCAGTAGAGCCGGAGATAAGAACTTTTAAAGAGTTTAGTGACTATTGTGCCAGGAATCATAAAGTATCAACTCGGGATATCTGGTCAAACTGAGAGGAAACACTTGGGTGTCAGGAACTTGCTGCAGCTGGGTCCAGGGGCTCATACAGGATGTTGGGGAGACTTTTATGTCCCAAAGGCTCAGATGAAGTGGCTAGGAGACTAGCCGTTGGAGTCACTTTGGGGTCCTCGGTTCAAGATAAAGTTGCAGGTCCAGTTCTTCTTCCACAAGCAAGAGGGAAGCAGGCAGCAGGTCAGAACAGCAGGGCAGCAGTTCCTTCAGATCAGGAGTCCAGCAGAGTGGCAGTCCTTTCAGCACCAGAGTAGTCCTTCTTCCTGGCAGAGTATCCAGAAGTCTAGAAGTGTACTGAAGTGGTGGTGTCTGAGGTCCATTATTAATATACCTTTGAATTGGGGAAAAGCTTCTAGAGGTATGTCTTTAAAATGCACAGATGCCCTACCTTCCTGGGCCTATCTCTGGACTAACTACGGGGGTATGTGGCCCTTTTTATGGAGACAGGACACAGCCTATTCAAGTGTAAGTGGGGTTGGACCCACTTTCTCTCATCCTGCCAGTGATGGCCCATCCAGTCACACCTAAGCTCCTCATTGTGTGAGACTGTCTAGGAACAATACACAAAGCTCAGCTGTCAGCTACACCCAGTCATGTGACCCATGTACAGGCTACAAGACAGAAAATGACAACTTTATAAAAGTGGCATATTCAAAATTGTAGTTTAAAATATGACTTTATCATAAATTAAGATTTTCAATTTCAATCCCAGTGACACCAAACATGAAATGATTACCTCGTCCTATTTGGAAATTACACTTTTAAATGACTTAAGGTAACTCCAATGCTATCCTAAGGGAGAGGTAGGCCTTGCAGTAGTGAGAAAATAAATGTAGAAGGTTTTCACTACTAGAACACGTAAAACATAAAAGTACATGTCCTACTTTTTTAATACCTTGCCCTCTGGACTGTCCAAGGCCTACCCAGAGGGTGTAACTTATATATGTTAAAAAAATCGAAGGCTTTTACCTGGCAAACTGTTTATTTTGCCATATTAAAATGGCAGTTTAAAAGTGCTCACACAGGCTGCAATGACCGGCATGAGACATGTTTAAAGTGCTACTTAAAAAGATGGCACAATCAGTGCTGCAGGCCCTCTAGTAGCATTTGATGTACAGGCACTGGGCAAAGGTGATGCCACTTCACTAACGACTTACAAATAAATTAAATAAGCCAAGTGGGTATAAACCAATTCTATCATGTTTTAAGGCAGGGGCAGAAGCATTTTAGCACTTGTTGGCAGTGATAACGTGCACAGAGTCCTAAGGCCAACAAAAACGTACTCAGCAAAAATAGTAGGAGGAAAGCAAAAAGTCTTGCACTGACCTGCCAAAAGAGTGCTGGATGAGACCTGGTGCAACATACAGGATATGGCAAAATTGGGTCAAATGGAGTCTGAGAGGCCAAGGAGCCAGGTGTTACTATAACCCAGATGTAAGAGTATCAGAGCTTAAATAGCAGTTCTACTTTAGAAGAATGAGCTGGTACCAGGTTGTACTTTTTGGAAAGGTGTTCCTACAGGGTGAAGTTGTTATTTAGGGTAAGTGGTTTGGCCTGTCGTTTTGAAGCTGTCAAGGTTCATGCCTTTGAGTCAAGTTTGTACTATTTCTTGGCTGGATCTTGGCAAATAAAAATTCTGTCTGGATGGTGTTGAGCTTCAGGTAAGTGCTGGTCCATTTCTGAGTGAGGTGCAGTCAGTGTTTGAGCTTTTGGACTTCTGGAGAGGAGGAGTGAAGGAGTGGAGCAGGCTGGCCTGGTTTGAGGTGGGTACCTTGGGTACCTACACCTTATACCAGGTCCAGTTATCCCTTGTTAGTAAATGTAGTAGTGTTCTAGCAGCTTAGGCTGATAGAGGTAGCTATAGCAGAACAGCTTAGGCTGAACTAGGAGACATGCAAAGCTCATGCAATACCACTTATAGTTACACAGTACTTATTCACAAGTAAAGACAATACTCAGTGTTACCAAAAATAAAAGTCTTTATTTGGGTGACACAGTACCAAAAATGTTTTAGAAACAATACTTCTTCTTGAGGTAAGTATTATACACAATATCTACACTAGACACCAAAATTAGACAAGTAAATAGTCATAGAACAATGCAAACAGTAGAAAATCCTTTAGCATGCAATGGGAGAAAATAGGTCTGGGGGCACCACAAACCATATACTAAAAAAGTGGAATGTGAACCATGAATTCCCCGCTAGACAAGTGTAGTGTGAGCAGAATCGCTAGGAGAGTAAGACTACAGTAAAGGTAAGTAAATTACCCCACCCCAGAGCCCAGAAAAGCAGGAGTAAAGAACTGCAAGTTTCCGTAGGACACACTACACTTCGTTTTTGGGATTTTGCAGCAGCCAACCAAGTTGGCAAAGAACAACTGCTGGGTTATTGGACCTGAAGACCAGCAAAGGAAGGGGACCAAGTCCAGAAGTCGAAAGAAGTTCCAGGAAGGACAGGAGCCCCTGCCAACCCGGAAGAGTCCCTTGTTAGTTGAAGACTGCATAAATGCACCCTAAGAAGATGCCAGTGGGTTCCTGCATGATGTAAAAGATGTCCCACGGCGTGAAGATTGTTGCAGATGAGATTTCGTGTTGGAATGCGCCAAATGCGCAAAATTGTGATTTTCATCAAAAGGGTGCTGGATGGACCCAGGAGGAAGAGGGGGCTCTCAGCACTTTAGAGAGCCCTCAGGGTGCCAGCCAGCACACCCAAAAGCTGCAGAATCTGGGTTCAAAGGAGGTGCAAAATGCAGTTGATGCAGCACAGCAAAAGAAGGTCCCATGCCACCAGAGAACAACCCAGCGGGTTGAGCATCATAGGGTGGAGTGCTGGGGACCTGGGCAAGTCTGTGCATGAAGGACATTTGCAAAGAGTGCACGGAGGCCTCAGGAGGTGAAGAAGACAAAAAACACAGGGGTACAATAGTTCTCAGGGAAAGCAAGGCCTTACCTCCTCCAAATTGACTCAGCAGGATATCAGGACAGTCTATGTGGATGATGTCTACCCTCTGTATCCTTAGGCACACGCTCATTGCCGCAAGAGGAGTCCCAGGGTACCATTTGTCGCCTTGGAAGGTGCCTGCTTGGAGCAGGGGAGTGACTCCATCACTCTACGGGAGATTTCTTCAGCCCTTCTGGTGCAGAATGATGACAGGGAGTCCCCAGAACATGCACACCATGGAAACTGCTGCAGTTACTGACTTGTAGCTGAGGTTGCTGAAGAAAAGTGTCTCTTGTAGACACTTTGTTGCAGTTACAGCATTTCTTGGAGAAGGCTGCGGTCGATCTGAGGTCAGAGGATGCTGAAGGAAACTTGCAAGCAGAATCTGAAGAGAATCCACAGGAGAGACCCTAAATAGCACTGAGAGGGGGATTGGCTACCTTATCATGGCCACTCAGAGCCCTCCAGGGTGCCCCCACGCCTTGAAAAGCAAGATGGCTGAAGTCTGTGACACACTGGAGGAGCTCTGGGCACCACCCCTGGGGTGGTGATGGTCAGGGGAGTGGTCACTCCCCTTTCCTTTGTCCAGTTTCCCACCAGAGCAGGGGAGAAATGGTCCCTGAACCGGTATAGACTGGTTTATGCAAGGAGGGTACCATCTGTGCCCTTCAAAGCATTTCCAGAGGCTGGGGGAGGCTACCCCTCCCTAGCCTGTAACACATATTTCCAAAGGGAGAGGGTATAACACCCTGCTCTCAGAGGAAATGCTTTGTTCTGCCTTCCTGGGACTGGGCTGTCCAGACCCCAGGAGGGCAGAACCCTGTCTGTGAGGTGGTAGGAGTTGTAGCTGTAGTGCAAGCCTCAGAGAGCTGGTTTGGCAGTACTGGGGTCCATGCTGGATCCCCCAGGATGCATGGAATTGGCTCCCCAATACCAGATTTGGAATGGGGGTCAATTCCATGACCTTAGATATGTTACATGGCCATATTCGGAGTTACCATTGTGAAGCTACATATAGGTATTGACCTATATGTAGTGCACACGTGTAATGGCATCCCTGCACTCACAAAGTCCGGGGAAATGGCCCTGAACTATGTGGCGGCACCTTTGCTAGTGCAAGGGTGCCCTCACACTTAGTAACTTTGCACCTAACCTTCAGCAAGTGAAGGTTAGACATATAGGTGACTTATAAGTTACTTAAGTGCAGTGAAAATGGCTGTGAAATGGTGTGTGCACTATTTCACGCAGGATGCAGTGGCAGTCCTGTGAAAGGGTTTGTCTGAGCTCCCTATGGGTGGCAAAAGAAATGCTGCAGCCCATAAGGATCTCCTGGAACCCCGATGCCATGGGTACCTAGGTACCATATACTAGGGACTTATAAGTGGGGGTCCAGTGTGCCAATTGAAATTGGTAAATGAAGTCACTGGGCTATAGTGACTAATTTGGAGGCAGAGACAGCATAAGCACTGAGGTTCTGATTAGCAGAGCCTCAGTGACACAGTTAAGCACTACTGACAAGACACAGATTAGGCCACAAACTATGAGCACTGGGGTCCCGACCATCGGGATCTCAGTGAGACAGCCAAAAACATACTGACATACAGGTAAAAATGGGGGCAACATGCCAAGAAAGATGGTACTTTCCTACACCAGAAGACACTGCAAGACACTAAGAATGGATTCCCGGACCTGAAGACCTGTGGAAGAAGGGTACCAAGTTCAAGAAGCACCGAAGAGTCCAGGGAGAACAGGAGCCCCTGCTAACCCGGATGAAGGTGCAAAAGAAGAACCACCACTGAGACAACTAGTCACACACACCACTCACACCCATACATCCCTCACACACTCCACATCACACACCCCACCACATTACTCAACACACTCTCACCAACACACACCAAACAATGCCCATGGCACCACAAAGGCACCCCCGTTTCACTGAGGAGGAGATAAGGGTCATGGTGGAGGAAATTGTCAGGGTAGAGCCACAGCTCTTTGGAGCACAGGTACAGCAGATTTCCATTGCCAGGAAGATGGAACTATAGTGGAGAATCGTGGACAAGGTGAACACCCTGGGACAGCACCCAAGAACAAGGGACAACATCAGGAAGAGGTGGAACGAGCTACAGGGGAAGGTATGTTCCATAGCAGCAAGGCACCAGCTCGCCATACAAAGGACTGCGGTGGACCCCCAGCTCCTCCCCCACAGCTCACAGCATGGGAGGAGCAAGTCTTGGCATTACTGCATCCTGAGGGATTTGCTCGAGTGGCCGGAGGAATGGACACTGGTGAGTCAACATTTACAATCATCACACCCCATACCTGCATGCCATCAAAATCCCTCACCCTCACTCCCATCACTCCACCACATCCCACGCATTGCACATACACATATGATACACATATGACTAACCCCAATGCCAAATCCTGCATGCCAAACCAATGCATGCACAGCCCTTCCAGCCCTGCATGGACACTCATCACTAAAGCACGCACAGCTTAGGGAAACTAACAATCCCACAATACATCACTATACAAAAACAAAGGTGGCAGGGCAACGGCAACGATAGAGCGGAAGCTAGGAATGCACAATATGTCACAGACATGAAGCATAATACATTACTTACATCCACAGGTGCCCCAGCCAATGTCAGTGGAGAGGAGGTGCCATGACTATCCAGTCTCCCAACAGAATATGCCCCCAGGGATGACAGTAACCCTGGACTTCAGGATCTGGATATCAACCCGGCCCATCAGGGACCACTGGACAGTTGTCACCCTAGCCCACTCACAGACTACCACAGAGCCTCCCCCCTTAGTATCCAACACCACGGCACCCACCCAGCGTACCCACACCTCTGTCCCCAGGACACGTCAATCAGCAGTGTGACCACCTGTACAGGGACCCCATTCCACACCTCACACCCAAGACAATCAGGGACCTGGGGTTAGTGGCAGTGGGCACACGTTTCAGGGGACAAGGGCACAGGCCACCAGGGACACTGGGAGGACTGCTGTGCACAAGGGGGAGGACAGGACAGTGGGAACTGACTCTCCAGGAGGCACTCTCCAAGTACCTGGGAGCTTACCAACATTCTTAGGATACAATGGGATAGATCCTTGACAACGTGCAGGAGAACAGGTGGCTGCAGGAGGGACAGTATCAGGGGATCAGGGAGGACTTTCAGGCCATCAACACCACCCTTATCTCCATAGTAGGGGTGCTGACAGACATGGCCAACATCATGAGGGAGGAAACAGCCAATTGCCAATAGCCAATTGCCAAGACCCCGCCAGGAAATGAGACACTCCTGATTGTCCCCCTTGTGTCCCACGCTGTCACCTCGTCCACCCTGAACTGCCTTTGCTCCTCTTCCTCTGGCCACTTGGACACTGCATCTGTGCTACAAACAGACTGGAACAATACCCTGGACTCTCCTCCATTATCACCCCATTCCATTGCACTTTCCCCTCAATTTCTTTGCACTACAATAAGCACCCTTGAACACAACTCAAATACTGATATGTCGTGTTGAAACAGTGTATTAATGGAGACAGTTACATCTGTTGCAAATGAACTGGTCAGTGTGAGAGTATAGAAATAATGACCTGCAGCTGGCTGTTGTCAGCAGTACACAGTTGTCATTGCACCAACATCTGTAAAATGATAATCCATAGGAGACAGTAAGTAGAGGTAAAAAGTGGGTAATGCCATCATGCCACAGCCACACAGAATACACCAATAGTCATAGAAATGTAAAGTTGCTCTGACTCACCTGTGTGTCATTGGAAGTACTGACGGATACCTGAGGTTCTGTTGTCCTCATCTTCATCCTCAGCCTCTTCATCCTCACTGTCATCAGGGTCTACTGCAGCCACAGGGGCATCTCCAGTCTCCTCCTCCTGCAGAAAAGGTACCTGGCATCTGAGGGCCAGGTTGTGCAACATGCAGCATGCCACGACTATCTGGCAGACCTTCTCAGGTGAGTAGCACAGGTATCCACCTGTAAGATGGAGGCAACTGAACCTGGCCTTCAGGAGGCCGAAGGTTTTATCAATGACCCTTCTGGTTCGCTCATGTCCCTCATTATAAAGTTCTTCAGCCCTTGTCCTGGCACTCCTCACAGAGGTCAGCAGCAACGGTAGGTTGGGTAGCTAGAGTCACCTTCAGGTATTGAAGGACCATATTTAGCCACACACTATCCTATGAGGTTAACACCAGAGGCATAAACTAACATACACTGGGTGGGGACCAAGGCTCACCTATTAGCCATACCCTGTGCCTATGTAGTTGGGCCATTACATTTGGGATGCTGCTATTCCTCAGGACAAAGGCATCATGCACCAAGCCAGGATACTTAGCATTGATGTGGGAAATGTACTGGTCCCCCAGGCACACCATCTGCACATTCATGGAGTGGAAACTCTTATGATTCCTGTACACCTGTTCATTCTGGCTGGGGGACAAACGCAATATGTGTCCTGTCAATTTCCCCAATGATATTGGGACTATGTCCCATTGCATACAATTGGGCCTTCATTGTGGCCAAATCTTCCACCTGGGGGAAAACTATGTAGCTGCACATGTGTTTTACCAGGGTAAACAACACACTTGCCAGCACAATTGAGAACATTGGCTGTGACATTCCTGCTGCCAAGCCCACTGTCGCCAGGAAATGGAGCACTAATAGCACTTGCACAAGAGGGGGGATCCCAGTCGGATGACGAATACCAGATATCAGGTCAGGCTCCAACTGGGCACACAGCTCTGCGATTGTGGCCCTGTCCAGGTTATAGGTGAGGATAATGTGCCTGTCCTCCAGTGTAGCTAAGTCCACCAGGGGTCTGTACACGGGTGTAAGTCTCCACCTCCTATTCATCCACAGTGGTAGGTATCTAAGGCACACAAGAGTGAATAGGTTGTCACAATGGTGACCGCCTGTCCTGTATGGAGGGACAGGTGGAAGTGAGGTAATTCCACCGACATTGGGCATCGTGGGGGTAGGTGGCCTTGCACCTTTGTGCAATTCTTCATTGAATAATATTGGCCCTATGGAGTACAGTGGCCAATTTGGAAGTACGCCAGCAGTGATGCTGTACACCGCCACAGACGTGACCACAGTTTTCTAACTCAATCCTGACATCTTTCCTGACCATCAACAGGAGAAGGCCTACACTGCGTGTGCTGCTGTGACCTGTGTCTGGAACCTACCCTGGCCCAAGTGACCGAGCAAATGGCCACAGCCTTCACTTTGGAGGAGTTGGAGCGACTGCTGGAGGGGGTCCTACCCCAGTAAGGACAGCTGTATGGGCCTCCAGACCAACAGGTGAGTACACTTTGGGAACAATGCATGTGGCATGGATAAAAGGCAATATGTGTGAAGGCATCGTGTAAGGGTGGGTTGGGGGGATTATCTGTTGGCAATGTACATGTTGTGAGCTGGCCTACATGTGTGCCATTGGTGATGGAATAGGGTATGGTGGGCCATGTGTGTGACAGGCTTGACTGTTTGGTTAATGGAATTCTCCTGTACGTATTACCTCTGCAGGACAGTGCCCATCAAAAGAAGGGATTAAGGTGTGCCATCGCCAAGGACATGAGGACCCTGGGAGTCTATGGCAGGTGGAGCACCCACTGTCAGAAACTGTGGGATAACCTGAGACACTGGCATAAAGACCGTGGAGGTCCAGCTGGGGATGGCCTCCCAACGAGGAAGGGGTGCCCGTCGGATCGTGACCCCCCTGATGGGCCGCATACCGGCAGTGGCCTACCGTGAGCTGGATGGGCGCTTGAGGGAATAATAGCAGCCACAAGGGGGTGAGTACAGTGGGTTTCATTATATATTTTGGCTGGTGGGGTAGTATCCGGGCAGTGGATATAAATTAGTGGGTGCCCCTAAGGCCAGGCCAGACATTGTAGGGTGGGCCATCTGAAGGGTAATAGTTGCATGGCAAATACAGGTATCCTAGCATGTTAGTAGTCCACTTTCAGGCAGGACATTGTGGGTCCCAGGTGTGCTGCAGTTGGTGGTGTGTGGTCCTCATCTTGCCTTAGTGACTAGCCATGTAGTGCAATGCACAGTGCTGAAGCCTGTTCCCTGTGTGTGACTGTGATGTGCATGCCAATGGTGGTGTTGGTGGAGTCATTGACCAAGTGTATCCTTTGTCTCCCCCCACCTTTCTTTTTTTGTCATCCTGCCCTTGTGTGCATTAGCATCATCTGGTGGAGGAGCAGGGGCATCGGCAACAGAGGGAGCTGCATCCCACAGGACCCTGGAGGCAGAGTCCACCGATGCCGGGAAAACCAGTGGGACGGAGGGCAAGGCGAGCACCACAGCGGAGAATGGAGGAGACAACACAGATTCTGATACCTCCTCCGATGGGAGCTCCCTGGTGGTGGCAGAAACCTCTGTGACCACCCCAGCTGCAGGTACAGCCACCACCCCCATACTTGCACTGCCCACCCAGTAACCCCTCAGCGAGTTGCCCGTGCCCACGCACCCAGGTGGGTGGGCATCACCTTCACCCCAGGCATCTTAGGCCCTGCCCCAGTGAGCCCTGCTCCCCTGAGTGAGGAAGCTATTGTCCTGCTGAGAACCATCTCTGTTAGGGCAGTCAACCATTGTGAATGCCATCCAAGGGCTGGCATCCCAGATGCAGCAATGCAATACATTCCTGGAGGGCATTCACGGTGGATTGGCAGCCCAACAGAGATCGATTCATGCTCTGGTCTCCTCTCTGATAGCAGCCAGTGTCCCTGTTTCTACCGTCCCCCCTCCATCTACCACTTCCCAGTCCCATTCTCCTCAACCCCAACCCATCCCAGGCATACATACAGACAAGCATGCACACAGGACAACACCCAAGAGTGGTACAGGCAAACCTAAGCACTCCCGCAAACACCATACAGTTGCAGACACAAGAACATCCACTGCCTCCACTGTCTCCCCTCCTCCTCCAGCACCTCCCTCCCAGTCACGTCCACACTCACACTTGCATGCACTACATCAACATCCACTACCAGCATCACCACACCAAGCAGAACACACACCTCACTGGTACACACCTCCACAACCATGCACGCGTCCCCTCTGTCTTCTCCCACCCTGTCTGTCCCCACCTCCTAAAGGACACAAACGCAATAATTCACACACCCAACAGCCATCCACCTCATATCAGCATGCTGCCCATGCACCTTCACCCAAGTCCAGTAGACATACACCTCCAACAACCACTCCTGCATCCTCCACTCCCATTAATCCTCCCTCCTCCCGCTCCACCGTCCATAAAAAGCTTTTCCTCTTCCCTAACCCTTCACCCCGTCCTGTCCGTATGGGCAGGGTTCCAAGGACACAGCCCAGCACCTCTGCCAAACAGTCCACGGGGACAGTGGTAGCACCACCTAACTGTGGTGGTAAGGATACCACACCTCCATCGAAGAAGAGGAAGGAGCCAACACTCTCTGGCAGTGGAGGCAGTCAGGCTGACACCTCCACCACCACCAACTGTCACTGGCCCCCACTGCCAGCTGAGGAAGTGCAGCCGTCAGACAGTGCGGAGGCTACAGAGGAGGCTCATTCATCCACCACCACAGTGCAGCCATTAGACAATGCAGAAGCTGCACTAGAGGTTCCTCCGTCCACCACCACAGTGCAGCCATCAGACAGTGCAGAGGCTTCCCAGGAGGCTCCTCCATCCACCACCCCTGTGCAGCCGTCAGACAGTGTAGAGGCTGCCAGGGAGGTTCCTCCATTCACCACCACACTGCAGCCATCAGACATTGCAGAGGCTGCCCAGGAGCCTCTTCCATCCACCACCACAGTGCAGCCATCAGACAGTGCAGAGGCTGCCTAGGTGGCTCCTCCATCCACCACCACAGTGCAGCCATCAGATGGTGCAGAGGCTGCCCAGGAGACTCCTCCATCCACCACCACAGTGCAGCCATCAGACAGTGCAGAGGCTGCCCAGGTGGCTCCTTCATCCACCACCACAGTGCAGTCATCAGACATTGCAGAGGCTGCCCAGGAGGCTCCTCCATCCACCACCACACTGCAGCTGTCACTGCCTGCAGACGCCATGTAGGCCACACTCCAGGGGCTGATGCACGAGTTGCCTCCTCGGAAGCAGTGGGGAAGTCACCCACTCCAGAGAATGTGGCCTTGCACTCCCCAGGACAGAGCAATGGGCATGTTGCCACTCTAGAAGCAGTGGGGAAGTCGCCCACCTGAGAGACTGTGGCCTTACACTCCCCAGGACAGAGCAATGGGCATGTTGCTCCCTCCAGAAGCAGTGGGGAAGTCACCCTCTCCTCAGACTGTGGCCTTGCACTCCCCAGGACAGAGCAATGGGCATGTTGCCCTCTCCAGATTCAGTGGGGAAGTCATCCACCTGAGAGACTGTCACCTTGTACTCCCCAGGACAGAGTAGTGGGCATGTTGCCCCCTCCAGAACCACTGGGGAAGTTGCCCACTCCAGAGACTGCGGCCTTGCACCTCCCAGGACAGAGCAATGTGCATGCTGCCCCCTCCAGAAGCAGTGGGGAAGTCACCCACCTGATAGACTGTGGCCTTGCACTCCCCCGGACAGACCAATGGCAATGTTGCCCCCTCCAGAACCAGTCAGGAAGTCACCCACCTGAGAGACTGTGGTCTTCCACTCCCCAGGACAGAGCAATGGCCATGTTGCCCCCTCCAGAAGCAATGGGAAGTCACCCACCTGATAGACTGTGGCCTTGCACTCCTCCGGACAGAGCAATGGCCATGTTGCCCCCTCCAGAACCGGTGGAGAAGTCACCCACCTGAGAGATTGAGGCCTTCCACTCCCCAGGACAGAGCAATGGCCATGTTGCCCCCTCCAGAAACAATGGGTAGTCACCCACTCCAGAGACTGTGGTCTTGCACTCCCCAGGACAGAGCAATGGGCATGTTGCCCATCCAAGAAGCAGTGGGGAAGTCACCCACTCCAGAGGCTGTGGCCTTGCACTCCCCAGGACAGGGCAATGGGCATGTTGCCCCCTCCAGATGCAGTGGAGAAGTCACCCACCTGAGAGACTGTGGCCTTCCACTCCCCAGGACAGAGCAATGGCCATGTTGCCCCATCCAGAACAAGTGGGGAAGTCACCCACTACAGAGACTGTGGCCTTGCACTCCCCAGGACAAAGCAATGGGCATGTTGCCCCCTCCCGAACCAGTCGGGAAGTCACCCACTCCATAGACTGTGGCCTTGCACTCCCCAGGACAGAGCAATGGGCATGGAGCCCCCTCCAGAACCAGTGGGGAAGTTCCCATATTCGTCTGAGGCGCCCCCCACTCCATCCCCCTGACGTGCCTTCCGACTTGCAAAATAATGCCCCTGCAGTGTTCTCTCTGGATGTGTCAGGATACAGGTTGGGCCTTGGACTTTGCCCTATGGCCTTGTGTGCCCTTATGACTTTGGAATGGTCATTGGCCCTTTATGAACATCTGTAAATATATTTGGTTTGTATGGTGGGTTTTGCTCTGCTAATACATTGTCATTACTTCAGCAATGTGGTCCGTGTTTTATTATGCTGTGTGCCGTATGCCATTGGTTTACATGTGCGGCTGGTTGTGTGTATGGTGTGTGTGTGTTGGGTGTGTGTAAGGCATGTGCGTGTCACTCTCGTTTTCCTCTGTCCCTCCCTTGTGTGCTAGGTGGCTGTACTCACCGTCGTCGTCTTCGGTGTCGTTGGTGTTCCAGGTGGAGCATTACATAGAAGATCATCGGGAAGACTTGCAGTTCAGGTTCCATGGCGGCGTAGTCCTTCCCTGTATCTCTAATGGTGAGTCCTTTTGCTTCTGAGTGCTGTTTCCACCAGGCTTTTGTTGGCGTTTGTACCGCCCTGGAAAAGGTGGAGGTTTGCAATGTCTTAATATGGTGGGCAGTACTTTGTCTTCCGCCTGGCTGTTGGCGGCTACTGCGGTGGTGAGTGTTGTTTCCACTCTGGTAGTTGGTGTGCTACATTGGCTGTCTATGGGAGTTATCACCACCATGGTCATAATTTGGTGGAACTTACCACCAGCCTGATGGCAGTATTACTACTACTTTATCACTCACCGCCAGGGTCATAATGAGGGCCTTAGTCTCTTATTTTCCTTTCTAAGAGACAAGGGGTTAGGTAGAGTAGGTTTTTTGTTTTAACTTACACTACTCTAACACTGGACCTAGCTCCAAGGACATGGGTACTCCCTATGACGGCATGACCTTCAAAGAACTCAAGGGGCTTTGCTCAGAAAGGAGCTTAGATATAGGGAAGAAACCTAATAAGAATTTCCTTCTTCAGGATTAGCAGGAGCAGTCTGGTAACTAGGATAAGCAGTAGGAGGAGGAGTAAGATTCTAACCCTTTAGAATCAGGGGATCAGCCTGAAGATTTAGGGGAGAGCTCTTTAAAAGATCTTCTCCCTAGCAAACCATCTAGTGTAGCTGGCAGTGGGAGGGGTAGGCACTCTGGGAGGGCTCCCTTCACACCTAGAGGTCAGGTTACTAGGGTTACTAAGGTTAGGGAAAGATCTACCTCTGCCCACTCTCATGTCACCTCAGTTTCTGAGGGGTCCCACACTTCCACTTCAGGTGAGGACTCCATAGATAGGGAGCTCAGGAAACAGAGACTGGAGGAGGCCAGGCTGAGGCTGCAGCAGCAACAGCTAGCCTTAGATAGGGAAGCCTTAGCTGTGGAGAGAGAGACTATGGGTTGGGGTGTGTTCCCCATGGTGGCAGCAGCAGCAGTTTCAGGAATTATGGCGTTGGGTAGAATACATTTGATTCCAGAAACCTGCACAAAATTGTTCCCCCTTACGAGGAGTAGGATGGTATCTACAAGTGGTTTGCTGCACTTGAGAGGGCCTGTAAAGTTCAGAAGGTCCCTCAGATGCAGTGGGCTGCTATTCTGTGGTTGTTCTTTTCTGGTAAGGGGAGGGATAGACTTCTCACTGTCAGGGAGGGAGATTCAGATAATTACAATATTTTGAAGACAGTACTCTTGGATGGATTTGGCTTAACCGCTGAACAATATAGAATAAAGTTCAGAGAGACCAAAAAAGAGTCTTCATAAGATTGGATAGACTTTGTGGACTGCTCTCTGAAAGCTTTGGAAGGTGGTTACATGGCAGCAAAGTGTCTGAATATGAAGGTCTTAATAATCTGATTCTGAGAGAGCATATTCTAAATAATTGTGTGTCTGATCCATTGCACAAGTACTTGGTAGACTCAGAATTGGGAAAGAAGGCAGATAAATGGGTTATAACAAGGGTGAGCAGAAAAGCTCATACAGGGGGTGACAAGGACAATCACCAGGATAGTAAGTCACATGACAAAGGTGGGGACAAAGATAAAAAGCAAGAGTCTTTATCAGGCCCACAAAAAACAAATGGGGTGGGCCTAAATCCTCTTCCAACCAACAGCATAAAAAGCCTTGGTGTTACATGTGTAAGAACAAAGGCCATTGGGCAAGTGATCCCACTTGTCCCAAGAAAAACATCATCGCTCCCACCACCACAATCCACACTGCTTCCACTAGTGCCCCTAATAATAGCAGTGGTTGTGGGAAAAACACTACAAATAACCAGTCCAAGGGTGTATCAGGGCTCACTTTGGGTAATGTAGGGGGGTTGGTTTAGTTAGGGAAACCGTTTAGTCTCAGATGGTGGCATTGACCCTGCCACCATTGTTGTTTGTCCCCTTAATATGGATAGGTACAAGCAACAACCCCTAATAAATAGTGTTCAGGTTAAGGCCTACAGGGACACAGGTGCCAGTGTCACAATGGTGATAGAAAAACTTTCAGCCCCTGAGCAACACCTACTTGGTCATCAGTACCAAGTGACTGATGCTCACAATAACACTGTTACCCACCCCATGGCTGTTGTGAATCTCAATTGAGAGCAGGTTACTTGTCCAAAGAAAGTTGTGATAGCCACTGACCCAACTGTAGACTGTCTAATGGGCAATGATTTAAAGACTTCAGCTTGGGCTGAAGTGGAATTAGAGGCTCATGCAGCAATGCCGGGCATTCCTGTTCACATCTTTGCTTTGACAAGGGCTCAGCCCAAGAAGGAAAGATGACAGAGAAACTTGGATCCTGGAAAAATGGACCAGGTGCTCCCAAAAACTAACGGGCAGAAAGGTTAAATCCTTATCCACTATCCCTCCCTCCACTGAAGATTCCCGTTTTGATAAAGAGGTGCCCTTTGAAAAGGGTAGGAGTTGACATAGTTGGCCCCCTTCACCCTCCTACTACATCTGGCAATAGGTTTATCTTAGTGGTATTAGACCATGCCACTAGATATCGAGAAGCAATTCCTCTGAGGACCACAATAGCTCCTGCAGTGGCAAAGGCCCTCATGGGAATATTTTTCAGGGTGGGCTTTCCAAAACAGGTGGCGTCAGAAAGAGGTAGCAACTTCATGTCTGCATACCTGAAAGCAATGTGGAAAGAGTGTGGGGAAACCTACAAGTTCACCACACCTTACCATCCCCAGACAAATGGGTTGGTTGAGAGATTTAACAAAACTCTCAAATGTATGATTATGGGGCTATCTGAAAAACTCAGAAGGAGATGGGATGTCCTATTATCATGCCTCCTTTTTGCCTACAGGGAGGTACCCCAGAAGGGAGTGGGCTACAGCCCATTTGAACTCCTTTTTGGTCACCCTGTTAGCGGTCCATTAGCACTTTTAAAGGTGGGGTGGGAGCAACCCTTAAAGCCCCTCAAACAGGATATAGTGGATTATGTACTTGGTCTAAGATCTAGAATGGCCAAGTACATGAAAAAGGCCACCAAGAACCTTGAGGCAAGCTAAGAGTTGCAAAAGCAAGGGCATGACCAGAAGGCTGTCCTGACTGAGAACCACCCAAGACAGAAAGTGTGGGTACTGGAGCCTGTGGCACCCAGAACACCCCAGGACAAATGTAGTATCCCACATCTGTTAGTGGAGAAAAAGGGTGAGGTGACTTATTTAGTAGACCTAGCCTCTGCCAGAAGTCCTCTTAGAGTACTTCATGTGAACTGCCTGAAACCCTACTATGATAGGGCTGACAACCCTAATCATGGCCACTGATGAGGGATGGGAAGAAGAGAGTGACCCTCTCCATGATCTATTCTCCAACACTGCAGCTGATGGCTCAGTGGAAGGAGTCAGATTGCCTTTCAGAAGAACAAAAGGAGGATTGTAGGAACCTCCAATGCCAGTTTTCTGAACGTTTCTCTCTGATACCTGGTCAGACCACTTGGTGTGAGCACACCATAGATATTTGAGACAGCTTACCTGCCAAAAGTAAGATTTATAGACAGCCTGGCCATGTCAGGGACTGATTGAAGTCTGAGGTTCAGAAAATGTTGGACTTGGGAGTGTTGGAGCACTCAGATAGCCCCTGGGCCAGCCCAGTGGTGCTAGTACCCAAGCCTCATTCTCAGAATGGTAAAAAAGGGAATGAGGTTTTGTGTTGATTCTAGAGGGCTCAATACAGTCACAAAGACTGATGCTCACCCTATACCCAGGAAAGATGCGCTTATAGATACACTGCATCTGCCAAGTATCTCAGCACTTTTGACTTGACCGTAGGTTTTTGGCAGATCAAGCTATCAGAAGATGCAAAACTAAAAACTGATTTCTCCCCATTGGAGGGCATTATTAATTTACAGTTATGCCCTTTAGTTTGAAGAATGCACCTGACACTTTCCAGAGGCTTGTGAACACAGTCTCACAAGGTCTGGAAGCTTTCAGTGCAGCATATCTAGATGATATTGCTGTATTCAGCTCCACCTGGGATGACCACCTGGTCCACCGAAGGAAAGTTTTGGAGGCCGTGCAAAAGGCAGGCCTCACTACCAAGGCTTCAAAGTGCCAGATAGGGCAGGGGTAGGTGGTTTTTCTGGGACACCTAGTTGGTGGGGAACAGATTGAACCACAACAAGGGAAGATTCAGACTATTTTAGATTGGTCTCCCCCCCACTACACAGACCCAGGTCATAGTCTTTCTTGGTCTCACTGGGTACTACAGGATGTTTATTAAGAAAGAAGGCTCCAGTTGTGCCCCTTTTAATGACCTCACTTCTAAAAAGATGCAGACAGGTAGCTGTCAGAAAGCTTTTGAGAGCTTAAGCAGGCTATGTGCACTGAACCTGTCCTAAAAAGCCCAAACTATTTAAAGAAGTTTATTGTTCAGACAGATACTTCAGATGTAGGGGTTGGGGCAGTGCTATCGCAACTCAATTCAGAGAGCCAGAATAAACCTGTTGCTTTTATCAGTAGAAGGTTGACCACTAGTGAAAAGTGTTAGTCAGCCATAGAGAGGGAGGCCTTTGCTGTGGTCTGCGTCCTGAAGAAGTTGAGACCACACCTCTTTGGTACTCACTTCATTGTTCAGTCAGACCATAAACCTCTCTTATGGTTAAAATAAATGAAGGTGAAAACCCTAAATTGTTGAGGTGGTCCATTTCCCTACAGGAGATGAAATTTACAGTGCAACATAGACCTGGGAGTAACCACTCCGATGTAAATGGACTCTCCAGATAGTTCCACTTAGACAATGAAGACTCATTTGTGCAAGGTTAGCCTTATTGTCTCTCGTTTGGGGGGGGTGGGTTGTGTAGGGAAGTACCCTCTTTTTGGCATGTTACCCCTAATTTCTGCCTGATGTCAGTGTTTTTGACTGTGTCACTGGACCCCCCGCTTGTGCTCTCTCTCCTCTCAATGATGTCACTCCATACTGGTAACCCAGTATTTCACCCCAAATTGGCATACTGGTCACCCCTTATAAGTCCCTAGAATATTGTAGTTAGGTACCAAGGGCATTGGGTTCCCTATGGGCTGAAGCATTACTTTTGCCAACCATATGGAGCCCATACAAAGGCTTCTGCAGGGCTGCCATTGCAGTCTGAGTGAAAGGATGCATGCACCCATTCACTGCCATTCACACTACACCAGGTCACTTATAAGTCACCTGTATGTCGGGCCTTCCAACCCTGAAGGCTGGGTGCAAAGTACCTGTGTGTGAGGGCAGCCCTGCATTAGCAGAGGTGCCCCCTACAGTGCCCAGCACCATTCTCCCAGACTTCTTGAGTGTGGGGACGCCATTTTATGCACGCACTGGACATAGGTCAATACTCCGAATACGGTCATGTAAGGTGTTTAACATCTTGAAATTTTACCCCAATACTGATGTTAGAGGAGAACCTGGCTTTTCATTGTTGATGTGCTTCTAGATCTTCTATATATTTTAATTGAAAAATAGGTTGATGGCATTGCACTCTTCTGTGGAGCGCAAGATAGAATGGTCATCCAGGGAGCTGAGGCAGTGCTTGAACACATTAGCTTCTATAGGTGGCATTATTGATAATGTTGGTCTAGTACTTTGCTTTGATCAATGTGATGAGCTGTCTGCCTGTTGCATGGAGGGGGTACAGTAGCATGGGGTCATCAAGAGTTTTGGATTTTTTCCATTTTCTTTCTGCCTGTGGATGAAGTAAGGTGTTAGACTGTAAATTGGCAAATCAATAGCTTGTGCTTTTGGCCAAATGACACCAACGGGTGGGGACGGACATTGAAGTGGCAGAGTGAGGAGAGGTCTTTTGTCAGTTCTGTACAGAGATTGAGTTACAGAATAGGCCCTGGGGTGTGACTGCATCGATCTATGAAGAAGTCCCTCATCTCTCACACCCATGTATGTGGTGCTGACTGACTTTTATCGTATGCAGTTTATTGTTGAGGTTTAACATTTCCTCCATGACCAAGCAATTGGTTTCAGGTGGAAGACCACTCTAAGGTTGCATAGAAGGCTTCTGTAAGGCGCCAGGCTGTTCGGGCTGATCCCGAGCTATAACATAGCAGAAAGCAGAAGTTTTAGCGCCAAAATTTCAAAACCATCAACTGATTCTGCAGTTTTTAAACATATTTTAACCCCTTCGCTGCCAGGCCTTTTCCCCCTCCTGTGCCGAGCCTTTTTTTGGCTATTTGGAGCAGTTCGCGCTTAGGCCCTCATAACTTTTTGTTCACATAAGCTACCCATGCCAAATTTGCGTCCTTTTTTTCCAACATCCTAGGGATTCTAGAGGTACCCAGACTTTGTGGGTTCCCCAGAAGGAGGCCAAGAAATTAGCCAAAAAACAGTGAAAATTTCATTTTTTTTAAAAAAATTGGAAAAATGGGCTGCAGAAGAAGGCTTGTGGTTTTTTCCCTGAAAAGGGCATCAACAAAGGGTTTGCGGTGATAAAATCACCAGCTTCCCAGCTTTCAGGAACAGGCAGACTTGAATCAGAAAACCCAATTTTTCAACCCAATTTTGGCATTTTACTGGGACATACCCCATTTTTACGATTTTTTGTGCTTTCAGCCTCCTTCCAGTCAGTGACAGAAATGGGCATGAAACCAATGCTGGATCCCATAAACCGCAACATTTCTGAAAAGTAGACAGAATTCTGAATTCAGCAAGGGGTAATTTGTGTAGATCCTACAAGGCTTTCCTACAGAAAATAACAACTGAAAAAGAAAAATATTGAAATTGAGGTGAACAAAACATCAATTTTTCTCTAAGTTTTACTCTGTAACTTTTTCCTGCAATGTCAGATTTTCGAAAGCA
Organism: Pleurodeles waltl; assembly: GCF_031143425.1. Classification (NCBI taxonomy): domain Eukaryota; kingdom Metazoa; phylum Chordata; class Amphibia; order Caudata; family Salamandridae; genus Pleurodeles; species Pleurodeles waltl. The sequence goes on from NC_090444.1 coordinate 1,140,130,924, forward strand.
ATATACCGTTACGTCTGCTGGACTCTTCTGGTTGCGGGGATATATAGGGCTTGTAGGTTCATCAAGAACTCTAGGTACCCAGAGCCAATAAATGACCTGCACCCTGCAGTGGGTTTTCATTCTATGCCGGGTATACAGCAATTCATTTGCTGAAATATAAAGAGTAAAAAATAGCTATCAAGAAAACCTTTGTATTTCCAAAATGGGCACAAGATAAGGTGTTGAGAAGCAGTGGTTATTTGCACATCTCTGAATTCCGGGGTGCCCATACTAGCATGTGAATTACAGGGCATTTCTCAAATAGACGTCTTTTTTACACACTGTCTTACATTTGGAAGGGAAAAATGTAGAGAAAGACAAGGGGCAATAACACTTGTTTTGCTATTCTATGTTCCCCCAAGTCTCCCGATAAAAATGATACCTCACTTGTGTGGGTAGGCCTAGCGCCCGCGACAGGAAACGCCCCAAAGCGCAACGTGGACACATCACAGAAAACAGACCTGTTTTTAGCAAAGTGCCTACCTGTAGATTTTGGCCTCTAGCTCAGCCGCCACCTAGGGAAACCTACCAAACCTGTGCATTTCTGAAAACTAGAGACCTAGGGGAATCCAAGATGGGGTGATTTGTGTGGCTCGGACCAGGTTCTGTTACCCAGAATCCTTTGCAAACCTCAAAATTTGGCTAAAAAAACACATGTTCCTCACATTTCTGTGGCAGAAAGTTCTGGAATCTGAGAGGAGCCACAAATTTCCTTCCACCCAGCGTTCCCCCACGTCTCCCGATAAAAATGATACCTCACTTGTGTGGGTAGGCCTAGCGCCCGCGACAGGAAACACCCCAAAGCACAATGTGGACACATCACAGAAAACAGACCTGTTTTTAGCAAAGTGCCTACCTGTAGATTTTGGCCTCTAGCTCAGCCGCCACCTAGGGAAACCTACCAAACCTGTGCATTTCTGAAAACTAGAGACCTAGGGGAATCCAAGATGGGGTGATTTGTGTGGCTCGGACCAGGTTCTGTTACCCAGAATCCTTTGCAAACCTCAAAATTTGGCTAAAAAAACACATGTTCCTCACATTTCTGTGGCAGAAAGTTCTGGAATCTGAGAGGAGCCACAAATTTCCTTCCACCCAGCGTTCCCCCACGTCTCCCGATAAAAAGGATACCTCACTTGTGTGGGTATGCCTAGCGCCCGCGACAGGAAACACCCCAAAGCACAATGTGGACACATCACAGAAAACAGACATGTTTTTACCAAAGTGCCTACCTGTAGATTTTGGCCTCTAGCTCAGCCGCCACCTAAGGAAACCTACCAAACCTGTGCATTTCTGAAAACTAGAGACCTAGGGGAATCCAAGATGGGGTGATTTGTGTGGCTCAGACCAGGTTCTGTTACCCAGAATCCTTTGCAAAGCTCAAAAATTGGCTAAAAAAAACACATGTTCCTCACATTTCTGTGGCAGAAAGTTCTGGAATCTGGGAGGAGCCACAAATTTCCTTCCACCCAGCGTTCCCCCAAGTCTCCCGATAAAAATGATACCTCACTTGCGTGGGTAGGCCTAGCGCCCGCGACAGGAAACGCCCCAAAGCGCAACGTGGACACCACCAAATTTTTGGAAGAAAACAGAGGTGTTTTTTGCGAAGTGACTACCTGTAGATTTTGGCCTCTAGCTCAGCCGGCACCTAGGGAAACCTACCAAACCTGTACATTTCTGAAAACTAGAGACCTAGGGGAATCCAAGGAGGGGTGACTGGCGGGGCTCGGACCAGGTTCTGTTACCCAGAATCCTTTGCAAAGCTCAAAAATTGGCTAAAAAAACACATGTTCCTCACATTTCTGTGGCAGAAAGTGCTGGAATCTGAGAGGAGCCACAAATGTCCTTCCACCCAGCGTTCCCACCGTCTCCCGATAAAAATGATACCTCACTTGTGTGGGTAGGCCTAGCGCCCGCGACAGGAAACGCCCCAAAGCGCAACGTGGACACATTACAGAAAACAGACCTGTTTTTAGCAAAGTGCCTACCTGTAGATTTTGGCCTCTAGCTCAGCCGCCACCTAGGGAAACCTACCAAACCTGTGCATTTCTGAAAACTAGAGACCTAGGGGAATCCAAGGAGGGGTGACTGGCGGGGTTCGGACCAGGTTCTGTTACCCAGAATCCTTTGCAAAGCTCAAAAATTGGCTAAAAAAACACATGTTCCTCACATTTCTGTGGCAGAAAGTTCTGGAATCTGGGAGGAGCCACAAATTTCCTTCCACCCAGCGTTCCCCCAAGTCTCCCGATAAAAATGATACCTCACTTGCGTGGGTAGGCCTAGCGCCCGCGACAGGAAACGCCCCAAAGCGCAACGTGGACACCACCAAAATTTTGGAAGAAAACAGAGGTGTTTTTTGCGAAGTGACTACCTGTAGATTTTGGCCTCTAGCTCAGCCGCCACCTAGGGAAACCTACCAAACCTGTGCATTTCTGAAAACTAGAGACCTAGGGGAATCCAAGATGGGGAGATTTGTGTGGCTCGGACCAGGTTCTGTTACCCAGAATCCTTTGCAAACCTCAAAATTTGGCTAAAAAAACACATGTTCCTCACATTTCTGTGGCAGAAAGTTCTGGAATCTGAGAGGAGCCACAAATTTCCTTCCACCCAGCGTTCCCCCACGTCTCCCGATAAAAATGATACCTCACTTGTGTGGGTAGGCCTAGCGCCCGCGACAGGAAACAACCCAAAGCGCAATGTGGACACATCACAGAAAACAGACCTGTTTTTAGCAAAGTGCCTACCTGTAGATTTTGGCCTCTAGCTCAGCCGCCACCTAGGGAAACCTACCAAACCTGTGCATTTCTGAAAACTAGAGACCTAGGGGAATCCAAGATGGGGTGATTTGTGTGGCTCGGACCAGGTTCTGTTACCCAGAATCCTTTGCAAACCTCAAAATTTGGCTAAAAAAACACATGTTCCTCACATTTCTGTGGCAGAAAGTTCTGGAATCTGAGAGGAGCCACAAATTTCCTTCCACCCAGCGTTCCCCCACGTCTCCCGATAAAAAGGATACCTCACTTGTGTGGGTAGGCCTAGCGCCCGCGACAGGAAACACCCCAAAGCACAATGTGGACACATCACAGAAAACAGACCTGTTTTTAGCAAAGTGCCTACCTGTAGATTTTGGCCTCTAGCTCAGCCGCCACCTAGGGAAACCTACCAAACCTGTGCATTTCTGAAAACTAGAGACCTAGGGGAATCCAAGATGGGGTGATTTGTGTGGCTCGGACCAGGTTCTGTTACCCAGAATCCTTTGCAAAGCTCAAAAATTGGCTAAAAAAAACACATGTTCCTCACATTTCTGTGGCAGAAAGTTCTGGAATCTGGGAGGAGCCACAAATTTCCTTCCACCCAGCGTTCCCCCAAGTCTCCCGATAAAAATGATACCTCACTTGCGTGGGTAGGCCTAGCGCCCGCGACAGGAAACGCCCCAAAGCGCAACGTGGACACCACCAAAATTTTGGAAGAAAACAGAGGTGTTTTTTGCGAAGTGACTACCTGTAGATTTTGGCCTCTAGCTCAGCCGGCACCTAGGGAAACCTACCAAACCTGTACATTTCTGAAAACTAGAGACCTAGGGGAATCCAAGGAGGGGTGACTGGCGGGGCTCGGACCAGGTTCTGTTACCCAGAATCCTTTGCAAAGCTCAAAAATTGGCTAAAAAAACACATGTTCCTCACATTTCTGTGGCAGAAAGTGCTGGAATCTGAGAGGAGCCACAAATGTCCTTCCACCCAGCGTTCCCCCACGTCTCCCGATAAAAATGATACCTCACTTGTGTGGGTAGGCCTAGCGCCCGCGACAGGAAACGCCCCAAAGCGCAACGTGGACACATCACAGAAAACAGACCTGTTTTTAGCAAAGTGCCTACCTGTAGATTTTGGCCTCTAGCTCAGCCGCCACCTAGGGAAACCTACCAAACCTGTGCATTTCTGAAAACTAGAGACCTAGGGGAATCCAAGGAGGGGTGACTGGCGGGGCTCGGACCAGGTTCTGTTACCCAGAATCCTTTGCAAAGCTCAAAAATTGGCTAAAAAAACACATGTTCCTCACATTTCTGTGGCAGAAAGTTCTGGAATCTGGGAGGAGCCACAAATTTCCTTCCACCCAGCGTTGCCCCAAGTCTCCCGATAAAAATGATACCTCACTTGCGTGGGTAGGCCTAGCGCCCGCGACAGGAAACGCCCCAAAGCGCAACGTGGACACCACCAAAATTTTGGAAGAAAACAGAGGTGTTTTTTGCGAAGTGACTACCTGTAGATTTTGGCCTCTAGCTCAGCCGGCACCTAGGGAAACCTACCAAACCTGTACATTTCTGAAAACTAGAGACCTAGGGGAATCCAAGGAGGGGTGACTGGCGGGGCTCGGACCAGGTTCTGTTACCCAGAATCCTTTGCAAAGCTCAAAAATTGGCTAAAAAAACACATGTTCCTCACATTTCTGTGGCAGAAAGTGCTGGAATCTGAGAGGAGCCACAAATGTCCTTCCACCCAGCGTTCCCCCACGTCTCCCGATAAAAATGATACCTCACTTGTGTGGGTAGGCCTAGCGCCCGCGACAGGAAACGCCCCAAAGCGCAACGTGGACACATCACAGAAAACAGACCTGTTTTTAGCAAAGTGCCTACCTGTAGATTTTGGCCTCTAGCTCAGCCGCCACCTAGGGAAACCTACCAAACCTGTGCATTTCTGAAAACTAGAGACCTAGGGGAATCCAAGGAGGGGTGACTGGCGGGGCTCGGACCAGGTTCTGTTACCCAGAATCCTTTGCAAAGCTCAAAAATTGGCTAAAAAAACACATGTTCCTCACATTTCTGTGGCAGAAAGTTCTGGAATCTGGGAGGAGCCACAAATTTCCTCCCACCCAGCGTTCCCCCAAGTCTCCCGATAAAAATGATACCTCACTTGCGTGGGTAGGCCTAGCGCCCGCGACAGGAAACGCCCCAAAGCGCAACGTGGACACCACCAAAATTTTGGAAGAAAACAGAGGTGTTTTTTGCGAAGTGACTACCTGTAGATTTTGGCCTCTAGCTCAGCCGCCACCTAGGGAAACCTACCAAACCTGTGCATTTCTGAAAACTAGAGACCTAGGGGAATCCAAGATGGGGTGATTTGTGTGGCTCGGACCAGGTTCTGTTACCCAGAATCCTTTGCAAACCTCAAAATTTGGCTAAAAAAACACATGTTCCTCACATTTCTGTGGCAGAAAGTTCTGGAATCTGAGAGGAGCCACAAATGTCCTTCCACCCAGCGTTCCCCCACGTCTCCCGATAAAAATGATACCTCACTTGTGTGGGTAGGCCTAGCGCCCGCGACAGGAAACACCCCAAAGCACAATGTGGACACATCACAGAAAACAGACCTGTTTTTAGCAAAGTGCCTACCTGTAGATTTTGGCCTCTAGCTCAGCCGCCACCTAGGGAAACCTACCAAACCTGTGCATTTCTGAAAACTAGAGACCTAGGGGAATCCAAGATGGGGTGATTTGTGTGGCTCGGACCAGGTTCTGTTACCCAGAATCCTTTGCAAAGCTCAAAAATTGGCTAAAAAAAACACATGTTCCTCACATTTCTGTGGCAGAAAGTTCTGGAATCTGGGAGGAGCAACAAATTTCCTTCCACCCAGCGTTCCCCCAAGTCTCCCGATAAAAATGATACCTCACTTGCGTGGGTAGGCCTAGCGCCCGCGACAGGAAACACCCCAAAGCGCAATGTGGACACATCACAGAAAACAGACCTGTTTTTAGCAAAGTGCCTACCTGTAGATTTTGGCCTCTAGCTCAGCCGCCACCTAGGGAAACCTACCAAACCTGTGCATTTCTGAAAACTAGAGACCTAGGGGAATCCAAGATGGGGTGATTTGTGTGGCTCGGACCAGGTTCTGTTACCCAGAATCCTTTGCAAACCTCAAAATTTGGCTAAAAAAACACATGTTCCTCACATTTCTGTGGCAGAAAGTTCTGGAATCTGAGAGGAGCCACAAATTTCCTTCCACCCAGCGTTCCCCCACGTCTCCCGATAAAAATGATACCTCACTTGTGTGGGTAGGCCTAGCGCCCGCGACAGGAAACACCCCAAAGCGCAATGTGGACACATCACAGAAAACAGACCTGTTTTTAGCAAAGTGCCTACCTGTAGATTTTGGCCTCTAGCTCAGCCGCCACTTAGGGAAACCTACCAAACCTGTGCATTTCTGAAAACTAGAGACCTAGGGGAATCCAAGATGGGGTGATTTGTGTGGCTCGGACCAGGTTCTGTTACCCAGAATCCTTTGCAAACCTCAAAATTTGGCTAAAAAAACACATGTTCCTCACATTTCTGTGGCAGAAAGTTCTGGAATCTGAGAGGAGCCACAAATTTCCTTCCACCCAGCGTTCCCCCACGTCTCCCGATAAAAAGGATACCTCACTTGTGTGGGTAGGCCTAGCGCCCGCGACAGGAAACACCCCAAAGCACAATGTGGACACATCACAGAAAACAGACCTGTTTTTAGCAAAGTGCCTACCTGTAGATTTTGGCCTCTAGCTCAGCCGCCACCTAGGGAAACCTACCAAACCTGTGCATTTCTGAAAACTAGAGACCTAGGGGAATCCAAGATGGGGTGATTTGTGTGGCTCGGACCAGGTTCTGTTACCCAGAATCCTTTGCAAAGCTCAAAAATTGGCTAAAAAAAACACATGTTCCTCACATTTCTGTGGCAGAAAGTTCTGGAATCTGGGAGGAGCAACAAATTTCCTTCCACCCAGCGTTCCCCCAAGTCTCCCGATAAAAATGATACCTCACTTGCGTGGGTAGGCCTAGCGCCCGCGACAGGAAACGCCCCAAAGCGCAACGTGGACACCACCAAAATTTTGGAAGAAAACAGAGGTGTTTTTTGCGAAGTGACTACCTGTAGATTTTGGCCTCTAGCTCAGCCGGCACCTAGGGAAACCTACCAAACCTGTACATTTCTGAAAACTAGAGACCTAGGGGAATCCAAGGAGGGGTGACTGGCGGGGCTCGGACCAGGTTCTGTTACCCAGAATCCTTTGCAAAGCTCAAAAATTGGCTAAAAAAACACATGTTCCTCACATTTCTGTGGCAGAAAGTGCTGGAATCTGAGAGGAGCCACAAATGTCCTTCCACCCAGCGTTCCCCCACGTCTCCCGATAAAAATGATACCTCACTTGTGTGGGTAGGCCTAGCGCCCGCGACAGGAAACGCCCCAAAGCGCAACGTGGACACATCACAGAAAACAGACCTGTTTTTAGCAAAGTGACTACCTGTAGATTTTGGCCTCTAGCTCAGCCGGCACCTAGGGAAACCTACCAAACCTGTACATTTCTGAAAACTAGAGACCTAGGGGAATCCAAGGAGGGGTGACTGGCGGGGCTCGGACCAGGTTCTGTTACCCAGAATCCTTTGCAAAGCTCAAAAATTGGCTAAAAAAACACATGTTCCTCACATTTCTGTGGCAGAAAGTGCTGGAATCCGAGAGGAGCCACAAATGTCCTTCCACCCAGCGTTCCCCCACGTCTCCCGATAAAAATGATACCTCACTTGTGTGGGTAGGCCTAGCGCCCGCGACAGGAAACGCCCCAAAGCGCAACGTGGACACATCACAGAAAACAGACCTGTTTTTAGCAAAGTGCCTACCTGTAGATTTTGGCCTCTAGCTCAGCCGCCACCTAGGGAAACCTACCAAACCTGTGCATTTCTGAAAACTAGAGACCTAGGGGAATCCAAGGAGGGGTGACTGGCGGGGCTCGGACCAGGTTCTGTTACCCAGAATCCTTTGCAAAGCTCAAAAATTGGCTAAAAAAACACATGTTCCTCACATTTCTGTGGCAGAAAGTTCTGGAATCTGGGAGGAGCCACAAATTTCCTTCCACCCAGCGTTCCCCCACGTCTCCCGATAAAAATGATACCTCACTTGTGTGGGTAGGCCTAGCGCCCGCGACAGGAAACGCCCCAAAGTGCAACGTGGACACATCACAGAAAACAGACCTGTTTTTAGCAAAGTGCCTACCTGTAGATTTTGGCCTCTAGCTCAGCCGCCACCTAGGGAAACCTACCAAACCTGTGCATTTCTGAAAACTAGAGACCTAGGGGAATCCAAGATGGGGTGATTTGTGTGGCTCGGACCAGGTTCTGTTACCCAGAATCCTTTGCAAACCTCAAAATTTGGCTAAAAAAACACATGTTCCTCACATTTCTGTGGCAGAAAGTTCTGGAATCTGAGAGGAGCCACAAATTTCCTTCCACCCAGCGTTCCCCCACGTCTCCCGATAAAAAGGATACCTCACTTGTGTGGGTAGGCCTAGCGCCCGCGACAGGAAACACCCCAAAGCACAATGTGGACACATCACAGAAAACAGACCTGTTTTTAGCAAAGTGCCTACCTGTAGATTTTGGCCTCTAGCTCAGCCGCCACCTAGGGAAACCTACCAAACCTGTGCATTTCTGAAAACTAGAGACCTAGGGGAATCCAAGATGGGGTGATTTGTGTGGCTCGGACCAGGTTCTGTTACCCAGAATCCTTTGCAAAGCTCAAAAATTGTCTAAAAAAAACACATGTTCCTCACATTTCTGTGGCAGAAAGTTCTGGAATCTGGGAGGAGCCACAAATTTCCTTCCACCCAGCGTTCCCCCAAGTCTCCCGATAAAAATGATACCTCACTTGCGTGGGTAGGCCTAGCGCCCGCGACAGGAAACGCCCCAAAGCGCAACGTGGACACCACCAAAATTTTGGAAGAAAACAGAGGTGTTTTTTGCGAAGTGACTACCTGTAGATTTTGGCCTCTAGCTCAGCCGGCACCTAGGGAAACCTACCAAACCTGTACATTTCTGAAAACTAGAGACCTAGGGGAATCCAAGGAGGGGTGACTGGCGGGGCTCGGACCAGGTTCTGTTACCCAGAATCCTTTGCAAAGCTCAAAAATTGGCTAAAAAAACACATGTTCCTCACATTTCTGTGGCAGAAAGTGCTGGAATCTGAGAGGAGCCACAAATGTCCTTCCACCCAGCGTTCCCCCACGTCTCCCGATAAAAATGATACCTCACTTGTGTGGGTAGGCCTAGCGCCCGCGACAGGAAACGCCCCAAAGCGCAACGTGGACACATCACAGAAAACAGACCTGTTTTTAGCAAAGTGCCTACCTGTAGATTTTGGCCTCTAGCTCAGCCGCCACCTAGGGAAACCTACCAAACCTGTGCATTTCTGAAAACTAGAGACCTAGGGGAATCCAAGGAGGGGTGACTGGCGGGGCTCGGACCAGGTTCTGTTACCCAGAATCCTTTGCAAAGCTCAAAAATTGGCTAAAAAAACACATGTTCCTCACATTTCTGTGGCAGAAAGTTCTGGAATCTGGGAGGAGCCACAAATTTCCTTCCACCCAGCGTTGCCCCAAGTCTCCCGATAAAAATGATACCTCACTTGCGTGGGTAGGCCTAGCGCCCGCGACAGGAAACGCCCCAAAGCGCAACGTGGACACCACCAAAATTTTGGAAGAAAACAGAGGTGTTTTTTGCGAAGTGACTACCTGTAGATTTTGGCCTCTAGCTCAGCCGGCACCTAGGGAAACCTACCAAACCTGTACATTTCTGAAAACTAGAGACCTAGGGGAATCCAAGGAGGGGTGACTGGCGGGGCTCGGACCAGGTTCTGTTACCCAGAATCCTTTGCAAAGCTCAAAAATTGGCTAAAAAAACACATGTTCCTCACATTTCTGTGGCAGAAAGTGCTGGAATCTGAGAGGAGCCACAAATGTCCTTCCACCCAGCGTTCCCCCACGTCTCCCGATAAAAATGATACCTCACTTGTGTGGGTAGGCCTAGCGCCCGCGACAGGAAACGCCCCAAAGCGCAACGTGGACACATCACAGAAAACAGACCTGTTTTTAGCAAAGTGCCTACCTGTAGATTTTGGCCTCTAGCTCAGCCGCCACCTAGGGAAACCTACCAAACCTGTGCATTTCTGAAAACTAGAGACCTAGGGGAATCCAAGGAGGGGTGACTGGCGGGGCTCGGACCAGGTTCTGTTACCCAGAATCCTTTGCAAAGCTCAAAAATTGGCTAAAAAAACACATGTTCCTCACATTTCTGTGGCAGAAAGTTCTGGAATCTGGGAGGAGCCACAAATTTCCTTCCACCCAGCGTTCCCCCAAGTCTCCCGATAAAAATGATACCTCACTTGCGTGGGTAGGCCTAGCGCCCGCGACAGGAAACGCCCCAAAGCGCAACGTGGACACCACCAAAATTTTGGAAGAAAACAGAGGTGTTTTTTGCGAAGTGACTACCTGTAGATTTTGGCCTCTAGCTCAGCCGCCACCTAGGGAAACCTACCAAACCTGTGCATTTCTGAAAACTAGAGACCTAGGGGAATCCAAGATGGGGTGATTTGTGTGGCTCGGACCAGGTTCTGTTACCCAGAATCCTTTGCAAACCTCAAAATTTGGCTAAAAAAACACATGTTCCTCACATTTCTGTGGCAGAAAGTTCTGGAATCTGAGAGGAGCCACAAATTTCCTTCCACCCAGCGTTCCCCCACGTCTCCCGATAAAAATGATACCTCACTTGTGTGGGTAGGCCTAGCGCCCGCGACAGGAAACACCCCAAAGCGCAATGTGGACACATCACAGAAAACAGACCTGTTTTTAGCAAAGTGCCTACCTGTAGATTTTGGCCTCTAGCTCAGCCGCCACCTAGGGAAACCTACCAAACCTGTGCATTTCTGAAAACTAGAGACCTAGGGGAATCCAAGATGGGGTGATTTGTGTGGCTCGGACCAGGTTCTGTTACCCAGAATCCTTTGCAAACCTCAAAATTTGGCTAAAAAAACACATGTTCCTCACATTTCTGTGGCAGAAAGTTCTGGAATCTGAGAGGAGCCACAAATTTCCTTCCACCCAGCGTTCCCCCATGTCTCCCGATAAAAAGGATACCTCACTTGTGTGGGTAGGCCTAGCGCCCGCGACAGGAAACACCCCAAAGCACAATGTGGACACATCACAGAAAACAGACCTGTTTTTAGCAAAGTGCCTACCTGTAGATTTTGGCCTCTAGCTCAGCCGCCACCTAGGGAAACCTACCAAACCTTTGCATTTCTGAAAACTAGAGACCTAGGGGAATCCAAGATGGGGTGATTTGTGTGGCTCGGACCAGGTTCTGTTACCCAGAATCCTTTGCAAAGCTCAAAAATTGGCTAAAAAAAACACATGTTCCTCACATTTCTGTGGCAGAAAGTTCTGGAATCTGGGAGGAGCAACAAATTTCCTTCCACCCAGCGTTCCCCCAAGTCTCCCGATAAAAATGATACCTCACTTGCGTGGGTAGGCCTAGCGCCCGCGACAGGAAACGCCCCAAAGCGCAACGTGGACACCACCAAAATTTTGGAAGAAAACAGAGGTGTTTTTTGCGAAGTGACTACCTGTAGATTTTGGCCTCTAGCTCAGCCGGCACCTAGGGAAACCTACCAAACCTGTACATTTCTGAAAACTAGAGACCTAGGGGAATCCAAGGAGGGGTGACTGGCGGGGCTCGGACCAGGTTCTGTTACCCAGAATCCTTTGCAAAGCTCAAAAATTGGCTAAAAAAACACATGTTCCTCACATTTCTGTGGCAGAAAGTGCTGGAATCTGAGAGGAGCCACAAATGTCCTTCCACCCAGCGTTCCCCCACGTCTCCCGATAAAAATGATACCTCACTTGTGTGGGTAGGCCTAGCGCCCGCGACAGGAAACGCCCCAAAGCGCAACGTGGACACATCACAGAAAACAGACCTGTTTTTAGCAAAGTGACTACCTGTAGATTTTGGCCTCTAGCTCAGCCGGCACCTAGGGAAACCTACCAAACCTGTACATTTCTGAAAACTAGAGACCTAGGGGAATCCAAGGAGGGGTGACTGGCGGGGCTCGGACCAGGTTCTGTTACCCAGAATCCTTTGCAAAGCTCAAAAATTGGCTAAAAAAACACATGTTCCTCACATTTCTGTGGCAGAAAGTGCTGGAATCCGAGAGGAGCCACAAATGTCCTTCCACCCAGCGTTCCCCCACGTCTCCCGATAAAAATGATACCTCACTTGTGTGGGTAGGCCTAGCGCCCGCGACAGGAAACGCCCCAAAGCGCAACGTGGACACATCACAGAAAACAGACCTGTTTTTAGCAAAGTGCCTACCTGTAGATTTTGGCCTCTAGCTCAGCCGCCACCTAGGGAAACCTACCAAACCTGTGCATTTCTGAAAACTAGAGACCTAGGGGAATCCAAGGAGGGGTGACTGGCGGGGCTCGGACCAGGTTCTGTTACCCAGAATCCTTTGCAAAGCTCAAAAATTGGCTAAAAAAACACATGTTCCTCACATTTCTGTGGCAGAAAGTTCTGGAATCTGGGAGGAGCCACAAATGTCCTTCCACCCAGCGTTCCCCCACGTCTCCCGATAAAAATGATACCTCACTTGTGTGGGTAGGCCTAGCGCCCGCGACAGGAAACGCCCCAAAGTGCAACGTGGATACATCACAGAAAACAGACCTGTTTTTAGCAAAGTGCCTACCTGTAGATTTTGGCCTCTAGCTCAGCCGCCACCTAGGGAAACCTACCAAACCTGTGCATTTCTGAAAACTAGAGACCTAGGGGAATCCAAGGAGGGGTGACTTGCGGGGCTCGGACCAGGTTCTGTTACCCAGAATCCTTTGCAAAGCTCAAAAATTGGCTAAAAAAACACATGTTCCTCACATTTCTGTGGCAGAAAGTTCTGGAATCCGAGAGGAGCCACAAATTTCCTTCCACCCAGCGTTCCCCCACGTCTCCCGATAAAAATGATACCTCACTTGTGTGGGTAGGCCTAGCGCCCGCGACAGGAAACGCCCCAAAGCGCAGCATGGACACATCACATTTTTTCATTGAAAACAGTGCCTACCTGTAGTTTTTGGCCTGTAGCTCAGCCAGCACCTAGGGAAACCTACCAAACCTGTGCATTTCTGAAAACTAGAGACCTAGGGGAATCCAAGATGGGGTGACTTGCGGGGCTCGGACCAGGTTCTGTTACCCAGAATCCTTTGCAAAGCTCAAAAATTGGCTAAAAAAACACATGTTCCTCACATTTCTGTGGCAGAAAGTTCTGGAATCCGAGAGGAGCCACAAATTTCTTTCCACCCAGCGTTCCCCCACGTCTCCCGATAAAAATGATACCTCACTTGTGTGGGTAGGCCTAGCGCCCGCGACAGGAAACGCCCCAAAGCGCAACGTGGACACATCACAGAAAACAGACCTGTTTTTAGCAAAGTGCCTACCTGTAGATTTTGGCCTGTAGCTCAGCCGCCACCTAGGGAAACCTACCAAACCTGTGCATTTCTGAAAACTAGAGACCTAGGGGAATCCAAGATGGGGTGATTTGTGTGGCTCGGACCAGGTTCTGTTACCCAGAATCCTTTGCAAACCTCAAAATTTGGCTAAAAAAACACATGTTCCTCACATTTCTGTGGCAGAAAGTTCTGGAATCTGAGAGGGGCCACAAATTTCCTTCCACCCAGCGTTCCCCCACGTCTCCCGATAAAAATGATACCTCACTTGTGTGGGTAGGCCTACCGCCCGCGACAGGAAACGCCCCAAAGCGCAGCATGGACACATCACATTTTTTCATTGAAAACAGTGCCTACCTGTAGTTTTTGGCCTGTAGCTCAGCCAGCACCTAGGGAAACCTACCAAACCTGTGCATTTCTGAAAACTAGAGACCTAGGGGAATCCAAGATGGGGTGACTTGAGGGGCTCTGACCAGGTTCTGTTACCCGGAATCCTTTCCAAACCTCAAATTTTGGCTAAAAAAACGCATTTTTCACACATTTCGGTGACAGAAAGTTCTGGAATCTGAGTGGAGCCACAAATTTCCTTCCACCCAGCGTTCCCCCAAGTCTCCCGATAAAAATGATACCTCAGTTGTGTGGGTGGGCCAGGTGCCTCCAACAGAATAAGGCCCAAAACTTGTAGAGATACAGGGGATAGTACTGCGAGTTTATAAGGACATATTCTTTTATACATCTTTAGACTGACTCTGCTTTTGGGACCCACATACGTGAGGTGTCATTTTATTTGGGAGACTGAGGGGAACACTGGGGAGTAGGAATTTTGTGCTGGAGTGGTGATCGTACGAAGAAAAGTCAGGAAAATATGCTTTTTTTAAGCACATTTTGAGGTTTACAGAGGAGTCTGGGTAAGAAAATGTTGGGGGATCCACGCAAGCCACTCCTCCCTAGACTCCTTGGGGTGTGTAGTTTTAAAAAATGTCTGGGTTTGGTAGGTTTCCCTAGATGAAGGCCGCACACAGGACCAAAAACATAGGTGCCCTCTCCCCCCCCAAACACAGGTAGTTTTGTAATATATCGTTTTGATGTGCCCACATATGTCCGTGATGTGCCAAACACTAAAATTTTGAAAAGAAACACACTTAGGTTATGTGAAAAAGACCCCTCACCCACCAACCAAGTTGGTGGCATGCTTCATCATCGGGGTCCCACCTGAGGCACCTAGCGTGTCATAGGTGTGCTGCGACGCCTGATTACAGCGGAGCAGGTTTGGTCATTTTTACCACACATACTGGTTGGATTTGGCACGAGGGTGAGTGATGGTTCAGTGGATCAAATTTTACTAACAAGAGCTTTCACAAAAATGAAAAGCACTGTTAGTAACTGAAAGGCAAAAAACTGAACCAATGACTCACAGCTCGTGAGCTGTAAAGCCGCGACAAGGCACCAACCGCTTTACAGTCAATTCACACAACTTTCATACATGACACACACAAGGCCATTCACACCGCCAGCCACGGGCCCAGCACATTACAACACTCACATCGACAGACAGCGCCACTCAAGGGCCCATCACTTACATACGCCCACATGCCTGATACAACAATCACACCAGCTGATGGGAGTGTGTGGACTGGTGTTTGGCTGGCAGTGTGTTGCAGTAGCCAACATCAAGTCAATATGTACAGTCTCAGCCAAGCCCCACTCCACACACAATGGCATCATATATATTTTTTTTTTTTAAACAGAGGAACCCCTAACTAAGTAGAAAGAATTACAAAACAACAAACACAAAAGCTCTAACTAACAACATGACAGAAATGCTAACCATGAAACTAAACACATGAAAATACAAAACAGACATGAGTTTACACTCATGGTTGTTCCCAGAAATTCTTCTGGGTGTGGTAATTCTTAAAACAAGCACCGACACACAGCCCAGGCTTTGAAGGACAATCTGGGCAGTACATTCGAGACTCCCTCCGGATACCTCTTCGAAAACACACTCTACATTTCTTAGCTGGAAAGTCTTTTTTGGGTGTGGGAGGAATGTGCTCAGCAAAGTGGCGATCTTTCAATCTAGCCACATCCTCCACCACTGCTTCTCTAGGAACTCTGGCCTGTTCCACCACAATAAGGCTCTCTATCACTGACTCCTGAAATTTCACAAATGTCATCTTTGAGTCTGGAGACCTATCCCTAAACACAATAAAAGCATTGAAGGTTGCTAAGTGGAAGAGGTGAAGTGCTAACTTCTTATACCAAACATAAGACTTACGAATAGCAGTATAAGGTTCCAACCTCTGGTCAACTCTATCTACACCTCCCATGTGCTTATTATAATCTAAAATGCACACAGGTTTGCGCACTTCAGCAACCTGGCCCCAAACAGTCACAGGGGAAGTACTCTCATCATGGATGGTACTTAGCATGTAGACATCCCTCTTGTCTGAAAATTTCAAAGCTAGCAGCTCCTCGTTCCGCAAGGCACAGCACTGTCCCCTCTCAAGTTTTTTACAGACAAGCTCCCTTGGATAGCCTTTCCGGTTAGAACGGATTGTGCCACAAGCAACTGTGTCCACTCTAAACAATTCCTTGAACAACTGCTCACCAGTGTAGAAGTTATCTACATACAAATGGTGACCTTTGTTGAACAGTCGTCTACCAAGATCCCACACTATTTTCTCAGTAACTCCAAAAGTGGGAGGACAACCAGGGGGGTCAATATTGGAATCCCTACCAGTGCACACACGGAAACTATACACATATCCTGTCCTACTTTCAGACAGCATATACAATTTAATTCCATATCGTGCCCTTTTGCTAGGAATGTACTGCCTAAAAACCAAACGACCCTTGAAGAGGACCAAAGACTCGTCCACACTTATCTCTTTGCCTGGAACATAGACCTCCGAAAACCGATCTACAAAATGATCAAGGACAGGCCTAATCTTAAAAAGACGGTCAGAATCTGGGTGATCTCGTGGCAAGGCTAATGCATTGTCAACAAAATGCAGCATCCTAAGAAGAAGCAAATACCGATTACGACTCATGGTAGCTGGAAATATAGCTGTTGCCATCAAGGGACTAGTAGACCAATAAGAAGCCAGTGACGGCTTCCTTATCAACCCCATCAAAAAAGTCAAACCCAAAAACTTTTTTAGCTCCTCCAAATTTGTGGGAATCCACTGGGCAGCTCTAGAGTGTGGCCTAAGTCTAGCAGCGTTGTCCCTCAAATGCTGCTCCGCATACAAATAGTCTGCTCAACAATCTCTTCCAAAAACACATCATCCATGAATAACTCAAAGAAATTGATAGGCATAAAGTTCTCTGTATTGGCGTTACACCCCGGGAGACCAGTAAAGGCAGGCAACTCTGGCTGCTCCATGTTTGGGGCAACCCAGACATCAGGTCTTCTAACGGGAAACCTTTCAGCCCCAGGTTGCTGCACTATTGGCACATCAATGTCCTCCTCTAAAACAGAACCTTCATCTGCACTGAGTGTGGCTTCATCATCAGAAGATTCCCCTCCAACAGAAACATCACTGCCAGAATCTCTGACTTCCTCCTCTGCCTCAGATGCAGAGTCCGTCTCATAGTCATGATCAGACTGTGACTCAAAAAGCATACCAACCACCTGCTGAGCGGTCATCCTGCGGCTAGCCATGATCTCTCCTGCTAAAATTAACTGGACAAATTCACCACCAACAACCAGCACTGTGTAAGACAAGTAACAAAGTGTAGCTTTGTTAGTAAGAGTTACAAACTCAAAAACTATACCGCTCACTTGCCTGAAAAAGCTTGATTCACCAGCAACTACACAGCAATCACCAATGATATCCCACTAAAAAGAAAGAAAGAAAGGCAAATTAGAAATAAGACAAAACAAATATCATTGTGCACAAACCTAAGGACAATTTCACACACAATCCTGCATTTAGTACACCCCCTACAAACATGTCATTCATGCATGGCAACAATACTCCTTTGGAGTAAATTGTTTTTATTACCTAAAACATGCAACTGTGCAAACTGCAGGTCAACCACCGCCAAAACCGCAAGGAGCCACAGCAAATAAAGCAAAAGCTTTGAACTAGAACAAAAAGGAGGAAAACATTTTTTATCACAAATGCAAAGACTTCTTCAGTTGACAAACACCCCACCATCAAACATTTTAGAAATTGGTGCCTAAGTGGATTCTGCCATAGGGGCAGATGGGCCTACTAAAAAAATAGGCCTGTCTGCCCCAAGGAAGCCAAAAAATACCTTTAGTACTGTGTCCCCATGGAGAGCGACCCTTGCCAAAGGGGACAGCCCTCAAACAAAAAAAACACACACAACACTATCCCTGGTGCCTAAGTGGCTTCTGCCCCCTTGGGGGCAGGTGGGCCTAAGAAAATAGGCCCATCTGCCCCCAGGGGGTGTAGAAATGGCCAACAGGTCAATGCCCCCCTTGGGGGGGCGCCCCGTGACCAAGGGGACGCCCCCCCCCACAAAAATAAACAAATAAAAAAAAATCCCTGGCGTTCTAGTGGTTTCTGCCCCCCTTGGGGGCAGATCAGCCTAAAAATAATAGGCTGATCTGTCTCCAAGGGGTGCAGAAATGGCCTGGGTACATGTGCCCCCAAAGTGGGGGGCGACCCTTGCCCAAGCCCCCCCCCATCCACTAACACACACACACACACACACACTATCCCTGGTGTCTACGTGGCTTCTGCCCCCCTTGGGGGCAGGTGGGTCTAGAAAAATAGGCCCATCTGCCCCCAGGGGGGGCAGAAATGGCCAACAGGTCAATGCCCCCCTTGGGAGGGCGCCCCGTGCCCAAGGGGACGCCCCCCCACAAAAATAAACACATAAAAAAAATTCCCTGGCGTTCTAGTGGTTTCTGCCCCCCTTGGGGGCAGATCAGCCTAAAAATAATAGGCTGATCTGTCTCCAAGGGGTGCAGAAATGGCCTGGGTACATGTGCCCCCAAAGTGGGGGGCGACCCTTGCCCAAGCCCCCCCCCATCCACTAACACACACACACACACACACACTATCCCTGGTGTCTACGTGGCTTCTGCCCCCCTTGGGGGCAGGTGGTTCTAGAAAAATAGGCCCATCTGCCCCCAGGGGGGGCAGAAATGGCCAACAGGTCAATGCCCCCCTTGGGGGGGCGCCCGTGCCCAAGGGGACGCCCCCACACAAAAATAAACACATAAAAAAAAATCCCTGGCGTTCTAGTGGTTTCTGCCCCCCTTGGGGGCAGATCAGCCTAAAAATAATAGGCTGATCTGTCTCCAAGGGGTGCAGAAATGGCCTGGGTACATGTGCCCCCAAAGTGGGGGGCGACCCTTGCCCAAGCCCCCCCCCATCCACTAACACACACACACACACACACACTATCCCTGGTGTCTACGTGGCTTCTGCCCCCCTTGGGGGCAGGTGGTTCTAGAAAAATAGGCCCATCTGCCCCCAGGGGGGGCAGAAATGGCCAAAAGGTCAATGCCCCCCTTGGGGGGGCGCCCGTGCCCAAGGGGACGCCCCCACACAAAAATAAACACATAAAAAAAAATCCCTGGCGTTCTAGTGGTTTCTGCCCCCCTTGGGGGCAGATCAGCCTAAAAATAATAGGCTGATCTGTCTCCAAGGGGTGCAGAAATGGCCTGGGTACATGTGCCCCCAAAGTGGGGGGCTACCCTTGCCCAAGCCCCCCCCCATCCAATAACACACACACACACACACTATCCCTGGTGTCTACGTGGCTTCTGCCCCCCTTGGGGGCAGGTGGGTCTAGAAAAATAGGCCCATCTGCCCCCAGGGGGGGCAGAAATGGCCAACAGGTCAATGCCCCCCTTGGGGGGGCGCCCGTGCACAAGGGGACGCCCCCACACAAAAATAAACACATAAAAAAAAATCCCTGGCGTTCTAGTGGTTTCTGCCCCCCTTGGGGGCAGATCAGCCTAAAAATAATAGGCTGATCTGTCTCCAAGGGGTGCAGAAATGGCCTGGGTACATGTGCCCCCAAAGTGGGGGGCGACCCTTGCCCAAGCCCCCCCCCCATCCACTAACACACACACACACACACACTATCCCTGGTGTCTACGTGGCTTCTGCCCCCCTTGGGGGCAGGTGGGTCTAGAAAAATAGGCCCATCTGCCCCCAGGGGGGGCAGAAATGGCCAACAGGTCAATGCCCCCCTTGGGGGGGCGCCCAGTGCCCAAGGGGACGCCCCCCCACAAAAATAAACACATAAAAAAACATCCCTGGCGTTCTAGTGGTTTCTGCCCCCCTTGGGGGCAGATCAGCCTAAAAATAATAGGCTGATCTGCCCTCAAGGGGGCAGAAATGGCCCTAAAAGACATGCCCCCCAAAGGGGAGCGACCCTTGCCCAAGGGGGCGCCCCCCCATCCACTACACACACAATCCCTGGTGCCTAAGTGGCTTCTGCCCCCCTTGGGGGCAGATGGACCTAAAAAAAATAGGCCGATCTGCCCCCAAGGGGGGCAGAAAAGGCCAACAGTTCTCTGCCCCATTGGGGGGGGCGCCCCTTGCCCAAGGGGGCACCCCCCCCAACATAAATGCACAGAAAATAAAAATCCCTGGTGATCCAGTGGTTTCTGCCCCCCTTGGGGGCAGATCCGCCTAAAAAGTAGGCCAATCTGCCCCCAAGGGGGGCAGAAATGGCCGTAACAAATTGCCCCCACAAGGGGAGCGACCCTTGCCCAAGGGGCCGCTCCCCGCAAACAAGAAACAGTAAAGAACAAAAAAAAAAAAAAATCCCTGGTGTCTAGTGGGCATTCCTGCTGCCCGATCGCAATGCGATCGGGCAGCAGGAATGCTCAAAGAGACACCGGGGGAAAGGAAAAGCCTTTCCTTTCCCCCGGTGCCTCTTTAGCCCAAACCCCCCACCCACCGGGAAGAGATTCTTACCTCTTCTCCGTTCGCCGCACAGGAAGCAAATGGCTTCCTGTGCGGCGAAATCCCCATAATGAAGTCAGCGCGTGATCGCGCGCTGACGTCATTATGGGGGGGTGGGGGGGTCGGGGGTGGAAGGGGAAGGGCTTCCCCTTCCATCCCTGACTTTGGGGGGGTGGGGGGAAGCACACAGAGGGAGCGAGAGCGCTCCCTCTGGGCTGTGTGCCGAGGACGTAGTGGTTACGTCCTCGGCACAGCAGCACTGTGCCGCAGGACGTAACCACTACGTCTGCGGCACAGAAGGGGTTAATAGCTTTTATAACAATACAAACAAAGGCAATGCAATACTGTATTTGTCATATTGGTAATACAGATAGAGAAGGAGCAAAAGGGTGATCAAGGCATCTCCAAGGCCCACACTACACATGCAGTATGGTGTTGCATAGTTCCAGTATCAGTGACTGAAGGGTATCAATGTGAGTACTAATGTCTGTCATTCTTGTATGCAGGGCCGGCTTTTGAGCAGTGTGAGTGGTGTGACTGCACCGGGCGCTGACCTCAGGGGGGCGCTGTGTTTAGCAATTACTCATGAAACCAGCAATTTAAAAGCACCTCCTGAAGTTCCTTGTGCATTTAGCTTTCAAGAAACCATTAAAATCTCAAGATACCTCTTGTGATTATTGTTCCTGCTAAAGAAAGAGATCAGATTTTTGCCTAGTGGCAGCGTTGACTCAACATAAAGAAGTATATAGGGTTGACATGCCTGCTGCAAAAAACAGAACTATGGAGCATATTTAAGAAAAGTGGTGCTGCATATAGTGCAGCACCACTTTTCTTGCACCCCTTACCGCTCCCTAACGCCACTGTGTGTGTGTCATATTTAAATTAAGGTGCACCATTGCAGTAGTTAGGGGATTAGAGTCAGAATGTTTTACGCCAGTCCGACTCTTTGCAGGATTAGCATAAAAAATGTTCATGCTAACCTTGCAAAACACCCAAAGACCCATTGTAACCAATGGAAGCCTCCTTTTAATGCCTGCTCTGAGCAGGCGTTAAAAGTGCTGGAAAAAAATGTAGCAAAGAAATCTGACAGATTTCTTTGTGTCATTTTTTTGGCCCCCTAACGGGGAAAGCCCCCTTTGCATACATTATGCCTGGCTCAGGCATAATATAGTGTAAAGGGTTACAAAGTGGCGCAATGCATGCATTGCACCTCTTTGTAAATATGGCACAGAGCTTTTGGCATTCTAATGCCACATTACTGTAAAAAAATTACAATGATGTGGCGTTAGAATGGCACTACTGGCTCTTAAATAAGCCCCTATGGCAGTGCTTAATTTGTGCTTGTTGTTATTGGTGCAGAGCACCATCACTTATATTTGAGGACCTGCACTAATTTTTCTGTCTCAAGCATTTACTGATAGAAAAAAAACATATAGGAAAGACGGAGGAAAAGAAATGCGAAAAAGAGTCACAATGGAGGGAAAAAGCACAACTCCGCAAAAGTGAGCTGAAGGGGCAGAGAGTGCCTGTAAATGGATTGAAGAGGCTCGAGATGGCTTCAGGATTACGTTGCCTCTGTATTACGTTTTCACACATTTAATTGCACCAGCCGCATGTTTAAGAGGAGGGCTTTGGGCACCGGCACCTTTTTATTTACAAATTAAGCACTGCCCTATGGGCATATTTGAAAAAAGTGTTGCTGCACACAGTGCTCCGCCACTTTTCTTGCGCCCCTTAGAGCCCCCTAGAACCACCATGTGTGCGTCATATTTAAAATACAGCGCACCATGGCAGTAGTTAGAGGACTAACTTCAGAATTTTATATGCTAGTCCGGCGCTGTGCACGACTAGCATAAAAAATGTTGACGCTAATCCTGCCAAGCAACTAGAGGCCCATTGTAACCAATGGAATCTTCCTTATAATGTCTGCTCTGTGCCGGAAAAAAATGATGTCAAGAAATCTGTCAGATTTCTTTGCACCATTGTTTTGGCCCCCTTAACAGGGGGATGCCCCTTTTGCATTTATTATGCCTGGCGCATGCATAATGTGGGGCAAAGGGTTACAAAGTGGCGCAACGTATGCATTTCGCAACTTTGTAAATATAGCGTATCGTTTTTGGCCTCCTAACACCACATTAGCTTCAAAAAATTACACTAATATGGTGTTAGAATGGCACTAGGGTCTCTTAAATAAGCCCCTATGTGGCACATTTGGAAAAAGTGGCACTGCACACAGTGCTGCACCACTTTTCTTGCGCCCCTTAACGTTCTCCTAACGTCACCATGTGTGTGCTGTATTTAAAATATGGTGCAACATGGCGGTAGTTAGGGGACTAGTGTCAGAATTTGTGACGCTAGTCCGGCGCTTTCCAGGATAAGCGTAAAAAATGTTGATACTAATCCTGCAAAGCACCCAGAGGCCCATTGTAACCAACAGATGCCTCCTTTTATTGCCTGCTCTGAGCAGGAGTTAAAAGTGCCAGAAAAAAATGATGCAAAGAAATCTGCCAGATTTCTTTGTGCCATTTTTTTGCCCCCCCCCAACGAGGGAATGCCACCTTTTCATACATTATGCCTGGTGCAGGCCTAATGTAGCTAAAAGGGATGCAAAGTGGCGCAATGCATGCACTGTGCCACTTTGTAAATATAGCACAGCGCCTTTGGCCTTATAACACCACATTAGCATTAACAAAATGACGTCACTGTGGCATTAGAATGGTGCTAGGAGCTTTAAAATATGCCCCAATATTTTATGTGGGTAGCTCAGTGGACTAGTGAAGCCAGTCTCTATAAGTGCTTTAAAACACATGAATGTATGTAAAAGGGGAGCGATGGAGAGATGAGGGGCACATTTGCCGGTGATAGTGAGTGAAACCGAGGAGGAGGTCATGGGGTGGTGGGGTGCCACAATAAACTGTCGCACAGGGCGCCACCAGTCCTAAAGCCGGCCCTGCTTGTATGTCACTGGTAATCTTTTCCATCTGACAACGTTCTGGTCATGTGAAAAACGACTGCTCTCATCTGTTCACACACATCCTTTTATCATTATTCTGACCCAAGACCTTTGGGTTGCAGCCAGTGTGTTGGTATTCTGTGTCAGGCAACTAGCACACATAGGGCTAGAAACATATGATTAATCTTTCCTCTTTTTGGCACAGGGAGTAGACCTAGTATACACCTTCTAATGGGTCACTCATTGAGAGGACATCTCATTTCAGACTGAATCTATTGTGTGCTTCCAGTAGTCAGTGACCATCAAACAATATGCAAAATCCTGCCTATGGCCCCCCACACTTTGGACATTTGTCTATAAAAGACTGGCAGATCCTATGTGGCGCACTTGATGCAAGGTACGTTCTATGGAGAGAAATTAAGGCCCATATTTATACTCCCTTTGCGCCGGATTAGCGTCTTTTTTTTTACGCTAATTTGGCGCAAACTTAACACCATATTTATACTTTGACGCTAGACCCGTCTAAAGTCAAAATATCCCAGTGTGCGCCATTTTCTGGATGCGTGAAACCACCTTGCGTCAATGAGATGCAAGGTAGGCGTTCCCGTCTAAAAAATGACTTAAACACCCGTGCGCCATATTTATTCAACCGCGTAAAAATGTTGCACGTCTGGTAGACGGAGACGGAAAATGGCACAAATCCTAATTTGCACCAAAATTTAAAGCCTGGGTCAGGGCAGGCATTAAAACGGGGAAAACACACCACTACTGAAGGAAAACTCACAGAAGCAACATCATAGCTTAAAAAGGAAGACATGGAGGTGATACTCATGCAGCATGAACGAAGACGCAGAGCACAGGAGCAACAGCAGCAGCTACCACCACACCAACATGGACCCCAAAGGCAATGTAGAAGGCAGGAGAGGATATTCAGGACCAGGACAGCCCTTCAGGGCCTCAGGGAACATGACATCATCCAGAGGTACACACTGAACTGGCAAGCCATACAACAGCTGCTGCGGCACATTGAGCCACAGCTGGCAACCAGCTTGCAGACACCCAACATCATTCCACCAGAGACTAAGCTGCTAGCTGTCCTGCACATGTTGGCAAGTGGCTCATTTCAAACCCTGGTGCCCTGGTTGCTGGGAACTCACAGCCCTCATTCTCTGCCTTCCTTCCCAAGATACTTGATGCCATCATCTCCCTCACAACCCACCACATCAGCTTCCCCAACACACAGCAGAAGGAGCAGGAGACCAAACAGGGATTCTATCAAATTCATGGCTTCCTGCATGTGCTTGGTGGCATTAACTGCACACATGTTCGGATTGTGCCACCTGCTGCAACTGAGCACCTATACTGCAACAGGAAGCACACACATTCCATCAATGGCAGGCCATTGTGGATAACCGTGGATTGTTCACCAACATCATGGCAAAGTATCCTGACAGTGTATATGATTCATTCATCTTCTGCCACAGCACCATCAATCGGCACTTCCAGGATGGACGATGTGGCAATGGCCTACTTGTTGGTAAGTACAGAAACAAAGGGCTAGAAGTAGATAGCCTTTTGCGCCTCGCAAACGGCGAAAAACGCAGTTTGTGAGGCGCAAAAGGCTTTCCGTGATGGAGAGTCACATTTTGCGAGTCGGTACCGACTTGCAAAATGTGATTCCGACTCACAAATAGGAAGGGGTGTTCCCTTCCTATTTGCGACCGCATCGCGATGTAGAGTTGATTTGTGACCATGAAAACGGTCGCAAACCAACTCGCAGTTACCATCCACATGAAGTGGCTGGTAACTCATTCGCAAACGGGAAGGTGTCCCCATGGGACCCCTTCCCCTTTGTGAATGCAAAAAAAAAAATGTTTTCCTACTCTGAAAAAACCCGAAACTAAATGGTTTCGGTAATTTTTCTTTTTGCAGCTCGTTTTCCTTTAAGGAAAACGGGCTACAAAAAGAAAAAAAACTGCTTTATTTAAAAGCAGTCACAGACATGGTGGTCTGCTGTCTCCAGCAGGCCACCATCCCTGTGAGTGCGTAGACTCGCTATGGGGTCGCAAACTGCGACCCACCTCATTAATATTCATGAGGTGGGTCTTTGCGACCCCATAGCGAGTCGCAGAAGGTGTCTGAGACACCTTTATGCATTTCCTTTTGCGAGTTGCAAATTGCGAGTCGCTGGGACTCGCAATTCGCAACTCGCAAAAGGAAACCTACCTACATCTGGCCCATAGTTATTTACACGCAGCACAGCAACCCTATAGGACACTCAACACATACACCACTACATTGACACGTGGCCAGGAAGACACTGAGAAATGACACTGGTAGTCATGTTTGATATCCTGACCCAATGGGATACACAGCTATGGACAAATGACAAATGCAAATAACAGGAGATACCCCTCTGGAGCCACACGGGACTAATTTAAAACCACACAGTGACAATGACATGGCCTTAACTGGCAGTACAACTTGGAAGATGAACCTTTCAATATCACATCAATAACACTCAATCTCACACCCTTCCAAGCAATATGTCCTGTCAAAGGGGTGTGTAATGTGTGTTGCTGCAGGTCAAACACCATGAGACACATAGCATGGTGACGCTGACTCTAATGAAAGTGACATGGAATCATTGAGGCAGTACCAACATCTCACATCACTCCTGGGGTGACTTTGCCAGCTAGCAATAAGGAAGTGAACTGTGCTATGAAAACATGCGGATGTGACACTAATGCAAAGTGCACACTGCTACACATACGGATTGAGACAATTCCCTATATACATAACAGATGTACAGGCAGATGGACCTTCCGACACTAGAACCTTCACCCCCACAACCAAGTTAGCCAGCTCACCTGGAGCAACTTCAGTAGTGTAGGTACATGTTTGCACATGAGCCAACTCGGTGAGGGCACAAAAATAGGTTGTCAATTGTGAACACTTCAGTGCTGCCACCTTATGGAGATGTGTTGTGCATTGTCACCTATCCAAATCAAGGGGTCTCACTGTTGCATTTCACCTGCAATTATATATGTTGAATTGGATGGGATGTTCAGGCCACATAGTGCAACCATGTTACCACCACAGCGGAATCGATTATGTGTGTGTGGAAGTATCATGTCACCTCCAGTGAAGGCACACAGACACTTCTTTCACATTACATAACGCATGAGAGATACACACTGAACTGTATTTTCTAAACATACCACTGATATCATGTCAATCAGCCAAACACCAGTTTTGATAGTGAAACAAGCCAATGTAGAAATACATCACAGAAGCCTAGGATCCCACACAACACCGCAAACACAGATGAGTCACACACGACACAAGATAACAACTGCCATGCAAAGTAACAATCACGGTGCAACAAACAACCAAATACTTACCCTCGTTTTTTCTTTCAGCTGATCAGGGTTACTGGATCCAGCCATAGATCATGACCCCAATTGTCAACCCAAGCACAGCAGCAAAGCGAGCCTATAATGAGGCACATCGTAGGACACGCACCATAGTTGAGAGGACTTTTGGCATCCTGAAGTCCAGATTCAGGTGCCTGGACATCACCGGAGGACTGCAAGATCATTTTGACCTGTGCCATCCTGCACAACATTTGTGTGAGGAGAAACATTCCCCTCTATGAACCGGATGAACAAATGCCTGAAGAGGAGGAAGAGGAGGATGCTGTCCATGAAAATGAGGGGGAACATCCAAACACAGCTGCAGGATTGCATCAGAGACAACACATCGTACAAACCTTCTTCTAACTATAGTTCCAATCACCACTTTGTTATCATATGTAATTAAACACCTCACTTCATCACTCAGTCATGCTCTGGATAATTTTTTATGCATCACATGATCTCTAGGAATCATAATCATAGTTTTGCCTCATGGAGCATTGCAGAAATACAAATTTGCATACTGAAAAAGCCACATCACATTTGATGGGTATGAATGTACACCCAACATCACACACAGTGTTAATGACATATATCCTGTCTTTTTCACATTTGAAGAGCAATATCAGAGGACCACAGCTATGAGACACATCCATGTTGCCAACATGGTCCATTGCAGCGTATGACACACAACTAAGACACCATCAATCATAAGGTAAAAACGTGCTTCATACATGAGGCAGTGGATGTGCTATTGCATTGGTAACAGGAATGTGTGACCAGACCCTTGACAGCAGTAAGTGTGACATCAGCTATCTCTGCAAGGATCATGTGTGACAAGAAGTGCATCAAACCTGAAAATAGATAGCACGAGTGCCCCAGGTATGACAAGCATTTCTCACGAGACAGGCCCTGCCAAGTAATAAGTCCTGCCAATCTCTGCCTACCCTTCTCTAGGGGGCCCTGTAAATGGACTATCTGTACCCTGCGAATCTTCATCTACACACACCCCAGACTCCCATTCTGACTCCTGTGTACTTCCCTCTTCAGTATTGCATGCCATAGTCATAGTTCATCTGTCTGCATAGACTTCAAGTCCGATAACGCACTGCCTGATAGTCGGTACGACCTGTAATCAGCTGTCCATTGCTTCCCATGTGAATGGTCCAGTTGGCCCTTTGAACTTGATTCTCAACTCAAGGACTTGTGAGAGACTGAAGCTGCACACACCTGTGAGCACTTCCATGCAGACCAGCCATTTGAACCTGCCCTGCCCTTGCTGCTGCCTAGAACTGCTTAGAAGCTGCCATTTTCTGAATCTCCTTGTTGTGCATTGGTGTACAAATCACTTGTGTACCAGAGCCCTTGGGGGATTGTGTAACGTTGCAGACCACAGCACAAACTGTTTTTAGTTCCAACAGTGTTGTTCCTGCTTGTCCCAGTCAGAGTCGTCTTCTCACTGTGTATTTGCATTGTTCATGTATGTTCCTGACAGAGCCTGCATCCTGTTAGCCAGACTGGTTCCAGTCTTTGCGTTAACCATAGAGGTTCCCTGTGGCTACATTTGTCTCATAGTTGCTTTCCATGCCCTCTGTTTCCTCCTGGGGTATTGTGTCTGGTAGGTCTACGATGGATCCTCAAATGTATAATATAGTTTAATCATTTTACTTATCGTAGTCTGTTCTGGGACATGTATTTGAATGGCCTAATCCAGCCCCTATCCCTTGTCTGGTTTTGAATGTATTCATTAGTGCCAAACAGTGACAGTGTGCTATGGCTGTATGCATGGATTCGGTACAGTGCCTACAGCACAACAAACAAGGGTTACTAATGTGTGTGTAAGGACAAAACATGTTTGTGCCCTGATGCTCCACACACAGATTCACTTCTGCCGCCACCTTTTGATGGGGCTTACATGGTGACTAGCTGTGAGATTCATCAGCACAGATGCACTGATGTTACCTGTTGCACTGGGAATTTTAGAGCCAACCCTGTGTACAAATGTTGTGATGAAACCTGCCTGTTTCCTATTACTGATCCATAACGTATTTCAGCACACCAAGGTTGCCCTGTCGTCAGCCTTATAAAGGTTCTGCAGTGCCATATCTGGACTATCCCCATGTGTGTCGTTAGTTGATCTTTGGCTTTAGGTCAATTCTGCTTTGAAGAATACTCTGTTAATTCAAGGATTGGATCCACAGACTCATGACTAGACCTGCACGTAACTGTGACAACATGGAGGCCAATACTGACACAGGGTACACATGGCCACACACTTGAACTGGACACCTTTGTGCAATGAACCACTGGAAATATGTGAACACATGCATCATGGTCTGCTGGTCCTCCACAGCCACAGGAGATACATAGGTAATTTACGTGACTCAAACTGTGGTATACATAACAATTTTGGGATTGGATTTGAGACTCTGGGGGTTATTCTAACTTTGGAGGAGGTGTTAATCCGTCCCAAAAGTGACGGAAAAGTGACGGATTTACCACCAGCCGTATTACGAGTCCATTATATCCTATGGAACTCGTAATACGGCTGGTGGTATATCCGTCACTTTACCGTCACTTTTGGGACGGATTAACACTCCTCCAAAGTTAGAATAACCCCCTCTGTGTCACAAACACTATACCTACCTAGCGTGTTTAAAATATGGACTCTTGGGTAGTATACACACAAGTGACCATGAAGTGGTATCCAACATTTCATTACATGTGATGGGTAACATATCTGACATAGCCATTATCAAACGTCCTCTATCTATCCTGTGTATAGTTCGCCATGGGAAATATTTTGTCCCCAAAGTCAAGGAAGTACACACATCATAAGATGTAACAGATATAACAAACACATATCATGACTGATGTACCTCAATGAATGGCATCTGATGGTTACACATAATTATAACACATTAATACATGCACATTACACCAACATTTTCTTGTGACATTCCCACAGAGGCGCAACAACAATTTGAAGAGCCAATTCACAGACATAAACACACAGGCCATGAGTCTATTTGTTTAGTTGCGTAGCCTTGCTGTCCTCTATTGATGCAACACCTGCTCAAACTAGGAAATACCACTTTTATTCCAAACGTTTGTGTTGCTGTTGTGTCAGTTAACAGAGCTAATCCTGCACAACAACATGAGTATTACAGGCTGCAGTAATATGGTCTGCCACATGTGCCCAAACACTAGAACACACACTGCAGGGCATACCATCCTATATTTGTATAGTTATAGGCTGCATGCATGTAAAAGACTGAAAAATCACACAAACACAGTTTAAGACAGATTTTTTGATGCAAATGCATAAAAAAAGAAGCATATGTATCAAAATTTAACGCATATGCGTTAAAAATGACACTCACACACATTATACATCGATTGGTCCCTAGCGTTAATTCCAAAACCGCACTCCAGGAAAACAGTTATCCATTCAAAATGTATTGATCCTTGAATACGGAGGAATTTTCATGCATATGCGTCAACAAATATTGATGCAAATCCAGTAAGTGCCACAAAATTACACGCAAAATCAAAAAAACACCTCTCAATTGAGACAGGAAGTGATGTAATAGGACATCCTTTTTACAGAAATTGTACAGTGGATGTACTTTCACTTTCACTTTGCAGTCTGATTATTCTAGACTGTGTGGCTGTGTCTTGAGTTGTCTCTGTGAATATTGTGCTTTTATCTCCTGTGTGCTATTGCTATTGTATTCTAGTGTTTTGTAAGTGTCTTTGGTAATCTGTGTAAGTGTTTTTTTTGTCATTTATTGTGATTAGATTTCTCTTTGCACTGTTGGGAGTGTGTTTGTGGGTATTGTTATCTGGGATATTGTTGGGCTGTCTGGGGGTTAGTTTAGTTTCCTTTTCATACCTCCTTACCCTGTTTTTCCCTGCTTACCCTTTCCTATCCTATTTTATTTGAGTTGTTTGGAAGGCCACATCTGGGGTGAATGGGTGAGGAGGAGCTAAGGGCTTTTGTGTGGCTGGTGTGCCACTTCCTCCCCCTGATGTTGGAGGCTGGGGGGCGGGTGATACAGAAGTATCACACAGAGGCAAGGAGGCTCAGGTGGGAAAAGGTGCTGTTCCACCTAAGAGGAATCTTCAACAACCAGCGCAACGACCACCAGTTGAAGCATCGCTGGGCTGACCTGGTGGTGCAAGAGCAGGACCTGCTGGACCACCTGGGTGTGGTGATTGGTGGCCCTGTTGGTGAGTACAAATTTGACTAATGTGTACAGTACAAGGCTCTGGAGTGACAATAGCAGATTTTGTGACATGCTGCATGCAATGTTTGTGGAGATGTGGAATGCAAGTTGAACAAACTGTAGCCCTGATGTATACAAATTTTGCAACGCATAACCATCATTTGTTGATGCAAAATCGGTGCAAACTTACAAAATACAATTGTATTTTGTAAGTTTGTGCTGTTTTTACATCAAAAAATGACGCAAATGCAGTACCAAAAAAAAATAAACATGGGCCTTCATGTGTAATGACTTCACCTGTGCCCATGCATTCTGTTACGGATGATCAAATTAAACACTGTCAGCATACATTTTTGTTGCTGTTTTTAATCAAATAAATGGCCAATCCATGTTTAGCATAGCATTGTCATCAAGTAACACACAGGATCCCTGCCTTCATGTTGTCATAGGGGGCATATACAGCTCTAGGTAGCATATGTAACCTACATACAACACATATAATGGACCATTGAAAGCACAATAATTCCTGAATGCAAATCAACCCACATGAGCATCATTCAGTAACTCATTGTCCCTTGATGCACAAGCCACAATACCTGAGTCACTGGTATTGCAGTGCACCAGGAATGTGGCATTGCATGTCTCTCATAATTACAAATGATGAAATGGAGTACCCTCTAGAATGAATTCAGCACAAAACTGAGTAATCATGTTTGGCACCACATGATTGTTAGGACCAGTGCATGTGTGCATATGTGTGTCTATCACTCACTGGAGTGACATTGTCAACGCATGTTTGCAGTAGTATGTCTGTTGGTGTGTCTACATGCCTGATGTGCAGCTCTATCATATAAAATGTCACACACAGTAATTTGTTGTTCCAAGTTTTGTACAGTGAGCAGACATTGAGCACATATCACCCTTCCGTGTTTTACAGGTGGACATATCCGGTAAGTGTTAATATGTTTGTCCTGTGTTGTGTTTGCAGCTGCTGTGTGATTGACTCCTGTGTGTTGGACTCAGTGCAAGGTATCATGTGCTGGCACATGATCTGACATGTGACTTGACTGGAGGTTGACATTTTGTTCCATGTTAGAGTTAGACATTCTGCGGCGGAGAGTCATATATTGGGAATCAAGTGCTGCGCAATAGGCATGGGCAGGTGAACTAGGTGATTTGTTGCTACATGTATGCCAATAATTAATTTGGAGGTGGCCAGTGTCATAATTTAGTCAGCAAGTCATACCCTGATTCACACAGACCAGTGATGCATAAGTTTTACACACAGACTTGAGCATCCCTGTTAAGTAATGAACATGTAGGACTGTATGAGTGACATCCCGGCAGCATCTAGCTCCACATGTTGTACTCCATTTATGTGGCACTTGAGTGAAATGTCATAGGCGTGCATGCAGATCAAGGTGTCAGTGAGATCTAATGATGTTGACAATTGTCCACTATTAGAAAAATAAATGTCGATGTGATTGTCCAATGGTTGACTGAATCCTAGTTGGCAGCCCTCCTTACCTGAGGTGGACTGACTAAACCCATGGACAGCTGTCCAAAGCTTCGTGGTTGTCCTTGATGTTTGAAGGTATGTGTTGCATGTCCATCCCCCACTGAGGCACATGGTTAGGTCTAGAAAATATGTGTACCTAGGTGTGATGATCCCAGTGTAGATGACAGACATGTAATTAGAGCATTCATGTGTTCCAAACTACAATGCCCCATCATGATTACCAACTGCATACCATCCTGTCAGTTCCATATACAAATCACAGGTCTTGTGTGCCTTGATTGTGATCCTGAAGATAGTTATTAGTCGGCCTGGCACATGTGGAATACTTGCAGCATTTGTTATGTGACTAATAGCAGTACAAAGATGCACAGATCATTTAATTAAGTACACACCTTGTTGTGCATTGCTGTGCTGTTAGAGAGTTGATGGGTAGACTGTGTTGGCATGTCATTCCTCAGGGACATTCTATCATCTGTACTGTGATTTGGACTGTAAGTGCTATTTTTGATGGAGTGTTAGAATATCATCTGTAGATGTATCACACAATGATGTCACTAATGTTTGGCTTTCTCTATTTTTACAGCTGCCAACATGAATGCCCATGAGATACGGGAATTTCAGAGGCGGGCAGTGCGTTACCGCCACATAATCGATGTGGAAGCTTGCCTACAACTGCCACCACCACCACAACTCAGACCACAGTGGCCCCAGGGATGACAGCCACTGTAGCAGGTCCCTCGACTTCATCAGCCCAGGGCCCACAAGCAGCACTTCCAGCACCTCCCTCTCCAACCACGGCACCGGCACCAGCACGAACTTCTAAAAGTGGTATCCAGAAATCCCCAGGTGCTGTAGTGGACAATCAAGATTTACAGACACTAAAACGTGACATGCAACGAATGTTGCGCAGGATGGACAGGCTGTGGCAGGAACTGTCCCGCAATAACAGGAGACTACGTGGTATTAAGAAGATCCTGCGGAGAGCCAATTTGTGACTTTTGGATCCTCATCCATGATTCCCTCCCCTCCCTCCTCTTTCCTTGTTCTTTTCTTTAGTGGGTTTAGGGGGCTTAGTGTTAGGTTAGAGTAGGCTGTTGGTTTAGTTAGTATAAGTGGGTTGGGGTGGAGGGTGTTATATTATTACATGTTTTTTGTGGGTAGGTGGATGGGGGATGATGTTGGGGTTTATGTGTATAAAAAAATGTATCTATCTATATATATATATATTTGTTTAGGATAAGCTAGTATGTGTTTAGGTTAGTATATGTTGTCCTACACGTGTCCTGTCTTATAAGAGGGTTGGGGGGTTGATGTTTAGAGTGTTTAGTTACATGTGGGAAGTAAGTTTAGTTTAGGGTAGTTAGGGCCAGTTGTGGGTTATGTATAGTTAGGATAGGTTAGGTTAGTTAAGGTGTTTTCCCTAGTTTAAGTTTCCTTTATTACTGTAAAATAAGGTTTTAGGTACTCCTTTACAGTATGTGTCATATGCTTGGGGTTCAGGGCCTTTGCATGGGTGTGCAATGTCAGTTTAGTATTTGCATTTGTGTTCCATCCTGCATCAGAATCCCATTATTGACATGGTTATTCCCAATTCCAAATGAGCTGTCACATTGGCAGCTACAACAAAGCTACTTCTCTATGAATCTGACATCCATTGCACCCACCACTCAAGGTAACTATGGTTCCCAATATGTTGGAAAGGTTGGTGTATTTTTAAATCTGTCATCGTTTGAGTCCTGTATTGGATTCTTGGCCACTGTGGGATGTCTGCCGGCAGCCTGATGTTCATGTGAAATCTGATGAGCTGAGTGATATCCTCATCTTATGAAGTTCTGTATACATAATTCACACCTATCATTTATTACATTGTACTCTCAGGTTACATAATTGTCCATACACTCGTACACATCCATTCCTGCTTTATGGTGTGTGTGTGTGATTAAAGTTTATAGACAGATGTCACATACATAAAGATTATCTTGAAGGGAATGATGGCCACATTGAGTTTCATCTTATACATACTTTGGAGCTGCTTTTTCCGTTCTACACGGCATTATACTGTTTGTGATCTTTTAACTTCAGAAATAAGCCTAAGGAAGCACAGATGATGATGAAATCCAGACCCCAGTGCAAAGTTGTTGTGTAAGTGCTATTTATTTTAAACTGCTGTAGTGCAATATTTACATAGTCCAGGATTGTAAGTCCATTAGTGTGACCCCTTCTATTGTGACGCAACACAGGTGCAATGATGAGGGACATGCTATTGGACATGCTGTGGTGAAGTGTCATTCAGTGCAGAGAAATATGAATTGCCAATGAGGTAGTGAGAGACAATTGAAGTGCATACTGGTAAGGTAAACAGTGTCCTGGAGAACAGTGCATGTTACCAACTGTAGGAAGACTGGCATGCTAACAAGCACAGGACCTAGGAAATCAGTGACCACGTGGCATGAACTTCTGCTACCGGGTACTCCTATGGGTGAAGGTGATCTGTTCCAAGTCTTCATCTTCTGATGTGTGTGTCGTCTGCTCTGCCCATGGTGGTGGTGGGTTTGAAGGGGCAATACACACTTCAGTGTTTGAAGACGTAGAGTCAGAATTCCAGGTAGCTGCCAAATGTGGGGATATTAAGGGCATTACTGCAGCGAGGAGGAGCTGCTGGTTCTTGAGTACAGCAGCTACATCACTGTGGTAGGCAGCCAGGTCGGCCATGAGGGGGTCATGAATGCATTCGTGCACGCAGTGAAAGGTTTGGGATGCCAGGTGTTGTGGCAACTCCCTAACTGCTGTGGTGAAATTCCTCACACATTGTTGTAGTCCTTGCAGGAGGGATTGTAGCACTTGCATAGCTGCTGACCGTTCTGCAGATGACATCATGCACATGTGCATCCCCTCAAGTCTGGGTACCATATTTTGCATCCCCACCCACACCTCCTTGGCCAGCTCCCGCTGTACTCCCACTCTAGTCCTCAAGGGTGGTACCAGTGTCCTCAGAGTCCTCAGCTGAGTTGGAGCTGGCAGGTCTTACTATTGGGGTGGTGGGTGGATCCTCTGTGATAGCTGCTGCATCTGTACTCCTCCTTGTGACTGAAGGTGGGGTCTGGAGGGTTCCAAGGACATCTTGGAGGGTCTGATGGCTAATGTTTGTCAGCTCGTCACCCATGTCATCAGGAAGTCCAGGACAGGCATATCCACAGGAGAGCCATCGTCCTCTGCAATGTGATATAGTACAATTAGTGTGTCTGTGTTGTGGCAGTTGTAATATGACATCACTGACTTCCTATTAGTGAGACATTGTAATCTTGGTTCCTGTTCATTGTTCCTGTCATTAATATTAGCATTCTCACAGACCTATGCCCCACCTGCATGTCACATGTGGTGTGGGCAGTTTGCAGAATTGTCTGCGTCACATCCTCTTGGTGTAGGTTCTGTACAAATTGTATGTTGCCACCTTTTTGTCCTAATCAACCCTCCCTCTACTTCCATTAGCATGGCAAGGCCTTGCAGTGGCTGTGGGTGTTCTGATGCCACTTGCACCACACTCAACAATATGGGACTGACCCATATTGTCTGATATTTCACAAACACATACACGTTGCTGAGATCAACCACATACTATGTTTAGCATTGGCACTGGAAATTGAGACCTAGTTCATGTTGTGACAATACCAGCTGTCCGGTGACAGCAGCCCAGTTTTATGTTCTACCCTACCCTCCTTGACTGGCTTTGTCTTTCCAACAGCCTTGGCATGGCAGAGTACCCCCATGCAAAGGTTGTTGATGTAGTGTTGTGCTGTGCCCCTGGTTTCCCCTGCACAGCCCATGCACCTGTGCCGTGCCCCTTTGCCCTTTCTACTCCCGGAAGTTCCATGGCTGACATGCATTGTGTAGTAGGTCTGTACCTCCCGCTGCTTGCAGTTAACATTTAGGCATTTTTGTCCCCCATGCAACTTACCCTGCATCTGTGTTGTTTCCTGGTAGTCTGCGCTGTCCTGTCCTTGAATTCCTGTGACGATCTCCTCTGGGATGACGGCTGCCACCATCTCCTCCATCTCGTCCAGGTCCTCCTGCCGTGCTGGACTCCCACCTCCAGTCCACAGTGCTGCTTTCCTGTTCCTTGCCATTTGTTCCTTGGTCCTGCGCTTGCAGTCATGCCAGCGTTTCTTGCACTCAGTGATTGTTCTCCGTACTTCTGCCACACTGTTGATCTTGTCCACAATTTGTTGCCACATTGCCTCTCTCCTCCCAATTGGCAATTTTGAGGTGACAAAAAGTTGATGCTGGTGTTCCGTCACCTCTTTCACCAGTATTTCCTGCTCCTCTGCACTGAAACGACTCTTCCTTTTCTTCTTCTCCCTCTCCTGGGTCTTGTCTGGGTCCTCATGGCTGTTCCTGGTCGATTGGGCTCTCCCTGGGGGCTCTCCTGGCTTCTGGGATCCATTTTGGGGCTCCTTAGTACATTTTGCTATGTTTGCACCGCTTTTTGACACTATTGCGGGGAAAAATCCAGATCAAAGTCATTTTCTGCGTGTTAAGGTAATTTTGCTTTATAACGTGGCTGGTTAGAGTAAAAAAAAGAAATGACTCTAACCCGTGGTTTGCGCCACGGAGCGTCAAAGTATAAATTTGACGCCCAGGTGGCGCAAAGAAATGGCGTTAGCCGGCGTTAAACTTTTTGATGCAAAACTGCGTTGGCGCTGTTTTGCGCCCAAAAGTATAAATATGGCCCTAAATGTGTGACTTTAAAATGAGCATTGATGAATACTTTTTTATGTAATCAAGTGCCCTGCCCTGCTCTATATTGTTCAAATGTGTTTCACAGTCATGATCCTATTTAGTCATCAGTGATAATGCAGTTTGGGAAAATAGCAACTTCTATGTACTTGTCTGTGAAATAAATAAATCAATCCTTTACCCTGAGATAGTGAAGGAAATTTCCCAAGGCCTGTGGAACCTGGGGATCTACTTGGAATGCTACCAACTATAGGACAATTGGACCACCTTCATCAGCCATGCATAAATGATAAAATATCCTTGCTTCACCCAAACTGAGATGAGAATGAGCAAGGAGCAGTGTGAATGCAAAAGTTTCTTTTTTCTAAAAACTAAGTGATAGGTGGAAGCAATGCTTAGATATGTAGTTGGAGAAAGTAAAAGTGAAACATTAGCTGCAGAAAAGAGAGACACATAATGTGCAGGATAGGGTAGGAGGTATATGTCTGGGAGGTAAGGTTAAGCAGAAACAAACCATTTTGGGAATCATTGCCTTTTGATGAGTTAGGGATGTAGACTGCTATGGCGAGGCCAGGGCAAACCAAGTCAGTAGGTGCCATGTAAACATATATATGAATCAGTACAAATGGCAAAACAAACTTATAAACAACATACTAATAATCATACAGGCCCTCAGAATAAAGGTACAGCCAGATAGAACCCAAGCAAGCAATGATAGAGGGAAAGTGTGACAATCAGAAAGATGGGAGGATGAATGAATAGATGCAGGTTTCATGATCTAGAACCATTAGTGACAAACTAAAATTAAGGTGGAGTAAAGATGTTTCAGAAAATCACTATTATTAGATTATGTGGTACATTAAACTCCAAGAGGACCTAGTCACTGTGCTCTTTAGAATGATCAAGCTCAGTATAAACACAATGTTTATTGTATGAGCGTTACCTTGCCTCTTTGTTATAATTATACAAATGTTGTGGTGTGTTAGACCTGACAGCCTTAGCGTGCTCTTCCCCTCATTCTTTTTCCTATTTCCTCCACTTTTCTAAGTTTGTATGTGCTAGCTTTAGGACTCTGCACACTTTAGCACTGCTAACCAGTGCAAAGGAGCTTGTGCTCTCCTCTCCCCTAAATTACTGTAATATTTGTTTAGCCCCAAATGGCATATTTACTTTACGTACAAGTCACTAGTAAAGAGCACTATGTGCTCCTAGGTCATGTCAATTAAATGCTACTTGTGGGCCTGCAGCACTGATTGTGGCACCCACTTAAGTAGCCATCTTTGCATGCCTCAGGGCTGTCATCGTAGAGCTTATTTGTGCAGTTTTACACTGCCATGTTGGCCTGGCAAATAACCATTTTGCCAGGCCCAAGTATTCCCTTTTCATACATATATGTCACCCCTTAGGTAGGCTCTGGACAACCCAGGGGCTAGAGTGCAATGTATTTAAAAGGCATAACATGCACTTTTAGGCTTTACATGTCCTGGTAGTGAAAAACTCCCAAAGTTGTTTTTCACTACAGAAAAGCCTATCTCTTCCATAAAAGAACACTGCAATTACCTTATTGCCTCCTATAAGTGTAGTTTACAATCTGGAAGAGATAGGTTTGTTAAGTTTGACGTCTCTGGACTCACAATTTAAAATCACAACTTATGGTGAAGCTGGATTTTAAATTGCAGTTCTGAAAATGCCCCTTTTAGAAAGTTATTTTCTTACTTTAGCTATTTGGTGCCTGCTGTCTGTCTCCAATACATATCTGGGGTGGGGTGACAGCTGGGCTTGTGCATTCCTTCTAGACAGCCATATGCAAAGGGAGCTTAGGTGTAACTGATGGGCCATCCACAGTCTGATGCGCTATCCTGGATAGTCTGTAAGAGAGGGCCTGACACTTACACCTGACCAGACAGTGTTCTGTCCCCACACAAAGGACTACATAGCCCCCTATAGTGAGTCTGGAGCCGGGGCAGGAAGTGAGGACCTCTTTGCACTTCAAATACCTTTCTTGGAAGACTCCCCCACTGTAAATGTACTTCTGGGTTTATGTACAGGACCTCTGACACCACCAACTCAGTACACTTCTTTACCTGTGGATACTCTGCCAGGAAGGACTGCTGTGCTCTTACAAGGACTGCCAATCTGCTGGACTGTCGTCTTGCCTGGGAGTGGGAAGGACTGGACCTGCATCTCAACAACCCAAAACCCAGAGTGACTTTAAAGGCAACAGACTGGGCTCCTGTTTTCAAAAGTCTAAGGAACACAGAAGACTTCAACTCATCCTGCTACAGTACCTGGCCTTTGCTTGCTCAAAGTCTTGCCCTGCCAATTGCTGCCTACCCAGTCCTTGGAAGTGGTATAAGATGCTGCTTCAACCGGAACCCAGGCATCCTAACCGCAACTGACACATCTTTGCCTTTGCATGAGTTGGAACCAGCGCATCCTCGCCGTTACAGAGAGTGGACCCAGCACATCGCCTTCAGAATTGAAGCATCACCTACTGCGGGAGCAGGTGCAATGCATTACATTTCGAGCCAGCACATCACACTCTGAAATGATGCATCACAACATTTGCAAGGAGAGAATCAATATATCACATACACCGCATGACTCAAGACCAACACATCGCTTTGGCTGCACCTTGCATCTTCGGTGATAACGACGCATCCCAGATCAAAGTACTTTGGTTCAGATGGAACAAGTGGGCTCCTATAACCTGCCTGTGCTCCAGTGTGGTAAGCCTGAACATTTGACTACTTTGCCATGGTCTAGCATGACCAGATATCACAGTGATGTGATTATTGCTTTAAAGAGCTATTTTACATTTATTTTTAAATATTTATATCTCAACTCCTACGCAATGGCTTTTTATCATTTTGCTCTTGTTTTGTTTATTAAATTATGTTCTATTTTTCTAACCCTTTGTGGTATCTTTTTGGGTTGTGTTTTCACTGTTTTACTGTTTGAGGTGGTTCACAAATACTTTACACATTGCCTCTTAAGTTAGGCCTGACTGCTCTGTGCCAAGCTACCAGAGGATGAGCACAGGTTAACCTAGGGTGTGTTTGTGACTTACACTGACTAGGATTGTGATTACTGCTTGGGAAGGATGTATACCACGGCCAACGAGAAACCCAATTTCTAACATGTTGTAATTCAATGCATTCTTTTCTCCGACACTAAAGTGGCAGAAAAAGGTCTATACAATTGCTCTTTCGGGGCGGGGCCACACTGTCAACCAAGATGGACGCACAGTAGTGAAGCTCCCGAGCTATTTGCCAGAAACTGTCAGTGTTCCTCCTATATCCGAATCCATCCTTAAGCTCTGGACATGCTGCTGGGAAGATGGCAACCCTTGCAACCGACTGTCTACTTTATTGCCACTGAGCGCCTGCTTATGGGAAGTAAGGTAGTGGGCTCTGCAAAGCAGCAAGGTCCTTAGAGGCTCTGCAACAACAGGGGCCACGGGGGAGCCTGAAGATGAGACTACCGAGTCCCGCTGGTCGTCTGCCTGCCCTGCCCTGATCCCCTCCCCAACCCACCTGCCGCAGAGATCAGCATGAGGATGCAATGACACATTGAGGGGCCCCTGCTGCAGTGTAGTGCTGACGCCGTAGGTGTGCGGCTGTGGGCCTGAGCCACAGAATGACTTGGCAGTGCAAAGAGCCTTACCTGCACCCACGCCTCTGTATATGGTGCACCAAGACAAGCAGTTCCTGCTCCTGGCTGACTTCCCAGCTACTAGGGACAGCGGGGGTTTCACTTGGTGATGGGTCTCCTGTTTTTCGTTTACTGCCGATGGGCCTTATCGACGTGCCCTCTGTCTGAGGAGTCATGCCGAGACTGTAGTGAGGTGCCAACGCATATTGTCACTGAGTCCCATGTTCCCATGATAAGCTTTGGGATCCTGCAGAACTGAGCAGCATGTAGTGAGTTTGTTATTCCCCGAGGTTATATCATCCTGCTGCTTCCCCGAGGTACTGTTCTAACATGGGGGTGCTGTGACTACAATGGGGTGTGTGCTACTCTATACATACATTGCTTGCTCTTTGCTTTTGCCCCCTCTTCTGAGGTTGAGGTTGGGATGCTGTTCCTCCTCCTGCAACTGCTACAACTCCACATATGACCCTGAGAACTCTTTGGTGGTGCCTACTTCATGATGTCATTCCCTCCCTGTCTCTCCTGCTTTCACTGTAGGCCTTGGCAACCCCTGGAGGAAAAAACTTTGAGCAGCTCAGAGGCTTGAGGTGCCAACACTCCTTCCCTGATACAGAGGAGGCCCCAGGGGATTCTATTGAAACAACCCCATTAGATGGTGTGGCAGCTATAATGGTGGAATTGCATGCCAGATCTAAATCTATCAAC
This sequence comes from Pleurodeles waltl, assembly GCF_031143425.1. NCBI lineage: Eukaryota > Metazoa > Chordata > Amphibia > Caudata > Salamandridae > Pleurodeles > Pleurodeles waltl. The sequence goes on from NC_090444.1 coordinate 1,140,172,347, forward strand.
ACCCTTAGTTAACACCCTCTTTAGCAGGGTGGACCGTATGGGTGAGCGAATAGATCGTCATACTGTTACAATGGAGCAGAGCGACAAATCTCTGAAATGGAAGACGATGCCACAAATTTTACAAATGTCTTGAAAAAGTGGAAGGATTGCTTAAGTCGACAATGAACAAGAATGTTATGTTATGTTTAGTTATGTTTTGTTGTTATGAAGATTTATAGAGCTCATGGCTTCCCAAAGGCCTCCCAGTGCTGTACGGAAATCTTCAGAACACAAACTGGGGGCGAAGATCAAAATAACCAAGTTTCAAGCAGGGGACAAAAGGACAATGAGGACCTTGAGGCAAGATCCTGACATAATAATCTACAGATCATGGGGGTAGCCGAGTCCACAAACAGGGTCACCCTAACATTTTTCTCCAGAGTGTGCTTACAGAGCTTTTCAGCATGCAGAACTTCATCAACACATTTGTTGTAGAGTGGGCCCAGAGATTCCTCAGGCTGCATACACCACCAGGAGCACCACCCATCCGATATTCACTAGTTTACTAAACTATAGGTACAGAAATGCAATGCTGCGTTCTGGTCTGGGAACGGGGTCCACTCCAACATCAAGGCTCAACTGTATCTCTGTTTCCTGACTTCACTCTTGCTGTATAGGAGGCGAGTCATAAATTTTCCAATGTTAAAAACACTTTGCGGAAACAGGGGCCTAAGTATAGCATGCTCTACGTGGGCTGTCTATGACTAGAGATCAATTGTCAACATTGGGTTTTTTCCACACCATGCACCAATCGATCAATCGGTGAGCCAATCAATCATTTCTAGGGCGCACTACTCACCCATAAGGTCCCAGGGCACAATGGAGGGGTCCTCGGAGATCAGTTGAAGAGCCAGGTCTTGAAGTCCTTCTTGAACTGAGGCAGATATAGCAACTGTCTGAGGAGCGGTGGTAAGGTGATCTAACCTTTATCTGCCAGGTATGAGAATGATCTTCCTCCAGTCAATCGCTTTATACGGGCTACTTTGGCGAGCGACTGCTGGGATGAGTGGAAAGTTCTGGAAGGGGAGTATCAGCTGATGCGGTGGTTGAGGTAGATGGCCCGCTGTTGTGGAGGGCTCTGTAAGTGTGTACAATGAGTCTTCCTGAGGTTCTTCAGGTCTTCTGTGATGTGTTCTTGGTGGGGGATGTCTAGGACGAGACTGGCATGGGCGTTCTGAATTTGTTGAAGATCGTTCAGGTTCTTCTTGGAAGTTCCAGCAGAGAGGGTATTGTCATAGTCAAATATGCTTGTGATTAGGGGGTGTGTCATGGATTTCCAGCAGTCAGTTGGTATCCATATGAAGATCTTTCAGAGGAGTCGGAGGGTGTGGAAGCAGAAGGAGGCGACGGAGTTGACCGGTCTGGTCATGGTGAGCATTGAGTTGAGGATGACGCAAAAGTTTCTTTCATAGTCTGAAGGGACAGGAGGCCTGCCGAGTGTAGAGGGCCACCAAGAGTCGTCCCAAGCTGACGCGGAGGGTCCCAAGATGAGGAACTCGTTTTGTCGGAGTTCAGCTTTAGGCAGTTCTCCCTCATCTAGGTGGTGACTGCTTCCATCCTGTCTAAAATTCTTCATGGCCGTTGATGGGTTCTCAATCAGGGAGAGGATAAGCTGTGTGTCATCAGCATAGGAGACGATACTCATGCCATAGTTCCTGACAAAGGGGGCAAGTGGGATCATGTAGACATTGAGCAGCATGGGGCTCAGATCCTTGGGGTACTCCATATCTGATGTCAGTGGATTCTGATAGGAGTGGCGGGAGCCTGACTTTATGTGTTCTGCCGGTCACGAAGGAGTGTATCCATTGAAGGGCTTTGCCACGTATGCCTGCCATATGGAGTCTGGAGCGTACTGTACAGTGGGGCAATGTATCGAAGGCAGCTAAGTGATCCAGTAGGATGAGGGCTGCTATTTGTCCGCAGTCGAGGAGGAAGTAGTTGTCATCTATGGCTGCGAGCAAGGTGCTTTTGGTACTGTGGTTGGTTCTGAATCCTGATTGGGAGACATCCAGGATGTTGTTGTTCTCAATGTGCTGGCATAGCTGAGTGTTCATTGCTTTCTCAGCGACTTTAGCTGGGAAGGGTAGCAGTGAGATGGGCTGGTAGTTGTTGAGGTCCATTGGGTCAGCTGTGGGTTTTTTCAGCATTGGGCGAATCTCTGCATGTTTCCAGTCTTCCGGGTAGGTTGCTGTCTCTAGGGAGCAGTTGATGGTTTTGCAGAGTTCAGGCGCAATCGAAGTGCTGGCCTTGTTGAAGATGTGGTATGGGCAGGGGCTAGTCGGGGCTCCCAAGTGAATGCTGCTCATGATGTAGTGGGTATCCTTCGTTGTGGGGGGGGTCCAGGCATGCTGGAGTCGTGGGGGTTGGGCTGTCCCTGGCAGGGATGTTGTTGGTGGGCTCTGAGAGACTTGGGGTCCGAAACTGTCGTAGATGTCTTGGATCTTCCTATGGAAGAAGGTGGCCAGTCTGTCACAGAGATCCTGTGATGGAGGGATGTCTGTGGTCTTGGCTTGAGGTTCGGCAAATTCTTTGATGACTTTGTAGAGTTCTTTGGTGCAGATTCGCTGAGGCAAGGAAAGTAGTACCTCCTGCCACACAACTCCTGATCACCCTCCCACTGCTGCAAATTCCACCCACGACGTTCCTGATTAAACAGTAACTGTTTGGGTCTCGGTACACTTCCAGTGTAGGATCTGTTATTAGTGGTGTTTCTCCCTGCACCTTGTGCCTCATCCAAAACCCCATTATTCTTGAATCACACTCACTACTGCTCAGTACTGAGATACAGAAGGGCAGCAGACACTGTGATGTTGACACGCTGCCAAGGTGTTCCTTGTAATGTTTGAAATATTGTGTTGTATCTTTGTTGAATTTGGATGCAAAAGATGATTTTCAATCTGGTGTTGGGGGAGTTGGGGGATGAGTCAATTTTGTTGAGGTTGTTTTATGTTTGACTGTTAACATATGGTTACGCTATAACATTTCATTATCACTGCACACTATGTGATCACTATCCATTATCACCTTAGCTCATGGGACCACAGCCTAGGGAACTGTAGGAGTCTGACATGTCTAACTTGGAACATCTCATTCCTTAATAATCCTGAAAGGGTAAAGGGTAAATAGGTACTCTCATATCTGACACAACATGGTGTCTAGCTAGCGTTCCTTCAACAAACACACCTCTCACCCAGGGATAATCTCACTTTCAATTTTACGTGGGTAAACAGCCACTATTTTGCATACTATATTTCCTACTCTTGTGGGGTCTGTACCCTGATATTAAAAGTGTCCCATTCACATGCCACAGCCAAATATAGATCAAGGAGGGAGATATGGAATCGTCTCTGGCATATTAGTGGGTACGTCCCTTCTGCTGGTCAATGTCTATGCTCCTAACATAGACTCCCTCACCTATTATCATAACTTCTCTGCGAAAATGGAGTGGTTGGATGATTACTTGGTTTGCTGGTAGGTGACCTTAGCATGGCATAAAATCCTATCTTGGACTCTACCAGTATGAGTGTCAGCGGCAGACCTTGTGACTTACATGTCCTTTATGACATGGTAAACACCTTTCAGCTTCCTGACGCCTGCAGATCTCGCCACGTTCACACAGCGGACTATACATTTTATCCTGCTCCCCATGATGTCTGGACTAGAATGGATAATTAGCTTAGGTCTTGAAAAGCACTTCTATGGCTGGAAGACATAACACATTTACCCTGCACCTTATCCAACCACTACCCTGTTAAGTTACTATTAAAAATTCCATGTGAGAGTGGGTTGACTAGACAAGGACGGTTCTCCGAAAATGAGGTACATGAGATAATTTTTTTATCTGAACTGCGACAAACCATAACTGGATACTTTACACTCAACACTGAGTCTGTCAACATGTACACTACTCTCTGGGATGCCTTCAACACTCACATTCATGGCGTATGCATTGCCAAACATGCAGGAATCATCAAGAGCATCTGTAACAATTTAGCTCATGTAGAACAGGAATTTCTGGATATTAATTGGGTATTCATGAGACAGGAGCATTTAACCCGTCTTCACTGGTGGTTGGTTCTCCTAGAAGAGGTTAGTGATCTCGTTGTGCGTAAGGTAGCCTACCTCGGAAAGTATACATGCAACCAGAGGTATGGGGAGGGGGAGAGGCTGGGTCACACACTAGCTGGAATACTGTGGCCTAATGCTCCTAGCAACGGAAAGGATGACTGTCACTAACAGTGATGGTGTAGCTAAGACATTCCCATGATAACAAGTATTGATGACCTCAATGCTATTGCTACCTACTTGGCAGAAGTGGTGGTGGTCTGGCTGACAGATGGTAAGCAACAATTTCTGGTTGACCCATTGACTGGGAGGAGATTGTCCAAGCGATAAATGCCTATGATGGTTCTAAATCCCCCGGGCTAGACAGCCTTACAAGAAGATTCAACAAGGCTTATAAACACATTCTGGCCTCTCATCTCGTTGAGATGTAAGTAGAGTCTCTTGAGATTGGAATTCTCCCTCCCACTTTTAAAGAAGACATGTTCATTCTGCTACCACCACACCTATGCACATCATACGGACCACTTTCCCTACTTAACGACTATAATAAATTATCAGCCAAAGTTATTGACATACGACTGTCGCTTTTGATGGAACAAATCATATCAATCATACAAACTGCCTTTGTTCTACATTGCTCAACCTCTCTCAATCGCTGCACCATTTTTGCTGTATCGAATCACATCTACCCAACTCTCCCAGAGGTGGTTGTCCTTCTTGATGCTGAGAAGGCGTTTGACTCGCTGGAATGGCCATTTTTGAGGGAGGCCCTAGCCAATGTGGGACTCCCTTGTGGCTTTCTTAACCACATCATGCTCCTTTATACCAAACCTGCAGCTATATTAAGGGTGAATTGTTCCATCACAGACACATTCTCGGGGATTAGGGGGACTTGACAGGACTGCCCTCTGTTGCCCTTACTTTTTATCATCTCTTTGAACCTTCTGGTGAGACCTCTTTAGGAGCGTCACTTACACTGTGGTCTGTGGTTTCAACATGGACTGGTTTTACTTTCATGTACACAATGATATTTTGTTGTTTGTCAGAGACCCTGCCATCCACCTACCCTCTATTATCTGAGAAATGATTAGATTTGAGTGTCTTTCTGGGCTCTTTATCAATTGGAACAAATCAGAACTCTTCCGACTCACTGAATCCACAGTGCCATGTGCGCTGGACTACCCTCTTATGTGGTGTGATTACCACCCCAAATACTTACGAATCATTTTCTTTAGGCAGAATGACGGGTGATTTGCCTGAACTATGACCCTGCAATTGACTAGCTCATCACACAGGTTGAATGTAGGACCAAGCTACCATTATCAATTGTTGGAAGAATTAATTGTCATCATTAAAATGGTTGTCCTCCCTCATTTTTTTATATTTGTTTTTGAACATCCAACTCTATCTGACTACCAGCTTTTTCGCCAGCCTGCGGAGTCTCCTACTTTGTTTGATTTGGTGCGGACCCAGGATCCGATGTGATACTCTGAGGCTCTCATATAAAAGTGGAAGCTTTGTAGTGCCGGATTTCCATTTATATTATCTGGTGACACAAAGTTACTACTCCTATTACAGGTCTCACCCTGGTTTCCAAATAACATATTTGAAGCCAGCATGAGATCAAGCAGGGCATACTCCTCTCTCCACTATTCTGCAGCTAGGCCTCAAAGGGAACCCCACAGACATCTAAATGCTCCCCACCACCATTTGGGCTTGGGCAGGGCTTGACAGGTATTTAGGGGGTGGGTTACTTTCCTCCCAAGCTTTCCCCCTGTTAGACTTAGCATCCTTTATGTGGTCTCCCCTAACTTCTTGCCTCTGTTTCCCAGGTTGTTGATGTGTTTGCTGTTTTTGATACTCTGTGTACTTTACCACTGCTATCCAGTGCTAAAGTGCAAGTGCTCCTATGTAAAATATAGGTGTAAATTGGCTTTCCATGATTGGCATATTTGATTTACTAGTAAGTCCCTAGTATAGTGCACCAGAGGTGCCTGGTGCCTATAAATCAAATGCTACTAGTAGGCCTGCAGCACTGATTGTGATACCCACATAAGTAGCCCTGTAATCATGTCTCAGACCTGCCACTGCAGTGTCTGTAGGTGCAGTTTTTAACTGCCAATTTGACTTGGCAGGTGTACCTACTTACCAGGCCTAAACTTTCCCTTTTCTTACATGTAAAGTACCCATAAGGTAGGCTCTAGGTAGCCCCATGGGCAGGGTGCAGTGTATGTTTAAGGTAGGACATATACTAATGTGTTTATATATCCTGACAGTGAATTACTGCCAAATTTGGTTTTCACTATGCAAGACCTATCTCTCTCATAGGTTAACATAGGGGCTGCCTTTAAATATTATTAAAGTGCAAATTCCCTTTGGGAGCAGATAGAAATGTGGAGTTTAAGGTCTCTGAACTCACAATTTAAAAATACATCTTTTAGTAAAAGTTGTTTTTAGATTGTGTGTTTGAAAATGGCACTTTTAGAAAGTAGGCATTTTCTTGCTTAAGCCATTCTGTGACTCTGCCTGTTTGTGGGTTCCCTGTCTGGGTCAGATTGACATTGGGCTGTTTGCGCCTGTCCTCTATACAGTGACACAAAGAGAGCTGGGGTGTAACCTGCATATCCTGATGAGTCATCTGTGCTGGGAGGGAGTAGTGGAGTGGTCACTCACACCTGAAAGGGGCGTGCCTGCCCACACACAATGCCCTCTCCAACCCCCTAGTGTGTGTCTGGGGACAGGCCTGGACAAGGCAGGATCTTACAAACAAAAGATACTTTCCTTTGAAGTTTGCCAACTTCAAAGGCAGAAAGGGGTATATGTAGTGAACCCCAAACCACTGAAGATTAGATTACTTCTGGAACCAAGAGGAACCTCTGTAGAAGCTGGAGAAGGAGTACTGCCCCTTTGCCTTTGTCTGTGCTTCGCTAAGTTGGCCTGCAGTAGCTGCTTCTACCTGAGAGAGGACAAAGACTGACTTTTGTGTGACTTCCCAGTGGTGAAGAATCTCCAAGGGCTTGAACTGAGATTGCCTCCTGTTGTTGAAGTCTCAGGGACATCAAAAACATCTCTCTGACAGCACCTGGACTTTCTGCTGAGAGTGCTGCCCTGCCAAGTGGTGCCCTAACCTGTCTCTGGGCTCTTGAAAGGTGAAGCTGATAGAAAAAGACAGAAATCAATGCAAACACCGCTGTGCAGGAAAACTTTCAACGCACCACCCGCCCGTGGCTGATAAATGTCTCGCCGCCGGCCTTGCGGCTAAAATCGACGCTCCAACTGCATCATGGCTGGGAGATCGATGCAACGCAGGTAGAGGAACGACATGCAACAGATGCAGTGGCTGCTGTTAACGATGCAAGTCCCCATGCAGCGCAGTTTCTTGACACCGTGTGACCAGATTTCAATGCAACATCGCTGGGCGCGGAAAATCAACGCAAAGCCTGTTTGGACCCGACATGCCCATCCTGGATCGATGCACCTCTCTCTTGCGGGAAAGAAGGAAATATTGCATGCAGACCTGACCAGAAGAGGAAAGATGCATGGTCTCGCTTGCGAGTGAGAAATCAACACATTGCTGGCCTTCTTTGACACACGCTCGCCTGTTTCGGCTTTGTGTTGGCGTTACCCAGGTACTTTTGTGCAATAATAGCATTCTCACTGTTTTCTAAGGATTAAGACTCTCATTCTTTTTCTAATTCATATCTTGATTTGTGTATGTTGGGTTTTTGTCATTTTAGTCTTGTTTTGTTTAGATAAATATTATCTATTTTTTCTTAACCTGTGTTGTGTCATTTTGTAGTGTTTTCACTGTGTTACTGTGTGTGTTGGTACAAATACTTTATTGCTTCTGAAGTTAAGCCTGCCTGCTCAGGCCAAGCTACCAAGGGAGTGATCAGGGGTTAACTTAGGTTGATTCTCCTTTACCCTGACTAGAGTGAGGTAAACTGCCTGCCAACTAAAGACCCTATTTCTAACATTGGTGATCAGCGGTTGGGATTGGACTTGTATTTGTACTTAATATACAGTGAATACGTGTACACTACTGTTTTTAGTGCACACCATTAAATGACCATATCCAGCTTGTTTTTGATTGTTCTCTTTTTGGATTTTTTTTCTTCCCTACTTCCATATTTTTGGTGATCCTTGATTGACTTTTGAACTTCATTTGGAACTCTTTTTCTGCTTTGGAACTTTGCACTTCTTGTTGATTCTTCATCATGTCTCAATCTGGGGATGCATCAGCTGCAGCTGCCTTTGGCTTAAGGAAACTGGACAGCTATACAGTTGCTCAGTTGAGGCAGTTCTGCAAAGTTCTTGCCTGTCCCTTTAAGGGCTCCACCAGGAAGGAGGAGCTACAGAAGGCACTGAGGGCCTGGGTGACAGCCAAGGAAGCTGAGGGGCACACAGAGGAGGAGGATAAATGTGAGGTGGTACAATCTATACACAATTGTACAGTGGGTGGGCCTGTTATGTCCAGGAAGAGAGTCTCCAGGGCAGGTAGCAGTGTGTCATCCAAGGGTCTGATTCCTGAAGAGTTACAGGACAGACAGGCAGAGAGGGCTCACCAGTTGGAGTTGGAGTAGTTTAAGATGCAAAGGGAGATGGAAGAAATGAGGATGGCCATAGAGGAGAAGAATATACCGCTGGCTCATGAGCTCAGCTTGAGGGAGCTGGATCAGAGAAACCAGTTCAGTAGGGATGGTGGCAGCAATATCACAGTGCACCTTGAGAGGAGGGTGCACATTCCTAAGGACCTTGTGAAGGATTAGAAAAGAAAGGATGACATAGTTTTGTGGTTCAAAGGGTATGAGTCTGCTCTCCATATGAATCTGCTCCCTGAAGCTCATTGGGGGGGGGGGTGTGTGGAAGCATTTGAGGTAGAAGGGAGGGACACTCTGACATCCTTACAGGATCCTCAGGGGCTCAATTATTCTATCATGAAGGACACCCTACTCACAAGGTATGGTCTGACCCCTGAGCAGTATAAGGACAAGTGTAGGTCATATAAGAAGAAGAAATCCCAAACATGATTGGAATTTGTTGATTCTTTTTGTAGGTCACTGGATGGTTAGGTGAAGGGCAGTAAGGTGACAACGTATGAGGGGCTTCAAAATGTTATTGTTTGGGAGCACTTGTATGTTTTCCAGGGCTACACCAGCACCTGATTGACAGCAAGCTGACTGATCCCAGGAAGCATGCGCAGGAAATGGACTGCTGGGAAAGCGCCAAATTTCAAAAGAGGTATGGGGAACACCACACCAAGGGTGGGCAGGGTCCCTCTCAGAAGAAAGGGGGGTAAGGGTAAACAGGGGGAGTTCTCTAAAGGGCCCTAACGTAGTTCCTTGGTTAAGGACTTCCAACCGCCCAGTGAAAGGAAACCATGGTTCTCCAAAGGGAAATCTGCGGAGGGGGGTACCCCTCATACTTATTATATATGTGACCAAGTGGGTCATGTGAGCGGGGACCCCAAATGCCCCAAGAGTACACCGGTACCCACTGGTGCTCAGTCTCAGGGTTTGACTAGTGTAGAGCTTGGGGAGGAGTTGGTTCCAGGTGGCTGGGAGCCAGCTGAGATGACCCTTGCTCTCTAGGGGACAGTGAGATGGTCCAGAGAACCCTAGTGCCTAAGAACACTAAAACGTACAGGTAGTGGGTGACCATTAATGGACAGAGGGTGGAGGCTCTGAGAGGCACAGGAGCCAGTGTGATTACAGTGAGGAGTCACCTGGAGTCTGAAGAGCAGATAGAGCCCTGTGTACCTCAACAAGTAGTTGCAGGGGACAACTCAGAGCACCTGTGCAGAGTGGTGCAGGATCCCTTTGAATGGGAGGGGTCTCAGGTTCCTTGAAGGTAGCTGTGAGTCCAACCATGCCTGTGGATTGTTTTCTTGGCAATGACATGGAGGATTCCCCTTGAAAGGAGGTGAAGCACAGGTCACACTTGGAGATTTTGGGTCTGTCTGGGTGGGTATGCGTATCCACCAGGGCAACGGCAGCCTGTCATGGTGGTCAGGAGCTCCTGGAGCCTGAAACAGTGTCCCAGGAGTCTGCAAAAAGAGGAAGGGAAAGGGGTATAGGAAACTAGCCCCAGACGTTTCCATGGTCCGGGAGGAGGCAGAGCCTGAGGGTGACGCCCCAAAGCCTACAGGGGAGTAGGTGGGTGAGCTGGGGGAGGACCCTGAGCTGTCATAGTGACAGCATGAAGGGGGGCCCACAAGGGAGGCATTTTGTGAGTCACAGAAGACATGCCACACTCTAATAGGGGCAGGACAAGACCTTTGAATGGCTTATCAACCACTTTTACTGTACCCTAATGTGCAGGCACTCAGGTGCTCCTTGCAGGTCTTGCCAAACTTGTCAGGCAAGTGGCCAGAGTCGGGGGAAATGTAAGGCTCCCCTACAACCTTTCTAGTGGTTAGTACCCCTTTGAAAGGGTCAGTATTGACACTGTGGGGCATCTGGATCGCAAGACAGACATGGGCAAATGGTTCAACCTGGTCTTGGTGAACCATGCCATGTGGTACCCAGAAGCCATTCCTCTGAGGTCAATCACTTCCCCTGTGGTGGGTTGTGCATTGATGGGGGTTTTTACTTGCATGGGGTTCCCCAAGGAAGTGGTATCTGATAGGGGTTCCAACTTCAAATCCACTTATATGAAGTCTCTGTGGAAGGAGTGTGGGGTAACATATAAGTTCACCACTCCTTACCACCCCCAAAGCAATGGTGTGGTTGATAGATTCAACTGCACCTTAAAAGGCATGATGAAGGGCCTGTCAGAGCCCTTGAGACGGAAGTGGGATGTTCTTTTGCCATGCCTTCTTTTGGCCTACAGGGAAGTGCCTCAAACAGGGCTTAGATTTAGTCCTTTTTAGTTACTGTATAGCCACCCTGTCAGGGGACCTTTGAGTCTGGTGAAGGAGGGCTCAGAGAAAGCCCCCAGTAAAACTCCCCAGGATGTATTTAGCTACATGCTGGCCTTCAGATACCGGATTGCTCGCTTCAGAGCTCTCCCACAAGAGAACCTGGAAGCAAAGCAGGCAGACATGAAATGTGGTATGACCAGAATGCCACTCTGGTCGAGTTTCACCCTGGGCAAAAAGTGTGGGTAATGGCGCCAGTGGAGCCTAGGGTGCTCCAGACAAGTAGCCCGGGCCATTTGAGGTGGTGGAGTGCAACAGCGAAGTCACCTACCTGGTGGACTTGCGGACTCCTATGAACCCCATAAAGGTCCTGCGTGTGAAACGTCTCAAGCCACACTTTGAGTGGACTGAATTGTCCATGCTCTTAGAGAAAGATGATGGGGTGGAGGAAGAGATAGAACCTCTTCCTGACCTACTGTCTGGTGGAGAGAAAGATGTGTCTGTTGAGGGAGTGAACTTCACCCCCCTGACCTCAGAACAACAGAGGGACTGGTGTTGGGTCAGTTCGCCTCCCATTCATCTTGATCCCAGGTGTCACACACTTGTGTACACATGATGTGGACACTGGGGAAAGTTCACCCATTAAACAGAAAGTTTATAGAGTGACTGATAAGTTCAGGGCTAGCATCAAAGATGAGATGTGTAAGATGTTATCCCTAGGGGTAATTGAGTTTTCTAGCAGTCCTTGGGCCAGCACTGGGGTCTTGGTCCCAAAGACTGCTGCTCCTGGTGCTGCCCCAGAACTTCGGTTCTGTGTGGACTACTGGGGTCTCAATACGGTCACTAAAACTGGCGCACAGCCCATCCGCCGAGCTGATGAGCTCATCGATCGTTTGGGAGCTGCCAAATACCTCAGCACATTTGATCTGACGTCTGGGTATTGGAAGATTGTCCTAACTGAGGGAGCCCAGGAGAGATCAGCATTTTCTAACCCAGATGGAGACTTCCAGTTCAAAGTGATGCCATTTGGGATGAAAAATGCCCCTGCCATATTCCAGAGGTTGGTCAACCAGGTGTTGACTGGGCTGGATGACTTCAGGGTAGCATGCCTGGATGACATTGCAGTGTTCAGTTCTACTTGGGGGTAACACTTGAAGCACCTCTGCAGAGTGTTGGAGGCCCTGGAAAAGGCAGGCCTCCCTATTAAGGCAAGCAAGTGCCAAATAGGGCAGGGTTCAATGGTGTATTTGGGACACCAGGTAGGGAGCGGCCAGGTGGCACCCCTAGAGCCAAAATTTACACCATTCTGGCTTGGGAGCCTTCCAAGACCCAGACCGAATTGAGGGCCTATTTAGGCCGCGCAGGCTATTACAGGAGGTTTGTCAAGGGACATGGCACCATTGTTTCCCACTTGAATGAGTTGACTTCCAGAAGCAACCGAAGAAGGTGATCTGGACAGACGCTTGCCAGACCGATTTTGATGCTCTGAAGGCTGCCATGTGCACAGCACCTGCGCTGAATGCACCTGACTACTCCAAGGAGTTTGTTGTTCAAACAGACACCTCAGAGCATAGTATGGGAGCAGCACTCTCACAGCTTAATGAAGAGGGCCTAGAACAACCTGTAGCCTTCATTAGCAGGAGGTTACTGCCCAATTAATGTAGGTGGAGTGCAATTGAGCCTGAAGCTTTTTCTGTGGTCTGGGTGCTGAAGAAGCTAAGATCCTACTTATTTGGGACTCACTTCTGCTGTCAGACTGACCCCAAGCCCCTCAGATGGTTAATGCAGATGAGGGGTGAGAATCCAAAATTGTTGAGGTGGTCATATCCCTACAGGGGCTGGACTTTATGGTCGAACACCACCCTGGTACAGGAAAACACGCCAGTGCTGATGGTCTGTCCAGATTCCTCTGCCTTAGTGATGAGAACTCCCATGAGGTTGGGTAGTTGCTCCCCACTGTCAGCTGGGGGGACACGTGTTAGACTTGGCGTCCTTGGTGTGGTCTCCTCTAACATTTTGCCTCTGTTTCCCAGGTTGTTGATGTGTGCTGGACTCTGTTTTGCTGTTTTTGATACTCTGGGCACTTTACCGCTGCAATCCAGTGTTAAAGTGCAAGTGCTCCTATGTAAACTATAGGTGTAAATTGGCTTTCAATTATTGGCATATTTGATTTACTAGTCAGTCCCTTGTACAGTGCACCAGAGGTGCCCAGGGCCTGTAAATCAAATGCTACTAGTGGGCCTGTAGCACTGATTGTGCCACCCACATAAGTAGCCCCGTACTCATGTCTCAGACCTGCCACTGCAGTGTCTGTAGGTGCAGTTTTAAACAGCCAATTCGACTCGGCAAGTGTACCCACTTGCCAGGCCTAAACCTTCCCTTTTCTTACATGTAAGGCAACCCTAAGGTAGGCCCTAGGTAGCCCCATGGTCAGGGTGCAGTGTATGTTTAGGGTAAGATGTATACTAAAGTGTTTTATATGTCATGACAGTGAAATACTGCCAAATTCGGTTTCCACTATGCACGGCCTATCTCTCTCATAGGTTAACATGAGGGCTGCCTTTAAGTATTATTAAAGTGCAGATTCCCTTTGGGAGCAGATAGAATGTTTGTTTTTAGATACAGGGGGTCATTCTGACCCCCCAGGGTCGGCGGGAGCACCGCCGACAGACCGGCGGTGCCCCGCAGGGCATTCTGACCGCGGCGGTTCGGCCGCGGTCAGATGCGGGAAACCGGCGGTCTCCCGCCGGTTTCCCGCTGCCCTGCAGAATCCTACCGCCATCCTGTTCCTGGCGGGTTTCCCGCCAGGAACAGGATGGCGGTAGGGGGTGCTGCGGGGCCCCTGGGGGCCCCTGCAGTGACCATGCTAATGGCATGGGCACTGCAGGGGCCCCCGTAAGAGGGCCCCACAAAGTATTTCAGTGTCTACTATGCAGACACTGAAATACGTGACGGGTGCCACTGCACCCGTCGCACCTTCCCACTACGCCGGCTCAATTCTGAGCCGGCGTCCTCGTGGGAAGGTTGATTTGCCCTGGGCTGGCGGGCGGCCTTTTGGCGGCCGCCCGCCAGCCCAGGGCAAATCCCAAAATACCCTCAGCGGTCTTTCGACCGCGGAGCGGTATTTTGGTGGGGGAACTTTGGCGGGCGGCCTCCGCCGCCCGCCGAAGTTAGAATCACCCCCACAGTGTTTGAAAATACCACTTTTAGAATGTAGGCATTTTCTTGCTTAAACCATTTGGTGACTCTGCCAGTTTGTGGATTCCATGTCTGGGTCAGTTAGACAGTTGGGCTGTTTGCACTTCTCCTCTAGACAGTGACTGAAAGGGAGCTGTGGTATAACCGCCTGCATATCCTGATGAGCCATCTGTGCTGGGAGGGAGGGGAGGAGTTGTCACTCACATTTGAAAGGACTGTGCCTGCCCTCACCCAGTGGCATCTCTAACTCCCTGGTGTGTGTCTGGGGCCTGGCCTGGGCAAGGCAGGATCTTACAAACAAGAGAGACTTTCCTTTGAAGTTTGCCTACTTGAAAGGCAGAAAGGTGTATTTGTAGTGAGCTCAAAACCACTGAAGATTAGATTATTTCTGGAACCAAGAGGAACCTCTGCCCGGGAGAAGAGTTGGAGAAGCTGCAGGAGGAGTACTGCCCCTTTATTTGTGACTGTGCTTTGATGTGTTTGCCTGCAGTAGCTGCTTCTGCATTAGAGAGGACAAATACTGACTTTTGTGTGACTTCCCAGTGGTGAAGAATCTCCAAGGGCTTGGACTGAGCTTGCCTCCTGTTGTTGAAGCCTTAGGGACATCAAAGACTTCTCTCTGCCAGCACCTGGACTTTCTGCTGAGAGTTCTGCCCTGCCAAGTGGTACCCTAACCTGCCTCTGGGCCCTTAAAAGATGAAGCAGGTGGAAAAGGACAGAAATTCATGCAAAGACCACCATGCGGGGAAACTTATAAGGCACCACCCGCCCTGTGGCTGATAAACAATGTGCCACTGGCCTCGTGGCTAAAATTGACGCGCCACCTGCATCACGGCTGGGAGATCGAACTAATGTGGCTGAGAAACGACAAACAGCACCCCCTAACGGAGGCTGATAACAATGCAAACCCCACGGAGCGCGGTTTCTTGGCACCGTGCTACCAGATTTCAGCGCAACATCACTGGGTCCGGAAAATCAACGCAAAGCCTGCCTGGACCTGAGGTGCCCGTCTGGGATCGATGCATCGTTCTCTTGCAGGAGAGAAGCAACAACGCCCTCCAACCTGACCGGAAGAAGAATGATGCACAGACTTGCTTGTGAGTGAGAAATAGACGCATCGCTGCCCTTTTTCGACACACGCTCACTCGTGCAGCTTTACTTTGATGCTACCCAGGTACTTTTGTGCAATAACAGCACTGTTTTATAAGGATTAAGGGCCAGATGTAGGAAAGAAGCAAATTGCGACTTGCAATTTGCGAGTCCGTGCGACTCGCAAATTGCAAGTCGCAATTTGCTATTCAGAAAGGTGTCTCAGACACCTTCTGCGAGTCGCTATGGGGTCGCAAAGACCCACCTCATTAATATTAATGAGGTGGGTCGCAATTTGCGCCCCCATAGCGACTCTGGGCACTCACGGGGATGGAGGCCTGCTGGGAACAGCAGACCTCCATGTCCGTGACTTCTTTTAAATAAAGCAGTTTTTTTTTTCCAAGTGTAGCCCGTTTTCCTTAAAGGAAAACGAGCTGCACTTAGAAAAAAAACCCGAAACCTTTAGTTTCGGATATTTTCAGGGCAGGTAGTGGTCCCTTGGACCACTGCCTGCTCTGAAAAAATTATTTTGGGTCCAGTCACAAAGGGGAAGGGGTCCCATGGGGACCCCTTTCCGTTTGCGAGTGGGTTACCGTCTACTTCAAGTGGATGGTAACTGCGACTCCATTTGCGACCGCGTACGCGGTCGCAAATGGAATTGCATACCACTGCGACTCGCAAATAGAAAGGGAACACCCCTTCCTATTTGCGATTCGGAAATGCATTTTGCGAGTCGGTTCCGACTCGCAAAATGCATTTCTACATAGCAATCACCAATTTGCGACTCGCAAACGGCGATTTTCGCCGTTTGCGAGTTGCAAATTGTTTGCTACATCTGGCCCTAAGACTCTTATTCTTTTTAAAATTTAGATCTTGTTTTGTGTATTTTGGATTTTTATCATTTTGGTCTTGTTTTGTTTAGATAAATATTATCTATTTTTTCTAAACCTGTGTTGTGTCATTGTGTAGTGTTTTCACTGTGTTACTGTGTGTGTTGGGACAAATACTTTGCACATTGCTTCCGAAGTTAAGCTTGGCTGCTCCTGCCAAGCTACCAAGAAGGTGAGAGAGGGTTAACTGAGGGTGATTCTCCTTTACTCTGACTAGAGTGAGGGTCCTTGCTTTGAGAGGAAGTAATCTGTCTGCAAACCAAAGACCCTTGGTTACCCCTTACCCAGGAATAACTGGTACAACACACTCTCAGGACACACCACTTACATATACTGGGAGATTATTTCCTGGAATGCCATGTTGTTACACACAATGCACTCATAGCGCCAGGGTCTCTACCTACATGGATCATTTTGCCTTAGGTGCTTACATGGTACGTTATGTGACACATTACCATACTACCCAATGGAGCCCGATGACTTCCCCCCACTAACGGTAATGATCGCGTCCACTGATGGATCTCAGTTAGATTCCCAACTTTACCAGTGTTGCCTTGCTTAGAAATCGGTGGGCATTTAGTGGGCCTGGGTGGCGTGGGATCACGATTTAGGACACCCCCATATCAGACAAAGTGTGGCATTTCTTCTGCACACAAACAAAACTTGACTCTCCCAATCACAGGCATAAACTGCTTTATTGATTGCAGGTGCACAATGTGTGTTTAAGTATTTTTGCTCTTTGTCTTTTGCGAAAAATGAACATAACATTTTTAAAAAAGCTCTATGTCTAATATTTTGCATCACATTCTCAAGATCATTCATAAAATTTCAACTGTATGTTGCATCTTTGGATCTGTGCAGAGCTACACCTTTTGGAAATTCACAAAGCTTCAGACAGGTATGCTGAGAAGCCTGAAAATGCAGTGCAAATGTACTGGCTAACGCTGCATATTTTTGTCCAAGTGCAAAATTACCATTCTGGGGAAACACCTTTCACTGTACTCCTAGCAATTTGTAGGGCATTCCTGAAACCTACTTCTTCCGTTGAGTGGAGTAAACGACCTACATATTCCAAGTTGGATATGAGTTTGAAATTAGTTGTGGATGTTTGTAGGATTGCACAAACTTCCAGGACATTCCTTCCAATGAATGCAAACTCCCTCACAGTACGAGTAGATTTACTCATAATGAATAATTTTACAGGTACAAAACCAACGATCCTGAATTGGGAATGTGTTTTTATACCGATGAAAAGCTACTTACATGTGTAAGACAAAACAACATTTGCAAATAGCTTTAAAAATTGGGCCCTGTCTATCCAGCCCTAGACAGTCTATTAGTGTTACATTTCTACCAGATGTGTCAGCTATTTTAGACAAATAAAAACTACAGCACCAAGAATTCATGTACTTGTTAAATTACAGTTAACGGTTAAGAACATGACGTCCAACATTCATGAAGGAATCTTAATAAAGTTGTACTAATCTGCATATTACAAATCTCAAAAAAATGTTTCTTGGCACTTCACCAGATGTGGATGAAAATACCTGTTTGAGTACCAAACAAACATGCTCGTTACGTCTTATCACAGTGCTCCTGTTTTCACTCGAGTTTAATGCAGACCCTTTTAATTCTTTTTCCATTGTCTGTTTTCTGCATGTGATTTTTTAGATGGCTGGCAAAAGCTTGCTTGTCACCAATCACTGTAATAATACCTTTGCTTTAAAGGTGTTATTATTAGCCAGCAGGATTCACAAGGGTATAAAGGAATCTTGGGATATGTCTGAATGAAAGTGCTCTCTGTACAAACACACTTAGGGCCTGATTTATGTCTTGGCAGAGTGAATACTCTGATATTCCGTCCACCTTATTACAATCTCCATAGAATATCATGGGATCGTCAGAAGGAGGAGGGGATAGCCGTTACGTTTGTGATGGAGTATTCCCCTTTCCCAAGACATAAATCATCACAATGGTGATGGATACCCCACCCGCTGAAATCTAAATCCCGTAGGAAAAAATGGCATTTGGATTTCGGTGGATGGGATATGCGTTACCCCTCTGACAGAGAAGCCCATCCACCAATATCTAAATAAGGCCCTTTGTTTCTACAGGTGCAGATGCCCACCAATGAAAAGAGAACATAGGGCCAGATGTACGAAATCCATGAATTGCGACGCGCAAATTGGGAGTCAGGAGTCGCAAAGACCCACCTCATTAATATTAATGAGGTGGGTCGCATTTTGCGACCCCATATCGAGTCCCTGCACTCACAGGGATGGTGGCCTGCTGAAGTCAGCAGACCTCCATGTCTGTGACTGCTTTTTAAATAAAGCAGTTTTTTTTTTTTCATTTTGCAGCCCATTTTCCTTAAAGGAAAACGAGTTGCAAAATGAAAACATACCGAAACAATTTGGTTTCGTTTTTTCAGTGTAGGCAGTGGTCCATTGGACCACTGCCTGCTCTGAAAAAATAATCTGGGCGACATTCACAAAGGGGAAGGGGTCCCCTGGAGACCCCTTCCCTTTTGCGAATGAGTTCCCACCAGTGTGACACTGGTGGTAACTGCGAGTTGCTTCGCGACCGCATTCGCGGTCACAAAGCAATTCTGAATTGTGATGCGAGTCACAAATAGGAAGGGGACACCCCTTCCTATTTGCGAGTCGTATTCACAAATTGCGAGTCGGTACCGACTCGCAATTTGTGAATGTGCATCGCGTTAGGCCATTTGCATGGCGCAAACTGCGATTTTCGCAGTTTGCACCATGCAAACGGCTACCTACATCTGGCCCTTAATGAAGTAAAATGTAAAATATGTAAAAGTCATTCCTAAGTCTTTTCTCATTTATACCTTTCTTTCTTAACGAACTCTCTCTTAGCTATTCCTAATCCCTCCCAAACATGTCTCAGGCCTGCCATTGTAGTGTGTGGGCATTTTGAAACTGCCAATTCGACTTGCGAAAAAATCCGCCAGACATAAAAAGCAATACTCTAGGGCATGCTCAGTGACTCTTTTATCCCCTTATCTCCCAGCCATTGGGCTAAAGGCTAATGTCTTTCTGTAAAAGGATGATAAGGCAACATGTAGGCACAAAATGGAAGGTCCCAAATGCTTGAGGTACTCCCATTTACAGTGGGCTCCAACAGTCAAACCCACCTGCCCAGATTTCAAAATAAACACAGTATTTCATCTTCATGTGATTGCAGTGGTCATATTCTTAGTTACACCAAAACTCTCTCCAATCCCAGTTGAGGCACCAGGTCATTGGCCCTCTGCAAATGGTTTAGTCCACAGGGTACAAGCAAAGGCATAAAGCAACAGTCACAACCTATCCAGCACCCTAAAGAGAGGAGAGATCACAAGACTGCCACAGGACCAAGGGGCAATAGCCCAGCAGTCCAGTGCCATTACTTAATACTGCTGCCTAATTGCAGAGGCAAGTTGTGTAATCATGTAATAGCAGCCAGGGTACATCAGGAACCGCCAGCAGATGCACACAGTGTAGGTTCACCAGAGGTCCAGTCCTGGCATCTTGTGTGACTTTTAGATCAGAACTGAATAGTCCACAGCTGACCAGTTTTCCTTCCTGAGGAGCAGAATTGCTAACTATTCTCACAGAGCCCCACAATTGATGATCAGGGAGCAAAGCGCTATATTTATTTGTTGAAAACAGTAGTATTCAGTGAAAAATTACAACCCAGGCACTACTAGCTCAAAGATCTGGCTACACCAAATAGCCCAACATTGAGGGCGACATTGGTACCACAAACAACTAGTTAGTCCGTCTTAGTAGCCACCTCCCCAGTTGATCCATTTTTTGTGATAACAGAAGCTGTGTCTTGCTCTACCACAGCACCACTGTAATGTGTGGGCATTTTGAAACTGCCAGTTCGACTTGCAAAATAACCTCATGGCCACTCCTAAAACTCCTTTTTAATACACGTTATCTCTTGGGTAGGCCCTAAACTGCCTTCAGGGCAAGGTGCATTGCATTTAAAAAGTTGGACTTGTACTTTTAAGTTTTACATGTCCTGGTGATGAAAACCGCACAAATTTGTTTTCACTATTGAGAGGTCTACCTCTTCCATAGGATATCATTGGGTTACCTTATTGCATTTAATAAATTATCACATTTGGTTAGGAGCGGGTAGAAATGTCATGTTTGGTGTCTAAGAATTTGTCATTTAAAATCTTTAATGGTAAGGTCAGATTTTGAGTCACAATTCTGAAAATGTCACTTTTAGAAAGCTGGCATTTTCATGTATTAACCATTTGGTGCCTGCAGCCTATATCCTGGGTCAAATGAGCAGGTGTGAGTGGCAGTTGATCTTTGTGTATTCCTCTCAGACATCCACACAATACAGGGACTGGATGTATACAGGATAGGCCATCTCTGCAGGATTGAAGGAGAGATCTATGCACAGCCCCACTTGCACTTTAAAGACACTGCCTCAACACACACACAAAACTTCACACCAGCCTTTTGTTACCCAATATCACTTTGAGCCTGGGCAAGGAGGCAGGAAATTCCAGACATTTCTGTGAGGAAAACTGCATAAATGTTTTCCCCTTCAAAGTGTGCACCAGGTACAAAATTAAGACCTGCTGTCACACTCTTCAGTTCATTTCGAGAACTGTAGATGATTCTCAGAACACTGTGTGCCGTCTGTGGCCTGCTGTGTATTTCAGAGGACTGTCCTGCTGCACAAAGAGGACTGCCCTGCTGCCTGAAGCTTGCTTTGTGCTCTCAGAGGACTGATCTGCTGCTTGAGACCTGCTTTTATTTTGCACCCATGGTTACTAGAGTGGCTTCAAGGGCTGGATGACTGGGCTCCTGATCAGAGCGTCATGGACAGGAAAGGCTCCAACCATCTTGAACACGCACCTGGACCCAGTCTGAGTGGGTTTTGACCCTCCAAGTGGTGCCCTTCCCCTTCTGGACACTTGGAAGTGGTGCTAAATGTACGCAGATAGCCCAAATCTAAAAATCTGGATTTTCTGCCACAAAGTGCTCTGAGAACCGGAACGTGGCTTAGACCTACCTGCTTGCCAATCTGCCCAAGGTGCATTGCCATCAGCCTGACTTTGCGGTAGCTTTTACTACATTCTTCTCTGCAGCAGAAAATTCTGTTCAGTGGCTCCCCTCCAGAAGGGTTATTGGCCCTGTGGAGCCTTGGTTGGCTACACCCTACAGCCTCATCCCAATGGGGATTTTCAACTTACAAAAAAATTAGAGAAGTCCAAACATAGAACTCTTCACCACAACTTTGTCCAGTGACTCCCCAGTGACTAAACCTCCTCCTTGCACATCAGCTGCCTTACCCCCACAGAATGTTATCTTCTCAAACATTTTTTCTCTGAAACTTCATCTATGTCTGAAGGTAAACAGAGACCGAGCCCAATCCACTTTGTGTAGCCGAACTGTGCTCTATCGCAGTCAGCCATAACTTTAATCTTTGCCCAGTCTCGCACTACTACATGTCCATTGTTGGCCAAATTCTAGAACCTGGCAGGCATCGGAACAATTTCATATAAATTAGGGGGTGATTATCACATTCTGTATCAAGCAAGGAAGGAATATTTGTTAAAGTTGTACAAAGGGACCCCTTGTACATATCAGGTTTTAGATATCAGAGATTAGATAGAATAACAAGTTTTCCCAACTACATGATTATCTCACCAGAATCAGAAAGTTGCTTTAAACACTCCAAGAGCTCCCGGGCATCGGCCCGAATGGCCTTCAAATGGCACTTATAAAATTGAATCCAACAAAAAGGGGTGCATTTATATCTGCAATGATGACCTCAGTGATTAGTTTGGGCCTGCATTACCATCTTGGAGGGGCTCTATAATCCAGACAATCCATAAAAGTGGTCTGAGAGATTCCCTAACCAGCTACAGTCTAATGCCTTCTAATGCCTCTGTTAGATGCAGATGGGAAAATCTTTGCTAAACATGTGTTGTCCCATCTGCAAAAATGAATTGCGCAATCAAACAGAATCTTATTCCATTAGATTGTTTTTTCGCCAGAACTGCTCCACAATAGATAACAACATTGCTTTATTTACACTTCACATTAAGCTTGTTTATTGAAGGTCAGTAAATTATTTGCATGTTTCATAGGTTTCTCGACTGCTATTAATAAGATTAACAGAGCCAAACTTTGGAGTAAGCTGAACTCATGGGTCATAGTCCAAGGATTATTGAAAAAACTAATAGATTTACAATGCAACTCCTGGTTAAGAGTGAAGTTGTTGCATGAGAGATGATTGCCGCGAAAGTTCTACATCTTTAATGGCTTGAAACAAGGCTGCATTTTGACCCCATTATTATTTAATTTGCATATTTCTGACCTTTTACAGGCTCTACAACAGACCAGGGGCAATGTGCCAAAATTAAATAACACTACATTCACATATTTGGCATATACAGACCAATTTTTCATTCTTTCTACAACTCAAATTGGACTCCAATGACAGTTTACCAGAGGGAACAGGTTCAACATGGAACATAATTTGCAGATCAACATTAATAAATCATTGGTCACGTCTTTTGGCTGCAACAAACAGAAATCTGTCAGGTACATCAGCTACAACAAAATTGAACATGTGTCAAAATATACTTATCTAAGGGTCTTAATAGAAAATATTCTAAGGTAGAGCCCATAGATGATACAACTTCACAGCAAGGCACTAACTATTGCCTGAAGAATTCAATAATTTGCACAAAAATACAGAGGTAGCGTCATTGACCCTCCCTTAGCAGCTAAAACCAATTTATGCAGCCGTATTTTATGGTATGTTGTGATGGTCTCTAAACACAATATGAAAAGCTGAGACAGTATACATGATCTGTATCTGAAAAGTATGTAACCTAAGGAGCTCTAACCGCAAAGTTGAATAAGACTACAATTTGGTCTAACGTCTTTTGAAGCTCTGGTCAATATATTTATTTTAAATATATTTTATTTTTGTGCAATAATCAAAAAGAAAAAACACAGGTTGGTGCAACATGCACCAATGTTCACAGACATTTAAAGGGAGTACACAACAAATCCCACCATGTTGTACACAATCCGTAGAGCACCCAAGCACAGTGGTAATGAAAGTGTGACGCTCAAGTTGCATCGACTCATCCCTGAGTTCGATCAGTGCTCCTGGAAGGATCTTCCATCGAGCCCAGTCTACAATACTCCATCCAGCTCCCCATATCTTATTAAACTTACAGGGGCATCACCTGCTGCAGTAAGTGACCTTCTCTGCAGCCATGTATAGATCCATTCTCCTCCTCCATTTGTGAATAGTTGGTACTTCTGGTGCCTCCCAGATCCTGGCCACATCCCTTTTAGCCACCGCCAGAACTTAAAGCACAGGATGTCAACATCGTGAGGGATCCCCAATAAAACATATTTTGAGGAGAGTGGAAGAGTAACTTCTAATATAGCACTGAGTACCTGTACAATCACTGTACAAAAGTTACCAACTTCAGCCCTGTTAGTACCCTTCTCTGATTGGCCAGCCTCTGGCAGCCTGGCCAGGCTGCCTTGATGAGGTGTTAAGTGGCCTGTCCTGAGGACAAAGGAAGTACCTGGGGGAGAGGATCTGCCCCAGCAGACGATGAAGGTGGGTGGGGGGAGAGCAGCCAAACTGGCCTTCAAAGGAGGGAAGGACTTTTGGGGCAGCTCTTGATCACCCCCATTTCCTATAAATACGGATAGACAGGTGGCCCCCTAATTACATTAGGAGAGGGCTGGAGAGGGGTGTGATAAGGGATCTTAGCCACACCAGTGGGTGGGCCCAGCCAGACCTAACCTCCAAGATTGAATTACTGCCATTTTGGGTTTTTGAGAAATGTTGCTCTCTGTGATTGATTTTTGCCGCACTTCCCTGGAAGTGGTCATCCAAGAGGGTGGTCGCCTGCACATGATTGGTCAAGAGGCCCCCCTGCTTTCCACTCCAGAAGCAAGGCCAAATATTGCAGAGCTGCACCCACACCTCAGATCCCTCCAAGGAACAAAGACAAGAAGAAGAAGAAGGACTGCCTTGCTGGACCCATGACCTGCACCTCGAAACTGCACTTAGAATGACTGCACCAGATGCACACTTGAACTTCGCCACAAAAATGACTTGCCTGTCTTCAACTTTTAAAGAAGGGAATACCTGATTGCTACAGGTATGAAATAGCTGGGCAGAGTCCCCTGCATCAAAGCCTGAACAAACTGAGCAGCTGTCCACTGTCCAGTGGTGATTTTTGAGTTTGAGCCAGGTACATTCTGGGAGTTGGAGTCTCAACCCTCAAGTAGCAACTCATAAGTTCTGGAACCTTGGAGTGAGTTATGGTCTCCTAAAAGACTGTCAAAGAGCTTCTGGAAGAAGATCCAGAAGTTTGAAGAAGATTGAAGAACTCTTGGTAAAATGCTCCATAAAGGGACTGACCCGACGTTGTGAGTCAAGCTGGCGTACTTGGACTGCGACTTGGCCTGATTTAAGGATTCGTCCTGCTGAAAAGTAGAGTTCCAGGATTTCACCAGGGGCTCCTGGAAAGGCAATCCAACGACGTTGCCTCAAAATCGGCTTGCTGTGGAGGGTCGTCCGATGTCAGAGAGAAAAGGCTCCAAAAAAGTGACAAAGTCTGAACGTAAAAAGTTGACCGAGGTTTCTCGCGCAGTGTATCCAAGGAGGGCTCCAGTGACGAAGGTAGAATTCTTCACCGATGTCTGCTGCGGAGCATATCTGAAGAGGCTTCCAGGGAGGTTGGATCGAATCTGCGACTTGGTCCTGGTGAGAAACTCCTCCTGAAAAAAAGACTAAGCGGCATATTTAAGAAAAGTGGCACTGCACACAGAACAGCCATACTTTTCTTGTGCCCCTAGCGCCCCCCTATGCCACCATGTGTGCGCTGTATTTAAAATACGGCACACCATGGTCCAGTCATTGGGAGCGCAAAGTGTTATGCTTTGTAAAAATGCCATGGCGTTTTGGCCTTCTAACGAAACATTAGCAAAAATAAAAAATGACGCCAATGTGGCGTTAGAATGGCGCTAGGGGCTCTTAAGTATGCCCCTTAGTCCGAAGGTAAAACTCTGACCGAGGCCTCCCGCTCACTGTAGCCGAGCAGGGCTCCATTGCAGCCAGACAAAAATTTTGACTTTGCCCCCGGTCGAGTGAGGCCATGTGTCCAAATTTGCGCTTTTAATTTCTATAAGCTAAAAAACATTTTTTCTTTAAAAATTCATATCTCCAGTTTCCCATCCAAGATTTTAATTGTTTTGGTGTTAAATTAAAGATAACAATATTTTCTATTTTTATAAATTGGTTTTGGATTTTTAAACTGTGTCCTGTGTTTTATTTAATTATTGTTATGTGATAATTCCTGTGGTTCCCTGCACCTGTCCTCCACCAGCCTTTTCATGGCTGTGCATCTGCCATGAAAAGGCGGGCGGAGAACAAGGTCATAATTCCCAGGGTAGCACTGCTTGCATCTCTGCCCTGGTGGATTAGGACCACCGCAACTGCCAGACCGCCAGACCGCCGGGATCTCTGATCCTGGTGGTGCTAGTGGTCCCACCACTGCACAACTGCCCTGGTCAAAATATGGCACTCGGACCATCGCATTGGCGACAGTCCAACCGGCATCAGTGAGTCTGATGGTCAAGTGACAACCAGACTAGTGATGAGGCCCTTTGTCTCCTAAGTTAAGCCTTGTTGCTTGTTGCCAAGCTACCAAGGGTTGAGCTGGGGTTAATTTATTGAGACCTGACTGGACCTAGAGGGGGTTAGTGGCCTATTGCTAAGTGTAGGTACCTACCTGCCCTTGCCAATAATCCACTTGCCAACATCAGCTGAGTAGGGCATTTCGTGTTGCTTAATCATGATCAGTATTAGGGTCTTTTCAAATGTTTTATGAATTCCTTGTTAGATAGATTACAAGGAGTCCAGGGAAGAGCTAAACCTGATGGTTAGTGAGAGATTGCTACTGTCTATGACGCTAAGAACATGAAAATGCATATGACGGAACCAAATATGAAATGCATCATGCAAACGTTCTTCAACAGAGCATCCGAGAGGAAAATGTTTATGGATTTAAATGACAAGTACATGCCATTTGAATCCCTTCTTTAATCTGGTAGGTGCCAATGTTGTCACTGTAGTTTATGTGTTTTCCCTTGTGCACTAGGGGAATGCCGTGAAACCTGTGCTCTCGTGTTCATACCTTGTTGTGCTGTCAAGCATATTTGTTAAAGCCTCCAGGGACCCAGTGGGATTTCCCCTCCCTTCACTCTGTAAATGTTTGTGCAGCTGAAACCTTCAGAGACACAGCTTAAGAAACTTGTCACGAAAAGCATGACACCTGACTCTGCAGCCTCAGGGTCAAAATTGGTTCCTGGAAATTGCCCATCTTGTGCACAAGTAACAGCACATGTCCAAAGCTCTTGTTTCATAAATGTGGCTTCATCCACCTTCTAGAGCTGTTCACATCTATGGGCGCTAACTCCAGCCACAATGTACAGTGCCCTGGAAACAGAAGTCTACGGTAGCACGCCAGGAATAAATATGCTCTTTATTTAGATGACTAATGACACGGTTCAGTGCAGGCCTTTTGTTTTAGGTTTTGGTTTGTAACCATAACTTCCCTTTCAACTGTGTTTTTTATCTGAGTATCAGCTATTTCTACATATTTTTGCCTGTTCACTCCCACTTTTTGGGACGGATGCTGGTATTTTTTCAACTTTGAGAGTGCACTGAGGACTGTTAACCAGACCTCAGTGCCAGTGTTTAACAATATGTTTAATTGAATGCCCCCAGTTGGCAAGCACTGCCTTACATTTAAGTCAATAGTATAGGATACCCAGGGCATGTAAAGCAGAGTGTTCAGACAGGACTGCAGCACTGTTTGTGCCATCCTATATGTACAAAATGTGAAAGGCACTTCAGCCTGCTACTGCAGACTGGATGAGCAGTGTCCCACACTGCTAACTCGTCTTTGCCATTAACTCTAATAGCAAAGGGACTACTTCTCTTAAGTAAATATATGTAAGACTCTCCTTAAGCAGGCTTAACTAGGCAGGGAGCAGTATATCCTTAAGTGAGACAAAACATTTTATATGTCTTTCCAGCAACACTTCAAAATTCTCATTTTGCTTGCCTAACACAGGGTTAAATGGGTTACACTTAAACTTCTGACTGGGACCACCTAACGAGGTCAAGTAAGCATCAAATAATGAGAAAATTATACCATGATGGTTAGATCAAATTTAATGTCACTATTCATTTTGTGCAACTTTTGGAAAGTTGTCACCCTGCACTGCAGCTAGTCCAGTGGCCTCCCAAAGGCCATTCATACATAGACGGGTTCCTGACCGCCTGGGGAGACATGTGAATGA
The DNA here is from genome assembly GCF_031143425.1 of Pleurodeles waltl. NCBI lineage: Eukaryota > Metazoa > Chordata > Amphibia > Caudata > Salamandridae > Pleurodeles > Pleurodeles waltl. The sequence continues at coordinate 1,140,199,871 of NC_090444.1, forward strand.
CTCGCAGGCCCAGGAACAAAGCCATTAGTGGTGGAGAGAGGTGTGACCTCCTCGCCTGGGAAGACTGCAAGGGGTGTTGGCCCAAAAGGCGAGCTTCAAGGAAGGGCCACCAGCAACAACACTCCTAAGCAGAATGCCTTTTGTTCCTGCAGACACTTAGGAGACAGTGCTAAGAGCAGGAAACCAGTGTTAGAACCATTTTTCTATGGGCTGGTAGCCCACTGGTAGCCACACCCGAGGGTGGGCTACCTTGCTTCACCTGAACCAAGGAAGGGTTGTGCCATTTTGAAAGAGGCAAGAATGGGCCTCTCTGGGATAGGCAGGTGCCACACGTCACAGGAACTGTGTTCCTAGAGAGGAGGCGACCAAGTAGCCCATTGGCTAGGGACTGCCTGGTCCCCTTCGTGCATGTTTCTGGCATAAACGGGTACCCCCTGGCACCTTCACCTTTAGTTCATAATTGAAGAAGAGGAGATAACTGAAGAAGGCTTGTTCTGCTGGCTTTTGGTTGTACAAAGAGAGGCTGCACCACTGAGGGACTGCACGTGATAGACGTTTGGGACCCTGTCTGTGGCTCCTGATCTCAGGAAAACTCAGTTTCCCAGCTTCACCAACTCAGGTGGTTTATCCCCTCAAACCCACCCCAGGGACACAATAGCAAAAAGAGCTAAAATAACAAAGTGGCAGTCGTCACTGAAGTTTAACTCTTAACAGTGGCCGGACCCACCAACAAAGGAATCTAAGATAACAAAAGTCTGCACTCGAGCCTGCTAGACCCAGGAGAGTTGTCAGAGATCAGATTTTTTGGAATGTAAGGGCACAGGCCCCCACCAAAGGTCTTACCTACAGATCAGATCGGCCTCACATGACCTGCGCACTGAGGAACCACCACAGAGACACCCTCATCAATGAGACCACTACCAGAGCATCCTTGTGAGAATCTATCACTATATCCCTCAGCATCAGGACCACTCTGTTGTTTCCTATGGCAGTCTTGTTCTAAAGTTGAGAACTTGCCTTAAAATCACTCTGGTGTCCAGGTAACTGTGCAAAGTATCCTTTCTGTCCCAACCCCCAGACCTTGTCTCTGTTGAATTTGGTCACCCAAGCTGGGCCAGAACACTCTGACTTTTACAAACTTTTCAAAAGGTTTCAAACTTTAGGATTACCAATGATTGTTTGCAGATGCATTTAAAAGTATTTAAAAGCTCTAAAATCTAAATCTGGTTTTGATGATACAGGACTCCAAAAATGCATACAAAATTTACTCTATTTTTATAAATTGCTGTGTATTTGTATTGGTGTGTGATTTTTGTATTTCACTATACTGTGCTGTTAAATGCTGTACACTAAGGCCCTCATTACAACCTTGGCGGGCCACTTCAGCCGCCCGCCAAGGTTGGACCGCCGGGCGGCCGCCAATGCTGCTGCCAATGCTGCTGCCAATGCTGCCGCACTCCCGCCGCAGTCATTTTTAGATCTCCGCTGGGCTGGCAGGCAGAAACCTGGTTTCCGCCCAGCGGGGATCATGGCTGCAACATAGGAGCCGGCTCCAAATGGAGCTGGCGGTGTTGCGGCTGTGCGACGGGTGCAGTTGCACCTGTCACGCTTTGCACTGAAGAGCTGCACGGGGCCGTGTCAGGGGGCCCCTGCACTGCCCATGCCAGCAGCATGGGCAGTGCAGGGGCCCCCAGGGGCCCTGCGACTCCCCATATCACCAGGCTTTTGCTTGCGGTTCAAACTGCCAGGAAAGGCTGCCGGTAGGGGGACTCGTAATATCCTGGGCAGCGCTGCCCTGGTGGATTAAAACCTGAAGTGACGGTAAATCACCTGTCCCGGCCATGGGAAGCACCGCCAGTCTGTTGACGGTGCTTCCGTCGAAACTGCCCTGGCGGTCTTTGGCCGCCAGGGTTGTAATGACCCAATATGTTCCTTTGCTAAACCTTACTACTCGCAGTCACACTTGCCTAGGGATGAGCTAAAGGTTAAGTAAACAAGACTGTTCTTTCCTAATATATATACAAATAATATATATATATACATATATATAAACACACACATGTAGACAATATATATTTATGCACACATATATATAAAAACCAAATGCCCTTTGATTCACAAAGAGACGAGACACAGACATGTTATGAGAGCTGTATGATTTATTAACAACTTCCACCCGACGCGCATCCAGTGTAAAGTGAGAAAGGCCTTTTGTCAAAATGCATCAGACAGAAGCCGCACAACTCTCAAAGTGTGCTTGTATCTCATCTCCTTTGAACCGAAGGACATTTGATTAAATATAAAGGGCTGCCCAAGCCCACCACAGAATGCTGCTCTCTCTCTCGTTCTCTCTCTCTCTCCCTCTCTCTCTCTCTCTCTCTATATATATATATATATATATATATATATATATACATATATATATATATATATATATATATATATATATATATCATTATTCACTTAAAAAAACAAAGTGAAAGTTACAGGGACATAATAGTTAGGATCTGAATTTACTTGCACAAAACCATAGAAATACAGCAGTTATAGTAATGATTAGCTCAAGAAACTATGTCGTACCCTAAGGTAACTATAACTCTCCCCCTTACCATGCACAATTTTATTCTCAATAATCTTACTGCAGATGTTACACTGATATTATCAATGAGGTTATCAAAGATTGTATGAGTGATGTAATGTGTGGGGTAATTAACAGTGCATGGTAAAGGCACAAATTATAGTTATCTTAGGGCACAAGTTATAGTTACTTGAGCTAACCATAATTATAACTGCTGAATTTCTATCAATCAATCAATCAGAGAATTTGTAAAGCGCACTACTCACCCTTGAAGGTCTCAAGGCGCTGGGGGGGGGGGGGGGGCGCTGCTACTGCTGGAACAGCCATGTCTTGAGATGACTGTTTCGATGGTTTTGTGTGAGTAAATTCAGATCCTAACTATAACCTCCATGTAACCTTTGTTTTTTAAGTGAATTTCTAGGGTTTTTTTAATTCTTTTTCCTAACTAGAATGTCCCTATAACCTTTGCATTTTTCAGTCAATATCTATGTTTTTTTTTAAGTAAAGTAATTTTATTTACTATGATGGTCATTATGAGTATAGCGGTTTTTGACCTCCCTGCCGACAGGGTGGCGTTGCAGACAGCCGTATTATGAGTGCAGCTGTGAACTGTGAGCAAAACAGCCACTTCACCGCCTGTACCGCCAGTGCAGTACTACCGCCGACGATGGCGGTGGCCATCTTCAGGTCGGCGTAAAGGCCCATCCCGCCCTCGGTATTACGATTCACCACACCACCACGATTTCCAAGGCGGAACCACCACCACACAAAGTCTGGCAGAAAGGAGCTGTATAAAAAGAAGCACTCACTGTGGGGACACAGACGGGACGACGACGACATGGAGCCTGAACTCGAGATCTTCCCAGTGCTAATCCTTGCAAATCATCTCCAGGACGGTGACTCCCGATGAAGACGGCAACGGTGAGTACAGGTGCCTAGCACACAAGTGAGGGAAGGGAACAATTGCACCCCCCCACACCACACGCATCCCCCACACCGACTACCACACCCACATACACGCACACCAACACCCATACACACATACACACATACATACACACTCCCCACCAACACCCAAACACGCACACACACACACACACACAGGCCAAACAAGGTATACACTCAGCACAGAAATATACTTACTTGACACATGCAGAGAAAGAAAGAAATGGATGCACATACCTGTGTACACAACTCTCCCATATTAAAATGCAGGACAACAGAATATTATTGCATCAACATACCTGTTGGGCAGATATATTAAATGAGTATGTGAAAGAAAAATAAACTATGTACAAACAAGGCCATGGGCCAGGCCATAGAAAATGTCCTAGAGTGCCAACAAGGCACATATTTGACTCCTACCACGACCATGGCCTCCACAGGGAAGGGGCATCAATGGGGCAGGCAGGCACCTCAGGGGGCTGGGTGAGGGGGTAGCAGGGGTGGGGACTCAGGTTTGGAAGGGGGGACTTGGGTTTAGGAGCCGGAGGGGGTGGGTGTTTGCCCTTGCCCTTGGAAAGAGTAGGAGTGGGCTTGGACCAGGAGGTGGGAGAGGGATCAGGCCGCATACACATTTTCTTATCTACTGGGGAAGGGGCAGGGGACCAGGAAGGGAGTACTGTGGAGGAGCTTGAAGGGGGAGGACTGGATCTGGGGAGGCCACAGGAGCATTTGGGGACAAGGCGGAGTGGGCCAGTGGGTTCAAATAGGTCAACACGAGAAAGGAAAAACTTTTTAGGTGCAAGTGGAGGGGCTTTGGAGACAGGTTTAGAAGTGGAGGTTGAAGAAGAGGTTGTAGGTGGTGTAGGTGTGCTGTGAGTGGATACAGGTACATGCTGAGTCTGCTTATGTTTGGTGAAAGCATGTTGTGTGAATGAGTGTGAGCGTCTGTGTGTATTGAGAGGAGGTGGGGTAGAAAGAGTGGGAGAAGGCAGGCAGCTAGTGTAGATAGATGTTATGGTGGTGTCTGTTGGTGTGGTGAGCATGCTGCAAGTGTCTGTGAAGGTTGATATGGTGAGTGCAGGTGTGGTGGCTGGGGTGCATGTGTAGGTGACTGCTGTAGTGGTGACTGTGTCAATGGGGGCAAGAGCAGTGACTGAGTGTGAAGTGCATGTGGCTGTGCATGTTGAGGTGATAGGGAGGAGAAGGGGGTGGGGGACACAGTGGGGAAGTGGATGTTTTCGAGTTTGCAGTTGTATGTGGAGTGTGTGCGTGCTTGTCGTGGGACGTGTGTAGCATATGTGTCACATGGAGGTTTTTGTGTGTTGTCTTGGGTGTATACTTGTCTGCATGTATGAGTTGGATGGGTGAGGGGTGCTGGAAGGGGCAGAGGTGGTAGAAGGGGGGGGGTGGAAACACCAGGGACACCAGGGACACTGGAGGCCAATGTTTGAAAAGATCTCTGTAGGACAGACATGGCATTGTAAATGCCTTCCAGGTAGGCATTGCATTGCTGCATCTGCGATGGGGCACCCTGGATGGCATTCACAATGGTTGTCTGCCCTACAGAGATAGATTTCAGGAAGTCAATAGCCTCCTCAGTGAGGGCAGCAGGGCTGACTGGGGCAGGGCTTGAGGTGCCTGGGGCGCAGAAGACACTCAGCCTCCTGGGACAGCGGGCACGGGCAACTCAGGGGGAGCTACTGGGAAGGCGGTCCTGGTACAGAAGATGACGAAGATTGAGTGGTCCCAGAAGGGTCTGCCACCACCATGAAGCTGCCATCAGAGGAAGTATCAGAGTCACTAGCACCAGTGGTAGTCACCTCCCCCATAGTGCTAACCTCGCCCTCCAAACCACTGGTCCCCTCAGCATCGGTGGTCTCTGCCTCCTGAGTCCCATGGGCTGCAGCATCCCCACTCACCAGTGCCCCCTCTCCTTCGCCTGATGATGCTAATGCACACAAGGAGACAAATTGACAGAGAGGGTGGAATGGAAACAGAAAGGGATGCAGGCTGTCAATTATAGTACACATTTGATGTAGGCACAAATGCAACCATGCACAACGCCAACTCCCTCACCATTACCAAATCCATGAAGGGAAGTGCATATGAAAGGAAATCCAGCTCCCACACTACACTGACATACTGATGCTATACTGCCCAACCATATCACCGTCCAGTCCCGACATCCCCATCCTGGCAGACTATGGCAATCTGGGAGTGATCCAGTTCCATTACAATGTGACAAATCGAAAAGGTGGTACATCAGATCCACAGGCTTACCCACAGGACCCGTTACATGGCCACATTTCCACCCATACCCAGATTACTGCACAATCCCAGTGACTTAGGGAACCAGCTGCATGCCCACACCTGTCCATGAACCTGATACTACCTGCTACCCACCCTATTGCACCCAGCTACACAGTACAAAGAACAAACAGAACAGTGATGCTACTCAACCCTAGTAGCTGCTGTGCTGCCTTCAAGCACCCATCCAACTCTGGATTGGACACCACCTGAATGAGGGCCATTAAGGGGGTCAGAGTCCAATGTTCACCCCTTCCTCATTGTAGGAAAGTACTGTTGGAAAATGGGTTATTGGTAGGGCAGGTAGGTACCTACACCTAGCAACAAGCCGCTAACCTCCACATAGGTACAGTTAGGTCTCAGTAAATTAATCCCAGCTCAACCCTTGGTAGCTTGGCATCGAGCGTCAAGGCTTAACTTAGGAGACAAAGTGTAAAGCATTCAAATATCACAAAACAGTAATTAAATAAAACACAGGAAACAGTTTAAAAATCCAAAACCAATTTATAAAAATAGTTTATATTTTTATCTTTAAAATGACACAAAAACGATTAAAATCGGTTCAGGGGAACCGGAGATATGAATTTTTAAAGTATTATTATTTTCTAGCGCTTAGAAACAAAAAGCGCCAATCGGGTCATCTGGTTGCACCAGGACCGGGGCAAAGTCAAACTTTCAGGCCGACCGCGATGGAGCCCTGCGGGACTTACAAGTCGCGGGAGGCCTCGGTTAAAAAGTTACCTTCTGACTTAGTCTCTTTTTTGATGTTTTTCTTCCCCGGGACGAACCTGCCAGTTGGATCCGACCTCCTGGAGCCCTTGTCCGGATACGCGAAGTCGGTTTCCTCAGTGGTGATTTTTACCTTCGGACTTAGTCGTTTTTTCGAGATGAAAATCCTTCGACCGGGGTAAACCTGGATCTTGATCCGACGTCCATGGAGCCCTTCTCGGATACGATGGCTGGGAGGTCCCGGTCAACTTTTTACGTTCGGACTTAGTCTCTTTTTTGGATGTTTTTCTTTACCGGGACGAACCACGAAGTCAGGCCGGGTCGCGGTTGAGGCAAGCCGGCTAGAATTTCCGCGGCGGGTCGGTCCCTCTCTGGAGCTTTTTTCCAAAAATTCTCAAATCTTTTCCAAACTTCTGGGGCTTCACCCAGATGTTCTTTTAAGGTTCTTTTGGGGTCCACAGCTCACCCCAAGGGTCCAGAAGTTCTGTGATGGTCCTTGGGGGGTGCGGACTTCAACTCCCAGAATGCACCTGGCGCAAACTCCTTTTTGGCCACTGGACAGTGGTCAGCTGGTCGCTTTCTTCAGGAGTTGGTGCAGGGGACTCTGGTTTAGCAATTTTTCACCTGTAGCAAACAGGGAGTCCCTCCTTGAATCAATTGAAGCCAGGCAAAGTCCTTCTTGTGGTGAAGCCCAAGTGTGCAGCTGGTGCAGTCCTTCTGAGTGCAGGGTCCAGGTGCAGGCCAGGGGTCCAGCAGGGCAGTCCTTCTTCTTCTTTAGTTCCTTTCTTGTTGAATTCTGGAGGGGATCTGAGGTGTGGGTGCAGGTCTGCCAGTTTTATCCTTGCTCCTGGGTGAAAAGCAGGGGGGCCCTGGTTCTCCAATCAGGGACAGGGTCGTCCCCCTGTGATGACCACTTCCTGGGAAGTGTGGCAAAAATCCATCCCAGAAGGCAACAGTCTCTAAAAATCCAACATGGATGAATCTGATTTTTGGAGGTTACATCTGGCTGAGCCCACCCACTGGTGTGGCTAAAAATCATAAACACACCCCTCTCCTGCCCTCTCCTAATCTAATCAAGGGGGCACCTAATTGTCTGGGGTTGCAGGATGTGGGGGTGTTGCTGGGGGTTCCAAATGTCCTTCTCTGCCTTTGAAGACCAGTTTGGCAGCCCTCCCCCTTCCTGCCTCACCATCTGCTGAGGGGAGATTCTCTCCCCCAAGCACATTCCTTTGTGTGAAGCTAGGCCACTTCACACCTCATCAAGGCAGCCTGGCAGAAGCTGCTGCAGGCTGGCCAATCAGAGCACAGCAGCAAAAACAATGCAGAGCTGAAATTGGCAACTTTTTAGGTAAAGTCTAAACATTTTACCTGGACAAGTTATATTAAATCCAACAACTGGAAGTTGTGGGATTTATTACAACAATCAATTTGATACCAAATTCTTGGTATGTAACATTTAAGGAGACTTTAAAATTTAAAATAAAGTCTGCCCATTCTAGCCTATGAAGGCCATTTACTTCAATGAGGGAAAAACGAATTTGGCTGTTTTTACCTCACCAGGGGTTATAAATCTATTTTTATAAAGTCCCTGCTTATAGTTACATGGCACCCAGCCCTAGGGGCACATAGGGCACACCTTAGGGGTGACTTATATGTAAAAATAAGGTAGTTTAAGACTTTGGAAGTACCTTTAATTCCAAAGTCGAATTTGCATATAACTTTAATTTAAAAGCAGCCAGCAAAGCAGGCCTGCCTTTAAAATGACACTGGGCACCTCAGCAGTGCACCTAGGTGTGCACCACCTATGCTGTGGTCCCTAAACCTACATGCCCTACCATATACTAGGGACTTATAGGTAAGTTAACTTAGCCAATTATAATTAGCCTAATTTGCATATCCATTTTACACAGAGCACAGGCCCTGGGACTGTTTAGCAGTACCCAGGGCACCATCAAAGTCAGGAAAACACCAGCAAAAAGAGGAAAATGGGGGCAAAAAGTTATGGGGCCTCTGCAATTATAAGTCACCTATATGTCTAACCCTCACTTGGTGAAGGTTGGTGCCAAGTTACTTAGTGTGTGGGCACCCTGGCACTAGCCAAGGTGCCCCCACATTGTTCAGGGCAAATTCCCTGGACTTTGTGAGTTCGGGGACACCATTCCAGCGTGCAGTACATATAGGTCAATACCTATATGTAGCGTCACCATGGTAACTCCAAACATGGCCATGTAACATGTCTAGGATCATGGAATTGTCACCCCAATACCATTCTGGTATTCGGGGGACAATTCCATGCATCCCTGGGTCTCTAGCACAGAACCCGGGTACTGCCAAACTTGCTTTCCGGGGTCTCCATTGCAGCTGCTTCTGCTGCCAACCCCTCAGACAGGTTTCTGCCCCCCTGAGGCCTGGGCAGCCTGGTTCCAGGAAGGCAGAACAAAGAATTTCCTCTGAGAGAGGATGTTATACCCTCTCCCTTTGTAAATAGGTGTGAAGGGCTGGGGAGGAGTAACCTCCCCCAGACTCTGGAAATGCTTTGATGGGCACAGATGGTGCCCTCTCTGCATAAGCCAGTCTACACTGGTTCAGGGATCCCCCAGCCCTGCACTTTCGTGAAACTGGACAAAGGAAAGGGGAGTGACCACTCCCCTGACCAGCACCTCCCAGGGGAGGTGCCCAGAGCTCCTCCAGTGTGTCCCAGACCTCTGCCATCTTGGATACAGAGGTGTTGGGTCACAGTGGACAGCTCTGAGTGGCCAGTGCCAGCAGGTGACGTCAGAGACGCCTCCTGATAGGTTGTTACTTTTCTCAGTAGCCAGTCCTCCTTTCTGGGCTATTTAGGGTCTCTCCTCTGGGCTATTCCTCAGATAACGAATGCAAGAGCTCACCAGAGTTCCTCTGCACTTCCCTCTTTGCAAAACCACAGCAAAGTAGCAAGACGACTACCAGCAACATTGTAGCACCTCATCCTGCCAGCTTTCTCGACTGTTTCCTGGTGGTGCATGCTCTGAGGGCTGTCTGCCTTCACCCTGCACTGGAAGCCAAGAAGAAATCTCCTGTGGGTCGACGGAATCTTACCCCTGCTAACGCAGGCACCAAATGTCTGTATCACTGGTCCTCTGGGTCCCCACTCATCCTGACAAGCGTGGTCCCTGGAACACAGGAGTTGGGTCCAAGTGTCTCCCACAGTGCAGTGGCCCTTCTGTCCAAATTTGGTGGAGGTAAGTCCTTGCCTCCCCACGCCAGACAGCAAACCTGTGTACTGTGTGATCTGCAACTGCTCGGGCTTCTGTGCACTTTTCCAAGACTTCCTTTGTGCACAGCCTAGCCTGGGTCCCCAGCACTCTGTCCTGCATTGCCCAACTCACTGAGTTGGACTCAGACATCGTGGGACCCTCCTTTGTGGCTCTGAGTCGACCACTGTCCTCAGATCTTCTAAGTGCCTGTTCTGGTACTTCTGTGGGTGCTGCCTGCTTCTGTGGGGGCTCTCCGAGTTGCTGAGCGCCCTCTTTGTCTCCTCCTCCAAGGGGTGACATCCTGGTCCTTCCTTGGCCCCAGCAGCACCCAATATCCTCAACCGCGACTCCTGCAGCTAGCAAGACTTGTTTGTGGTATTTTAGCGTGGGAACAACTCTGCAACCTCCAGCACGCTGTGAGACATCTTCTGACCAAAGGAGAAGTTCCTGGCACCTTCCGTTGTTGCAGAATCCTTGGCATCTTCCACTCAGAGGCAGCCCTTTTGCACCTTCATCCGGGGTTTAGTGGGCTCCTGCCCCCCCGGACACTTGCGTGACTCTTGGACTTGGTCCCCTTCCTTTACAGGTCCTCAGGTCCAGGAATCAGTCTTCAGTGTTTTGGTAGCAGTTGTTGTTCTTGCAGAATCCCCTATCTCGACTATACTTTCTTTCTGGGGTAGTAGGGTAACTTTACTCCTACTTTTCAGGGTCTTGGAGTGGGGTATCTTGGACACCCTTAGTGTTTTCTCACAGTCACAGTCTCAGTCACAGTCTCTACAACCTACCATAGGCCTGGGGTCCGTTTGTGGTTCGCATTCCACTTTTGGAGTATATGGTTTGTGTTGCCCCTAGGCCTTTTTCTACCTATTGCATCCTATTGTGATTCTACATTGTTTGCACTACTTTTCTTACTGTTACTTACCTGATTTTGGTCTGTGTACATATAATTTGTGTATATTACTTACCTCCTAAGTGAGGGTATCCTCTGAGATACTTTTGGCATATTGTCACTAAAATAAAGAACCTTTATTTTTAGTAACTCTGAGTATTGTGTTTTCTTGTGATATAGTGCTATATGATATAAGTGGTATAGTAGGAGCTTTGCATGTCTCCTAGTTCAGCCTAAGCTGCTCAGCTATAGCTACCCTATCAGCCTAAGCTGCTAGAAACACCTCTACTCTACTAATAAGGGATAACTGGACCTGGCACAAGGTGTAAGTACCACAAGGTACCCACTACAAGCCAGGTCAGCCTCCTACACTCGTTGGTAGGCCATCCCCAGCTGGGCATCTGCGGTCTTCTGGGCCCAGCGTCTTGCATCCTCCCACCACTTCCTGCAGTGGGTGCTCCGCCGGCTGTAGACCCCCAGGGCCAGAAGTTCCTTGGCAAAGCCTTTCTACATCCCCTTCTTCTGATGGGCGCTAACTTTTAGCGAAGACACATAGAAGAAAATTACTGTAGGTCTAGCTTCCACATTAACAGCTGGGATACAACACAACATGTATCTGTACCTCACACAATGTCCCTCAATCATGCTCCTACATGAATACATCCTGTCACACTTCACCTATTCATTGAGACATCCAACAGTCACACACACATGTAACTGCTGCATTGACACACACTCCTAGGACGCTATAATGACACTCACCTGGTCGGCTATAAAGCTTGGCATACAGGGGTAGGAACCCGTCCACAAGCTTCTCCAACTCCTCCGGGGTGAAGGCTGGGGCCCGTTCCCCTGTAGAACATGCCATTTCTACAACCAGAGGCAGGACACAGCAGCACACGCAGTAGTGGCCGTCTCGAGGTACAGGAATCAAGTGGCAAGGGCTACACAAAATGGCGGTGAGTACTGCTGCAGTGTACAACCAATGTTCAGCAACATCTTGGCAAATGTCCTGACTGCCTTGTTGCAACACGTCCAGAGTTACATACAATTTCCACAAAGGGCAGATTTTACCACTGTTAAGTCAGAATTGTATGCACTAGCCAACATCCCTCATCTGATTGGTGCTATTGATGGCACACATATTCCCCTTATACTCCCCCGAGCCACTGAGCATTTGTATCGGAATTACAAAAACGTTCATTCCATAAACGTGCAGGTGGTGTGTCTTGCAGATCAATACATTTCACAGGCTGCAGCAAGATTCCCTGGATGAGTCCATGACTCCTACATTTTGAAGAACAGCAGTGTCCCTAAACTCATGGCACAACTACAGGGAGACAGAGCCTGGCTGGTTGGTGAGTGTGCATGTGACAGTTTTGCAGTGCTACCTGACTTAACTCATGTTTGGTGTTGTACAACTGTGTGTCATGTGCTAACATTCTCCCCTCTTGCCTGGTAATTCTGGCTATCCTAACATGCAGTGGCTGCTGACACCTGTGAGGAATCCCACAACGGGGGACGGAAACCGGTACAATGATGCCCATGGTCGTACCAGAAGAGTGATTGAGAGGACCTTTGGGTTCCTGAAGGCCAGATTCAAGAGCCTTCATATGTCTGAAGGATCCCTGTGCTACTTCCCAAACAAGGTGTGCCAGATCATAGTAGCCTGCTGTATGCTGCACAATTTGGCAGTCAGGAGACATGTTCCCCTACTGAAAGTGGAGGATGATGCACTGCCATCTGTGGGACCCCAGGGGATGGAGGATAGTGATGGAGAAGGAGATGGGGAAGATGTGGACTCCAGGAATCAGCTGATTCAGCTCTACTTCCAATGAGTCTCAGGTAAATTTTGCACTTTGAATCTGACTCCACTGGGCAGGATTTCAGTTGCAGTGTTGCACGGCTGCCTGCCCCTTTGTTATTGACAAGAACTTACCCTACTCCCTCTCAGAACATTGGATCCCTTCAACATTTCCATGCATATGTACATATCTGATTATGAATGATGCATTCAATAGCATGCATTTTGAACGAATAACAACATCTGTTGGTGTGATAAAACTGTTTATTGAAGGAGTGAGACAATAGGGATGGGGCATTGCAAGGGAGTGAGCAGATGTGAAGAATATACTCCGTTCAATGTCCACAGCTGCTGGTAGCACAGGGGCATTGTCTATGGGGCCATAGGTAAATGCAGATATGGCAGTGGACAGTCAACAAGGTTGCTCAGTGGCACACAAGGGAGACAGTTCAGGGCAGAGTCACTTCCTGGTGGTGGGCTTGGTCTTGGTTACAGTGTCACTGGGATGTCCGGGTCTCCGGCCACATTTGCGAGGAGATTCCTGGGCTACATGGGAAGGGGTTCTGGTGGCCTGTGAGTGCTTTGGAAGGGACACCATTCCACTGGCTGTTGCTGAGGTTGAGGGTTGGGCTGTCTCCTGGCTAATGGAAGGGGCCTGGTGGTAAGTGGGGGACTCTGGCATGATGTTGGGCATCCTCAGCAGTACACCTGCAATGGAGGCCATGCTGGCATTCAGTTGTTTCCATTGCTCCATGGCCTCCTGCTGGTGTGCCACCTGCAGCTTCTGGTTCTCCTGCAACGTGGCCAGGATCTGGCCCATTCTGTCCTAGGAGTGGTGGTATGCCCCTGGACCTCTGAGATGGCCTCATGGGCAGCCAGGTACCTCCTTAAACCACCCCATGGGCCACTGATACTGTCCCAGTGCCCTGGCTCCTTGTGCCTGTGTCCCCAGACCAGGTCTCCCAGTCCCATTTGCATCATCCTGCCTGGCTGTGGGTGGTGACTCCAGTCTCTGTACAGGTGGGTAGACAGTCCGTGGCCTGTAGACACTGGTGTGGGGGCGCGGGGCCGCAGCTGATGGTGGTAGCTGAGTGGTGGAGGTGTCAATGGTGCCCTGGGTGGGGCTTCTGAGGGGTGAGTGTCCAGGGCTGTGGGATGGGCCAGGGTAGTCATCTGGGTCCAGACATCCAGCTGGACTGTTGTCACTGGGGCCTTCTTCTGCTGGTGGACTGGCACTTCTTCGGACCTCCGGCTGGGTGGCATGGGCAGTGGTACGTGTCTGGTAGTACAAATATTGTTTTGTGACTCCTGCAATGTATGGGCATTGTGGCTTGTGGATGATGGTGTTGTAGTAGTGCTAGAGGGGATATGGCATTGACAGAACTGTCCCTTTGTATCATAGACGTGGTATATGTGTCTGATGTAATAGTTGTTGCCATTGGAATGTAAATCTCCTGTCTTCTGCACCCTACCCTGTCATTGCCATATCCCTTCAAGTACTTGTCACCTGTTTAATATGCTTCCTTCCCCAGTAATCTGCATGCAGGGGCCCTTAGGGATGGGTGTCATGCATTGTTAGTTGAGGGATTGGTGGTGCATTGTGGGTAATGTAGTGTAGCCTACAGTACATGCCGGGGATGATCATTGTGCATACAGGGATGGTTTGGGGGTTAGTGGGGAGCTGTGAGCAGGCAGAGGATAATGGTATGGGTGTATGGGGGATGTGTATTGGATAGGGTGTTTATTAGTAGTCATTGGTGTAGGATGAGACATTCATTACAAATATAGCAAATGGTAGGGGAGTATAGATGACTTACCAGAGTTTAGTCCTCCATTGAGTCCAGTGAGTCCCTCCGGGTGCAGGATATCCAAGGCCTTCTCCTCCCAGTAACTGTATTTGGGTGGAAGAGGGGGGACCAGCCCCAGTCTTCTGTAATGCAATTTTATGTTGTGACACCATGGAACTTACCTTCCCCCGCAGTGTTGTTCCACCTCTTCCTTATGTTTGTGCTTGGATGGTTTCCCACTGCGTTGACCTTATTGACAATACTTTTCCGGGCGATGGACGTCTGCTGTGCCTGTGCTCCAAACAGCTGTGGCTCGACCCTGAGTATTTCGTCCACCATAGTCCGCAGCTTCCTGTCAGTGAAACGGGGGTGCTTAGGGGATGCCATGATGTGTGATGGGAGTGGTGTGGTGAAGGTGTGTTGGTGGAGGTTGTGCAGTGTGTGTGTATGTGTGGTTTCAGGTGTTAGTGTTTGGTTGTTGTGTGGCGCGTGTCAATTTGTGTGTGTGTGACTTGTGTGATACCTGCATTGTGTGCACTTGTGTGTGATGTGTTTATGGTCTGTAGGCGTAGTGACTGTAATGTAGTTGTTGGCTGGTGTTAGTTTGACATTGCAAAGGATAGTGGGATATGTCTGTGTGTGTTTTATGGTGGTGTGGGTGGGTGTGTCGAGTGTGTGTATGTGTCTCACCTGTGAGGGTTTCGTATTGTCCTATGTGGGCAGTTGTTGTTGGTGGGTTCCATTATTCACCGTGGTAGTCTGTACCGCTAATGGAGGACTTCCGTTATATGACCGCCGTGTTGATTTGTGGATGAATTCAGCCTGGCTTGTGGCCTGTGTTCATACCCTGACCCCTTTTGTTTTTTTTTAAACTTTTTTTGGGGGGACTCCGCTTCAGTCAAGTTCCAAGATGGCTGACAACACTTCAACCATTTCTGTTGTTGTTAGCCAATCAGAGCCCAGCACAAGATCGTTAGGGGTAGCAAATCCCTCACGTCCCTAAATGCATACATTTGTTTTCCCCTTATTTTCTTAAACATTTTTCTGGACAGAATTACACCAAAACAAAAAAGCACTCTTTCTGGACCAGGACTTACCTTCCTGCCAAATTTGGTATAATTCCAGTGTTTTTTGTGCTATTGCAGTTCAAAATCCCTATGGAAAAATTAATCGGGAAAATGTGTTTTGGGCCACCCTTTTTTCACACCCCCCAGATGGACCACCCTAATACTTTCCAGGCAGCAGCTGACGGGACTAGCAACATTTTTTTGAAAGTTTCCTGAAGATTCATCAAGCGGCGCCAAAGATATAGGCAACAAAAAAATGCTTTTTTTTTCGAAACTAGGTTGTAACTACAACTACCTAGTGGCGACCGCCGCTAGGTAACATACATATATATATATATATATATATACATATATATATATATATATAGATATATATATATATATGTATTATAAGAAGCAGAGAGCGGTGGGCAGTTCCCAAATGTAGGTAGAGACCAGCTCCTGTCAGAGAGGCCTATAACACCAACAACACTCTAAAATTGCTCAACTCAAAAGTCTGTGTTTCTAGCAACGTTTTTGATCTTAGGATTAGCATAATGCCGAGTGACACATACATTTCACATACAAGAATTAGGGCATGATTACGAGATTTGGCGGTCTGACCGCTGGACCGGGAGGACGCTGCAAAGCCAGCAGCCTCCCCAGTGCTGTATTATGACACTACTACCAGGCTGGCAATAGTGTCTGTGGTGGGGTCACTGCTGTGGCATGCTTTGGCTCAGAAAGTGAGCCTGAAGCACACGCCACTGCAGTGCAGTGCCAGACCCACATTGGGTGCACTCTTGTCATGTACATTGTTGTGCATGGCAACAATGTGCACAGACAGTGCAGGCATAGGGGGTCCAACATCTGCCCCCAGACACACTGCCCAATGCGCTTAAAAAATTGCCCTGAAGCCCATTTTGGGGCCTCTTCTGTGCCTTTCCACCGAGTTTTTTGTGGTGAGGTCCCTGTCATGAACAGCTCAGCAGCAAGGCAGGTCGTGATCAGCACATTGGTGCCGGCATCAGCACTGCTGAGATTGACCACAGCTTACCCTACTGTCATTACTGCGGGATCCAAGATCTTAACAGTTTTGGTGGTCTTGTGGCAGTGCTCTTAATCTGGCGATCGGACCGCCAAGGATGTGGAGGTCGGACCGCCACTGCAGGGCGGCGGCCCCAGGACCTCAACACTCGTTACCAGGCCCTAAGTCTATAGAAAATAATTATATAGGTGTCTAAACTAATCATGAACTATTATGAAATCAAATAATTTAGACTGAAGTTAAAAAGGCCAGCAGAGGTTTTTAAACAAAATCATATCCTGTTACCTGCTACAGGCAATTACAGAATTACAATAAAATGGGCTGAATTTATTTTGGAAGAAATTGCCAACCTTATCTTTGATTCTGATTCACATGCACAGGATCATGTTTGTCAGCCTTTTTAGTGTCAATTTTTAATAATCAAATGATCATCAGGAATAGAGCAAGCATGTAGATTGCTGAAATATACATTAAACAAATACATTTAACATGTCAAAAGACATTTGTAGTTTGAGGGAACACTGATAAACAAAGCGAATGAAAAAAAGAAACAAGGTTAATTGACATCTGTAGCTCTCCAATGTCCTGGTTTTGTTTAACTAAACAGCTGTTTACTGGACTGAAGAGCTGACAATAAATCAGACTGTGGTCTGATAAAATCGAATTACATTGTGCTCTTCTGTTACACAGAAACATATTGGGGCATATTCACAAAGAACTGGTGCAGAACTGCGCTGCACCAAATTGGCACCACCATGCTGCATCAGTTCTGAAATGCAAGGATGCGCAGTATTCACAATAACACGGTGCATCCCTGTGTTTCCCCCTGCACCGGTGCTAAATTAGCTGCCTACCGCCAGTACAGCCACCCTTGCGCCATGATGCAAGGATGTCTCAGTTGCGGGGGGGGGATTGTTTTTGTGTAGGAAGGGGCACCTTCCTGCACAAAAACTATTTTTAAAGGCAATTGGCTCTTCCTATTTGTGCTGCAGAATGGAGCACACTTAGAAAGAGCAAAAAATGAGAAATGAAAGCATTTCTCCTTGTTGCGCCATGCTAACGCCACCCCTGGCGATTTCTGATTTCTTGTAAATATGGGGCAATTTCAAAATACAATGGGTGTTCCTGTGACACACCCTCAGCAAGACCCATTGCATACCCCTTCGACACAAAGTGCTGCGTGTAAAGGGGCCATATTTACAAGGTGTGGCTTCATTGCACCTTGTAAATATGGCGCAGTGCACAGCGCCACCAGAGCATCACAAAAAGTGACACTCCGGTAGCACTAGGGGCTTGTGAATATGCCCCAATGTTGTTTCAATGGCTGCAACAATGCTGCTTCGACCTCTGTGGGGTTGAAGTGCAATGTACTGAATGGAAGATGACTGATATTTATGTTCTTTTTAAAAACAAATATACCATATTTGAGGGGTTGCTGTAGCACAAGCTGCACCTCTTCTTCAAGCGCCCAGAATGGCTGCAAATCTACTTGGAAGAGCTGAAAAAAGCAAAATGAAGTAATGAAAATGCTAAACACATTTAGAATAATGAGAGGCAATGAGACCTTGCATAACAAATTTTGCCTATCTGCCTGTAATCTAGATCTCTTTCTAGCCATCTTCCTAAAGCACTATTTTAAAATCTATTATTTTGTTACATTATTTCTAGGTTTTTCTTGGAAGGATCAGTTCTAGTGGTGTTCTACTAAAGCTAAAGTATCAATACACACTGATATCGACTCCAACATAATGATTAAGGCTATATAGGTAAGGTAAATGGCAAATAGCTGAAGAGTAACTCTACTTCGCCCAATATACTTACCTTTCTAACATGGTGCTAGTTTATATTGTGCATTCGATATATGAACAGATCATTATTATTGACCTCGATATTGTGACAAACTAACAACTGTCCTAAAACCACTGGGAAGGCTTGCCTGGCATACCACAATCATATAGTAATATTTTATTAGCCAATCTTTGGATTTTTAGCCTATTTACTTGAAAATTGTGATGTAAAATGCACCATTTGGTCTTGTATTTTTTAAACCTTTTCTCCATCATAACTGTGGTCAGCCTTGCTCCCTCGATAGATTGTGAAGAAAGTATGTGTTCCTCACCACCTTCAAAACTCACCAGCTTCCAATGGTGATGTCCTTTCCATCAGAATAGAAACTACAAAACGCCTTGCAGCTGCAATACATAAGTCTAATGATCAAAATACAGTATAGGAAATTATAGATAGGTAAGTATAGGTTTAATATACGTAGCTTCTCATACATCCAGCTTGAAGAGAAATAGGCCCAGATTTAAGAGGCCCTAGCCACATTTATTTTCAAGATTCATATATATGGACTTAGAAATAGTAGGGGCAGATTTATGAAAAGTGCTCTAGGTGCAGTGCCACTTTTCTTGCATCCCTCAGCACTCTCCCAATGCCACCATGTGTGTGACGTATTTAAAATAGGAGTACCTGGTAGTGGCCAATGGGTCATCTACCTTAGGGTGGCTACACCCACTAAGTGACCACTTCCTGTGGGCAAAGATCACTTCCATACACCTGATTGGCTATTTTCCTTGCAATGGGGATGGCCATCTGCTGCTAGCAGCAGGCTTGGAGGTTGAGTTTCAATGGCTGTAAGCTCTTTGAAGCTTGCTAGGAGGGAAGGGCACATTCCTGAGGGGAGGGTGGTGTTTGCACCTCCACCCTGGAAGGGATTTGTTCTGCGACCCAGAGAACAGGATCTCTCACCCCAGGCTTCCAGAATCTTGTCAGGGGGTTGCAGGCTGGTTGTGACCATCCAGAAACCATGCCAGTGTAGTTAGCTTTGGCAGGGCACATCTAAGGTGACCCCTGGGTTCATTTTATAATAATACATCCAATACTGGTACCAGTTTGGATTTATCATTCTGAGCTGTTTGATATCAAACAACCCACGGTTCAGAGTAGCCATCATGTAGCTGTGAGACTCGTACTGACCAGTTTCCAGCACATGCATTAAAATGAATTCCCTGTTCACTTACTATGTCCCAGGTTTGGCAAGGACACAGTAGGAGCATATTGCGCATGCATCTATGCCAACACTACAGTATAGTGCAACCTGCCTTAGGGCTGAAAGGCCTGTCAGAGGGGTGACTTACCTGTAGTGCATGCAGTGTGTAGTGGACAAGACACACATGCTGTGTGCCATGTTGAATTTGTATTTTAGAATTGCATCAGAACACTCAGCCTGCAATGGCAGTGCTGGGTGTTTCTGGATGCATGACCCTAGAGAGTGGCATAATCAGTGCTGCTGCCCTCAGGGGCCTACCCTAAGTACCCCATGCCCAGGGTATGTAAGTACCATTTACTAGGGACTTATAGTGGCATCTAAAGGTGTTGCCAATTGTGCCAATGCATCACAACAGTTTTAGGGAAAGAGATCTGGCCCAGGGAACCTTGATAGCAGGGTCCCAAGGCACTGACAACTTTGAGACTCAAATATCAGGCAAAATGTGGGGGATAACGAGGACAAAAGAAGCCTTTTCTAACACACCTCTTTTTCAGATCATGTGCTTATTGTAGCTAGGTCAACACAGTATTCACTTTGTCAGTGGTGATATGTTAATTTATGTGGTAGATTTGTTTTTGTTTGATTTTGAGTGGTACAATAATCAGACATGCACTTCTTCACATTAGTTCATGAACAAAAAAGTACTTTATATTTTTAAAGGAAATTAACATTACATAAAGAAAGAAAGAAAGACTTGCCAAAGAAAGAATTAACAATATACAAAACTGCAAAAATTTCAAATACAACCAGACCCAAGAATAAAAATGTTCTAATACAAAGGCCGAGAAAATATGACTAAGCACAATAGTACTTATGCTGTTTCATTACCTAGGGTAAAACAGTCACATAAAATGCATACACAGTAGTACAGAACCAAAATTCTATATTTTGAAAAAAAACAAAGCGTAGTTCATGTGAAAAAACATAGTTAAAAACGAAGCGAAAGTGCTAGTGTATTTAGTACAAAGATCTCAATAAAGTGCTAGAATCCCTTTATAAACATATAATTATTAACGTGTGATGGGAAAATTAAATATAAAGGTAAAACCAAAAGTTCAAATGCTTAGAACCTTCACTTCTCCACAAAAACTTCCTATATCCTCATTTGATAGAAAAAAGCCACTGCTGCTCAAATTTGTCCAGTTGCTTGCTGCTTTTGGCATAAGCATACTCCAAATTGATGTACATTCATCATTTTAGCTTGCCATTGAATAAATAACAGACACCTTGATGATTTCCAAAATTGTAGAATACGCAATTGTGCCATTGAAACAGCAAAAAAAATTAACTTTTGTTCCCTCAGCAAAAAAGCACCATCATTACCCAATAGCTCAAAAAAGAACTGCTAATGAACTTTGTTTGCCAGTTGTTGGCTTATAAATCAAAATATCTGGGCTCAGAAAGGTTGCAAAACTGGAGAAGTAAAAAAATATGGAACTAATCTCCTTCTGCCAACATAGTACATCTAAAACATTTATAAGGAACATTGTAAAAAACATTTATGGAAGGATTGATGGGTATAATAGGACATCCATGTAGCCAAAACACTGGTCTTTTAAGTGCTAGCTCCTTTAAACAGTTTATGACCAAAGGAAGAAATATCTGCCCACTGGTTTGAGGAGCCAAACACACCCTCTTACCAATGATATTTTACAAAGGAATGTTGGGGTTATATCCACCTGATTCTTCTGATGTACACCTTATACCAGCTACCGAGCACTAACAATTTTTTTTTAAAATTGTCTGAAAAAATTAAAAGTAAAATCCCATGTATATCAGGGTAAAGTCAGTCAAAAAACTAGAGATTTGTGCAATACTAATCTAAAAGTATGAAGTACTCCTATAATCCTGTGGAGATAACTGTTGTCAGGGCTTCCAGTTGTTATTTTTTGTAAACTCTAATCGTATAGAAAAACCATGATTATTCCAAATCGTAGTTAGGTGTTACGGGACTTTTAACCCCAAACCACTATAATCGCAAAGAACAATCACAAGGAAAAAAATGGGAGATAAACAATGGCCATGTCTGATGCCACGCAACATGGCTGCCTGCCTTTGAGGCTTCCCAGTAGTTTTGATGGTCAGATGAGGGGACGGGCACTTCAGCTTCAGATCAGTGGCATATGGCTCAAAGTCAGTTGTCGGAAGGTGGGAGTTTTCACACCATGCCTTTTTTACCTCCCAACATCATTTTTAAGGCATTATTTCTGCAATGTTGTTTCTTTCGCAGATTAAGTGGCTGCCATTTTAGATTTTCACTATTCGGGTAAAACTAGTGCCACTTTATGGGCTACGTGCAAGTTTCATATTCAAATTTTCGGTTAGCAAATACATAAGATTTTTTTCATTTTATGAATAATGTGCAGTTTTGCCAAAGACTATGCAAAGAACATTACAATGGCTAAGTAGGAGGTCAGTCAGTTTTCTGATCAATATCTGTTGACCTTAAATAAGAAATATATCATTTTTTATAGGATAATTATACTCTATGGTGAATTACGCTGCCTTCAGGCCCCCTATTTGCTTAACTGTTTGTGCCATTCATTCATATCTGTCTGTGAGACCATGCATGTTTTCAAAGTACAGGTAAGGAGCTCACAAGTGACATATTAACTGATATGTCCTTCATCAACACTGCTTCTTATTCTCTTATCCTTTCTATCAGCATACAGAGTTATTTCCTGATTGCCTCCACCTCTTTTCCAGCTATGCACCACATCCTTTAAATTTCATGCTCACAGTTCATGTGTTTCAGTGTGATAAGCATGTATAAAGCATCAGGGGACAATGCTTCATTCATTATTCATGGACCAGTCACATAGACTGAAATGTACAACTAGGCCATCCTTCTCTACTGCCAAACCAGCGATCAGGAAACCACATCATCAAAGGTATCATGCCTAAAATATCTTTCAGCTAATTTGGAGGGTGGAGGGGATTATAGAAGGGCTTCCTCAACAACTGTAGTGGGAGCCATTTCAAAGAAGCCATCTGAGTCAGTCAAACATTCTAAAAAATATGTTAAATCTCCCTCCAAATCACCTTTTCCTTTTAATCTGGATGATATTATGGAGGAAATTAGAGCCTTAAAACCGTTTGTCATTGAAACAAGTATTATGGTCCAGCATACTGAAGAAAAATTGTGCTCTCATGATCAGCGTATTTCTGCAATTGAAGAATGGGTTAGTGATGATGAAGACACTATCTCCAATGTTTCTACCTACTAAAAGAAATTACACAATTTAAGAAATCTACAGAGGATTTTAAAAATAGAAATTACAATACCAATCTGAGGCTTTATGGCATACCAGAGAACTCTGAAGGATCTAATATGATCACCTTCCTGCAAAATGCACTTCCTTCAATAATTCATCCACAAAAACAAAACTCCTCTTAGTATCCAACAGGCTCATGACTTGGGTTCAAAGTCTAGAAGCTCCACAAATTCAAAGCCCAGAGGAATTATTGCTCTCTTTTTACAATTTACTGAACTGATGCAAATACTGTCAGCAGCTAAACAACTTGGCACGTTACACTGGTCATGGCACAGAGTCTCCTTCACACACAATGTCTCTAATGCCACTGCTGCCAAAAGGAAATTATTCCTTGAGATGCAACCTCAGTTGAAATTCTTAAACATCAGATATAGTTTATTGCATCCATGGTTTTTTTAAATCACATAAAAGGACAGGCAATATTCTTTTGAGGAACTGGAGGAACTGCAGGCGTTCCTTCAATAACGAGCTTGTGAAGATATGGAACTTGCTATAAATACCATAACATGACTTTGCAATGTTCTTTGTGGTTTCCATGTTGTTTACCAAGTAACCAGATTTTTCTTTCAGGTTATGCTTCTTGAGATAAGCCTGTTGACCCATGTTTCCTCTTTCCTTTTACATTTTATTGTTGGCTCATGACAGATGAACCCATATCCACTTTTGTGTCAAATGCATGTGTCTTGTCCTTTGGCAACAATTCTTTGTGTCATCATTGATACATTTGTATTCTATTTCCTATTTTGTTAAATATTTGCTATTATAGTTCTACCTGTTATACCCTTTTCTACTTGTTCCCGTTTCTCTGTACTGGAGTGTAAATTTAAATATTAATTCTGTGTCCATTAGGGACCTAGTCAGGTGCATCTGCATCAGGTGCTCCACTCCCTCAAGTCCTTCAGGATGTTCTGTTACTTTGTTCTTTTTTCACTTGCAATTAAATAATCTATCTTTCCTGTATTGCCTTCTCTAGCTCTTATTTTAAGTTTTCAGCTCTTTTTTCAGCTCGTCATTCTTTTCTTTGGTTCCTCACCTTCATTTTATGACCTTCTGTTCTCCTTCCTTTTCTTTTTTTGTTCTCATATATGTTATGCATACCTTCACATATGTGTATCTGCTAAAACCAAGTCTGTTTCCTCAGTAAATTTAAGAGTTGTTACTTGGAATGTTAAAGGCTAAATAACCTGATGAAATGACAGTGAGTACTGTCAAGTTTATCTAATCTTAAATGTCAAATTGTTTTCATTCAAGAAACACATCTCACTGATAAGGAAGCTGTAATGAAAAAGAAATGATGGGTTAGTGATTTGTATTTTTCCCCATCTATTCATCAAAAAAATTGAGTTATTATTTTGGGGGTCATTCTGACCCCGGCGGTCTTAGACCGCCGGGGCCAGGGTCGGCGGGAGCACCGCCGACAGGCCGGCGGTGCCCCGCAGGGCATTCTGACCGCGGCGGTAAAGCCGCGGTCAGACCGGCAACACTGGCGGTCTCCCGCCAGTGTACCGCCGCCCATTGGAATCCTCTGACCCCCCCTACCGCCATCCAGTTCCCGGCGGTCCACTGGCATGGGCACTGCAGGGGCCCCCGTAAGAGGGCCCCTACAAGTATTTCACTGTCTGCTTGGCAGACAGTGAAATACGCGACGGGTGCAACAGCACCCGTCGCACATTCCCACTCCGCCGGCTCGATTACGAGCCAGCATCCTCGTGGGAAGGGAGTTTTTCCCTGGGCTGGCGGGCGGTCTTTTGGCGACCGCCCGCCAGCCCAGGGAAAAACTTAGAATACCCTCTGCGGTCTTTCGACCGCGGAGCGGTATTTCGGAGGGGGAAGTCTGGCGGGCGGCCTCCGCTGCCCGCCAGACTTAGAATGACCCCCTTTATGTCTTAAACACCTGAATGTTTTGTTTATATCCCAAGAATGTGATGAAGACAGTAAATGGGCTTTAGTTAAGCTTAATACGAATAATATTCCATTATGCTTTTTAATGTATATCGTCCTAGGCACCCAGAAACAGAAATTTGGAAATTGATTTCTCACAAAATCAGGCAAACTTCATTCACAGAATTTTATAGTGGGTGGAGATTGTAATCTGGTATTGAACCCCTTCCTTGACTGCTATTCTTCTACCAAATTCACACCTCAAAAAGTACACAAAGCTTTTCAAAGTACCGTATCTGACCATTACTTGTCTGATTCATGGTGAATATTCAACACATACCTTATAGAATTTTCCTTTTACTCCCCTCGTCATTAATCTAAAACAAGATTGATTTTATATTTTTAAGTAAGAGTCTGTTGCAACATTTGACTCAAAAGGATATGGGTTCAGTTTTAATCTCTGACCATGCGCAAGTACTGACCAATCTTGAAATTCTAAATACATACACTCATGAATGTAGATGGTGATTCAATAAATCTCTTCTTTTAAATAAAGGCTTTCTCACTACAGATGAGTCCTTTGCCTCGGATTTGTTTAACAGAATGACAGAGGAGACACCTTCGGTTTTGTCTGTGATGCTTTTAAGGCTGCATCTAGTGGATTTATAATTAGTTATGTCTCATCAAAGGAAAAACTTAAACGAAAAGAAACCACAGCCATAGTGACCAATATGAAACACTAAGAATAGCAATACAGATCTAGTAGCGCTCATAGCGGCAAAGTTCCAGTTCAATAAATTATCTACCTAAAAAGCGTGTGGTACACTTCTCAGAGGTAAACAAAGTGTTTTTTTCCCTGCTAATTATCTGAAAGGTAGAAAGGAAAAAAACACTATTAAGAGAATCACTAATTCTTTGGATAGTCAACTGCTTCATGATGCTGACCTAGCCGCACACCTTGAAAAATATTACCAAGTTTTCTACACCCCCAAAAGTAATCCTCCTAAAGCTCTTGTAAACTCCTGCTTTGTGAATCTTAAACCTCGTAGCATCCCTAATACTGATACTTCCTACCTTGAATCAGAAGTCACCCTAGATGAACATAAAGCAGCAAATAAGTGTCTACCTAAAGGCAAAGCACCAGGTCCTGATGGCTTTACAGATTAATTATATCTACAATTCTCTTATATTTTATTTCCTCAGCTTTTTAAGCTTATTCGCCATTTTCTCTCCTTAAATTCATCCATTGGTGCATTCACGGAGGCAATGGTATGTATTATTCCTAAAAAAGATTGTAACTTGACCTTGTGTAAAGATTATCACCCAATTCATTTGATAAATACAGATTACAAAATCTTTGCAAAAGCACTTGCTCCTCAACTAATTGGTTTTCTCCCAAGAACAATCTGGATTTGTCAAGCACAGGACCATTGCAGAGAATTCCAATACCTTTCAAAATATTATTAGTAAAGCAAACAAGCTTAAGTCTTCTTTAGTGGCACTTGCTATGGATGCAGAGAAAGCTTTTGAGAGAGTCACAGGACAGTTCCTTATGAAAGCTTTAGGATGGCACGGTTTTGGGCCCAAATGTCTTCAACTTGTTTCCTGCTATATTTGTCACCTCACTCAACAGTACTAGTGAAAGGAGTGCAATCACCTTTCTTTCACCTTAAGAGAGGTACTCAATAAGGCTACCCACTATCTCTATTATTATTTATGTTAGCAGCGGAACCCTTTTTGCATCAACTTAAAACCGCCAATACCTTACATGGATTTAAGTCAGAGACAAACATATCAAGCATACTGCTTATGACGACAATATTCTTCTTTTCATTTCACAAAATGACATCTCTTACCCATCCTTCTTTGAACAATTGAGATCATACTCCGCAGTATCAGGATACAAGTTAAACTTGGATAAGTCTCTTAATGAATACTGTGTAAAGAATCATTTTATTCTGGTAGGCTTTTCCTGGAATCCTGTGAAGAATAAATGTTTGGGGATTTTTAATACCAATAATCTAGCAGATACGTTAAAGAAAAATGTGGACAGTCTAATCACTAGAATCTCTCATCTTATCCATGGATGGTCACATCTCTTCTCAACTTGGTGGGGACATTGCAATACAATTAAAATGATTCTCCTCATTATAAACTTTTCTCTTCAGATGTTACCAAGTAAGATTCCAAAGAAATATAATTCCTTGGATAAACATTTTGTCACGGTTTTCAATGGTCTTACCGTCGAAGCTGAGAGGCGTAGGGGAACGATCCTTGTTCCGGTAGGTTCTGCTCTGGCCGAGGTAGGGGCGACCCCTTCCAGTAGCCACGGTGCTGTTTGGTATGAGCAAACCACTACAGTCCGTGCCCTCCAGAAGGAGTCCCAGAGGAAAAACCCCAGTAGGGTAAAAAACCTCCACAGGAACTCCCTGAAATGAAAGGAGGACACCAGGGCGTTAGGATCGAGGATCAGGAAGACTGGAAAACAAGGCAGGACAGGAACAGACAAGATTCGCAGGAGGAGATCAATCGGAGCGTGACTACCACCAAGGAGTGTTGCAACGCAATGGACAAGCAGTTGTAATCCCCTTATATACCCCTGGACAGGAAGTAGGAAACAGGAAGTAGAACACCACCATCTTGGATTGGGGAGAAGACAACAATAGTGAATGAGGTATGTGTGTTTAACAATGCATGCTGGGCAGACAGGAAGTGGTCAGCATGCTGGGAAGAAGAGAGAGACAAGTATAAAGTACCCCAAGTGTAAGGGTTTGGTTTGATCCAGGAAC
Source organism: Pleurodeles waltl (assembly GCF_031143425.1). Taxonomy (NCBI): domain Eukaryota; kingdom Metazoa; phylum Chordata; class Amphibia; order Caudata; family Salamandridae; genus Pleurodeles; species Pleurodeles waltl. The sequence continues at coordinate 1,140,227,237 of NC_090444.1, forward strand.
ATCGGTAAGTGGTTGGCAGGTAAAGGACATGCAAGAAAAATGTTAAGCGCAAACAGCGCTGATGCGGCCATGCCTGAACCCCCTCGGGGTCTCAGGCTCTGCCGCTTCTGCCTTTACGGCAGAACTTGAAATAGGGCAAGCGGCGAGTGCCGCGACCCCTAGACCGGCTCCCTGGAGCCTCCATGGCTCCCGCCCGGGCCGTGGCAACCCCCGCGACCTGAGCGTCGGCCGCGGCGCTCTCCGCGACCCGGTCGCCGGCCACGGCAGAATAAACGTGCCGCGCCGCGGTAACCGGAGCCCGCGGCCGCGGGGAGCGTCGCGGCATAACAGTATGCCCCCCCCGAGGCCCCGGGTTTGTGAGGGAAGAGCCCAAAAAAGCGGCGGAGCAAAAGAGGAGCATGGACTGAAGAGTCATCCTCCCAAGAACACTCACTCAAAGGGTATCCCATCCAATGAATAAGGTATTGGAGGCGCCCATGGAAAAACCGAGAGTCACAGACCTCCTGAACTTCGTACTCAGGCACATTGTCAACCAACAGAGGAGGGGGACAGGGCAACTGCCTATGAAAAAGATCAGGACGGTAAGGTTTCAATTGCGAGACATGAAATACCGGGTGGATCTTCCATGTCCGAGGTAGGCGAAGACGCACAGACACAGGGTTGATTTTTTTGAGAATTAGAAAGGGACCATAAAGCGGGGTTTGAATTTGTTTTGGGTGAGTCGGAGAGGTAGGAATCTAGAGGAGAGCCAGACCCTATCATGGACCTGATATAGAGGATCCGCACAGCGTCTCCTATCTGCTATCTTCTTCATGCGGGACTTGGAGGACACAAGGTTGGAATGGATAATTCGTTGTATACCCCGTAGCTGTCGAACGTAGGAGGAGATGGCGGGAAGATTGGAGTTGTCTCTCAGGGCAGTTGGGAAGGCCCTGGGATGGAAACCGTAAGAGCCATAGAAAGGAGAGACCTTAGAGGCACTGTGTAGAGAGTTGTTATAGGAGAATTCTGCAAGCGGTAAGTAGGGAGCCCAATTACTTTGTGTAGCGTTACAAAAGCTACGTAAGTACTGTTCAAGACCCTGATTGAGTCGTTCCATTTGTCCATTGGTTTGTGGGTGGAACCCGGATGATAAGGCCACCTGGATCCCCAAGGTCTTGCAGAATTGATTCCAGAATCGGGAGATATATTGAGGACCCCTGTCCGATATAATAACTTGGGGTAACCCATGTAGCCTGAAGATTTCTTGAGTAAAGATCTGACTTAACTCCTTTGCCGTTGGTAACTTTCTCAAGGCCGTGAAGTGGGCCATCTTGGTGAAGGAGTCCACAGTTACCATTATGACGTGGTTTCCCATTGAGGAAGGTAATGCGCACATAAAATCGGTGGATATGGTATGCCATGGGCCTGGGGGAACAGGTAATGGGCGAAGTAACCCCACAGGTCTGGTTCGGGGTGTCTTGGCTTGAGCACACGTAGGACAGGATAACACATATGCCTCAGTGTCTGCCTTGAGAGTTGGCCACCAGAAAGAGCGAAGCAAAAGATCTTGAGTGGCTTTCATTCCTCGATGACCTGCGATAGGGGAATCATGGCACATGCGTAAAGCTTCGATTTGCACTGCTTTAGTGGGTAAAAACAGGGCCTTATCACGATAATAATAGTCATGATCTGTGTGTAGCTGCGGACGTAACCTTTTTAGTTCTGTTTCGTGTAGACGGGCATATTCGGACTTGACTTGATCTAAAAAAGTCTGTGCTACCCCTATGATTTTGTTGTTGTCAAATAAGTTTTGAACCGCGGAATCACCGCACCCAGGGTAACGTCGGGACAGGGCATCCGCTAGGATGTTCTGAGAACCAGGGATGTAGGTGATATAGAAGTCATATTGGCTGAAGAAGAAGGCCCATCGAGCCTGCCGGCTATTTTGGCACTGAAAATTTCTTAAGCACTGTAGATTTCTGTGATCGGTCCGGGCTTCAAAGGGTTCCTTTGATCCCATCAAAAAGTGTCTCCATTCGGTGCACGCGACTTTTAAGGCGAGTAATTCGCGTTCTAGCACGGAATAGTTTCGCTCAGAATCAGATAGAATGTGTGATAGATAAAATACAGGGTGTTCTAGGTCATCATCGTCTTGTTTTTGTAACAGGGCAGCCCCAATGGCTCTTTCTGAGGCGTCTGTGACAACAATGAATTGTTTGCTGGTGTCTGGGTGTCGAAGAATAGGGGCTTGAATAAAGGCTTTCTTTAAGTCCTGAAAGGCTGACTCAGCGCCTGGTGTCCAACAAAACCCTTTCTTTAGATGTTCCTTTTTGAGTGTTTGAGTAATGAAACTGGTTCTCTGGGCAAAGTCTGCTATGAACTGTCGGTAGAAGTTGGCTAGCCCCATAAAACATTGAGTCTCCTTGATGGAAGAAGGAGATGGCCAATTCAATATAGCCTGTACTTTGTCTGAGTCCATGGCAACTCCGGTCTGGTTTATACAGTATCCCAGGTATTTTACTTCTATCTGATCAAACTCGCATTTTTCAGGCTTACAGAACAAATGATGTTGTCGGAGTCTCTCTAAGACTTGGCGAACGTGCTTGGAATGTTCCTCTGGATGAACCGAATAGATTAGGATATCGTCAAGATACACCACCACTGTTTGTTGCAAAAGATCAGAGAAGATAGAATCCATGAATCTTTGAAAGATGGACGGGGCATTAGTGAGTCCGAATGGCATTACTCTATATTCGTAGTGACCAAAAGGTGTTCTAAAGGCGGTCTTCCACTCATCACCTTCTCTGATTCGTAGTAGATGATAAGCTCCTCGGAGATCCAACTTGGTGAACCTCTTGGCTCCTCTAACTGCTTCTAAGATGTCCTTTATGAGGGGTAACGGATACCGGTCTTTAATAGTGATCCTGTTTAACCCTCTGAAATCTATACAGGGACGCAAATCTTTGGTTTTCTTTGGTACAAAGAAAAGAGGAGCCCCGGCGGGTGAAGAGGAGGGAGTTATCAACCCACTTTGTAGATTCTCATCTAGGTACTCTTTCAAAATTTGTTTCTCTGGTTCTGTGAGAGAGTACATCCGCCCAAAAGGAACTACTGTGTCTGGTTCTAAAGGAATGGCACAGTCGTATTCTCTGTGGGGTGGCAATTCAGGCTTTTCTGGCTTCTGGAATACATCGATATAGTCCTGATAATGTCTGGGAACTCCCTGTAGGACATTAATGGATCCTCCCACCTGAGAAGGTGCTGTTGAGAGACTTTTTGGGGACCAATAATCCCCGGCCGGATAGCAGTGGTGTTGACAAAAATGGGAGGATAACGAAATGGTTTTCGTTTCCCAGTTGATGTAAGGATTGTGCCGTGCAAGCCATGGAATCCCCAGGATCATGACGTGGTGTGGTGATGAAATTAAGTCAAACGAGAGAATCTCCTGGTGTTTTCCAAACTGTAAACAGAAGGTAGGGGTGGTATATTGTACAGGTCCAGAGGCCAAGAGTGACCCATCAACGGTATGTACCTGTTCTGGTACTTCTTTGGGTATTTGTGTTATCTGTCGTTCTTTGGCCCAGGTTTCATCTAAATAGAGGCCACTGGCTCCGCAGTCCAATAAGGCCAAGGTTCTTTCTTCCCGGCCATCAGTTAAATGGAGGGTAACTGGTAAGAGAAAAAGAGCAGTTCCTTCCTCCCTGGAAGAGCAAATAGAAGGTATATCACGATATCCCGTCCTCACCCTTCTTACTGAGGACGGGAGTTGGCGTTTCCCAAGGGCTTGGTTGGACGAATGGGGCAAGCGCGAATTAGGTGACCAGCTGCACCACAATATAGACAAAGCCCCTTCCTTCGTCTATGTTCCCTTTTACTGGCGGATAAAGGTCCACGAGCTGTGTCAATCTGCATGGGCTCTTCCTCGGTATTCCCTTTGGATTCAGGACGGACTTCCTCGGTACGATGGGCGAAGGGACGAGATGGTACTGAGTGAGAAGGCAAACGACTCTTCTTTTTCTCCATTCTTCGTTCATTCAACCAATATTCTATCGTTAGTGCCTGGTCCATTAATCCTTTGAGGTTTTCTATTCTGGCAGAATGCACTAGTTCATCCTTGATGTCCTCTCTGAGACCTCTACGGAAGAGTGTCACCAAGGTACGTTCCACCCAGGTTGTTTCTGCTGCTAATTGTCTGAAACGGGTGATGTATTGTAATACATCTTGACTCCCTTGTTGGACTTCGCAAAGAGCCTCTTCTGCTGACGCCTCGAGTCCAGGGCGTTCAAACATCTGTTTAAAAGTAGTGATAAAGGTGGAATAATTAGATAGACAGGGATCGTTTCTGGTTACTAGAGGTGTGGCCCAAGCCAAGGCTGGCCCTGATAAGGCACTAATCAAATACCCCACCTTGGTCTTATCTTGTACAAATTGCGAGGGGCGAAAGGCAAAGTACACCGTCAAGGCGTCCAGGAATTCTTTTAATGTGGTGGGATCCTCGGAAAATCGAGGTGTAGAGGCGGCTACTGCAGGGACATCTGTGGTCCTGGAGGCAAAGGCTTGTCGATAAACAGTATTCTCAGTACGTAATTGCTGGAGTTCTTGAGCCTGTTGTTGTATCGTCGCCAGTAGGTCCTGGTTAGTAGGTTCTGTGTTTGCCACTGGGTTATCCATAGTACCGGACTGCAACTGGAATTTTTGGCGTTGCAATCTGTCACGGTTTTCAATGGTCTTACCATCGAAGCTGAGAGGCGTAGGGGAACGATCCTTGTTCCGGTAGGTTCTGCTCTGGCCGAGGTAGGGGCGACCCCTTCCAGTAGCCACGGTGCTGTTTGGTATGAGCAAACCACTACAGTCTGTGCCCTCCAGAAGGAGTCCCAGAGGAAAAACCCCAGTAGGGTAAAAAACCTCCACAGGAACTCCCTGAAATGAAAGGAGGACACCAGGGCGTTAGGATCGAGGATCAGGAAGACTGGAAAACAAGGCAGGACAGGAACAGACAAGATTCGCAGGAGGAGATCAATCGGAGCGTGACTACCACCAAGGAGTGTTGCAACGCAATGGACAAGCAGTTGTAATCCCCTTATATACCCCTGGACAGGAAGTAGGAAACAGGAAGTAGAACACCACCATCTTGGATTGGGGAGAAGACAACAATAGTGAATGAGGTATGTGTGTTTAACAATGCATGCTGGGCAGACAGGAAGTAGTCAGCATGCTGGGAAGAAGAGAGAGACAAGTATTAAGTACCCCAAGTGTAAGGGTTTGGTTTGATCCAGGAACATCGGTAAGTGGTTGGCAGGTAAAGGACATGCAAGAAAAATGTTAAGCGCAAACAGCGCTGATGCGGCCATGCCAGAACCCTCTCGGGGTCTCAGGCTCTGCCGCTTCTGCCTTTACGGCAGAACTTGAAATAGGGCAAGCGGCGAGTGCCGCGACCCCTAGACCGGCTCCCTGGAGCCTCCATGGCTCCCGCCCGGGCCGCGGCAACCCCCGCGACCTGAGCGTCGGCCGCGGCGCTCTCCGCGACCCGGGCGCCGGCCACGGCAGAATAAACGTGCCGCGCCGCGGTAACCGGAGCCCGCGGCCGCGGGGAGCGTCGCGGCATAACACATTTATCCAAATTCCTATGGAATGGTGAAAGGCCACGCATATCATAAAGCTTTTTGGTACTGAACAAATCTAATCCTTTATTTTTCATTGTACTACTTCACAACCTAAATTATGGTTTGCATTAGAATCGTCCATGATTTTTGCCTTCTCTCACAAACAGATGATCTTTATGTCCCAACCCCCCAAGTTCTGGTTCCCATCCCTTATTATGAATTCCTGTTCTCTGATCAAACCACTTCTACTCTAATAATTTTACATATCACCAATTTCTTCAAAGCCCCACCTGGTACAACAAAATACTTACCCTTAAAGGAAAACTTCTTCTATGAAAGAGATGGATTGACAAGGGTCGACTCCGTGTTTCTCAACTTATTCCAAATGATTCAGTCATCTACTTTCTTATTCTTTCTCAATCATTTAAGCTACAATCTTCATTCCTTAACCAGTATAACATTTTACACGGACTTCTACAACCGGCTCTCAACTCGTTTTCCCAACCCTCCATCAGAAGTATTAATATGCAAATACCTACTTGTTCACCACATACAACTCCCACAGCTTCTCTTATCTACAAAAAACGTACTACTACCAATGAAGCTAGACCTGAATCTAAGCAGGCAGCACTGTTGGAAACTGATTTACAATATAGTTGGCCTCTGTCTCTATAGGATAACATTTGGGCTACAATACACTCTACATGCCGTCCAGCTAATTTAATACAAACAATATTTAATTTTTATAGTAGAATGTTTTATACTCCTGCTCATATGTTTAAACTTAAAATTCTTAAGCAAGATACATTTTGGAAATGCAACTCTCATCCTGGCACTTACGTTCACATGTTCTCTCACTGAAGTGTGGTTTCTGATTTTTGGGTGCAACTTTGGGACAGAATCTCTGCCATCACTGACACCGATGCGCTATTCTAATTTGACAAAGTATTTCTTGGTGGATCTCACACATTATGGGTAAGTAACAAAATGACTGGTAAAGTTGTAGATCTTTTACTTGCACTGGGTTTACAAGTCTGTCTATTTGGAAATCTACTGAAAATATCATTAGTAAGCAGTGGTGGATCTTAGTATGCTACAACAATAGACTACACAGATAAACTTTACAAACTCTTCAAATATCAGTTTAAATAGTTATTTTGTGGTCTCTTCACACTATATATCTTTCTAATGTAGCAAATGCACATGTTGCTTGACACTTGTTATTGATTCTTGTATGCTCACAACACAGTTTTATGATATTTATATATTTAGCCTTTACGATGTATTGTATTACTTGTTCTTTTTTTTTTTACATATTGCTTTGTGTTTCAGTTATGAAAGTGTATTTCTCTTTCCTTTTCTCCTTCACTCCGTTTTTTCTTTTTCTTCTTTTTATTTGTCTCTAATTTACTAGTAGCCATGTATTTTAATATCCAAGTGTTTATATTTCTAATTCTATTATTCATTGTGTTATATTAGTGGATGATATGTCTTTCTTTTGGAATGGCAATACGATTGCATATTTAACTGTATTCTTAATTATAAATAAACATCTTTAAACTTAAAAATAGAAATTGTTGTGAGGGAATGGATCAACACACAAATGAGAATGAAAAAAATATATTGGCAGGCTGGTAAAATAAATACCAAGAGGGTTAAACCAAGCCCCCCTGCTGTTTGCTTAGTTGAATACTACTCAATTGAATATGTGGACTCTGATGTCCCCCTATAAACTTCCTAATTAAACTATCTATCTCATTAAATAGCTCTTAGTAAGCTTAATTGAAACATTAGAGACTAAAAATAGGAATTGCATTGACAGTATAATGAAAATAAATCGACCTATAATAGATACTGGTGAAAAATGTAATTTCTCTAATACTTTCTTAACTTTGATTAGCGTTGCCTGACATTTTAACTCATAAAGGTATGAAGTATTGGAAGCTACAAGCACACTAAGGGATCTAATAGGGTGGGTAGGTGACCACTGCCCCCTAATTGCATGGTAAAATCCTCCCTCGAGGCATTAAAAGGAATGATGTATGACTTATTATGACTAATCGTATAGCCTTCAATTAGAGTAAATTAAATTAAATTACCTATTGAGGACTCTTTGGATATTTGCTTGTTTTGCATCCAGATACAGAATATTACCTTCAACAAAGCGTTTTCAATCAGACATACATAAACCTGGAGGTAAAACTAAATTTTAATTCAGCAGAAGAAGAATGGCTAGTGACTCACTAAAAAATGTAAAGAAGACCAGCGAGAGAGTGCAGCCTTGTCACATCCCCGAGAAATATGAATTTGACCTACAATGCATGAATTAGTGATAATTCTAGCTGTCCACCCAGAATACAGATGCCTTAAAATATTTCTAAATTGTCAGGGGAGCCAAACTTCCTCAAAATCTGAAATAGTGCTGCACCGTCTACTTGGGTTGAATTATTTTTCTGCATCAACCATAATGATTGCAGTTGTAGTTCTTTTGACTGCAAAGTAATCCTATGGCCTGAAAATATTGTGTATTAATCGCCATTGATCTATGTGGAAGAAAACTATTATGGTCACCATGGATAGGTTTTCGATCCATGGGAACCATGGGATTAGTTAAAATTTTCATAAGTGATTTATAGTCTGCATTTAGCAAACTGATATGTTCGAATTGGGATTAAAAAAATGGGTTATCTTAAAAAAAAAAACAGTACACTGGATTCTGTATCTGTAAATGATGTGGAAATTAAACATCAGGTTTTTTTTCATTAGAAAGTTTAATCATACAATCTTGAAGAAGTGGAGCTAATTCCTTGCATGCCACAATAGGGATACCATCAATACATCCTGCCTTAGTGTTAGCCATAGAGGCCAAAGCCTCTTGAATGTGGTTTAAAAATACTGTCTTGTTGTTCCAGCGAACGTTTAGGAAAGGAGATTGGAACAAGGAACTTTGAAATGGCATCCTCCAAAGCCTCCACTAGAGGTGATAAAGTGCAGAATAATGCTTAAAGAATATCCTTTGAATAGTGTCTCTACAAGTGGAAAATAATTCGTAGCTGGATCCATCACCTCCAGAATCCTATATGCATTTGGTCTAGTTTTTACAGACCATGCCAAGTCTCGACCCACATGTTCACTCTCTTCATGCAATCTCTGGAATGCGCTTCTTTCATTGACTGAAATACATCTGTTGTGAGGAAATGTATGACTGAAAGCACAGATGGATTTTTTCAAATTCCTAAATTGCTGTAGAATTTGATAGTAACAGTGGTGATCAAGGGTGTTGATGTTTGGGCAGTATATCACGTTAATATTTACAGTTTGTAGTGACAACTGGATTACTCTGGATCTTTTTGGCAATATCTTTTTTTCGTGTAAGGGTCATAGACGGTCCCAGTAATTAAACACCCAACAAAGATTGTGCAAATGTAGAGGAAGCAAAAAACATCGCTTCAAATAGATGAAGTGTGAAGCAAACATTTTTGTCTAATTCTTGACATAGAAAAGTGTAAACTAGGTATTTGTGCATCTATTACTTGAACGTGAAGAAAAAAGTGTTTTGTTGAAACTGTGAGTTGGATTCTAAATGTTGTCATCTCTGAGTAGCTACACATAGAATTCATTATGAAATCATTTTTTTTCTATGATTTTTCTGCTCTTTTGTGTTCATGACGTTACTTCATTGTGCTTGCAACGACACCAGTGGAAGAGCGCCAGAGGAGGTGATAGAAGGAAAATGTCGGGATTATTAAGACATTGCATTCTAATGCCAGGCACGTACACATACAAACAAGATTTAGACCATCATCTATACTTCGAAGAGAACGAGATTGACTGAAGCTAGAAAACGTGTCTGGATGATAGACTGTAGGCCTGACTTTTGTGAAGTCAGTGTCTATATAAGTTCAATGTAGGCACTAGTTCAATGCCTGACAACATGTACCAATTGCGTTGGGTCTCTTCTCATTTGTTAGATTGTTCACTTCGCTTTTGCGTACCCTCACTTTTGTTGTTTTCTACCTTCTCAGTTCCCACCCCCTTCTAGAGCCTTATATTTAGTCATGGTTCTGTTTGCTCACCTCTTTGCCACTTATCTCTGTCACCTTTTCCTTGACAAAGTGCTACTGTTCTGTGTCCTCAGTAGCTCCCCAGTGGCATCCATACCATCATCTGGCAGATCTCCATCTTCTCTCTGCTTCTCCGGCCTCTGTTTATCCACATTCCAGAGGCTTTGAAGACACTCCTCAGCTCTATGGCTCCTGGTCGGGTACCAAGAAGGAAGGGGCTAGTCGCAGCACTTTCACATAGAGAGAAATGTGGTCATAAGAACATAATTGGTACTGAAGATTACATTGTCTTGTGTATTCTGAGGCGCCAGAATTCGTATGTTGTCTATCGTTATCGTTATTTCATTTAGGATATTCGAGCAGTGGTTAAGAGATGGTTCTCAGTTGTTATAAATGCCATATTGAGCTAGTGTCTCAGTTGCCTTCTCTTGCCCCCACTTTCCCTGGTTTCCTAAACTACGTACTACTACTGAGTACCTAGATTTGAACAGGTGAACGATTAGGCCTGTTGGGTACCCTCCTGTTCTGGATAATTTACTACTCTTCGAAATCCAGACAAAAGCCCAAGTGATGATGGACAGGGTGGCATGGACCCATAGTTGTGAAAGGTAGAGAATGCCTGCAAGGTAGGCGGCACCCACGCTTTTAAAAAAAAATAGATTTCAAGAAAAGGTGCATAGGACGATTGGAAGGTAATGGGGGGCAGGTAGGTGCTGTGAAGAGCATGAAATAACCTTATTTTTAAAAAGAGGCATTTGTATGGGTCTTCAATTGCTGTCCTCTTTCTAAACGGTGTAATAAAATGTATGGGTCAGGCATAGGTGCAGGTCAAAGGAGACCATGTGCAACATAACACTGTAGGTTGTTCATTAGCAAATAAGAGCGAGGGGTGTTCCATCTCGTTCCACGTGACACCTCAGACAACTCAAGCATTACAGGTTTGTTTTATGGAGTCATGTCAAATACCTCATTTGTAATCAGTCTCATTCTCGATACCAACCACGTTAACACTGCATAGACCTACAGGATTGTAAATTAGATTTATTATTTTCAGTGTGCAAACTCCACAATGAACCCTCTATGTGATTCAGCAGTTCTGTCTGACATACCTTTGAGGCTCATTTTATCATGAAATAACCAATGCATGCTACTTATATAGTAATACAAATCCTCAACGCATAGATTGTTTGTATTTTTAAAGTCTTTTGATTTTGACCCATGTTTTGTTCAGGTATTGTTGCTACAGTTGTTGAGCCACTTAAACCAAAAATCTAGAATAGTATTCAGTTTTAACAACCTGATAGTCTGACTATAAAGCAAGGGGTCACCATATTTAGGGGCCTATTTATGAGAGGCAGGCGCTGCCTAAGCGAAACTTTCTTCGATGCTCCCGCAGTGCAAGTCTGTTAATCACATCTATGAGATCATGCAAAGCCACTTTGCGTGGCTTTTTATGGCCTTATGGAGTAAGGCAAAGCAGCACAAGTTTCATGGGTGTTTTAGTGGGTTTTCTCATGCAACACCGATGGATTTTATTGGTGTCCCAGATTAACTTAGTCACGTAAACCTGGGACAGCACCAAAACCTTACACCTCCCCAGGGGTGGCATAACGAGTAGAAATATTTTGTATTTCTCCTAATTTGTTTCTCTTTCCATGTGTACTTCATTCTGCAGCACATATAGAAAGAGGAAAACACCTCTCAGGCTTGTGTTTGTGCAGGAAGGTACTCCTTCCTGCACAAAAACAGTCCTTCATGCAAGGGGACCTGCGTTGGCACTAGGCCACAAATTGTGTGCTGGCGCAGGGGTAAGGACAGGAATGCTCAGTATTTTATAAATACAGTGCATTCCAGCCCTTTCACATTATCCTATGGCAGCACAGCAAACAGACTTGGGACTGCAGCACGCCAATTGCCATAAATATGGGCCATAGTGTTTATTGATTGTTATATGTCTTTTCCTGAAATGAATAGCGTAAAATATAGTACGTCACGAGATTCATGTGTGTCAAAATAAGTACAATGAAATCAGCCTCAAGGCTTTTCATATTCTAAAAACAAGGTGGAAGGTCTATTCCTATTTGCCAGCTCGATTTTAATTTTAAAATATCCCTAGATTAGCGGACATAAGATTACTAAATGAAAAAGGTTTGTGAATCAGGTTTATGACAAAGTTGTTTTATTCCGGTAAATTCATGAGCCAGTCAAAGGTAAGCCTGGAGTCAGAAATAACTATTCACAGATATTACAGAATGCAGCTATGGGTCAGATAGGCCTACAGAGTAATCAGGCAATAGGCTGATCTGACAGGTCAGGCTGTGGAACTTTTTTGGCTGTTTGAGGGTCGCTTTACGGTCGGTGGGGGAGTTTTCACCGTTGACTTCCCTAATATTGAAATAAACATTGCCTGCAAGAAAATCAAATCCACACCTTGCAAAACACTTATACAACGTGTCCTTACAAATTCAAAACTGGCCCAATTCGCACAAATGGGTCACTTTTTTAGTTTTTTTATTCACTAATGGTGCCATTTTATTATTTTGGTGGTTGGGCCTATTTCCCGTCCCAGTCTGACCCTGATCAAGCTTCGATATCCAGGTGATAATAAACACACCAATGAGCTATACTCAACCTTATAGAAAAAGCTTAGAGAATTGCCCAAGAGATTTAACCCATTTTTATTTGGATAATTTGCATTCCTGATAATCTGATTGTCTTTTTATATCTGGCAGAGACAACTCTGTTTTACAGAGCTGATGAAATTTACATTGAGAAGGTGAAAAGTCCACCAGTCTCTAGCTTTATTTGCTGTGTTATTCACATTGCTTGGACTTTGTTTAATTGCTACTAGTATTCATACCTTACAGAGTTTTTACATTGCTGGTGACAGAGCACACGTTTTGTCTGGGGTGATGCACATCCCTTGCTTTTGTTAATGGGTGGACTCCCTGAGACCCCATGTGTTGAACTCGTCCCTTTCATTAAGAGTGGGCCGTTGCTGGTAAGAAGACTGTTTGCGCAACTCTGACCGAATTTGCACTTCGCATGCCTGCTGATGAGAGCCGTCCAGTCTGTACAAACAGCGTGCCAAAAACACTAACATAAAATTGGTCATGGTCATTCGGGAAACGAGTGCACACCAGACCTACAGACCAGACCATGCCAGGTAGATGTTCTGACTTTGGTGGATAGCCGGGCATCTCTCTTGTTCAACATTCCTGTCCGTTTGCCCTGGCACATATGACGTACAATCATATCTCACGTCCAACCGCATCTCTTCTGTCACTTCCCGAAACCATTTGCATCCCTCACCTCCTTCATATGGTGACCTGATCTATTCTTGGACATGTTAGCCCTGGCCCACCCTGGGGGCACAGTCTTGAGCAGCTGCGGAGATCCAGTGCTTCGCAGTTGCTTCTCCAAAGGTCAAAGGTCGCCATCCTTTTTCCTGTGATATCTCGGGCCCCGAAGGGCCGATTTTCATCATTCTTGTGTCGTTTTGCTCCTGGCGACAAGCCCTTGCCACCAGGAGCTCTCTCCTTAGGCCTCCTGGCCTCGAAGGGTCCCAGCTCATAGGGAGCCAGTCCCACTGACTCCCTGCACCAACCTTTTCTCTGGGTTCCCTCTTTTCCTTCAGGGCAGTGTGCTCTCCTTCTGCCAGCCCAGTCCTTTCCCCAACTAGTTCTCTGGGATTGTAAGGGGGCCAGCTTGCCTGGCCCTGGCATTCGCCTCGCTGGCCTGGAAACCTTCAGGGGTAGAATCCCTGCCCAAGGGAAGTCAGGAGGTTCTTCCTTCCAGTTATCCATGACGCCCGTCTGCAGTCCCAGTGTCCAGCAGTGAAGCAGAGCCAAGAGAGAGAGAGCTCTCCCCTGTGCAGGACCTTTTAAGTGGGGGCGGAAGTGTCCAGCAGGTCTGCACCTCTGGCCTATCCAGATGTGCCACATCACTTCCTTGCCCCCGTCCCCTCCTTCTTGCACAGTCTTCTGGGATAGGTCAAAATGGCATCCTCCAGGAATTAGTTGCCACATGTGCTATGAAAGTCTCAGCCCCTCCTCCCTGACATTCCTCGCAGGGCCTCTCCAGCCTGCTCCTTGCACGGAATGACAGCTGGCTGATTGATGCAAGGCCCTGCTCAAGCAACCAGACAGAGCAGTAATTCAACAACAACAACTTTACTTTATTTCGGAAAGTAAAAAACAAACCATTAAAGTACAATACACAACAAAGAGAAAAAGTGCTTCTTAAAAGCAGGGGGGTACTAAAAAAATAAGGTGAAAGCACAGTTAAAAGGGACAAGACAAGTTTAAAAAACAAACAAGAAATAAGCAGCCAGATAAACATCACTTAATATAAAGAAAGGCTGTGCTCAAGAATGAGAATAGTTACCTGAATCAGCACTGGTTACAAATATAATACACCAATATCTATATCCAATGGAGCAATCACACATCCAAATTGACAAATATACATAAATAAGTCTAAAAATAAATTCCCCACTCTTGCTCCTTAAAATTGCTAACCTCAGATGTCAGAATAATACAGATTTTTTTATTTTATTTTTTCCCCCATTAATAAAACTGTCTGGGTGGATGAGTTTCGTTTTAAAATTCTCACGACATAAAATGAGGGATCAGTTCCATAGGACTATAAATAATCCATAATAAACCAAACCAAGGTCTATTTCCTGTGCAACAAAAACTGCAATCATACATCCAAGTTGAGTAAATATACATAAATAAAACTAAACAATGACTACACAGTTTTGTCCCTTAACCTTGCTAGTCTCAACCGCCAGATAGACTCGAGAAATCTTGCCACAGGTAGAGCTATCTGGACGGACGGGTCACATTTTAAAATTCTCTCAGCGTGGAGACAGGATCTAACCCCTAATTGTTTGCAAAGCGGGATGAGCCAAAGTGCTCTTTGTTTGTGATATGCTTGACAGTGGAAGAAAACGTGTGGAACAGTTTCTTCACTTTTACATCCCATCGGGCAACCTTTAGATCTATTAGTTGAACTGGACCATTTGTACGTAAAGCAGCACAGAGGGAGAGACCCGATCCTAAACCTGATAAAAAGGGCACGAGCAAATGGAGATAACTTTGCATCCAAAAAGGGCTCAAATTCGTAATGACATTTAACAAGTAAAAAATTGTCGGACATAGACAATGGAATGCAACTAGCAAATTGTCCAACCTGAACATTATGCCAGTAAGCATCCTTTAGCAGCTGTGCAGCATTTTTAGGAATAGAAATAGGATCATGCCAATAGGAACCTAAGCCAAGCCAAGAAAAGGATTGTTCAACAAAAACACACCATTTGGATTTAATACTAGAGTCACGGCCCACCACATTGAGAAGGCCACACCGAAAAGGAGCTAGGGCCTTAGGGCAGCAATCTGTGAGATTGAGAAAAGATTTAGGTCCAGGTGAATGGGCAAGGATGGGGTACTCGATGGAACCTTTAGCATCATTTTTAGAAACTGATTTTCCACCCTAGCCAGATTCGCCAAATTACAATGGCCCCAAAGTTCAGCTCCATATAAGGCGGCCCCTCTAGCTTGAGCTTTGTATATTTCCAGTGCAGGAGATATTGCAAATTTCGGGGAACTAGAGGCAAATCTGACAATTCCACCCGCCCTCTGCTTCAGGCATAATAAAGATTTATGGCGCTGGGCATGCCAAAGATGTGAATCTTCCACTTTAATACCTAGATAATCAAAGGTACCCACCCTTTCCAAGGGGACACCATCTAAGTATACGGGCCTCTTCAGTTTTTGCCTAATATCTCCAAAAACCATGTATTTTGTTTTTGCTGGATGAATTGACAACCCATGGTCAGTGCAAAACTCCAGGAATCTGGAGAGCAGCCTAGAAAGACCCATTGCAGTACGTGATAACAATAGGGTATCATCTGGAAACAGAAGACAGGGAATCCTCTGCCCGCCCAGGCTAGGGGCATCACTTTGACAGTCTAAGAAATATGGCAAACAGGCATTAATAAACAAGAGAAATAAAGTGGGCGCCAATACACAACCTTGCCTCACACCCCGTGTAGTTGGAAAAGCAGGAGTCAGATCGCCAATAGCACCCCAACGGACTTTAGCACAATTATCAGAATAAATATCCTTGATAATATTAATCATGGAACCCGGAACACCGGTGGTACTAAGAACCTCCCAAAGCTTGGCACGCGGGACCAGGTCAAACGCAGACTTCAAATCAACAAAGGCCACAAATAAGTGGCCTTTGTCTGCATCTACGGTCTTCCACTTGATGGTGGTAAATCGGAAGATCTGATCGATAGTGCTGATCTTGTCCCTAAATCCTGCCTGGAGATGGCTCAAGACCTGATTTTCCATTATCCATTGTTTTAGTCTAATTAGCAACTGGTACGAAAAACATTTCTGCAAGTTGTCTAATAGACTAATAGGCCTATAATTCCCGGGGGAGCTCTTGTCTCCTTTTTTATGAACGGGGACAATAATCGCCATCTTCCACGAAAGCGGATAGGATCGAGATGCCATGGCAGTGTTTGATACTCTGTTGATATATCGGGTCCACACAGATAGGTCTGATTTGTACAGATCCGAGGGAATACCATCTTGGCCAGGGGCCCTACCAGATCTTTGAGCGCAAATTGCCATCTCTGTTTCTTTTAGGGTGAAGGGCGGCATTTCGGGCTGGCACAGTGCATAATCTGTGGAAGTATCATAAAACTCCAGCTGAGAGCCATACAGGTCACGGAAATAAGAGAACCAGTTTCCTGGGTCGATATGACATTCAGTAGTGGATGACAGGCCTGGGTCGCTGCGCGCAACCAAAGTCCAAAAGAGCTTGGCGTCACGAGAGCTAGCAGCCTCCGCCAGACACTCCCATAAATGCTCCTCATGTTTGAGTTTTGATAGAGTGAGAGTAGACACATAGGGTGTCATTCTGACCCCGGCGGGCCAGGGTTGGCGGGAGCACCGCCAACAGGCTGGCGGTGCCCCGCAGGGCATTTGGCCGCGGTCAGAAGTGGAAAACCGGCGGTCTCCCGCCGGTTTTCCGCTGCCCAAATGAATCCTCCATGGCGGCGCAGCTCGCAGCGCCGCCATGGGGATTCTGACACCCCATACCGCCATCCTGTTCCTGGCGGTTCTCCCGCCAGGAACAGGATGGCGGTATGGGGTGTCGTGGGGCCCCTGGGGGCCCCTGCAGTGCCCATGCCAATGGCATGGGCACTGCAGGGGCCCCCGTAAGGGGGCCCCACAAAGAATTTCAGTGTCTGCTCAGCAGACACTGAAATTCGCGACGGGTGCAACTGTACCCGTCGCACCTTCCCACTCCGCCGGCTCCATTCGGAGCCGGCGTCCTCGTGGGAAGGGTGTTTTCCACTGGGCTGGCGGGCGGCCTTTTGGCGGTCGCCCGCCAGCCCAGTGGAAAACCCAGAATCACCGCAGCGGTCTTATGACCGCGGAGCGGTGTTCTGGAGGGGGGAACTCTGGCGGGCGGCCTCCGCCGCCCGTCAGGGTTACAATCACCCCCATAGTTCTTTCTCGCATATATAATGTCATCCCGGTTCTTTACCTTTAAGGCTTCAGATAAAAGATGCTTGGCCACCCGGCACTCTTTGTCAAACCATTTGTACCTAGGAGCAGAAGATTTTGTTTAGGATTTGAAAGGTTTAGTGAAAAGCTCCCTAAGTTCCGCAAAAAAACCCACATGGGCGGACAAAATTTCTGAAGGAGATAACGCGATGGAGTCCTCGAAAAGTTGGTGACGGGACATCATAATGCCAAGCTTATGGTTCAGTAAGTTAGATTTTAAAAATGAAGGCCACTTTACCGCAAGCATATTAGTGGAAAGTTTTGTCAGATCACTTCGACCAACCAAACCAGCGGATAGATCAAACAGGGCTACATTATATGCAATTTGCAGGGGGGCATGGTCGCTAGTGCGGGGAAGACCCACCTCTACATTAGTTATGAGATGCCAAACTCGCAAATCCAAGATGACATAATCCAAACAACTACTATAATTACCTCTGAAAAAAGTGGGCCTAGCAGGGTTATCATTTGGAAATCGGCCATTTCCAAAACGGAGGCCATAGGTAAGTGCAAGGTCTATTATCTGAGACACCCTAGGGGAAGGAATAAGTGGCGTAGGATGAAATTGAAGTGGGGGAATATTCCATACTACGTCCTCATCCTGAGTGGACTCAGCAAAGGCGGAGCCAAGTTCAATTTGGGCGTTAAGATCACCAGCGATAATGACTCGGTATTTAGAATGGAATTCTGAAAGAACATTATGCAAGCAATGAATGATATCAGACTGTTGGTTAAGGGAGCCTGGACGGGTATAGATATTAATGCACAGCACAGGGGTACTAGACCTAGGCTGTATTACTATGGCTAAAATATCACAAGAATCAACAGCAATTTCCTTAACCCTAACCAACTCAGACATCTTGACCCAGATACATAGACCCCCAACCGCCCTTCCCCTAGGGGATTGAATTGCCTTTTTTATAAAAGAACGATAACCTTGCCTATACACACCACCCATTGCCCAAGTTTCCTGGAACATGCAGATAGAGTAAGATTCCACAAAAGCCCCCCACTCCGGATCAGGCATTTTGCTCTTAATACCTGCCACATTCCAGGACAGCAAACACCCTTCAGAAGTTGGAGTGTTACAAGTGAGCGTACCAGAATCAGTATCCGTAACTAATTTAGGATTTACTATTGGGATGCAAAGAGAAGCACTTGAAATGGGACCACCTAGGCTGATTAAAGGTCTTTGAGACAATACAAGTGGGCCACAGGGTATGCAATGATTAGAGAAGCGTAGTCAGTCCACATCAGATGTATCCACTATAGTAACGGGGTCTTGAGTACCAATGTGTTTAGGATTGTGAACCAAGGCAGCCCCATCAGCAGGGAAAGGCAACAAGCCAGACTTAGGAACAAGAACTGGAGCACTGCAGGGGATTCCCTTGGGCCTAAAAAGATGGGCGGGCAATAATTCACCCTGATCCTGAGCTGAGTCAGAGAAAGATGACATCCATGGATGACCCATCAGTTGTACAACGATGCTCTTGTAACCTACTGCATCATTCTTTTCTTACAGGTTACAGTGTACTTTGGTGTGACAGTAAATGGGCTTTAGTTAAGCTTAATACCAATAATATTCCATTATGCTTTTTAATGTATATCGTCCTAGGCACCCAGAAACAGAAATTTGGAAATTGATTTCTCACAAAATCAGGCAAACTTCATTCACAGAATTTTATAGTGGGTGGAGATTGTAATCTGGTATTGAACCCCTTCCTTGACTGCTATTCTTCTACCAAATTCACACCTCAAAAAGTACACAAAGCTTTTCAAAGTACCGTATCTGACCATTACTTGTCTGATTCATGGTGAATATTCAACACATACCTTATAGAATTTTCCTTTTACTCCCCTCGTCATTAATCTAAAACAAGATTGATTTTATATTTTTAAGTAGGAGTCTGTTGCAACATTTGACTCAAAAGGATATGGGTTCAGTTTTAATCTCTGACCATGCGCAAGTACTGACCAATCTTGAAATTCTAAATACATACACTCATGAATGTAGATGGTGATTCAATAAATCTCTTCTTTTAAATAAAGGCTTTCTCACTACAGATGAGTCCTTTGCCTCGGATTTGTTTAACAGAATGACAGAGGAGACACCTTCGATTTTGTCTGGGATGCTTTTAAGGCTGCATCTAGTGGATTTATAATTAGTTATGTCTCATCAAAGGAAAAACTTAAACGAAAAGAAACCACAGCCATAGTAACCAATATGAAACACTAAGAATAGCAATACAGATCTAGTAGCGCTCATAGCGGCAAAGTTCCAGTTCAATAAATTATCTACCTAAAAAGCGTGTGGTACACTTCTCAGAGGTAAACAAAGTGTTTTTTTCCCTGCTAATTATCTGAAAGGTAGAAAGGAAAAAAACACTATTAAGAGAATCACTAATTCTTTGGATAGTCAACTGCTTCATGATGCTGACCTAGCCGCACACCTTGAAAAATATTACCAAGTTTTCTACACCCCCAAAAGTAATCCTCCTAAAGCTCTTGTAAACTCCTGCTTTGTGAATCTTAAACCTCGTAGCATCCCTAATACTGATACTTCCTACCTTGAATCAGAAGTCACCCTAGATGAACATAAAGCAGCAAATAAGTGTCTACCTAAAGGCAAAGCACCAGGTCCTGATGGCTTTACAGATTAATTATATCTACAATTCTCTTATATTTTATTTCCTCAGCTTTTTAAGCTTATTCGCCATTTTCTCTCCTTAAATTCATCCATTGGTGCATTCACGGAGGCAATGGTATGTATTATTCCTAAAAAAGATTGTAACTTGACCTTGTGTAAAGATTATCACCCAATTCATTTGATAAATACAGATTACAAAATCTTTGCAAAAGCACTTGCTCCTCAACTAATTGGTTTTCTCCCAAGAACAATCTGGATTTGTCAAGCACAGGACCATTGCAGAGAATTCCAATACCTTTCAAAATATTATTAGTAAAGCAAACAAGCTTAAGTCTTCTTTAGTGGCACTTGCTATGGATGCAGAGAAAGCTTTTGAGAGAGTCACAGGACAGTTCCTTATGAAAGCTTTAGGATGGCACGGTTTTGGGCCCAAATGTCTTCAACTTGTTTCCTGCTATATTTGTCACCTCACTCAACAGTACTAGTGAAAGGAGTGCAATCACCTTTCTTTCACCTTAAGAGAGGTACTCAATAAGGCTACCCACTATCTCTATTATTATTTATGTTAGCAGCGGAACCCTTTTTGCATCAACTTAAAACCGCCAATACCTTACATGGATTTAAGTCAGAGACAAACATATCAAGCATACTGCTTATGACGACAATATTCTTCTTTTCATTTCACAAAATGACATCTCTTACCCATCCTTCTTTGAACAATTGAGATCATACTCCGCAGTATCAGGATACAAGTTAAACTTGGATAAGTCTCTTAATGAATACTGTGTAAAGAATCATTTTATTCTGGTAGGCTTTTCCTGGAATCCTGTGAAGAATAAATGTTTGGGGATTTTTAATACCAATAAACTAGCAGATACGTTAAAGAAAAATGTGGACAGTCTAATCACTAGAATCTCTCATCTTATCCAGGGATGGTCACATCTCTTCTCAACTTGGTGGGGACATTGCAATACAATTAAAATGATTCTCCTCATTATAAACTTTTCTCTTCAGATGTTACCAAGTAAGATTCCAAAGAAATATAATTCCTTGGATAAACATTTATCCAAATTCCTATGGAATGGTGAAAGGCCACGCATATCATAAGGCTTTTTGGTACTGAACAAATCTAATCCTTTATTTTTCATTGTACTACTTCACAACCTAAATTATGGTTTGCATTAGAATCGTCAATGATTTTTGCCTTCTCTCACAAACAGATGATCTTTATGTCCCAACCCCCCAAGTTCTGGTTCCCATCCCTTATTATGAATTCCTGTTCTCTGATCAAACCACTTCTACTCTAATAATTTTACATATCACCAATTTCTTCAAAGCCCCACCTGGTACAACAAAATGCTTACCCTTAAAGGAAAACCTCTTCTATGAAAGAGATGGATTGACAAGGGTCGACTCCGTGTTTCTCAACATATTCCAAATGATTCAGTCATCTACTTTCTTATTCTTTCTCAATCATTTAAGCTACCATCTTCATTCCTTAACCAGTATAACATTTTACATGGTCTTCTACAACCGGCTCTCAACTCGTTTTCCCAACCCTCAATCAGAAGTATTAATATGCAAATACCTACTTCTTCACCACATACAACTCCCACGGCTTCTCTTATCTACAAAAAACGTACTACTACCAATGAAGCTAGACCTGAATCTAAGCAGGCAGCACTGTTGGAAACTGATTTACAATATAGTTGGCCTCTGTCTCTATAGGATAACATTTGGGCTACAATACACTCTACATGCCGTCCAGCTAATTTAATACAAACAATATTTAATTTTTATAGTAGAATGTTTTATACTCCTGCTCATATGTTTAAACTTAAAATTCTTAAGCAAGATACATTTTGGAAATGCAACTCTCATCCTGGCACTTACGTTCACATGTTCTCTCACTGAAGTGTGGTTTCTGATTTTTGGGTGCAACTTTGGGACAGAATCTCTGCCATCACTGACACCGATGCGCTATTCTAATTTGACAAAGTATTTCTTGGTGGATCTCACACATTATGGGTAAGTAACAAAATGACTGGTAAAGTTGTAGATCTTTTACTTGCACTGGGTTTACAAGTCTGTCTATTTGGAAATCTACTGAAAATATCATTAGTAAGCAGTGGTGGATCTTAGTATGCTACAACAATAGACTACACAGATAAACTTTACAAACTCTTCAAATATCAGTTTAAATAGTTATTTTGTGGTCTCTTCACACTATATATCTTTCTAATGTAGCAAATGCACATGTTGCTTGACACTTGTTATTGATTCTTGTATGCTCACAACACAGTTTTATGATATTTATATATTTAGCCTTTACGATGTATTGTATTACTTGTTCTTTTTTTTTTTACATATTGCTTTGTGTTTCAGTTATGAAAGTGTATTTCTCTTTCCTTTTCTCCTTCACTCCGTTTTTTCTTTTTCTTCTTTTTATTTGTCTCTACTTTACTAGTAGCCATGTATTTTAATATCCAAGTGTTTATATTTCTAATTCTATTATTCATTGTGTTATATTAGTGGATGATATGTCTTTCTTTTGGAATGGCAATACGATTGCATATTTAACTGTATTCTTAATTATAAATAAACATCTTTAAACTTAAAAATAGAAATTGTTGTGAGGGAATGGATCAACACACAAATGAGAATGAAAAAAATATATTGGCAGGCTGGTAAAATAAATACCAAGAGGGTTAAACCAAGCCCCCCTGCTGTTTGCTTAGTTGAATACTACTCAATTGAATATGTGGACTCTGATGTCCCCCTATAAACTTCCTAATTAAACTATCTATCTCATTAAATAGCTCTTAGTAAGCTTAATTGAAACATTAGAGACTAAAAATAGGAATTGCATTGACAGTATAATGAAAATAAATCGACCTATAATAGATACTGGTGAAAAATGTAATTTCTCTAATACTTTCTTAACTTTGATTAGCGTTGCCTGACATTTTAACTCATAAAGGTATGAAGTATTGGAAGCTACAAGCACACTAAGGGATCTAATAGGGTGGGTAGGTGACCACTGCCCCCTAATTGCATGGTAAAATCCTCCCTCGAGGCATTAAAAGGAATGATGTATGACTTATTATGACTAATCGTATAGCCTTCAATTAGAGTAAATTAAATTAAATTACCTATTGAGGACTCTTTGGATATTTGCTTGTGTTGCATCCAGATACAGAATATTACCTTCAACAAAGCGTTTTCAATCAGACATACATAAACCTGGAGGTAAAACTAAATTTTAATTCAGCAGAAGAAGAATGGCTAGTGACTCACTAAAAAATGTAAAGAAGACCAGCGAGAGAGTGCAGCCTTGTCACATCCCCGAGAAATATGAATTTGACCTACAATGCATGAATTAGTGATAATTCTAGCTGTCCACCCAGAATACAGATGCCTTAAAATATTTCTAAATTGTCAGGGGAGCCAAACTTCCTCAAAATCTGAAATAGTGCTGCACCGTCTACTTGGGTTGAATTATTTTTCTGCATCAACCATAATGATTGCAGTTGTAGTTCTTTTGACTGCAAAGTAATCCTATGGCCTGAAAATATTGTGTATTAATCACCATTGATCTATGTGGAAGAAAACTATTATGGTCACCATGGATAGGTTTTCGATCCATGGGAACCATGGGATTAGTTAAAATTTTCATAAGTGATTTATAGTCTGCATTTAGCAAACTGATATGTTCGAATTGGGATTAAAAAAATGGGTTATCTTAAAAAAAAAAACAGTACACTGGATTCTGTATCTGTAAATGATGTGGAAATTAAACATCAGGTTTTTTTTCATTAGAAAGTTTAATCATACAATCTTGAAGAAGTGGAGCTAATTCCTTGCATGCCACAATAGGGATACCATCAATACATCCTGCCTTAGTGTTAGCCATAGAGGCCAAAGCCTCTTGAATGTGGTTTAAAAATACTGTCTTGTTGTTCCAGCGAACGTTTAGGAAAGGAGATTGGAACAAGGAACTTTGAAATGGCATCCTCCAAAGCCTCCACTAGAGGTGATAAAGTGCAGAATAATGCTTAAAGAATATCCTTTGAATAGTGTCTCTACAAGTGGAAAATAATTCGTAGCTGGATCCATCACCTCCAGAATCCTATATGCATTTGGTCTAGTTTTTACAGACCATGCCAAGTCTCGACCCACATGTTCACTCTCTTCATGCAATCTCTGGAATGCGCTTCTTTCATTGACTGAAATACATCTGTTGTGAGGAAATGTATGACTGAAAGCACAGATGGATTTTTTCAAATTCCTAAATTGCTGTAGAATTTGATAGTAACAGTGGTGATCAAGGGTGTTGATGTTTGGGCAGTATATCACGTTAATATTTACAGTTTGTAGTGACAACTGGATTACTCTGGATCTTTTTGGCAATATCTTTTTTTCGTGTAAGGGTCATAGACGGTCCCAGTAATTAAACACCCAACAAAGATTGTGCAAATGTAGAGGAAGCAAAAAACATCGCTTCAAATAGATGAAGTGTGAAGCAAACATTTTTGTCTAATTCTTGACATAGAAAAGTGTAAACTAGGTATTTGTGCATCTATTACTTGAACGTGAAGAAAAAAGTGTTTTGTTGAAACTGTGAGTTGGATTCTAAATGTTGTCATCTCTGAGTAGCTACACATAGAATTCATTATGAAATCATTTTTTTTCTATGATTTTTCTGCTCTTTTGTGTTCATGACGTTACTTCATTGTGCTTGCAACGACACCAGTGGAAGAGCGCCAGAGGAGGTGATAGAAGGAAAATGTCGGGATTATTAAGACATTGCATTCTAATGCCAGGCACGTACACATACAAACAAGATTTAGACCATCATCTATACTTCGAAGAGAACGAGATTGACTGAAGCTAGAAAACGTGTCTGGATGATAGACTGTAGGCCTGACTTTTGTGAAGTCAGTGTCTATATAAGTTCAATGTAGGCACTAGTTCAATGCCTGACAACATGTACCAATTGCGTTGGGTCTCTTCTCATTTGTTAGATTGTTCACTTCGCTTTTGCGTACCCTCACTTTTGTTGTTTTCTACCTTCTCAGTTCCCACCCCCTTCTAGAGCCTTATATTTAGTCATGGTTCTGTTTGCTCACCTCTTTGCCACTTATCTCTGTCACCTTTTCCTTGACAAAGTGCTACTGTTCTGTGTCCTCAGTAGCTCCCCAGTGGCATCCATACCATCATCTGGCAGATCTCCATCTTCTCTCTGCTTCTCCGGCCTCTGTTTATCCACATTCCAGAGGCTTTGAAGACACTCCTCAGCTCTATGGCTCCTGGTCGGGTACCAAGAAGGAAGGGGCTAGTCGCAGCACTTTCACATAGAGAGAAATGTGGTCATAAGAACATAATTGGTACTGAAGATTACATTGTCTTGTGTATTCTGAGGCGCCAGAATTCGTATGTTGTCTATCGTTATCGTTATTTCATTTAGGATATTCGAGCAGTGGTTAAGAGATGGTTCTCAGTTGTTATAAATGCCATATTGAGCTAGTGTCTCAGTTGCCTTCTCTTGCCCCCACTTTCCCTGGTTTCCTAAACTACGTACTACTACTGAGTACCTAGATTTGAACAGGTGAACGATTAGGCCTGTTGGGTACCCTCCTGTTCTGGATAATTTACTACTCTTCGAAATCCAGACAAAAGCCCAAGTGATGATGGACAGGGTGGCATGGACCCATAGTTGTGAAAGGTAGAGAATGCCTGCAAGGTAGGCGGCACCCACGCTTTTAAAAAAAAATAGATTTCAAGAAAAGGTGCATAGGACGATTGGAAGGTAATGGGGGGCAGGTAGGTGCTGTGAAGAGCATGAAATAACCTTATTTTTAAAAAGAGGCATTTGTATGGGTCTTCAATTGCTGTCCTCTTTCTAAACGGTGTAATAAAATGTATGGGTCAGGCATAGGTGCAGGTCAAAGGAGACCATGTGCAACATAACACTGTAGGTTGTTCATTAGCAAATAAGAGCGAGGGGTGTTCCATCTCGTTCCACGTGACACCTCAGACAACTCAAGCATTACAGGTTTGTTTTATGGAGTCATGTCAAATCCCTCATTTGTAATCAGTCTCATTCTCGATACCAACCACGTTAACACTGCATAGACCTACAGGATTGTAAATTAGATTTATTATTTTCAGTGTGCAAACTCCACAATGAACCCTCTATGTGATTCAGCAGTTCTGTCTGACATACCTTTGAGGCTCATTTTATCATGAAATAACCAATGCATGCTACTTATATAGTAATACAAATCCTCAACGCATAGATTGTTTGTATTTTTAAAGTCTTTTGATTTTGACCCATGTTTTGTTCAGGTATTGTTGCTACAGTTGTTGAGCCACTTAAACCAAAAATCTAGAATAGTATTCAGTTTTAACAACCTGATAGTCTGACTATAAAGCAAGGGGTCACCATATTTAGGGGCCTATTTATGAGAGGCAGGCGCTGCCTAAGCGAAACTTTCTTCGATGCTCCCGCAGTGCAAGTCTGTTAATCACATCTATGAGATCATGCAAAGCCACTTTGCGTGGCTTTTTATGGCCTTATGGAGTAAGGCAAAGCAGCACAAGTTTCATGGGTGTTTTAGTGGGTTTTCTCATGCAACACCGATGGATTTTATTGGTGTCCCAGATTAACTTAGTCACGTAAACCTGGGACAGCACCAAAACCTTACACCTCCCCAGGGGTGGCATAACGAGTAGAAATATTTTGTATTTCTCCTAATTTGTTTCTCTTTCCATGTGTACTTCATTCTGCAGCACATATAGAAAGAGGAAAACACCTCTCAGGCTTGTGTTTGTGCAGGAAGGTACTCCTTCCTGCACAAAAACAGTCCTTCATGCAAGGGGACCTGCGTTGGCACTAGGCCACAAATTGTGTGCTGGCGCAGGGGTAAGGACAGGAATGCTCAGTATTTTATAAATACAGTGCATTCCAGCCCTTTCACATTATCCTATGGCAGCACAGCAAACAGACTTGGGACTGCAGCACGCCAATTGCCATAAATATGGGCCATAGTGTTTATTGATTGTTATATGTCTTTTCCTGAAATGAATAGCGTAAAATATAGTACGTCACGAGATTCATGTGTGTCAAAATAAGTACAATGAAATCAGCCTCAAGGCTTTTCATATTCTAAAAACAAGGTGGAAGGTCTATTCCTATTTGCCAGCTCAATTTTAACTTTAAAATATCCCTAGATTAGCGGACATAAGATTACTAAATGAAAAAGGTTTGTGAATCAGGTTTATGACAAAGTTGTTTTATTCCGGTAAATTCATGAGCCAGTCAAAGGTAAGCCTGGAGTCAGAAATAACTATTCACAGATATTACAGAATGCAGCTATGGGTCAGATAGGCCTACAGAGTAATCAGGCAATAGGCTGATCTGACAGGTCAGGCTGTGGAACTTTTTTGGCTGTTTGAGGGTCGCTTTACGGTCGGTGGGGGAGTTTTCACCGTTGACTTCCCTAATATTGAAATAAACATTGCCTGCAAGAAAATCAAATCCACACCTTGCAAAACACTTATACAACGTGTCCTTACAAATTCAAAACTGGCCCAATTCGCACAAATGGGTCACTTTTTTAGTTTTTTTATTCACTAATGGTGCCATTTTATTATTTTGGTGGTTGGGCCTATTTCCCGTCCCAGTCTGACCCTGATCAAGCTTCGATATCCAGGTGATAATAAACACACCAATGAGCTATACTCAACCTTATAGAAAAAGCTTAGAGAATTGCCCAAGAGATTTAACCCATTTTTATTTGGATAATTTGCATTCCTGATAATCTGATTGTCTTTTTATATCTGGCAGAGACAACTCTGTTTTACAGAGCTGATGAAATTTACATTGAGAAGGTGAAAAGTCCACCAGTCTCTAGCTTTATTTGCTGTGTTATTCACATTGCTTGGACTTTGTTTAATTGCTACTAGTATTCATACCTTACAGAGTTTTTACATTGCTGGTGACAGAGCACACGTTTTGTCTGGGGTGATGCACATCCCTTGCTTTTGTTAATGGGTGGACTCCCTGAGACCCCATGTGTTGAACTCGTCCCTTTCATTAAGAGTGGGCCGTTGCTGGTAAGAAGACTGTTTGCGCAACTCTGACCGAATTTGCACTTCGCATGCCTGCTGATGAGAGCCGTCCAGTCTGTACAAACAGCGTGCCAAAAACACTAACATAAAATTGGTCATGGTCATTCGGGAAACGAGTGCACACCAGACCTACAGACCAGACCATGCCAGGTAGATGTTCTGACTTTGGTGGATAGCCGGGCATCTCTCTTGTTCAACATTCCTGTCCGTTTGCCCTGGCACATATGACGTACAATCATATCTCACGTCCAACCGCATCTCTTCTGTCACTTCCCGAAACCATTTGCATCCCTCACCTCCTTCATATGGTGACCTGATCTATTCTTGGACATGTTAGCCCTGGCCCACCCTGGGGGCACAGTCTTGAGCAGCTGCGGAGATCCAGTGCTTCGCAGTTGCTTCTCCAAAGGTCAAAGGTCGCCATCCTTTTTCCTGTGATATCTCGGGCCCCGAAGGGCCGATTTTCATCATTCTTGTGTCGTTTTGCTCCTGGCGACAAGCCCTTGCCACCAGGAGCTCTCTCCTTAGGCCTCCTGGCCTCGAAGGGTCCCAGCTCATAGGGAGCCAGTCCCACTGACTCCCTGCACCAACCTTTTCTCTGGGTTCCCTCTTTTCCTTCAGGGCAGTGTGCTCTCCTTCTGCCAGCCCAGTCCTTTCCCCAACTAGTTCTCTGGGATTGTAAGGGGGCCAGCTTGCCTGGCCCTGGCATTCGCCTCGCTGGCCTGGAAACCTTCAGGGGTAGAATCCCTGCCCAAGGGAAGTCAGGAGGTTCTTCCTTCCAGTTATCCATGACGCCCGTCTGCAGTCCCAGTGTCCAGCAGTGAAGCAGAGCCAAGAGAGAGAGAGCTCTCCCCTGTGCAGGACCTTTTAAGTGGGGGCGGAAGTGTCCAGCAGGTCTGCACCTCTGGCCTATCCAGATGTGCCACATCACTTCCTTGCCCCCGTCCCCTCCTTCTTGCACAGTCTTCTGGGATAGGTCAAAATGGCATCCTCCAGGAGTTAGTTGCCACATGTGCTATGAAAGTCTCAGCCCCTCCTCCCTGACATTCCTCGCAGGGCCTCTCCAGCCTGCTCCTTGCACGGAATGACAGCTGGCTGATTGATGCAAGGCCCTGCTCAAGCAACCAGACAGAGCAGTAATTCAACAACAACAACTTTACTTTATTTCGGAAAGAAAAAAACAAACCATTAAAGTACAATACACAACAAAGAGAAAAAGTGCTTCTTAAAAGCAGGGGGGTACTAAAAAAATAAGGTGAAAGAACAGTTAAAAGGGACAAGACAAGTTTAAAAAACAAACAAGAAATAAGCAGCCAGATAAACATCACTTAATATAAAGAAAGGCTGTGCTCAAGAATGAGAATAGTTACCTGAATCAGCACTGGTTACAAATATAATACACCAATATCTATATCCAATGGAGCAATCACACATCCAAATTGACAAATATACATAAATAAGTCTAAAAATAAATTCCCCACTCTTGCTCCTTAAAATTGCTAACCTCAGATGTCAGAATAATACAGATTTTTTTATTTTATTTTTTCCCCCATTAATAAAACTGTCTGGGTGGATGAGTTTCGTTTTAAAATTCTCACAACATAAAATGAGGGATCAGTTCCATAGGACTATAAATAATCCAAAATAAACCAAACCAAGGTCTATTTCCTGTGCAACAAAAACTGCAATCATACATCCAAGTTGAGTAAATATACATAAATAAAACTAAACAATGACTACACAGTTTTGTCCCTTAACCTTGCTAGTCTCAACCGCCAGATAGACTCGAGAAATCTTGCCACAGGTAGAGCTATCTGGACGGACGGGTCACATTTTAAAATTCTCTCAGCGTGGAGACAGGATCTAACCCCTAATTGTTTGCAAAGCGGGATGAGCCAAAGTGCTCTTTGTTTGTGATATGCTTGACAGTGGAAGAAAACGTGTGGAACAGTTTCTTCACTTTTACATCCCATCGGGCAACCTTTAGATCTATTAGTTGAACTGGACCATTTGTACGTAAAGCAGCACAGAGGGAGAGACCCGATCCTAAACCTGATAAAAAGGGCACGAGCAAATGGAGATAACTTTGCATCCAAAAAGGGCTCAAATTCGTAATGACATTTAACAAGTAAAAAATTGTCGGACATAGACAATGGAATGCAACTAGCAAATTGTCCAACCTGAACATTATGCCAGTAAGCATCCTTTAGCAGCTGTGCAGCATTTTTAGGAATAGAAATAGGATCATGCCAATAGGAACCTAAGCCAAGCCAAGAAAAGGATTGTTCAACAAAAACACACCATTTGGATTTAATACTAGAGTCACGGCCCACCACATTGAGAAGGCCACACCGAAAAGGAGCTAGGGCCTTAGGGCAGCAATCTGTGAGATTGAGAAAAGATTTAGGTCCAGGTGAATGGGCAAGGATGGGGTACTCGATGGAACCTTTAGCATCATTTTTAGAAACTGATTTTCCACCCTAGCCAGATTCGCCAAATTACAATGGCCCCAAAGTTCAGCTCCATATAAGGCGGCCCCTCTAGCTTGAGCTTTGTATATTTCCAGTGCAGGAGATATTGCAAATTTCGGGGAACTAGAGGCAAATCTGACAATTCCACCCGCCCTCTGCTTCAGGCATAATAAAGATTTATGGCGCTGGGCATGCCAAAGATGTGAATCTTCCACTTTAATACCTAGATAATCAAAGGTACCCACCCTTTCCAAGGGGACACCATCTAAGTATACGGGCCTCTTCAGTTTTTGCCTAATATCTCCAAAAACCATGTATTTTGTTTTTGCTGGATGAATTGACAACCCATGGTCAGTGCAAAACTCCAGGAATCTGGAGAGCAGCCTAGAAAGACCCATTGCAGTACGTGATAACAATAGGGTATCATCTGGAAACAGAAGACAGGGAATCCTCTGCCCGCCCAGGCTAGGGGCATCACTTTGACAGTCTAAGAAATATGGCAAACAGGCATTAATAAACAAGAGAAATAAAGTGGGCGCCAATACACAACCTTGCCTCACACCCCGTGTAGTTGGAAAAGCAGGAGTCAGATCGCCAATAGCACCCCAACGGACTTTAGCACAATTATCAGAATAAATATCCTTGATAATATTAATCATGGAACCCGGAACACCGGTGGTACTAAGAACCTCCCAAAGCTTGGCACGCGGGACCAGGTCAAACGCAGACTTCAAATCAACAAAGGCCACAAATAAGTGGCCTTTGTCTGCATCTACGGTCTTCCACTTGATGGTGGTAAATCGGAAGATCTGATCGATAGTGCTGATCTTGTCCCTAAATCCTGCCTGGAGATGGCTCAAGACCTGATTTTCCATTATCCATTGTTTTAGTCTAATTAGCAACTGGTACGAAAAACATTTCTGCAAGTTGTCTAATAGACTAATAGGCCTATAATTCCCGGGGGAGCTCTTGTCTCCTTTTTTATGAACGGGGACAATAATCGCCATCTTCCACGAAAGCGGATAGGATCGAGATGCCATGGCAGTGTTTGATACTCTGTTGATATATCGGGTCCACACAGATAGGTCTGATTTGTACAGATCCGAGGGAATACCATCTTGGCCAGGGGCCCTACCAGATCTTTGAGCGCAAATTGCCATCTCTGTTTCTTTTAGGGTGAAGGGCGGCATTTCGGGCTGGCACAGTGCATAATCTGTGGAAGTATCATAAAACTCCAGCCGAGAGCCATACAGGTCACGGAAATAAGAGAACCAGTTTCCTGGGTCGATATGACATTCAGTAGTGGATGACAGGCCTGGGTCGCTGCGCGCAACCAAAGTCCAAAAGAGCTTGGCGTCACGAGAGCTAGCAGCCTCCGCCAGACACTCCCATAAATGCTCCTCATGTTTGAGTTTTGATAGAGTGAGAGTAGACACATAGGGGGTCATTCTGACCCCGGCGGTCATGGACCGCCGGGGCCAGGGTTGGCGGGAGCACCGCCAACAGGCTGGCGGTGCCCCGCAGGGCATTTGGCCGCGGTCAGAAGTGGAAAACCGGCGGTCTCCCGCCGGTTTTCCTCTGCCCAAATGAATCCTCCATGGCGACGCAGCTCGCAGCGCCGCCATGGGGATTCTGACACCCCATACCGCCATCCCGTTCCTGGCGGTTCTCCCGCCAGGAACAGGATGGCGGTATGGGGTGCGTGGGGCCCCTGGGGGCCCCTGCAGTGCCCATGCCAATGGCATGGGCACTGCAGGGGCCCCCGTAAGGGGGCCCCACAAAGAATTTCAGTGTCTGCTCAGCAGACACTGAAATTCGCGACGGGTGCAACTGTACCCGTCGCACCTTCCCACTCCGCCGGCTCCATTCGGAGCCGGCGTCCTCGTGGGAAGGGTGTTTTCCACTGGGCTGGCGGGCGGCCTTTTGGCGGTCGCCCGCCAGCCCAGTGGAAAACCCAGAATCACCGCAGCGGTCTTATGACCGCGGAGCGGTGTTCTGGAGGGGGGAACTCTTGCGGGCATCCTCCGCCGCCCGTCAGGGTTACATTCACCCCCATAGTTCTTTCTCGCATATATAATGTCATCCCGGTTCTTTACCTTTAAGGCTTCAGATAAAAGATGCTTGGCCACCCGGCACTCTTTGTCAAACCATTTGTACCTAGGAGCAGAAGATTTTGTTTAGGATTTGAAAGGTTTAGTGAAAAGCTCCCTAAGTTCCGCAAAAAAACCCACATGGGCGGACAAAATTTCTGAAGGAGATAACGCGATGGAGTCCTCGAAAAGTTGGTGACGGGACATCATAATGCCAAGCTTATGGTTCAGTAAGTTAGATTTTAAAAATGAAGGCCACTTTACCGCAAGCATATTAGTGGAAAGTTTTGTCAGATCACTTCGACCAACCAAACCAGCGGATAGATCAAACAGGGCTACATTATATGCAATTTGCAGGGGGGCATGGTCGCTAGTGCGGGGAAGACCCACCTCTACATTAGTTATGAGATGCCAAACTCGCAAATCCAAGATGACATAATCCAAACAACTACTATAATTACCTCTGAAAAAAGTGGGCCTAGCAGGGTTATCATTTGGAAATCGGCCATTTCCAAAACGGAGGCCATAGGTAAGTGCAAGGTCTATTATCTGAGACACCCTAGGGGAAGGAATAAGTGGCGTAGGATGAAATTGAAGTGGGGGAATATTCCATACTACGTCCTCATCCTGAGTGGACTCAGCAAAGGCGGAGCCAAGTTCAATTTGGGCGTTAAGATCACCAGCGATAATGACTCGGTATTTAGAATGGAATTCTGAAAGAACATTATGCAAGCAATGAATGATATCAGACTGTTGGTTAAGGGAGCCTGGACGGGTATAGATATTAATGCACAGCACAGGGGTACTAGACCTAGGCTGTATTACTATGGCTAAAATATCACAAGAATCAACAGCAATTTCCTTAACCCTAACCAACTCAGACATCTTGACCCAGATACATAGACCCCCAACCGCCCTTCCCCTAGGGGATTGAATTGCCTTTTTTATAAAAGAACGATAACCTTGCCTATACACACCACCCATTGCCCAAGTTTCCTGGAACATGCAGATAGAGTAAGATTCCACAAAAGCCCCCCACTCCGGATCAGGCAGTTTGCTCTTAATACCTGCCACATTCCAGGACAGCAAACACCCTTCAGAAGTTGGAGTGTTACAAGTGAGCGTACCAGAATCAGTATCCGTAACTAATTTAGGATTTACTATTGGGATGCAAAGAGAAGCACTTGAAATGGGACCACCTAGGCTGATTAAAGGTCTTTGAGACAATACAAGTGGGCCACAGGGTATGCAATGATTAGAGAAGCGTAGTCAGTCCACATCAGATGTATCCACTATAGTAACGGGGTCTTGAGTACCAATG
The DNA here is from genome assembly GCF_031143425.1 of Pleurodeles waltl. Classification (NCBI taxonomy): domain Eukaryota; kingdom Metazoa; phylum Chordata; class Amphibia; order Caudata; family Salamandridae; genus Pleurodeles; species Pleurodeles waltl. Next base: position 1,140,261,137 of record NC_090444.1, read on the forward strand.
TGTTTAGGATTGTGAACCAAGGCAGCCCCATCAGCAGGGAAAGGCAACAAGCCAGACTTAGGAACAAGAACTGGAGCACTGCAGGGGATTCCCTTGGGCCTAAAAAGATGGGCGGGCAATAATTCACCCTGATCCTGAGCTGAGTCAGAGAAAGATGACATCCATGGATGACCCATCAGTTGTACAACGATGCTCTTGTAACCTACTGCATCATTCTTTTCTTACAGGTTACAGTGTACTTTGGTGTGACAGTAAATGGGCTTTAGTTAAGCTTAATACCAATAATATTCCATTATGCTTTTTAATGTATATCGTCCTAGGCACCCAGAAACAGAAATTTGGAAATTGATTTCTCACAAAATCAGGCAAACTTCATTCACAGAATTTTATAGTGGGTGGAGATTGTAATCTGGTATTGAACCCCTTCCTTGACTGCTATTCTTCTACCAAATTCACACCTCAAAAAGTACACAAAGCTTTTGAAAGTACCGTATCTGACCATTACTTGTCTGATTCATGGTGAATATTCAACACATACCTTATAGAATTTTCCTTTTACTCCCCTCGTCATTAATCTAAAACAAGATTGATTTTATATTTTTAAGTAGGAGTCTGTTGCAACATTTGACTCAAAAGGATATGGGTTCAGTTTTAATCTCTGACCATGCGCAAGTACTGACCAATCTTGAAATTCTAAATACATACACTCATGAATGTAGATGGTGATTCAATAAATCTCTTCTTTTAAATAAAGGCTTTCTCACTACAGATGAGTCCTTTGCCTCGGATTTGTTTAACAGAATGACAGAGGAGACACCTTCGATTTTGTCTGGGATGCTTTTAAGGCTGCATCTAGTGGATTTATAATTAGTTATGTCTCATCTAAGGAAAAACTTAAACGAAAAGAAACCACAGCCATAGTAACCAATATGAAACACTAAGAATAGCAATACAGATCTAGTAGCGCTCATAGCGGCAAAGTTCCAGTTCAATAAATTATCTACCTAAAAAGCGTGTGGTACACTTCTCAGAGGTAAACAAAGTGTTTTTTTCCCTGCTAATTATCTGAAAGGTAGAAAGGAAAAAAACACTATTAAGAGAATCACTAATTCTTTGGATACTCAACTGCTTCATGATGCTGACCTAGCCGCACACCTTGAAAAATATTACCAAGTTTTCTACACCCCCAAAAGTAATCCTCCTAAAGCTCTTGTAAACTCCTGCTTTGTGAATCTTAAACCTCGTAGCATCCCTAATACTGATACTTCCTACCTTGAATCAGAAGTCACCCTAGATGAACATAAAGCAGCAAATAAGTGTCTACCTAAAGGCAAAGCACCAGGTCCTGATGGCTTTACAGATTAATTATATCTACAATTCTCTTATATTTTATTTCCTCAGCTTTTTAAGCTTATTCGCCATTTTCTCTCCTTAAATTCATCCATTGGTGCATTCACGGAGGCAATGGTATGTATTATTCCTAAAAAAGATTGTAACTTGACCTTGTGTAAAGATTATCACCCAATTCATTTGATAAATACAGATTACAAAATCTTTGCAAAAGCACTTGCTCCTCAACTAATTGGTTTTCTCCCAAGAACAATCTGGATTTGTCAAGCACAGGACCATTGCAGAGAATTCCCATACCTTTCAAAATATCATTAGTAAAGCAAACAAGCTTAAGTCTTCTTTAGTGGCACTTGCTATGGATGCAGAGAAAGCGTTTGAGAGAGTCACAGGACAGTTCCTTATGAAAGCTTTAGGATGGCACGGTTTTGGGCCCAAATGTCTTCAACTTGTTTCCTGCTATATTTGTCACCTCACTCAACAGTACTAGTGAAAGGAGTGCAATCACCTTTCTTTCACCTTAAGAGAGGTACTCAATAAGGCTACCCACTATCTCTATTATTATTTATGTTAGCAGCGGAACCCTTTTTGCATCAACTTAAAACCGCCAATACCTTTCATGGATTTAAGTCAGAGACAAACATATCAAGCATACTGCTTATGACGACAATATTCTTCTTTTCATTTCACAAAATGACATCTCTTACCCATCCTTCTTTGAACAATTGAGATCATACTCTGCAGTATCAGGATACAAGTTAAACTTGGATAAGTCTCTTAATGAATACTGTGTAAAGAATCATTTTATTCTGGTAGGCTTTTCCTGGAATCCTGTGAAGAATAAATGTTTGGGGATTTTTAATACCAATAAACTAGCAGATACGTTAAAGAAAAATGTGGACAGTCTAATCACTAGAATCTCTCATCTTATCCAGGGATGGTCACATCTCTTCTCAACTTGGTGGGGACATTGCAATACAATTAAAATGATTCTCCTCATTATAAACTTTTCTCTTCAGATGTTACCAAGTAAGATTCCAAAGAAATATAATTCCTTGGATAAACATTTATCCAAATTCCTATGGAATGGTGAAAGGCCACGCATATCATAAGGCTTTTTGGTACTGAACAAATCTAATCCTTTATTTTTCATTGTACTACTTCACAACCTAAATTATGGTTTGCATTAGAATCGTCAATGATTTTTGCCTTCTCTCACAAACAGATGATCTTTATGTCCCAACCCCCCAAGTTCTGGTTCCCATCCCTTATTATGAATTCCTGTTCTCTGATCAAACCACTTCTACTCTAATAATTTTACATATCACCAATTTCTTCAAAGCCCCACCTGGTACAACAAAATGCTTACCCTTAAAGGAAAACCTCTTCTATGAATGAGATGGATTGACAAGGGTCGACTCCGTGTTTCTCAACATATTCCAAATGATTCAGTCATCTACTTTCTTATTCTTTCTCAATCATTTAAGCTACCATCTTCATTCCTTAACCAGTATAACATTTTACATGGTCTTCTACAACCGGCTCTCAACTCGTTTTCCCAACCCTCAATCAGAAGTATTAATATGCAAATACCTACTTCTTCACCACATACAACTCCCACGGCTTCTCTTATCTACAAAAAACGTACTACTACCAATGAAGCTAGACCTGAATCTAAGCAGGCAGCACTGTTGGAAACTGATTTACAATATAGTTGGCCTCTGTCTCTATAGGATAACATTTGGGCTACAATACACTCTACATGCCGTCCAGCTAATTTAATACAAACAATATTTAATTTTTATAGTAGAATGTTTTATACTCCTGCTCATATGTTTAAACTTAAAATTCTTAAGCAAGATACATTTTGGAAATGCAACTCTCATCCTGGCACTTACGTTCACATGTTCTCTCACTGAAGTGTGGTTTCTGATTTTTGGGTGCAACTTTGGGACAGAATCTCTGCCATCACTGACACCGATGCGCTATTCTAATTTGACAAAGTATTTCTTGGTGGATCTCACACATTATGGGTAAGTAACAAAATGACTGGTAAAGTTGTAGATCTTTTACTTGCACTGGGTTTACAAGTCTGTCTATTTGGAAATCTACTGAAAATATCATTAGTAAGCAGTGGTGGATCTTAGTATGCTACAACAATAGACTACACAGATAAACTTTACAAACTCTTCAAATATCAGTTTAAATAGTTATTTTGTGGTCTCTTCACACTATATATCTTTCTAATGTAGCAAATGCACATGTTGCTTGACACTTGTTATTGATTCTTGTATGCTCACAACACAGTTTTATGATATTTATATATTTAGCCTTTACGATGTATTGTATTACTTGTTCTTTTTTTTTTTACATATTGCTTTGTGTTTCAGTTATGAAAGTGTATTTCTCTTTCCTTTTCTCCTTCACTCCGTTTTTTCTTTTTCTTCTTTTTATTTGTCTCTACTTTACTAGTAGCCATGTATTTTAATATCCAAGTGTTTATATTTCTAATTCTATTATTCATTGTGTTATATTAGTGGATGATATGTCTTTCTTTTGGAATGGCAATACGATTGCATATTTAACTGTATTCTTAATTATAAATAAACATCTTTAAACTTAAAAATAGAAATTGTTGTGAGGGAATGGATCAACACACAAATGAGAATGAAAAAAATATATTGGCAGGCTGGTAAAATAAATACCAAGAGGGTTAAACCAAGCCCCCCTGCTGTTTGCTTAGTTGAATACTACTCAATTGAATATGTGGACTCTGATGTCCCCCTATAAACTTCCTAATTAAACTATCTATCTCATTAAATAGCTCTTAGTAAGCTTAATTGAAACATTAGAGACTAAAAATAGGAATTGCATTGACAGTATAATGAAAATAAATCGACCTATAATAGATACTGGTGAAAAATGTAATTTCTCTAATACTTTCTTAACTTTGATTAGCGTTGCCTGACATTTTAACTCATAAAGGTATGAAGTATTGGAAGCTACAAGCACACTAAGGGATCTAATAGGGTGGGTAGGTGACCACTGCCCCCTAATTGCATGGTAAAATCCTCCCTCGAGGCATTAAAAGGAATGATGTATGACTTATTATGACTAATCGTATAGCCTTCAATTAGAGTAAATTAAATTAAATTACCTATTGAGGACTCTTTGGATATTTGCTTGTGTTGCATCCAGATACAGAATATTACCTTCAACAAAGCGTTTTCAATCAGACATACATAAACCTGGAGGTAAAACTAAATTTTAATTCAGCAGAAGAAGAATGGCTAGTGACTCACTAAAAAATGTAAAGAAGACCAGCGAGAGAGTGCAGCCTTGTCACATCCCCGAGAAATATGAATTTGACCTACAATGCATGAATTAGTGATAATTCTAGCTGTCCACCCAGAATACAGATGCCTTAAAATATTTCTAAATTGTCAGGGGAGCCAAACTTCCTCAAAATCTGAAATAGTGCTGCACCGTCTACTTGGGTTGAATTATTTTTCTGCATCAACCATAATGATTGCAGTTGTAGTTCTTTTGACTGCAAAGTAATCCTATGGCCTGAAAATATTGTGTATTAATCGCCATTGATCTATGTGGAAGAAAACTATTATGGTCACCATGGATAGGTTTTCGATCCATGGGAACCATGGGATTAGTTAAAATTTTCATAAGTGATTTATAGTCTGCATTTAGCAAACTGATATGTTCGAATTGGGATTAAAAAAATGGGTTATCTTAAAAAAAAAAACAGTACACTGGATTCTGTATCTGTAAATGATGTGGAAATTAAACATCAGGTTTTTTTTCATTAGAAAGTTTAATCATACAATCTTGAAGAAGTGGAGCTAATTCCTTGCATGCCACAATAGGGATACCATCAATACATCCTGCCTTAGTGTTAGCCATAGAGGCCAAAGCCTCTTGAATGTGGTTTAAAAATACTGTCTTGTTGTTCCAGCGAACGTTTAGGAAAGGAGATTGGAACAAGGAACTTTGAAATGGCATCCTCCAAAGCCTCCACTAGAGGTGATAAAGTGCAGAATAATGCTTAAAGAATATCCTTTGAATAGTGTCTCTACAAGTGGAAAATAATTCGTAGCTGGATCCATCACCTCCAGAATCCTATATGCATTTGGTCTAGTTTTTACAGACCATGCCAAGTCTCGACCCACATGTTCACTCTCTTCATGCAATCTCTGGAATGCGCTTCTTTCATTGACTGAAATACATCTGTTGTGAGGAAATGTATGACTGAAAGCACAGATGGATTTTTTCAAATTCCTAAATTGCTGTAGAATTTGATAGTAACAGTGGTGATCAAGGGTGTTGATGTTTGGGCAGTATATCACGTTAATATTTACAGTTTGTAGTGACAACTGGATTACTCTGGATCTTTTTGGCAATATCTTTTTTTCGTGTAAGGGTCATAGACGGTCCCAGTAATTAAACACCCAACAAAGATTGTGCAAATGTAGAGGAAGCAAAAAACATCGCTTCAAATAGATGAAGTGTGAAGCAAACATTTTTGTCTAATTCTTGACATAGAAAAGTGTAAACTAGGTATTTGTGCATCTATTACTTGAACGTGAAGAAAAAAGTGTTTTGTTGAAACTGTGAGTTGGATTCTAAATGTTGTCATCTCTGAGTAGCTACACATAGAATTCATTATGAAATCATTTTTTTTCTATGATTTTTCTGCTCTTTTGTGTTCATGACGTTACTTCATTGTGCTTGCAACGACACCAGTGGAAGAGCGCCAGAGGAGGTGATAGAAGGAAAATGTCGGGATTATTAAGACATTGCATTCTAATGCCAGGCACGTACACATACAAACAAGATTTAGACCATCATCTATACTTCGAAGAGAACGAGATTGACTGAAGCTAGAAAACGTGTCTGGATGATAGACTGTAGGCCTGACTTTTGTGAAGTCAGTGTCTATATAAGTTCAATGTAGGCACTAGTTCAATGCCTGACAACATGTACCAATAGCGTTGGGTCTCTTCTCATTTGTTAGATTGTTCACTTCGCTTTTGCGTACCCTCACTTTTGTTGTTTTCTACCTTCTCAGTTCCCACCCCCTTCTAGAGCCTTATATTTAGTCATGGTTCTGTTTGCTCACCTCTTTGCCACTTATCTCTGTCACCTTTTCCTTGACAAAGTGCTACTGTTCTGTGTCCTCAGTAGCTCCCCAGTGGCATCCATACCATCATCTGGCAGATCTCCATCTTCTCTCTGCTTCTCCGGCCTCTGTTTATCCACATTCCAGAGGCTTTGAAGACACTCCTCAGCTCTATGGCTCCTGGTCGGGTACCAAGAAGGAAGGGGCTAGTCGCAGCACTTTCACATAGAGAGAAATGTGGTCATAAGAACATAATTGGTACTGAAGATTACATTGTCTTGTGTATTCTGAGGCGCCAGAATTCGTATGTTGTCTATCGTTATCGTTATTTCATTTAGGATATTCGAGCAGTGGTTAAGAGATGGTTCTCAGTTGTTATAAATGCCATATTGAGCTAGTGTCTCAGTTGCCTTCTCTTGCCCCCACTTTCCCTGGTTTCCTAAACTACGTACTACTACTGAGTACCTAGATTTGAACAGGTGAATGATTAGGCCTGTTGGGTACCCTCCTGTTCTGGATAATTTACTACTCTTCGAAATCCAGACAAAAGCCCAAGTGATGATGGACAGGGTGGCATGGCCCCATATTTGTGAAAGGTAGAGAATGCCTGCAAGGTAGGCGGCACCCACGCTTTAAAAAAAAAAATAGATTTCAAGAAAAGGTGAATAGGACGATTGGAAGGTAATGGGGGGCAGGTAGGTGCTGTGAAGACCATGAAATAACCTTATTTTTAAAAAGAGGCATTTGTATGGGTCTTCAATTGCTGTCCTCTTTCTAAACGGTGTAATAAAATGTATGGATCAGGCATAGGTGCAGGTCAAAGGAGACCATGTGCAACATAACACTGTAGGTTGTTCATTAGCAAATAAGAGCGAGGGGTGTTCCTTCTCGTTCCACGTGACACCTCAGACAACTCAAGCATTACAGGTTTGTTTTATGGAGTCATGTCAAATCCCTCATTTGTAATCAGTCTCATTCTCGATACCAACCACGTTAACACTGCATAGACCTACAGGATTGTAAATTAGATTTATTATTTTCAGTGTGCAAACTCCACAATGAACGCTCTATGTGATTCAGCAGTTCTGTCTGACATACCTTTGAGGCTCATTTTATCATGAAATAACCAATGCATGCTACTTATATAGTAATACAAATCCTCAACGCATAGATTGTTTGTATTTTTAAAGTCTTTTGATTTTGACCCATGTTTTGTTCAGGTATTGTTGCTACAGTTGTTGAGCCACTTACACCAAAAATCTAGAATAGTATTCAGTTTTAACAACCTGATAGTCTGACTATAAAGCAAGGGGTCACCATATTTAGGGGCCTATTTATGAGAGGCAGGCGCTGCCTAAGCGTCACTTTCTTCGATGCTCCCGCAGTGCAAGTCTGTTAATCACATCTATGAGATCATGCAAAGCCACTTTGCGTGGCTTTTTATGGCCTTATGGAGTAAGGCAAAGCAGCACAAGTTTCATGGGTGTTTTAGTGGGTTTTCTCATGCAACACCGATGGATTTTATTGGTGTCCCAGATTAACTTAGTCACGTAAACCTGGGACAGCACCAAAACCTTACACCTCCCCAGGGGTGGCATAACGAGTAGAAATATTTTGTATTTCTCCTAATTTGTTTCTCTTTCCATGTGTACTTCATTCTGCAGCACATATAGAAAGAGGAAAACACCTCTCAGGCTTGTGTTTGTGCAGGAAGGTACTCCTTCCTGCACAAAAACAGTCCTTCATGCAAGGGGACCTGCGTTGGCACTAGGCCACAAATTGTGTGCTTGCGCAGGGGTAAGGACAGGAATGCTCAGTATTTTATAAATACAGTGCATTCCAGCCCTTTCACATTATCCTATGGCAGCACAGCAAACAGACTTGGGACTGCAGCACGCCAATTGCCATAAATATGGGCCATAGTGTTTATTGATTGTTATATGTCTTTTCCTGAAATGAATAGCGTAAAATATAGTACGTCACGAGATTCATGTGTGTCAAAATAAGTACAATGAAATCAGCCTCAAGGCTTTTCATATTCTAAATTCAAGGTGGAAGGTCTATTCCTATTTGCCAGCTCGATTTTAACTTTAAAATATCCCTAGATTAGCGGACATAAGATTACTAAATGAAAAAGGTTTGTGAATCAGGTTTATGACAAAGTTGTTTTATTCCGGTAAATTCATGAGCCAGTCAAAGGTAAGCCTGGAGTCAGAAATAACTATTCACAGATATTACAGAATGCAGCTAAGGGTCAGATAGGCCTACAGAGTAATCAGGCAATAGGCTGATCTGACAGGTCAGGCTGTGGAACTTTTTTGGCTGTTTGAGGGTCGCTTTACGGTCGGTGGGGGAGTTTTCACCGTTGACTTCCCTAATATTGAAATAAACATTGCCTGCAAGAAAATCAAATCCACACCTTGCAAAACACTTATACAACGTGTCCTTACAAATTCAAAACTGGCCCAATTCGCACAAATGGGTCACTTTTTTAGTTTTTTTATTCACTAATGGTGCCATTTTATTATTTTGGTGGTTGGGCCTATTTCCCGTCCCAGTCTGACCCTGATCAAGCTTCGATATCCAGGTGATAATAAACACACCAATGAGCTATACTCAACCTTATAGAAAAAGCTTAGAGAATTGCCCAAGAGATTTAACCCATTTTTATTTGGATAATTTGCATTCCTGATAATCTGATCGTCTTTTTATATCTGGCAGAGGCAACTCTGTTTTACAGAGCTGATAAAATTTACATCGAGAAGGTGAAAAGTCCACCAGTCTCTAGCTTTATTCGCTGTGTTATTCACATTGCTTGGACTTTGTTTAATTGCTACTAGTATTCATACATTACAGAGTTTTTACATTGCTGGTGACAGAGCACACGTTTTGTCTGGGGTGATGCACATCCCTGGCTTTTGTTAATGGGTGGACTCCCTGAGACCCCATGTGTTGAACTCGTCCCTTTCATTAAGAGTGGGCCGTTGCTGGTAAGAAGACTGTTTGCCCAACTCTGACTGAATTTGCACTTCGCCTGCCTGCTGATGAGAGCCGTCCAGTCTGTACAAACAGCGTGCCAAAAACACTAACATAAAATTGGTCATGGTCATTCGGGAAACGAGTGCACACCAGACCTACAGACCAGACCATGCCAGGTAGATGTTCTGACTTTGGTGGATAGCCGGGCATCTCTCTTGTTCAACATTCCTGTCCGTTTGCCCTGGCACATATGACGTACAATCATATCTCACGTCCAACCGCATCTCTTCTGTCACTTCCCGAAACCATTTGCATCCCTGACCTCCTTCATATGGTGACCTGATCTATTCTTGGACATATTAGCCCTGGCCCACCCTGGGGGCACAGTCTTGAGCAGCTGCGGAGCTCCAGTGCTTCGCAGTTGCTTCTCCAAAGGTCGCCATCCTTTTTCCTGTGATATCTCGGGCCCCGAAGGGCCGATTTTCATCATTCTTGTTTCGTTTTGCTCCTGGCGACAAGCCCTTGCCACCAGGAGCTCTCTCCTTAGGCCTCCTGGCCTCGAAGGGTCCCAGCTCATAGGGAGCCAGTCCCACTGACTCCCTGCACCAACCTTTTCTCTGGGTTCCCTCTTTTCCTTCAGGGCAGTGTGCTCTCCTTCTGCCAGCCCAGTCCTTTCCCCAACTAGTTCTCTGGGATTGTAAGGGGGCCAGCTTGCCTGGCCCTGGCATTCGCCTCGCTGGCCTGGAAACCTTCAGGGGCAGAATCCCTGCCCAAGGGAAGTCAGGAGGTTCTTCCTTCCAGTTATCCATGACGCCCGTCTGCAGTCCCAGTGTCCAGCAGTGAAGCAGAGCCAAGAGAGAGAGAGCTCTCCCCTGTGCAGGACCTTTTAAGTGGGGGCGGAAGTGTCCAGCAGGTCTGCACCTCTGGCCTATCCAGATGTGCCACATCACTTCCTTGCCCCGTCCCCTCCTTCTTGCGCAGTCTTCTGGGATAGGTCAAAATGGAATCCTCCAGGAGTTAGTTGCCACATGTGCTATGAAAGTCTCAGCCCCTCCTCCCTGACATTCCTCGCAGGGCCTCTCCAACCTGCTCCTTGCACAGAATGACAGCTGGCTGATTGATGCAAGGCCCTGCTCAAGCAACCAGACAGAGCAGTAATTCAACAACAACAACTTTACTTTATTTCGGTAAGTAAAAAACAAACCATTAAAGTACAATACACAACAAAGAGAAAAAGTGCTTCTTAAAAGCAGGGGGGTACTAAAAAAATAAGGAGAAAGCACAGTTAAAAGGGACAAGACAAGTTTAAAAAACAAACAAGAAATAAGCAGCCAGATAAACATCACTTAATATAAAGAAAGGCTGTGCCCAAGAATGAGAATAGTTACCTGAATCAGCACTGGTTAAAAATAAAATACACCAATATCTATATCCAATGGAGCAATCACACATCCAAATTGACAAATATACATAAATAAGTCTAAAAATAAATTCCCCACTCTTGCTCCTTAAAATTGCTAACCTCAGATGTCAGAATAATACAGATTTTTTTATTTTATTTTTTCCCCCATTAATAAAACTGTCTGGGTGGATGAGTTTCGTTTTAAAATTCTCACGACATAAAATGAGGGATCAGTTCAATAGGACTATAAATAATCCATAATAAACCAAACCAAGGTCTATTTCCTGTGCAACAAAAACTGCAATCATACATCCAAGTTTAGTAAATATACATAAATAAAACTAAACAATGACTACACAGTTTTGTCCCTTAACCTTGCTAGTCTCAACCGCCAGATAGACTCGAGAAATCTTGCCACAGGTAGAGCTATCTGGACGGACGGGTCACATTTTAAAATTCTCTCAGCGTGGAGACAGGATCTAACCCCTATTTGTTTGCAAAGGGGATGAGCCAAAGTGCTCTTTGTTTGTGATATGCTTGACAGTGGAAGAAAACGTGTGGAACAGTTTCTTCACTTTTGCAACCCATCGGGCAACCTTTAGATCTATTAGTTGAACTGGACCATTTGTACGCAAAGCAGCACAGAGGGAGAGACCCGATCCTAAACCTGATAAAAAGGGCACGAGCAAATGGAGATAACTTTGCATCCAAAAAGGGCTCAAATTCGTAATGACATTTAACAAGTAAAAAATTGTCGGACATAGACAATGGAATGGAACTAGCAAATTGTCCAACCTGAACATTATGCCAGTAAGCATCCTTTAGCAGCTGTGCAGCATTTTTAGGAATAGAAATAGGATCATGCCAATAGGAACCTAAGCCAAGCCGAGAAAAGGATTGTTCAACAAAAACACACCATTTGGATTTAATACTAGAGTCACGGCCCACCACATTGAGAAGGCCACACCGAAAAGGAGCTAGGGCATCTGTTGTCCACAGCTGAATCCAAAACAGCAGGGGCCTTAGGGCAGCAATCTGTGAGATTGAGAAAAGATTTAGGTCCAGGTGAATGGGCAAGGATGGGGTACTCGATGGAACCTTTTGCATCATTTTTAGAAACTGATTTTCCACCCTAGCCAGATTCGCCAAATTACAATGGCCCCAAAGTTCAGCTCCATATAAGGCGGCCCCTCTAGCTTGAGCTTTGTATATTTCCAGTGCAGGAGATATTGCAAATTTCGGGGAACTAGAGGCAAATCTGACAATTCCACCCACCCTCTGCTTCAGGCATAATAAAGATTTATGGCGCTGGGCATGCCAAAGATGTGAATCTTCCACTTTAATACCTAGATAATCAAAGGTACCCACCCTTTCCAAGGGGACACCATCTAAGTATACGGGCCTCTTCAGTTTTTGCCTAATATCTCCAAAAACCATGTATTTTGTTTTTGCTGGATGAATTGACAACCCATGGTCAGTGCAAAACTCCAGGAATCTGGAGAGCAGCCTAGAAAGACCCATTGCAGTACGTGATAACAATAGGGTATCATCTGGAAACAGAAGACAGGGAATCCTCTGCCCGCCCAGGCTAGGGGCATCACTTTGACAGTCTAAGAAATATGGCAAACAGGCATTAATAAACAAGAGAAATAAAGTGGGCGCCAATACACAACCTTGCCTCACACCCCGTGTAGTTGGAAAAGCAGGAGTCAGATCGCCAATAGCACCCCAACGGACTTTAGCACAATTATCAGAATAAATATCCTTGATAATATTAATCATGGAACCCGGAACACCAGTGGTACTAAGAACCTCCCAAAGCTTGGCACGCGGGACCAGGTCAAACGCAGACTTCAAATCAACAAAGGCCACAAATAAGTGGCCTTTGTCTGCATCTACGGTCTTCCACTTGATGGTGGTAAATCGGAAGATCTGATCGATAGTGCTGATCTTGTCCCTAAATCCTGCCTGGAGATGGCTCAAGACCTGATTTTCCGTTATCCATTGTTTTAGTCTAATTAGCAACTGGTACGAAAAACATTTCTGCAAGTTGTCTAATAGACTAATAGGCCTATAATTCCCGGGGGAGCTCTTGTCTCCTTTTTTATGAACGGGGACAATATTCGCCATCTTCCACGAAAGCGGATAGGATCGAGATGCCATGGCAGTGTTTGATACTCTGTTGATATATCGGGTCCACACAGATAGGTCTGATTTGTACAGATCCGAGGGAATACCATCTTGGCCAGGGGCCCTACCAGATCTTTGAGCGCAAATTGCCATCTCTGTTTCTTTTAGGGTGAAGGGCAGCATTTCGGGCTGGCACAGTGCATAATCTGTGGAAGTATCATAAAACTCCAGCCGAGAACCATACAGGTCACGGAAATAAGAGAACCAGTTTCCTGGGTCGATATGACATTCAGTAGTGGATGACAGGCCTGGGTCGCTGCGCGCAACCAAAGTCCAAAAGAGCTTGGCGTCGCGAGAGCTAGCAGCCTCCGCCAGACACTCCCATAAATGCTCCTCATGTTTGAGTTTTGATAGAGTGAGAGTAGACACATAGGGGGTCATTCTGACCCCGGCGGTCATGGACCGCCGGGGCCAGGGTTGGCGGGAGCACCGCCAACAGGCTGGCGGTGCCCCGCAGGGCATTTGCCGCGGTCAGAAGTGGAAAACCGGCGGTCTCCCGCCGGTTTTCCGCTGCCCAAATGAATCCTCCATGGCGGCGCAGCTTGCTGCGCCGCCATGGGGATTCTGACACCCCATACCGCCATCCTGTTCCTGGCGGTTCTCCCGCCAGGAACAGGATGGCGGTATGGGGTGTCGTGGGGCCCCTGGGGGCCCCTGCAGTGCCCATGCCAATGGCATGGGCACTGCAGGGGCCCCCGTAAGAGGGCCCCACAAAGAATTTCAGTGTCTGCTCAGCAGACACTGAAATTCGCGACGGGTGCAACTGTACCCGTCGCACCTTCCCACTCCGCCGGCTCTATTCGGAGCCGGCGTCCTCGTGGGAAGGGTGTTTTCCACTGGGCTGGCGGGCGGCCTTTTGGCGGTCGCCCGCCAGCCCAGTGGAAAACCCAGAATCACTGCAGCGGTCTTATGACCGCGGAGCGGTGTTCTGGAGGGGGAAACTCTGGCGGGTGGCCTCCGCCGCCCGTCAGGGTTAGAATCACCCCCATAGTTCTTTCTCGCATATATAATGTCATCCCGGTTCTTTACCTTTAAGGCTTCAGATAAAAGATGCTTGCCCACCCGGCACTCTTTGTCAAACCATTTGTACCTAGGAGCAGAAGATTTTGTTTAGTATTTGAAAGGTTTAGTGAAAAGCTCCCTAAGTTCCGCAAAAAAAACCACATGGGCGGACAAAATTTCTGAAGGAGATAACGCGATGGAGTCCTCGAAAAGTTGGTGACGGGACATCATAATGCCAAGCTTATGGTTCAGTAAGTTAGATTTTAAAAATGAAGGCCACTTTACCGCAAGCATATTAGTGGAAAGTTTCGGCAGATCACTTCGACCAACCAAACCAGCGGATAGATCAAACAGGGCTACATTATATGCAATTTGCAGGGGGGCATGGTCGCTAGTGCGGGGAAGACCCACCTCTACATTAGTTATGAGATGCCAAACTTGCAAATCCAAGATGACATAATCCAAACAACTACTATAATTACCTCTGAAAAAAGTGGGCCTAGCAGGGTTATCATTTGGAAATCGGCCATTTCCAAAACTGAGGCCATAGGTAAGTGCAAGGTCTATTATCTGAGACACCCTAGGGGAAGGAATAAGTGGCGTAGGATGAAATTGAAGTGGGGGAATATTCCATACCACGTCCTCATCCTGAGTGGAATCAGCAAAGGCTGAGCCAAGTTCAATTTGGGCGTTAAGATCACCAGCGATAATGACTCGGTATTTAGAATGGAATTCTGAAAGAACATTATGCAAGCAATGAATGATATCAGACTGTTGGTTAAGGGAGCCTGGACGGTTATAGATATTAATGCACAGCACAGGGGTACTAGACCTAGGCTGTATTACTATGGCTAAAATATCACAAGAATCAACAGCAATTTCCTTAACCCTAACCAACTCAGACATCTTGACCCAGATACATAGACCCCCAACCGCCCTTCCCCTAGGGGATTGAATTGCCTTTTTTATAAAAGAACGATAACCTTGCCTATACACACCACCCATTGCCCAAGTTTCCTGGAACATGCAGATAGAGTAAGATTCCACAAAAGCCCCCCACTCCGGATCAGGCAGTTTGCTCTTAATACCTGCCACATTCCAGGACAGCAAATACCCTTCAGAAGTTGGAGTGTTACAAGTGAGCGTACCAGAATCAGTATCCGTAACTAATTTAGGATTTACTATTGGGATGCAAAGAGAAGCACTTGAAATGGGACCACCTAGGCTGATTAAAGGTCTTTGAGACAATACAAGTGGGCCACAGGGTATGCAATGATTAGAGAAGCGTAGTCAGTCCACATCAGATGTATCCACTATAGTAACGGGGTCTTGAGTACCAATGTGTTTAGGATTGTGAACCAAGGGAGTCCCATCAGCAGGGAAAGGCAACAAGCCAGACTTAGGAACAAGAACTGGAGCACTGCAGGGGATTCCCTTGGGCCTAAAAAGATGGGCGGGCAATAATTCACCCTGATCCTGAGCTGAGTCAGAGAAAGATGACATCCATGGATGACCCATCAGTTGTACAACGATGCTCTTGTAACCTACTGCATCATTCTTTTCTTACAGGTTACAGTGTACTTTGGTGTGACTCTAGTCTCGGTGGACCCCAGAGAACTGGAGTTTCACCCTAGGCCCTCCTTTCCCATTGACATTTAATGGTGTATCCCTGCAATGCAAATACCTTAAGCGCACTGACACTGGCATTGCACTGAGTGTTCCTATAGTGAAAAGACAGTAAGCACACTGGCTCTCCCTAACATGCATACACCCCTCTCATGAGACCTACTGCAGGTCACCACCCACTCTGCATAGTTCCTCCTGCACCAGGATTACCGCAGTGCAGTTCTTGTGCTGCGCACACCAGGAATCCTCCTCCCACAGCCCTCACATGGGGGCACATCCATGCGCACACATGATCACATGTAACCTGCCCGGGGCCTCCTGCCCTTGCTGCACCACAGCAGCCTTTCCTTAGCACGGCAGCACCGGCGGTAAACATGTGCAGTCCATTTCACTATGTGTTTACTGTGCGTGAGTCACCTCATAGGAGGCTTCCTCAGAATAAAAAGTCAAAAACCAGGTGGTCAAAAATCGAAAAATCAGAGCAGACCTGATGGTCAGAACCGTCCTCTAACACTTGTTATAAAATCTGTGCTGGGGATTGGTTAACCATTACAAATGTGTGTTCATACCTGAAATGTTGTCCAATTGCATAAAATTAATCACAGAGACCAGATTAAGGGTTTTTACTATACGTCCTTCCTCCCCATGAGATAGAAAATGTTTTTGAATATGTTCTTTAGTTTGGGTACGAATCTCTCCAGGGCGGTCAGAAAGGGTATTTAATTCAAGGTCTTAAAAAATATTTTTAACATATGCCAACCAAGAGATGGCTTGCCAATTGTCCAATTTTAAGCAGTCTTCTAAAACTAAACGGGTGAATGCAGCCTTTGGTATGGTCCAAATCTTAATCCATAACAACAAAGGGGCCAAACTCACAAAATCCTCAATATGGTCTGCTCCTAATTCAAAATGGGGAATCAGACTAGCTGTAATTTGAGGTAAAGCCAGCATGGGGGATAAAAATGTATTGTCTACAACTTGGAGTCGCCCAGAGGAAGAGCAACCCCACAGGCCTGCCCCATAGGTCCCAAGAGAGATACATTTACTTTTATACAACTTGATCAATTCCCTAAAATGGTCATAAAATTATAAGATCCATTCAACAAATTTTGGAAACCATTAGCAGTTAATGGTAAAAGGACAGCATCATCTGCGTAAAGGAGGACCGGGACTGCTTGTGGGCCAAGACGTGGAATGTCTAAACTATATGAATCTAAATAAGTGCCTAGGGAGTTGATATACAGTCAAAATAAAAATGGGGTGAGGATACTACCTTGTCTCACCCATTTAGACACCCTAATTGGACTTGTGCATTCCCCAGAAAGTGTGTAGCGCACCTTGGTAGTTGTGTCTATATGCAATCTTTGTACCAGATCCTCCAATGTGGGATCAATACCGGCCTGATCCATTAAATCCCATAAAATTGCATGATCCATTAAATTAAAAACACAGGAGAGGTCCATAAATGCCATGTGAAAGGCACCTTTCCTGGCTTTCACACACTTGCCCCAAATAAGATTTAGATTTAGTGCTTGCTCTACTGTCCGAGACTGGGTCTGAAGACATATTGTAGCGGAAAGAAAAAAGTGGTGGCGTCTGCCCACATTTCTAATTTATCAAAAATTACCCGGCCAAGAATTTTTACTGTG
Source organism: Pleurodeles waltl (assembly GCF_031143425.1). NCBI lineage: Eukaryota > Metazoa > Chordata > Amphibia > Caudata > Salamandridae > Pleurodeles > Pleurodeles waltl. The sequence continues at coordinate 1,140,278,466 of NC_090444.1, forward strand.
GAGTCTAATAGGGGGATCGGATGATAACAGGTAGATGAGCTCCAATCTCCTTTCTCAAAAATCGGGACGATAATGCCCTCTTTCCATGAATCCCCCAGGTTGCCTTTAATGGCTGCCCTTTAAACATTAGTCAATAACGGGGCCCAGAACTCAATGTTATATTTAAATAAATCAATTGGAATCCCATCTGGGCCTGGGGCCTTGCCACTAGCAGTGGTTTGACTTGCATTTATTACAGAGGCTAGATTAATAAGATCAACTAACCATTCCTCCCCTGCCGAAGTAGACGGAAAGACTGCGACTTCCTTTGAGTAGAAAAAAAGTTCCCAGATTTAAAAATATCGGAGATGTGATCAGTCCAGTCCTGACTACTAATATAACACTCAATTCCAGTGGAAGAATTGTTAGTAAAAAATGGGGGATAACAGTCTCCCAAAAGCGTTTACCAACTTTTATTTTGGCCACACTATCCAGATCTTCCAAAGCCTTGCTCCTCAGCTCACACCTCATCTTTAATAAGGCTTGTTTATGGGCCCTTCTGGAGCTAGTTATGACCTCTTGATTACATGGAACATGCGCAGTAGCCTTTTTAGTGCTTTGAATGCCTTAGTACATTTCTTTTTGAACCAAGATTTAATTGGGTGCTCTTTTATCTGCTTTTTAGAGGTTAATTGGCTTACTACCTCACCACTGATGTTACAAAAACTCTTAAGGATCTCTTCTGGGAGTCTATCTAATGATGGACAGCAAAGGAAATCTGACTCCAAGTTTGTAATCAAATTATTAAAAAATGTGTCCGTTAACGTTATTCCATTTTAAACTAACCCCTTTATTTTTTGTATGGGTAATTGGGGGACAAATGGATCTTGCTGGAGTTACAGAATAATTCCCAGTCAGAACAATTTGAATAGGATTATAATCACTAAACAGCAGTCGACGAACTTTGATGTAACTCAAATTATACACCCAGTTAGAAGATATCAAAACAAAGTCATGTCCACCTCTCTCTGTAAAAGTAGGGTGTCTATTGTCATTTTTATCCATTACATCTGAAGTGTCTACCAGGCTATAAGACAAGATTAATCTATTTATGGCTTCATCATATGCAGAATGTAATAAGTTGCCACTAAGGTTCTCATGTACGTTAGAAAACCCACAAAAATGCTCCCCACTGAATCAACATTTCACAATATTAAAATCACCTGCCCAAATAATCTAAATGGCCACAAATGTTTGAGTACTGCAAAAGGCTGCAAGCTTCTTCTCTAAATCCTCCACAATCTCTCCTGTTTGAGATGAGAATTGGTTATAACAATAATTTACTAAAGTCAGGTTTAATGTTTTAGCTATTTGCAAATACACAATTTGAAAAATATGAGTGGACACCACCACAGTAACTTTGGAGTTATCTAAGGTACAAAAACCAAAAATTGCTAAACACCTCTTTTCTCTTCCTGACAGCGAGGGGGTAGCAGGTGAACCATAAGACATATTCCCATTCAATAAAACAGGGTTAATAGCCCATGTTTTCTGACAGCATATAACATCATAGTTGGCAACATATTTCAGCCAATCATCATTATCGAGTTTATCTCTTACTCAGGGCACATTCCAGGATAAAAACTGCACACCTAACATATTTACTGAGCTATTCATGTCAAAGTACGTCCCTAAAGGTGACTTGCCAGGACCAGGAAGAGGATCACTAACGTTGGGAGCATTCTCTAATGGTTAGGTCACAGCCCAACGGTCACTGGATATTGATGAAATCAAATGCCGGTCAAAATCTGGTAGGTCTGAGAGGGCTTCATAATGGTTAGAATTTACATATTGATCTACAAAATCTGACCTGCTAGGCGCCCTGGTGTATTTGTGTGACACATTAAACTCAAACTTCCGGGGTAGGTCTGAAGGCGGTGTATAAAAGAAACCCAAAGCTCTAACCATTATCCTACTTTGCGTTCTGTCTATATGACTCAATGAGATAACGGGGAATGAGCCCAAATTGGAATTCTTATAGTTTAACATAACACAGACCCCTTCAATAGACTTTAATGTAGGGCCCACCCAACTTATTCTATGGGCCACAATGATATTGTTGCTTATTGTGTGGTAACATTTAGTATTTTTTTTACAAAAGTCTGGTGTTTTATTCATAAGGCTTTGAGTATCCTCAGGTTGGTAAATACCCAGAGGTGGGACCCTGGTTAACACCATGATATACAGAGTACACTCAGGGGGTAAATGCAAATGAACAGAAGCCCCCATAAGCTAGGGGACATGCTGTAAGTAATACTGTAAGGGTTTAAGTTTAAGATAAATGACTTACTTGATCACATTGCATGTTAGAGATAGACTCAGCCCCTTCACCAAAACCATTAGCAGAAAATGTAACACTGACAGGAACAACAGTAGCAGTGGAATTAACAAATATCGAGGGGCCTACATTATCCCGGGCCCTCTCATTATCAAAAATAGTACTAGGGAGAGCCTGACCCAAAAAAATGGGCAGAGAATTACTTTATGAGGCAATCATCAGTCGATCCATTTTACTCTCAATCTGTTCTAAGCGCACCAATATTGGATGCATAGCATCATAAATCATCTTCCTAAAGTTCAATAGGAGGACCTCCTGCAAAGACAGCAAACCCTCATTGGCCACATCTGCCGACTGGCAAGCCCCTGAGGCCTCCTCCCTCGCATGGCTTAGGTCGATCTTCTGGGGAACAACTTTCTGCTTTTCAGATCTTGACAAACTCTCCACGCTTTTCTTTTTTGCAATAGTGGATTTGGGATTCACTATAAGTGTTGATTCCCCTACTATGTTCCGAGAATCACATACCATTGCTGGAAGACCATCATTAACATTTAAGGCAGAAGTGACAAATAAAGATGCTGCCTGCATGGGGTGCCGCACGACTTCCTTATTACTCAAATCCTGCAATGAACTAGGGGCTAAAATGGAAGCCCGAGCCGAAGGCGGACTATACAATAAGGATGATGACAAGGACAGCCTTCTCTTAGCCAATACAATCTCCTTTCTGAGTGCACCTATCACTTTTTGCAGGTAACCATCTAGTGTAGAATTGGGAGTCGGCACAACTGATGATATCTTAAGCCTACCCATGTTTACTACTGTCATATGAAAGAAGGAGGCCCCTTGAACAATTAGTCTCCAAACAATCACAAAAATCTCTCCAAGGATTGGCCTTAAAACTACAATTAATGTAAAATACCAAAGCTCATGCCTTAGACACCAAAAGAGAAATTAAAAAACAGAATATAAATAATCTGTCAAAAGAAGGGGGGTGGCCCAGCCCAGCTTCTAATGGGCGCGGACGGGTGCAGATGTGCCCGCTCTTGGACTGGTCTTCGCCCAGGCACGGGCCCATGCGTGCCCTGCCCTGTGGGAAGTGTGCGGTGATTGTAGCGCCTCCTGGTGCTTCAGTGATGGCAGGTGGCGTGTCCCCTGCCGCAACTGCTGCTGGAAGGAAGGGCAGGTTCAGGGCCTCCCTTGCAAGTCTTTCTTAGGGACAGGCTTTGGCATGGTCATTTTGCTGGCCTTGTTGAAGAGTCTGCAGATACCGCGATTTTCTTCCTCAAACTTGTTTTCTTTAATGGTAGCTTCAAGGGCTAGTCTTTCCTGCTCCAGCTTCTGTAGCTCGTCTTGCACCTGCAGGCCTTTCTTGATGTCAAAGCCCTGACTAATCCTGGCAATAATTATACCATCTTCAAGGTCAAAACCATCATGTATGACACCTATATAATTCTCAAGCTCCACAGGAGTTGCATTTGGCTAGTCTTTCTTGAATCCAAGTACCAGAGTGTTCGGCGTCAGTCTGCCCAAACCAGTGGCCTTGATGAAGGGATTATTCTCAAGTGTGTGCTACTGCTGGTGACATTAACAGGGTAGACATCACAAGAAAAACACAGTTCTTCTTATTATGAATGAAGCTGGTGAAGCAGCTAAAGGATTCTCATTCTGCAACAGGCAGGAAAACTTGTCACAGCAACTCCTGCCAACCACAGCTCAGAAGCCTCTGGATAACTCATCAGATCGGGTTGGACTTTAAGCTTGACATCAAAGATTTCATCTTGTGCCATTTATCATCATCTCAGTATTCTGATAATCCTGCAGTCTGTCACAGGGCAAATCTTGAAGGCTCAAGTGCTCATTGATTCTGGTGCGACTGGCAACTTTATTAACACCATATTTTCCACCACTTTAGGCGTACAATATCAGCAAACAATGCTGCTCAGTGTTTACTGGTGGCATTCATTTTGTGATAGGTGGATTGGTACCTTGACAGTGTCCTTTAGAAACAAACATTTTTCCAGCACGGCCTCTTTCTATCTTCCACCTGCCGTTTCCCTTATGCTCTTTTAATTCTTTTTGTAGCGCAACATTTAAGAGTTTTATTGAATTTAGTGGTGATTTACAATACTTTAAATGAAAAAAATAAATAATTAAGAAACGCTTATGTAAAAATTATAAGAATGTTTTGATGTTATTATTATTTAATTATTTGTTTTAGCAGAGGTTTATTGCAGGAAAGGTTTTTGAAATTATATAAAATGTAGAAAAAGCTTAAAAACAAACACATTTTAAGGGGGGTTTGTGTAATATTAATTGATTTATTATTCTAAAACATAATATTTGTAGTTTAATATTTATTTTTTACTTGTTTATTTATTATTACATATTGTGTCTTATTTAATTAATTAAATATAATGGTTATAAAAAGAGAAAGAATAGTTTTACCAATGGTTTCACATTTAAATGTTACCCTGATTTTACCATAAACATCCATCTAACGTTTTAGAACAATCAACTTTTTAAGCAGAAGACATTGCAAATATCAGATGACATTCGGTTACTTCCTAAATCTCCACACCAGTTTACTCATCTGTAACCTCGACAGAGGACTAGCCATATTGACACGTCAACAACGGAAAGATGCAACTCATACTGATGGGATGAGCAGAATCTAACTCATTGCCTCTAGCTTGACCTTTGAATTTAGGATGAAAATAAGGAACCTCTAAGTACATTTTGGACATAAGTCTTTCATCAGGTGGTATGCCTTATATTGACCAGGCATTTATTGCAGTATATTGTGCTGTCTGAAGCAAAAGTCTTCCTCTAGATCGAAACTGTGAAGAAGCAGTGAGGGGTGCAGAGCAACTTTCCCTGTCATCAATGGTTTGAAACCTATGCCCAACTACATTGGGGATAGTGTGGTGCATGAAGAATTGTTGTTATCATAATATGTAGATTGGAAAATTGATGCAATCATTTAATATTGAGAGAGCGTAGCTTAAATATTACATATATTAAACGTAAAATGCTTATATAAATGCCTAACAATGCTGCATATAAAATGGCAATAAATAGTAGTTGCTTAATGTGTATTTGAATTAGAATTATGAAATGTGAAATTACTATTGTGCACATAAACTAATATTGGTTATAATAAATGATTGCTTGAACCATGATTAGTTGAGCATATATTAGCGTTTACAAATATTGCATTTGTACTAAAACCCATAGGCCTAAAGTTAGCGTAAGTTGAAGATTTAGCTGTGTAGCTCTCATATTAAAGCATATTTTCTGTTTTCCAGTGTGCTGACTCGTAAAGGGTCATGACCCAGCATTTGTTCTTTTCCTCCGTTTTATGTATCCAACTTCATCCTGTTCCCATCCGCATGCTAGCTGCCATAGTATATGTTTTATACAGATTTTGAAACAAAAGTATACGAAAGAATGTACAAGGACATTTCTAGGTACCAACTGCTGTATTTTTTAATAGAGGCCATAGTTTATATGTTTTCTAAATTGGTGTTCTAGATTATTTTGCATGAAGCCCAACATGCTGATGCTAATTAGTGGTTAGGCTAGGTATTCACCCTGCCTACACAAATAGACAAGACTGACGTTGCGCTATTGCTGAACTGAGGCTTGCATCATATTCTCTGTGTTCTAATCTATGTTTACGCTGTGCTATATTCTTATGTTCATGATTCTTGCATTAGTGAAATCTTATTACAGTTGCCACGTTGTGATTATGTTCTTATGCTTCTTGGTTTTGAGATTGACACTTCTGCTAGTGGATTGTTATCAATAGGGAATAGAATTCATAAAATTCTAAATAAGGTGTGGTTATTCATGGCTGAAAGGTCATGGTTGCGCCAACAGTTTAATCAATGTCTTTATCCAAAGTAAAGTGTATTGTGGTGATAAATATTGGTGACATCATTGATATATTGCTTGACATATTGATCAGTTATTTCGTCCTGCGGTGTCTCACTACTGGGTCAAAAGATTCATCGGCCTAAAACGAGTCCTAATGTGTATAAAGGGACATAAAGGGACGCGTTAACAGTTCTGGTAGCAGAGCGACGGTTTGGCCCTTGGGGGCCCTAGGACGGAGAATCATTGTTTAATTTGTTTTTCTGTAATAATGCAAATTGAAGGTATGATGGGTTTCTAAGTTCACCATGACTTTCCCGGGATCTTGGAGCCTGCCTAGGTGAGTTGGGAATGTTCTTGGCGCCATAATGTATGTGGTTTAGGGTTTTTGCTTAGCTTATGCTTTTTGCAGGTGATTGTGAAATTTGTGTGCATTTAGACCAAGTAAATGTTGTTTTAGGAGGAGTGGGCGTACTCCGCAGTATGAGAGTAGGGAAGTTGGCATACTTCATGTGAGTGTGGCGCTTAATGCTCAAAATTATCCACATGGTTGGTTGTTATGTACGGATCTGTTGAGGTCTACGACTCCGGAGTATGAAGACCAGTGCAGTTGTGTTGTAATCTGTACGGTTTAATAGGTCAATCGGGCATGGTTGACAAGTCAAGTTTGAATCATAATGTGTGTGTGAAAGTTTCGATGGAGATTTGACAAATTCTAAAGTGCACTAGAAGGAGTCATTGACAAGTCGAGAGTAGAATTTGCGGGTCGAATTCTGCTTGCGTATGCAGGAACTGATAAGGAGAGAGTTAACGGCCGAGGCTTTAAGTGAAATCTTTGTAAAGTTCAGAAGCGAATGTATTACCCTTCCTGCAGTAAACCGGCAGATTTGTGTTGTCATTTAAAGTGCTCGCAATAATTTGCATTAGTTTGTGTGGGTCGTATGGGTTCAGTGAGGAGCGGACAAGCCGCAAGACTTGGTCAGCTGCAGCGTGTGTGAGTGTGACGTCAGTGGTGCCGCGCTGAGATAGGTCAGTTGTCGAGAGGGGTCGCCCACGGATTGGCTGCCGTCCGTGAGAGGCAATAGGTTGAGGAAGGTGGGTGAAGAGTGTCCTGGGAACTTAGTCACTTCTGATTAAATATAAAACTAAGAGAAAATCGAAAAATGAATTTTGTTAAAGCATTCAAGAGCGCTCTGAAAGGAGACGTCTATATCGTAGCAACAGATGGGGAACCTACACCACCGAGGGTACTCCAGCCTATATAGTCATGGAAGAAAAAGGTGTTGCGCCTTGTTTATGGATGAAACAGTGGCGCAAACTAACAGAAAAGGAGGGATGTTTAGCGTTTCCGGAACATGGAACGTTCGATACGAGGATTCTTGAAAACTTGAGGTGGATGTTAAGTACACAGAAACCACCTCCGAGACCAGCTCAGTATGAGGCATTAGCGGTTTAGGATCTAATGGCTCTTAAACAAAGGCAAGAAAAGTTTCAGAGAAGACTGAGAAGGGCAGAAAAATCTTATGCAGAGGCTAGATGGGATAACGAGAGTAAAATGTGCAGAAGGGGGATTGTTGATGGAATAAAATTATTCCCAGCAATATCGAAGGGAGAAGAGACACAGGGAAAGAAAGCCTCCTGTAAAACAGACAAAGACTCAGGCAAATCTAAAGAGAATAAAAGATCTTGGGAAGAGGAAGATGATTCAGACGATGAGGACTTTATGGACAGGCTGTTACATCATCGCCCGCCACCTTATGCGGTGAGCGACAGCGCTCCAAGTACTAGCATGGATCCTGGGAACCAGACGCAGGAAAAGGGAGTTACTGACACGGTACAGACTAGTGATGCAGCTTCGATACAGGATGGTGCCAGTGTACCCACTGCACCAGACATACCGTTACAGTTGCAGCCTCCACCGCAGATACAGAGAATCTACCCAGATGTCCCTGTACTTGAGACGACTACAAATTTGATAGTGCCGCCAGACCCGATATACACGAAGTCAAAGTTAGTACAGATTGAATCAACCCCGAAGTTCCTATCCCAACCACAACCACAGCTGATACCAGGGTACAACCCTGTAGCTGGTCCACCATTAGTACCAATTCCGGGTACCTTAGAACAGACCTATGGAGTCACTGCTCCACGGAGTCTGGGTCCGGGTCAGACACCTGCCGCCATATTGTTACCAATTACTGTTGGTCCACCAGTGCCATTGTATGCACAGGGTAAAACAGGCGTATGTGATCATGGAATGATGACTCAGGATGCGATAAAAGGAGGGTCCATGGGAACTCCACAGATAATGGCCCCAGGAGACCAAGCGATTGAACAACAGAGGTCTTTAATGGACCTTAGTCCAGTGGGAGCACCCCTCGAAGCTACGCGACAAGCAGGTCTAGTAGTTTTAACGCCACAAACAATGAGTACGAATACCTCACATTCCCCAATGATGCATGCAGGGAACATTTAGTTGCAGGGTTTTACAGTCCAACAGTTAAATGAATAGTTAGAAAAGACTTATACTTCACAGAAGACTGCAGTGGTTACAGTCGAACCAGAGAAAGAAAAACAAGACGAATACCTGAACTTTGTAAGACTAGGTGCAGAAGCTGCTGAATTAGTGGAAGGGACAATGGGAGTAAATAGATTGGAGTCATACACGGAGGCATAATTGAGATACCTATGCCCTAAGATTACCAAAGAAGTAGGCAAGGTGCATCAGAGATTATCAAACCTGGCAGATAAATACAACATTGATATCGGAAACACTAAACATTTGAAAAGAAGTTACAGATTAGATTTTGACTCAAAGGATTTTGAACACATTAGGTCTGCAGGAATTAAGGCACATTTGAGAGAATTATTACAAAGCGCGCAAATTTGGGGGGCTTTGGAGAAATGGGAAGGCAGATGGGCAAAGAAAAGAGACAAGGGAAAATGTGACAGTCCAGGGTCTAATCAAGCCAAGGCTTCACCTGATTTGGAATCAGTAAAAATATTACCTATGAGAGAGACAGCTGGTGGTGTCCTAGTTCATGTGCCTTGGACCAGAGGAGACATTCTATCCTTTACTAACGATTATCCCAGATTGAGAGAGAAACCGATCGAGTGGTATCAGCAAACAGATAGGTTTGTGAAACTTGCAAAGTGTCTCTGGAAAGATTTGAATACTTTGTTTGAGATCATTGTTCTGCCTGATTTGTGGCTCGAGTGCAAGAGAGGGGTAGATTGGCCGACAAAGGAGCCGGCAAGAGATAAGGTGAACGGGGCACCCTCTGAAGACGTGATGAAATATTATCATAAGGTGATTGAGTTTTTGAAACAAATGCTGTCGCCGAAGGTGACTGATTTGCAGAAAATCGACCGGACCACTCAAGAGGTTAAAGAGTCAATACATGCTTATTACGAAAGACTGCTAAAAGCATTCAAACACTACAGTGGTACTGAAACTATTGAACCAAAGGATATGAACCATCTCGTGTTTAGATTTGTTGAAGGGTTGCGACCAGAAGTTAGCCAGATGATTAAGAATCATTTGATTTGTTGGCAAGCAAAACCGATCGATGAGGTGTTACAGTATACGAAATACTGTAGTGATGAGATTGAATTGAAGCAAAAGAAGCTGAAAGAAAAGGTGATGGTGATGCAGATAAGGGCTGCACAGGCTGGAATACAGGGAAATGGAGTTCAACAGACGATACAGCAGCAACCGCAGATGAATGGTGTGTTTCAGGCACAACCGAGAGGTCGAGGCAGAGAGTTTCTGAACCGCGGTTCAGACTTAAATACGGTTGTAATTCTTAATGATGTTCAAGGGATGAAAAAGATGTCACCATGTCACGCGTGCGGGGTCGTGGGGCACTGGAAACGGGAGTGCCCGAATATGGTGCAGGATGGTGCTGATCAGCAGGGTGCAAATGTCGGTGCATTACAAAATTCACGAGGTCCAAAAATGAGACAACAAAACCCAAATTTTCTGAATAATCTGGTACAAATGCAAGGGGCACAGCCCATGCAGCAGATGCAAATGCCGCGTTTTCAGTCAGTACAAATGCAACCAGTACAGCAGCAGATTCCTATGGTGCCTAGACAGCAAATGCAATTACCAATGGCTCCGATGGGACAGCAACAGGCGATGCTTCCTCAGCAGGTCACAGGCCGGGTAACAAATCAAAAAAATACTGTACAACAGTTCCCGTTACGAGGCGAAAATGGCATGTATGAGGATTGGTCAGATGATAGCTCAGACAGTGAGGAGTGCAGGCTTGCAGCGTCCTTAGAGGTGGATCAGAGAGGCCCATATGTAGAAGGAAAGATGATGGGTTACAAGGTTTCGTTCCTGGTCGACACAGGAGCCACACGCTCCACAGTTAGAAGTGCAGAAGTTCCAAGATTGCCTCTCTCAGGGCGTACCATAAGAGTGGTTGGCGTAGCAAATCAGTATCTGATTAACCCGATTACAGATCCAGTGCAGGTTGAGATTGGCAACTTCCAGGGGCTACATAGAATCGTAGTCTGTGACTCGAGTCCAGTATCCCTACTGGGAAGAGACTTACTGTGTAAGACAAAATGTTCAATTACCTGTTCCGTCGACGGAATTGAAGTGCAGACAAATAGTGATGATGAAGGAGATGAAAGTCAGTTTTTAGAGGAAGAAACAGGAACAAATGAAGACTACCCTCTGATTACTCTATTCCTGATGCATACCTTGATTGACCTGCCTGTCGAACTACAAGGGACAGTAACAGAGAAAGTGTGGGACTTGACCGGGAAAGAAGTAGGATTAATAAAAGGGGTGGAACCAGTCAAAGTCCAAATAAAACCAAATGCAGTGTTCCCTCAAGTGCCACAATACCACATGACCAAAGATGTTCTCATCGAAGTGTCACAAATAATTGCAGACTTTCTCAGGCAGGGAGTTCTGAAAGAGGTCTTGAGCAGTCCATGTAACTCTCCCATAATGGGTTTAAAGAAACCCTGTGGAAAGGTTCGAATTGTGCAGGATTTGAGGAAAATAAACAAAATTGTGATAAAATGTTGCCCTGTGGTGCCCAACCCAGCAGTAATAATGTTCCAGGTCCCCTGTGATGCTGAATGGTTTATCGTGGTAGACCTATCACAAGCCTTCTTTTCGATACCTCTTCATGAGGACAGCCAATTTTTGTTCAGTTTCAAATTCCTGGATAAGGTGTACAGCTGGTGCAGAATTCCTCAGGGATTTTTTGAGTCACCGTCAATCTTCAATCAGATATTGAAGAAGGAATTGGAGCCACTGGTGCTGCCTTTTAGTTCAACTCTTGTGCAGTACATTGACGACTTGCTAATTGCGTCCAAAACTAGAGACAGTTGTAAATATGATACCATTGCATTACTGAATCCTCTGGGAAAGAACGGACATAAGGTGTCACCCAGAAAGCTACAATACTGTCAGAAGGAGGTGAAATACTTAGGGGACTTAATTGAAAAGCGTTCCAGGAGAATATCAAAGGAAAGAATAACAGCTGTCTTGCAAATGAACCCCCTAACGACAAAAAGAGACGTCAGGATGTTTTTGGGAATGGTGGGCTACTGTCGCCAGTGGATACACAACTTCTCGATAATTTCAAAACCATTGATAAAACTGACGGGCAAAGAAATCAAGGATGAGCCATATACTATAACCTTGTCTAAGGAAGAACTTGAGTCATTTATGGAGTTAAGAGAATGCATGTGCAAGGCACCAGCATTAGGAATGCCAGATTATGAGAAACCTTTCCTGCTGTTTTGTCATGAATGTGATGCTTGTTCTTTGTCTGTCTTAACACAGGTCCATGGAGATGCAAATCGCCCTGTAGCATATTTTTCAGCTACCTTGGACCCTGTCGCAGCAGCCTTACCGGGTTGTTTGCGTGCAGTCGCAGCAGTTGGTCAGAGCCTTACACAATGTGAAGGCATAGTCATGGGATACCCCCTTACAGTAATGGTTCCACATTCAATTGAAATTCTGTTGACTCAAACTGAAACTCAACACATGACAAATGCTCGTCTCATTAGGTATGAGACGATCATACTAGGATCACCGAATGTCACACTCAAGCGTTGTAATGTATTGAACCCAGCAACTTTACTTCCTAATGAAAATACTGAAATAAAAAATGAGGAAGAATTCAAACATGATTGTCTTGAAGTAACTGAGCTGTGTACCAAACCTCGCCCAGATATTTAGGACACCCAGTTAAAAGAAAATTACTGTATTATGTTTGTCGATGGGTCCTGTCTAAGAGATTCTGCTGGAACACTGAGAGCTGGCTATGCGGTATGTACCATAACTGGTATCGTTGAAACCTCCTGGCTCGAAAGAGTGTTTTTCGCACAAGTGGCAGAACTGATTGCCCTTACTAAGGCATGCCACGCAGCTGTAAATTTGAAAGTCACTATCTATACTGACAGCAGATCCGGAAATGTACACGATTTTGGCCAACTTTGGTCACAGAGAGGTTTTATGACCTCATCTAGGGCCAGATGTAGGAAACACATTGCGAGTCGCAAACGGCAAAATCTGCCGTTTGCGACTCGCAAATGCGTGTTTCCGATGCAGAAATGCATTTTGCGAGTCGTTACCGACTCGCAAAATGCATTTCCGAATCGCAAATAGGAAGGGGTGTTCCCTTCCTATTTGCGATTCGCAATGGTATGCAATTCCATTTGTGACCGCGTATGCGGTCGCAAATGGAGTCGCAGTTACCATCCACTTGAAGTGGATGGTAACCCATTCGCAAACGGGAAGGGGTCCCCATGGGACCCCTTCCCCTTTGTGAATGGACCCCAAAAAATTTTTCAGGGCAGGGAGTGGTCCAAGGGACCACTCCCTGCCCTGAAAAAAACGAAACAAAAGGTTTCGGAATTTTTTGAAATGCAGCTCGTTTTCCCTTAGGGAAAACGGGCTACATTTAAAAAAAAAAAAACTGCTTTATTTAAAAGCAGGTCGCTAACATGGAGGCCTGCTGACTACAGCAGGCCTCCATGTTAGCGAGTGCCCATAGTCGGTATGGGGCCGCAATTTGCGACCCACCTCATTAATATTCATGAGGTGGGTCATTGCGACCCCATACCGACTCGCAGAAGGTGTCTGAGACACCTTTCTGCATAACATTTTGCGACTTGCAAATTGCGAGTCGCTAGTACTCGCAATTAGCAAGTCGCTAAATGTTATATTGCTACATCTGGCCCCTGGTTCCCCTGTGAAAAATGGTGAACAAATAAAGGATTTGTTACATGCGATTCAGTTACCTCTTGAAATCGCCGTGGTGAAATGCAGTGCTCATATTAGATCACAAGACTTTGTGTCCATGGGAAACGGCTATGCAGATCAAGTCCAAAGATTTTGCGCATTGAACTGTATATCGTTCACAGAGCAATGGGAATTATTACCACAAACTGAAAATGACACATGTTTGAACCTTGCATTGCGGGTAGTTCACACATTAGATGAGTTAAAAATATTACAGAGCTGTGCAAGCAAAGAAGAGAAGTGCTCTTGACAAAGAATGCAATGTGTACAGAGGGCTGATGATTTGTGGGTCTCAGAAGAAGAGAAACTAGTTTTGCCAAACAGTCTTCTATCTCAATTCGCCAGACTCTATCACAGACAGGCTCACCTTGGAAGAGATGCAATGATCAGGTCATTCAAAATTGATTGGTTTAACCAAAATTCAGACATGCCGCAGAAATTACCTGTCACAGGTGCATCATCTGTCAACAGATGAATGCCGGAAAGGGAACCGTGGTAACTTTGAGCCACATTGGGAGAGCTGGGGGTCCATTCAACAAGATGCAAATGGACTTCATTGAAATACCTGTTTGTGGAGGATTGAAGTACGTGTTGGTGATTGTGTGAGTTTTCAGTCACTGGATTGAGGCATATCCCACACGTAGAAATGACAGTCTTACAGTTGCAAAATTACTACTTAGGGAACTGATACCAAGATTCGGGTTTCCGGTCTCTATACAGTCGGATAGGGGTAGACACTTCGACAATGAGGTGATTAAACTCCTGTGTGCCGCACTTTACATCGAACAAAAGCTGCATTGTAGCTACCGCCCCGAAGCATCAGGACTAGTAGAACAAATGAACGGTACTTTGAAATCAAGAATTTCAAAAATGTGCGCAGCAACTAACATGAAATGGCCAGATGCCTTGTCTCTAGTACTGATGTCAATGAGAAATACCCCAGACAAGAAAACGGGACTATCCCCCCTTGAAATCCTCATGGGTAGAGCTATGAGATTACCAGCAGTACCTGCAAATGCTCTAGTAAATATTACAGATGATATGGTGTTGTATTACTGCAAAGGTTTGGCTGATGTGATTCGCTCTTTCTCTCACCAGGTGGAAGCTAACACATTGCCACCGATTGGCGATCCAGGCCACTCTCTCCAAGCTGGTGAGTGGGTGTTTGTCTAGAAACACGTGGGAAAATCGTGCCTAGAACCACTTTGGAAAGGGCAAAATCAAGTAATCTTGACAACTACTACTGCTGTGAAGTGTGCTGGAGTTCCCAACTGGATACATGCCAGTCACACGAAAAGGGTAACGTGTCCTGTTGAAGAGGAACTTGAAGTTTCCGGCACAACAATTCCAGGAAGAGAAGTCTCAGGGCCAGAAAACAGTCAAGAAGGAACTGAGACGATCGGAGAGCCCACTGAGAACAGCCTTGTACCTGAAACAGTCAATGAGTTCGAGAGAGGTGACAGAGTGCCTATCTCAGTAGAGGCGGCAGGAGAATCAAATCAGGGAGAAGTTCTCCCAGAAGTAGACAAGTACGGGTTAGAACTAGAACCCGGCACAGACCCAGAAGAAGAAGAAGAAGAAGGGGAAATTGTAGAGAGAAATCAGAACGTGCCAGATTCTCCCGAGCCAACTGCAGGTCCATCAAGTGAAAACACCATATCGCAAGAGGAGGGTGCTGTCCAGCGTCCTGAAAAGACACATCAAGAGAAGACGCATAAAGGTGATAACTGGCCAGATAGACCACTCCTCAAGATAAGAGACGTATCAAACGACACAATAATAGAAGAGAACGATACATCTCGAGTGGAAGATCTAAGTGAAGGAGACCAACAGGGTGAATGAAAGCTGAAAAGAAAAAGAGTCGCAAACAGAAGGTATACAGGTCCTAAATGGGCGTATGCTACAACATCTGAATGGCAACAAGAATTCCTAGCAATCTGTTTTGATCGAGAAGTACCAGGCCAATACTATGGTACCTGAACGAATCTGAGCAAAGCTTGGTTAAAGTTCTGAAAATTTGAAAACTGAAAAGAGACATTATAAATTACCGAAAGTGACACTAAAACCGGATTGAATTTAAAACCTGATTATGACAAGCTGCTAACCTGATTTGACAAAAGGGTCCTGGAGTGAGTGAAGACGCTGTAAATATACGCAGAAAGCAAGGGAATATTCTAAATCATCCTCAAGTTGATTGTTGATCTACTATCCGATTCTATACAAGCATGGCTTACAATAGAAGTAGTAGCAAGGGAGGTAAAGTGTGTGGTTGGCTAGGGCTTATAATAGGTGTTGTGTGTGCAGTGATAATCGTGGGAGTGATTGTAGGAATGCCATGAATAGAGAAAGAAACTACTAACGCTACATCAAAACCTGAAACTACCACACTAACACTGCATGTTAGAGATAGACTCAGCCCCCTCAACAGAACCATTAGCAGATGTAACACTGACAGGAACAACAGTAGCAGTGGAATTAACAAATATTGAGGGGCCTGCATTATCCTGGGCCCTCTCATTATCAAAAATAGTACTAGGTAGAGCCTGACCCAAAAAAATGGGCAGAGAATTACTTTATGAGGCAATCATCAGTCGATCCATTTTACTCTCAACCTGTTCTAAGCGCACCAATATTGGATGCATAGCATCATAAATCATCTTCCTAAAGTTCAATAGGAGGACCTCCTGCAAAGACAGCAAACCCTCATTGGCCACATCTGCCGACTGGCAAGCCCCTGAGGCCTCCTCCCTCGCATGGCTTAGGTCGATCTTCTGGGCAACAACTTTCTGCTTTTCAGATCTTGACAAACTCTCCACGCTTTTCTTTTTTGTAATAGTGGATTTGGGATTCATTATAAGTGTTGATTCCCCTACTATGTTCCGAGAATCACATACCATTGCTGGAAGACCATCATTAACATTTAAGGCAGAAGTGACAAATAAAGATGCTGCCTGCATGGGGTGCCGCACGACTTCCTCATTACCCAAATCCTGCAATGAACTTGGGGCTAAAATGGAAGCCCGAGCCGAAGGCGGACTATACAATAAGGATGATGACAAGGACAGCCTTCTCTTATCCAATACAATTTCCTTTCTGAGTGCACCTATCACTTTTTGCAGGTAACCATCTAGTGTAGAATTGGGAGTCGGCACAACTGATGATATCTTAAGCCTACCCATGTTTACTAATGTCATATGAAAGAAGGAGGCCCCTTGAACAATTAGTTTCCAAACAATCACAAAAATCTCTCCAAGGATTACCCTTAAAACTACAATTAATGTAAAATACTAAAGCTCATGCCTTAGACACCAAAAGAGAAATTAAAAAACAGAATATAAATAATCTGTCAAAAGAAGGGGGGTGGCCCAGCCCAGCTTCTCACGGGCGCGGACGGTGCAGATGTGCCCGCTCTTGAGCTGGTCTTCGCCCAGGCACGCGCCCATGCATGCCCTGCCCCGTAGGAAGTGTGCAGTGATTGTAGCGCCTCCTGGTGCTTCAGTGATGGCAGGCGGCATGTCCCCTGCCGCAACTGCTGCTGGGAGGAAGGGCAGGTTCAGGGCCTCCCTTGCAAGTCTTTCTTAGGGACAGGCTTTGGCATTGTCATTTTACTGGCCTTGTTGAAGAGTCTGCAGATACCGCAATTTTCTTCCTCAAACTTGTTTTCTTTAATGGTAGCTTCAAGGGCTTGTCTTTCCTGCTCCAGCTTCTGTAGCTCGTCTTGCACCTGCAGGACTTTCGAGATGTCAAAGCCTGACTAATCCTGGCAATAATTATACCATCTTCAAGGTCAAAACCATCATGTATGACACCTATATAATTCTCAAGCTCCACAGGAGTTGCATTTAGCTAGTCTTTCTTGAATCCAAGTACCAGAGTGTTCGGCGTCAGTCTGCCCAAACCAGTGGCCTTGATGAAGGGATTATTCTCAAGTGTGTGCTACTGCTGGTGAGATTAACAGGGTAGACATCACAAGAAAAACACAGTTCTTCTTATTATGAATGAAGCTGGTGAAGCAGCTAAAGGATTCTCATTCTGAAACAGGCAGGAAAACTTGTCACAGCAACTCCTGCCAACACACAGCTCAGAAGCCTCTGGATAACTCATCAGATCGAGTTGGTCTTTAAGTTTGACATCAAAGATGTCATCTTGTGCCATTTATCATCATCTCAGTATTCTGATAATCCTACAGTCTGTCACAGGGCAAATCTTGAAGGTTCAAGTGCTCATTGATTCTGGTGCGACTGGCAACTTTATTAACACCATATTTTCCACCACTTTAGGCGTACAATATTAGCAAACAATGCTCCTCAAAGTGTTTACTGGTGGCATTCATTTTGTAATAGGTGGATTGGTACCTTGACAGTGTCCTTTAGAAACAAACATTTTTCCAGCACGGCCTCTTTCTATCTTCCACCTGCCGTTTCCCTTATGCTCTTTTAATTCTTTTTGTAGCGCAACATTTAAGAGTTTTATTGAATTTAGTGGTGATTTCCAATACTTTAAATGAAAAAAAATAATAATTAAGAAACGCTTATGTAAAAATTATAAGAATGTTTTGATGTTATTATTATTCAATTATTTGTTTTAGTAGAGGTTTATTGCAGGAAAGGTTTTTGAAATTATATAAAATGTAGAAAAAGCTTAAAAACAAATACATTTTAAGGGGGGTTTGTGTAATATTAATTGATTTATTATTCTAAAACATAATATTTGTAGTTTAATATTTATTTTTTACTTGTTTATTTATTATTACATATTGTGTCTTATTTAATTAATGAAATATAATGGTTATAAAAAGGGAAAGAATAGTTTTACCAATGGTTTCACATTTAAATGTTACCCTGATTTTACCATAAACATCCATCTAACGTTTTAGAACAATCAACTTTTTAAGCAGAAGACATTGCAAATATCTGATGAGATTCGGTTACTTCCTAAATCTCCACACCAGTTTACTCATCTGTAACCTCGACAGAGGTCTAGCCATATTGACACGTCAACAACGGAAAGATGCAACTCATACTGATGGGATGAGCAGAATCTAACTCATTTCCTCTAGCTTGACCTTTGAATTTAGGATGAAAATAAGGAACCTCTGAGTACATTTTGGACATAAGTCTTTCATCAGGTGGTATGCCTTATATTGACCAGGCATTTATTGCAGTATATTGTGCTGTCTGAAGCAAAAGTCTTCCTCTAGATTGAAACTGTGAAGAAGCAGTGAGGGGTGCAGAGCAACTTTCCCTGTCATCAATGGTTTGAAACCTATGCCCAACTACATTGGGGATAGTGTGGTGCATGAAGAATTGTTGTTATCATAATATGTAGATTGGAAAATTGATGCAATCATTTAATATTGAGAGAGCGTAGCTTAAATATTACATATATTAAACGTAAAATGCTTATATAAATGCCTAACAATGCTGCATATAAAATGGCAATAAATAGTAGTTGCTTAATGTGTATTTGAATTAGAATTATGAAATGTGAAATTACTATTGTGCACATAAACTAATATTGGTTATAATAAATGATTGCTTGAACCATGATTAGTTGAGCATATATTAGCGTTTACAAATATTGCATTTGTACTAAAACCCATAGGCCTTAAGTTAGCGTAAGTTGAAGATTTAGCTGTGTAGCTCTCATATTAAAGCATATTTTCTGTTTTCCAGTGTGCTGACTCGTAAAGGGTCATGACCCAGCATTTGTTCTTTTCCTCCGTTTTATGTATCCAACTTCATCCTGTTCCCATCTGCATGCTAGCTGCCATAGTATATGTTTTATACAGATTTTGAAACAAAAGTATACGAAAGAATGTACAAGGACATTTCTAGGTACCAACTGCTGTATTTTTTAATAGAGGCCATAGTTTATATGTTTTCTAAATTGGTGTTCTAGATTATTTTGCATGAAGCCCAACATGCTGATGCTAATTAGTGGTTAGGCTAGGTATTCACCCTGCCTACACAAATAGACAAGACTGGCGTTGCGCTATTGCTGAACTGAGGCTTGCATCATATTCTCTGTGTTCTAATCTATGTTTACGCTGTGCTATATTCTTATGTTCATGATTCTTGCATTAGTGAAATCTTATTACAGTTGCCACGTTGTGATTATGTTCTTATGCTTCTTGGTTTTGAGATTGACACTTCTGCTAGTGGATTGTTATCAATAGGGAATAGAATTCATAAAATTCTAAATAAGGTGTGGTTATTCATGGCTGAAAGGTCATGGTTGCGCCAACAGTTTAATCAATGTCTTTATCCAAAGTAAAGTGTATTGTGGTGATAAATATTGGTGACATCATTGATATATTGCTTGACATATTGATCAGTTATTTCGTCCTGCGGTGTCTCACTACTGGGTCAAAAGATTCATCGGCCTAAAACGAGTCCTAATGTGTATAAAGGGACATAAAGGGACGCGTTAACAGTTCTGGTAGCAGAGCGACGGTTTGGCCCTTGGGGGCCCTAGGACGGAGAATCATTGTTTAATTTGTTTTTCTGTAATAATGCAAATTGAAGGTATGATGGGTTTCTAAGTTCACCATGACTTTCCCGGGATCTTGGAGCCTGCCTAGGTGAGTTGGGAATGTTCTTGGCGCCATAATGTATGTGGTTTAGGGTTTTTGCTTAGCTTATGCTTTTTGCAGGTGATTGTGAAATTTGTGTGCATTTAGACCAAGTAAATGTTGTTTTAGGAGGAGTGGGCGTACTCCGCAGTATGAGAGTAGGGAAGTTGGCATACTTCATGTGAGTGTGGCGCTTAATGCTCAAAATTATCCACATGGTTGGTTGTTATGTACGGATCTGTTGAGGTCTACGACTCCGGAGTATGAAGACCAGTGCAGTTGTGTTGTAATCTGTACGGTTTAATAGGTCAATCGGGCATGGTTGACAAGTCAAGTTTGAATCATAATGTGTGTGTGAAAGTTTCGATGGAGATTTGACAAATTCTAAAGTGCACTAGAAGGAGTCATTGACAAGTCGAGAGTAGAATTTGCGGGTCGAATTCTGCTTGCGTATGCAGGAACTGATAAGGAGAGAGTTAACGGCCGAGGCTTTAAGTGAAATCTTTGTAAAGTTCAGAAGCGAATGTATTACCCTTCCTGCAGTAAACCGGCAGATTTGTGTTGTCATTTAAAGTGCTCGCAATAATTTGCATTAGTTTGTGTGGGTCGTATGGGTTCAGTGAGGAGCGGACAAGCCGCAAGACTTGGTCAGCTGCAGCGTGTGTGAGTGTGACGTCAGTGGTGCCGCGCTGAGATAGGTCAGTTGTCGAGAGGGGTCGCCCACGGATTGGCTGCCGTCCGTGAGAGGCAATAGGTTGAGGAAGGTGGGTGAAGAGTGTCCTGGGAACTTAGTCACTTCTGATTAAATATAAAACTAAGAGAAAATCGAAAAATGAATTTTGTTAAAGCATTCAAGAGCGCTCTGAAAGGAGACGTCTATATCGTAGCAACAGATGGGGAACCTACACCACCGAGGGTACTCCAGCCTATATAGTCATGGAAGAAAAAGGTGTTGCGCCTTGTTTATGGATGAAACAGTGGCGCAAACTAACAGAAAAGGAGGGATGTTTAGCGTTTCCGGAACATGGAACGTTCGATACGAGGATTCTTGAAAACTTGAGGTGGATGTTAAGTACACAGAAACCACCTCCGAGACCAGCTCAGTATGAGGCATTAGCGGTTTGGGATCTAATGGCTCTTAAACAAAGGCAAGAAAAGTTTCAGAGAAGACTGAGAAGGGCAGAAAAATCTTATGCAGAGGCTAGATGGGATAACGAGAGTAAAATGTGCAGAAGGGGGATTGTTGATGGAATAAAATTATTCCCAGCAATATCGAAGGGAGAAGAGACACAGGGAAAGAAAGCCTCCTGTAAAACAGACAAAGACTCAGGCAAATCTAAAGAGAATAAAAGATCTTGGGAAGAGGAAGATGATTCAGACGATGAGGACTTTATGGACAGGCTGTTACATGATCGCCCGCCACCTTATGCGGTGAGCGACAGCGCTCCAAGTACTAGCATGGATCCTGGGAACCAGACGCAGGAAAAGGGAGTTACTGATACGGTACAGACTAGTGATGCAGCTTCGATACAGGATGGTGCCAGTGTACCCACTGCACCAGACATACCGTTACAGTTGCAGCCTCCACCGCAGATACAGAGAATCTACCCAGATGTCCCTGTACTTGAGACGACTACAAATTTGATAGTGCCGCCAGACCAGATATACACGAAGTCAAAGTTAGTACAGATTGAATCAACCCCGAAGTTCCTATCCCAACCACAACCACAGCTGATACCAGGGTACAACCCTGTAGCTGGTCCACCATTAGTACCAATTCCGGGTACCTTAGAACAGACCTATGGAGTCACTGCTCCACGGAGTCTGGGTCCGGGTCAGACACCTGCCGCCATATCGTTACCAATTACTGTTGGTCCACCAGTGCCATTGTATGCACAGGGTAAAACAGGCGTATGTGATCATGGAATGATGACTCAGGATGCGATAAAAGGAGGGTCCATGGGAACTCCACAGATAATGGCCCCAGGAGACCAAGCGATTGAACAACAGAGGTCTTTAATGGACCTTAGTCCAGTGGGAGCACCCCTCGAAGCTACGCGACAAGCAGGTCTAGTAGTTTTAACGCCACAAACAATGAGTACGAATACCTCACATTCCCCAATGATGCATGCAGGGAACATTTAGTTGCAGGGTTTTACAGTCCAACAGTTAAATGAATAGTTAGAAAAGACTTATACTTCACAGAAGACTGCAGTGGTTACAGTCGAACCAGAGAAAGAAAAACAAGACGAATACCTGAACTTTGTAAGACTAGGTGCAGAAGCTGCTGAATTAGTGGAAGGGACAATGGGAGTAAATAGATTGGAGTCATACACGGAGGCATAATTGAGATACCTATGCCCTAAGATTACCAAAGAAGTAGGCAAGGTGCATCAGAGATTATCAAACCTGGTAGATAAATACAACATTGATATCGGAAACACTAAACATTTGAAAAGAAGTTACAGATTAGATTTTGACTCAAAAGATTTTGAACACATTAGGTCTGCAGGAATGAAGGCACATTTGAGAGAATTATTACAAAGCGTGCAAATTTGGGGGGCTTTGGAGAAATGGGAAGGCAGATGGGCAAAGAAAAGAGACAAGGGAAAAGGTGACAGTCCAGGGTCTAATCAAGCCAAGGCTTCGCCTGATTTGGAATCAGTAAAAATACTACCTATGAGAGAGACAGCTGGTGGTGTCCTAGATCATGTGCCTTGGACCAGAGGAGACATTCTATCCTTTACTAACGATTATCCCAGATTGAGAGAGAAACCGATCAAGTGGTATCAGCAAACAGATAGGTTTGTGAAACTTGCAAAGTGTCTCTGGGAAGATTTGAATACTTTGTTTGAGATCATTGTTCTGCCTGATTTGTGGCTCGAGTGCAAGAGAGGGGTAGATTGGCCGACAAAGGAGCCGGCAAGAGATAAGGTGACTGGGGCACCCTCTGAAGACGTGATGAAATATTATCATAAGGTGATTGAGTTTTTGAAACAAATGCTGTCGCCGAAGGTGACTGATTTGCAGAAAATCGACCGGACCTCTCAAGAGGTTAAAGAGTCAATACATGCTTATTACGAAAGACTGCTAAAAGCATTCAAACACTACATTGGTACTGAAACTATTGAACCAAAGGATATGAACCATCTCGTGTTTAGATTTGTTGAAGGGTTGCGACCAGAAGTTAGCCAGATGATTAAGAATCATTTGATTTGTTGGCAAGCAAAACCGACCGATGAGGTGTTACAGTATGCAAAATACTGTAGTGATGAGATTGAATTGAAGCAAAAGAAGCCGAAAGAAAAGGTGATGGTGATGCAGATAAGGGCTGCACAGGCTGGAATACAGGGAAATGGAGTTCAACAGATGATACAGCAGCAACCGCAGATGAATGGTGTGTTTCAGGCACAACCGAGAGGTCGAGGCAGACGGTTTCTGAACCGCGGTTCAGACTTAAATACGGTTGTAATTCAAAATGATGTTCAAGGGATGAAAAAGATGTCACGATGTCACGCGTGAGGGGGCGTGGGGCACTGGAAACGGGAGTGCCCCAATATGGTGCAGGATGGTGCTGTTCAGCAGGGTGCAAATGTCGGTGCATTACAAAATTCACGAGGTCCAAAAATGAGACAACAAAACCCGAATTTTCAGAACAACCTGGTACAAATGCAAGGGGCACAGCCCATGCAGCAGATGCAAATGGCGCGTTTTAAGTCAGTACAAATGCAACCAGTACAGCAGCAGATTCCTATGGTGCCTAGACAGCAAATGCAATTACCAATGGCTCCGATGGGACAGCAACAGGTGATACTTCCTCAGCAGGTCATTGGCCAGGTAACAAATCAAAATAATACTGTACAACAGTTCCCATTACGAGGCGAAAATGGCATGAATGTGGATTGGTCAGATGATAGCTCAGACAGTGAGGAGTGCAGGCTTGCAGTGTCCTTAGAGGTGGATCAGAGAGGCCCATATGTAGAAGGAAAGGTGATGGGTTACAAGGTTTCGTTCCTGGTTGACACAGGAGCCACACGCTCCACAGTTAGAAGTGCAGAAGTTCCAAGATTGCCTCTCTCAGGGCATACCATAAGAGTGGTTGGCGTAGCAAATCAGTATCTGATTAACCCGATTACAGATCCAGTGCAGGTTGAGATTGGCAACTTCCAGGGGCTACATAGGTTCGTAGTCTGTGACTCAAGTCCAGTATCCCTACTGGGAAGAGACTTACTGTGTAAGACAAAATGTTCAATTACCTGTTCCATCGACGGAACTGAAGTGCAGACAAATAGTGATGATGAAGGAGATGAAAGTCAGTTTTTAGAGGAAGAAACAGGAACAAATGAAGACTACCCTCTGATTACTCTATTCCTGATGCATACCTTGATTGACCTGCCTGTCGAACTACAAGGGACAGTAACAGAGAAAGTGTGGGACTTGACCGGGAAAGAAGTAGGATTAATAAAAGGGGTGGAACCAGTCAAAGTCCAAATAAAACCAAATGCAGTATTCCCTCAAGTGCCACAATACCACATGACCAAAGATGTTCTCATCGAAGTGTCACAAATAATTGCAGACTTTCTCAGGCAGGGAGTTCTGAAAGAGGTCTTGAGCAGCCCATGTAACTCTCCCATAATGGGTTTAAAGAAGCCCTGTCAAAAGGTTCGAATTGTGCAGGATTTGAGG
Source organism: Pleurodeles waltl (assembly GCF_031143425.1). NCBI lineage: Eukaryota > Metazoa > Chordata > Amphibia > Caudata > Salamandridae > Pleurodeles > Pleurodeles waltl. Next base: position 1,140,303,192 of record NC_090444.1, read on the forward strand.
AAAATAAACGAAATTGTGATAAAATGTTGCCCTGTGGTGCCCAACCCAGCAGTAATAATGTTCCAGGTCCCCTGTGATGCTGAATGGTTTACCGTGGTAGACCTATCACAAGCCTTCTTTTCGATACCTCTTCATGAGGACAGCCAATTTTTGTTCAGTTTCAAATTCCTGGATAAGGTTTACAGCTGGTGCAGAATTCCTCAGGGATTTTTTGAGTCACCGTCCATCTTCAATCAGATATTGAAGAAGGAATTGGAGCCACTGGTGCTGCCTTTTAATTCAACTCTTGTGCAGTACATTGACGACTTGCTAATTGCGTCCAAAACTAGAGACAGTTGTAAATATGATACCATTGCATTACTGAATCATCTGGGAAAGAACGGACATAAGGTGTCACCCAGAAAGCTACAATAATGTCAGAAGGAGGTGAAATAATTAGGGCACTTAATTGAAAAGCGTTCCAGGAGAATATCAAAGGAAAGAATAACAGCTGTCTTGCAAATGAACCCCCTAACGACAAAAAGAGACGTCAGGATGTTTTTGGGAATGGTGGGCTACTGTCGCCAGTGGATACCCAACTTCTCGATAATTTCAAAACCATTGATAAAACTGACAGGCAAAGAAATCAAGGATGAGCCATATACTATAACCTTGTCTAAGGAAGAACTTGAGTCATTTATGGAGTTAAGAGAATGCATGTGCAAGGCACCAGCATTAGGAATGCCAGTCTATGAGAAACCTTTCCTGCTGTTTTGTCATGAACGTGAACGTCTTAACACAGGTCCATGGAGATGCAAATCGCCCTGTAGCATATTTTTCAGCTACCTTGGACTCTGTCTCATCAGCCTTACCGGGTTGTTTGCGTGCAGTCGCAGCAATTGGTCAGAGCCTTACACAATGTGAAGGCATAGTCATGGGATACTCCCTTACAGTAATGGTTCCACATTCAATTTAAATTCTGTTGACTCAAACTAAAACTCAACACATGACAAATGCTCGTCTCACTAGGTATGAGACGATCATACTAGGATTACCGAATGTCACACTCAAGCGTTGTAATGTATTGAACCCAGCAACTTTACTTCCTAATGAAAATACTGAAATCAAAAATGAGGAAGAATTCGAACATGATTGTCTTGAAGTAACTGAGCTGTGTACCAAACCTCACCCAGATATTCAGGACACCCAGTTAAAAGAAAATGACTGTATTATGTTTGTCGATGGGCCCTGTCTAAGAGATTCTGCTGGAACACTGAGAGCTGGCTATGCGGTATGTACCATAACTGGTATCGTTGAAGCCTCCTGGCTCGAAAGAGTGTTTTCCGCACAAGTGGCAGAACTGATTGCCCTTACTAAGGCATGCCACGCAGCTGTAAATTTGAAAGTCACTATCTATACTGACAGCAGATACAGATCCGGAATTGTACACGATTTTGGCCAACTTTGGTCACAGAGAGGTTTTATGACCTCACCTGGTTCCCCTAGTGAAAAATGGTGAACAAATAAAGGATTTGTTACATGCGATTCAGTTACCTCTTGAAATCGCCGTGGTGAAATGCAGTGCTCATATTAGATCACAAGACTTTGGCGGTCATTCTGACCCTGGCGGTCAAAGACCGCCAGGGCGGAGGACCGCGGGAGCACCGCCGACAGGCCGGCGGTGCTCCAATGGGGATTCCGACCGCGGCGGTAAAGCCGTGGTCGGACCGGCAACACTGGCGGGCTCCCGCCAGTGTACCGCCGCCCCATTGAATCCTCCAAGGATCCTCCGAGGGGATTCCGACCCCCCCTACTGCCATCCAGATCCCGGCGGTCCGACCGCCGGGATCCGGATGGCGGTAGGGGGGGTCGCGGGGCCCCTGGGGGCCCCTGCAGTGCCCATGCCACTGGCATGGGCATTGCAGGGGCCCCCGTAAGAGGGCCCCTAAATGTATTTCACTGTCTGCTGCGCAGACAGTGAAATACGCGACGGGTGCAACTGCACCCGTCGCACAGCTTCCACTCCGCCGGCTCGATTCCGAGCCGGCTTCATCGTGGAAGCCTCTTTCCCGCTGGGCTGGCGGGCGGCCTGAAGGCGACCGCCCGCCAGCCCAGCGGGAAAGTCAGAATTACCGCCGCGGTCTTTCGACCGCGGAACGGTAACCTGACGGCGGGACTTTGGCGGGCGGCCTCCGCCGCCCGCCAAGGTCAGAATGAGGGCCTTTGTGTCCATGGGAAACGGCTTTGCAGATCAAGTCGCAAGATTTTGCGCATTGAACTGTATATCGTTTATGGAGCAATGGGAATTATTACAACAAACTGAAAACGACACATGTTTGAACCTTGCATTGCAGGTAGTTGACACATTAGATGAGTTAAAAATATTACAGAGCCGTGCAAGCAAAGAAGAGAAGTGCTCTTGACAAAGAATGCAATGTGTACAGAGGGCTGATGATTTGTGGGTCTCAGAAGAAGGGAAACTAGTTTTGCCAAACAGTCTTCTATCTCAATTCGCCAGACTCTATCACGGACAGGCTCACCTTGGAAGAGATGCAATGATCAGGCCATTCAAAATTGATTGGTTTAACCCACAATTTCAGACATGCCGCAGAAATTACCTGTCACAGGTGCATCATCTGTCAACAGATGAATGCCGGAAAGGGAACCGTGGTAACTTTGAGCCACATTGGGAGAGCTGGGGGTCCATTCAACAAGATGCAAATGGACTTCATTGAAATACCTGTTTGTGGAGGATTGAAGTACGTGTTGGTGATTGTGTGTGTTTTCAGTCACTGGATTGAGGCATATCCCACACGTAGAAATGACAGTCTTACAGTTGCAAAATTACTACTTAGGGAACTGATACCAAGATTCGGGTTTCCGGTCTCTATAGAGTCGGATAGGGGTAGACACTTCGACAATGAGGTGATTAAACTCCTGTGTGGCGCACTTAACATAGAACAAAAGCTGCATTGTAGCTACCGTCCCGAAGCATCAGGACTAGTAGAACAAATGAACGGTACTTTGAAATCAAGAATGTCAAAAATGTGCGCAGCAACTAACATGAAATGGCCAGATGCCTTGTCTCTAGTACTGATGTCAATGAGAAATACCCCAGACAAGAAAACAGGACTATCCCCCCATGAAATCCTCATGGGTAGAGCTATGAGATTACCAGCAGTACCTGCAAATACTCTAGTGAATATTACAGATGATATGGTGTTGTATTACTGCAAAGGTTTGGCTGATGTGATTCGCTCTTTCTCTCACCAGGTAGAAGCTAACACATTGCCACCGTTTGGCGATCCAGGCCACTCTCTCCAAGCTGGTGACTGGGTGTTTGTCTAGAAACACGTGGGAAAATCGTGTCTAGAACCACTTTGGAAAGGGCAAAATCAAGTAATCTTGACAACTACTACTGCTGTGAAGTGTGCTGGAGTTCCCAACTGGATACATGCCAGTCACACGAAAAGGGTAACATGTCCTGTTGAAGAGGAACTTGAAGTTTCCGGGACAACAACTTCAGGAAGAGAAGTCTCAGGGCCAGAAAACAGTCAAGAAGGAACTGAGACGATCAGAGAGCCCACTGAGAACAGCCGTGTCCCTCAAACAGTCAATGAGTTCGAGAGAGGTGACAGAGTGCCTATCTCAGTAGAGGCGGCAGGAGAACCAAATCAAGGAGAAGTTCTCCCAGAAGTAGACAAGTACGGGTTAGAACTAGAATCCGGCACAGACCCAGAAGAAGAAGAAGAAGGGGAAATTGTAGAGAGAAATCAGAACGTGCCAGATTCTCCCGAGCCAGCTGCAGGTCCATCAAGTGAAAACACCATATTGCAAGAGGAGGGTGCTGTCCAGCGTCCTGAAAAGACACATCAAGAAAAGACGCATAAAGGTGATAACTGGCCAGATAGACCACTCCTCAAGATAAGAGACGTATCAAACGACACAATAATAGAAGAGAATGATACATCTCGAGTGGAAGATCTAAGTGAAGGAGACCAACAGGGTGAACGAAAGCTGAAAAGATAAAGAGTCGCAAACAGAAGGTATACAGGTCCTAAATGGGCGTATGCTACAACATGTGAATGGCAACAAGAATTCCTAGCATTCTGTTTTGATCGAGAAGTACCAGGCCAATACTATGGTACCTGAACGAATCTGAGAAAAGCTTGGTTAAAGTTCTGAAAATTTGAAAACTGAAAAGAGACATTATAAATTACCGAAAGTGACACTAAAACCGGATTGACTTTAAAACCTGATTACGACAAGCTGCTAACCTGATTTGAGAAAAGGGTCCTGGAGTGAGTGAAGATGCTGTAAATATACGCAGAAAGCAAGGGAATATTCTAAATCATCCTCAAGTTGATTGTTGATCTACTATCCGATTCTATACAAGCATGGCTTACAATAGAAGTAGTAGCAAGGGAGGTAAAGTGTGTGGTTGGCTAGGGCTTATAATAGGTGTTGTGTGTGCAGTGATAATCGTGGGAGTGATTGTAGGAATGCCATGGATAGAGAAAGAAACTACTAACGCTACATCAAAACCTGAAACTACCACACTAACACTGCATGTTAGAGATAGACTCAGCCCCCTCACCAGAACCATTATCAGAAAATGTAACACTGACAGGAACAACAGTAGCAGTGGAATTAACAAATATTGAGGGGCCTGCATTATCCTGGGCCCTCTCATTATCAAAAATAGTACTAGGGAGAGCCTGACCCAACAAAATGGGCAGAGAATTACTTTATGAGGCAATCATCAGTCGATCAATTTTACTCTCAATCTGTTCTAAGCGCGCCAATATTGGATGCATAGCATTATAAATCATCTTCCTAAAGTTCAATAGGAGGACCTCCTGCAAAGACAGCAAACCCTCATTGGCCACATCTGCGGACTGGCAAGTCCCTGAGGCCTCCTCCCTCGCATGGTTTAGGTCGATCTTCTGGGCAACAACTTTCTGCTTTTCAGATCTTGACAAACTCTCCACGCTTTTCTTTTTTGCAATAGTGGATTTGGGATTCACTATAAGTGTTGATTCCCCTACTATGTTCCGAGAATCACATACCATTGCTGGAAGACCATCATTAACATTTAAGGCAGAAGTGACAAATAAAGATGCTGCCTGCATGGGGTGCCGCACGACTTCCTCATTACCCAAATCCTGCAATGAACTAGAGGCTAAAATGGAAGCCCGAGCCGAAGGCGGACTATACAATAAGGATGATGACCAGGACAGCCTTCTCTTAGCCAATACAATCTCCTTTCTGAGTGCACCTATCACTTTTTGCAGGTAACCATCTAGTGTAGAATTGGGAGTCGGCACAACTGATGATATCTTAAGCCTACCCATGTTTACCAATGTCATATGAAAGAAGGAGGCCCCTTGAACAATTAGTCTCCAAACAATCACAAAAATCTCTCCAAGGATTGCCCTTAAAACTAAAATTAATGTCAAATACTAAGGCTTATGCCTAAGACACCAAAAGAGAAATAAAAAAACAGAATATAACTAATCTGTCAAAATAAGGGGGGTGGCCCAGCACAGCTTCTCATGGGCGCGGACGGGCGCAGATGTGCCCGCTCTTGGACTGGTCTTCGCCCAGGCACGCGCCCGTCCGTGCCCTGCCCCGTGGGAAGTGTGCGCCTCCTGGTGCTTCAGTGATGGCAGGCGGCGTGTCCCCTGCCGCAACTGCTGTTGGAGGAAGGGCAGGTTCAGGGCCTCCCTTTCAAGTCTTTCTTAGGGACAGGCTTTGGCATGGTCATTTTGCTGGCCTTGTTGAAGTGTCTGCAGATACCGCAATTTTCTTCCTCAAACTTGTTTTCTTTAATGGTAGCTTCAAGGGCTAGTCTTTCCTGCTCCAGCTTCTGTAGCTCGTCTTGCACCTGCAGGACTTTCTAGATGTCAAAGCCCTGACTAATCATGGCAATAATTAGACCATCTTCAAGGTCAAAACCATCATGTATGACACCTATATAATTCTCAAGCTCCACAGGAGTTGCATTCAGTTAGTCTTTCTTGAATCCAAGTACCAGAGTGTTCGGCGTCAGTCTGCCCAAACCAGTGGCTTTGATGAAGGTATTTTTCTCAAGTGTCCGCTACTGCTGGTGACATTAACAGGTAGACATCACAAGAAAAACACAGTTCTTCTTATTATGAATGAAGCTGGTGAAGCAGCTAAAGGATTCTCATTCTGCAACAGGCAGGAAAACTTGTCACAGCAACTCCTGCCAACCACAGCTCAGAAGCCTCTGGATAACTCATCAGATCGGGTTGGTCTTTAAGCTTGACATCAAAGATTTCATCTTGTGCCATTTATCGTCATCTCAGTATTCTGATAATCCTACAGTCTGTCACAGGGCAAATCTTGAAGGCTCTAGTTCCCATTGATTCTGGTGCGACTGGCAACTTTATTAACACCATATTTTCCACCACTTTAGGCGTACAATATTAGCAAACAATGCTCCTCAATGTGTTTACGGGTTGCATTCATTTTGTGATAGGTGGAGTGGTACCTTGAGAGTGTCCTTTAGAAGCAAATTTTTTCCAGCACGGCCTCTTTCAATCTTCCACCTGCTGTTTCCCTTATGCTCTTTTAATTCTTTTTGTAGCGCAACATTTAAGAGTTTTATTGAATTTAGTGGTGATTTACAATACTTTCAATGAAAATAAATAAATAATTAAGAAACGCTTATGTAAAAATTATAAGAATGTTTTGATGTTATTATTATTTAATTATTTGTTTTAGTAGAGGTTTATTGCAGGAAAGGTTTTTGAAATTATATAAAATGTAGAAAAAGCTTACAAACAAATACATTTTAAGGGGGGTTTGTGTAATATTAATTGATTTATTATTCTAAAACATAATATTTGTAGTTTAATATTTATTTTTTACTTGTTTATTTATTATTACATATTGTGTCTTATTTAATTAATTAAATATAATTGTTATAAAAAGGGAAAGAATAGTTTTACCAATGATTTCACATTTAAATGTTAGCCTGATTTTACCATATACATCCATCTAACGTTTTAGAACAATCAACTTTTTAAGCAGAAGACATTGCAAATATTTGATGACATTCGGTTACTTCCTAAATCTCCACACCAGTTTACTTATCTGTAACCTCGACAGAGGACTAGCCATATTGACACGTTAACAACGGAAAGATGCAACTCATACTGATGGGATGAGCAGAATCTAACTCATTTCCGTTAGCTTGACCTTTGAATTTAGGATGAAAATAAGGAACCTCTGAGTACATTTTGGACATAAGTCCTTCATCAGGTGGTATGCCTTATATTGACCAGGCATTTATTGCAGTATGTTGTGCTGTCTGAAGCAGAAGTCTTCCTCTAGATCGAAACTGTGAAGAAACAGTGAGGGGTGCAGAACAACATTCCGTGTCATCAATGGTTTGAAACCCATGTCCAACTACATTAGGGATAGTGTGGTGCATGAAGAATTATTCTTATCATAATATGTAGATTGGAAAATTGATGCAATCATTTAATATCATTTACAACTGCCAGTTCAGCCATGTAGAGAATACATATTTTCTGTATTTTCAATAAGTCGAGATGGGAAACTAGGAAATTATTTGAAGAAATTCAGCTTGGTAATTGTTAGAAATTGAGTCTTTGGTTGGCAATCAGGTTACCCCCTGTCCAAGTAAGGACCCTCACTCTAGTCAGGGTGAAGGAGAATCACCCTCAGTTATCCCCTGCTCACCCCCCTGGAAGCTTGGCACGCGCAGGCAGGCTTAACTTCAGAAGCAATGTGTAAAGTATTTGTACCAACACACACAGTAACACAGTAAAAACACTACAAAATTACACAATACAGGTTTAGCAAAATATATAATATATATCTGAACAAAATGACAAAAATCCAACATACGGAAGTCAAGATATGAATTTTGAAAAGAATAAGAGTCTTAATCCTTAGAAAGCAGTGAGAACGCTGTTATTGCACAAAAGTACCTTGGTAGCGTCAAAATAAAGCTACATGGGTAAGTGCTTGTCGAAAAAGGCCAGTGATGCATTGATTTCTCACTTGCCAGTGAAACCGTGCATCATTTCTCCTCCGGTCAGGTCGGCATGCATTGTTTCTTCCCATACGTGTATTACATACATGAATACTATTATCAGAAAAGGTTTGAATAATACTTTCTAGAATTATGCAGCAACAGTGCATAGAGAAAAAATGCTACAACTTAAAATCTTACGTCTGTGGAATATGTGTTTTACACATAACATGGAGAATATATATTATTTGAATCCTTGTGTAGGGCAAAAGGAATATGAAATATATCATAAATGGGTAATGTTCAGGAGAAGCATAAACATGTGTGTATAGAAAAATGGTAGACTGACTTCTAACACAAATGATATGTAGAAATGCAGAACATTTAAGAAAACAATTTTGGATTAATGTGGCTAATGATCACTGCTCCAGCTAACCCATTCATTCACATCTCTTAAAGAATTGTAAAAAAGACCTAATACCTAACCTTGATTCCCTCTCTGCCCTCCTTGCACCTCAGTTATTCCTCATGATGAGTCAGTCTTTAGAAATTGCAGAGCAGCTGAGTAGTGTCTTGCCTCATTGGGACACTTTCTGACCTACCTTAGCATCACTAATAGTATACCATGATATACAAAGCACAGTCGCTATCTGATTCTTCTCACTGTTACCTCAAACACCTATTTCCCTCCCACCATCCCTCCTGAAACCCACTGCATCTCAATTTCTTCACTGTAAGAAGCGTAAAGTTGGTTATCTATAAATCACTCTTGCCTAGATAGTGAGATAGAAATGTCTTCGGCAATATCTGCGTTACCCACAGGTATTTTTTCTTGTTGCCTCTGCCTTGCCCATGTTGTCTTTCTCCCACTTTGTGCTTTTACATGATCTTATCACAGCCTAAAAAGCTGTAAAAAAAATAAGCACTGTAACATCTTAGGACAGAAACAACAAATAAAGTCCCTTCCGTCTGAAAGCACAATTTAACATAGGCAGAAGCATGAGCTAACAGTTTGTTTGCTTTAAGCCACTAATGTGTTTTTTTTCTTTTCCTCTTTGTGTCTCTCTGGGTATCGTAACTTAAAATTCACTTGGTCTTTGTCACTCTCTCTGGCTCTCTATTTTTAGGCTTCTTTCAGTACCTCTAATTCCCTCTCTCCCTCAAACATTAATTCAGTGCCTCCTTCTCTAGAGATCTCTACAGTACTCCATATTGACATGTGCATAGTGACAGTGTACAGAAAAAGAGTGGCTCAGGAGACTTTGAACATCAATATGTATTCTCTATTGTCTTTCTCTCTATCACACCCCTCCAAAGCATCCCACAAAGTGCATTATCCTTTTGTCCAGGGGCAGCAGGCTCTTCTGAATTGTTCCGAGTCCCTCCTCTGCTCCTCATCCTGCAACCACTTAGCACTTCTTCTTCCCTTATCCATCTCCCCATATCGAGTGACCTACTCATTCTGCCTCTTTCAGAACTACTACAGAGATTTTCCTCCTCCTTCTCCACTTAGCCATACTCGTCCTTCTGCTGTCTGCATCCTTTACTCTTACACACTTTCCATCTTCCACTATAGTCCCCTCTACTAGTCTCTCTTCTGACCTTCCTACAACCTTATTTTCCAGTGGAAAATATTTTTGTTCCTTCAGCAGTCTCCCATCTTCCTTCTCCCCCAATCCTCCACCAAACCACACTGACTGCAAGCTCTGCTAAACAACATCCCGGTAAAGGGAATCCCTTAGGTGAGGTGCAAGTGTTTTTTACATTAAACACAGATTACACAAAGTCAGAAACCTGACCACCCAACTGGAGGGATTGTTTGCTGCTAGTTGGTCACCATGTTTCTAGCAACCAATCCTTTCACAGCTGCACAGCTTTTTGCCTGGTGGGACTCATGGGCCACAGCATTTGTCAATGACCTGACTACTTTTTTGGCAATGCTGTTCCAAAAGCATGAACATTGGAATGTTTTCCACTCATAAATCCATTTATTTATTTTTTTATGCCTACCATGCCATCTCTAACAAAAGCAAGAAATATGCATCTCATTCTTGTTCCTGCTGAAATAGGAATAGTGTAGGCCTAAGCACTAGACCAGAAACCCTGTGAATGGGAACACAAGTAACCCTAAATCAGTTTCAGGCTATTTGGGCCACAGCAGTAGGCTACAGCTTGAGTGTTATTGCTCATTGAACATAGGACCCACGTCTGGGCACAGTCATTGATCTCTCTTTGAGTCTCACACTGAAGAAAGCAAAAATGTGAAGGAAGGAACGCTTTAATTAATTTCCAGCACTGGTAATCACTTAGAGCCTCATTCTAGTCCATTGTTCTTTGCCCACAATGTGAAGTCAGACTGGAACCAGTGATATGCTTTTGAGCCTTGGTCCTTCTCCAGTTTTGCATTCCTGCAAATGACGTGTGCTGAACTTAACTGAATTGAATTCATGTTCTCAGTCCCAGGAAGATGAACGTTCAAGACACACCTACTTGAAATCAACATTTATGCAGGTTCTGTATAGATGTCTGCAGATGGCATAGTAATGGCGCATATTACTACTGATACACAGTTGTCTATAATGTGCATTACACTGAATGGCCCATTCCTTTTTACTTTATGTCAAAAAGCAATATTTCCTTTGTGGACTTTGTCACTTTATGTTTAATTAGTGTTGCACAATATCGATGGCTTCACAGCAGCAGGTGTGGAAAGTAATAATTTCAGCTTTGACCCATTTCACCTGTTCAATTTAAATTCCTAGTTACAATGATAACATGGATTTGTTTTTGGCTTGCCCAAGCAATAAACACACGCACAGGACGGTCAGGGCTACAACTGTCCTCGCAGGAGGATTTTGTTGTTTTGGGTGAAGGTCAGGCCAGCTGCTCTAACCTGGTCAGTCTAGCAAAGAAAACCGAATGGGGGGATTAAAGCTCTCTCAGCCCAACAGTAGTTGCACGCCTGACTTCAGCCAATATTCATAGCCTTCTATAGCCAACCGGGAAACAAAGGAATCAGAATAAATCTCTTTTGTATCAGTCAAAAAACACCTTGTGCATTTCCATTATTGGCAATTTAAAAATATGACTCAGAATTTTTAACATTGTGCCCAGAAAAATATGCAAACTTTTCAGAGTATGTTTTAGAACTACCCACTGGCGAAGTTGGACAAAATTCCAATTGTCTGTAAGTAAAAATAGTCTTTGGGATACTTGATCTATGAACAAAATGATGTTCATAATAATTGTAACAGAACATCGCTCTATAATTTTCTTTTAATTGATAAACATCTTCACTTTCAAATACAGAAAAATACTCTAGTTCAGATAACATAGAATTGACTGTTATTACATTCCAATCATCAGAAACAACTCCAGGTTTTATTACATTATTCATTGAATGTTTAGATATGTATAAAATTTGAATATCCTCTGTCAGGCCTTATATATCAAAATATACTTTATCCCAAAGAATCCCATCAGGAATTGGTATAGTTGAAATGTTCATTAGGGACAAATCACAACGGACCTTATGGGAGGTAAAACCTGGTTTTAGGACCTTGTCTATCAGTTCAACTGCAGAGCATTCAGGAAAGTAATGACCATGTAAAAATAAGAAAAACACAATGACAAACCCAATCCAAAGAAGGAAGGCAAAAGCAGCTACTGAGAGCCACAGATAGTTCCATGGATGAATGAAATAGTTAATTATGAGCCAATTTGTCAGCTTACGTGCTCTTGACAGTCTTGTTGCAGAAGAGGCAGATGAGTCAGTAAAAGAGTTGTTGAAGTCGGCAAACAATTCAGTAGCAGTTCGTGTAAAAACTGGAGACGTGTTTGGAAGAGGAGGACTGGCAGAAGTCTTCCTTAGTGGTTCACAGTAAACGATTCTGTCAGTTTGAGTTAAATTTGAGAACAATTGCTCATTGTTGTGGGCATTTCGTGTCATTGAAGAAGCTAGCGGAACTAATGAAAGATTATCTTTCACCATCCCCAAGCTCGGGGAAGTGTCATTATTGCTAAAGACCTGTAGAGGAACATCCTGGTCTGTAGTGAGAGGGAGCCAGGGACTATCCAGGAGTCCCCTAGGTCTGCTGTGTAGGATCGGCCATATGGTGCAACTTGACATTGTCATTGGAGACAAAGTGGTTTTCATTAGAACCAGGAAGTGGTGGTAGAATAACAGTTCTGGTATTGTATATTCCCAGGCCTGGAACCGGTGCATGATAAGAAGGACCAAACTACTTTTTCACAGCAATCTTTTCATGCACTAGATCCCCAACCTAGGGAATCCAGCCGGTAGGTGTTTTTGGTGTATCCCTTTTTCCCAAGGAGGCAGCACTGGCGCATGCATTGTCATCACGGAACTGTTGTAAGTCCTGCTAAACAGTGACACGTTCATTTATGTCAAAAGGTGTATCTGCCGACTCCGCACCAGTCAGCAAGATCTGGAACATACATTTGTGTTCCAAACAGGATTCTATATGTGGTATGCCCTCCAAGGGACCTTCTGGGCAGACTATTAAGTGGTAACTAAGCCAATTACGAACCATGCCTAATACTCTCACTGTTAAGGATTGCTTTAAGTCTTGTTTTCTGCACACCACCACAATATTTACCTTGGGATGATACAGAGACAAATAGTATAGTTGGACCCCTAATGAAGCCATGGTGTCCCTGAATGTCATTGAGGCAAAAGTAGGGCCCTGGTCCGAGTGGAAAGCAGCAACTGCATATGTGCCGATATGTGCCGATAAAGACTTGTAAATCTTTGAGAACAGTTTGAGTGTCAGCTGAGCATTGTGGCCATACCTGTAGAAACCTGAAGCATGAGTCAACAGTGACTAAAATGTATTGGTATGCACTATCAGGTGTCAAGGGACCACAATGGTCCAGGTACACACATTGTACAGGTTTGTTGAAAATTAAGAGGGGTGTCTGTGGTGAAGGTTTGACGGTGAACCCTTTTATTTGCTGACAGATGTCACAGCAAAGGACATGTTGCTTGGTCTGTTTGTATAGGCCTGGCCACCAGTAACATGCGTGTAATAGTTTAATAGTAGCTGCCACACCATCATGGGCAGAATCAACTCCCTCATCACTGCTTAAAAAACCTCAGGTCTTTGTTGGGGATCACAAAATCACCCACCACTGGTATTGTTACTAGGGCAGTATTTTTCCTAGCTACGCTGTAGGAATACTTGGCAGGAATCCCTTTTGGCATGGGTTGCTTTCAGCCAAAGCTTTCACCGCAGCCAATGTTTCATCATCCAACCTCCTCTTTGAACGAGTTATTGCAGCAAAAGAAGCCATAGCTACGGCTGAGTTGGCCACTTCATCAGCCAAGGTATTGCTGTAACGTGTATTCCAGCAAGGAATGAACTACATGGACACTGGGTAGCATTTCTTTCAGATCTGGTACTTTTCCCCACCGTAGTCTGTGTTTGAAGGTTTCGCCTTTTGAATCTCTGAACCCATTTTGGTGCTAGTAAAGCAGGTATTCATTGAAGGACTGGACAGAGTAGTGCGAATCACAGACAATTAGTGTAAACTGTCCTGGATCCATGTGTTCCAATGCCATCACAGCCTTAAGCTCCCCCTATTGTGCAGTGCAGTCCCCTAAGTTCTGTGTGTAAGTATGTTATAGATGGATTTCACCATTCTTTATGATGCCACTCACAACCCCTAAGTTCTGTGTTTAAGTATGTTATGGATGGATTTCACCATTCTTTATGATGCCACTCACAACCCCTAAGTTCTGTGTGTAAGTATGTTATGGATGGATTTCACCATTCTTTATGATGCCACTCACAACCATACAGGCAGCGGAGTAGTGATGTTTAGTGCCTATTGCTGGTTGGGCCGAACCATCAGTGTAAATGATCGTATAATATTGTTCAATAGGCAAAGTGTTTGCTGGAACTGAGTATTCTAGTTCATAGTGGAGAAATGTTTGAGTTTGTAATTTAGGTTCAAAGGCACAATCAACATAAGTGGCCATCAGAGTCAGAGTGACAACCTTGAGGGCCTGAATCGGAGATACAACTATAATGCATTTCCCCTGGGTCAGAGGTCTCCCTTTGATGAAAGCCATCTGAACCGCAGTCAGAATTTTTTCTGTGGGAGCAAAGCATTGTTTAGCTGTGCAATACAGATATGATTTGTATGCCAGAGGGATGGTATCACCCTCATTGAACCTACATAGGTGAAACTAATGGCACCAGCGAGTACTCTGATGACCAAATGTGTTTTTTTGCCCTTGGTGTGTAATTGTTTAGCTGCAAGAATGTCTTGTTGCAGTGCCCTAAGAACATGTGTGTGATCGATTATCCAATATTTACTTGAAAAATCAGAACTTATTAAATCATATAGGCCCTTATTTTAACATGGGCTGTACATACCACCTTCTGCTGCAGTGACGGCCACCAACATAACGCACAGCGGGTACCATCCAACCACCATATTATTGACATCTCCGGGCCGGCAGCTCATACGAATATGTGATGGAACAACTAGGTCCTAAACAACTGCTTGCCTAAATCACTACTGCTAAACAACTAAAAAGTCTCTACAACTAAGTACTGAACAACTACTGTCTAAATAACGGTTTTGCCTGACTAACAATTGCCTGAACAACGGATTTTAAGGTAAGTTTTTCTTTTCATGTTTTTTTTTTAATGGTTTATTAGATGTTTAGAATATATGTATGTATGTATATATATATATATATATATATATATATATATATATATATATATGTATTCTTCAAACAAAACGTGCTCAAAAGCGGGCTCCAAACGGCCATTAAGGGGTGGTGCGGTAGCCACCGGCAGAGCACTCCGTTTAAACTTCATTAACAGCAAAAAACATCCACAAAAACCGCACGCTCAGGAAATCAAAAGCAGAAGGTATTTATTTCATACACAACGCGTTTATGCTGACAAGCAGCCTTGATCACATGTATAATTTAGCCAATACACACAGCATTAAATACCCAGCGAGCATGGTCATAGAAACAGGACTGAGTTTTTTTCTTTTCTTATAAATACCAATATAAATATAAACAAAGATGTTTGAGGACTGATTAAATAGACAGTGCAAAATAAATATATATATATATATATCCATGTATAAATATCCATCTCATTGATAATAAATGAATCAGCTATATTAGTAAAGGACACTCATATTCCAATAAATAGTAAGAGTATAAATATATATCAATATGAGTATAAATACAAATATAAATATAGATTTGGCTCATATATACATACAGTACAAAGATGATTCTAAAAAATAAACAGATTTTTCTTCAATGTTGTTAAAGCCAATATCAACATTTCTAAGTATCATTCCCTTATACATGAGAGAATAAAATTCACATACCATATAAATATATTATTTTAAAATGTCTTCTTCAAATCAAGATCCCCCAATTGCTAAATAATACCAATATTATACTTTCAGAAAAAATGTACATTCCTTCATATTGAATCCTTACGCAATTATAAAGAAAGAACTCATCACTATTTCTACATAACCAGTACCCCTCACCACGTGAAGGAGCAAACAATTAACAATTCAGGAATCAGGAATCCATCCGGACCCCACCATTCTGAAAAGACATAATCAAAATAACTGAATTTACATGTGAAACAAGTACAACATCGATAAACTTTCTGGATATAACAATTCATATAGAGAACAATACAATTGAAACAACAGTATATCGGAAAGAAACTGCATGTAATAGTATATTGCATGGACACAGCTTCCATCCTAAATCTTTGATTAGGAGTATACCTATGGGTGAATTTATTAGAATGAGAAGAATTTGTTCTAATGATAAGGAACTATCTGAAAGATTTAGAAATCGAGGGTACAATGAGAATATGCTAAAGAAAAATTTGACTTTGATTAAATCGAAAAAACGAGAGGAAACCTTATTTAAGAAGAAAGAACCAAATTTAGGTGATCCAGTCAGAATGACGATGAGATGTACTAAAGAAAGTGGATGTATTAGGAACATAGTTGAAAAACATTGGAAAATAATTGAGAAGGATCTAGATTTGGGGCCCTTGGTAGGACCCAAACCTCAGTTCTCATATAGGAAAGCACCGAGTATCAGAGACATGGTGGTCAAAAGTCATTTCACCTCAAGGATAAATTATAATTGGTTGGAAGAAGAACAAAAGGGTTTTTCAAAGTGCAATAGTTGCAAAGCATGTAAAATTGCCAAGTCTTTGAAAAAGTTAACATTCCCAAATGGACAGGTGATGGCAATTAAACATAAAATCACATGGAACACTAAATCTGTAGTCTATATTATAGAAGGCCACTGTGGTCTTAAATACATTGGGAGCACAATCTGTATGTTGAAGAAAAGAATACTTGAACATATTAGAGCGATAACCCATAAAGATACTCTGAGAAAACAGGGCTGATTGCAGAGGCCCCATAACTTTTTGCCCCCATTTTCCTCTTTTTGCTGGTGTTTTCCTGACTTTGATGGTGCCCTGGGTACTGCTAACCAGCCCCAGGGCCTGTGCTCTGTGTAAAATGGATTTGCAAATTAGGCTAATTATAATTGGCTAAGTTAACCTACCTATAAGTCCCTAGTATATGGTAGGGCATGTAGGTTTAGGGACCACAGCATAGGTGGTGCACACCTAGGTGCACTGCTGAGGTGCCCATTGTCATTTTAAAAGCAAGCCTGCCTTGCTGGCTGCTTTTAAATTAAAGTTATATGCAAATTCGACTTTGGAATTAAAGGTACTTCCAAAGCCTTAAACTACCTTATTTTTACATATAAGTCACCCCTAAGGTGTGCCCTATGTGCCCCTAGGGCTGGGTGCCATGTAACTATAAGCAGGGACTTTATAAAAATAGATTTATAGGCCCTGGTGAGGTAAAAACAGCCAAATTCGTTTTTCCCTCATTGAAGTAAATGGCCTTCATAGGCTAGAATGGGCAGACTTTATTTTAAATTTTAAAGTCTCCTTAAATGTTACATACCAAGAATTTGGTATCAAATTAATTGTTGTAATAAATCCCACAACTTCCTGTTGTTGGATTTAATATAACTTGTTCAGGTAAAAAGTTTAGACTTTACCTAAAAAGTTGCCAATTTCAGCTTTGCATTGTTTTTGCTGCTGTGCTCTGATTGCCCAGCCTGCAGCAGCTTCTGCCAGGCTGCCTTGATTAGGTGTGAAGTGGCCTGGCTTCACACAAAGGAATGTGCTTGGGGGAGAGAATCTCCCCTCAGCAGATGGTGAGGCAGGAAGGGGGAGGGCTGCCAAACTGGTCTTCAAAGGCAGAGAAGGACATTTGCAGCACCCAGCAACACCCCCACATCCTGCAACCCCAGACAATTAGGTGCCCCCTTGATTAGATTAGGAGAGGGCAGGAGAGGGGTGTGTTTATGATTTTTAGCCACACCAGTGGGTGGGCTCAGCCAGATGTAACCTCCAAAAATCAGATTCATCCATGTTGGATTTTTAGAGACTGTTGCCTTCTGGGATGGATTTTTGCCACACTTCCCAGGAAGTGGTCATCACAGGGGGACGACCCTGTCCCTGATTGGAGAACTAGGACCCCCCTGCTTTTCACCCAGGAGCAAGGATAAAACTGGCAGACCTGCACCCACACCTCAGATCCCCTCCAGAATTCAACAAGAAAGGAACTAAAGAAGAAGAAGGACTGCCCTGCTGGACCCCTGGCCTGCACCTGGACCCTGCACTCAGAAGGACTGCACCAGCTGCACACTTGGGCTTCACCACAAGAAGGACTTTGCCTGGCTTCAACTGGTTCAAGGAGGGACTCCCTGTTTGCTACAGGTGAAAAATTGCTAAACCAGAGTCCCCTGCACCAACTCCTGAAGAAAGCGACCAGGTGACCACTGTCCAGTGGCCAAAAAGGAGTTTGCGCCAGGTGCATTCTGGGAGTTGAAGTCCGCACCCCCCAAGGACCATCACAGAACTTCTGGACCCTTGGGGTGAGCTGTGGACCCCAAAAGAACCTTAAAAGAACATCTGGGTGAAGCCCAAGAAGTTTGGAAAAGATTTGAGAATTTTTGGAAAAAAGCTCCAGAGAGGGACCGACCCGCCGCGGAAATTCTAGCCGGCTTGCCTCAACCGCGACCCGGCCTGACTTCGTGGTTCGTCCCGGTAAAGAAAAACATCCAAAAAAGAGACTAAGTCCGAACGTAAAAAGTTGACCGGGACCTCCCAGCCATCGTATCCGAGAAGGGCTCCATGGACGTCGGATCAAGATCCAGGTTTACCCCGGTCGAAGGATTTTCATCTCGAAAAACCGACTAAGTCCGAAGGTAAAAGTCTCCACCGAGGAAACCCACATCGCGTATCCGGACAAGGGCTCCAGGAGGTCAGATTCAACTGGCAGGTTCGTCCCGGTGAAGAAAAACTTCAAAATAAAGACTAAGTCAGAAGGTAACTTTTTAACCGAGGCCTCCCGCGACCTGTAGCCGAGCAGGGCTCCATCGCGGTCGGCCTGAAAGTTTGACTTTGCCCCGGTCGAGGTGCAACCAGATGACCCGATTGGCACTTTTTGTTTCTACTGTAAGCGCTAGAAAAGTAATAATTTTTTAAAAATTCATATCTCCGGTTCCCCTGAACCGATTTTAATCGTTTTTGTGTCATTTTAAAGATAAAAATATAAACTATTTTTATAAATTGGTTTTGGATTTTTAAACTGTTTCCTGTGTTTTATTTAATTACTGTTTTGTGATATTTGAATGCTTTACACTTTGTCTCCTAAGTTAAGCCTTGACGCTCGTTGCCAAGCTACCAAGGGTTGAGCTGGGATTAATTTACTGAGACCTAACTGTACCTACGTGGAGGTTAGTGGCTTGTTGCTAGGTGTAGGTACCTACCTGCTCTTACCAATAACCCATTTTCCAACAGATACCACATATGCAACTGCCAAGCATATTCAGACACATACATCTAATGATTGGAGAAGTTTAAGATACTATGGGATAGATCATATTCCAGACCATGAAAGAGGTGGCAACCAAATTAAAAAGTTGCGCCAATTGGAGTCCAGATACATAATTAAAATGCGAACAAAGGCTCCTTATGGGATGAATTATGATGATTATGATGATTTGTAATCTGGAATACAAATAACCAGAGAGAAATGTCTGATAGTTGCTATAAATATTGGCTCATAAGTCATTTTATGATAAGGATATCATAGTAAGAATATATGAAGATATGGATTCAATGGTGATTTGATTTAGTAAATAATTGATTATATAACCAGTAGACTAAAGTAAACTAATTTATATACATATTGTGTGATTTGAGTTAAATCTATAAGGAGGAGGTCAATATTAGGATTATGAATAGACAGAGTAAACTAGTCGCATTCCAATTTATAAACAAACATAATTATATAATTTTGACCTCTGTTGATCTAATCATTTGTCTTTGTATGATACTTTGCGAAAAATATCTGGCGAAAATATATTTTGCGAACACAAAGATAATTAGCAGTGTGAGCATTGTAACAGGATATAATGTGTTATGTTTAAATAACTTACTTTTTGCTTTTTGTTTAATTGGACTACCAGTCCCAAAATGCATTAGTTTGGTTAATAGGTGATTAGCTATAAATAAGATGTGAATGGAGTGTAGAATTCAGAACTCGACAAAGACTGTGTTGGTCGAAACGCGTTGTTCTTTTTCTTCACAGTCAATTAATAAATATTCCTATATAATCCTTGGTGGAGTGCTCTACCCACGTTGTTTTTGTTAATATTTAATTGAGGGTACGGCTTGCCCTCGGTTCGAGCACCGGTTAAGTAGAACGCGGCGCCATAAACTGAGCCGCTTTTGTTGACATATATATATATGTATATATATATAAATATATATATATATATGTATATATATCAATTCTAAAGAACAAAATCTAAACAACTAATAAACCATTAAAAAAAAAAGAAAAACTTACCTTAAAATTCATTGTTCAGGCAATGGCTATTCAGGCAAAATCGTTGCTTAGACAGTAGTTGTTCAGTACTTTGTTGTAGAGACTTTTTTGTTGTTTAGCAGTAGTGGTTTGGGCAAGTAGTTGTTTAGGACCTAGTTGTTCAGGATATTTTCCAGCTCATACTGCCATGGCGGTACGAGTGGAGAAGTGGCGGGTTAGCTGCAGCCAACCTGCCAGTATCATGATATGGCGGTATGTACCGCCAGCCCACTGGCGGTTATCCTGCAACATTACCCCTGGCGGTCCAGGGACACAATAAGGGTCGTTATGTTTTAATGCTTTGTGCATGATTTGGAATTTAAGTTCTGCCAAATTTTTAAAAGCCCAACAATGACTGGAGCTTTTTGATCATGTTCGGTATTTGCAATTGTGCGCACATTTCTAGAAAGTGGGGAGCTAGGCTCTTGCTTTCGTCTGATAATTTGTATCCCAAAAATAGGACACTAAGCAGGTCATTATGACCTCGGTGGTCGGAGCTAGTGTGGTGGTAGTACCGCCAACAGGCTGGCGGTACTTACCACCACATTATGACATTGGCAGGTTGGCTGAAGCTAACCTGCCAATGTACCACTCCGACTGCCATGGCGGTAGCAGCCGCTGGGCTGGAGACAGCAATCTCCAGCCCACCGGCAGCCATTGTGCCACTGGCAGTATAATGACCCTGCCTACCGCCATGGTTTTAACGCCACGAAAACCATGGTGGTAGGCCCTATCAGCGACAGAGAATTCCTTTCCTGTCACTGATAGAGAACCCCTCCCCCAAACATCTCCAAACACCCCCCACACCTCCCTCCAGCCACACTCCCCCATTCACACACACGCAGACACACACTCATCCACACATACAGACACGCATACATTCATCCATTCACACACACAACCGCACACACATCAAAACATACACACAGACACACATTCACATTTCCATACATGCACGCACTCCCACACATTCATACACGCAATCACACACATTCATACACACACACAAACAACACTGAAAACACACTCGCATTCACACACACACTCACACATACATGCACACTCACACACACAATACCCCAAGCCCCCTCCCCTGTCGGAGACCTGACTTACCTGGACCCAGGGCATCTTCCGTCAGGGGACGGGACGGAGCGCTGTAACCGCCAGCAGCGCCTGTCAGCAGAACACCTCCAGGCCGTATTCTTTGTCATAATATGGCTGGTGGCGTTCTACTGGCGTGGAGCTGCTGGTGGTAGCAGCGCCACCTTACTGCCATCCTCTAGTTTGGCCACAGCCGGATTTCCACCCTTATTGTGGCGGAAATCTGGCTGTGGTCATATTATGGCTGACAGATGGTAGCTGCGGCGACGGTCTTTTGGCGGCCATCGCCACGGCAGTAGGTGGTTTTTACCGCCATTGTCAGAATGGGGGCCTAAGTGTTGGACCTGTCCCTTTTTGCAGGGTCATCCCCATACTTTTTGCCTCCTTCCTCCTATTTTGTCTGGCCAGTTTTTGTTGGTTTTAGGACTCTAGGCACTATACCATTGCTAACCAGTGCTAAGTGCATATGCTCTCTGTGTAAATTGTATTTGTGATTGGTTTATTCCTGATTGGCATACTTGATTTACTAATGCGTCCCTAGTAAAGTGCACTAGAGGTGCCCAGTGTCTGTAAATCAAATGTTACAATTGGGCCTGTCTGCACTGATCATTCCACTCATGAGTAGCCCTGTACAAATGGCTCAGACCTGCCACTGCAGTGTCTGTATGTGCAGTTTTAAACTGCCAATTCGACCTGGCAAGTGTACGCACTTGCCAGGCCAAAACCTTCTCTTTCTATACATGTATGGCACCCCTAAGGTAGGCCATAGGCAGCCCCATGGGCAGGGTGCAGGGTATGTCAAAGGTGGAACATGTACTGATGTGTTTTATATGTCCTAAAAGTAAAACACTGCCAAATTCGGTTTTCACTATTGCAAGGCATATCTTTCTCATAGGTTAACATGGGGGCTGCCTTTAAATATCCTTAAAGTGAAGTTTCCCTTTGAGAGCAGATAAAAATCTGGAATTTGGTGTCTCTGAACTCCAATTTAAAAATACATCTTTTAGTGAAGGAGGTTTTTAGATTATTAGTTTTAAAAAGCCACTTTTAGAAATTGGGTATTTTCTTGCTTAAACCATTCTGTGACTTTGCCTGTTTGTGGATTCCTTGTCTGGGTCAGACTAACAGTTAGGCTGTTTGTGCATCTCCACTAGACAGTGACACAAAGGGAGCTGGGGTGAGCCTGCATATCCTGATGAGCCATCTGAGACAGAGTGGAGGGAGAAGTGGTCACTTACAACTGAATGGGCTGTGCCTACTCTCACACAATGCAGTTCCCAAACCCCCTTGTGTGTATCTGGGGCCAGGACTGGGCAAGGCAGGATCATGTAAGCAACAGAGACCTTCCTTTGGAGTTTGCCTACTTCAAAGGCAGAAAGAGGTATAAGTAGTGGACCCAAAATCCCAGACTTTTAGATAACTTCTGGAGCCAAAAAGAACCTCTGCCAAGAAGAAGAGCTGAAGAGCTGGGGAGAAGTGCTGCCCCTGCCTGTGACTGCACTTTGTTGGGATATCCTGCAGTTGCTGCTTCTGAGTGTGAAAGGGGACAAAGACTGGACTGTGTTGTGCATTCCTGCTTGAGAAGTATTTCCAAGGGCTTGGACTAAGCTTGCCTCCTGTGTTTGAAGTCTCAGGGACAGCAAAGGCTTCACCAACCAGTCTCTGAGTCTGCATGCTGTGGGCTCTGGCTTGCCAGAGGGTACCATTCCAGTTCCTTCGGCCCCTGGAAGGGAATTTCTGGTGAAAATGTGTGAAACGATGCTGAACAACTCCCTATGACTTCCCTAAGGACACCGCTGCCCAAAGCCTGCGACACTGCCTACAGCTGGATCCGTGGACCTCGCCGAGGTGTGACAACCCGACTGTCAATGTAGGCCTGAGGTCACTGCAGCCGCTGACTTCCACACCAACTCGTGAGTTGGAGTGTCGTACATGCAACGTTCGTGACACCTGACTACGTTGCAGCACCTGTGACCCTGTGACATGATCGCGACCCTGTGAGGTTGCCCCGCAGCATCATGACTTCACCTGACTATGACTTTGCCGAAGGTCCACGGGACTGACTCCTCGCAACCAATGTCGTCTCACCTCCTTCGCCCTGCAGTACCGGAACCAACGCCGCATCGGATCCAGCGATGCCTAGCTTCTCAACTCTGTGCACCAGCCTGTTTACCACACGTTTTGTTAAGGTACTGTACCGGGGGTCCATGTGACTATGTAAGTGGCATTCGTGGCATTATTTGTGGGAAACTACTCTGTCACAAAGCCGCTTTAACATCAGAAAGCAGCATTTGTGCTTCTAGACACTATTTTTGTGTTTTTAATTGCTCAAGTCATATTTTTAACTGTGTATTGTGGATTTTCATCATATTTGGTCTTGTTTTATTTAGATAAATAATTACTATTCCTTTTGCTTGGAAAGGGGGCAACGTGGCTGCCAACCAAAGACCCCATTTCTAACACTAAGGAAGGCTATTTTTTTTTTTTTTTTTTTATTACATTTGTAGCCTAATTTGGCAAATACCACAACAAAGCGGGTCACCCATCTTATATTTTGAACGAGATCATCATCCATAAGGTAGATATCATCAATGTAGTACAACGCCTCAGAGTTAATGTTGTGTACAATTGAGGTAACATGAACTGAAAACAATCCTTGACTGTTTTTATACCCCTGTAGGAGTCTGCAAAACTTTTTTTGCGAGCCTAAGGTGCTAAAGCTTGTTAAATCCCTACTTTCAGCCGCTATATTTTAGCAGAAGAAACCGTTGGAAATATCTGAGGTTGGTCTTTATTTTTTGTGCACTAGATTGTTAATAAGTGGAGTACTGTGTGCATTTTGAGTGACAAATGTTTGTATATGACTATTTAAATGTCTGTAATCTAAGACTATTCTACGTGAATGGTCCGGTTTAGCTACAGGGAACAACCGGTTGTTCATTGGTGATACACAGGGTTCAATTACCCTCTGGTACTCTAACTGTGTGAGGGTTTCTTTAGCAGGTGCTTTAGCTTCATGTTTGATTGGGTATTGAGGCTGAGGTTGTGGTTGGAATCTAATTAGAGTTATATGGGAGGGAGAATCTTTAGCCCACCTTACATGGTTGCGATGCAGCACGGATGCCTGCACCAACAACCAATCAATAGCGCAAGTCTCCCTGAGCTTTACTGGAACTAGTGGAGAGAAAAATGGTTCAATTACCTCTTTCCCTTATGGGAGATTATGATCAAATTCTGGTGGCCAATCTTTTTCAGCCAATAAAATATCATAAACGGTAGTTATGTGATTCCAAAAGTTAGCATCAATTGTGCGCTCAATATCTCCTTCTAATTGTATTTTCAGTTCATACACCCTATTGGGTGTTGAGACACACATGTCCACAGTCTTGACTTATAAAAAGTGTCTGGTTGCTTGCACCTCCAGATGCTCTTGAAGATTCTGGTGAACAATTGTGACCTCTGCCGCACTGTTTAGGAGGGTCAGTGCCCATTCCTGTTCTTCTGTAAAGCTTTCATCCTGAGTGGCATTTCATATAGAAATAACTGCCACCTTTATCTTTTTGAATTGAGGTTTTTATTGGGGATGGTTCTCTTCTTTCTTAACAGAAACTTCTGATGAGCGCTGTGACTCCTTTCTCAGTTTCATGTACTCAGTTTGCTGCTCTTACCGCCCACCTCTCTCACTGTATTTATCCGGTGAGTCCTGAAAGGAGCGCTATTGGTGTGTATCATTATATTGATATCTATCAGGAGTTTTTATATTTTCTCTATTTCTAAGATTATAGTGGTTTAGAAGGGTCTCTGAATGTGGAGATTCTCCTGTTTCTTTTTTAGGTGTTTGTTTTTGTTCATCGCAGCATTTGTGAGAACCCGCAGGTGCTGGCTCCCAGACTATCCCGACCAATTCTAGGGTGGGTCTGGGCTATAATCTTTAGCAGCTTGTGTTCTTGATCCTATGCAGGAAAATCATGGGGCACATGTGCACTGTTAGTGCTACTGCTTTACCTTTAAGATTAAGTAATATTATTGAAGACACAGCTGTAAAATTGCCCATTAATTGCATTCCAAAATCTAGGGCTGGGGATGCCCTGTATTCTTCTTGAATTTATTTTAACACTTCCAGAATATTGGCAAGTGTTGGTGTACTGTGTGTAGTAGTATAGAGTGTGGCAAATACCGTGCCTCAAGTCTTGAAGTTATCTACTGTAGGAACCATCCCAAATGGAAAGCCTGTAGTGAGAATTGTGTTTAACCTGAGGACCCATACGGGGAAATACTGCCTTCAGCGCATTTATTGTCTCACCTAACCAAAATGGAATGTCTTGCAGTTTGGCAGGTACCTCACCTATAATTGAATGTACAGTCGCAGGATTAATGCCTGGTGTTCCTGGTGTGGTTGCGCTGGAGCAGCAGATACTGGATTAGTATTTAATGCTTGCATTACAAACTGTACTAAGAGTCTATATATTGCTGTAAGCTCAATGTATAAGCAGCGTACCTCACCTATACCAAGGTACCTGCATCGGGATGCGGTGTGCACGTGACCAACAAGGGCCAGGTAGGACCATCATTACTCAGAGGACCTAACCTAACATGAAGTATTGTGTGGGTTAGGGTGCCATCAAGCCAGTTATGGTGGTCTTGAAAGTGTAGAGGTATCTCTAAATATGCGTATACTCTGTCTTGTGCAGGTAGACTAGCCGGTGTATAATGATGAAATGTATTAGTGTTCCCATCAACTGCTGGAAAATTTACCTTAGAATAAACTTTTTCTTTTCTATAGGCTGGATGAGCCTGAACTAGAATGTAACAGGACACCCCTGTTCTGTAAGGCCATAGGTACAAAATGAGCAGTAAGGGGATGTTGCATGTTTACTGCAATTCCCACCCATCACCATGGTAAATGTACCTGTTCAGAGATAAGGAAACCAAATGGGGATTGATCCTTTTAAGGTTCAAGCTTGCACAACCTACAGAATCGAATAGTTATACTACCTATCTAGCTGAGGATGAAATCCTCAATACCATGGATGTCTCTGTATATAGTAGTGAGGTGCCATTAGCACGTAGTGAAACAGAAATACTCAGTATGATCCAAAAATCACTGGCTGACCAAACATTGGCAGTGCAATGTCACATTGGCTCTCATTATACCAATGAGACTGCTGGATTTGGGTGGCAGAATCACCTGAATTGTGGGGAAATGAGTTTGATCCCACACCATGTGACAACTGTTGGCCTAATCCGTTCACAACCAGCTAGCAGACCCTCACCTACGTCCAGGAGCAGGGGTGATTTTTGGCAACCAGGCACATGGCATTGTGACTTCTGAGGGAAATTGTGGTGGATCAGATCTTATCCTTTTCTATCAGTGACATTTATCTCACACATCCAAAGACAATCAGAAGCAGGGAATGGTTCAATAAGATTTATAGAATCAGCTGCGCCCTGGACAGAATAACATGAACTGCAATAATTAGCATAATAAAACATACTAGAAGCACGATGGTGACAATAAAAGTGAAACACAAAGAAAAGTCACACCATACTGTCACTATGCAAGATGTGTGAGTCCTACATATGCAACTAATGTTCTATGTTAGAACACAGCAGTATAAGCCCTAATCAGCTCTTCACTACTCATCGAGAAGACATCACCCTGATACCTGAGTATGACAGTAGTAAAGGAGTCTGTCATCTATTGAGACACCATCCCAATATAGGCCAGGAAATCGGCATTCTCAGCAAGCAGCTGTAGTGAAGTCAGACAGCATGCTGTAGCAGTCATCTGTCTGTAACCTCACTCCAACGTGCAGGGGACAGAGAGATGTTTCTATCATAAAACAGCTAGGGTTCTGAGAAAAGTGTCCCCATGTAAAAATATGTATGTTTCTGTGAAACGTTAGAGATACAGTGTACCACTTGTGCTGCCAATCCTATCTTATTGCAGCCATGAAAAAAGCACAGAGTGAAACAATGTCATGCTAAGAACTGTCAATGCTTTCCTAAATGAAAGGACAGCAAGATAAAGGAAAATAAATCCACCCCAAATGTGACCGTTTATAAAAGAATAAAATGAAAGGTTACTAGGCTAAAGGAGACAAGCAGGCCCAGTTGCTAAAATATTGTGCTCATAGATATCACTAAAATTGTTTCATGACATGTCATCCCGGTGGAAAGTTTACTTTCTGACTTATGGAGAAAAAGTGTTCATTGATGAATCATCGACGGGGTAAACTGGATCCAAAGTGTGGCTCGACAGGGGTTGCTTAAAAGCAGGCTTCCAGTATGGTTATCAATGAAGGTGGGAAAGCTCCAGGCGCTGAAGTACTGAGGCAATGCCTAGGAAGGCCTCAATGTCAATTGGCTTTTGCTCGACATTGATCTTGATAAAACAGTCCTTGTTCAGACATAAAAACTTCTCTGGAAGTCATATCTCCTTCTTCTGGGCCAACCAGTAACTTGAGGTTAATCTGCGATTCGTTACTGGTGGCTGTGATTGCAATGGTGATAACAATCTCCATCTGTTCTCCTGGCAGAAAGTTCTAAGTCCCACTTCTTGCAACCTGGGGACAGGTGGAGTGTATTCTAACACCAGCCACGGGTCAAGGACTTGGGAGCGGAAGTTGGCGGTTAGGACTCACTCCAACAGAGGTCAGCAGGATGTTCCAGGGCATATCCTGGTCAGTTACTGGTCAGCTGAGCAGTGGCAGGAAGAGAGCCACTAGACCCTTGTGTTGTCACTGTACCTCAAACAGAAGGTTCAGAGCCAGCATGTCCATTTTTCCTTCATGCTCTTCAGAAAGCAGGGCACTCCTTCTTCTCATTCTCCACTGGTACAGGAATGTTCTAAGGAGAGTTCTTTGGTGACCATATGTGGTCCCAGTTCTAGCCTGTGGGTGGAGGGCAAGCCTTTGTTGATCTCCTAAATCTCTTCTGGGCAGTTGCTTCTCTCTCACTGGGTTTTTTGCCCGCCTGTCTAGAGAGACAAAAGGGAGGTAGGCTTCGATGTGAGCTTCATGTGCCAGTGATAGGATAGCCATCTTTTGAACCCCAGGAAGGGGCTCAGCACAGCCCTCAAGCCATCCCGCTTAAGAAAGAAAACATCTCCTCACACCCAAGCCTTTTGTCCACTGTCTGGGAGCAATCCACATCTGGGAACTATATGGGAACCATTTGCAGCTGCAAGCACGCCTGGTCCTTAGTAAGTAAACTTACAAGGGGACGCGTATAGATTGATGAACCTTTTGAATCGCATGGGGTATCCTAGTCATGCAGTGACTACTGAATCAATAGCTAACATCTATATTCAAGAAATATTCTATGGAAAAACAGCTCAAAACCATCTACTCATGAATAACCACAACTCAGTAATGAATTAAAAAATTGTATTTCCCTATTGATTACAATTCTAAAGAGATCCGTAAATTTAATCCTTATTCAATCCACTCATTTAATAATTTGTTAATGAAAACATCATAACATAACTTGAAGAAAACCATATGCATAAATGCATCTAAGTAATTCAAGAGTTCAGCAAGTAGCTCGTCAGTCAAGTCTCACTGTCAACGTCTCTCTTAACAGCCTATCTAACCAGGATTAGCATCAGCATGTGGGACTTCATGCAAAAACATTTTAGAGAAAAATATTAATTTGAAAAATCTATCTAAGTGAGAATTCTATAATCAGCGCAGTTGGTACCTAGAAGAAAAGGCACAAGTTGTCAGTCACATTTTCATAGCTACTTATCCAGGATGGATCAGCAACAAGTCAGTCTTCGTCTTCAGGTCATCAGTTAGTCAGCCACACATCAGACACACAGAGTATGAGCCCAATGACAGAACCTCGGACAGCGTCTCATGATGTCATTAATTCTCCCCTCGCATCTCTAGTTTTAGCCCCTTGTGTTGACTCTTTATTAGGGTCTTCCAGTCCATCCCCCTAATTCCTAATTGGTCAGTCAGTCAGCAGATATGACTTTAACCTATAGAATTTGTTTACCAAATCTACCAATTTTAATATCAGTCCGTTCACAAGATGTCCGCTAAACGATGTACTCATCATCCGGCTCTTCAGGTATCGAAAGTGTTGCATGTTCCTCTTCAGTCAGTGCCTTCATTGTTCAAGTCCTGGGAAAGTACATTTAGCCTACTCTACACATAATTGTATCAAATTGTCTTCATCATCTTCTGTCCGCCGGTACATTGCAGAAAATTCTAGCTAAGCAACTTTTACATCGGGTGAGCCAAGGTCAGGCCATAGCAGCTTCTTTGCAAACTTGGGTATTGTTTCTGCTCTTTGTGTGCGAGACCTAGGAAGACTAGGACTTATGTTTGGCTAAGTTCACACTACAAATTGAAGTAAAACATAGGTTATACATTTCAATATGACATATTACTACATTTTTCTCAAATATTTTTCATTATTTCATACAGTTTCAGTTATATTAGTACAATCTCGTATACATGGCGGACATACCCTGAGGGCACATTTTCAAACGTGCACATTATTTTCTCTATGATTAATATCTCTACACATTTTTCATTATTAAGCACATAAATATCATTGTTAATTTTCTTAATTAGTATATCTGCTTCACCACAGCCATGTCACATAGGCTACTGTGGCTTTCAGGCAGGAAAATGACAACTTTCTAAAAGTGAAATCTCCAAATTAGTAATATTAATTCTGACTTGATAATTAAGTTGGATTTTACATTACAATAAAAGCGAGTCCTTGAATAATTTTCGTAGCTGCTCCCAAACTGAAATTGAGCATTGTAAGTTGTTACAGTGTAACCCAGTGTTTTCCTATGCCAGAGCTAACCTTTCCACAGTGAAAAATGACTATGGATTGTTTTGTTTCACTGCCAAAGCATGTAAAACATTAAATACACATGCCTTATCATTTAAATATCATGCACCCTGAGCAATGGGCATATAGGGCACACCTTAGCGTTGATCTATAAGTATTAAAAAATTAAGTTTTAGACTCAGCAAAGGGGCTATTTTGCCATGTGAAGGTGGTTATTTGAAACAGCATACCCAGATTGTTGTGAATGCCTAGAGACTTGTTGTATAGTGGTACAGTAAGGGGTGGTACAATGACAGCTGTTGCCCACTAGCAGTATTTAATTTGCAGGCTCCTGGTACAGGTTGTACCATATACTGGGGATGTACCAGCAAATTAAATGTGCCAATCAGGTGTAACAGGAAGAGCACAAACACTTTATCCCTGGTTAGCAGGATTAAAGAGACATAGGGGGTGATTCCAACCTTGACGGGCGGCGGAGGCCGCCCGCCAAAGTTCCCCCAACAGAATACCGCTACGCGGTCAGAAGACCGCCGCAGTTATTCTGTGTTTCCCGCTGGTCTGGCGGGCGACCGCCAGAAGGCCGCCCTCCAGCCCAGCGGGAAACCCCTTCCCACGAGGATGCCGGCTCCGAATGGAGCCGGCGGAGTGGGAAGGGTGCGACGGGTGCAGTTGCACCTGTCGCGATTTTCAGTGTCTGCAAGGCAGACCCTGAAAATCTTAGTGGGGCCCTCTTACGGGGGCCCCTGCAGTGCCCATGCCAGGGGCCCCACGACACCCCTCACCGCCATCCTGCTCCTGGCGGTCAAAACCGCCAGGAACAGGATGGCGGTGAGGGGGTCGGAATTCCTCAGGGCAGCGGAAAACCGGCAGGACACCGCCGGTTTTCCCTTTCTGACCGCGGCCATACCGCCGCGGTCAGAATGCTCAGAATGACCCCCATAGTTCTACAACACAAACAATAGGATTCAATAAAGGCAAAAAATCCTGGTTAACCCTGCTGGAAGGGCAAATTCACAACAAAAGGTGAGCAATGAGCTATATGAAATGGTAATAACAGTATCAGGTGTCATGAAGTTAACATATCGACAACTGAAAGGGCGTTGTGAGGATATTGACAAGAGATTATAAAGACATCACCAAGTCTCTTTAATTGTGAATGAGACACACACAACAGGCAAACAAACCTTTTGTGTCTACTACTGTGTATCACACGCACAGCTATCCATGGCAAAGGACCAACATTTAGTTGATGAAAGCAACCCATAGAGGTTAGCCACTCCTCAAAATCACACAAGACAAATCTAAAAATAGTAATTTTCCAGACATACCACATATCTCAATTCCCCATATTTAAAAAAAGGTCAAAGTCAAATAATGTCAATAATATTCAGTATGTAAGTGAAAAACCAGACTATGAACATCATCAATAGCCACATGGAACAACCTAAGACACAACAAATTGTATCACCTGCCTATAGGTAATTAATTTTCAATCTTACTTTTTTACTCTTTATACTTCCCTAGATTGCACCCAACTCTAATTTAAAAAGAATCTGCATGAAAATTAACCTTATTTAGAACAACAGCTTATTCTTTCTCCTACCTTTCTCTTTGAATGCTCTTCTCCTTCCACTTCCTCCTCTGACTGCCTTACTACCTTTGATTGTATCCTTCTTTCCACTATACTTTAGTAAACTAACCATGCCCCTCATTCTGAGTAATAATTCCTGCAATATCTAACCTGTTTGTAATGCATCTTCTAAGTCTTTTCCAGAAATCATAATATCCTCTTCTGTGTTACCTCTTCTTTCAATCATATAATAGCTAAACTTCTCCACCCTAATAACTTAAATGGATGAAATAGTTATGTTTCCTCAGAGGACATGTCTAGCCCAACAACCAACACATTTGCACAAATAATTAATACCCACTAGATTAACTACTACCTTTGGGTTACAGAGTTTGATGCTCACCATAAAAAGCGGCAATACCGCATCAAGAGGATCAAGCACTTTATAAAGTAGATTACAATACAATTTAAGGTTCAAAGTCAAACGGATAGCCTAAGAATTCAGGAATGCTGATGAGGCACAGTGCTGAGTGAGTAAACTAATTACTGATAGGACACATTCTGCTGCTAGAATTTCCCCTTGTGTCTAGGTTGCTATTCCCTGGATCTAGAGTCAGAGACAAGCAATTGCTAATAGTTCCCCTCTCCAGTGTGAACTCTATGCATCCAAAAGGCATGCCTTATATGAGTTAAACTCGTCCAATGTGTTTCCCTCTGTTCCACCATTCAAAATCATAGCTCTTAAGTCCAACGAGTTATTTAGCAGCATTAGTCCTCCTTTGTCAGTTTTCTAATTTATCAGCTGTGGCTATTTCATCACTCAATTTGCTTTTCACAACAGAATCTCTTTGAAGAACTGTTTAAAAGGTTAACATCACAATCTAGTAGGCAGGGAAAATCTAGATCTAGTCTTCTCTAGTTTGACTAAATAGCTTTTTATCTGGAGCAATTTCAAAGTTAAATGTTTATTATGGTTATGTCCAGAGGTTTGTAAAAATTAAAAAGTAACAACTTATTACTTTCCTCTTTTTATCTTCAGGTTGGCCAAACACATTCCATTTCCAAACTCAGGCCCGTATGTATACTTCTTTAGCACCCCATTTGCATCATGGTTTGACGCAAAATCGGCACAAACTTACAAAATACAATTGGATTTTGTAAGTTTGCGCTTCTTTTGCGTTAAAATGCGGCGCAAATACTGCGCTAAAAAAGTATAAATATGGGCCTCAATGTCTTCATTAAATGGGCTTCCAAATAACATGACTCTTCTAACTGCCTCCCATTATTTCAGGTAATCCATGCTATCTCCTCTTTCCCTAACTGACGTTTCTCTGTGTCACAAAGAGTTACTTAGGACAATAAAAGTGTTACATACAGAAACGTGGTGACGCCTTCAGGAGCTCAGAAGGGATCCTAACTAGAAGAACTGCGCTGAAGCAGTACTGTTACCCCTTGTATTTTTCTTACATATGTCGGAACTTTATGTAATATTCTTAAGAGTGACAAAATTCCCTCTTCTGATTGGTGGGAATCAGCCACATTCCGTACCACATTCAGATAATGTAATAATCATGGATTAGTCTCCTACTCGACTTGCTTTTTTTGTTAATAATGAACATGTGTAGAGAATAGTTTGCACTTTTACCTAACTGAAAAGTACTACTTGAAAGCATGAAAAGGTTGAGTCAGCTCAGTTTGGACTTAAGCCTCTAGGTTTTAGACAGACCCAGTGTTGTGACAAAACTTGAAGCCCGCCCTGCAAAATATATAAAGGGGGCCCTGCACGCCAGACCTAGTTGTGAGCTCCCAGGCCAGGGTTCTGCTGTCTGTACACAGTGAGAGGCAGCCTGGAGGTTGGGGGGCCCTGGAGGTTGGGGGCCCCCCTACACTGTAGAGGCTGCAGGGGCTATTGTTATACCACTAGACAGTACACATAGGTAGGCTGTTAGATCACTGAGGGCCTGATTACATGTTGCTTGTAATATTACAACCCATGCTTTAACCCCCAGTTGTGCATGGGTTGGAATTACGAGTTTGAAGGTATTTAACGC
This sequence comes from Pleurodeles waltl, assembly GCF_031143425.1. Lineage (NCBI taxonomy): Eukaryota > Metazoa > Chordata > Amphibia > Caudata > Salamandridae > Pleurodeles > Pleurodeles waltl. The sequence continues at coordinate 1,140,336,730 of NC_090444.1, forward strand.
ATATGATAATTATCTGATGCACTAAATACCTCAACCTTAGTTAAATTTCTGCAGGTAAAACCTGTCAAAATTTCATAGGGGAAAACATACATTATTTACCCTTTTATGCTGATTCTGGTGCATTAAACACCAAAATCCTCATGCTATTCGCCAAGGTGTTATTTATCTCAGCCAACAAATATCATACCACATGATATTGTTATTTAACACCTCAAATGGAAATCAAGCTCTAAGACTGAGTCATGAATCCTATCTCACACATTTTTAAACCGTTCTTTTGAAAAGGTTACTTTACAAAAATATATGTGAGTTGGTAACCAACTTTAAGATAGCTTACACTTGTTTTGGGATATCTATGGTGCAAACACAGGTAGGGGGCTACAGAGTACTATACATCTATTGTATAGAGAGGGATAGAATGGATTTGAGATTGTGTACATAGTGTAAGCATGTGGAAAGGGAAGATGTAATTGACACAGGAAGCCTTTAGGATTTTTTTATTGATGTCTCATGCAGTTCTTCCACCAGAGACAGATTTATGACTATGGCGGTCATTATAAACACGGCAGTAAACACCGTCGACCGCCGTGGCGACGGCGAACAGAAGTCCGCCATTGGCGGTGAACAGAAACCCACCATATAATGATGCAAAAATCAGAAACCGACAAAAATCTCCCTGCCACCAGTCACCGCCAGGACCTTGTTGGTGGAAACGCTGGACCTCCGAGTCCAGCACCGCCGAGCACACAAACACCCCACCCTCCAAATAATGAAGCACAAATCACTGCGGCGGTTAGTGCAAGCCAGAACGACCATTGGTGGTACAGACGCCACAGCTGGCAAGTGGACCCAACCGTAAGAAATGCATACATTGTTAAGTTTGAAACCCACACACCTGACACACATCCACAACACTATAAAACACTCACAGACAGTCCCCACAATCATTTGAAATGAAATTAGGCCAACTAATACAGAGAACTCCAGAAGCAGACCCAACGCCACAATCCACGATACATACACCCAACCACACAAGAGCACCCTCACCTATATCCACACAAGACATCATTCATAACACTCACCATGGCACCCCCCAAACACCCAAGCTTCACAGAAAGGGAGCTAAGGACCATGGTGGACGAAATCCTGAAAGTCGAGCCACAATTATTTGGGGCACAGGTCCAGCACACACCCATCGCCAGGAAGATGAAGCTATGGCAGCAGATAGTCAACAGGGCCAATGCAGTGGGATACCATCCACTCACCAGGGACGACACCACGAGAGATGGAATGACCTGCATGGGAAGGTCAGGTTCATGGCATCCAGGCACCACATTGCAGTCCAGAAGACTGGGGGAGGACCTCCACCAACACCACCCAACTACACTGACAGGGAGGAAAAGGTACTGGCCATCCTGCACCCTGAGGAATGGACTTGGGTAAGTCACCTACAAATACCCCATATCCATCACACCTGGAATGCATGCACCACCTCACCCCTCCAACTACCACCAGGACCACTACCCCACCATGGCCACAATCACTACATCCAGTCCCCCTGCATGCCCACAAACTCACTAACAGGCCCACATCCCGCACCCTGTGCACAGCCACCCACCCCTGCGAAGAATAACAATGGCCTACAACACCCACAATGCACCTCCACATCCTAAGCAAAAAAGCAATGCTAGCCTCACAAAAGCAACCTGCATGGCCCCAAAGTCTAAAACCTGCACAAACACGCCCAGTCCTGTGCACCATATCCGATCATGTTAATGAAACAGACATGTCCATTCCTCCCAACAGGCACCACCACCCATGCCACCCTGATGGACAGGACAAGGAGTGGCAGTGGCCCACAGGGAGACAAAGGCACCTCCCAGTACACTGGGGATGGAACCCTGGACACTGACAATCACCCTGGCCCCTCACATAGTCCTGGACTGTCACCATCCAGCAGCCCCAGCGAGGATACCACTGACACCCCTACCACCCAGCCAACAACATCAGCAGTGGGCAACCATCCCCACACCTGTGTATCCAGGCCACAGACTGGTGGAACACAAGTGCAGAGGCCACAGTCACCCCCTACCAACAGGCAGGAAGACGAGGGCCCCAGTATAAGTGGTACCACCAGTCCTGTGCAGGGGACACAGGCACAGGGGGTTAGGCCAGGTGGAAGGGCATCAGTGGCCCAGGGGGAGGCCACAGGATGGATGCTTCAGCCCATGACATGATCTCTGAGGTCCTGGGAGCATATCACCATACCCAGGGCAGATTGGAGCAGAGTCAAAGGATGCAGCTAGCACACCACCAAGAGGCCATGGAGCAGTGGAAAATGCACAATGTCACAATGGCCAGCATAGCAGGTGCGCTGCTGCACCTTGTCCCAACACAGCCTGAGGCCCACACAGACCAGGAAGCCCCTACTACATGCCAGGATACAGATCGGACAAAACAGCATCAGCAGCAACTGCACATGTACCACCCTCTCAGGACACACAGGGGACATCCATCTCAACCTGTACCGGCCAACACCAGGCGCCCAAAGGGACCCTCAGTCCTAGATATGGCACAGGAAGACCTGCCAAGAACAAGCCCCCCTCAAAGAAGTGACTCTGGCAAGAACTGTACTCCAAGTGTCCCACTGAATCAACAACCAAACCGTGTGAAAACAGCAACAAACTCTTGTAAACATTGCTGGACCTACCATTACTGCCAACAATGCTGCGACAATGTTGCCATATTGTACAACCACCAGTAGGCCACTCCCATCACTGTAATCTGCAAGATTTTATCCCTGCACCAAATAAAACACCTTTCACCTGTTACAATGTCCCCTGTCATTATGTTTAAACAAAGTGAAGAATGGATGCAACTGTAAGATAACTCTTTTATTGTTTTCTGAGTAGCAGGAAAATGGACCACACGCCTTACATGTTGTTGTGCCTACAGATGTGTTGAATTTTAATACTATATTGTAATCTGTCCTATGCAGACCTGGTCACAGTGCCAATGAGAATTGACCCAACACGCCCCTAGATGACAAGACACACTGACAGTATGATGCACAGACAGCCATCTCATTCAATTCTCCCACTAAGTTACTGGAAGTAGAGTTGTATCAGTTGGGTCCGGGTATGTACATCTTCCCCCTCATCATCATCACCATCACTCTCATCCCCTCTCTGAGGAAGCTGGTTGGATATACAGCACCCTCCTTTTCCAAGAGGGGGATAGAATTTCTCACAGCTACGTTGTGCAGCATGCAGCAGGCCACTACTATGCTACACACCTTTTCAGGCTCATAGACCAGGGAACCGCCAGAGATATGTAGGCAACGGAATCTAGCCTTCAGGAGACCTATTGTGCACTCTATCACCCTCCTAGTACGTCCATGAGCCTCATTGTAATTCCTCTCTGCATCTGTTCCTGGATTCCTCACTGGTGTCAGGAGCCAACGCATTTTGGGATAGCCAAAATCACCTAGAAAAAGTTGCAAAATAGGAGATTCATTGACAACCCTCAGAGGCAGACAGCCTGGCTGTCTGCCATGTGGCAATAAGTGTCAGAAACACCTACCTATGATCCACCCTCTTTCCTCTTGTAGTTGTTCCATCTTGTGTGGCACACTACTGTTCCTCAGCACAAATGAATCATGGACGGAACATGGCATTCACATGTGAGATGTACTGGTCTGCAGTACACACCAATTGAATGTTCATGGAATGAGAATTCTTCCTGTTTCTGTACACCTGTTCACTGACTCTTGGGGCGATGATAGCTATGTGGGTGCCATCGATGTCACCTATCACATGGGGTATGTTGGCAAAGGCATAGAAGTCGTGCTTGATGGCAGGGAGGTCAGCACTTTGGGGAAACCTCTCATAGGACAGTAGGTGTCGTACGAATGCATTCAGGAATCTTGACAGTATTATACTAAACATTGGCTATGAAAATCCTGCACCCATGCCACTGTCACTTGAAGTGAGCCCATGGAAATGGAGTGCAGAGAGCACCTGCACTTCAGTAGGGATGGCATGCTGATTATGATTTGCCAGTGTCAGTGCTGGTTCCAGTAATGCACAAAGTTCATGAATAGTTGCACGGGTGAGTCTGTAATTGATAATGATGTGACGCTCCACCATGGTCCGCAAATCAACAAGTTGACTGTACACCGATGGGCCCTTCCCTGCCACAAGGGTCTGTACCTAGGAGGGGTTGAAATCACGTGTGAGGAACACACATACATCTGCACACATTGTTTTTCATTCAGCACTGCTGGCATGATTGTCGACGACACTAATGCTTAGTGTGTGTGACATAAGAGAAACATGACCACAATTATATATCAGGACTGGTCAGGTGAGGTAATGTATATTGTTATATGCCTAGGTGTGTGTAGGGGACAATAGGGCCTGCATTGTGTAGATGAGGGTTTTACAACTGCGTAGTTAAGGCCAAAATGTCTGCCCCCTGCAATCCAGAAGTGTTGTGGTGGAAGTGACCTCATACTGCTAGTAGTTGACGTAATAGCGTAAGGAGGTGTTTACTGCCGTCCGCAAATTCATTGGTTAACATGGTTGTCAATGGGCAATCTTAGCGTATCATGATCGCCGCCGGCGGTGACGGTGCACACTGCTGCAGTGCGTACATGAACTTGTCACCCCAACTTCATTGACTCCCTGATCTCGTGCATGCAGGTACTCCACTGAGTGAACTGCTGTGTCCTGCCTCTGGTCATGGAAATGGCACATGTTGCAGGGGAAAGGGCCCGGCCTTCACTAATGAGGAATTGGAGAAGCTTGTGGATGGGGTCCTGCCCCTCTACACCAAGCTCTACGGTCAGCCAGAGGTACAGGTGAGTAGGAGGACTGGGGGGCATGGATGTGTGTAGTGGTGGGTGTTGGCTGCATACATGTGTGCACCTGTGACACTGTATGGTCCAGGGTTCCTGACATGCTGCATGTGCGTGTGCTGTTAGGCTGTTTGAAATGTCCGTCCCATAGTTGATATATAGCCAGGTGTATATGATTGGCCAGGGTCTGACCTCAGTGTTTCTTTTCTGTGTGTCCCATATAGGTCAGCGCGTACCAGAAGAGGGCACTTTAGCATGCCATAGCAAAGGAAGTGCGGACCCTGGGGGCTCTACAACCGGCGGAGCACCCACTGCAGGAAGAGGTGGGAGGACCTGCGGTGCTGGGCAAGGAAGATCTGCGAGGCCCAGCTGGGGAAGTCCTCCCAACGAGGAAAGGGTGCCCGTCGGGCACTGACCCCCCTTATGCAACGCATCCTGGCCGTGGCGTACCCGGACATGGATGGGCGCTTGAAGGCTGCACAGCAGTCACAAGGGGGTGAGTACATATACCATATTTTGGGCCGTTGATGGATGTGTGTGTGTGCATTCGTATTTATGCGGTCTTGTGGCAGGGACTATGACGGATGTCCATCTACATGATATCCCCCGTGGGGAGTAGGGGTGTTGGGTCTAGTCTGCAGTACGTCAGGTCCTTAAATTATTTGGGGAATGGCGGTAGAGCAGGATTCTGGCCACTAGTTAGGGGCATAGTCATTTGTATAGCGGTAGGTGCTGCCTGGTGGAAGGTTTTCTGGGTAGGTGTACATGTGAACCACTAATGTACCTCCATTCAGCTATTTACAAGTGTCTCTCCTGTTTTGTCTCCCCATCCCTGTTCTCTTATGTTGTCTGTGTACATCAGCATCATCTGGCGAGGGAGCTGAGGCACCGGCGAGTGGGGATGCAGCGGCCCACGGATCATCAGAGGCAGAGTTGTCCGAGGCCAAGGGGACCAGTGGGTTGTAGGGCGAGGGAACTACCAATGGAGGTAGTGACTACGATACCTCCTCTGATGGGAGCTCCCTGGCGGTGGCAGACCCTAGTGGGCCCACCCCTACTGTGTCATCTTCCGCCACCCTAAACCATCACCGCCCTCCTGTTTGCTCCCCACCGAGTTGCCCGTGCCCGCTCACCCAGAAGGGTGGGTGTCTCCTTCGCCCCAGGCACCTCATCCCCTGCCCCAGTCAGCCCTGCTGCCCTCACGGAGGAGGCAATTGACCTCCTGAAAACCATCTCTGTGGGGCAGACAACCATCGTCAATGCCATCCAGGGGCTAGCATCAGAGGTGCAGTAGACCAATGCCTATCTGGATGGCATTCACGGTGCTGTATCTGGCCTACAGAGATCTTTTCAGGCTCTGTCCTTCCCTTGGACGGCAGCTAGTTTCCCTGGTCATTCCGTCCCCCCTCCAACCACCTCTACCCCTTCCAGCACCCCACTCCTTTCACCCGTCCAAAGCACACATTCTGACACGCATGCACACACCTCAACACACAAGAAGCACACTTCAAAACACACACACAACACCTCCCACCACAAGCATACACACAGCCAACATACACATGCACACACACCAACATCCACTTTACCCAGTGTGTCCACCTCTTCCGCATCCCTGTCTGTCCCCTGTACATGCTCACCCACAGGCACTGCACCATGATTCAATGTTGCTGACCCTGTTCCTGCAGTCACCACAATAGCACACATCCATTCACGCACCCAAGACACCACACCTGCACTCACCACAACGCCTTTAGTTAACATATGCAGCACACTCACCAGACTTGCAGACACCCAGACAACATCCATCTACACTGGCAGCCTGTCTTGTCCCACTGTGTCCACCCCCTCCTCCAAAAACACTCAAAAGCACCAAAACACCCACCCATCAAACATCCACCACTCCTCAGCATACTATCCAGTCATGCAGCCACGTCACACACACCTACACCTGTCACAACCACTCCCTCTACCTCCACTCCCACACCTTCCTCCAGGTCCATTCCAATTGCACCTAAGAAACTTTTCCTCTCCTGTGTTGATCTATCCGAACCCACTGGCTCACCCTCTCTCGTCCCTAAACGTGCTCACCTCCTTGCCCTTTCCACTCCTCCCATGTCACAGCCCACCCCTGCCCGTCCTTCCCATTCCTGTGCCCCTTCCCCAGAGAGGAAGAAGCCCCGTGCTGAACCAGGTCCATCTGCCACCCCCAGTCCAAGCCCACTCCCCCATCTTCCAAGGGCAAACCCAAACACTGCCACCTTCCAAACTTAAATCTAAGCCCCCCACTCATAAATACCCACCCCCACCGCCCTCTGCCCCTGTTCCCAGAGGTGTCTGGATGCCCCATTGTTACCCCTATGAGGTGGAGTACCGCAGCACTTGTGGGAGTCAAGTTGGGGCCATTTTTGCCCATCGGACTTATTTCCATATGGACTGCCATTGGCCTTCTAAGAACTTCTGTTGCTCAGTGAGCATAATAAAGGTTAATGTGTGGCCTGTGTTGTTTTAGGCACACTCTGGATCCGTGGTCTCTTGTTTCATTGTTTATGAGTGTGGGGCACATGTATGTACTTTGGGCAGGTTGGATTTGCCTTGTGTCGGGTAAGTACCTCTTGCTGTTGGGTGTATGGCTTGTGCTGCTGTGAAGGGTTGTGGGAGCGTTGCAGGGTCGGTGGAGTGGGTGGGTATGTAACGGTGCCCTCTCTTCCCTTGTGCAGTAGATTGTGGTACTTACCATCGTCGTCTTCGCCGGCGGTCTCGGTTGTGGAGATATATGGCAAGGAGCAGGGCTGGCATGATCTGCAACTCGCTCTCCATGTCTGCTTCGGCGTGTTGTGTGGGCCTGTGGTGAGTGGTTCCTTATATTTGTTTAGTTTCCGCCTGGCTTTGCGTGGTGGTGGTTCCCGCCCCCGGAACTGATGGTGGTCTAGTGCTTCATTATTTCATGGGTGGGTTGGGCCTCTCCGTCGGCCTGTGGGTGGGCTCTGTCGTCATTGTCGGCACTCCTCTGCTGGCGGTGAGTGGTTTTCAGGATGCCTATGTTTCAGTTGGTTCATTATTTGGCGGTTCTGACCATGCGTCTGTTGGCGGTTGTTACCACCACCGCCAGTGGTGCGGTGTTTACTGCTGTGTTCATAATAAGGGCCTATGTTCTAAATCATAAAATGGAAGGTGTGAACCTGATATGCTGCAGTGTGGTGTCGTATATCCTGAGTACATGGATCGCAAATGATTGTCTCCTGGTCTTCACTTATTTGCTCCACTTGTTTGGATCATGGCGGTGTTGTGGCAGTTACGTTATATTGAACTCCAAACAAAAGTAGCACATTCTATTGGCTTTGGTTGTGGTTGGTACTGCCTCATTAGCTATTGCGAGCGCGCCACGAGATCCTAGCTATTTCCAATTCTGATTAGTAGATCCTGCGCTAGAGGACGATGGATCGAAGTGACATAGATTTGAGGGGATGTCACTAATGGGAAGTGTGAGGACCATCAAATCAACAATATTCAATATTGTAAAGCTTCAGTCAATAACAACACCGGTTTAGTAATAGAATCCATAGATTTATTTCCCTATATTAGCAATGCTAATGTCACGAAAATAACTCTCAAACACAAACGATAAGCACATAAAATCAATAGCGGCTGATTAAAGAAGTGTACATATCTCAATCTGATTAATGCAATTAAGCAAATTATCTCTGAAAGAATCACACTTATTAATAATACAAAAACTGGTAATAATGGTAGAGTATGCATTAGTTCAGCAACAAACAGTCTCAAAACAGGTCATGAGCATATCAAAATGATTAATTCCCTGTTTAACCACGGATTAGCATTACACGTTGGGCTTCATGTGAAAAGAATTTCGTAACATAAATTTAGAAAACCACTAACTTAATTATAATATATAAAAACTATTAATGTGCAGCAATATAATCATCAGTTGCAGCTGGTACCTGGAAAGCAAGAGAGACACATTCATACTTAATAACATATATTACCACAAACGTAGTAGCAGCAAATGATCAGCCTCAGCCTGAGGACACCATCAGTTATCTCATCAGAAGTTTGGGCCTAACGACAGCTAATCTCGAATCTCGTCTGCTCTCGATGAACAACGAACCAACTCTTCTATTCTCCAACAATCTCTTACTCTTCCAACGCACTAATTAGTCTACACAGGTTGTTATACTAAAATCTAATCAACTCCTGATTGGTCAGTCTATGGGGTACTTTCATTTCAGCCAATCAACAACTAAATTGAAGACCTAAACTTGACAAACCTACGCTAACTATAACATTTTCATTCTGTGTAACTTTTCTTCTTCCGTCTCGTCTGTACCTCCATTGTCTTATCCGCCTCTCGAGTATCTTGTTCTCAGAAAGAAACTTTCACTGTAACATTTACTTCCATCCTCGAGGAAAGACCTGATATTAGTAACATTCTCAAACAATAGGACATTTCAACTTATGCAATGTTTGGTTAATACACAACCTTGTAAGACATGTCTATGCAACCCACTAGGGGTAGCTGTGGATACATCTATACAAGCTTTGAAAACATTCATTATGAAAGCTTTGAATCATGGAAAATAACTACAGCATCTGATTATAATTTTACTCAGCTAAGATCAGAAAAACAGACATTTCAGAAGCTTCTTGTTTTACACGTTAGTTTATTACGCATTTGTAATATGAAAATCATTAATAAACATATTAGAAAATTCACACTCTCACAATCCCTCCTCTGATGACTATTCATGTCATCACATTACCCTTTAATAAATGTACTTTCACTCTTTCCAACAAACAATCTATCATTCTTACTCCAAGGTCTTTGTATACATAGTTTCCCTACATGCTCAGCATCTATTGAAGTGATGTCAATATAAGCATAATCTATTCCAGGCTTTCTACTTATAATTCCCTTATCCATTTTTGCCTTTTTTTCTCTCCTTCTGTCTTCTGTATTATCCAAAAATGTCTTCTATACTGGTGTTAGTAAACAAATCAGGTTATTACGGTGAGCAAAGGCAGTTCCAAAAGTTGAACTAGGCGCAAAGAAATCTCTCATAATGACAATGTTATTTTCTTTGGCTATTTTATTCAAATATCCTATGACAGGTACAAAGGATAATACCATATCATAGTTTGCATAACAATATTGAATATATTCTTGATTATAGAAATGTGTAAGCAAAATACTGCAGCTTATAGCATAAGTAACAGGTAAGCTGTGATACGTAGTTCCCCCTTCTACTGAAGCTGGAATCTGCGTACATACATAACAGTCAGTTGCATCCATCACTACAACATACTCGTGCAATAAGCGATAGAAAACATTAGAAGAAAGCTCTTTTTCCTCATGCAAATATTTTACATTTAACCTCAATCTATCTTTGGTTAATGACTTATCAGCCAAGTCTAAAGAATTCATTTTCGCAGTCTGATTTACTCCATCAATCTCATAAACAGACACTCCCACAAATAACAATAAACATCAACACACTTGTTACTGCTAAACCAATACTAAGTACCTTGCAACAACTACTCCTACAGTTTTGGTTATGTGAATCACTCATTGTCTATGTTGGAGGAAAAAATAAAAAACAAAAAATTTGAAAAAGTTTAAACATTTCCAAAAACCCTCCTACATTTTTTTATCTTCATTTTTTTAATGAATTCATTCACTCTCGGACAGTTCCTTTGTCAAATCCGGTATAGCAGCTCATCTAAGTTCAGTTGTTGATTTGTAATCTTTCCAGTAATTTTTCAATTTTCCGTCTTTGCAGTATAAGTTTTAATACTCAATTTTCATTTTTCTTTAACCCAATGTCTCTTTCTTGTGAATGTTCATGTTCCAAAATCAGAACTTTCTAAGTCTCTCTTAAAACAATAGCTCAAAAATTATTCTTGCCAGTAACTTGAATGTAAGTATGCCCATTCAGGTCCAGCATATCTCCTGTTCACAACTCTTTTCCTTTTTGGTCGTCTTCCACTTTCACTATCTTCTTCACTAGTTTGTTCTTCGCCAGACAATTCTCTTTCCTCTGGTATTGATGGAATCACATCAATCTTACCTCTTTCCACAGTTTTCTCTGGCCAATTGTTTCTTTTGTCAATAGTCTTCTCAATATTGAGTCTTCACATGCCTTTGGATCTTTCTCGTCAGACGTTCCCACAATTGGTTCTGGAAGAGCATACTTGCCCGGGGGCGGGACTATTCTCAATTCCTTTTCCAACGGGGCCTGTCTCGTCTTCGGTTTGGTTAGACAAACCACCTGCTACTGAGGTCACCCTCCTCTGAGCAGATCTTTCTTCTGTTGTTTCCTGTTCTCCGTTTTTATTCGAGGACACCCTCCTCAGATCGAAATCAGTCTCACTTTTTTTTTCTTGGACTGATTCTTCTCCTCCTTTTACAGCTTGTTCAATTTCTTCACCATTTCCATTTTGTTCTCTTTCATCTGTTATTGGAGTAGGTACATCTCTGTCATTCTCAATATTTTGCTCACTCTCTTTTACTTTATTCCTGGTATTCTCAACTGTTGGTAATCTCAACAGTTCCTCTTCTCTTTCTGTTGGATCATGCACTTTTCTCGTATGGCTTGCATGCACCTAATTTGGCAAACCAGCACACTTCACTGCAGTTTTTGTAGTGAGCACAATTTGATACGGACACTTCCAACGTGGTTCAAGGTAAGGCTTTCGGACGTGCTTCTGTATAAGCACCCAGTCTCCTGCTCTTAGACTATGTCCTTGACCTTGTGTTTGTTGGGCTGTTGCAGCTTCCACCTGATGAGAAAAAGACCGAACCACATCAGCCAGGGTTTTGCAGTAATCTAGCACCATATCATCTGTAATATTCACAAGTGTGTTTGCAGGTATTGCTGGTTATCTCATTGCTCTCCCCATTAGTATCTCATGTGGAGATAACCCAGTCTTTTTGTCAGGTGTACTCTCATTGACAATAGTACTAGAGGTGGAGCATCTGGCCATTTCAGATTTTTTGATGCACACATGTTTGCCAATCGTGATTTCAGTGTTCCATTCATTTATTCTACTAGACCTGAAACTTCTGGGTGATAACTACAATGCAATGTTTGCTGAATATTTAATGCTGCAAAAAGCAATTTTATCACTTCATTATTAAAATGTGTACCCCTATCCGATTCAATTGAGACGGGAAAACCAAAACGTGGAATTAGTTCTCGCAGAAGCAATTTAGCCACAGTCAGACTGTCATTTCTCCTTGTTGGGTAAGCCTCAATCCAATGAATGAAAATGCACACAATCACCAACACATATTTCAAACCAGCACATGTAGGCAGTTCAATGAAATCCATTTGCATTCTACTGAATGGACCTCCTGCCATACCTATGTGACCCATGTTGACAACTGTTCCTTCGCCAACATTCATTTAATAGCAAATTATGCACCTCTGGCACACCAGCTCTGTCACTTCTCTGAATTTTGGATTGTACCAATATTGTTTAAAACTCCTGATCATTGCATCCCTTCCAATGTGTGTTTGGCCATGGTGGTTCCTCACCATTTGCGTCAGTAGACTGTTTGGCAAGACTACTTTTCCCTCTATTGTCACCCAAATCTCATCCTCCCTTTGTATACATCAATATTTAATCCAATCTCTCATCTCTTCTCCTGGAACATTGTTCTGTATTGCTATCAGTTCATCTAGGATCTCCACTTTCTGCACAGTACAATTTGCATAACTTTCTTCATTTTCAGACATCAATTACCAATTTCCCTTGAATGAAATTCCATTTAGAGCACAAAGTTTAGCAACCTAGTCTGCATACGCAGTTCCCAATGTTACTCTCTGATGTGCACTGCGTTTGACCACGGCAATTTTCTCAGGTTTCTGCACTGCTTGTAGCAAATCATGTATCCTTTCCCCATTTCCTACTGGCGATCCTGAAGAAGTCAGGAACCCTCTATGTGACCATATTTGCCCAAAATCATGCACAATTCCAAATCCATATTGACTATCAGTATAGATTGTGACTTTCATTTGATCTGACAATTGACATGCTCTGGTAAGAGCCACTAACTCCGAGACTTGTGCAGATATTACTCCTTTAACCCATGAAGCTTCTAGTATGCCTGTGACTGTACACACTGCATACACCTCTCTCAATGCACCCCTGTTGTCTCGTAAGCAGGAACCATCAACAAAAAGTATTTGATCATTGTCTTCCAGACAAGTATCTTTAATGTCTTCTCTAGGTTTTTTGCAAGGTTCTGTCACTTCCAAACAATCATATTCAGCATCATCTATGTTGGACAGATCTTCCCCCTCATTTGGTAGTAATGTTGCCAGGTTAAGCACTGTGCACCTTTTTATTGTCACATTTGGTGCCCTTATAATAGCTGTCTCATAACATGTCAATCTTGCATTTGTCAAATATTGTGTCTTTGACCTGGTCAACAGAATCTCAATTGAATGATGTACCATTACTGTCAGAGGATAACCCATCACAATATTTTCACTTTGAGTTATACTCTGTTCAACAGCCTCTACAGCTCGCAGGCATTTGGGTAGGGCTGCAGCAACATTATCCAAAGTAGCTGAAAAATATGCTACTGGGCGATTGACACCACCATGTTTTTGTGTTAAGACAGACAAAGAACATCCATCTCTCTTGTGACAAAATAGTAGGAAAGGTTTTGAGTAGTCAGGCATACCTAAAGCTGGTGCTTGACACAAACTCTCTCTCAGCTCAGTAAAAGATTTCACCCACTCCTCATCCATCATTATTGGATCTGAAACATCCTTATGTTTCAACCTTTGCAATGGCTTTGAAACTGGTGAAAGATTTGGGATCCACTATTGACAATAACCTACCATTCCAAAAACATTTTCAACTCCTTCTGGGAATTCGGCATTTTCATTTTCATTATTGCCACCACTCTATCTCTGGAAATTCTCCTCAAACCTCTCTCAATCAGATGTCCCAAATACTTCACCTCTTGCTGACAGTATTGCAACTTAGCTGGAGAAACCTTGTGACCATTGTCTCCCAGGAAATTCAACAATGCAATTGTATCCTCCCTACAGCCTTCTTTTGTCTTTGATGCAATCAGTAAGTCGTCAATGTACTGCACTAAGGTCAACTTATAGGGCATCACCAACGACTCCAAGTTATTTTTCAAAATTTGATTGAAAATCGATGGTGAGTCTGAAAACCCTTGAGGGATCCTGCACCAACAGTAGTCTCTAGTCAGGAACTTGAAACAAAAGAGATATCTGCTGTCATGAAGAGGTACTGAGAAAAATGCTTGGGATAAATCAATGACTGTAAACCATTCTGCATCACATGGAATCTGAAACATTATCACTGCTGGATTGGATACCACTGGACAACTCTTCACTACAATGTCATTTATTTTCCTTAAATCCTAAACCAAGTGTATTTTCCCATTCGGCTTCTTCAAACCCATGATTGGTTAATTACATGAAGTGCTCATCGCCTCTTTTAAAACTCCTTGTTCCAAAAACTGTTCTATCAGTGGTCTTATTCCTTCTATGATTTTATTTGTCATAGGATATTGAGCTGTTTGTGGGAATATCACATTCTCCTTCACTGCCACCTTGACTTCTTCAAATCCTTTAATCAAACCAATGTCTTTACCTGACAAATCTCAAACCTTTGGTTCAACCCTGTCCTGCAAATCACTCGGCAAAACTTTATTTTCAAACACTGGAAAGAAACTCATCACGTCTTCCAAATCGTGTCCCTCATGTGTCTCATCTTCATTGACTACCTGTTCCTCCTCCACATTCAACAAAGCTGGTTCACAACCTCTCATTCTTTTTCCTTCATCAACTGTCAAACCCTCTCCATCAATACTAATGGTCTCTATTGTAATTCCCTTTCTGGAACACATAATCGAACAATTTATTTTGCAAGGCAAATCTCTTCCCAGCAATGATACTGGACTGGAATCACAAACAACAAAACTATGATAGTCTCTGAAATGTCCAATTTTCACAAGGACTGATTCTGTGAGGGCATTATCAACTGTTTGTTTGCAACCCCTACTATCTGCCCTGTCCTCTCACAAACAGGTATGTCTGGTACTTCAACCGTTCTTATCGTTGAGCTTGTTGCTCTTGTGTCAACCAAAAAACTAACCTCATGGCCATGCACTTCACCCTGCACATAAGGACCTGTCTGGACGACATCTAATGATGCACCCATCATGGATTCCTCCTCATCTGAACTACTCAATGGCCATTCAGCGTTTATTTCACTCTCTCTTTGTAAGGGATATTGTTCTACTGTGTTTACACATTTGTTTTTACTCTGATTCCTGACCACCTGTGAAAGCATAACCTGTTGCTGCTCCATTGGGCTCTGTATTAATTGAACCTGTCTCAGTAATTGCATTTGCTGTACAGACACCATCTACACCTGTGGCTGCATTTGTGGCATTTGTACCTGTTGTACCTGAGGTTGCACATTTTGCATTTGTTGCACTCTCTGTAAAGGCTGAAAAACTTGCATGTTATTCACATTATTCAGAAAATTTCGATTTTGACCTCCCATTCTAGGTCCTCTCATTCCTTGAAATTAATTGACACCATTTGCTTGTTGAACCATACCTCCTCCCTGATTCGACATCGGACACTGTCTTTTCCAATGTCCCAGCAATCCGCAAATGTGGCAAGGTAATACTTTATGCTGCTGCTATTCATCCTGTATCACCACTGAACTCAAGTCCACATTTCTATTAACTACTGGAATCATCATCCCTCGTCCTCTACCATGACCTTGATTCAGAAACAAACCATTTCCCTGTGGCAACTGTTGTAAGTTTTCCTGCATCCCTGTCTGTGCTGCCTTAATCTGCATTACCATTGCCTTTTCTTTCAGCTTCTTCTGTTTCAACTCGATTTCATCACTACAATATTTAGCATTCTGTAGGACCTCATTAATCGGCTTTGCCTGCCAAGATATCAAATGATTCTTAATCATTTGACTCTCTTCTGGTTTTAACCCATCGACACACCTGAACACCAAATGATTCATGTTTTCCTTTTCAATAGTTTCTGCACCACTAAACTGTTTTAATGCCTTCAACAATCTCTCATAATACCCTTGAACTGACTCCTTCCCTTCTTGTGTTGTTCTATCAATGCACTGCCAATCAACACTTTTCGGCGAAACTCTCATTTTCAGAAATTCAATGACCTTGTAGTAATATTTCCTTACTTCAGGAGACAGCGCACCTGTTTTCAAATCTCTTTGTGGCTCACTCGTCGGCCAATCAACGCTCCTTTTGCATTCAACCCATAAAACTGCTGGTACTACAATGTCAAAAAGTGTATTCAAGTCTTCCCAAAGACACTTAGAAAGTTTCATAAACCTATCTGTCTGCTGATACCACTCCATTGGCTTCTCTCTCAGTCTCATAATAATTTGTAAAACTTATAGGGGGTCATTTTGACCCTGGCGGTCGGAGACCACCAGGGCTTAAAGGACGGAAGCACCGCCAACAGGCTGGCGGTGCTTCCAGCCTTATTACGACTGCGGCGGAAGCGCCCCGGTCGCACTGCCGGGTCCGGCGGTTTCCCGACGTTTTAGCCCCAGCGGTGATAATCCGCCAGGGCAGCGCTGCAAGCAGCGCTGCCCTGGGGATTATGACACCCCTACCGCCGGCCTGTTTCTGGCGGTTTGCACCGCCAGGAAGAGGCTGGCGGTAAGGGGTGTCCTGGGGCCCCTGGGGGCCCCTGCACTGCCCATGCCACTGGCATGGGCAGTGCAAGGGCCCCCTAACAGGGCCCCAGCCAGCTTTTCACTGTCTGCATAGCAGATAGTGAAAAGCGCGATGGGTGCTACTGCACCCGTCGCACGGACGCAACACCGCCGGCTCCTATCTTGCGGCCTCATCCCCGCTGGGCCGGCGGGCGCAAACTTGGTTTGCGCCCGCCGGCCCAGCGGGAATGTCATAATGGGGGGCGCATGAGTGCGCCTGCATGGCGGTTACTGCCTGGTGGGCGGCGGTAGCCGCCCGCCAAGGTCGTAATGACCCCCATAATGTCACTTCTATTCCAATGTACATGAATAAAATTCCCTCCTGGCGTTTTCTCATTGGTAATATTTTTACTGCATCTGCTGCCTGTGTCCCATCATCTTTCTTAGGTCTCTCTATTTTTCTGTCCCATTTACTCTTCCATTTATCCAATGCCCTCTAAATCTGCACTTTCTCAAGTAAATCTTTGAGATGTGTCCTCATCCCTGCAGATCTCATGTGAACAAAGTATTCTTCTTCTAAACTCAGTCTATAACTCCTTTTTAATGTTTTTATCTTTGTCAAATCAATGTCTTAATCATCTTCCACATCTTGTAACTCTTGATAAACCCTGTGCGCTCCTTTTGTGATAACCCTACACAGTATCTCAATTGCCCTTCAGTATAAGAGTCAAGTCTGTTCGCTCCCATTGTTCCTTCTAAAAGCTCACTCCCTTCCATGTTTAACCTCAATCTGTTTATCATTTCTTCCTCCTTTTCTTTCCTCTCCTATTGCTGTTGTTTTGAACTATTAAAGTCCTCCAACCATCCTCTGATATTTCTCATGCAGGCAAACCTTTCAGAGATACTCTGCTAGCTTGTGCACCTGCTCCTCGCTCTTGTCCTGAACTTGTACTCGGTTGTTGAGCCATTGTTGCTGATGTCTCGGCGGGTGATATATCTATTAGAGAATTTGTCTCATTTAAACTTGGTCCCTGTCTATTCTGCACATTTAGCAATGAATTCTCTTCACTATTGTTTACTCGAACATATAATGGAGTTACTGGACAGTAATTGCATCTGGATTCATCAGTATTCCAGCTTCTAATGTTTGTCCTGCTCTCATGCTCTGCATTTGTGAAATCTGCATGTGTACAGGTTCTCTTATCTTTGTCCCTTGATGACCCTGTGACAGTACTATGTTTGCCGTAGTCCTCACTGTCTGGATCTCTGGCTATACCTCAGGAATGTTCATCTCAAACTGTTGTCTATTGCTCAACGAGTCATTAAAACTACTCTGCATCTGAGCTCTCTCATGACTCAGGTCACCCCTCACTGATTCTGAAGTCAATGGTGCAGTAGGAATTATGGGCCAGATGTAGCAAAACTTGGTTTTGTGACTCGGAAATTGCGACTCCGAGCGACTCGCAATTTCCGAGTCGCAAAACCATATGCAGAACGGTGTCTCAGACACCATCTGCGAGTCGCTATGGGGTCGCAAAGACCCACCTCGTTAATATTAATGAGGTGGGTCGCAATTTGCGGCCCCATAGCGACTATGGGCACTCCCTAACATGGAGGCCTGCTGTAGTCAGCAGACCTCCATGTTCGTGACTGCTTGTCAATAAAGCAGTTTTTTTTTTTTAAGTGTAGCCCGTTTTCCTTAAAGGAAAAAGAGCTGCACTTAAAAAAAAATCCGAAACCTTTTGTTTCGGAATTTTTTCAGGGCAGGTAGTGGTCCCTTGGACCACTACCTGCCCTGAAAAAATATTTTGGGGTCCATTCACAAAGGGGAAGGGGTCCCATGGGGACCCCTTCCCGTTTGCGGGTGGGTTACCATCCACTTCAAGTGGATGGTAACTGCGACTCCATTTGCGACCGCATACGCAGTCGCAAATGGAATTGCATACCACTGCGAGTCGCAAATAGGAAGGGAACACCCCTTCCTATTTGCGAGTCGGAAATGCATTTTGCGAGTCGGTCCCGATTCGCAAAATGCATTTCTGCATAGGAAACTCAGATTTGCGACTCGCAAACGGCAATTTTTGCCGCTTGCGAGTCGCAAATTGTTTCCTACATCTGGCCCTATGTTACTCTTACCACTCCCATGTAATCCATTTAAATTCTGCTGCCTCAAATCGGGTGGAAGATATGTTTCTACAACATGGTTAAGCACCTCATCTTCCTCCATGTGTTCATCGTTAAACATGACCCTTTTCAGCTCTTTTGCATCCTGTTCTAATGAACCCTTCTTCTTTTTCTTTCCATCTTTTGTTCTTGCCTCGTCTTCATTTGTTCTTGCTGGAAATAACCTAACCCCATCTTCTCTCCACCTCTTCTGTTCCTCATCCCACATCGTTTCAGACAGCGTTTTCTCTACTCTTCTCATTTTCCTTTCATATTTTAAAGACTGCTGTTCCTTCCCTACCAGCTCTCATACAGCTAATGCCTCATACTGAGCTGGCCTCGGTGGAGGGTTAAGACTGTACATCCTTGTTCTCAGGTTATCCAGAATTCTTAACTTGACCATGTTCTGGGAGAGCTAAATAAACCTTCTTTCTTTGTGATTTTGACCTAATGCTTCGACCAAAGACATGCTGCTGCACCTCTCTCCTCAAACACAATGTATGCTGGAGTATTTTCTAGCAGACAAATCTCTCCACCAAGTACCGTAATGTATTCATCACCCCTCAACGCACATTTCGAAGCTTTGAAAACCTTCACTTTAACTCAATTTATTCAAACGCAATATTCACAGAAAAAATTAATTTCAAAACAACTCAACAAGCAGTAAACAAATGGAAAGAATTTAAAGAAAGAATAACCAATCATGTGAAGTGACTGCTATCCCAGAATTCTCTTTGATCCCCCTGCCTTCCAATCACGTTGCTCTATTATCCGACTGATTGACGAATCCGTGCGCGACTCCTTTCTATTAATCAACCAATCCCAGCATGGCACTGCTACGTCACACTCAACACATTCACTCCCCTAGCACCTTCGCTAAGACGCTGACAAAGTCCATCGTACTAACCCTTTCACAACCCATACACACAATCAACGCAATATTAATTCACAAGCTATCTAAAAAATAATAAAACAAATTTGCTCATCTACTACAGTTAGGGTAACGCAAACACTTCAGAACCTTCCAAAGAAACCTTCAGCTTTCACCTACTCTGTTTTCACAGTTCCCAGAATCGTGAGTAAACTTCGACCAGCAAACTTTACTACTCCACTGTTCCTTGGATTATTGTCTAGTGCACTTAGTACTCACCAAGTCTTCAGGATATTTTCATTCACACCAATTTCTCACAAACTCGACAGATCGGTCTACTAAATGAACAAATTACAACATAAACTAAGGCCCATATTTATACTTTTTTAGCACCGCATTTGTGTCATTTTTTGACGCAGAAACAGCGCAAACTTGCAAAATACAATTGCATTTTGCAAGTTTGCACCATTTTTGCGTCAAAAATCGGCGGAAATGCGGCGCTAAAAAAGTATAACTATGGGCCTAAGTGTCCCTCTACACTTGTCAATATACTCCAGAGTCCCAGACCTCTCTCTCTTTAGGTCTGTCATCAACAACCACGTGGATAATGTGTCCTGCATCAAGCGCCAGACTCAAATGAAGAAGGCTGCTTTCCTACTCTCATACTTATAGGAGTACGCCCACTCCATCTAATTACTAATTTGAGTATCCCTACTCCTCTAAACTCATATTCAACCCAGTCATCTGCAAATTAGCTAAAGCTGTGGAAGCGCAAACACTTAATTCTCCTCAATCAAATACAATCAAATACCGCCAAGAACATACCTATCAACCTAGGGGGTCTCCAAGAACCGGGGAAAGTCACTTAAGACAACTAGCCACTCATCATATTAATCTGCTTAACAATTTTGAAAAAAAAAGAAAGAACAATCAAACCACTTTGACAAACCCGGACCTCACAGACCCATTATGGCATTATCTAAACAATGAGGTAACCGTAAGCTGCTACCAAAAAACTGCAAGCGCACCACAAGATCCAAGCTATTTCCAATTCTGATAAGTGGATCCTGCGCTAGAGGATGATGGGTCGAAGCAACATAGGTTTGAGGGGATGTCACCAATGGGAAGTGTGAGGACCAACAATATTCAATATTGTAAAGCTTCAGTCAATAACACCGGTTTAGTAATAGAATTCGTAGATTTATTTCTTTACATTAGCAATGCTAATGTCACGAAAATAACTCTCAAACACAAAAGATAAGCATATAAGATCAACAGCGGCTGATTAAAACGGCTTATGTATCTCAATCTGATTAGTAAAATTAAGCAAATTATCTCTAAAAGTATCACACTTATTAATAATACAAAAACTGGTAATAATTGTAGAGTATGCATTAGTTCAGCAACAAACAATCTCAAAACAGATCATGGACATATCAAAATGATTAATTCCCTGTCTAACCACGGATTAGCATTACATGTTGGGCTTCATGTAAAAAGAATTTCGTAACACAAATTTAGAAAACCACTAACTTGATTATAATATATAAAAACTATTAATGTGCAGCAATATAATCATCAGTTGCAGCTGGTACCTGGAAAGCAAGAGAGACACAATTCACATTTAATAACATACAGTACATTACCACAGAAGACAAAGCAGCAAATGATCAGCTTCTGCCTGAGGACAACAAAAGTTATCTCCTCAGAAGTTTGGGCCTAACGACAGCTAATCTGGAATCTCGTCTGCTCTCAAAGAACAAAGAACCAACTCTTATACTCTCCAACGATCTCCTACTCTTCCAACACACTAATTAGTTTACACAGGTTGTTATACTAAAATCTAATCAACTCCTGATTGGTCAGTCTATGGGGTGGTTTCATTTCAGCCAATCAACAACTAAACTGATGACCTAAACTTGACAAACCTACGCTAACTATAACATTTTCTTTCAGTGTAACTTTTCTTCTTCCATCTCGTCTGTAACTCCATTGTCTCATCCGCCTCTCGCATATCTTGTTCTCAGAAAGAAACTTTAACTGTAACATTTACTTCCATCCTGGAGGAAAGACCAGATATTAGTAACATTCTCAAACAATAGGACATTTCAACTTATGCAATGTTTGGTTAATACACGACCTTGTAAGACATGATACCGCAACCCACTAGGGTTAGCTGTGGACATGTCCACACAAGCTTTGAAAACATTTATTTTGAAAGCTTTGAATCACGGAAAATAACTACAGCATCTGAATATAATTTTGCTGAGCCAGGAACAGAAAAACAGACATTTCAGGAGCTTCTCGTTTGACATTTTTTATGCATTTTTAATATGAAAATAATTAATAAACAGATTAGAAAATTCACACTCTCACACAATGTATTCTATGCAGCAGGACATAAGGCTGATGTTGTTGTTGGATGAGTAAGGCAGCTTTTTTCTGCTCGATCTGGATCAGTATTAGGGTGATGTGGTATTCTGTAAATGTTTGATAAAAAGGCTTTTTAAACAATTACAAGTCATTTGAGAACCCTAATTTTCCAGTCAGTTTCAAATGTTGTCATTGTACTTTTATGTGTTTCGCCGTTTGCACTAGAGGAATACCATGAAATATGGGCTCTTGTTTTCATGACTAGGGGGGTTATTACAACTTTGGAGGAGGTGTTAATCCGTCCCAAATGTGACGGATATACCACCAGCCATATTACGAGTTCCATAGGATATAATGGACTCGTAATACGGCTGGTGGTATATCCGTCACTTTACCGTCACTTTTGGGATGGATTAACACCTCCTCCAAAGTTGTAATAACCCCCTAGGTGTTGACAAGTGTATTCTTTGTTAAAGTCTCCAGGCACATTTTGGGATTCCCCCACACATCACTTTGTAAATGCTTGTATAGATAAAAACCTTAATTGGCACGGCTTCAGGAACTCTAAATTAAAAGAATGACATCTGACTCTGCAGCCCCGGGGACAATTTTGTTTCCTGGAAATTTTTCCTCTCATACACTAGTAACAGCAGGTCTGATGCTTCTGTTACACAAATGTGGGTTCATCCATCTAGTGGCGTAAGTGCCCAGTGATGGGTGCAGACCCCATCCACAAACAAACCGGTAAATCAAAACAGAAGTCCATGCTAGCACCTCAAGATATAAATCTACTCTATATTTAGATGACCGATGACCCTTTAGGAAAAATCGTTTCCAAACTTTAAAACAGTTGTTTTCAGTTTTTGTTTTTCAAGCATACTTTTGCATTACTTACCTTTAACTCTGTTTTATGTGAATATCAGTTTTGTTTAATATAATTTTAAGGTGAAACAATCCTAACCATAACTTCACTCTAGCTGTGCGCTATGCTATGCCACTCTACACAACTCTACTCTATGCTACTCCACCCTGAGCCACTTCAGTGTTCAAATTCCACTGTATAATAGTCCACTGTACGACACTCAACTCTATGCCACTCCAGTGTATGCCACTATACTCAAGTTTATTTCACGCTACACCACTACTCTACATGCTACTCCACTTAATGCTATTCCACTCTATTGCATCCTACTCTATGCTACTACAGTCCACTCTATTTCACTCTGTGTCACTCCACTGTATGCCACTACATGGTACAACCCTCCACACCACACTACTTTACTCAGTGCTATTACACTCTATCCCACTCCATTCTACAACACTCCAGTCTACAGCACTCCATTGTACGCCCCTCCATTCTAAACCACTCCACTCTGCGCTTTTCCACTGTCCATAACTCCACTGTATGAGACTACACTTTATGCTATTCCACTTTGTACTACTTCACTCTATGCCACTTGTTTAAGCAACTCCACTGTATGCCATTCCACTGTACACTACTCCACTCTATGCCACTTCACTATTAATCACTATGCTGTGTGATACGCCACTGTATATTGTTACACTGTACTGCACTCCATTTCATGCTCCTCCACTATACACCACTCCAGTATGTGCTATTCTACTGTTCACCACTTCACTCTATGGCACTCCACTGTATGCCACTCCAGTCTATGCCACTTTACTGTACATTACGTCACTGTGTTAAACTCTATGCTATTCTACTTCATGCCGCACCAGTGAGCACCATTGCACTTTATGCAATTCCATTGTATGCTACTCCACAATGTTCTCCACTCCACTGTAAGCCACTCCATTCTACAGCACTATATTGTACGCTATTCCAGTATACACCACTTCACTGTATGCTGTTCCACTCTATGCCAATCCACTCAACTTCACTCTATATGAATTCACTCTATGCTATTCTACTGTATGCAACCCCACTCTATGCCAATCTACTTTATACTATACCACTATACCCCACTATACTGTACACCACTCAAGGTTACACCAACCAACTGTACACCACTGAACTATACTGTACTCCACTCTACACAATTTCACTTTACCCTACTCTGCTACACGCCACTCCACTCTATGCTATTTCACTGCATTTCTACTCCACTCAACTCCAGTCCACCTTCCTCTATCCCACTGTACGTCACTCCACTGTAGGCTACTCCACTCTATGTCACTCCACTGTATGCTATTCCACTGTAAGCACTCCACTGCATGCCACCCCAGTGTTGGCCAATCCACTGTATGCCACTCCACTATACACTACTACACTGTACACCATTCCGCTCTACGCCACAACACTCAATGCCATCACACACTACGCCACGATACTCCATGATATGACACTCTACAACACAATACTA
Source organism: Pleurodeles waltl (assembly GCF_031143425.1). Lineage (NCBI taxonomy): Eukaryota > Metazoa > Chordata > Amphibia > Caudata > Salamandridae > Pleurodeles > Pleurodeles waltl. Next base: position 1,140,361,103 of record NC_090444.1, read on the forward strand.
TATGACACTGCACTGTACTCCACTTGAGTCTATTCTACTCAAATATAGTCCCCTCTACAGTGCTCTAGTCAACTCTATGACACTCTGTGCCCCTCCACTTTACCAACCTCTTCTGAACTCTATGCTACTCCACTGTACAACACTGTACTCCAGTCTGTTTCACGTACAACACTTTACTACACTCTATGCCACTCTATCACACTCTATTCTGCTCTATGCAACGCTCTCTATGCCACTCCACCACAATTTACTCTACTGTACTCTATAACACACTACTCCAGTCTACTCCACTGTACTCTATTACTGCACTCTGCACCAATCCATTCAATGGCACTGTATGCCTTTCAACTCCACAACACTGTATGCAACTCCACTGTTCCACACTGTACTACACTCTATTGTACTCCAACCTACTCCACTCCACAACACATGCTCCACTCTATGCCACTCCATTCTACACCACTCTACAATATGAGATACAACTCCACTGAATGACACACCACTCCACTCTATGATACTTTAATCTAATGTATACTATGCCACACCACTCAACTGTATGAAATTGTACGCCACTCTTTGTCATTATACAACACCCCACTCTACGCTGCTTCACTCTTCAAAACTGTACTGTACTCCATATAAGTTCGCCCTACTACACTGTATGCCACTATGAAACACTGTATTCCACTCTTTGCCTGTACAAATCACTGTACATCACTATAAGAGACTTTCCAAAAGTTTACAACAGAGCATTCCACTCTACTGTACGAGATACCACTCCAATTTGTGACACTTTAATCAACTCTACTCTATACCACTGGATTATACTCCACTTCTCACCACTCTACCCTATGACATGCAGATCCACTCTATTATACTTCACTGCCCACTATTACTGCCATTCCTCTCGATTCAACTCCAGTCTACTCCGCTGCACAACACTTTACCCTCTCTACGCCACTGCAAGGCAATCCACTCAAAGTCGCTTCTCTGCACAACACCCTACTGTACTCTCTGCAACTCCACTCTACAAGACTCTACTGCACTGTGTGCCACTCTATAACATACCATTCCACTATCTGACACAGCACTCAACTATACAACACTCTTCTCCGCTGTAAAACACAGTGCCACAGTACACTGTATGCCATACCACTCTGCAGCACTCCACTAAACAACACTACAGTGTACAAGACTCTCTGCCACTCTACTGTTCAACAGTCCACTCAACAATACTGAACTATACAACACTGTGCTCCAGTGAACTCCATTCTTTGCCACTACATTGTACAACACTCTATTCTACTCGATATCACTGTACAACACTGTCTGACAACACTCCACTCCATGACACTTGACTGTACGACACTGCAGTGATGACACTCAACTATACAACAGTCAATTGTTCTGTACAGCATGCCCCTCTACTATACAACACACTCCTCCACTCTACAATACTCTACTTCACTGTACTACTCACCATGCCTCTCCAGTGTATAACAATGTACTCCACTGCATGCTACACTACTCCACCCTACTCCACTACACTGTATTCAACTGTACAACACTAGACTCTACAACACTACACTTTAAAACACTGTTCTCTACTATATTCTACAACACTCCACTTAACACCAGTCAACTGAATTACACTCAACTTTACGATGTAAAGCACATTTTTATTAATACATTCATTTATTATTTCTTTACAAACCCAACTTAAACTTGCCCTTTCTCCATGCATTGGTTATACTCATGCATATTATATAACTGATAGCATGTGAAATCATAGCATTCATAACAACACTTATGGCATTTCAAACTCAATAATTTCTGAGAACACAGTGTGGTGAATACGATGCCAAGATTGTGTGCAGACGTGGTTTGTATATTACAAATTTTAATTATAACTGCTGGTGAATAAATTATAAATTTAAGTTGGAACTATAACTTTAGAATTGCTAAAAAGTGTTAGTTTAAGTTCAGTTTGTATAGAAAGAAAGTGCTATCACAGAAACAGATAAAAAAGTCCAATCCCACCATTGGGAGCATTTTTTAAGTGGACGCGGTGTTTGCTCCCCTTGGTGGGAGAATTAAAATCCTCCCGGCAAGCGAGAGCAAGCACAGGCTTTCCTGCCAGCACTGCTTCAGGCAGGGAAACTGCCTCGTCCTGGCGTTGGGCACCCAGGGATATAGCTGATGAGCCAGCCCTGGGGTGGGCTCCACAGGGCCTTTAGAGGCTGGGGAAGGGTGGCTGCATGTCTCCCCTCACCATAGAAACTATACTCATCCCCAGGGGTGGGCTCCTTGGGGCCTCTGGAGGCTTGGGGATGGAGGCCACATGCCTTCCTCCCATAGTAACTATATTTGACAGTGGGGGAGGTCTTCCTGAGATCTTGCACATCCCCTTCACAAAAAAATGTTTTTTTGGCCTCCAGGATGGGCTCCTTGGGGACTCTCAATGCTTGAGAAGTGGGACTACACAGTCCCCCTCCCCTTTAGAAACACAGCCCCAGTAGTAGGCTCACTGAGGCTTATAATATAGTTCTGTCCCGCAGGAGTCTTGTGTGATTGCTGCATTTTCTGACATTTATTTCTTTTTTGGCCAAGGGGGTATCCCTCTGGGTCCTACCCCCTGGGGCCTAAGGGGTCAGGGTATCCCTCGCCTGCCCCATATATCTTTTTTTTTTAGAAATCCGGGACAGGGGACTAAGGGCCTGATTTAAATATTGTTGTTAAAGATCCCGCTGTTGATTTTCTGATGGATTTTCCATCCATCATCTTGGTGGTCTGCCCGCTCTATTAAGAAGTGGGCGATCTCATAGATGGAAGACCAGCAGTGAACTGCCTTCACCACCAGGAATCACCACCCATGTCGATGGCACAATAGGCAAAAGTGGCTGGCAGTGGGACTCCAGCCCCTTTTACCACTGAGCCAATCACGATGTGCCTTCCTACCAACATAACAGTGGCTGCCAAACCACCACACATGAGTTGGCTGACTGGAAGAGATGTAAGCATGAAACATGACTTTTTTCTACCTTTCCCATTTCCTGTGGCCATGAATCTGAACGTATAAGTACTACCTTTGCTGCTACTACTGGACCAAGAAAGAAATCAACCATGTCATCGCAGGAACATAAGGTAAGTCATTGTTTTACCTGTGATCCTTGGAAATGTCGGTGTACAGCAGCACTTGTCTCATGCATATTCAACAATTACTTGCAAGCAATAGTACAATGATGTGCAATGCATATGTCTGTGATGTCGTAGTTAGAGAAATGTTTAAAAACACACCTGTATAAATAATTAATACTCATCAATCTGGTACTAATTGCCTTCATGACAATGGACACCTACACAAGAAGTCACGTCAATCCCAAATCGAAATGTGACCTTTCAGGTGTGTTCAATATTATTCCCAAAACTACCATATCATACACATAAACAGTATACCCAATAAGAACTACATAATCTATGATAATGTAGCAATTGCACTACAAAACACTACAAGTGGGTATACACAGAATGTACAACCAATGTTACCTCTAAAGTGCAATGATGTCAGAGATGTATGAAGGTCACATGTCCCCTTCGCTTGTGCAATTTATGACAAACATTAGCTGTCATTTAACTTTAGAGTGTCAGGCACCCTGTGTAATGCATACGTGTATATTATTGACACACCATATTAAAATAAACACACATGAATTCTTATATAAGTTTGTTGCAAGTGTCCAGTACCATGATGAGTGCTTGCACCAAAATTCACATGTCCATCACAACTGTACAACAATAATGTATGCATTATATCAATATCTAAAAGATAAAACCTGTGCTTTTCACTGTCACAAATGAAAGTATGTGCATGGTACACACATTACTAGAAATAACATCATCAGCAAACAATTGGTTACAATCAAAAATAAGGCCAGGACAAAGGTGTTGTCAAAGATATTTTTGAAAATAGATAAGTCTCTCATAAATTAATTATCATAAAAAATGTACCAACAAAAGGCTCAAAGCCTAAATGTCTCATGCCTGGGTTCCATGCCGTACTGCCAATTCAATCTCTTCTAAAAGGGGCATCTATTGGGCAGAAATCCAGCACCTCAATGATCTTAGTTTGGGGAGGAGTATCCTTGGGTTTGGGAGGGATGGAATTGGGTTTGGGAGGGGTGGGTTTGAATTTGGGAGGGGAGGGTTTGGATTTGAGAGGAATGGGTTTGGAAGTGGCCGTTTGGAATGTGGAAGGGGTAGCAAGATGTTTGGAGGGTGGATTGGGATGAGGAAGGAGTCAGTGCTAGGGCATACATAAGGTCTTTTTTAGGAAAATGGGTAGGGCGTTCGGGAGGGAGTTGGGGTTGGGGTTTGGAGGTAGAGGGAGTGGCTGTGTCTGTTGATGGTGCGGGTGCCTGCGGGTCTTGTGTATATGGTGTATGTTTTGCTTTGTGTTTCTTACTGGGAGTCTGTTGTGTGGGTCAATGTGGGCATTTGTGGACGGAAAACAGATTTTACTATGCAATGGGAACCGAACAGTTTCTTAACAATGCAGTCTCAACAATGAATGCATCTTTACCCTGCATTTCTGAACCACGCATGTCTTAAGAACCACTTGTTTTAGAGAGTGCGTTGTTGGTCTAATGTTGGATTTTAAGTCCAACATCTTCCCTACTGTAGCGCAGACTGGAGTTGGACTAGTAAATTATACTATTCCAAAGTCCAGCACCCCCCTAAAGCAAGTTGTTGTAAAGATCTGTGTGGTTCAGGACTGCGTGCTAAAGTTAATTTTGTTGTTTCAAACGCGTTGTAAAAGCACATGTTGAAAATGCCTGCATGGTTCCGTCATACAACCTTTGTGTACAGTATGTGTAATGTGCAATGCATGTGTGTGTGCATGGGTGTGCTGTGGAGATGCTGTGTGAGGTTTTGGTGCCTGTGGATGTGCTTTTGCATGTGCAGGTGATGGTGGATGTGGATGTTTATGTCATGGAAGGTGTGGTGTCTGCAGGTGTGGTGGGTTTAGATGTTTGTGCCATGGTGGGTGTGATGCTTGCAGGTGTGCTAGTGGTGGGTGTGGATGTTTGTGTCAAGATGGGTGTCGTATCTGCAAGTGTGGTGGTGGTGGTTGTAGATGTTTGTGTCATGGTGAGTGTGGTGTCTGTGGGTATGCTTGTGATGGTGGGAGGGGTGGTGTCTGTATATGTTTATGTGTGTCTGCGTTTCTTGCTGTGTGTGTGTTTATGTGTGGATGTGCTGCTTGTGTGTGTTTGAGTGGGTGTGTGCAAAGGAATGACTGTTCTTTGGATAGGGCTAGGAAGAGGGATTTGGGATGGGGAAGGGGTTGGAGTTGGGGCAGGAGGTTGAAATAGGTGGGAGGCTGTGGTCTCTGAGGATGCCAGACCCTTGAATGACCTCTGTAGACCAGACATGGCACTATGAATGCCATCCAGGTAAGTTGGCATCTGTGTCATCCGACCACTAAGCCCCTGGATGGCATTCAGTAGTGCAGTCTGCCCTACAGAGATAGTCCTTAATAACTCAATAGCCTCCTCATTGAACGCATCCTGGGAGGCAGGGGTGGGGGGTGCCTGCAGCAAAGGTGACACCACCTCTTTTAGGAGGGCATTTACAGCCAACTGGGGGAGCAAAAGGGAAGGTGGAGATGGAAACGTGAATGGCAGATAATGATGAAGGTGGAATTTGTCACACTAGGGTCTGCAACCAGGAGGGACTTGTCTCCTATTGTATTGAATACTAGTTTGTTTTAATGGGATAACAGGAGTTAGCTTAGCCTTTGGCTTGCAGACTCGTGCCTATGACTTTTAACCTACTCAGCTTGCTCTGTCTTAGACCATTTATTTAATTTATTCTTCTAAGATGGCTGCCTTGTTTATAGTTAGGCCTTTTTGTTTAGAGTTATGTTATCAGTGTCACCGCGCTAAGGCGTCAACTCATGCAACTAAGACAAACAAACTGTAGGTGCTCACATTAAAAATTACCGTCCCAAGCATGCAGTGTTATCTATTGTTTTGAAACAGCCTACGTCAGGGGTCAAAGTAGATCTGTATAAGTACATCACACTTTAAACAGATAATCAGAGGGATTTCGACCAGATACCATCGCTCCTATCGATGCTGCCTGTCTCCTGGACGCTGACCCGGACTTCGTGTTCTTCCAAAGTCTGAGCTCGAGACCTCATACAAGGTAACCAGGGTTGGGGGCTCCTTCCAGGGACACGGCATTGGCAGATTAGGTTTAACATGCCCAGCTCTCCTCTAGGTAGAAGGTTAGACCTATCATGATAAGGTATTAGGACATACTCCATACTTTATGTCTTTCCATGCTAACACGAGATTGTGGGGGTCTTCAAAATTATGACTATCATCTTTACAATTCCATTTCTTGCACTGTTCATTATCTTAATCATTGCACACCATACGATTTACCGCATTGTATTAAATAAAAACTATTGAAACATTATTGCATCCTCGTCATTCCCTGTGTTTGGTTGAGACATGATATATCTGTGAGAAAGGGGTAATTTCCGTTTAACCACAACACTCCCTGAGATATCATACTTCTGAGTCCATGCGTAAAGGCTGCCACAAATCACCTTTAACTGTTTGGGTTGTTGGTGAGGTACTGCTAGTGAGCTGGAAGGGTTGGGACTACAGTTGCAACTTGCTGCAGGATAGGCATAGTCAGCTACAAACTTAAGTACTGTGATCCTCGAACCAGCAGTCTTGCCTAGACAAGAGTCCAAACTATGACACTGTGGAGGCCTCCGAAGATGATGTAGTGTTTCTTAATGCCTCCGTGCCAGTCCGCTCACCCTCCATTTTACTGGTTCCATCAGTGCCAGTGGTATCTGCACCAGAACCCCAGTACCCAACTTCTTTCCCACGTATGTGGCCACTGTCACCTTCACCTTGTCCAGATGATGTTGAAAAGACAGATACAAGAGTTTGAGTGTATCTGTGTAAATACAATTGAACATGATCTTAGCTCACAAAACATTTGACAAGTCAACATATAAACCACCTTCATTGCTCTCAAACTTGGCTTCTTTATCATCAGTATCTCATGCATGTAGAGAACAATTCCACAAGCCATTTGGTCACAGTCCAGAAATTTCCCATGCTAGCTCCCATGTCATACATGCTTTTTACCTCTTATTCACTTTTCATTCTCTGCATGACAAATGGCTTCGACAGCATGAGTAAATACATAGGCCTGGATACATTCCTAACTCACTTCAGTAAAGAGAAAAAACATTTCCACATTTCCAAAAGAGTCATGTTTTGGGGCTGATATTGACTTATCAAGATGGGAAACTCCAACATCTTTATGATGTATTCTTCCATCTGCAAATGTCCTTTTCAGTTTCACTTTTCTCACCATTGTTGCTTTCCCATCTAGACATAACTAAGGACCCAAATTTCTTTGGGGTACGTGTAATTCCGTTACCAATGTAGACCCATTCCTGTATGTTTCAATCAATACAGTTTGGCATAAGAACTCATGTTTACGCAGGCAGGCTTACATGCACATTTGGGAAGGGCTAAGGCTTCATGACAATCTGAACTACATGAACTAATTTGAATTTTACTGTTGAAACATATTTCTAACATAGAAGATAATGAATGGTGCCATTGTATATGTTTCCAGTCCATTTAGTGCAGATTCTCATGATCATATTGTAATTGTACCAACTTACTAATTTAAAGGCTGAAACATCAACTGTTTCATAAGTACTATGCCATGTCACCGGTAATAGGGCGTACATTACCTACCCCTTCTTTTGCATGCAGCCATGTGTCTGTTCAAAACAGCACTTGGCTTGTGATTAGGAATCTAGTGACAACTTTTAGCACAAAGCAATACACCAAATACAGCATTAGACACCGCCTGAAAAACAAACACCTCCAGAAATCGTCATTTGCTTTGGATGTGTCAACCTTCATGGTGATGCCATTCAACATTGCTATAAATGAAAAAGGTTAAATGACAAGAATAGCTACAAATAAGAACTCACCCACTTGCTGCTGCTGTTGGGCCCTTAACTGCTCAATGAGCTCCGGGTAGACCACCGCAAGGATGCAGGCCCTTAGGGGCGCAAGGGTGCTGTGCATGTGCTTGCTTCGTTGGGAGGCCTGGACAATCTGGACTTTCGAGTCCATCATTGGAGGCCCTCTCACCTCTTCCTTCAATGCACTCTGTACCCCTTATGGACCCCAAAGGTCCACGCCTTCTTTGCAATGCCATTCCGTATATCATGCTTTCGATGGGCATTGATCTGTATGGATGAGAACAAATTAACAACAAAAGATGTTTTGAGTGTTTTTGTTTGTCTGTAGTTCCGTGACACAATTGTGTTGTATCTCTCACATGAATTCCCAGAACAGTCAGTACAGAGAAACATTTAAAGGTTCCTAGGAAACACTAATTTGCAGTGATCTGTGGAATACCCTCAACACTTCCTTTCTCCTCATGTTACCAATTTAATACACTAACATCATTTAGGCCAGGGCTATGAAATCTTCCCTGTAGCGAGACCCACTCCTGATTAGACCAGCTCATTGTGAGCTACTAAAGGCTAAACAATCTGTACATTATTTGCACAAAACCCTATGCACAGCTACACTGTCTCCATGCCTAATCTTCTAACAGCCATATACTATCATGTGCATCACATACAGTATCTAAGGCCAATCTGGAAGGCTGCCATGTGTCAGTGATAACATGGTTTTAAGTGATGTAGGAACAAGTGAGTATAGAAATGGGACATACTTGTATGGCTGATTGAGAACCTGTGTAATTTAGACTGGCAGCACAGGAAATACCTTTCCCGATATGTGGCACTGTGACATGTTTAAAACATACAGATACACCTATTCCAAAATATGGGCAGAAAATTCACTTGCCAGAACAGCATCAGACAACTCCATAACTTTAAAGATTCTACTTGGACTTTATATTTCCCTCATTTCAACATGGACTGTATGTTTCCACTTAAACTAGCGGTACAATGCCTTCTAGTCACTAGAAATAAGGGGACTGAAGTTTGTCTAATGAAACCGGGAGCTGTGCGAAACATGAACTGAAAAATCAACTCTTTCTAGCAGGCAAATTTTAATTTCAATCCACAGACATTTCTAACATCCTCAAACAACATCCTGTACCCAGCTAAATGATTCAGATCACTACACGACAAACACAACACTTCACTCATGAACAAAAAGGGACAAATAGCCTATGGACAAAGAATGAAGAAGTTACTTTGGCAAACAATTCCCACTCGAACATGTACCTGTTCATCTGGTTTCCAATACAGCTTGCTGTACAGTGACAAGACCTCCCTGGTGAGGAGTTCCAACTGCTCAGTGGAGAAGGCAGGGGCCCTGTCACATGCTTTGACCGGCATCCTTGATAACAGCAGCAAACGTTGAAAAGGTATTGTGGGTTGCAATGTTAGGAGGCAAGTGAGCTTTTTTTTCAATACACCGCACACAAGTATACAGTGTATGCGATCTATGATGGAGAGAGATGCAGCAATTGGCTTTGGGGCATAGCGGACACACACGTTAGTCTATGGCAGTGTCTGTCGTGCAGTGTTCCACCTATTATGCGATCAACTCCCACCGACATCCATCAGCTAGCCAATGTTCTGATGGCATTGTCAGGCACCTGCTATTTTATGATTTGAAGTTGTATTTTTTTCAATTGTTTGTGTGTCGCCAGAACTCAAAATGGAGGCTAGTTTGTATAAAAATGTCAAATACGAACGACACTGTTTTTGGCAAAATATGTTACATTAAAAAATGAACCATGACTGTCTTTAACATTGATAGTGCTGTGTTGTGTGAAGCAAATGTAACATTGTAACAATGAAAGCATTTCAAATGTATCATTTGCACTCAACAAAAAATAGACATTTTAAAGATGTGCGTTTTGAAGTAGGAAACATTTGTTAACATCTTGTGTACATATATGACACACTGAAATTTCTAATGTTACTAAGACATAAGATGTGTGTTGATTATTAAAGAACCCTGTGACCATTTAAAGTGATAGTTTGTTTTCCATACACACGGACATTTGAACCCAGACATGGGTAAAAGATGACAGCCGCAAATCTTCAGACCATTTCCAGACCTTGCAATCATGGAGGAAAGGGACATAATAAAGACATTCAGATTACATGAGCCTGATCTCCTGCCTCACAACATGAATACAACAGCAATAACACCAGTAGTAAAGCTCCTGGCAGTATTTCATTTATGGCCACAGAATCTTTCCAATACACTGTGGCATTATCCGGAGGCATGTCCCAACCAGCTTTCAGTGGTGTGCTACAAGAAGTCATTATATGCTGATACACATCAACAGCTATTTCCATTTACCACAACAACAGGAGTTTTGCCAATGTGAAGGGAGAATTTTATGCATTGGGAGGCCTACCACATGTGGTTGGAGCAATAGTTGACATGCATATTGCCTTGAAGCCGCCACACTCCAGTGAACAGGTCTACCACAATCGGAAGAGCTTCTATTCCATCAACGTACAAGTTGTCTGCTTAGCTGATTTGTACATCTCAAATGTGTATGCCCACTCTCTAGGGTCAGCACATGATTCCTTTATACTATGTATCATCACCATACCCCTGTAAATGTTACAACTTGGACCTGAGAGGGCCTTGCTTATTGGTAAGTACATTATGACTTGTGGATCATTTGCTTTAATCCTAGTTAAGGAAGGTACAATGGCTTGATACGATTTTAATCTATCGATCTATTGCTTCCATGTAGGAGACTCAGCTTATCCTAACAGACCATGGTTGTTAGCACTGATGAGGAATCCAGCAGTGCCAGGGGAAGTCCAATTCAATGAGACCCATGGAAGAACACGGAGGCCATTTGAGCAGGCTTTTGAGTTCCTGAAGACGAGATTTAGATGTCTGGACAAGACAGATTGAGCCTTTCTCTACTCACCAATAAGATGTGCCAAATCATAGTTGACTGCTGCATGTTGCACAACATAGCTCTGCGACGGACATTCCAATTATTGGTGAGGGTGGATAATGTGAAGAGCCACTGTTTGAAGATGTTGAAATGCCCAATGAAGTTGTCAGTGGTGAAGAGGAAGAAATTGACCTATGTCAAGATGTTGTTGACCACTGCGCCTGAGTATAAGTGCACATTTACATATTGTAACATGCAATGTCAAAACAACTTGTGATATACTGAACCTATTGTTGTGAGATTATTTTAGCAACTTTTATAGGCACGTTATTTTAGCCACAGGCCTGCAGCCTGTGCCCTCTAGCCTAGTAGCAATTCATTTTATTTTTCGAGCAGAAGCTCTCTTCTGTGGTGATGATTTTTTTCCTTTATCTTATATGCTTTTAACACAGAAACTGGTTTCATTATTTTTACCCTCACATTCTTGTTCTGTGCTTTGCTCAAGGCCGTCTCCAATATGTTGTCAGTACAAAGGGGAACACCGCAATGTTTGTCATTTCATGAGAAACATATGTGTTCTTACATTAGGACAGGTTTCATAGAACAGCAGCTGTTTCATGATAAAACATCCTTCTGCCCCCTATATTTTAGAGGGAGAGTTCCAGCCAGAAAATTGCCACTATATGCTGTCGACTCACTGCAGCTGTCTACTGAGACTTGGGCCCATATTTATACTTTTTGGTGCAAAACTATGTATGCATAGTTTTGTGTTAAAAAGTATAGCGCTGGCTTGCATCATTCCAGGACACCAGCCGGGCACCATATTTATGGAATGGCGCAATCCAGCGCAAAGGGTGGGCTAACATCATGGACAATGACATTAGCCGGTTGGGGGTGGCAGTATGGAAGAAAGGGGTTTTGCACCAAAAAATGACATTAGGCTGGTTAGAGGCAAAAAAATTCTCTAAGCAGCCTAGCATCATTTTCTGTCGCAAAACAATCCATACCACATGACTCCTGTCTTATAGAAGACAGGAGTCATGTCCACCACCCCAATGGTCAGCACAGGGGACAAGGGTCCCCTGAGCATGGCCATTGCACCTAGTGCACGCAAGGGGGCCCGTTTCAGGGCCCCTGATAGCACTTTGCAAAAAAAATACTTCCCTCGACTTACCGTACTTACCCAGGATGGGGTCCCCCCATCCTCCTGTGGTGTCCCTCTGGTGTGGGTGGGAGTGTTCCTGGGGCTTGCGGTGTTCACCTGTGGGCTCTTTTCATGGTGCTTGACCATGGAAATGAGTCCACAGGTCCCCTAACGCCTGCCCTGACTAAGGTGTGAAATAATGGTGCTAAGCAGGCTTAGCGCTATTATTTAGACCCACCTCCTTCCCATGCACCATTTTTGCATGGAAGGATAAATAAGGCTCTGAGGCCCTAGAGTAATTTTTTGGATGATATCACCCACCTTGCATCTCATTGATGCAAGGTGTTTTCACGCATCCAAAACATGACTTTAACTCCACTATTTTGGCGCTAGACATGTCTAGCTTCAAAATATAAATATGAAGTTAAGTTTGCACTGAATTAGCGTAAAAAAATGAATATAAATATGGCCCTAGATGTCTTTCTAGTTACATGAGAGAAAACTCTCAGTAGACCAACAGCCCTTTTTACTACTACTATAAAAAGATATGGGGGTGGTGTCTTCCTTGGGAACCTAAAGAGCGCATTATGGCTAACTCTGCTGTGCTCTTGTAGTACCTTAGTGGCGTAGTTAGAAATTCTGACACTTAGCACTCTGACACTATGGTGAGTCTTTTCTTGTGTTTCACTTTAATTGTCACCACATTGCTATTATTCTGTTTTATCATCCTAATCATTGCAGTACATGCTATTTTATCTAGAAAGCAGTTGATGCAATAAAATATATTTGACTGATTTATGCTTCTGTTTGTCTTGGCATGTGTGAGACAAATGTAACTGAGAATAGGATGACATCTGTCACACCACCATTTCCCTGAGAAATCAGAATGTCATGAGCATGACTGCCACAAATCATCACTACTTTTAGGTACTGGTGAGTTACTGCTAACTGTTAGGCCGACTGTTGTCACACGGAGTGAATTTGGACTCAGTTCCCCACAGCCTGATGGTGCTGCCACCCAAATCTAGCAGTCTCATTTAGTATGATAAGTGCCAAACATGACAATATCAGTCAGTGATGCTAATGCAGTAGTAATGGTCAGTTCAGGAAAGTCCAGGGAAAAGATGTTTATAGATCAAAGTTTCCATACATTGACTACAGTGTTTATAGTGTTTAACAAAAGAGATTTTCTTTGATTGTGCTAAATATATGTCCTCCTAACTTATCATTTGAGTCAAATATATTTGGTGTAAATTATAATTTTTCCTTGTTATTCTGTTTTAGGATCCTTTACCATGTCATCTTCATTTGGACATTTCAAAGTTGTGACATCTGTAGTGATATGTTGCTATTGAGAGTACAAAGGGAACAGGGTTGATTCAGGCACAGACACCCACTTTGGATGTACAGATCTTGTACAGAGACAAATTGCACAATGATTGAATGGAAGTTCTTGAGATTGTATCAGACCTGTTTTCTGTTGTATGTTGTCACCAAGGCAATATGTGCTCTAACTAGATGTATATGTCAAGCCATAGCATAATCTTCTCCCTTCACATTGGCTAAATCTTCAATTTGTGTTCAGCGTATAAAGCTGTTCATGTGTCTCATCATAGTTGCAAGAAATAATTGCAGCACATCACTTAACATTGTTTGTGAGATGCCTCCAGATACTGCCAGAGTGTTCTGAAATTGTCCTGTGGCCTCAAATACCGTAACTGCCATGATATAGACAATTGGTATAATTGATTTAAGATTCCTGTTGTGAAGGCAAGATGTCTGGCTCCAGCTTATGCTATTAATTAATATTATTTTAATTATTTATTTTGGATTTTTGAAAATTGCCTTTTTTTCCATGGTGGCAATGGTGTGGAGAGTCAACCTATAAATAGCACAACGTATTGAGATTATGACGGGTTTGTGAAAATCATCTCTGATTTCAATCAAAGCCTTGTTACCTACAAATATATGACACCAATACATTGTGATTTTGATGATTTATATTTGAATTAAATTGGTATTATATTACCTATTTGTCTTACCTGATTTTTTTTTTGAACTAATTGTTCAATAGATTTACCAAAATGATGGTGGATGGAAGAGATGAAAAATGAAGTACCACAATAAATACAACACCATTCTTGGAGTATGTGTCATTAGCATTTATTTCCATGAAAAACATGAAAAAAATGTGTTTCAACATAAAACCAATGAACAAAACAAAATAAAAAGACTATAATGGTGGATGAAAGTATAGTAGTAGAGGCAACATTGTTTGAAGTCCAAGGTACAAAGTACAACAGTCCTGAAAAAAGTCAAATGTTTCCCTGAAATAGTCCAAAGAGTGAATGGTAGACACACACTGGAGGAAATTAGGAACAGCATCTCTTGGCGGTGGAGGTCTTGCCATCCTCCCTTAGTGGTCCATTTGACTGTCCCCTCTCGGTAGTTGGGGGCATAGGTGCAGATACTGGGGTGGGTAAAATTGTTTTCTGTTGTAACAGGGCCCCCTGTCTGTGGCTGACATAGGTGTATTTTGTCCAGTTGTAGAAAACCACAGATATGGGTTGATGGTACTAGAAAAGCCCTTCCCATATTGACTGTATATGTAAAAAAAGCATCCCAGTCAGGGGGCTCATTTTTTCATAGTGAATCCGGATTTGTAATATGAGCTTCCTCTGCACCTGCTTAATCTACAGAAGCTCAGTTAAGTCCTGGGCCATCATGTCCTAGGACTGTAGTACTTCTCCCAAGACTCGGTCAATGGTGGTCTGGGTGGGAGTGACGCCACTGGCCTCACTTTGCTTGCCCACAGATTGCCTCCCACCACCCTACCCCCACTACTCTATGTCCTGGAGGTAGTGTGCCCCATCCCACTTGGTCCTGGAACAACTGAAGGTGCTGTTGGTATTGTCTCAACAGCAGCCAGGAGTCGGGGGCACAAGATTGGTACAAATTTCCTCTGTACACAGGAAGTGGAGGTATCCTGAGGTTGAGACATGATTACAGCTGGGGTAGGAGATGTAGGTGTAACCTGAGTGAGACTCACTGGAGCTGTCTGCCCAGACAGACCAGATGGCAGCTCCTTATCATCCGGATGTGCAGGTGTAGAGTCTTTACTCCTCAAGGCCTGATCCGGTCTGAAGTGAAGGTCTCTTTAGTAACAGACAGTGGTCCACTGGCCCTGGGTGTTAGACCTGAAAAGAATACAGAGAATATGAAATTAAAATCTGGATTGTACCTCAAGTGTGCATTCAGCTACAAATGAGACAACCTAACAATGGCAATTCACATTAATAGAATGATAAGGCCTTTGTGTGATTTTACTTATTTTACACATGCAGGCTGATTTACACAGATGCAATCTCCAGTAATGATATTGAAGAGATTTCCTGAAATGCAAAATGCTATTTATGAAGTGTATATTATATGTACCTGACATTCAACCCAACACAGTAGTGAGAAAATGTAAGTACTAAACCATTCCAAGGCCTAGCCGGCTAAAACAAGTTAGACAAACTGTAGTACAAATTAATGTCCGTTATGGCTTTGGTCATAATATGGACTGTGCTCATCAAGCCACATAACATGGTAGCAAATCTTGGATTCAACAGCCTATGAAATATGTGAGCAAATGCATCAATTCAATGTAGCAAAAAGAAGGTGTCAACATGCTTGATCAACACAACAACTGACATTTCATACATAGCATGACATGGTGACAGACAAATGCACAACTGTTTGACATGTCGGCATACATGGAAGTTAAGGGAGGCAGAGCAACATTACATTGCACTTTTGTTTTGCAGATAGAAAAACAGGGCACCATGGTAGTTGTTGTTAGACCACTGACAATATTTGTTATAACGTGACTTACACATACCTATTTCAATGACTATAGTGGAGTTGAACACCCACTTACAACATGTACACACATTGGTGCATAATGTGAATAGGTTAAAATATCACTTAAAGGCATTATACCTTCATGTGGAAATTGATGGAGTTTTGGACATGTTTTTTGGAGAGCTACAACATACATTGAGAGAAAGCAAAGGGCTGTGCAAATGCAAGGGATGATCCATGGAGAGAAACACACAATCTGACAAAACATATTGTTAATTGTTGAAAAGAGAGATACAACCATGATACTGGTAATCAGGATGAAACTAGATATTTTGTGCAGTCAAGTTTAGATATGTATGTTTTGATGAGGGTGCTGAAACATTCCAAAGAGATAACTTAAGTACAAGAATTCCATTTGTGATTGTTGAGACATTTCTAAGTGCAACATACCAGTCTCCACTCCACCTGTGATTACAGTCAAGCCTTCAGGACCTTCTCCTCCAAGGAAAGAGTTGTAAGGGGGCTACGAGAACCACCACCATCAGTCCTCTGGGCCTCCAGGTGGCGCTCGGAGATCATAAAATGCACTCTCCCCCGCAGGTCTTTCCACCTCTTCCTAATTTCCTCATGTGCGCGCAGATTATTAGCTACAGCATTCACTCTGTCCACTATTCCGGTCCACATTTGCTTTGTCTGAGATACTTGTGCTCTGAACAATTATGGCTCTACTATAATAATTTCATCCACCAAGACAGACAATTCTCCCTCTGTGAAACATGGATTCCTTCTCCCTGCCATAGTAAATAAGTGAAAAATAATCTACTTCCCCCAAAGGTAAAGGAAAATAAATAAAGTAATAATAGTACCAAAAAGCACAAAAGGAAATAAACACAGGAAACAAACCTGGCTCCTGTTTGGCAATTTCTGCAACAACATGCTCTGCTGCAGTGGAATAGCAAAAGATCATGGTCTAAAATGGAGTGTGTTTTGCAGGTGTTCACAATTGTCCAATATACTTTAGGTATGGGATACTAGCATCCAGCCAATAGCCACAGCCATAGTAGAATACTGAACAGGTTCCGTGACAGACTTATGCCATCTTGAGACCACCGCTGATACACCGTATGTACAACTGAGTTATCACAATATGTTCTGCGGGATCCTGATGTTGGAACGGCAACGGAGTACTCCTAGCCAACATTGAAGTCTGTTGTGTCGGCTGTGGAATACAACTGGTGTGACGGAGTACACTCCGTCTATGGTGATGGTGGCTGACCTGTCATAGTCCCAAATACCGAATGGATTTGCACCAAATCACAAAAAGCATAATCTGCGGACCAAAATTTAGCTTCTTGATGAATTATATGTAATTCCTTTAAGCAGTTTTTTCTGCAGTCCATCTTAAAGACGTCTATGGAAAATGCATGGGGATTTTGTGTTTCGGGCCTCCCCTTTTTTCTCTACCCTGCTTGACAGATCACCCCAAAACTTTTCAGGAAGTCGCAGAGGTGGTTGAATCTTTTTTTGAAACGTTTTGAGAAGAGTCATCAAACGGGGACAAAGGTAATAGCAAAACAAAAAATGAGACCTAACTATAACTATCTAGTGGTGAAAGGAGTGGCTCACCAATACTGAGGATATCGATTTTTAAGTGACATAGCATGGTGCCAAGTGGCAAGTATACAATTAATTCATTATTACAGTAGCTTGTGATTGAGAGGCAGAGTTGTTTTATCCATTATATTTTTAAAGTCTTTGTGTAGTTTCCAAAAGTTTGAATAGTCTGTTTTCAACAACTTTCTGTCCACTACTCAGGCATCCCTTTGGCTTATGTTCCTATCTAACCACTGTGCAAAATGAAAAAAGAAAGCATCTAGTTTGAGAGGTAGAGTTTGATAAAACTTCTGCACTGTTCAGCCAAAGTGGCATCTCCTTGTTGTCTGGAACTTTGGTGACAAGGCCTATACTTATATGGCAAGACTGCAAAAAACTGAGACAATCAGAAACAAAAACTGGAATTTTCCCTCTTTCAATTTAAAAATTAAAGTAATAGAGGATTTCAAACAAAATCATATCCAAAGACATGAGACAGACAATTACAGAATTCCAAATACAGAAATATGGCCAGAATTTATCTTCGCAGAAAGTGCCAACCTATCTCAGGTTCTGATGCCAAAGTACAGGATCATGTATGCCAGCCTTTTTACCTTCAGTTTTTAATGACCCTCAGCAATAGAGCCAGTGGCATAACAAAACTTGAGGGGGACCCCCCTGCAAAGTACATGGAGGGGGCCCTCCTCCCCGGCTCACCATTTGCTGAGGGGACCCCCAGGAGCTTGGGCCCCCCATCTCGCCACTAAGTTACGCCACTGAATACATTTTATTTTAAACTCTATTAGCACATTGGAATGTTGGGAGTTCCATTAAAAACAATGGAGTGCTCTGGGCTTCTAGTGGACAGTAGAAGCCCGGAGCTCCAACATTCCATTGTTGTCATTCACAGCTGTTGCTGTGAACAGCGGCCTTACAGAGCCCGAGAGGATTTAAATTGTGAGGGCTTTGTTTTATTTATTAGAAACATTTTGCCCTCTAGTAGCAGAATGTTCTAATAGCCTTATAGCCCCCTGTAGGTGGGCTACACCTTTATTAAAGTCCCTCTTCCTTTTAAAGGCCCTTACTTTCAGCTCAGGTCTTTAATGCTGGAGCAGGCCTTTAATGGCTGGTATCGCCCGGTGCAGCAGGCTATAAATATATATTTACCATGTATTTTTTCATAAAATACATTGGGAATTTAAAAGAACACTAATAAACAAAGCACATGAAAAAACACAGTCCTTTTGCATCTGTATATGTGCCAACTCCTGGTTTTGTTTAAGTATACCTCTTCTTACCTGACTGAAGGGAGTAAGCTGATAATAAATAACTTTTCCACTTGTGTTCTGATTAAAATCAGGTTACATTTCACTGGCTGCAGCAATGCTTTTCTGACTTGTGCGTAGTTGATGTACAATGCACTGATTGGAACTATTTTTTTTTTTAATATAACAGAATTGAGGGGTTGCTGCAACTGAAGCCACATCCCTACTTCCAGCCCCCCATATCGCTGAACATTTAGTTGGAAGAGCCGGAAGTACACTGGGTCCTGCTGAAATGTCCCTAGTACAAGTGATGTAAGCAACATTAAACACACTTTGAGAGATGAAAGGCAATGTTACCTCTCAGAAAAATATGTCAGTGTTTGCCTGTAATCCAGATATCTCTTTAGTCATCTTTAGGAATCATTCTTTTGTTACATTGTTTTGAGGTTTTTCTTGGGAGAGTCAGTACTGGTGGTGTTCTGCTATACTATCAAAGCATCAACAAGCACTTATATCGGCTCCATCATATAGGCTAGGGCTATATCGTTAAGGTAAGTAGCTCTAAAGTAAGTTGTTTCTTCTCTGCATATGCTAACCTTTCTGACCTAGTGCCAGCCCAAACTGTGCAGCTGATATGTGAGTAGTTTGATATTAAAGACCTTGACATTTTGTCAAACAACTGTCCCAAAACAACTGGGAAGGCTTGCCTGGCACACCACAACAATGTTGTAATATTTAATTAGTGACTCTTCAGAAACTTTGTTTTCTTAACCTATTTATATGAAAAGTGTGATGTAAGATGCACCATTTGGCCTTGTATTTTGTTAAACTCCTTTGCAGGAGGCAAAACCCATAAACCACCATACCTGAGGTCAGGCTTGCTCACCAATAGATTTTGAAGAAGGTATGTATGCCTCCCCATCCTCACAATTCACCAACTTCCAATAGTGTTGACTTTTAAATAAAGCATAACAACTACAAAACGCCTTGCAGCTGAAAGGCCGAAGTCTAAATATGAAGAGCCAAAATACATTGAAGGAAAGTATAAATAGGTAAGTATAGGTTTACTATTTTCGAAGCGCTATCTATGTTCAAAGTACATAGATGTGGATTTAAGGACATCAATCTATACAAACCTATATATACTTATGATACATGAGATTCTGTAATCCCTATATAAAATGCCAGTTTCTAAATTCCTTCTAATCGGTGACTTGTGAAGCACCCCCTGGCTGATTATGGAAAAAATATGTCAGATCTCTACTATTATAAGTTAATACAGTCGAATTCCAATGTCACAATACCTGCTGCCACAGCCAGCAGCGGAGGTGAAAGGCAGATTAGGTCAAGGAGCATAACTGAAGCAGCTGCTTAAAGCAATGAAAATAGAAGGTTGAATTTATTTCTTCTCTATTATAATAGCTTACAATGACAAGCAGAGAAAATGTTTTTTTCTCCTTAAATAGAGAAACGTTAGAGTCTACTCTGCATGTTTCTACACATTCTGAGCTACTACAGCTTTTTGTTTTTTAAAATGACTTGGTTTGAACTGATTCTAATATCTGTTTGCAAAAATTGTCTACCAGGTTTTTGATGTGTTTAACTTTGCACTACAGTTTTTTTTGCTATTATTCACTTTTGCAAACATGCTAATTTTTTCACATGAGAGAGCCATGCACCAATGTTTTGAGTAGTTTATGGATAAGGGTGATGTTGTGACCATGTATTATATGGGAAAAGTACACCCTGGTGTACATAATAAGGATATTGCAAGTCACCTTGGAGTTCTACAACCTTATGAAAGAATATGGTTATGGAACTCCTCAGTCACTTGCAATATCCTTAAAATATATGATATGGATACTTTACCCCTTATATCGTCACTATATTTCGTTTTTTTATATTTAGGCCTTGATATTTTGGCCTATGATATCTTTGTCATTGATATTCAGATATAAAACTTTAGATACAGGGGAGGGGGGACACATTCTGGGATATATTACTTTCTCATGCCCTAAATATAGCCATCTGTGCCAGAGCAATTCCCTGACATTCTAGAAATGATACTAGATTATCAGTATGTCAGCATTTGCTGACAATCTATTTCAGTACACTTATGAGTTGAATTGGAAAATATTTAGCAGTGCTTGTTTATCTGTCTCTGCGTTGTTTTTAGTTTGGAACCTTTGTGCTATCTATTTCATTCTACCTGCCCTGATACTAATCTCCCCTGTATTCAGTTGTCTCTTCTACCTTAATGACACTTTCAAATCCTGTTATCTTCTTATTATCCTTGATTCCCAGGGGATTATTCTCCATAGCGTAGACATATCAAGATAAGGAGCCCCCATCCACTCACTAGTCTCTCTTCCAGCCCTGACTCACTAGAAAATACATTTTGGATTTTGCCCTCTCCGCAAGGTCACCCTAAACGTTTTAGCCTTTATTTCCTTGCTTTGTTGAATATGTTTTTGTTGGCTTTTAGGACTCTTTGCATTTTACCACTGCTAATCAGTGCTACAGTACTTGTGCTGTCTCCCTAAATTAAAACATGGTAAAGTTGACTTTCACCAAATTGGCACATTTAATGTTGTTTTAATTACCTAGTAAAGTGGTGGTAAATGTACATAGCATCGGTAGACGGTAATGCTACTAGTGGGGCCTGCACCACTTATTGTGCTACCCAGAAAAGTAGCCCTTTAAAACATGTCTTAGGCCTGCTGTTGCAGCTTAAAGGGCAGTTTTAAACTATTGGCGGCACACACCGCCGCGCTCAGAATGGACACCCAAATACTAAACTACACAACATTGGCCAATTCAAACAACACACACCTGTCACCCATAAACACACCACACCCACCCACTCACACCACTATAAGACACACACCCACATTACCCACAACCCTTTACGAATACAAATCATTTCCACCAGGTAGACATCAACACCACTGCGACAACTACACACACACCCATACATCTCTCAAGCACTTCACTATGCACATCCAATCACACTACCCAACACCCTCACACCTACGCACACCACACAACACCCATGGCCCCACAAAGGCACCCCCGTTTCACAGATGAGGAGTTGTGTGTCATGGTGGAGGAAATAGTCAGGGTAGAGCCACATCTGTATGGAGCACAGGTACAACAGATATCTGTTGCAAGGAAGATGGAGCTATGGCAGAGAATCGTGGAGAGGGTGAACACCGGGGGACAGCATCCAAGAACAAGGGACGACATCAGGAAGAGGTGGAATGACCTACGGGGGAAGGTACATTTTGTGGCAGCAAGGCACCAGCTCGCCATACAGAGGACTGGCGGTGGAACCCCACAGCCTCCTCTATAGCTCACAGTATGGGAGGAATAAGTCTTGGCATTACATTTACCACATATCACCCCCCCATACCTGCATGCCATCTCACACCCTCACCCTCACTCCCATCACTCCACTCCATCCCAAATTCTGCACCTACACATATGACTTACCCCAATGCCAAGCACTGCATGCCACACCAATGAATGGACAGCGCTCCCAGCCCTGCATGGACACCCATCACCAAAGCATGCACAGCTGGACAACTAACAAGCACACAGTACACCACCATACACAAACAAAGGTGGCAGAGCAACAGCAAGGATAGAGGGGAATATAGGGCTGTACAATATGTCACAGGCATGAAGCATAGTACATCACTTATAGCACCAGAGGTGCCCTACCCAATCTCAGTGGAGAGGAGGTGCCACAACTATCCAGTCCCCCAACCGAAGATGCCCCCATTGATGACAGCAATTTTGGACTTCAGGAACTGGATCAACAACCTGGCCCATCAGGGACCACCGGTCAGTCAGTCATCCCAGCCCACACACAGTCCACCACAGAGCCTCCCCCATCAGATACCACATGACAGCACCCATCCAGTGTCCCCACACCTCTGTCTCCAGGACACGTCAATCAGCAGTGTGCCCATCTGTACAGGGACCCCAGTCCACACCTCATACCCAAGACAATCAGGGACCTGAGGTCAGTAGCAGTGGGCACATGGTTCAGGGGACGAGGCACAGGGCCACAGGGACACTGGGAGGACTGCCATGTGCCAGGGGGAGTACAGGCCCAGGGAACTGGCTCTCCAGGAGGCACTCACTAATGTCCTGGGTGCCTACCAACAATCCCAGGACATGATGGGCCAGATCATGAACAACATGCAGGAGAACAAGCAGCTGCAGGAGGAACACCATCAGGAGATCAGGGAGGACTTGCAGGCCCTCAACACCACCATGATCTTCATAGCAGGGGTGCTGGCAGACATGGTCAACATCATGAGGGAATGGACTGCACAGCAGTGGGCCCCTACCACTAGCCAGTCTATTGACCAGCCCACCACATCTGCTGCATCTAGTGGACAGGAGGCCCCGCCACAGGACCCACAGGCCACCAGCACCCCTCCCCTGCAGAAGGTGAACCACCTGCAAATGCTACCTGCAAACCAGACAGATGCCAGAGACACTTGCCAAGACCAAGACCACCACCAGGAAATGAGACTCTCCTGATTGTCCCCCTTGTGTCCCACCCTGTCACCTTGTCCACTTTGAACTGCCTTTGCCCCCCCTTCCTATGGCCCGTTGGTCACTGGACCTGTGCTACAAACAGACTGGAACAATACCCTGGATTTTCCTCCATCACCCCATTCCATTGCATTTTCTGTCACTTATTTGCACTACAATAAACACCCTTGAACACAATTTGAGTGACACTGTTTTATGTTTTAAAAATGTGCATTTGTGGGAACAGTCACATCGAGTGCAAATGATCTGAACACTGTGAAAGCATACAAATAATGATCTGTAACTGTCTGTAGTGATCACATCAGGACATTGTTGCCATATCACCAACACCTGGAAAATGAGAAGCCATAGCTTACAGTAAGTTGAGATGCAAAGGAAGTGAATGCCATCATGCTAAAGCCGCACAGATAGATCAATAGTCAGAGAAATGGTCAGTTACACTGTCTCACCTGTGTGTCATTGGAAGTATTGTCCTCTGATGTTCTGTTGTCCTCATCCTCATCCTCTGCCTCCTCATCCTCACTGTCCTCAGGGTCCACTGCTGCCACTGGGTCATCTCCAGTCCCCTCCTCCTACAGAAAAGGCACATCTTGTCTGAGGGCCAGGTTGTGCAACATGCAGCTTGCCACTACTATCTGGCAGACCTTTCCGGGTGAGTAGCAGAGGGATCCACCTGTCAGATGGAGGCACCTGAACCTGGCCTTCAGGAGGCCAAAGGTCTGCTCTATTATTCTTCTGGTTCGCCCATGTGCCTCATTATAACAGTCCTCAGCCCCTGTACTGGCATTCCTCACAAGGGTCTGGAGCCACATTAGGTTTGGGTAGCCACCTGCAAGTACTGAGGGACAACATTTAGCCTTACACAATCCTATGGGGAGAACACCTGAAGGCATATACTGACATACAGTGGGTGGGGGCTCTGGCTCATCTATTAGCCACCCCCTGTGATTCTGTAGTTGGGCCATCACATTTGGGATGCTGCTATTCTTCAGGACGAAGTTGTCATGCACCAACCCAGGACACTTGGCAGTGACGTAGGAGATGTACTGGTCCGCAAGGCACACCATTTGCACATTCAGTGAGTGAAAACTCCTATGATTCCTGAACACCTGTTCATTCTGGCGGGGCACAAATGCAATATGTGTACCATCAATCACCCCAATAATATTGGGGATATGCCCCATTGCAAAGTATCTTGTCTTCACAGTGGCCAAATCTTCCACCTGGGGGAAAGCAATGTAGCTGCACGTGTGTTTCATCAGGGCAGACAAAACCCGTGCCAGCACAATTGAAAACATTGGCTGTGACATCCCAGCTGCCAAGCCCACTGTCACTTGGAAAGAGCAAGTTGCCAGGAAATGGAACACTGATAGTACTTGCACAAGAGGGGGGATCCCAGTGGGATGACATGTAGCTCATATCAGCTCAGGCTCCAACTGGGCACACAGTTCTGTGATTGTGGCCCTGTCCAGTCAATAAGATGGTATAACGTGCCTGTCCTCCAGTGTAGCCAAGTCCACAGGGGGTTTGTCTTCTCCCATTCATCCGCTGATGTAGGTATCTAAGGGAAACAAGAGTGAGTAGGATGTCACAATTTGAACAATGGAACCACCACCTCAGTGTACATGTTGCATTTATGTGATGGGACAGTTGGAATGGCAAGGTATGTGTAAATCTAGGCAGTGACGCTGTAAAGGTTAATCTCATCATTGTCCATCACCATGAAATGGCGACCACCTGCCCTGTATGTAGGGATAGGTTGAAGTGAGGTTACTCCGCCGACATTGGGCGTTGTGGCGGAAGGCGGTCTTATAACACCGTGCAATTCCTCATTGGATAATATGGGGCTCTATGGAGTACAGTGGCCAATGGGAATCTGCGCCGGAGGTGACGGTGTACACCGCCGCAGACGTGACCACCATTTTCTATCTGATTCCTCACTTGTTTCCTGACCTTCAACAGGAGAGCACCTACACTGCCTGTGCTGCTGTGACAAGGGCCCCTGCCTTCACTTCGGAGGAGTTGGAGTGATTGGTGGATGAGGTCTTACCCCAGTACGGACTGCTGTATGGGCCTCCAGACCAACAGGTGAGTACGCCTGGGCATGATGCATGTGGGAAGAATGCATGGAAATGTGTGTGCAAGCATCATGTCATCGGGGGGAACGTCATGCGGTGGTGTACATGGTGTGTTCCGGGAGATGTGTGTGCCAGTGGTAAAGGAAACGGGATTGGTGGGCCATGTGTGTGACAGGCTGGATTGTATGTGTAATGGTGTCCTCCTGCCTGTATCGTCTCTTCATGTCAGTGCCCATCAAAAGAAGAGATTATGGCACACCATCGCCAAGGACGTGCGGATCCTGGGGGTCTATGGCAGGCGGAGTATCCACTTTCGGAAACGGTGAGAGGACCTGAAACGTGGGCACGGAAGACCGCGGAGGTCCAGCTGGGGATTGCCTCCCAATGAGGAAGGGATGCCCATCAGAACCTGATCCCCCTGATGGCCCGCATACTGGTGGTGGCCTACCCATAGCTGGATGGGTGCTTGAGGGCATCACAGCAGCCACAAGGGGGTGAGTACTGTGGCTGTTACAACAATAATTTGTAGGTGGCATGGGATCCAGGTGGTGGGTGTCAGTTAGTGGGTGCCCCTTAATGCCAGGCCAGACATTGCTGCATGATCATGCTCCAGGGTAATGGTTGAAAGGGAAAAGAAGGTAACCTAGCTTGGTTGCATTCCATGTCAGACAGTGTTTAGTGGGTCCCCGGAGGGGTGCAGTTGGTGGAGGTTGGCCCTCATCATGCTGTGGCATCTAGCCAATTGTATGACAGTGCAATGCATAGTGTTAAATCCCGATCCCTGTGTGTGACGATACTGTGTATGCCTTCTGTGGTGTTGGTGCATTAATTGACCTAGTGCTTCCTTTCTCTCTCTCTCCTTTTTTCTTCTGTCATCTTGTCCAAGTGTGCATTAGCATCATCTGATGGAGGAACACGGACCCCGGCGACAGAGGGAGCTGCATCCCACAGGACCCAGGAGGCAGAGTCCACCGACGCAGAGGGAACAAGTGGGATGGAGGGCGAGGGGAGCACCGGGGTGGAGACAAGAGGTGACAACACTGACTCAGATACCTCCTCCGATGGAAGCTCCCCCATACCAGCACCGCTCTCCCAGTAGCCCCTCGGTGAGTTGCCCAGGCCTACTCACCCAGGAGGGTGGGCATCTCCTTCGCACCAGGCACCTCAGGCCCTGCCCCAGTCAGCCCTGCTGCTCTGAGTGAGGAGGCTATTGCCCTCCTGAGATCCATCTCTGTAGGGCAGTCAGCCATTGTGAATGCCATCCAGGGGCTGGCATCCCAGATGCAGCAATGCAATGCATTCCTGAAGGGCATCCACTGTGGATTGGTGGCCCAACAGAGATCGATTCAGGCTCTGGCCTCCTCTCTGATGCCAGCCATTCTACCCGTTCCTACTGTCCCCCCTCCAACTACCACTTCCAAGTCCCAGTCTCCTCAACCCCAACCCAAGAGAGGCACACATACAGACGAGCATCCACATAAGACAACACACAAGTGTGGCACAGTCAAACACAGGCACCACAATTCAGCCCACAAACACTCACGCAAACACCAGACAGTTGCAGACACAACCACATCCACTGCCTTCTCTGTCTCACTCCCCTCCTCCTCCTCCTCCACCTACCTCACAGTCATGTCCACACTCACACCTGCATGCACTGCTTCAACATCCACCACCAGCATCACCACACCAAGCAGCACACACACCTCACTAGCAGATACCTCCACAACATCCATGCATGCGTCCCCTGTGTCCTCTCCATCTCTGTCTGTCCCCTCTCCTAAAGGTCACAAATGTAAGCACTCAGACACCCAACAGCCATCCACCTCACATCAGTACTCTCCCAAAGCACCTGCACCCAAGTCCAGCAGACGTACTCCTCCAACAACCACTCCCTCAACCTCCACTCCCATCCCTCCTCCCTCTTCCCACCCCACCATCCCTAAAAAGCTTTTCCTTGCCCAACTTGACCACTTCCCTCCCCCTCCCCCGTCCTGCCCATAAGAGCAGGGTCCCAACGGTCCAGCCCAGCACCTCAGCAAAACAGTCCACGCGGACAGTAGAGGCACTTTCTAGTCGTGGAGGCAAGATTGATGGATCCAACTGCACCGGCCAGGAAGGGTAAGGATCCCACACCCACTGCCATGAAGGGGAAGAAGCCCTCAACTCCTGCCATGAACAGGATGGAGGCCGCACCTCCTGCCAAGAAGGGGAAAAAGTCCTCGACAACTGCCATGAACGGGAAGGAGGCTGCACCTCTTGCCATGAAGCGGAAATAGCCTTTGACTCCTGCCATGAAGGGGAAGGAACCCGCACCGCTTGCCATGAAGGGGAAGAAGCCCTTGACTCCTGCCATGAAGGGAAAGGAGGCCGCACCTTCTGCAATGAATGGGAAGAATCCCTCAATTTCTACCATGAAGGGGAAGAATCCCTCGACTCCAGCAGAGGCTGGCAGGATGACACCACCACCACCAGTGGTTACGGAGCCCTCAACTCCAGCTGAGACAGTGCAGCCCACTCCTCTTGCAGAGGCTGCACCTTCACCTGCTGAGACAGTACAGCCCTCACCTCCAGATGAGACAGTGCAGCTCTCATCTCCAGCAGAGGGCACATAGGCCACCCTTCTGGGACTGCTGTACAAGGAGCCCTCTCTAAAAGCAGTGGGCAAGTCACTCACCTGAGAGACTGTGGCCTTGCATTCCCCTCCATAGAGAAATGGGCAAAGAGCCCCCTCCAGAACCAGTGGGCAAGTCACCCACCTGAGAGACTGTGGCCTTGCACTCCCCAGCACAGAGAAATGGGCATAGAGCCCCCTTCAGAACCAGTGGACAAGTCACCCACCTGAGAGACTGTGGCCTTGCACTCCCCAGCACAGAGAAATGGGCATTGAGCCCCCTCCAGAACCAGTTAGCAAGTTCCCGACTTCGGCTGAGGTGCCCCAACCCCCATCCCCCTGAGGTGCCTGCTGCCCACTTGCAAAATTATGCCCCTGCAGAGTTCTGTGCAGATGATGTCAGGAGACAAGTTGGGCCTTGGACTGTGCCCTGTGGCCATGTGGGCCCTTTGTACTGTGGACTGGGCATTGGCCCTTTGTGGACATTTGTACATATCTCTTTTGTATCCAATTGGTTCATTTGGTGGCTCTTCACATTCAATACATTCTCAATCTGCCTTCTTGTTGTCCTTGCATTATTCTGCCGTGTGTTGCGTGCCATTGTTTTCCCTTTGCAGCTGGTTGTGTGTAGAGAGTGTGTGTGTCCAGTGTGTGCCATGTGTGTGTGTCACTCTCCTTTTCCTCCCCCCTTCCCTTGTGTGCTAGGCGGCTGTACTCACCGTCGTCGTCTTCGTCAGAGTTGGTGTTCCAGGTGGAGCATGACGTAGAACAGCAAAGGGAAGACTTGCAGTTCTGGTCCCATGGCGGCATTGGTCTTCTCTGTGTCTCTGTAGGTGAGTCTTTTGTCTTCTGTGTTCTGTTTCCACCAGGCTTTTGATGGCGTTGGTTCCACCCCAGAAATTGTGGCGGTGTACTGTGTCTTGATATGATGGGCAGTACTTTGTCTTCCGCCTGGCTGTTGATGGCGACCGGGGGGTGCATGGTGTTAACGCCCTGGCAGATGGTGTGGTACATTGGCTGTCTGTGGGAGTTCTCACTGCCATGGTCATAATTTGGCAGTAATTACCACTGGCCTGTTGGCGGTATTTCTGCCACTTTATCACTCACCGCCAATGTTATGATGAGGGTCTTAGTGTCCGTTGCAAGTGTGCATTGTCACATGACCCTGCTGTTAGGCTTTGTATACTCCTCCCAGATAGTGAGGCAATAGGGCCTAGGTGCGTGCAGGATGGGCCAGCCTGACAGGATGTGTGGGGGCTGAGCTGTTCTCTGCCCCAATTGCATTTTTACAGAGGCTGCCTCCAGTGCACACAAAGATGCTTAACACCAGTCTTCTGTAACCCAAGACTTCTAGCAGACTTGAGAGGGGATGGAAGGAACTTTCCAGAACCAGATGTGGGGACAGTCTAGAAGTTTCAGCCACTTCAAAGGCTGGCACCAGGTATGAACATTGAACCCTCAGACTAAATGTTCAGTTCAATCCTGGACCAACGGAGGACACCAGAAGAGCTGCATTGCACTTCAGAGGAGTGCTCTACTGATTGAGGCTGTTTTGTACCTCAGAGGACTGCCCTGGTGCTACCAGAGTACTACCTGTTGCTTGAAGCCTGCTTGTACCCCCTGAGGACTGCCCTGCAGCTGAAGGCCTGCTTTGCTGCTTTACCAAGGACTAGCTGAGTGACTCAAAGGGCTAGTCGGCTGGCCTCCTGTGTGGGCTACTGGGACATAATAAGTTCCAGCGGCTTTGGCCTTGTGTCTGGATTGTGTCCTGACCCCTCAAAGTGGTGCCCTTTGAGTCTTGGACTCTTGGAGGTCCTCCTGCCCAAAAGTGAAATCTGGGACTGGTTCAAAAACTTTTCATCAACATGTGCCAGAAGAACTGACAGGAGACCTATCATCATGTCCACCTGAGGTGTCTCATCGGTCAAACTAATTTTGCAGTAGCTCCTGCTACATTGTTCTCTGCAGCAGCAAATCCTTTTCAGCGAGTCCGATTAGCAAAGATATCCGGCCTAGTGGAGTCCTTGTTGACTACAGGCAGCAGCTTTGTCCCACTGGAGATCTTTGACTTCGAAAAAAGGACAAAGTCCAAAGGTAAAAATCTTCCCTGCATATCTGTCCAGTGGCTCCCCAACAAAGAGGCCTCTTTTTTGGACACTGCTGGTTGCTTTTGTGCACTAAACTTCAGTCGCTCAAAAACTTGTTAAGCCAAGACTGGGCCCAATTCACCTTTTATAGCCAAACTGTACTCCAGAACAATTGGCTCTAACTTTGGACTTTGCCCCAGTCTCATATGATCAGATACCTGTGGCTGGTGGTCTGATCTTTTAGGCACTAGATTTCACTAAAAACGTAAATGACTCTGGTTCTACTGATTGGATTTAATTACCTTTGGTGAAATTTTATTAATTAAATTGTACTCAGTTTTTCCTAATTGGTGTGGGATTTTTCTTTTGTTGTGTTTTCACTTCATTGCTGTGTGAATGATGCATAAATACTTTACATGTTGCTTATAAGTTAAGTCTGACTGCTTTTGTGCCATGCTACCAGAGTGTAGTGCTCAGTTTGTATAAGAAAGATTCCCGGGGTCTAAACTCTGCTCAGTAGCCTGTAGCTGGTGCAATTAAACAAATTGAGAGGCCAAATACCAAAGCTGGTAGTCTAAAATCCACTTCTGGCCTCTTTAATCCACTACCTGACACTCCCTGCCCCTTTAACTCACTCTTGCAGGTTCTTCCTTTCTCCCTTTATAACTATTTCTGTCTTTCTATTCCTCAGCCTTTCTGTTTTGTGTGTTCTTTACTCTCTTGTGCTCCATCAAAGTCTGATGGGAAAGTAAGTGCTGGTCCCCAAAAATAATAGCTGTGGTCCCCACCGGCAATCACTGGCTCAAAATAAGCACTGACAGAAGGTTAAGCATAGGTTAATATACTAATTTTTTTGATTGACCCTGACAAGGATTGTGGTTGTGGTTTGAGTAGGGTTTCCAACCTCTCAACCAATGACCCAGCTTCCTACAATACATAATTTGACATTTCGGGTCTGACATCTCTTTTTCACATCATACCTTTCCTGCAGCTAGGTAGACACAGCATTCACTTTGTCTGTGGCAATATACCAACTTTTGTAGCACATTTGTGGTGCAAAAATGTGTGGGAAGGACATCTAAATATTGCAAACTGGTTGCAGCAAGAGCTATGAAAGGAGAGCCTCTGCTGCCCCAGTCACTTACTGATCTGCCCATGGACTTGTAAATGAGGTCTTATGTATTTTGCAAGACAGGATATTTAGAAAATAACTGGCTAGAAAGTCATGTCTTCTTCTGTCAAGACAATATGTCAGGTAACTTATATTTACTGATCCTTCCAGCTGCAGACCCAGACATGATGTCCTGGAAATGTGATATTTGCTGCAATATTATAAATCTGTTGCATGGGGAAATAAGTAAGGGAAAGAAGAAGGCTGCATGACATATTACCTGCAGCTTTCAGTGAGCAGCGCTACAAATCTTTGCTTATGCACTAAATTCAACATAAAGTTTCTTACATGTGCGACAAAAACTCAAAACTCAAAAATCAATGGCAAGACTCTCAGAGAAATGATAGAGTCTGACAATGTATGGATCACCACTGAAAAGGATAACAGATTGCGTTTCCAATCCAAAAAATAGAGATAACTCTTTACGACTTATGACAAGCAATTATCTATTATTTTTGGCAAAGGTTTGTGAAAACCCTTGGGCTAATGGCCTATCAGTTTAATTACAAATGAACAATTAAAATCAGGTACAAAATGCACACTCACAAATTTCCAACTGCACTGCTTTCTCAAATTGGTCGCAAACATTTGTCCCCTACTTATGCCGCAATGGAGAAAAACATACACATTTTGCATGTTATTCCTCATTCAGATTATGCAGTCACTGCATGTGAGCTATTTTATCCCATGGTCTGCACTATGATTCAAGTTTCATAAATCGTGATAAAAACATTCAGTAAACATAATCCTGTTTTGGGTGGATGCAGGATTTTGATCCTAAATTGTTTTTTTCCCCTGATCTTGATCAAGGTCCACTTGTCAAGAGCTCATGCAGTAATTGCCCTGGCGCATTTTCTCCACAATCTGCTAGCCCGTGTGTAATCAGCACGTGGGCTATAATTGCCTGTTCAATAAGATAACAGCAATGCATAATTTGTAAAAAAACAAAAAAACATAGGTGCCATGGTCTACAGTACTACGGTATTTCATGGGAGGTCACTGCAAATTGCACACCCTCCCAATAGCTCTCAAATGCTAGTGCCATCATTAATTAATAACCATTACATTCCAATAATTGTGACAGTTTAGATAATGACATGTCACCAAAAAGCAAGAGTGGCCTCGACGCGGTATTGTTATTTTAATTTTAATGTAAATTGAATTTTTAAACCATCTGCTCAAGTGCCCTGCTCAAAAAGAGACAGACAGCACCGTCATGTGGTGGACTGTCAGAAAAAAGTGCTGATGTTGAAATATAAGTGCCTGTGCCGAGCACTGGCAAACACCTGTACAAATTAAGCTCTGGATCACAAACCATAGTCCAAAAACATTTAGGGGCATATTTATACTCTGTGCCGAATGTGCATCAAAAATTTTGACGCACAATCGGCGCAAACCCTGCCCCATATTTATACTTTGACGTCCGACCCCGCGGACGTCAAAATTCCACCATGTGCGTAATTTTTTGGAAGGGGGAACCAGCCTTGCTTTAATTATATGCAAGGTAGGCGTTACCTTCCAAAAAATGACTTTAAGGCCTGTGCCCCTTATTTATACTCTGGCGTCATTTTGACGAACAGGAGGGGGTGGGCCTTAAAAAACGGCGCACAGCCTGATGTGCGCCGTTTTTTAACACCTGGGTCAGGGCAGGCGTTAAGGGACCTGTGGGCTCGGAAGGAGCCCAGAGGTGCCCTCCCCTGCCCCCAGGGACACCCCCGGCCACCCTTGCTCACCCCAGGAGGACACCCAAGGATGGAGGGACCCATCCCAGGGAAGTAAAGGTAAGTTTGGGTAAGTATTTTTTCCCGATTTTTTTTGTGGCATAGGGGGGCCTGATTTGGGCCCCCCTACATGCGACTATGCCCAATGACCATGCCCAGGGGACATAAGTCCCCTGGGCATGGCCATTGGGCAAGGGGGCATGACTCCTGTCTTTGCTAAGACAGGAGTCATGTCAATGGAGGTTGGGTGTCAAAATAAATTGCGCAAATCCGGTTTGAGGCCTGAATTTTGCCTCAGACCTGACTTGCACCATTTTTTGACGCACAACCCCCATTTTCCCATACGCCGGCGCTGCCTGGTGTGAGTCATTTTTTTTTACGCACACCAGTCCGCAGCGCCGGCTAACATTATTCCATTAATTAGCCGCCTGCATGGCGCGTTGGAATGTCGTTAGCCGGCAGTAAAACTTTTGACGCACAACTGCGTTGGTGCAGTTGTGCATCAAAAAGTATAAATATGGGCCTTAGCCCATTAGCTTTCTTATACACAGCTTGTGGGCAAAACTGCAGTACTTGGGATCTACTTTAATGGATCAGTTTTCATGAAAGGGTAAAGAATAGAAAGCTTCAGTGAATAGACTTTCACCCAAGTATTGCTGTGGCTATATATACAAATTATGGAAATGATGGGAAAGTCTGAAGGCAGCGAAGAATCCTAATCAAATAGGGAAATATTGCAGCAATCATGTTTTTCTAAATATGTATACAGTAAAGAGAGAATTAGGCACCTAATTCCTCAACAAGAAGACAAAAGTGTGTTTTTTGAAACAGTGAGTTGGGTTGTAGACTTTCTTAGCTCTGAGTAGGTTACACATAGGATTCATGTTCTTAGAATGTTCTAAGATTTTTTTCCTGCTCTAATTTATTCATGCTGTGACTTCAGGGTGATAGCAACCACAGCAGTGGCAAGGGTTCAATGAAAGTATCAATATGACTAAGATGGGTCATCTTAATTCTGTCCCTACACACAAATAGGATTTAGGACACCATTTATATTTAAAGAGGGCAGGCTTGGAAACGCTTGAGAACTAGTGTCTACAAGTTAGGTTAGCAAGGGCTTGGGTTGTGAACGTGACATCTGCCAGTTGTCTCGGCTCAATTTGCATTCACATGGCTATTGCGTACCTGATCCTTTCTAGAACCTTGAGCTTAGTCCTGGTTCTATCCGTTCACCTCTTTTCCGTTCTCTGCTTCTCATTTTCTCTGAGTTGGAACAGTTGGACGAATAGGATTGTCCGCTGCACTTCTACTGGAGCTAATTTACGACTATTAAAAATCCAGAAAGAAACGCCCAGGTGGTGAAAGCGAGTTTGGCACAACCCCAGGTTTGTCAGAAGAGTGGGTGGCTGCAAGAGAAGAGTACCATCTGTCAAATATGTTTATAAAATAGGTTTCAAGAGTAGAGGAGAAGGAAAACCAGAGGGTGATGAGGTGCATGCTGAGAGAGAGCGAGATATATGAATCCCCAATGACTGTTCTCTCTCTAAATAGGAGATATATTGGGCACGCTTAGGTGCAGGTGGAAGATACACATAAGACATGAAACTGTAGATGGTTAGTTAGAAAATACCGGATGTTTTTCCACTCATTCCATGTGACTTTTCAGGCAACTCGATACCTACTCAACTACAACTGCAGAGAATTTGAGAGGTATACATTTTTCAGTATGTAAACGCCGCTTTGAATCACATCTACATGCAACCTTATTCGGAAGCGTTGCCTGACCTACTTTTGGTCGTGCAGGTTACCGGAGCAACAGTACATTCCCTTCTAAAATAAACAATATATGCTACTTCTTTAAGAATAAAAGGTCTCCGAGCGTAAATGTTTTGTATTTTTAATGCCTTTTGATTTTTATCCATGTTTTGGTTCAGAGATGTGTTACAGTTTTAATATACATATTCTGAAAGTTTGACTATGATGCAAGGGACACCAGATTCAGGGCCTGAGTTAGAACACGGGAGGGGTTACTCTGTCACAATATTGACAGATATACCATCACCCAAAATCTGAGGTGGTTGGAGTGCGTGTTGGAGGTAAGGTGGGTTTAGGGCATTGATACTCAAAGTACAGCCCCGGGGGCCACATGCGTCCCCCGACCTTTACATGCAGCCCCATAGTCAAAAGCAGCAGTGGGCTGAATCAGGAGTAACACTGAGCAAGAAATTAAGGGGCATATTTATACTCTGTTTGCGCCGAATTAGCGTCGTTTTTTTCAATGCAAATTCGGCGCAAAACTAACGCCATATTTATACTTTGGCGTTAGACGCGTCTAGCGCCAAAGTATGAGGAAAGAACGTCATTTTTTTGCGTGAACGCCTTCCTTGCGTTAATGAGATGCAAGGTAGGCGTTCCCGCCTAAAAAAATGACTGCGACGCAAATGCGTCGTATTTATACTCCCGGGCAAAAATGACGCCCGGGAGTGGGCGGGGCAAAAAACACCGCATTTGCGCCAGATTTTAGCGCCTGGGTCAGGGCAGGCGTTAAGGGACCTGTGGGCTCAAAATGAGCCCACAGCTGCCCTCCCATGCCCCCAGGGACCCCTCTGCCACCCTTGCCCACCCCAGGAGGACACCCAAGGATGGAGGGACCCACCCCAGGGACATTCAGGTAAGTTCAGGTAAGTATAATTTTTTTTTTTTTTTATATTTTTTTTTGGCATAGGGGGGCCTGATTTGTGCCCCCCTACATGCCTCAATGCCCAATGACCATGCCCAGGGGACATGGCCATTGGGCAAGGGGGCATGACTCCTGTCTTTACTAAGACAGGAGTCATGTAAATGGCGTCTGGGCGTCGTTAAAAATGGCGCAAATCGGGTGGAGGCGATTTTTTGCGTCAACCTGACTTGCACCATTTTTAAGACGCCCTAGCGCCATTTTTCCCAACGCCGGCGCTGCCTGGTGTACGTGTTTTTTTTCCACGCACACCAGGCAGCGCCGGTCTGCTTGCGCCGGCTAACGCCATTCAATAAATACGGCGCCCGCATGGCGCTTCAGAATGGCGTTAGCCGGCGCAAAACTTTTTGACGCTAAACTGCATTAGCGCAGTTTAGCGTCAAAAAGTATAAATACGGGCCTAAATAAACAAGCAAGCATTTATGTAAAGGTTAACTGAAAATAAAGAAAATAAGTAACTAGGTTATCCTGCACTGTTTATCTTTAGAAACACCTTTATTTGTAAGCAATTCTGTAAAAATATGATAAAATCCTCTCAAAATTCAGAAAGTGTATTTCATTAACATATAAAACCGTTTCACCTTCGTACTTCACATTTTATCAGTGCATTGAGAACTTTTTTTTTTAAAGCAATAGTTTTTAAACATGAATTTACATTCTTTTTCCCTCACCTTGACAACAGTGTCAATAGTGAGCTAAGGTGCATCTCAACTGTTAGTGCACCCTGTGGGTTGGGTTCCTGTTACACACAAACAACATTATAGTTTATTCAATCAAACAAACAAACAAAGCTTTTGCACATTCCACATCTTGAATTCTTGTATTTCAACATCCTTTTGTATGTGATAATGAAGAAAAAAAGGGAAAGTGGAACAAATCAATTGCCCAGGATCACACAATTTAATCAATGCGCCTAGTGATGCAGCACTTGGGGTGTGGCAGTTCACAATCCCTCACCTGAGTGTCTGATGCACGAGATTTGCAGGGACCAGGTTGCATGATAGTCCATGGGGGCAGGGCTATACTCCATCCTGCGGCACCTAAGGCTGCAAACTGGTGGTAGTGCCGGTGCTGGTGTTGCCAGTGGTGGTGGGAGGCTCCAGCCCATCTCCTGCAGCCACAGACAGCCGCCCACTGGGGCTGCTGGTGCTGGTATTGGTCCTACTGTCAGTGGTGCAGGTGGTGGTGCTTGTGGCGGGGCTGTTGGCGTTGCTGGCCGTGGTGCAGGTGCCAGTGCTGCCAGTGGTGGAGGAAGGCCCCAGCCCTTCTCCTGCAGCCTCGGACGGCTGCCCACTGCGGATGCTGCTGCTGACAGTAGTGGTGGCAGTGGCGGTGCAGGTGGTGGTGCTTGAGGCAGTGCCTGTGGCAGGGCTGCTGGCGGTGCTGCCAGTGGTGCAGGTGGCGGGGCTGGCGGGGCTGGCGGTTCTGCTAGTGGGCACCAGGCCTTCACCTGTAGCCTCCGACGGCTGAAGTGCCATGCCTTCGGTTTTCTGCCCCTTCCTCACCTTGGCAGATGCTGTTGTGACCTTGGCT
The DNA here is from genome assembly GCF_031143425.1 of Pleurodeles waltl. NCBI lineage: Eukaryota > Metazoa > Chordata > Amphibia > Caudata > Salamandridae > Pleurodeles > Pleurodeles waltl. The sequence continues at coordinate 1,140,398,426 of NC_090444.1, forward strand.
CTGGCAGCTGGAGTTTTGGAGGAGGCCTTGCTGGGTGGGTTGTGCTCCTTGCCCTTGCTGCATGTTATCCCCTTCTTCACCTTGGCAGGTGGCAGAATGGTTTGGTCCTTTGCAGTGGTTGGTGGCACACTGGCTGGCCTGACAGGTGCCCCCTTTAAGCCTCTGGGAGTTGCGGGTAAAACAGAGGATGCCGACTTGGTGGCTGAGGTACTGGCCTCGGTTCTGGACACCCTGGCTCGAGGGGACGGACAGGGGGAGGGGTAGGGAACAGGTCAATGTTTGCCAGGAAAATCTTTTTAGACACACTGGGGCGGGAAGAGGGAGAGGGTTTGGGAGTGGAGAAAGAGGAAGTAGTGGTAGGAGGTGTCTATCTGCTGAGTTTAGGTGAAGGTGCATGTGCTGGATGTTGTGAGGTGGATGTCTGTTGGGTGGGTGGGTGCTTCCGTTTGTGTACTCTGGGAGGAGGGGTCAAAGACACACTGTGAGAGGACACAGGGGACGTGTGCATGGATGTGGGGGTGGTGACTGCCAGGGAGGGGTGAGTATTGATAAGCGTGCTGGTGATGGAGGTAGTGGATGAAGATGTAGTGCATTCAGGTATGAGTGGACATGATACTGGGAGGGAGGTGGACAAGGAGGAGGAGGGGAACACAGTGGAGGCAGTGGATGTTGGTGTGTCTGCATGGGTATGGTGCTTATGTGAGTGCCTGTGGGATGATGTGTGGTGCTTGTGTTTGCCTGAACCACTTCTGTGTGTTGATTTGGGTGAATGCTGGTCTGAAGGTGTGCTTGGGATGGGCTGGGGTTGAGGGGATTGGGACTGGGTATAGGAAGTTGGAGGGGGGAGAGACACAGGGTGCAAGGGCTGCCATCAGGGAGTTGGCCAGAGACTGAAATGTTCTCTGTTGGGCCGCCACGCCAGAGTGAATCCCCTGCAGGTATGCATTTGTTTGTTGCAAATGCCTCTCGACACCCTGGATGTCATTCAGAATGGTTGACTGCCCAACAGTAAGTGATCTCAGGAGGTCAATAACCTCCTCACTGAGGGCAGCAGGGCTGACTGGGGCAGGACCTGAGGTGCCCGGGGCAAAGGAGATACCCATCCTGCTGGGTGAGCAGGCATGGGAAACATGCTGAGGGGCTGCTGGGAGGGCGCTGCTGGTGGGGGGGTGGCAGCTGTACCTGTTGTTGGGGTGGGCACAGAGGTGTCCGCCACCGCCAGGAAGCTTCCATCAGAGGAGGAGTCGCTGTCTGTGTTCTCCACTCCTGTCCCCATTGTGGTGCTCCCCTCGCACTTCGGCCCACTGGTGCCCTCACTGTTGGTGGATTCGGCCTCCAAGCCCATGTGGGATGCAGCTCCCTCCGTCGCCGGTGCCTCTGCTCCTCCGCCAGATGTTGCTAATGCATGTAAGGACAGTGTGACAAAACAAAAAGGGGGGGAGAGACAGAGGGTACACTTGGTCATTGCAAGCAACACCACTACCTTTGGCGTACACAACACACAGGGAGCAGCCCTATGCACTAGGCCATGCCCAACCAGTTACTAAGATAGTCACCAGCCCATGGGGTACAATGCCAAATGCCATCAGCTGCACACCAGAAACCCACAGGTCCCTGCCCAGTAGAAGATGCCCACCACCACTATTGGGGTAGGAGTGCTTCAGAGCCTGCTCAACAAGGGACTTAGCATGCCATCTTCGCCCTGGCCTAGAGGCACCCATAGCCGACATTCCCCACCCAGGTACCTCTTAACGCGTGCAAAGTCAGGAGTCAGAATCTGTACTCACACCCTTGTGGCTGCTGTGATGCCTTCAAGCGCCCATCCAACTCCAGATGGGCCACCGCCAGGATGCAGAACATCAGGGGTGTCATGGTGCGAAGGGCACCCCTTCCTCATTGGGAGGTCAGCCCCAGCTGGGCCTCCGCCGTCTGCTTTGCCCAGCGGCGCAGGTCCTCTCACCACTTGCGGCAGTGGGTGCTCCTCCTGTCAAAGACCCCCAGGGTCCGCACCTCCCTGGCGATGGCATGCCAAATACTCTTTCTGGTGGGCGCTGACCTGCAGGGAAAAGACAGCAGAAAAAGGAATTAGTCAACCGTCCGGACTGTCAGACTCATGGCCCACCAGATCCCTCCCATCCCCTGACGCATATACATTGTCCACCTTACATGCTGCACTTTGGCCAGGAAGCCTCTGCCCCGCCTACATGTGGCTTACATACACAGCACTCCACACATTCATGGCCCACGCATTGTGCTCACAGTGTACTCACCTCTTTGTCTGGAGGACCGCAGAGTAACGTGTACTGGGGTAGGACCCCATCCATCAGTTTCTCCAACTCCACAGTGAAGGCAGGGGCGCTTTCCCCACACACATGAACATGGTCGGTTCTAGACACAGTTCACAGCAGTACTTGCAGTGTAGGTCCTCTCCTGTTAAAGGTCAGGTAGCAAGTTAGTAGATAGATAGAAAATGGCGGTGGCGTATGCGGCGGTGCGTACCGTCACTGCCGGCATACATCGCCATTAGCTCCTGGAAACCATAGGGCCCAATGATAACCAATGCAAAGTTAAGTGGCGGTCATCGACCGCCTACAGCGACGGCGCACAACGCCAGCCAATTACCTCATTTCCACTTGTCCCTCCTCACAGCTAAGGCATCCGTCATTTCAGGGTGGCACAGGGCATGGCACCTAACTGCGTCACAGCAGACATTGACCCGGCAACTGATTGTCGGGTTCACATTTTGTTTCTGTAAAGTAAACAAATCATCATTAGTGCAATAGATGTGGGAATATGACCCTCTGCTCACCGTTCTCTTTCATAGGCTTCAACCGCTGTGGCTGAATATGAGATGGTGGCATCCTCCGGTGTACAGACCCCTCGTGACCTTGAGTCAATGGAGGACAGACACATTATTCTAACCTACAAACTTGATCGGGCCACAATCCAAAAACTGTGTGACCAACTGGAGCCAGACCTGATGTCAGCTATCCACCAGCCCACAGGTATCCCCCCTCTAGTGCAGGTCCTGTCAGTGCTCCATTTCCTGGCAAGTGGTTCCTTCCAAACAACAATGGCCATGGCATCAGGGATGTCTCAGCCAATGTTCTCCAACGTGTTAAGCAGAGTGTTTTCTGCCCTGCTGAAACACATGCACAGCTACATTGTGTTCCCCCAGGTGGAGGATTTGGCCACAGTGAAAGCTCACTTTTATGCCCTGGGTCATATCCCCAACATCATTGGTGCCATTGATGGTACACATGAGACATTTGGCCCACCCCCTCCCAGAGAAATGAACAAGTTTTCAGGAATCGAAAAAGCTATCACTCTATGAATGTGCAGATGGTGTGCTCGGCAGACCAGTACATCTTCCCATGTGAATGCCAAATATCCAGGCTCTGTGCATGACACCTTTATCTTGAGGAATAGCAGCATCCCATATGTGATGGGCCAACTCCAGAGGCACCGGGTGTGGCTAATAGGTGAGCCAAAGGTCCCCAAACACTATGAGTAGGTGTCTGGGTATGTGGTTGTCCCTAAGGGTTCGTTTGTGTCTAACAGTTGTCCCTCAATATTTACAGGGTACTCTGGTTACCCCAACCTCTCATGGCTACTGACCCCAGTGCGGAATGCCAGGAAAAATGCAGAGGAACGTTACAATGAGGCACATGGGCGTACAAGGAGGATTATTGAAAGGACCTTCGGCCTCCTGAAGGCCAGGTTCCGGTGCTTCCATCTGACAGGTGGCTCCCTGTACTACTCACCCAAGAAGGTGTGCCAGATCATCATTGCATGTAGCATGTTGCACAACCTGGCCTTGAGATGCCAGGTGCCTTTTCTGCAGAAGGATGTGCCTGGAGATGGTCTTGTGGCAGCGGTGGAGCCTGTGGACAGTGAGGAAGAGGAGGCAGAGGAAGAAGATGTTGACAACAGAAGCAATATAATTCAGCAGACCTTTCAGTGACACACAGGTAAGACACTGTAACTTCACTTTACATTTCAGTTATCTGTTGGACATTGGACATAGGCACCTTATGTCTATGGCCACTGACTGTACCCTTTGGCATCTCTATTTCCAGATCTCTGTGCCCCACTCTGGCTCCTGCTATGTGTACTGCTGCCCACCAAAGGTCATTCCAAAGTATATTTCATAGTACATTTGAGTTGCAGTGCTTTAATAATGTTGTACTAATACATTTGTGAATAATTTAATAAACTCCAGATTAGTATTTGTTCCAAGGGTGTTTATTTAGGTGCTCATTAGTAGAGGGGGATGTGCAATGGGCTGGGCTGATGGTGGAGGAAAGTCCAGGGTAGAGTCCAGTCTCTTGGTATCACAGGTGCATTGTCCAATGGGGCATAGGAAGGAGAGAAATGGCAGTTGAAGGTGGACAGGGTGACAGAGTGGGACAGAAAGGTGAAAATAAGGAGAGTCTTATTTCCTGGCGGGGGTCTTGGCAATGTTCTCTGGCTTCTGTCTGGATCGCAGGGAACGTTTGCAGGGTGGTTCTCCTTCTGCAGGGTGTGGGGTGCTGGTGGCCTGTTGGTCCTGTGGTGGGGCCTCCTGTCCACTAGCGCCGGCAGAGGTGGAAGGCTGTTCATCGGTTTGGCTAGTGTCAGGTGCCCGTTGTTGTGCCACTGCCTCCCTCATGGTCTTGGCCATGTCAGCCAGCACCCCTGCAATGGTGACTAGAAAGGTGTCAATGTTTGTTAGATCATCCCTGATCCCCAGGTACTGTCCCTCCTGCAGCCCCTGGGTCTCCTCCACCTTGGCCATTATCTAGCCCATCGTCTCCTAGGAATGGTGGTATGCTCCCAGGATGTTGGAGAGTGCCTCGTGGAGAGTGAGTTCCCTGGACCCGTCCTTCCCCTGTCGCACAGCAGACCTCCCAGCTTCCCTGTTCTCCTGTGCCTCTGTCCCCTGAACCGTGTGCCCATTGCCACTGACCCTAGGTCCCTGATCGTCCTGTGTATGTGGGGTTGCCTGGGGTCCCTTTCGTGGTGGACACACTGCTGATTGACGTCTCCTGGGGACAGTGGCATGGGCCCGCTGGGTGGGTGCTGTGCTGGTGTTTCCTGAGAGGGGAAGCTCTGTGGTGGTTTGGGACTGTGACAGGGAAACCGACTGCCCAGAGGTCCCTGATGGGCCAGGTTGGTCATTCTGACCGAGGCGTGCAGAGCTGCTGGTGTCACTGTGAGCTTCTTCAGGGGGGACTGGATGTAGCTAGCTGGCACCTCCTCTCCGGTGACGTTGAGTATGGGTCCTGTGGGAATGCAAATGCAGTGTTAATGTATCTGTGCCATCTTGTGCATGGGTGTGTTTCCCTGTATTGTTGTGATTTCCCTGTCAGCTTGGCCTTGTGTGAGTGGTGGTTTTGTGGGCTAGGTGAGTCTCTCTTCTGGGCATACTATGGTGATGGGTGTCCATGCAGGTCTGTGTTGGGGGTCCATGCTTTGGTGATGCATGCAGGGCTTGGTATTGGGATGGGTGGGTTGTGATACTGGGGTATATGTGAGGTGTTGTAGTGATGGGTGTGAGGGTGTGAGGGTAGGCGTAGGAGTTTGTGATGGCATGCAGGTAGGGTGGGGGGAATAAAGTAGTGAAGATTTAACTTACCAGAGACCACTCCTCCTGCTACTCCTGTGAGGCCCTCAGGATGCATAATTGCCAAGACTTGCTCCTCCCATGTTGTTAGTTGTGAGGGAGGAGGTGGGGGTCCACCGCCAGTCCTCTGTACTGCTACCTGGTGTCTTGCAACCACAGAACGCACCTTCCCCCGTAGGTCATTCCACCTCTTCCTGATGTAATCCCTGGTTCTTGGGTGCTGTCCCACGGTGTTGACCCTGTCCACGATTCTCTGCCATCGCTCCATCTTCCTTGCAATGGACGTCTGCTGCACCTGTGATCCGAATAGCTGTGGCTCTACCCGGATGACTTCCTCCACCATGACCCTTAGCTCCTCCTCAGAAAACCTGGGGTGTCTTTGGGGTGCCATGAATGTGGTGTGAGTGATATGTGTGAGGATGTGTGGGGCGATGTGCAGGGTGATGTGTTGGGGTGTATGCTGTGATGTGCATGGATGGTGTATGGGTGATGGTGTTCTGTGCCTCTGATTGAGTGGGTGCTCCTGGTTTGTGTCTCTCTGTGTTGACAATCATTTTTTTTCATTGAAAGGGTTGTGGGTTATGTGGGTGTGTGTTTTATAGTGGTGTGAGTGTGTGAGAGTGGTGTGTGTATGTGTGCCAGGTGTGTGTAGTTTGAATAGTCAAATCTGGTGGTGTTTGTAAATGTGTGTGTATTTTGAGCACAGCAGTATGTACCGCCAATGGTTTACCGTGATTGAAAGACCGCTGTGGTGATTCATGGGTTGTGATACTGTAGGCGTATTCCTGTTGGCGTAACGGTGTGGGTTTGGCTATCACCAGTTTATCGCTGACCTTTGGCCTGGCAGACTTGTGTGGGTGTCTGTATTGTGGCGGAATTCTCTGTGTGGGTCATAATACCCATAGCGGAATACCGCCGCGGGCACAGTATGTTGGCGGCCGTCAGCACGGCGGTAGGCAGCATTTACCGCCACAGTTGTAATGAGGGCCTGAATGTTTCTAAATTCATGTTTAAAAGATTACAGCTTAAAAAAAAACTTCTCAATGCACGCATATAATCTGAATTACTATGGCCAAACGGTTCTGCAAGTTCATGAAATATAATGCAAACAAAGAGAAAAAGAGGGCAGTACTTGTATATTCGACTGCACATCCTATGAGTGTCAAACAATATTTCCTAGCAGTTTGTACAGTTCAGTACGATCAAAATTGGGAGTGATGCTGGATGGCTACCGATGCCCTTCTACCCCAGGGTGTTAACATACGGAGCAATAAAACACAACAAAACATGTTGTGACAAACAAGTGTTGGCTGTTCCTCAGTTATTTGACAAAGGAAGGATTGATTCATCTGACTGAAACTGTTGATATCCAGCAAATTTGTAAGAAGATTATGGCATTCGTCAATCAATAAAGACTGCATGGGTCTGAGATCTTCTTGACTTTCTGCATACCATTTATACTGCACCAGAGTAATTCTGAGTGCTGTGATTCATCATGGTTTATTGCATGCTAATGAAATGCACGTTTTGAATTCTGAAGAGATGTTATCATATTTTTACACTTTTGCTGCAAAATGTCTTTAAAAATGAAAATGTTCCTAAAATTGTGTAGTTCAGGACAACCTAGTTACAACCTTTTTTTAACTTGAAGTAAAGGCAAGCTTGGTTAGTTAATGTTTCTTTTATTTTAGTGCTGAGTCAAGTAAAAAGCAGCCCATTGCTGCTGAGGACCAAGGGGTCGCATCTAAAAGACAGGAGGTGCTCATGTGGACCCCAGACCGTACTTTGAGTATCACTGCCTTAAAATACTTTACACCCATGGACGTCAATTTGGGGTCCCCAGGGGTCGCAGCTGCCCTTTGTGACCCCTGCCACTGCCTTTGCGACCCCTGGCTTCAGAGGTGGCAAATTCAGTGCCAGGAACACTGTGGAACACTGTGGAAGCTCACCCTTATGGATGTCAGCTGAGGCTCCACAATTATTTTTACACTAATAGTGAATAATAAAATATTATTCACTATTACTATAATAAAAATGTCGAAATGCCCTCCAATGGCAACTGAGGTTACTAAAAATGTGTTTAAATGTATGTTATGCACATGCTTGCGGGTCAGACAGTGTTTATGTGAGAGAGTGTGTGTGTGTAAGTGCAAATTTGTGTATATGTGTAAGTATGTGTCTGTGAGTGAAAGTGGAGGTCAAAGGGCACGTGATGTCCCTTCAGATACCCCCTGGCATTTTGGTAACTTGATGCCCATGTGTACTCCACGAGATTCATGTGTGTCAAATAAATACAACACAAAGAGCATTAATGCTTTCCACATTCTAAAAACAATGTGGAGGATAGCTTTCCATTTCCCATTTTCCAGCTATATTTTAACATTGAGATATTCTTAGAGAACCACAAGCTTTACTCACTCAGATGAAATGTTTTGTGAATCAGTTCTATGAGTTGTATTACTCCTGTAAATAAATGAGCCACTCAAACGTAATCCTGAATCAGACATACCTATGAACCAGATATTTGTGAATTAAGACTCAATATCCAGGCATAATTGACACCTAAGATAAGAGTACTCACACTCATAGAACTGGCCCAAAGTATTAAAGGCACGGTTACCTTGTAAATTTTGCATTTCAGAGTATTTTAGGTCTTGCTAAGAAAACCCTTACTCACAGAACTCATGCAATTTACACAGGAATGGTGAAAATCCCAACAACCTCAACCTTCAGTTGATGTGTGTTTCACATTAAACCTAGCTGTTTTGCCAAAATATTGGTTACTTGCTACTAGCATTCATTGCGTATAGAGCTTTTACATTGCTCATGAAAGAGTATATAATTGGTAATTTCATTTAGTCAAACAGTGAAATGAATCCACGTGTTGTTTTTCCCCCTTTATCTTGTACAGCTGTTTGTCTGGAGGAGGTGCACAATCCAGACTTTTGTTAGTGGATGGACTTCCTGACTCACCATGTGTTGACTTTTCATTAAGAAGCTGTTACCTGGATATGAGGCTCCTAGAATATCTTAGCAACAACCTCTGAGAAGAGGGCTGGTGCTGGTACAAATAACGGTTGCCGACTCTGATTGAATTTCTATTCAGTGTATCTGCTACAGAGAGCCATCCAGTCTCTTCTAACAGTGTGACAAGAACACTAACAGAAAAAAGATAATAGTTCTTTAGGAAACAACACAGCACCAGATCCACAGGCCAGGCCATGCCAGGAAGGCTTTTTAGTTTATGGTTGAAGCCAGGAATCTCATTTCTTCAAAGTTCCTCTTTATTTGCATCCCTGGTATATATGATCTACAATCACATCTCAAGTCCCTTCTCATCTCTTCTGTCACTATCCCAACCCCAAACAACGCTAGAAATGCTGACTGATTGATCATGTGCCTCACCAATGGAAGCATAGCCCTGACAGCCTGGTCATAGTAAGGAGGCCCTCAGGGCATTTTCTAAGAATTTATCTAAATTACAGTCTGGGTTGTAGACTGGGGAAGCTACTGTCCTTGTGGCTCTGGTGTCATAACTTGGGAAGACCGTGACACATGCACTCTGGGCATTTATGCAGTCATTCATTCATTACACCTTCATCTACCCATACTCTCAGTCAGCTGCACATCCATCTGTATTGACACCCATTTATCCTGCCTTTGATCAATACACCCACGTCTTTATACATCCAAGCACTTCCTCATCCATTCAGCAACCATGCATGCTCTCTCAGCCATCCATACTTTCACTCACCCACACAAAAAATATCTTAGATGAGGGCAGTAAACAGTAAATATATTAAAATAGTATTAGTGAGAGGAACACAAGACGAGATGAAGGACTTGAAGATTATTACTTGCAATGCTTGCCATGCCAATCAGATAGACCGAGGCAATTTAGGCCCATATTTATGAAAAATGACACATAACTGCGCTAGTGCAGTTGTTCGTCAAAATAGTTGACGCCGCATAACATTGTTTCTCAGCAGTATGGCTGTGCCATATTTATGAAATGGAGCACCATGCTTTGAGAAAAGACTAGAATCATAAAAAATTGAGCTAGTCGGTGATGGATAGCAATACAAAAAATGGTGCTAGTGGGCCAAAAATGACAGTAGACTGATTAGCAGCAAAAATTCTGCCGCTGGTCAGTCTAGCCTCATTTGTCGGTCACACAAGCAGCCAAAAAATTATGCCTGTCCAAAAATAGACAGGAGACAGTACAACAACAACAATGTCCAACACAGGAGACCAGTCTCCCGAGGACAATCCCAACAGCACCAATGCCAACCAGAGGGCCTCATTTGAGAGCCCCCAGTGGCACACTACAGTCAAGGATGTATGCTTACAGAGGATGGGCTCCCTCCACTTGCAGTGTCTCTGTGCTTTGGGTGGTGGTGATGCTTGCGGTTGCTGTGGGCCTCTCTGTGCCCAAAATAGTGACACCATGGTGGATTCCAAGTTGGTTGCAATGTTTTTCCCATGTAACTGTGCTGAACGTCACTTTAACACCTAGTCTGATCAGGCATTACATGTTTGCCGCAAGCCAGTGTTAGCGCCATTTTTTGTAGGCACTGGTATTTTATCACCTGGCTCACAAATAAGGCGCGAGCAACCTAGCATCACTTTTTAGGGTGGAATGCCTACCTTGCATATCATTGTCGTTAAACAGCGCACGGTTGGGTGACTCTATCAAAAAGGACACAAAGGCTATATTTTAGTCGTTAGACTGGTCTAGCAACAAAATATAAATATGGTGCTAGGTTAGCACTGCTTTTGCGTCAAAAGTACTGGTACAAAGGCCGCATTAACTTTTCTTAAATATTGGCCTTAGTTCCAAAGTTTAGGTCCTGGAAGAGAGAAGGCCTACTTTGTCACTTTTCATTTTTTCACTCTCAGAGTTTCTATTAAAAGGCTAGACCTGTACCAAGTATAATGTGAGCCAGAAGTAGTCATCCCCTGTTAATGGTGAAATAGGTGGTTAGTTGAAAATAACTCCTTTCATGTACTGCAGCAGATCTGTTTTAACAATCTACCTTCACAATCCAGAAATAGCAGGTTGATCAGACCAGACAGGAAGTAATATCATTTGTCTTTGCTTTTGTAACAAACAAAGTTACTGTAAGAAATATGGACTGAAGCATGGACAATAATGATTTAGATAAGACCATCAATTATGACGTTATCATCTACAAGAGACAACACTAGTGCTTGGATTAGGATCTGAAGTGCTCAGAGGAGGCATTAGCTTACTTTTCCTTAAAATTTTAAAGTAACACATAATTTTAGCTATTTGAATTTGTAGATTAATGTGAAAATCAATATTGAGGGCAAGTGATCTACATTCTTGTAGTGTGGCATGAAAAATCCTAGTCCAATTAGGTGTTCCACAAAAGATAACATTTTAATGGGTAGATTCTTGAATTATGAGTAGGCAAAAAGAAACTGTCTACAGGTTTTAATTTCAAAGAGAAGGAGCCCATCATCAATCAATCAATAAATCAGGATTTGTAGAGTGCAGCCATTCACTAGAGAGGGAATCCAGACTCTAGGGTCCTTCTGCGATCAATTGAGAAGAAAGGTCTTTAGGTTCCCTTCTGAATTCTGTGAGAAGGTGAGAGAATTCTGTGAGAAGGAGGTGGAGGGGAAGGTCATTCAAAGCTTTGGAGGTGAGATAAATGAAGGAGCATCCTCTGCTGTGAGGACATTAGAGAGAACGAGGAAGGTAGAGCACAGGTGTCTGGAGGGCTGGTGGTAGTTCAAGCAGTAATTGATGTATGTTGGTCTTTGGTTGTGGAAGGCCTTGTGGGTGTGTGTCAGAATTTAGAAATGCCATCTTTTCTGGATTGGGAGCCAGTAGAGATTCCTGAGGTGGGGGGTGATGTGGATCAGTTTGGGGTGGTTGAGGCTTGAGCCTGGCATTTGAGTTCTGCATTATCTGAAGTCTCTTCAGTAGTTGGGTAGTGATTTGGTGGTGATTCCTGCATAGAGTGCATTGCCATAGTCGAGTTCGTTGGTTACTAGTGCTTGGTTGACAGATTCCTGGTGTCGGTGCTTTATGGTGATTTTGCTGTCAAGGGTGAGGCATGGTCTGTCGCTGTGTGGGTGGGTCCGAGTTAAAAGGGCTACCAGATGTTGTTCCATGGGGAGGTGTTGTTTCCAAAGATCTACATTTCAGTTGAGTCTGTGTTGAGTTTTAGGCGATGCTCTTCATGCAGGTATGGAATTGGTCCTGGTGGTGGAGGGGCCTTCTGAGAGCCAGAGGATGAGCTGTGTTTCATCTGCGTAGGAAATAATGTTGGGGCTATTGGTTCTGACAATGTTGGCCAGGGGTATAATGTAGGCGTTGAACAGTGTAGGGCCAAGGTATAAACCCTGCAGGATGTTACAGATGATGCTCTTGGGTTCAGATGTGAAGGGTGGTAGGCACTTTCTTTAGGTTTGTCCTGCGAGGAAGGATGTGATCCATTTGAGGGTATCTCCCTGGGTCACGATGTGGTGGGGTCTCTTGCTGAGGGTATGGTGGGATATAAGGTTTAAATGCTGTTGACAGGTCGAAGAGGATCAGGGCTGTTGGATCTCCCCGGTGAAGCACAGTACTGATGTCATCATTGGCAGCCACCAGGACAATCTTTGTGCAGAGATGACTGGTGCGGCAGCCAGTCTTGGAGGTGTCCAGCAGGTTGTTGTTCTCCAGGTGTTCAGTGAGTTGTCGTTTGATGGCCTTTTTAGGGAGTTTGGAGGAGAAGAGGAGCAGAGAGATTGGGTGATAGTTCTTGAGTTTTCTGGGTTTGGCAGAGGGTTTCTTGAGGAGCAGTCTGACCTCTCTATGTTTCCATTGATCGCGGAAGGTTGCCGAGGTGATGGATACAAGAATGGAGGTGAGTTCATGTTGGAAAATGGGTTATTGGTAGGGCAGGTAGGTACCTACACCTAGCAACATGCCACCAACTTCCACATAGGTACAGTTAGGTCTCAGTAAATTAATCCCAGCTCAACCCTTGGTAGCTTGGCAACGAGCGTCAAGGCTTAACTTAGGAGACAAAGTGTAAAGCATTCCAATATCACAAAACAGTAATTAAATAAAACACAGGAAACAGTTTAAAAATCCAAAACCAATTTATAAAAATAGTTTATATTTTTATCTTTAAAATGACACCAAAACAAATAAAATCGGATAAAGGGAACCGGAGATATGAATTTTTAAAGAATTATTACTTTTCTAGCGCTTAGAAACAAAAAGCGCCAATCGGGTCATCTGGTTGCACCTCGACCGGGGCAAAGTCAAACTTTCAGGCCGACCGTGATGGAGCCCTGCTCGGCTACAGGTCGCGGGAGGCCTCGGTTAAAAAGTTACCTTCTGACTTAGTCTTTATTTTGAAGTTTTTCTTCACCGGGACGAACCTGCCAGTTGAATCCGACCTCCTGGAGCCCTTGTCCGGATACGCGATGTGGGTTTCCTCGGTGGAGACTTTTACCTTCGGACTTAGTCGTTTTTTCGAGATGAAAATCCTTCGACCGGGGTAAACCTGGATCTTGATCCGACGTCCATGGAGCCCTTCTCGGATATGATGGCTGGGAGGTCCAGGTCAACTTTTTACATTCGGACTTAGTCTCTTTTTTGGATGTTTTTCTTTACCGGGACGAACCACGAAGTCAGGCCGGGTCGCGGTTGAGGCAAGCAGGCTAGAATTTCCGCGGCGGGTCGGTCCCTCTCTGGAGCTTTTTTCCAAAAATTCTCAAATCTTTTCCAAACTTCTGGGGCTTCACCCAGATGTTCTTTTAAGGTTCTTTTGGGGTCCACAGCTCACCCCAAGGGTCCAGAAGTTCTGTGATGGTCCTTGGGGGGTGCGGACTTCAACTCCGAGAATGCACCTGGCGCAAACTCCTTTTTGGCCACTTTCTTCAGGAGTTGGTGCAGGGGACTCTGGTTTAGCAATTTTTCACCTGTAGCAAACAGGGAGTCCCTCCTTGAACCAGTTGAAGCCAGGCAAAGTCCTTCTTGTGGTGAAGCCCAAGTGTGCAGCTGGTGCAGTCCTTCTGAGTGCAGGGTCCAGGTGCAGGCCAGGGGTCCAGCAGGGCAGTCCTTCTTCTTCTTTAGTTCCTTTCTTGTTGAATTCTGGAGGGGATCTGAGGCGTGGGTGCAGGTCTGCCAGTTTTATCCTTGCTCCTGGGTGAAAAGCAGGGGGGCCCTGGTTCTCCAATCAGGGACAGGGTCGTCCCCCTGTGATGACCACTTCCTGGGAAGTGTGGCAAAAATCCATCCCAGAAGGCAACAGTCTCTAAAAATCCAACATGGATGAATCTGATTTTTGGAGGTTACATCTGGCTGAGCCCACCCACTGGTGTGGCTAAAAATCATAAACACACCCCTCTCCTGCCCTCTCCTAATCTAATCAAGGGGGCACCTAGCTGTCTGGGGTTGCAGGATTGTGGGGGTGTTGCTGGGTGCTGCAAATGTCCTTCTCTGCCTTCGAAGACCAGTTTGGCAGCCCTCCCCCTTCCTGCCTCACCATCTGCTGAGGGGAGATTCTCTCCCCCACGCACATTCCTTTGTGTGAAGTCAGGCCACTTCACACCTCATTAAAGTAGCCTGGCAGAAGCTGCTGGAGGCTGGCCAATCAGAGCACAGCAGCAAAAACAATGCAGAGCTGAAATTGGCAACTTTTTAGGTAAAGTCTAAACTTTTTACCTGAACTGGTTATATTAAATCCAACAACTGGAAGTTGTGGGATTTATTATAACAATCAATTTGATACCAAATTCTTGGTATGTAACATTTAAGGAGACTTTAAAATTTAAAATAAAGTCTGCCCATTCTAGCCTATGAAGGCCATTTACTTCAATGAGGGAAAAACGAATTTGGCTGTTTTTACCTCACCAGGGCTTATAAATCTATTTTTATAAAGTCCCTGCTTATAGTTACATGGCACCCAGCCCTAGGGGCACATAGGGCACACCTTAGGGGTGACTTATATGTAAAAATAAGGTAGTTTAAGACTTTGGAAGTACCTTTAATTCCAAAGTCGAATTTGCATATAACTTTAATTTAAAAGCAGCCAGCAAGGCAGGCTTGCTTTTAAAATAACACTGGGCACCTCAGCAATGCACCTAGGTGTACACCACCTATGCTGTGGTCCCTAAACCTACATGCCCTACCATATACTAGGGACTTATAGGTAGGTTAACTTAGCCAATTATAATTAGCCTAATTTGCATATCCATTTTACACAGAGCACAGGCCCTGGGACTGGTTAGCAGTACCCAGGGCACCATCAGAGTCAGCAAAACACCAGCATAAAGTGGAAAATGGGGGCAAAAAGTTATGGGGCCTCTGCAATCAGCCCCAGTTTCTCACAGTTCATCACTGATTTTCTTGCTCCTGAGGTTGAAGAATTGGTAGGGGCGGTGCTCCGTGGGTGCTATAGAGTGGATGGAGTTAATAATGTTCGTGGTGCTCTGCGTGGTAAGCTGTTCCCATGCCGTGAGCATGGGGTTGTGGGTCAGTTTGTGTGAGGAGGCTGTAGAGGTCAGTGGGTTGGTGTCTGAAGTTATTGCAGATGGTGGATATCTTGTTGTGGAAGCAATTTGCTAGGGCATTGTAGAGTTTTTGGGTTGGGGAGATTGTGCTCTCGGTAGCTGATGGGCAGGAAACTCTCTGACGATGTTGAAGAGTTCCTTGCTGTGATTGAAGCAGGCTTTGAAGTGGTCTGCCAGGGCACATTTTTTTGTGTCTTTTAGGCTTTGTCAGGATGTTTAGAGGGTTGATTTGAAGATGGCTCTGTCAGTGGGATCTTAGATGGTGTGCCATCATGTCTCCAGATGTGTAGAGTTGTGTTTCATGGTCCTCAGTTCTGATGTGTAACAGTTGAGTTGTTTGGTGGGTCTACTGGTCTTGGATGGCTTGATAGGTGTGACTCTGTCTTTGCATTTGGTGATCCAGGTGGACAGCTTCTTGACAGGCCTGTTTGAGGGTGGCTGCAGGGCCAGGGAGGGTGGAGTGGAGGGCGTCCATCCATTGGATCTCTGTCACCTTGTTCCAGCTGCTGTGGGAGGAGTTTGAGCTCTTGGTGGTAGTGCAATGGTGAAGTGAACAATGGCGCTGTCGATCCAGGCGATATTGGTGACAGGGCTGTACTTGACTCTGTTGCTGCAGTGAAGATTGGGTCAAGCCTGTGTCCTGCGCTGTGTGTGGGGACAGTGACCAGTTGGATGAGGCCAAAATTGCTTGTGCTTTCCACGAGGCTGGTGGTCTTAGTATCCTCAAAGATGTAGTATTTTGAGTCACTGGCGAGATGGACGAAAAGTTAGAGAATGGTGTTGCAGAAGCTGTGGGGGTCTCTATGTGAGGGTGCCTCTGATGGTCGTTCGACCTTTGGTTTGGAGTTGGAAGTTGAGGTGCCTCATGATAAGTGGAGTATTGTCTTTGGTGGTGGTGCAACAGCATAATGAACCAACTTTATAAATGAATTAATTTATCTCTAGGATTTCAGATAGAATGAATGCTCTCAATATATATGGAGTCATCAGCATATTCAATGTCTATGTCTCCACCCATTTTGTCACGCTCTCTGATATACTCAGGAACAGTACTGTCCCCGTGGCCCACCTTCCAGACAGCTCTGACTCTGACAAATGAGAACAGAGGATCGGAGTGGCTATACAGAAGGAAGGAAATTAGGGAAGGTACGCCAGGGGGGGAGACCTGTAAGCCAAAAAGAAAATACAGGCACACAAATCTTGTGTGGGAGCAAGCTTGGAGTACACAAGACAGCACCATCAAATCATACATGAACTGTAAATACCTGTAAAGCAGCTTGTGGTTATACCCATTCTATTAACAGCATAAAATAGTCATGTACTCACTGCATCCATAGAAATTGCCACATCATAACATTATTAGTGTGCCTGGAAATCAACATATTTTTGTCCATCAACAAGGAATAGTTTTGTACTCTCTGCACTCTATATGTAGCAACAGTATAAGAGAAACACCATCTGCCTAAACCTTTTGGCAGTAACACCCTCATACTTCTTTTAGTATACAATCATGTATTCAGCTTCATACATATAAAGATTAATTTCAAAGAGGGTGCTCAAATCCTAGGCAATATACATAGTGGACTTAAATTTCAAACCCCACCTAAGCTGCGTTCAAAGATAATGAGCTTGCAATAGTAATTCACTTGACAATGCTCCAAAGTAAGTGCTGACCTGCAAGTGTCCAATGTGAAAAAACAAGGTGTTTAAATGGACAGCCTGATATGTGTACAGTTTATCACCAGTACTGGGTAACCTTGTATCACACATGCTGCACCTGATTCACGCTCCATGCAAATAATAAAACTGTCTGAAGGAACACATGCACACAAGCACCCCCCGAACATGCTCAAACTCCAAACCATTACTCCTTCAAAATGGGACCCCCACCATGGAAACAAACACAAAGAGCGTCCCCCAGCCATGTGGAACACTGTGTCTTCAGCACACGGCCAATAATACTGCTGGCCACACACGATTCTGGAAATACTCAGAATAGTAGACACTCACCCACGTCCCAGCAACACTTTTATACCAGCACCTGACAATGTCAATAGGAATGTCCCGAAGAGCTGGTAAACACGGCAGCCATCCTTAAATATTGCATGCTGTATTTCCGATGGCAGTAATGCCTGCATTTCCACCCTTTGTGGCCTGTTGCCATATGGGTTTTTCTGCATCTTTTTGTCCCGTTCTGCTTCAACTACAGCACGGTACTGGTACAATCACTGCTGGCTCTGACACATTACCACAGTGCCAAGTGGTTCAGTGGGCAATCTGATGTAGTGGATTAGAATGTTGCACCCTAAGTCACTCTACAGTTCAGCAATAAGGCATGAGATCTTGAAGACCTGATTTGGACAAACTGGCATCAAGCTTAAAGTAATTAAGAGGAGCAGTTCATCTCACTGATTGACATCCTTGTGGAGACTGTATATTGCCAGTGTTGTACTCATTGCTGTATCATAGAACTATTTATTACCATGAGAAGCCAGGCATTGCTTTCATCTGTGATCTGCTGTCCTTCATGAAAAATGGGTCTCTAAGTGCCAGCATTGTAGTCCAAACCTTGATGTATGAGCAGAGACATTTACTAGAGGCAGAATAATATTCCATTTGGTTGAGGATAGTTTTTCAATGATCTTAAAATTAAGAGTTTAAACATTGGTCCGAAGTTTGCAGATGTCACAGGTCCAGATTAGCTTCTTTTTTAAAAGCAGGAGATTTATGCAACGTATGGGCATTTGAGAATACATCCTATTTAGTGGAAGTATTGGCAACGTTCAGGTGATTTCGCTGAGATACATCTACAGTCTTTCATCTATTTCAATGGTAAAGCATCGCTAGCAAATGAAGAAAGCTGCATGCATTACAGGTGTTGGCGAATAATATAAAAATTTCTAGCTAACGCGTCTAGAAATTTCAATTCTATTAAGGACACGGAGGCGAGGATTACGCTTCTCTTTCCAGGCTTTTAATAACTCAGCAGCCAATAGGAAAGATTCAGTATACAAAAACTACAAATCCCATGAACCCAGTATGATAACACTATAACCATAGAGACCAGCTCTATAAAACCCTTGTGGCTCAGAGTCTCTTCCTCTTTCTTTGCCAATAGACACAGTTAATTCACTGATGCCCAAAAGTCAATAAACGAAAACCTCAAGTCCAGAAACCAACGGAACATCCAACCAGGAAGAAGCAGCAGGCAACAGACTGTAGAAAACGGCTCCCCAGGGAGAAGCCAATGAAGATAGGCAATCACTTTTCTTCTTGACCTAAGATCAGAAAAAAATACATTGCCATAAATACTGCATTGAGTAGTAAAATAATGTTAAATCACAACACAACGTATTTGGGATATAAAAAAGATTTTTTTTTTTTTTTTAATACATATCATACAGTGTAAAAATTCTGGGTGGGAAAATACAAGATTAACACATGTAGAATATTTTCAGTAATTTTTTATTAATGAACTTTCTATCAAGGGAGGAATAATCCTCGCCTCTGTGTCCTTAATAGAATTGAAAATTATAGACGCGATAGGTAGAAATTTTTATATTCTATGTCAGGACTGGAGGCTCTGATTATGCTAGTTTAAAGTTTAGCCATTACCACAGAGGAGACATCAAGAATAGGTTTATAATAAAACTTCTTAAACATGGACTCAGATAACCAATCTGCTGCAATTAATATGTGCTCAAGTCGAGAACCTAAGGCAAAGGATTTTGATGCCATAGCACCCCTCACAGAGTGAGCAGCTAATTTGGAGACATCAATGCCTGCCTCGGCTAAAAGCCACCTCACCCATCTGGCCAGTGTAGTGGAAGTAACCGGGCAAAAAGGCTTTTGAAGAGAAATAAGCAGTTGACCTGTCATATTAGCACAAAAAATCGGCCGTACTCACCTCTTAATCCTTCGGACATTGTACAACACAGAGTTTTTTGTTATCAGGAAATGCTGGATAGGATACTACCCTGGTATTGCATTTTGTTCTTCTGGATATGGTAAAAGAAACACCTTCCAGAGAAAATCTCCTTCCTGCCAAATCCAGAGCTTTAACATCAGACACTCACTTACAAGATACAAGACAAAGTAAAAAGGTAAGTTTTGTCAACAATTGTTTCCTGGAGAGATATTTGTTGGAAGGCCAGGAAATTAAAAACTGCAGAACAATGTTAACATCCCACAGATCTGAGTATTTGGGAAGAGGCAGTTTCAACATTATAAAGCCCCTAATCAGTTTACAAACCGTAGGCAATTGGCCGATAGGCCTACCCGCGGCAAACATATAGCCAGCCGAAATGGCGGAGCGGAAATTGTTGATCGAGTTATAAGCCATTCTAGAGGCGGCCAGTGAAGCTAGAAAATTCAAAATCAAGGTGCAATCGGCAGTAAGTGGATCTAACCCCGTGAAGAACACCAGCTACACCAGAGCCTCCAGGCTGAGGAATAACGTTTATGAGTGTTGGGAGCCCAGGACTGGTTGATAAATTCCTGAGCTTCGCTCAAAAGGCCTGAGAGGTTCCAGTTTTGCCTAAAAGACGCCAGGCCAGGAGACACAGTTGGCCTGATAAGATCAAGGGATGAGGGGATTTCCCCGGGTCCAGGAGGAGATTCCAAGACCAAGGTAAGAGGTAAGGAGGAGCGCAGGCCAATTCCATAATGGAGGGAAACCATGGTTGTGCTCTCCAAAAGGGGGCAATCAGCACCATTTCCGCCTCTTGTCTCCAAAAGATGTGCTAGGACCCTGGGAATCATTAGAAAGGGGGGAAAGGCATAAGCGAGGATGGGAGACCAGTCCTGGAGGAAAGTGTCTGTCACCTTCGCTCCCGGATCCGGGCGCCAACTGAAATATGTCAGAAGTTGAGTGTTCGGTCTGGATGCGAAGAGGTCTATTGAGCAAGGGCCCCAAATCCGCATGTCTGTTCTGAAGACTCGAGGATGCAATCTCCAATCGCTGGCATCCTTCAGAGTGCTAGTCCGCTATTACATTCCTTTGAACCGGAAGGTACTCTGCTGTCACAGAAATTTGGTTTTGGAGACAGTAATGCCAAAAGTCTTTGGCGATCTCCATCAAGATCGGAGACCGGGTTCCCCCCAGTTTGTTCACATACCGAACTGCTGACACATTGTCCATCCAGAGAAGGATGCAACATTTCACCCTGCCTGCAGAAAAACTGCGGATAGCAAAAGAACCCGCTGGAAGTTCCAGGCAGTTGATATGCATCGAAAGTTCTTCCTGAGACCAACGGCCCCCGGTGGACAGTGGGCCGCAACGAGCACCCCAACCCCAACAGCTGGCATCCGCTTCTATGGTGAGGTCTGGAGAACATGGAAAAATGCCTCTGCCGTTCCAAGCCTCCATGTGATATAACCACCAAGAAATCTTGATTCTCACATCTTCTGAGAGAGGAACCAATTGGAAGTAGGACAAACCTTTGTTCAAGTGTAAGATCTTCAGATGTTGGAGGGATCTGTAATGTAGAGGGCCCGGAAAAATCGTCTGTATAGAAGATGCTAGTAGTCCCACTATATGAGCTAGGAATCTCAAGGATACAGTCGTCTTGGACAATGCTAGTCTCAATTCTCTCTTGATCCTCCTCACCTTCACTTGAGGAACAATCAATTGAGCGGAAGGGGAGTCCACCAAGAAATCTAGGAACTCTATCGATTGAGACGGAATCAGGATGGATTTCTGGACATTGATAACAAAATCCAGATCCTGAAGAAGAGATATTGCCCACTCCAGGTGTAGTATGATCGTTTGAGGACACTGAGACATTATTATGATGTCATCTAAATAAATGATCAGATGAACACCCCTGGTTCTCAGGTATTCCACCACCGGTCTCATCAACTTTGTGAAGCACCACGGAGCCGACGACAGACTGAAAGGGAGAACCTTGAATTCAAATATCTTTCCTTCCCAGCTGAATTGCAGAAAACGTCTGTGAGGATGAAAGATAGGAATGGACAGGTAAGCATCCTTCAGGTCTAGACGGACCATCCAATCTCCTGTCCGAAGGATGTCCCAAAGTAAGTGGATCCCTTCCATTATGAAATGTCGGTAAAGGGTCCACTGATTGAATTCTTTCAAATTGAGAACTAAGCTTGAACCGCCTCCCTATTTGTCTACCAAAAAGATGGGACTCACAAAACCCCTGGGGTTCAAGTTTGTTTCTTCTATTGCCTCTTTTGAAAGAAGAGTAAAAATTTCTTTGTGAATGAAAGACTGATCAGAGAGGGAAAAATGCATCATTTTTGGGGTAGATAGCTGAAGAGGGGATTGAAAAAATTAAATGTTGAAACCGAGAATGGTTTTGGGTACCCAAGGATTGTTTGAGAGCTTTTGCCAATTGTGGTAAAAATGGCGTGTGCGACCCCCTAATGATATCTCTTCCCAAGGAATGCGTCTCACCTGCAGGAGAGAAGTCTTGGATGGCAGCAGCTGCACCTCTAAACCTTCCTCTACGAAAACAGCCTCGGAAGGACCTCCTTGAGGGGTAGACAGTGGAGGGCTGATATTGGTAAACACCTCTGATCTTATAGACTTGGGAGCCATCTCCAGAGGAGTTGTGCAATCCTCGGTCAAATGAACGACCTCTGAAGCTTCCGGCCTGGGAAAAAAGAGGGCGAAGAGCTCTCTTGATTGAACCCTGTGCTTTATCCAGAGTGGAAAAGGTGGCAACAAACTTGGAAAGCTCTTTCAAGAAGAGGGCTCCAAATAGGAGGCCCTGGGCTGCTGGGCCAGCTTCGAAGATGCAAGGTCAGCTAATTTGGGATCCAGTTTCATCAGAATGGACCGGTGGTGCTCATTTGAGATGGCACAGTTGGTATTGCCCAACATGCAAATTTCTCTTTGTGACCAGCCAATAAGGGTTTCAGTGTCTATCGGAACACTGGATTCTTTTGCTTGGAAAGCGAGTTCCAGGATCTTAGTCAAGGGGCCTGATAAATCCAAGAGTTTATCCTGACAGGATTTCCAAGCCATGTCAATTCCTTTTTTAGGGTCTTTTGTATATTTCCTGAGGTAAGTAACCATAGAAGGGTCTATTTCTGGGGTTTCAGTCACTTTGTCAGGGAGATCCGGTCTGGGGCACTCAGAGCGTAAGCGAGCCCGTACCTCTTCGTCAAACTCTTATCGGAGATGATTCTTTACATAGTCTGTGACCTAAGGGGGAGGAATCCAAGCAGTAGACCTAGGGTGAATGATCTCACCCGGTTGAAACATTAAAAGCTTAGCTTGTTTGGTGGTAGAGATATGATGGAACTTTGCCTTATGTTTACGGGGGTTGAGTATCATCCATAGGTGAGCTACGAGACGAATTAGCATCAGAGTCTTCAGATACTTCATCTGAATGAGGATCTGTGGGAATACTATAAAGGTGTTCAGTCATTAATGATGCCGTTAGTTTTTCGAATGACTTTGGTGAGAGGATTAGACTGCCCTTCAACTATGCCCCCTTTGGGAGGAATCCAGCCCTGTTGCTGTGCAAACCCATAGAGGTGATATTTCAATGGGGTTATAGCTTTGGCTAGTGCGTCATTCACAGTCTGACCAACGCCTGCGTCTAGAGCGTGAACAAGGTCTTGCTCGAAGGTGCTTGAGTGTGCCTCTTCATAGAAGTAGCTTTCATCCCCTTCCAGATCTTCTTCGTACAAGTTTTCCATACTTGTAGTATGACCTTAATATGGTTGAAGCACCAATAAGTCAGGGGGGGGGGGCTTTTCAATATATATATATATATATATATATATATATATATATATATATATGTGAATATATATTATTCTAGACCCCAGTGCAGGTGTAAGGAGGAAGGAATCAAGTGTGGTGGAAGTGCCTTCACAGAAGCTCTAGGCAGGAAGCCTCTACAAAATTTTACAACCCTGCAGAAATTCTGACACGGCGTTCAGGGGGAGCTGAGGGCTATGGCAGCAGAAATCTGTCTCCAGCGCTGGAAATCCTAACGGAACAGGCAGAGTGCAGGTTTTAGTGCCAGAGTAAACACGCAAGTCTATCAGCTCCGAGGGGAGAAGAATGCCGGTCGGCTCACTCGCTCTCGCCAGTAATAAAAATAGAAATAGGACAGCGCGAGCAAGTCGCGCAGTCCCACTCCCCAAAACGGCTCCCACTCCACCAGCGTAAACAAACATAGCAAACATTAGAATCACAACGTTATACGCGCTAATACAAAGGGTAACTTAACTGGTTGCAGAGCAGCAAAGAAAGAGGAAGAGACTCTGAGCCACGAGGGTTTTATAGAGCTGGTCTCTATGGTTATAGTGTTATCATATTGGGTTCATGGGATTTGCAGTTTTTGTATACTAAATCTTTCCTATTGGCTGCTGAGTTATTAAAAGCATGGAAAGAGAAGCATAATCAGAGCCTCCGGTCCTGACATAGAATGTGGGGTTCAACTCTTAAAAATTCTGACCATCCCAGAATCTGCCTCTTCTAATTGACAGTGTTCATTTGAGATTCTTTTTTTATAAAATATCTTTTTGATAGAATAAAACATTTCCACAAAGAACTACAACATCCTAGTAACTATCTTCAAGAAGTGGTAAAGCAGTGTCAGCTAAGTAATTAATGAATTGCTTCATCATGGCAAATAACTTTTTTATTGTTTGACACATTTACATATGTGTTTTGAGGCAGTGTGCTTATGGTTTATAAGATGGACTTAATAATTGTCCACAAATTTTTGATGACACATAGATCGAAGTCACTTTGTGTGTTTGGCCATTCTTTTTTATTTTCTGATTGTTCTCATACTTTCATTTGGGTTTACCATAGAGCATGTTTTGAGGCGTTCAATGTTTTTTCCTACTTATGTCTGCCAGTGTAATGAGGAGTGGTAAGCAGATTGGTTAGCTCCAGAACAGGGATGTGACCTGATTTATTGTGGTAAAGAAAGAGTGTAAACAATGATAAAGCAGGGTAGAGGGTTCTCAAATTAATATATCTTTGCAGTATTTATTAATCTGCACAGTTTGGCATTTGTAGAGCTAAATCACGCTGTATTTTCTTGATTCTTTACATTCATGGGTATATCCCGAAAGCTTTTTTTAAAAGAATAGACCATTGTCATATAGTAAACAATAGGGAATAGCTAAAAATCAAAGGAAAGAGTTGTGTCTGTTTCTAGATAGATGTCCCTTGCATTCTAATAGAAATTTGACACTCTAAGAGATGGTTATTGTGTAAAAAGCAAACCAAAGGATTGCATCCCCTACTGCTGTGAAGCGTACTGGTTTTTCCAGTTATTTTGCATTTTACACCTTTAGAACTTCTTTATGAGCAATCATTAACCCCCTGTGGGCTTCAGCGTGGGGGAAGTTTGTCAAATAGCCAGCAGACAATGCATGCCATAGTGACACCTGCACAGTAGTTTAAAAAATAGTTAGTATTTTTACTAAACAAAAGCATTCTTTGAAAATAATTACCCGTACTGACAGATTCTCTTAACTTGGTATGGGAGCATCTCTATTGCCCAAAATAAATTTGAAGCATATTTGCCAGTGGTGTGGCAGTGGATGTGCTGGAGTAATCTCTAGTGCAACACTAGCAAAACAGAAGTATTGGACTTTGGATCTCCCTCCGCCCCCATGATGGGGTGGTGAAGTTTGGCCTAGCTCTGCTCCATCTTCTCCGACTCCTGTCACAGTGTTTCGGAATCTCAGAGTTAAGTTCGACAAAAATCTGTCCTTCAAGCTACAGGTGTAAAATGTAGTTGGGAACTGTTTTGGTCTTCTTTGGTTTCTGAGGACATTTCAGTACCAACTTAAGAGACTCCAGTTGGTGCAGAATGCTGAAGCTAGGCTACTGC
Organism: Pleurodeles waltl; assembly: GCF_031143425.1. Lineage (NCBI taxonomy): Eukaryota > Metazoa > Chordata > Amphibia > Caudata > Salamandridae > Pleurodeles > Pleurodeles waltl. Next base: position 1,140,423,407 of record NC_090444.1, read on the forward strand.
TTAACATCCAGAGGGACACCTCAATACATGTCCATCTCAAGGAGCTACACTGGCTGACTATTCAGGAGAGAGTGAAGTTCAAGGGGCTGGTGTCAGCCGATAGAGCTTTCTATGGCCTAGGTCCCAGCTACCTAACCAATAGACTTCCACATTATCTTCCATCTAGAACTTTACGTTCTGCAGATACATTGCTGGTGGTGGTGCCTAAGACTAAGAGGAAGCGATTGAAGCCGGCTGGAACTCACTTCCCTTGCACCTTTGTACTACTAAGGATGCTGGTGCTTTTAAGTGCGGCCTAAAAACATGGCTATTTTACTGTGCCTTTCAATTCTTGTTCCACATGTGAGATCAGTGGTCGATGAACCTGTAGCGCTGGGACACTCTATAGACTAGCTGTGCTCTTTGCTGTACATTGGAATTAAAATAGACTCCAATACATCTAACAGTCTATGGGGAATATTTATACTTTTTAACGCACAACTGCACCAACGCAGTTGTGCGTCAAAAATTTCACCGCCGGCTAACGCCATTCCAACGCGCCATGCGGGTGTCTTATTTATGGAATGATGTTAGCCGGCGCTGCGGACTGGTCTGAGTAAAAAATAATGATTCACACCAGGCAGCGCTGGCATATGGGAAAATGGGGGTTGTGCGTCAAAAAATGGTGCAAGTCAGGTCTGAGGCTAAAATCAGGCCTCAAACCAGACTTACGCCATTTGTTTTGACACACAATCCCCATTGACATGACTCCTGTCTTAGCAAAGACAGGAGTCATGCCCCCTTGCCCAATGGCCATGCCCAGGGAACTTATGTCCCCTGGGCATGGTCATTGGGCATAGTGGCATGTAGGGGGCCCAAATCAGGCCACCCATGCCACTTAAAAAAAAGTTAAAAAATACATACCTGAACTTAGCTTTACTTCCCTGGGATGGGTCCACTCATCCATGGGTGTCCTCCAGGGCTGGGCGAGGGTGGCAGGGGGTGTCCCTGGGGGCAGGGAGGGGCACCCCCTGGTCCATTAACGCCTGCCCTGACCCAGGTGTTAAAAAACGGCGCCCATCAGGCTGTGCCCCGCTTTTTAAGGCCCACCCCCTCCTGTGCGTCAAAATGATGCTGCAAGATAAATAAGGTGGACAGGCCTTAAAGTCTTTTTTTGGAAGGGAACGCCTACCTTGCATATCATTAACGCAAAGCAGTTCCCCCGTTTCCAAAAAATGACGCACATGGTGGAATTTTGACATCCGTGGGGTCGGGCGTCAAAGTTTAAATATGGGCCAGTGTTTGCGGCATAATTTATGCGTCACTGTAACCCTGAAAGGGATTTGCTTTGACTTATACAGGGTGCTCCCTTGTGTCTGGACAAAGCTAAGCTTCTCTGATGAGCTCTAATGAGAGCAAAACACGTGTCAGAGGCTGCTTTTGCTCATTCCAGGTTGGCTTGGATGGTATTTTACCAGTTCAAAGCTGTAATACTGTGCCTGGAGTGGTTAATGGTTTTTGTCATTTTACTGCTTGGCAAGGTTGATACTGTGTCAAACCTATGCTTAAAGATTTTGCTTTATAAATGGTAAAATACTTTGGGGGTCATTACGACCTCAGCGGTCTTTTAGTAAGACCGCCGAGGGACCGCCTTGCGGAAGACCGCCTGTGCAGGCGGTATGCCGCTCGGCGTATTATGACTGTTGGCTGCTCTCCGTCGTTATTCTGACGGAGAGCCGCCAACAGCCATACGTGCGGGCGGCGGGGAAGTGGAGGTTGCTCCACCTCCACCGCCACGCTAACAGAACACCGCCCAGCGAATCACATCCTGTGATTCGCCGTGGGGGTGTTCTGTTGGCGGTGTGGTGTCGGCGGAGCTGCCCCCATGGCTCCCGTCCCCTCCCGGAGGATCGACGGACCAGGTAAGTCGATCGCCCGTTAGGTGAGGGGGGCGGGGGGTTTTGGGTGTTGTGTGCGTGCATGGGGTGTGTGTGTGTGTATGTAGAGGGGGAGTGAGAGTGCGTGTATGCTTGCGGGGGCGTTGTGTGTATGGGAATGAGTGCGTGTATGTCTGTGGGTATGTCTGTATGGATGTGTGCGTGTATGTTTGAATGTGGGTGTGCGTGTCTGACTTTGTGTGTGGATGTAGGCATGTATGTCGGGGTGTGTGCGTGTGTGTGTTGGTGGTGCCTGCATGAGTGTTGTGTGAGTAATGTTATGTTGGGGGTCGGGGTGGGGAGGGGGGCCCTGCCACTGATAGTGCTTACCGCCATAGATTTCATGGCGGTTCAAACCGCTGGAAATCCACGGCGGTGAGCCGGGTCCAAATACCGCCGGCGGTATACTGACATCCGCCGGGCTGGAGACCAAGGTCTCCAGCCCGGCGGTCGTCTTCGCCCTGGCGGGAGGGATGGAGAACCGGCGGTTGACCATGGCGGTAACCGCCATGGTCATAATACACCAAGGTAAGACCGCCAGCCTGTTGTGTCACTGGTGTTGCAAAGTGCTCCTCACTATATATAGATGTAGATATATAGAAATATATCTATATACAGATCTATGCATATATATATGGATCTATATGTTTTTAATAGCTGGATGGTTTCCCTAGGGGCCATAGTGGTCCAGGGAAACCATGCAACTATTTGCCCACACAGGGGGTCGACCTTCTCACGGGTGACCCCCTGTCAATTTAATTTAAAAACATATATAAATATATCTATATTTTTTTTAAGCCCTGGGGTAGTATTACTTTTTTTTAAAACAATATGCCCGGGTGGGGAGGGGGCATTGGTTGTCCTGTTTCCAGAAGGGGCCGACCCATCCAAATGAAATGCCTGGTGTCTAGTGTGGTTTCCTGGCCCTTGATCGCAGACCATGGGGTGGCCTGTTTGGGGCCATTTTCCCCACTGAAGCAGGATGCGGCATAACTTCCGCTTCCTGCTCTTTTGGGGAAAACAGATTGTTTTGTCAGCATGCTGCAAGGCATCCTGATGTCACAAAGGGGCGGGTGGGAGAGCGGGGGAGACACAAAAGCTCTTCCGTGACTCCCGATGGAGTAATTAAATTAAAACAAATCCTCCAGGCTTGGCCCAGGAAGGCAGAACAAAGGACTTCCTCAGAGAGAGGGTGTTACACCCTCTCCCTTTGGAAAAAGGTGTTAGGGCTTGGGAGGAGTAGCCTCCCCCAGCCTCTGGAAATGCTTTGATGGGCACAAATGGTGCCCATCTCTGCATAAGCCAGTCTACACCGGTTCAGGGATCCCCCAGCCCTGCTCTGGCGCGAAACTGGACAAAGGAAAGGGGAGTGACCACTCCCCTGACCTGCACCTCCCCTGGGAGGTGCCCAGAGCTCCTCCAGTGTGCTCCAGACCTCTGCCATCTTGGAAACAGAGGTGCTGCTGGCACACTGGACTGCTGTGAGTGGCCAGTGCCAGCAGGTGACGTCAGAGACTCCTTCTGATAGGCTCCTTCAGGTGTTGCTAGCCTATCCTCTCTCCTAGGTAGCCAAACCTCCTTTTCTGGCTATTTAGGGTCTCTGCTTCTGGGAATTCTTTATATAACGAATGCAAGAGCTCATCAGAGTTCCTCTGCATCTCTCTCTTCACCTTCTGCCAAAGAATCGACTGCTGACCGCGCTGGAAGCCTGCAAAACTGCAACAAAGTAGCAAAGACGACTACTGCGACCTTGTAACACTGATCCTGCCGCCTTCTCTATTGTTTTCCTGGTGGTGCATGCTGTGGGGGTAGTCTGCCTCCTCTCTGCACTAGAAACTCCAAAGAAATCTCCCGTGGGTCGACGGAATCTTCCCCCTGCAACCGCAGGCACCAAAGAACTGCATCACTGGTCCTCTGGGTCTCCTCTCAGCACGACAAGCGAGGTCCCTTGAACTCAGCAACTCTGTCCAAGTGACCCCCACAGTCCAGTGACTCTTCAGTCCAAGTTTGGTGGAGGTAAGTCCTTGCCTCCCCACGCTAGACTGCATTGCTGGGAATCGCGTGTTTTGCAGCTACTCCGGCTCCTGTGCACTCTTCCAGGATTTCCTTTGTGCACAGCCAAACCTGGGTCCCTGGCACTCTAATCTGCATTGCACGACCTCCTGAGTTGTCCTCCGCCTTCGTAGGTCCCTCTTGTGCAACTTCGGGTGAGCTCCGGTTCACTCCACTTTGTAGTGCCTGTTCCGGCACTTCTGCGGGTGCTGCTTGCTTCTGAGTGGGCTCTTTATCTTGCTGGACGCCCCCTCTGTCTCCTCACACAATTGGCGACATCCTGGTCCCTCCTGGGCCACAACAGCATCCAAAAACCCTAACCACGAGCCTTGCAGCTAACAAGGCTTGTTTGCGGTCTTTCTGCACAGAAACACCTCTGCATGACTCTTCACGATGTAGGACATCCATCCTCCAAAGGGGAAGTTTCTAGCCCTTGTCGTTCTTGCAGAATCCACAGCTTCTACCATCCGGTGGCAGCTTCTTTGCACCCACAGCTGGCATTTCCTGGGCATCTGCCCACTCCCGACTTGATCGTGACTCTTGGACTTGGTCCCCTTGTTCCACAGGTACTCTCGTCAGGAAATCCATCGTTGTTGCATTGCTGGTGTTGGTCTTCCTTGCAGAATTCCCCTATCACTACTTCTGTGCTCTTTGGGGAACTTAGGTGCACTTTGCACCCACTTTTCAAAGTCTTGGGGTGGGCTATTTTTCTAACCCTCACTGTTTCCTTACAGTCCCAGCAACCCTCTACAAGGTCACATAGGTTTGGGGTCCATTCGTGGTTCCCATTCCACTTCTAGAGTATATGGTTTGTGTTGCCCCTATCCCTATGTGCCCCCATTGCACTCTATTGTGACTATACATTGTTTGCACTGTTTTCTATTGCTATTACTGCATATTTTGGTATTGTGTACATATATCTTGTGCATATTTGCTATCCTCATACTGAGGGTACTCACTGAGATACTTTGGCATATTGTCATAAAAATAAAGTACCTTTATTTTTAGTATATCTGCGTATTGTGTTTTCTTATGATATTGTGCAAGTGACACTAGTGATACTGTAGGAGCTTTACTCGTCTCCTAGTTCAGCCTAAGCTGCTCTGCTAAGCTGCCTTTTCTATCAGCCTAAGCTGCTAGACACCCCTCTACACTAATAAGGGATACCTGGGCCTGGTGCAAGGTGTAAGTACCTCTTGGTACCCACTACAAGCCAGTCCAGCCTCCTACAGCGCTACAATGTTTAGAGGCAGAAAAATGCCTCTAAGCAGTGTAGTGCCATTTTCTGGCGCACAACCCCAATGGACTTAGTATAGACAGAAGCCATGCTCACCACCCCAATGGCCATGCCCAGGGAATGAATGTCACCTGGCATGGCCATGGGTGCCAGCGCCATGCAGTTGGCCCAAAGTCAGGGCCTGCGAGTGGGAAAAAACAATATTACTTGCTGGGTCTTACCTGGGATGGGTCCCCCATCCTGTGGTGTCCATCTGGTGTGGGTGAGGGTGAGTAGAGGTGTCCCTGGGGCCATGTAAGGGCACCTGTCGGCACTTTCCATGGTCTCTGACCATGAAAATATGCCTACAGGTCCCTTTATGCCTGCCCATAACAAGGCATTAAATAATGACGTTAAGCAAGCTTAGCGCCATTATTTAAGTCCCCCATCCCACCATGCTTTTAGCACAGGGGGATAAATATGGAGCAAAGACCATTTTGTCCTTTTCAGGACGGGAATTCCTACCTTGCGTCCAGGAAACGACGTTAACTCCATAACTTTGGCGCTAGACGTGTCTAGCGCCAAAGTATAAATATGGAGTTAGGTTTGGCTGAACTAGCATAAAAACAATTACGCTTATTCAGGACAAACTGAGTATAAATATGGACCTAAATGTTGAGAACTATTAATAAGCAGGTCCTCTTGTTTCTAGTGCACCGTACCCGCATCAACACTAAAAGGTCAAGGGAGTGCAGGCTCTCCTATGCAGTGTCACAAGGCAGCAGAACAGACCCAGTAACGCAAGCCTGTCTTTTCTTCTTTTGTCCCAAGCCCACCCTTCCCCTCGGGCATTGTATGATTTTAGGGTTGTGGTTCCTTGATCAGTGGGTCATGACTGTTTCCAAAACTAGCTTAGTAAAGTGAGGGACTAAGCCTATAACAAGATGCCCAAGCTATGATCATAAGCACAATCTTAGGTGGCTGAAGTAGCACTAGGATGCAAGATCATTGGTTGTTTTAGGAGGCATCCATTAGCTGGAATTTTGGTTGCAGATGTTTCTTGTGAGCTTGTATCGCTTTGGAGGCAAGCAAGAGGTGCAAAATGATGGAAAGCTGGAATCTCTGACCTCAGACCAGGAGTGTGGTAGCATGCAGGGTACCAACTATTGGCTTATTGTGCAGTTTAATGAATATTGGGAAGTTTTATCACTGTTTGATATTTGCCAGATTTTTCCGCTTATCGAATGTTGTGAGAATGAAATAATGGTCAGATAGGTGTGGATGTATACGCCATGAAATCTTAGAAGGGTTTACTTTACATTTCATGTTGCTTCACTTGTATAGCTGTTCAGTTAGTGATATTTTTTCTTTGTCCACAAAACCCATTTGATTTTGCTGTTGTCTTGACAAAATAGCTGCTTGCAAGATCAATTTTTTCCATTATACAAAAACTCGGATTTGGATAGGCCCTCTTCAGCCAGTTGCATTTTTGGGTTAGTGCACTGTAAATAATAACATTGGTACGCTGCCACTCATATTTTGGATCAGCCCAGACAGGTATACATCATTCACGTCATGTTAATAGCTGACTGGTGTGTTACCACCACCTAAGAGGTGGTTCCATTGCTATACATAATGGACTATTTTACCACTAAATCATCTAAAAATCTGTTTATTCCACATATTCGTTACATACAGAAAGAAATCCATTTTGGTGATTGGTGTTGCTGTAGCAGCCTTTTTTAATCCTTTTGTCAGGATTCAAATTTTAGTCTGACCATAAAATAACCACCTAATACTTTGTTTTGAGTTTATACATTATAGTGGCCTGACAGCAAAATGGCATTCACAACATCTCATGAGATCACATGGCTACTCTTTTACCACTCTGTTTACTGTGGCTCATGGCAGCAAGGGAGTAGTCAGGAAACTACAATAGCCTCCATGTTTATCCTTGTCACAAATAGCTCAAAGCGAGTGTATTAGAAATGGGGTCTTTGGTTGGCAGTCAGGTTACCCCCCTGTCCAAGCAAGGGCCCTCACCCTAGTCAGAGTAAAGGAGATTCACCTTTAGTTAACCCCTTCTCACCTCCTTGGTAGCTTGGCACAAGCAGGCAGGCTTAACTTCAGAAGCAATGTGTAAAGTATTTGTACCAACACACATAGTAACTCAGTGAAAAACACTACAAAATTACACAACACAGGTTTAGAAAAATAGGTAATAAGTATCTAAACAAAACAAGACCAAAACAACAAAAATCCAACATGCACAAGTCAAGATAAACATTTTCAAAAGAATAAGGGCCTGATTCTTACCTTGGCGGTCAGCGGAGAGGCGGCGGTTGGACCGCGAACAGACCGGCGGTCCAAAAAATGGCATTCTGACCGCGGCGGTCACCGCCGCGATCGACCGCCACTTCCCCACTCCGACCGCCACGGCGGTCATGACCGACGGGCTGGAGTTCGCACACTCCGGCCCGGCGGTCGACCCAAGACCGCCAACCGTATCATGACCCTGCTTACCCCCGCGGTTTTTGGCGGTCGGGAACCGCCATGCGAACCATGGCGGTAGGCACTATCGGGGCCAGGGAATTCCTTCCCTGACACTGATAGGGGTCTCCCCCACCCCCCACTGCTCCCCACGAGTCCTCCCCCCACACCCTCCACCCCCCTGCCACCCCCCAGAGGTGGTACGAACCCCCTGCCCCCCCACCCCGACATGCACATACACGCACCCCGACATGCACGCACCCCCAACATGCACATATGCACACCCCCTACACACACACATACACAACGGGGGCACATACCCGCACACATACATGCCGACATGCGCACCCGCCGAACTACACACATTGCCCAAAGGCACAGCAGCACCCCCCGCCCGCATGCACGCACTCACACACCCCCTCTACACACCCCCATGCACGCACACATCACACAACACCCCCCCACCCCCTCCCCTCACGGACGATCAACTTACCTTGTGCGTTGGTCCTCCGGAAGGCGACGGGAGCCATAGGGACGTGACCGCCAACAGAAGACCGCCAACAGAAGACCGCCACACAGAAATGTGGGTCGTAATTCTGGGGGCGGTGTTCTGCTGGCGTGGCGGTGGAGGTTGACCAGTCTCCACTTTCCCGCCGACCGCCAGTGTGGCTGCTGGCGGTATTCCGGCGGAACGCTCCCAGCGGTCGGAATACGCGCAGCGGCATACCGCCGCGGTCGGCGGTCTTTGCCGCGGCGGTAACTCGGCGGTCTTGCGAAAAGACCGCCAAGGTCAGAATCAGGCCCTAAGAGTCTTAGGGGGTCATTCTGACTCCCGCCGGCCGCGGTAAGCCGCCAGAATACCGCTGCGCGGTCAATAGACCGCCGTGGGTATTCTTGGTTTCCCGCTGGGCTGGCGGGCGACCGCCAGAAGGCCGCCCGCCAGCCCAGCGGGAAACACCATTCCATGAGGATGCCGGCTCCGAATGGAGCCGGCGGAGTAGAAGGGGTGCGACGGGTGCAGTTGCACCCGTCGCGATTTTCAGTGTCTGCATGGCAGACACTGAAAATCATGGTGGGGCCCTGTTACGGGGGCCCCTGCAGTGCCCATGCCATTGGCATGGGCACTGCAGGAGCCCCCAGGGGCCCCACGACACCCCATACCGCCATCCTGAACAGGATGGCGGTATGGGGGTCGGAATCCCCGTGGCGGCGCAGCAAGCTGCGCCGCCATGGAGGATTCCCCAGGGCAGCGGAAAACTGGCGGTACACCGCCGGTTTTCCGTTTCTGACCGCGGCTGTACCGCCGCGGTCAGAATGCCCTTGGGAGCACCGCCAGCCTGTTGGCGGTGCTCCCGCGGTCGTTGGCCCTGGCGGTCAATGACCACCAGGGTCAGAATGACCCCCTTAATCTTTAGAAAACAGTGAGAATGCTGATGTTACACAAAGTATCTGGTTAGTGCAAAAAAAAAAAGCCGCGAGCGTGCATAGGAAAAGGGTAGCGATGCATCAGTTCTTTACTCGAAAGTGAGGCCATGTGTCGTTTCCTTCTCCGGTCGGGGAGGCCATGCGTTGTTTTTCTCCCACAAGAGAGCGTTGCGTCGATTTCCAAATGGGGCACCTCGGATCCGTGCAGAGTCAGGTCAACTTTGATGCCCAGGGATGATGCATGGAAAATCGGGTCACACGGTATCAAGAAACCACTCTGCGTGGGATTTGCGTCATTATCAGCCTCCGTTAGCAGGTGTTGCACCTAATTTCTCCAGCCACGTTGCGATGCAGGTGGAGTGTTGATTTCAGCCACAATGCTGACGACGCATCGTTTATCAGCTGCGTCACGGAAGGTGCAGGCTCATTTCAAGCCCTTAGAGATTCTTCTCAAGCAGGAATGCACAAAAAAGTCCAGTCTGTGTCCCTTTTCCCAGGCAGACACAGCAACTGTAGGATAGCTCAGCAAAGCACAGTCACAGGCAGGGGCAACACTTCTCCTCAGCTCTTCAGCTCTATTCCTTGGAAGGGGTTCCTCTTGGTTCTAGAAGTGATCTAATTTTCAGGGTGTTTTGGGTGCCCTTCTGATACCCCTTTCTGCCTTTGAAGTAGGCCTACTTCAAAGAGAGGTCTGTGTTGTTTTTGAGATCCTGCCTAGCCCAGGCCAGGCCCCAGACACACACCAGGGGGTTGGAGACTGCATTGTGGGAGGGCAGGCACTGCCCTTTCAGGTGTAAGTGACCACTCCTCCCCTTCCTCCCAGCACAGATGGCTCATCAGGATATGCAGGCTACACCCCAGCTCCCTTTGTGTCACTGTCTAGAGAGAGGTGCAAAAAGCCCAACTGTCAAACTGACCCAGACAAGGAATCCACAAACAGGCAGAGTCACAGAATGGTTTAAGCAAGAAAATGCCTACTTTCTAAAAGTGGCATTTTGAAACACACAATCTAAAAAACAGCTTCACTAAAATATGCATTTTTAAATTGTGAGCTAACGGACTATACACCCTACATTCCATATTTTTATCTGCTCCCAAAGGGAATCTGCACTTTAATAATATTTAACGGCAGCCCCCATATTTATCTATGAGAGAGATAGGCCTTGCAACATTGAAAACCATATTTGGCAGACTTTCACTGTTAGGACATGTAAAACACATAAGTACATGTGAAAGGGGTATCAGAAGGGCACCCATGTAAGTATATGCACCTTTTACATACACTGTACCCTGCTCATGGAGCTACCTAGGGCCTACCTTAGGGGTGCCTTACATTTATAAAAAGGGATGGTTTAGGCCTGGCAAGTGGGTACACTTGCCAAGTCGAATTGGCAGTTTAAAACTGCACACACTGAAATATAGTGGCAGTTCTGAGCCATGTTTACAGGGCTACTAATGTGGGTGGCACAACCAGTGCTGCAGGCCCACTAATAGCATTTGATGTACAGGCCCTGGGCACCTCTATTGCACTGTACTAGGGACTTACTAGCAAATCAAATATGCCAGTCATGGAAAGTCAATTCACATATATTTTACATAGGAGGACTTGCACTTTAGCACTGGATAGCAGTGGTAAAGTGCCCAGAGTAACAAAAAGAGCAAAAACGGAGTCCAGCATTCATCAACCACCTTGGAAACAGAGGCAAACAGTTAGGGTATACCACGCTAAGGATGCCAAGTCTAACAGAGGGGATGAGGAAAGTGTACCTTGCAGTCGTTTGGCAGATTGCGCCCTGGAAAGAATTCTGAAATTCTTAAATGTCCTTCTTTCCTTTGCTCCTTCCTTCGTTCACTCCTTTTCCCCTTCTACCTCTCCTTCGTCCTTATTTAATCTTGCTTTCCTTTCATCTTTTCATCCTTACTGTACTGTTTCTATACTTTTCCATACTTTTTCTGTACTCCATCCTTTTCTCCATCCCTTACTCATTCATTTTCTTCCATTGCAAAAAAACATATTTATGAGCTTTTTGGAGACTAGAGTCTTCAATCAAAGTGAAAGGAGCCACAGACAAAAACATATTTGTTTCATGTTACCCTGAATTTCCCAGTGACACCTACCAGTACTCAGGTTGCTAAGGAGGCTAGTTAATGATGCACCTTCATGGCAATACTGGGTTCTGGGCTGCCCCATCCTCCTTCTCACTATTTCTCTGTAACTCAATGATCCAGGTTCCTGCTCCCTACCCTACCCCTTGTTACTGAGTTTCATGACATTTCTGGCTTCTACTCTCCCTTGCACTCAGTGTGAACATATAGCTGGAGTCTCAGCTTGTGCTCTGCCCCATCCATATCCAGGAGCCACTCTTCAATGCTAGGTCCCTCTCAGCCTCTGATGGGCCCTTTGGGCTGCTCATTTGGTATCTAAAGAGCCTACTCCAGCAATGTAACTTCTACTGAATGTTTAGACAGTGCAATACATACTTTTAAGATCTACACAATGCTGTGTCTCATTTACTCCCATTACCACTATTAACATTATCACTAACACCTCAACTACATCCACCAATATAACCATCACCACTACAATTACCACCACCATCACTGCAGTTAGCAAACACACCATCAACATTACAGTGACTACCACCATTGTCATCACCATCATCATTACCATCTCCATCATCACCTCCAATAACACCACCAATACCACTATTACCATTACCACCATTTCTGTCACTTAGATCTCCATTTTTAACTCCACAACATACTCTTGTGTTTGCATGTGTATGAGCAGTGTGTGTTTGACACTATTACGTGTGTAATTGAAAGGTTGATGTGGGCCCCTGTGTGGGAAATTTGTCTGTACTATCAATAATAAAAGAAGCTTTAAGAAAGCCGATGGGTTTGACCTTATTGTGGTAAAGATATACAGTCAGCATTTTTGCATGCCTATGATTGCATGTGGTAGAGCTAGCCTGACCTATTGACTTTGCCAATGCATATTTTAACTTTTTGCTGTGATGGGGAAGCCTTATATTCAAAGGCAAATCTGTCACTTCATGGAAAACAGCCTTGATATACACTTAAACAAAGCAGATCCTAAATTGACCCCTCATGCTGTAGCCTCAATGAGGTATTCCACCTAAGCCCGTTACCAATGTAATGGGTACGGAGGGGTGTCAGCATTTTCACAGGTTTTGGGTGGAGGGCCTGCACAAAGGGCTAATGACTACTGGTCTCCGTGCTCAAACTAAGTCTGAAATCCCGGTTCAATTGGGTCCCAGTAATCTGCAGCATTGCAAAACCCTGTTGTTACAACGTTTTTGCATTGCCATGATGGGTTATCAGACCTGCATAGGGGTTATACTATTAAACCCCAACATAGCCACCTGATTCTGTATATATGTAATATTGGTATTTTTTATTTAACAAGTGGAAGATGTAGTGTCTTGTGAATTACAAATGACAGGAACCTTTTCGTTCCTGAGGGACTCTGTAGAACTGTGACATAAGTGTCCAGGTGTAGTTAATAGAATTCATGATTTATAAAGTTGACTTTGTGGTTAAACGCTGAGGAATAATAACATGTAATACCAAGCTCTGTGTGTGGCATAGTCATTTTCATGTACTAAGGCTGGGGAGGACAGTACATATATCACAATTGTGTATCAGATTAGGTTATGTATGAATCTTGACTGGCATTCTCTATGGTTAACATTTTAAGGCTAACATCCTTCACACAAGCAGTCACATTTTGATCCAGTCTAGTTGTGCTACCAGCCATTATTTTCTTTATATCTCATTCCTGATCGAAATCTTTGGCAGGCTAAAAGCTAATAAGTAATGCTTAAACACGAGTAATACTAATATTAATTTCAGTGTTATTATTCTGATGATGATGATTATTATTATTATGATTATTATTATTATTATTATCATTACCCAAAAGTAGCGATGTTCCTCATCCTTGGTTCTGATGCTACACAAGCTGAATAAGCATAAGGATGGATCCTCTAGTGTGTAAGATGGCAATGGAAACCCCACTACCTGTGCCAATGAACTACGTGGCACATTTCTACTCTGTTTGCGCCGAATGCGCGTCAAATATTTTGACGCCCATTCGACACAAACCTAACACCATATTTATACTATGACGCCCGACCCCGCGAACGCCAAAATCCCTCTGTGGGCGACATTTTCTTGATGCGGGAAACCGCCTTGCATTAATGACATGCAAGGTAGGCGTTCTCATCCAAAAAATGACTTTAAGGCCTGTGCGCCTTATTTATACTCCTGTGTCATTTTGACGCACAGGAGGGGGCAGGCCTTAAAAAGCGGCACACAGCCTGATGTGCGTCGTTTTTTAACACCTGTGTGAGGGCAGGCATTAAGGGACATGTGGGCCCATTTCCATGGTCTCTGACCATGGAAGCAGTCCAGAGGTGCCCTTCCCTGCCCCCAGGGACACCCCCTACCAACCTCGCCCACCCCTGGAGGACACCCATGGATGGGGGGACCCATCCCAGGTAAGTACAGGTAAGTTGGGGTAAGTATAATGTTTTAATTTTTTTAAAGTGTCATAAGGAGGGCCTAACTTGGGTCCCCCCTACATGCCACTGTGCCCAATGGCCATGCCCAGGAGACATAAGTCCCCTGGGCATGGCCATTGGGCAAGGAGGCATGACTCCTGTCTTTGCTAAGACAGGAGTCATTTCAATGGGGGTTGTGCGTCAAAAAATGGCGCAAGTCCGGTTTGAGCCATGATTTTTTACTCTAACCTGACTTGCACCATTTTTTGATGCACAACCCCCATTTTTTCCTACGCCGGCGCTGCCTCGTTTGACTCTGACCAGCCCGCAGCGCTGGCTAACATCAATCCTTAAATAAAGCGCCCGTCTGGCGCGTAGGAATTGCATTAGCCAGTGGTACATTTTTTGACGCAAACCAGCACTGGCACTGGTTTGCGTCAAAAAGTATAAATATGGGCCTACGTGTCGGGTCACAAAGCGCACAAACAATGGAAAAAAAGGGACGTAGTTACACAATGAGATGAGACCTTTAGGAAAATGAATAAACCTTTTCACAAAGGAAGACATCCTCCAAAGTCAAACATTGTCAAAAACTGACTGGAAGAGGCAAACAAAAACACCAGAAAATTGTTGTGCATATCTCCTCAAGTATTTTCACATTACAAGAGGTAAGAGTTTTAAAAATCCTGAATGGGTTGCTCTTTTTCCCGCATCATCGATTACATAAAAATCTCAGTAGATTTATTGAGAATTGTACCACCAGCAAGATTAATAGAGTAACATCTTGCAACTCAAAGCAGTATAGCTTGAGACCTTATGGCAGACGCAAACTTGATATAAATGCTGTTCCCAATCAATACCATTAATATTTACATGTCTTTAATGGCGTGCAGCCCTTAAGGACAGAGGCAGCAGGGGAAGCTTATGCTAAGTAAATGCAAAGACTACAAAACCACAAAGGAAAGCCACAATATTATGCCCACTCAAAAGAAAATTATGTAGCTAAAATAATGTCAACAAAATGACGCAATATAGCACTGCTAAATGCCGTAAAGTGAATTGTAACTCACGTCAACCACCCCATTCAAGGACATGCACACTTGCCCAAAAATTCTCTAGGCATCATGGCAACTGTGTTGCATTCTCTGGATGGCTTAGCAAACAAGGCCGAGATAACATTCAGTTAAAATAATCTAAATATTGTCACTTAATCAGTAAGTAACTTTTTTTGACATACCAGACAAAGAAGAGTGTGCAGCATCCACAACAACCATCATGAGAAAAATGCACATAGGGGGTGATTCCAACCCTGGCGGTCGGTGATAAAGCGGCGGCCAACCCGCCAACAGGCAGGCGGTAAAAAAAAATTAATTCTGACCCTGGCGGGAACAGACAAAGTACCGCCCACCCTATCACAACTCACCAATCCGCCACCTTTTCCGGGGCGGGAGCCCCGCTGATAAAAACACGGCGGAAACAGACTACGAACGGGAAAACGCTCACCGATACACACTCCACGAGGACGGAGGACAGCATGGAACCCGAATTGAACATCCTACCAGCTATTGTCTACCTGCTCATCTACCACGAGTACGAACGCCGGCGCAGACGACAACGGTGAGTACTGCACCTACGACACAGGGAAGGAGAAAAGGTTACCGGCACACACATACGCGATACACCCACCCCCCCACCGCCTCCCCCAACTATCTACACACCAATGCAGAGCAACAACTCAGAGTGACACCCCCCAAACCCCCCAGAAAAATGCAAAGACATAATTAAAATGAAAAATAAAATTTATGTATAAAATAGGTTCATTGAAGTCATGGAAAATTATGTATATGAAATATAAAAAAAAAAAAATGAACAGTGCGAAATCTATATACATAGGCAATAAGTCCTGCTCAGTTTGTCAAAGTTCCACAGTCCGTGGGCCAATGTCCACAAACACATGGGCAAAGCCCACACAGGAGACCTTATTCCGTTGGAGAGAACACTGCTGGGGCATCAGATGAGAAAACTACAGGCACCTCAGGGGGAAGGGAAGGGGGGGCACCTCAGCCACATGAGTCCACGACGCCAGATCCACGAGGGGCCTCCATGCCCACTCTACCATCCTGGGGAGTGCAAAGCCACAGTCTCACAAGTCTCTACAGTGGGTGGGTTGCCCACTGTGCCATCCTGGGGAGTACAAAGCCACAGTCTCACAAGTCTCTACAGTGGGTGGGTTGCCCACTGTTACATCCTGGGGAGTGCAAAGCCACAGTCCATCAGATGGATACCCGACTCCACTGGTATTGGAGGAGGCAGGGTGCCCAGAGTGCAGCATGAACACCAGCTCGACACAGAACCGGCACTGTCAATGGGCCAGCGGTGCTTGAGACGGCGGGGCCCAGCGGAGCGGTGCTTGACAGGAAGGGCCCAGCGGAGCGGTGCTTGACAGGAAGGGCCCAGCGGAGCGGTGCTTGAGACGGCAGGGCCCAGCGGAGCGGTGCTTGACAGGAAGGGCCCAGCGGAGCGGTGCTTGACAGGAAGGGCCCAGCGGAGTGGTGCTTGACAGGAAGGGCCCAGCGGAGCGGTGCTTGAGACGGCGGGGCCCAGTGGAGCGGTGCTTGACAGGAAAGGCCCAGCGAAGCAGTGCTTGACAGGAAGGGCCCAGCGGAGCGGTGCTTGAGACAGCGGGGCCCAGTGGAGCAGTGCTTGACAGGAAGGGCCCAGCGGAGCGGTGCTTAAGACGGCGGGGCCCAGCGGAGCGGTGCTTGAGACGGCGGGGCCCAGCGGAGTGGTGCTTGACAGGAAGGGCCCAGCGGAGCGGTGCTTGACAGGAAGGGCCCAGCGGAGCGGTGCTTGAGACGGCAGGGCCCAGCGGAGCGGTGCTTGACAGGAAGGGCCCAGCGGAGCGGTGCTTGACAGGAAGGGCCCAGCGGAGCGGTGCTTGAGACGGCGGGGCCCAGCGGAGTGGTGCTTGTCAGGAAGGGCCCAGCGGAGCGGTGCTTGACAGGAAGGGCCCAGCGGAGCAGTGGTTGACAGGAAGGGCCCAGCGGAGCGGTGCTTGAGACGGCGGGGCCCAGCGGAGCGGTGCTTGACAGGAAGGGCCCAGCGGAGCAGTGCTTGACAGGAAGGGCCCAGCTGAGCGGTGCTTGAGACGGCGGGGCCCAGCGGAGCGGTGCTTGTCAGGAAGGGCCCAGCGGAGCGGTGCCTGTCTTGGTGGGGCCCTGTTCAGCGGTGCTCTTCACGGCGGGGCCCTGTTCAGCGGTGCCTGTCTTCACGGCGGGGCCCTGTTCAGCGGTGCCTGTCTTCACGGCGGGGCCCTGTTCAGCAGTGCCTGTCTTCACGGCGGGGCCCTGTTCAGCGGTGCCTGTCTTCACGGCGGGGCCCTGTTCAGCAGTGCTCTTCACGGCGGGGCCCTGTTCAGCGGTGCCAGTCTTCACGGCGGGGCCCTGTTCAGCGGTGCTCTTCACACCGGGGCCCTGTTCAGTGGTGCTCTTCACGGCGGGGCCTTGTTCAGCGGTGCCTGTCTTCACGGCGGGGCCCTGTTCAGCGGTGCTCTTCACGGCGGGGCCCTGTTCAGCGGTGCTCTTCATGGCGGGCCCTGTTCAGCGGTGCTCTTCACGGCGGGGCCCTGTTCAGCGGTGCCTGTCTTCACGGCGGGGCCCTGTTCAGCGGTGCTTGTCCTGTCTTTCAAGGGAGCCAGACCTGGCCAGGACTCCCCGCTTAGTCGCCCTCCGACCGTGCGGTTGCTGGCCCCTCCTGTGATGGAGTCCTGGGCCCGTGGGTGTCCTGCGTCACACCCGGTATGGGGCTGGTGGGGCCCTCCTGGTCCGCGTGCCTGCTGGCTGACTTCTCCGCCCTGCTGCCCTTGCCCTCCTTCGATGAGGCTCTCCGGCCCTTGCCTCCCCTTGATGTTGTGGCAGGTGACGGGCCACGACTTTGCTCCTTGGTGGCAGCCGTGTCAGCCTTCTCGCGCCGGCCCTTTGTTTTTCGGGTTCTCTTCCTTGGGGGTGGGCTGGCTGTCCCCTTGCTGCTGGCCGATGTATCTGCACTAGGAAAAGGTGGACTCCAATACCTGTGCACAATGGTCGCCTTCGATGCAGGGCTGGTGGTGGCTGAGGTGCTCTTAGGACTCTTACCAGATGGAGGGGGTGGGTCAGTGGTTGGAAAGAGGTCAAGGTTGGAAAGGAAAATCAATTTGGAAAGACAGGGACGGGTAGGTGTAGTGGTTATGGGAGTGGAGGAAGAGGATGTGGTTGTAGGAGAGTCAGGTGTGCTGTCTTTGGGTGCAGGTGCTTGTGACGTAGGCTGTGGTGAGGTGGATGGCTGTTGGGTGGGTGGCTGCCTGCGTTTGTGTGTTTTGGAAGAGGGGCTGACAGACACAGTGGGAGAGGACACAGGGGACGTGTAAATGGCAGTGGGGGTGGTGACTGCACGTGTGCGGACTGTACTGGAGGGTGTGCTGGTGATGGAAGTACTGGCTGATGGTGGTGTGCATGCAGGTGTGAGTGGAGACATCACAGGGAGGGAGGAGGGAGACGAGGAGGAGGGGGACACAGAGGTGGTAGTGACTGTTGGCATGTCTGCATCCGGATGTTGCTTGGGTGAATGCTTGTGGGATCTGTGGTGCTTATGTCTGGATGAGCTGCCCTTGGGTGTTGAGGTGTGTGCAGGCTGGTCTGATGGTGTGGATGGGATAGGCTGAGGAACAGGAGACTGGGACTGGGTGGAGGCAGTTAGAAGAGGGAGGCAGGAAACAGGGAAAATGGCTGCCGTCAGTGCTGAGGCCAGAGCATTGAACGATCGTTGATGGGCAGCCTGACCCGAATGAATGCCCTCCAGGTATGCATTGCTCCGATGCACCTCCCTTTCTACACCCTGGATGGCATTCAAGAGGGTAGACTGCCCAACAATGAGTGTCCTCAGGAAGTCAATGACCTCCTCACTGAGGGCAGCAGGGGTAACTGGGGCAGGGCCTGAGGTGCCTGGGGCGAAGGAGATGCCCGCCTTCCTGGGCGAACGGGCACGGAGCGAAGGCTGAGGGGCTGCTGGGAGGGCAGGGCTGGTGCGCTGGGTGGCGGCTGTACCTGTTGTGGCGGTGGGCACGGATGTTGCCGCCACCGCAAGGGAGCTCCCTTCCGAGGACGTGTCGGTGTCGCTGACGTCTCCACGGGTCCCCGTTGTGGAGCTCCCCTCGCCCTCCGTATCACTGGTGTACTCGGTGTCTGTAGCATGGCCCACCGGGGCCATGTGAGTTGCAGCTCCCTCGTGCTCCGATGCCAATTCTCCTCCGCCTGATGATGCTAATGCACACATGCACAAGAAGATAAAGAAAAAGGGTGGTGGGAGAAATAAAGACAGGTTGAGTGCATGCATTGTCAACACCGTTGTCGGAGAGGACAGACACAGGAGCCTCCTGCACTACGCCGCGCAATCGGGGTACACTACTCAGTACTTGTGACTAGGCCTACAGGTCTATGGACAACAAATGCACACATGGGTGATGCTGGACCATGGATAGCTGTACTTGGCACCCTACAGTGGTGGCAGCCGGGGGCACAGGGCCATGCCTAAAGGAGGGGACTAGCCTACAGAAAGCGCCCTGGCCTAAAGTCACCCACAGCACTCCTCCCCAACCCAGACACCTCCACTGCGCGCAAAGATAGCAGAATGTGCTGATACTCACCCCCTTGTGTCTGCCGTGATGTCCTCACGCGCCCATCCAAATCGGGGTAGGCCACCGCCAGGATCCGGGACATCAGGGGGGTCAAGGTACGACTGGCACCCCTCCCACGTTGGGAGGCCATCCCCAGCAGAGACTCGGCGGTCTTCCTGGTCCCGCGGTGGATGTCCTCCCACCTCTTTCGGCAGTGGGTGCCCCATCTGTTGTGGACCCCCAGGCCCCGGACGTACTTGGCGATGACACGCCAAATGTCGACTTTCTGATGGGCGCTGACCTATTTGACATGTACAGGGTGGGAAAGGAAATATCATCACTTTTCTGCATGTTAGATGTGATTGGCCTCCCCTTCCCAACCTTGCCATGTGGCACATGCTCTCATCTGTCGTGCGTTGCACTCCTCATTCGCTCCCCTCCCCACCATCTTACATCCACCCCACTCAACACAGGCATAGCCCATTCAACGTGCACCCAGTGTACTTACCTGTTGGTCTGGAGGACCGTAGAGTAGCGCATACTGGGGGAGGACCCCATCCACAAGTTTCTCCAACTCTTCAGAAGTGAAAGCAGGGGCCCTTTCCCCAGTCGCAGCAGCCATTGTCTCTTCCAGACCGAGGTCACAGCAGCACTTGCAGTATAGGTCCTCTCCTGTGGATGATCAGGTCTCGAGTGATTAAGCAGCTAGAAAATGGCGGTCACGCCCGCGGCGGTGCGTACCGCCGCGGTGCGTACCGCGACCGCCGGCGCACATTGTCATTGGCTCCTGATACCCATAGGGTTCAATGTTAACCAATGCTGCTTCGCACCGCGGTCTTCGACCGCCTACCGCCACGGTGTGCCACGCCAGCGCATTGACCTCACATCCCACTGTCACACTTCTCAGGTCAGGCAGCCGCCATTTCAAGGGCCCACATGGCCTAATGTCTACTGCGTCACACAGGCCTAGGCCTTGCATTGCCACTCATACAGGCCTTTCACTGCATTGCGAATCAATTACTGTGCAAGCTGTGTGAACATACCTGTGGGTTGCTTGACTTTGTGCTCCATGTTGTTCTTCCTAGGCACCGTCCGCTGGGACTTGCGAGGAGAAGGATGAATCCTCCCGTGTACCGACCGCTGGTGGACCTGTCGACAATGGAAGAACGACATATTATACTTTGATACAGACTTGACAGAGCCACTATACATGAACTGTGTGCCCAGCTGGAGCCAGACCTGATGTCCCCCATCCGCCAACCCACAGGGATTCCCCCTCTGGTGCAGGTTCTGTCAGTACTCCATTTTTTGGCAAGTGGGTCTTTTCAGACAACAGCGGCCATGTCATCAGGGATGTCTCAGCCTATGTTTTCTAAGGTTTTGTCCAGAGTGTTGTCTGCCCTGATGAAATACATGCAGAGCTACATTGTTTTCCCTGAGGAGGATGAATTGGCTACAGTGAAGGGTGATTTCTATGCCCTTGGACATATCCCAAACATCATTGGTGCCATTGATGGGACCCATGTGGCTTTGGTACCCCCCAAAGGCAGTGAGCAGGTGTACAGAAATAGAAAAAGATCATTCGATGAATGTCCAGGTGGTCTGTTTGGCAGACAAGTACATCTCCCATGTAAATGCCAAGTTCCCTGGGTCAGTGCATGACGCGTATGTCATGCGAAATAGCAGCATTCCCTATGTGATGGAACAGCTACAGAGACACTGTGTGTGGTTATTAGGTGACTCTGGTTACCCCAACCTCTCGTGGCTACTGACCCCAGTGAGGAATCCCCGGACCAGGGCAGAGGAACGGTACAATGAGGCCCATGGGCGAACTAGGAGGATAATAGAAAGGACCTTTGGGGTCCTGAAGGCCAGGTTTAGGTGCCTGCATATGACAGGTGGATCCCTAATGTACTCACCAAAGAAGGTGTGCCATATCATCGTGGCCTGCTGTATGCTTCACAATCTTGCATTGCGACGCCAGGTGCCTTTTCTGCAGGAGGATGGTCCAGATGGTGGTGTTGTAGCAGCTGTGGAGCCTGTGGAGAGTGAAGAGGAGGAAGACGACGGGGACGACACGGACAACAGGGACACAGTTATACAACAGTATTTTCAGTAGCACACAGGTAAGAATCACCCACGCCATTTTACATTTGCTTCAGGCCTCCTGCGTCTCTACTTTCTGTGTACCCCACCATTTCCTTTTAACTGAATTGTGACTTTCCATTCACTTTTCAGAGCTGTTTGACCAACTGCGTGACTTCTGCTTTGTTTGCCCATGGACTACACCTTGTTGTCATTGGTATGTTGTCATCACAATGTCACAGAACATAATAGCACCGTTATGTGTGATACATAATAGTAAAATATAAGCAGACTCCTGTTATTGTACGTGCAATAAGGGATTTATTTCAAGTGCTACATATAGGTACATGATAGTAAAACGGTGATGGGTGGGGGTGGAGTAATGTCCATGGCAGAGTCCAGTTCTCAGACGCACAGGTGCATTATCCATATGCCTGTGGAAGGATGGAGCAGGGGCAGTTTAAGGTTGGACAGGGTGACAATGTGGGACAGTGGGATGACATCAGGGGGTATCTTATGCTGGCGGGGGTCTTGCAATCCTACTCTGTCTTCTTGTGTGATTTCAGGTTCCGCTTGCGGGGTGGTTGTTCTTCAGCAGGAGGTGGGGTTCTGGTGGCCTGTTGTTGTGTGGGGGCCTCCTGTCCACTAGCGCCGGCGGAGGTGGTAGGCTGTTCCTGGTCCAGGCTAGTGACAGGGGCCCTTTGGGGTGCCACATGGTCCCGCAATGTGGTGACTATCTGGTTAAGGGCCAGGACTATGGTCCCCATTGCGGAACCGATGTTCCTTAGTTCCTCTCTGAACCCCATGTACCGTTCCTCCTGCTGTGCCTGGATCTCCTGGAACCTGGCCAGTACCGTCGCCATCGTCTCCTGGGAGTGGTGGTATGCTCCCATGATGGTGGTGAGGGCCTCTTGGAGAGTGGGTTTCCTGGGCCTGTCCCCCCCCCTGTCGCACAGCAGCCCTCCCAGTTCCCCTGTTTCCCTGGGCCTCTGTCCCCTGGACGGTGTGCCCACTACCACTGCCCCCAGGTCCCTGTTGTTGTTGGGGTGGTGGGTCAACCTGGGTGCCCTGTAGTGGCGGACACACCGCTGATTGACGTGTCCTGGAGACAGAGGCATGGGCCCGCTGGGTGGGAGCTGTGCTGGTGTTCCCAGAGGGGGTTAGGTCTGCTGTAGCCTGTGGCTGTGTGTGGGGAACCGACTGTCCAGAGGTCCCCGATGGGCCGGGCTGGTCATCTGGGTCCAGGTCGACAGAGCTGCTGTCATCGCTGGGGGCCTCTTCTGGGGGTGGGATGGACATCTCTGTACCCTCCGTGGCGGTGTGGTGGCGTTCGGGTCCTGCAGGGGTATAAGGGTATGGTTATTGGTTCTGTGTGTGGCATTTCGTGTGATGGGTGGGTGTCCGTGTACCCAAGTGCAGGCATTCCCGTGTGGGGGCTTTTGTGAGGGTGGCTTGTGGGGGTGATGTGTGTGTGCAGTGGGCATGCTTTGGTGATGGGTGTCCATGCTTTATGGCCGCATGCAGGTCTAGGTGTTGGGATGGGTGGGTTGTGATGGTGGGACATTTGCAAGGAGTTGGTGTGATGGGGTGGGGGTGAGGGTGGGGGTATGTGCTGGCATGCAGGTGGGGTGGGGGTGGGAAGTAGTAGTTACGATATGACTTACCAGAGTCCATTCCTCCGCCTACTCCTGCGAGGCCCTCAGGATGCAGGATGTGCAAGACTTCCTCCTCCCATGCTGTGAATTCTGGGGGAGTAGGTGGGGGTCCGCCGCCAGTCTTCTGCACCGCAATGTTGTGCCTTGATACCATGGAACGCACCTTCCCCCGTAGGTCGTTCCATCTCTTCCTGATGTCGTCCCGATTGCGTGGATGCTGTCCCACCGCGTTGACCCTGTCGACTATCCTTTGCCATAGCTCCATCTTCCGAGCAATTGTGGTGTGCTGCACCTGTGCCCCGAATAGCTGGGGCTCTACACGTACTATTTCCTCCACCATGACCCTGAGTTCTGCGTCAGAGAACCTGGGGTGTCTTTGGGGTGCCATGGGGTGGTGTGGATGAGGTGAGGGATGTTGTATGTGTTGTGGAGTGTGATGTGTGTGGTGGTGTATGGTGTTTTGTGCGTTGTAATTGTGTGGGTGATGTTGTGATTAGCCTCTGTGTGATGGTCCACTCTAAGCTGTACAGTCTCTCTCTGTCCTTGATTCGCAATTGTGGTAGTAAGGGTTTGTGGGTGATGTGGGTGTGTGTTTTATATTGGATTGGGTGTGTGGGAGTGGTGTGTGTATGTGTATCAGGTGTGTGTATTTCAAATTGTCCAATGTGGTGGTGTTTTGTAAGGGTGTGTGTATTTTGAGCGCGGCGGTGTGTACCGCCAATGGAATACCGCGGTTGAAAGACTGCCGCGTGGATTCGTGGGTCGGAATGGCATGGGCGTATATCTGTTGGCGTGGCGGTGGAGGTTTGGTCATTGCCATTTTTTCGCTGACCTTTGGTGTGGCGGACTTTTGTGGATGTCGGGTTTTTGGCGGTTTGCCAGTTGCGGGTCAGAATGACCGTTGCGGTTTACCGCGACCGCGGCGGTGTTATGGCGGTCTTCTGACCGGCGGTAAGCGCCTTTTACCGCCGAGGTCAGAATGACCCCCTTAGTGTTTAAAGGAGAAGCATGAAGTGGCACACCCAGGATAAACCTTGCCTGTCCACTCTTGTGCATCATGTTCAATGCATAGTAATATGCAATCTGTAAAAAAAAAAAAAATTAATAATACATGTCCCCTAAGATGATCATCTGACCTCTAAATCACAGGTTACAACACCTAGATACATATTGTCTCTGAGTTAAGAAAAGCGGTGCTGCATCAAATGCAGAAACACTTTTCTTGCACCCCTTAGCGTCCCCTAATGCCACCATGATTTGGCACACCATGGTGGTAGTTATTGGAACTAACGTGAAAATGTTTAATGCTAGTTTGGAGCTTTGCAGGATTAGCGTCAACAACATTGACGCTAATCCTGTAAAACCCATTGAGGCCCCTTGTAAACAATGGCGTGCCTCCTTTTAAGGCCTGCTCTGAATTCTTTGATTTCTTTTAGCCATTTCCCCCTACCCCCTAACGTGGAAACGCCCACTTTGCATACATTATGCTTGGCGCAGGCATAATGTGGTACAAAGGGTTACAAAGTAGTGCAATGAATGCATTGCGTCACTTTGTAAATTTGGCACAACGATTTTGGCCTTCTTGGGTCACATTAGCATTCAAAAAATGATGCTAATGTGGCGCAAGGAGTCGCTAGGGGCTCTTAAATCAGCCCCATTGAGTTCTACACAACAAACCCCAGATGAATCAGCAGCCTGGCCTTGATGAACTTCAGTGCCAACAAACAGTGCTGCGTACCACAATCAGCAACATCCGGCTCCCTCTGTCTCTAGTCAGAAGTTAGTACAAGATAGATGGTGGCATGGACAAGGAACCATGCATGCAACTTCTAGCTTTTACACACGAGAACGTGTGCGGTTTACATCTCTAGTTCAAATTCATATTTAACGTTAATGCCACAAAATACAGACACGCAATACAGTAAATCCATTCTACAGCCATGCATGGACAACTGAACTCAGACCCCTACGCACCTACTCGCCTTTGCCAATACACCTACTGTAGCCAGCCAGCTATTTTAAGGTTAAGCAGCATCACCCATAAAAGGAGAGAAAGTTAGGAGGCCTCAGTGCTATAGCATTCAGATGTACCCATGCGGGAAGCACCCCGAGTCATACAAACACCTCCAGGACGGCCAGCTTCCAGCCCTGCAATGATTACTGCAGCCAGTCTCTCCACATTCTACTCCCCGAACAGCAGTTCAACTCATTATCAAGGACTTTAATGTATTTTATTCAATGTCACAGGGTAGCAGAACACCTCACACAATAACAACTATCCCTGACGAACGCAGGACTGCACTCATTGGGTGTGCAACTATGAATGCAGTCTGCTCTGTGAACAGGGATTCTGATGCACAGTTTTTTTTGTTGCTTAAATTGGATGACTTAACTGATGTGCGATTGACATATTTGTAACATTGTCATATTTTTTTCCTCTGCACCCTCACCCACCAACAACATGAACACCCACCTAGCAGCTGTTCCATCTGTTCACTAGGGAGCTGCAGAGAATAGAATATGCTACTTTTAGTCCTATTGAACCTCTGTCCTCTTTACTGACCATGCCAGCTTCACTGAGGTTTTCCACAATGATAGCCGATTGTTGTTTGTTAACCACTCATGTTCACTCTCACCAGGCACTTTCTAAAACGAAATGAACACTATTGTTTTCAAAGTCAAACACGTTTACATTCATCGTATAATTATTTTTAGAACCAACATGTACCAGATGTTTGCACTTGGAGCTTGACGTATTATGTCTTACAACCTTGGACACAGAATTCAACTCTCTTGGACCTCATGCATTAGCAAATCTAGTATTTTGCTCTACAAGTGGAATGTCGAAATATATAGTTGGAGTACTCAAATTAATTGTCAATGCATGGGCTAAATCTTCCATCAGCCAAAATGTCTGCCGATAAACGAGGATCATAAAGCACTTATACTATGGATGAGTAGGTTAATATGATATTAGCCTGAGATGTATATGTCAGTGGACAGTACGACATGCTTAAGATATTCACAGAAAATGGGACCAATTGGAAAATGGGATGACGGCCTTTCACAGATCACAGCACCTCATGGACAGAGCAAGTTAAG
Source organism: Pleurodeles waltl (assembly GCF_031143425.1). NCBI lineage: Eukaryota > Metazoa > Chordata > Amphibia > Caudata > Salamandridae > Pleurodeles > Pleurodeles waltl. The sequence goes on from NC_090444.1 coordinate 1,140,449,524, forward strand.
AGAATGCCTAAGAGACACCAAAGTGGCATGGGACATGGGTTATGAAATAAAAAAATAATGAAGGTAGCTATGCCAGGAGAGCAAAGTGTCCAGATGTGGTCATGCGTGTTGAGCGGCAGCTGAGCTCTATTACAAACTTGCAATGTGTTGTGCATGATTCATATGAACTCGCAGAGGAACCAGCCAGCTGGTGTGGGGGTGAATTCCATGAGCCTTTTTAGAAATGGGGTCTCTAGTTGGCAGTCAGTTTACACCCTTTCCAAGTAGGGACCCTCACTCTAGTCACAGTAAAGGAGATACACAGCTCGGATAACCCCTGCTCACCCTCTTGGGAGCTTGGCACAAGCAGACAGGCGTATCTCAGAGGCAATGTGTAAATTATTTGCACAAACAGTAACACAATGAAAACACCACAAAAGGATTACACACCAGTTTAGATAAATAGCCAATATTTGTCTAAATCAAATAAGACCAAAAATACAAAAAACAATATACACAAATAAAGATATCAAATTTTTAGAGTAAAAAGAGTCATAGGGCCAGATGTAGCAAACTTTTGCGAGTCGCAAATAGGCCGAATCGCAATTTGCGACCCCGCAAAATCGGAAACGGGATGCAAAAATCCCATTTCCGACTCGCAAAAAGCGACACGAGCCATTACCGACTCGCAAAAATAGCGACCCCATTTTGCGACCCGCGAATAGGAAGTCGCAATTTGTGAGTTGCAAACCATATGCAATAGCCACTCGCAAATTGTGACTAGTCGCAAAAAGCCCATTTTGCACTTCCAATTTACCACTAACTCAGAGCAGGTGGTAACCAGAACCAAAGTATAAAAGGAGACCCAGAAGGCACCTGGGTTACTCAAGATGGCGGAGATATATGGGATAGCAAGGAGGAGGAGAGCCCACGCCGCACTGCAGATAAGGAGGAGGAGCCAGAGACAGGAGAGGATATACAGAACCAGGCAGACACTTTTCCAACAAATTGAGGAGGAGATATATGATAAATACAGACTTAGCAGTGCAGCAATCCTAGATTTAATAGATCTACTCAATCCGCAGCTTCAACGCCAGACTGTGCGCGGCTGCGCCATCCCCACACATGTGCAAGTGCTATGCTCACTGCACCTCTTGGCCTCAGGTAGCTATCAGGGGGTCATTGCCGTGGCAGGTGGGGTATCTCAAAGTGCACTCTCACGGTTCTTCAGAGCATTCCTAGATGCCATACTCACACACATGTCCAGATACGTATACCTACCCAGGAATGAGGCAGAAATCAACAGCACCAAGTTGGAGTTCTACAGGATTGCCAACTTCCCCATGTCATAGGGTGTGTAGACGGGACACATATACAAATCTGCCCTCCTGCAAATCTGGAATATCTGTTCCGCAACCGGAAGTGTATCCACTCACTGAACATCCAGGTGGTATGTGTCGCCCATCATGTTATCACTGACATGGTTGCCAAATTTCCAGGGAGCACACATGACTCCTACATTTTCAGGCACAGTGGGATACACCAACGCCTACAACGTGGGGAGTTTGGAGACGGATAGCTCCTAGGTATAGCTGAATATACCTTGAAGACATACACACAGGTCAATGTGGAACCCATCAATGCCCAGCTAACATTGTACATTTCGTGCCAAACATGTGACAGTGCATATGCACTACGACCATGGATACTTACCCCGTACTTAACACCCAGCAATGAGACAGAGAGGCGATACAACAGTGCACATAGGAGGACCCGAAATATCATAAAGAGGACCTTTGGACTGCTGAAGGCAAGATTCAGATGCCTCCACAGAAGTGGAGGTGCCCTCCAGTATACCGCAATAACAGCTTTCAAGATTGTTGGCGCATGCGCTATACTGCACAACATTGCCACCAGACGTGGGCTACCTCTCACCCCAGAAGACCCAGATTCGGAGGATGACGAGCAAGAGCTACCACATCGCCATCATGGGGATAGAAGCATTGCAAATCAAGGCAGACAGTGACGGGACCACATTGCAAACCAATACTTTGGAAGGTACGTGCTAACTGTCACCACACTCACTAATGTCACACACAAAGAGTCCAGGTGTGAAGTGGAACAAACAAGGAATTTAATAATGTTCACCAAAACAACTATTTACATAAACTACAGTTCAGGGGCTGTAAAAGTCCACCTGGCATGAGGACACATTAACCTCATGTGCCTCTACTCAAGGACAGTGCATAGCTCACACTCTACACCGGGCTCGCCCAGCATGGCTGGTTCCTGGTGTGTCAGCAGTGCTAACGGTGGAGCCCTCCTCTCTGTCCTGCGGCGTGTCTGCCGTGCCCCTCGCCACCTGTCGTGCCTCCATTAGATCTACTGCGTGGCTGAGACGTCCCAGCCCACGTGCCACATCACTGGCAAAGTGGCCCATGTCCACCTGGAGGCTGACTGTGCGCCGTGACAGGCCAGTGGTGTTCACAGCCAGCCGGACGATGGAGGCAGACATGCGGTCCAGCCGGTGGATGAGCTGCCTGTCACGGCGCCTTGCACCCTCTCTCTCAGTGATAAGTTCTGATACCAGTTGTCTCATTGAGAGCGCAAGGTCACCAACATGGGTATTTAGCTGTTGCAGCTCCGTGTGTACCAGTTGCAGCCCTGTGTTCTGGTTCTGTTCCATGCGCCGCATGGCCCCTGAAATGTTCCTTATCTCTCGTTTGTGCAGGCGCTGACCACGTAGGAGTGCAGCCTCGGCGGCCGACATGGAGGCGTCCCCTGACTCAGCCTGCGGCACTAGAGGGACATTTAGACGTCGCCTGCAATGCAGTGGAGGCTCCGTGTCCGGTACACCGGCACTGTGGCTGGGACCGGGTGCTCGCTCACTCACCAGTATGGCCACTGGTGCATCAGGAGGGGACTGTGTTTGGGTGGTGCAGGTCCCTGTGGTGGTTGGTCCTGTGCAGACTGGTGGCTGACATGTGGCCCGTGGACGCTGTGGCTGGAGGTGGTGTCGTGTGGGAGACCTGTGGCACATAGGGAACACACTGTCAGTATCTACCATCTGTTATCTACTTCCTAATAAACTGTTGCCTACTTGACTACATTGCCCATAATGCACCATGCAGGTGGTTGCTACTCTGAAATGGAGCTATTTTGGTTGTGAATGCTGCTGTGTACTAGGTGGGTGGGGGTATGGCAGATATGGGTGTACATGCATGTCTCATGGTACTCACCGGTTGATGGTCCTGGCGATGAGGTGTCCAGCTCTCCCATCCCGGACACCGCCTCTGGCTCCAAGGTCTCCTCCACTCTTTCCTCCAGGGGTGTGGGTGGTGGTATGGTGGATGGTCCCCCTCCAGTGCCCCTCATCTCCTGGAGTTGCTCTGCCACCCTCTCCTTGGTCCGGGAGAGCAGGTCATACCACTGTTTCTTCAATTCCTCGATACTCCGGTGACTCACACCCATGGAGTTGACCTTGTCCTGTATTTCAGTCCAAATCCTTTTCTTTTCCACCTCTGGCACACTGAGGGCTGCCCTCCCAAAAAATTGTTCATGGTGCTGGCAGCATTCCTCAATCAGCACCTCCAGTTCTTTTTCAGCAAATTTCAATTTGCGCTTTCTAGGAGTGTCTGCCATGGTAGCTGCTGTTCCTCCTGTTTGCAGTTCAGCTGTTTAAAATGGGTGTGGTCCTCCCTCCTCCCAGGTGTATTTGTAAACTTCCTGGCTGTGATGTCATCATCAAGAGCCAGGAAGTGTTTTCCAGAGTGTTCTGCTGCACCTGCATTCAATTTGCGGCACAGTCGCAATTTGCAACACTCACTCACAATTTGCATGTTCGTTTTTTGCGCGGTCGCAAAAAGCGACCTCGCAAACAGCAGACTCGCAATCTGCGGTGCGACTTCATTTGCGAGTCACAAAATGAAGTCGCTTTTTCTTCTTGGATACATTTAGCGAGTCGGAAATTGCGAGTCGTTGCCGACTCGCTAATTTTTTCCTACCTACATCTGGCCCTTAATCCATAAGAACCAGTGAATGTGTTGTTTTAGCACAAAGTACCTGGTATGCATCAAAAATAAAGCCACAGGGGCCAGGGTACATCAGAAAAGAAAGCGATGCATCGATTCCTTGTTCACAAGTGAGGCAGTGCGTCAATCCTTTCTCCACTGGGTAAGCGATGCGTCAATTCTTTCCTTGCAGGGAGGGGATGCGTTGATTTCCAGACAAGCAGCCTCAGGTCAGTGTGGTGATGTTGAAGATTTGACACCCAGAGACGATGCGAGAACCATCTGGATGCACAGCAGCGATGAATCTAAACTAAGCAGGCGATGCATGGATTTCACTGGCGCTGCGTCGATATTGCAGCTGCGGTGCAGGCACTGCATTGATTTTTCTGCTGCTCGGCACAGTGTGTGGATTTTCTCACAGGTTTTACCATCTTCTCCTTCTAAGGGCCCTGAGACTGGATGTGCCACCACTTGGCAAGTCAGGGGTCTCAGCAGGAGACCCCAGGTGCTGGCAGATTAAATCTTTGATGTCCCTGAGACTGCTTAGCAGGAAGCTCAGTCCAAGCCCTTGGGGAAACTTCACAAGCAGGATACAGTGCAAACTCCAGTCGTTGTCCTCTCCCTAAGGCAGAAGCAGTAGCTGCAGGCCAAACCAGCAAAGCACGCACAGCAAAAGGCCAGTACTCCTCCTAACAGCTCTTCTCCTTGGCAGAGGTTCCTCTTGATCCTATGGGATAGGTTGCAATAGGGAAAACCGAAAGACAGGAAGAAGGACTGCTGTGCTGCCTAGGAGGGACTGCTACTCTGCAACTGCATTGCTGTGTTGGCCTACTGCTTGCTGTGCTGTAGGAGGTGGTGGTCCTCAGGGCCCAGGGTCCGAAACAGACCCACTTCATTGCTTCAATAAGTCACCAGGGGTGGCAGTCCCCGGGGCTGCAGTTGTGCTTGGTGCCCCCTGCATGAGATTTGTTAAAGCCCCAGGGAATTGGTGGTCCCTGGGGCTGCAGGGGAGCTGGGCAGCCCACCCGCGTTTAACTCACTTGAAGCCAAGGGGAGGTGGTGTTCCCCAGGGCTGCAGAGGGGCACATAACCCCCATGCATCCCAGTTGATTGAAGTCCCAGCGAAGTGGCAGTCCCTGGGGCTGCAGGGGGATGGGTGCCCCACACGTTTAATTTATTTGAAGCACCAGGTAGGTGCAGTTCCGGTAGCAGGGTGGTCCGAAATGGGCACCCTCATTGTTTTATTTTAGCCCAGAGGAAGAGGTGGTCCCCTGGGCTGCGGGGGGGGCACACAGTCCCCATGCATCACATTTTATTGACGGCTCGGTGAAGTGGCTGTCCCTGGGGCTGCAGGGTGGCCCTCATATTCCATATTTCATTTAGCCCTGGGGAGGTGGCAGTCTCCGGGATCCGGGAGATACCATAGGGCCTTCCCATTTTAAAACAAACTTTTACCCCAGGGATTTGGTGGTCCCTGGGATACAGGGGTGCAGCGCAGCACCCCCACCTTCTAATTAGTAATCACTCCAAGGAGGTGGTGTCCCCCAGTGCTAAAGGAAGCCTGAGGAGGGGGGCCCCATGTACCCCTCTCCTGAATTAAAAGCTTATTTGAAAGGATCTGCATATCTATTTAGACTCTAATTTCTCCAAAACCACTGAACGGATTTACAACAAATCACAAAAAGGGTGCTTCCTGTACAAATATCTAGCTTTCTGCCAAATTTGGTGTAATTCTGTTCAGTGGTTGAGGCTGTAGTCTTGTTCAAAATTTTGAAAAATCCCATTCACATAGATATGTTTGTATATTTGCGATGAAGATCTCATTCATGCCACCTCTTCCAACAGTGAACAGTCAACTTGAGGAAGCAGATATTTAGGGGCATATTTATATTTGTTTGGCATCAAATTTGCATAATTTTTTTTACACAAATTCGGTGCAAAACTAACCCCATAGTTCTACTATGGCGATTGACCCATCTAGCGCGAAATTTATGGAGTTAAAGTAATTTTTGGGACGTGGAAACCTACCTTGCGTCAATGAGATTCAAGGCAGGCTTTCCAGTGCAAAAAAAGACTCTATGGCCTTAGCTCCATATTTATCCCCCCGTGCTAAAATCACACACGGGGAGGAGTGGTCAAATAATGGAGCAAAGCTTGCTTTGCACCATTATTTAACGCCTGGGTCAGGGCAGGCATTAGGGGACCTGTGCGCCTATTTACATGGTGGAACACCATGGAATAAGCCCACAGGTGTCCTCCCTGGGCCCCAGGGACACCCCACGCAGACCAGAGGGACAGTGGAGGATGGGGAACCCATTCCAGGTAAGTATAGGTAAGTGCAGATAAGTATTTTATTTTTATTTTTAAAGTGCCATTGGGGGTCTTGAAATGGGCCCGCCTACATGGCACTGGGTGCAATGGCCATGCCCAGGGGACCCTGGTCCCCTGTGCTTGCCATTGGGGTGGTGGGCATGACTCCTGTCTTTTCTAAGAAAGGAGTCATGTGGTATGGATGGTTTTGCGTCAGAAAATGACGCTAGGCTGCTTAGAGTCATTTCTTTACTCTAACCTACCTAATGTCATTTTATGGTGCAAAACCTCCTTCTCCCATACCGACAGCCCACCCGGCTAACATCATTTTTTGTATGCTAGCCTACCCTTTGTACCAGCTTACACCACTCCATAAATATGGTGCCTGGCTGGTGCTCAGAAATGGTGCAAGCCGGTGCTAAACGTTTTGGTGCAACACTGCATTCGTGCAGTGTTGCACCAAAAAGTATAAATATGCCCCTTAATGTTTAATCACAAGATGTGAAGTGCAAACATGACCATGCTGTTGGAAATGGCCCTTCTACAGGGTTATCCCCAGACTTTTTGCCTTCCTCCTTCTCTTTTTCTGACCTAATTTTTGCTGGTTTCTAGACTCTGCGCACTTTACCACTGCTAACCAGTGCTAAAGTGCATATGCTCTCTCCCTTTAAACATGGTAACATTGGAACATACCCACTTGGGCTATTTAATTTACCTATAAGTCCCTAGTAATGTGCACTGTATGTGCCTAGAGCCTGTAGATTAAATGCTACTAGTGGGCCTGCAGCACTGGTTGTGCCACCCACTTAAGTAGCCACTTCCCCTTGTCTCAGGCCTGCCATTGCAAGGCCTGTGTGTACAGTTTCACTGCCAATTCGACTTAGCATTTAAAAGTACTTGCCAAGGCTAAAACTCCACTTTTTCTATACATAGGTCACCCCTAATGTGTGCCCTAGGTAACCCGTAGAGCAGGGTGCTGTGTGGGTAAAAGGCAGGACATGTACCTATATAGTTTATATGTCCTGGTAGTGTAAAACTCCTGAATTCGTTTTTACACTACTGTGAGGCCTGCTCCCTTCATAGGTTAACATTGGGGCTGGCCTCATACATTGTTGAGGTGGCAGCTGCTGATATGAAAGGAGCAGGAAGGTCATATTTAGTATGGCCAGAATGGTAATACAAAATCCAGCTGACTGGTGAAGTCGGATTTAATATTACTATTATAGAAATGCCACTTTTAGAAAGTGAGCATTTCTTTGCACTTAAATCTTTCTGTGCCTTACAATCCACGTCTGGCTAGGTTTAGTTGACAGCTCCTTGTGCATTCACTCAGACACACCCCAAACACAGGGTACTCAGCCTCACTTGCATACATCTGCATTTTGAATGGGTCTTCCTGGGCTGGGAGGGTGAAGGGCTTGCCCTCACACAAAGGACTGCCACACCCCCTACTGGGACCCTGGCAGACAGGATTGAACTGAAAGGGGACCTGGTGCACTTCTTAGCCACTCTTTGAAGTCTCCCCCACTTCAAAGGCACATTTGGGTATAAAACAGGGCCTCTGCCCTACCACCTCAGACACTTGCTGGAGAAGGAACCTGAACCAGAAACTACATCCTGCCAAGAAGAACTGCCTGGCTGCTCAAAGGACTCACCTGTCTGCTTTCTACAAAGGACTGCTACATTGCTGTTGGCCTGCTGCCTTGCTGAACTCTTGTCTGGCTGTAAAAGTGCTCTCCAAGGGCATGGATAGAGCTTGCCTCCTGTTCCCTGAAGTCTCAGGACCAAAAAGACTTCTCTTTTTCATTTGGACTCTTCGTGCGCCGAAGATTTCGACGCACAGCTTGCTCCGCGGCGAGAAAATCGCTGCATGCCGACGCTGCTCGACGCGACGCCTATGGGGCGGCTGGAACTTTGACACACGGCCTCGCATGGGCAACGCCGCCCGACTTCCAGAGGGGAAATCGATGCGACGCCTGCCGTGATAAAGGAAGTTCCACGCACAGCCTCGCGGAACGATGCGCAGCCGGAAAACAAGCAGAAGAATCCACACACAGACCCTGGGACATCTGGTAATCCCGCGAACCACAAAGAGAGACTGTCCGAGCGCCGGAAAATGACGCACGACTTCCCCGCATGAAAAATAACAACACAGTCTGTGTGTGCAGGGGAGAAAACAACGCACACACCATTTTTCCACGTATCTCTTCTTCTGCGGCCCTTTGCGGAGATTTTCCAGTTTAAACCAGGTACTTTGTGCTTGAAAGAGACTTTGTTTGCTTTTTAAAGACTTAAGACACTTTGGGGGTCATTCTGACTCCCGCCGGGCGCGGTCACCGCGCGCCCGGCGGGAGCCGCCAAAATACCGTACCGCGGTCGGAAGACCGCGGCGGGTATTTTGAGTTTTCCCCTGGGCTGGCGGGCGGCCTCCAAAAGGCCGCCCGCCAGCCCAGGGGAAAACGACCTTCCCACCATGAAGCCGGCTCGTAATCGAGCCGGCGGAGTGGGAAGGTGCGACGGGTGCTACTGCACCCGTCGCGTATTTCACTGTCTGCTGTGCAGACAGTGAAATACAAGCGGGGCCCTCTTACGGGGGCCCCTGCCGTGCCCATGCCATTGTCATGGGCACGTCAGGGGCCCCCAGGGGCCCCGCGGCACCCCCTACCGCCATCCTGTTCCTGGCGCGCGAACCGCCAGGAACAGGATGGCGGTAGGGGGTGTCAGAATCCCCCATGGCGGCGCAGCAAGCGGCGCCGCCATGGGAGATTCTAAGGGCAGCGGTAAACCGGCGGGAGACCGCCGGTTTACCCTTTCTGACCGCGGCCAAACCGCCGCGGTCAGAATGCCCTGCGGGGCACCGCCGGTCTGTCGGCGGTGCTCCCGCCGACCCTGGCCCCGGCGGTCTGAGACCGCCGGGGTTAGAATGAGGGCCTTTATATCACTTTTCAGTGATATCTCTACAATTTCACATTGCATCTTTATTCGTTTTGACCTGCAATTATCCAGATAAATATTATATATTTTTCTAAACACTGTGTGGTGTATTTTTGTGGTGCTATATTGTGTTATTGTATGATTTATTGCACAAACACTTTACACATTGCCTTCTAAGTTAAGCCTGACTGCTCGTGCCAAGCTACCAGAGGGTCGGCACAGGATGATTTGGATTGTGTGTGACTTACCCTGACTAGAATGAGGGTTCTTGCTTGGACAGAGGGCAACCTGACTGCCAACCAAAAACCCCACTCCATTTTTCAGTTTATCCTTTTGAAAACTATAGGAGCATTATATGTACTTACATAACAACAAAGTGATCAGGTATGGTGATAAAGTACCAGAAACATCAGCTTCATGATTGTGCAAAACATTCATCGATAACCTGAAATTTCAGAAATTGAGGGATGAAGAAGCCAAAATGAGTCAAACAATAATTTTCCACAGAATACCTTAATAAACTGGTCCAATTCATGAAAAGTATGTTGGCATGACATACCTAATGATATCAGTGTTATAATTTATGCTTGGTATACTGATATATCATACCCAGTAATGACTGTCCACTGTATTGTTCCCACCTCTTGATCTTCATTTTGCACCAATATTCCTTTTGTGTATAGCAGATTTTAGATGTTGGATGCATCTTATATATTGCACTCGCTTAATGCAATTCTTACTAGGGGACCATTTAGTTCAGGTATAGATTTTATTAAGTTCATGTGCTCTGTGCAACCAAGGACACTGCAGATAATACATGCAAGCAAACAACCAGAAATGCTGGTAATGCACCTATGCAGATAAATGCTTAAGCTCATGCAGGATCAAAGCAAAAGCGTTAGCCCATTCACTGCCATAATTAAAGTGTATAATGCATCATTTATATTGCACTCATGTTACCCTGCTATAATTTGTCCCACCTGAACTATTTAGCTCAATGGAAGGGTTTATAAAGTGCATCTGTTTCCGTATAATGAGGAAACCTCAAAGTGCATATGATAAGTGCATCAAAGGAAAGTTTGTTGTGCAAGGAATCTTAGGTAAAGTGCAAATGCCTGTATGAGCTAAAATGGTCATGAATACCTAAAGAAAAATGCAAAAATGCATTTACATAAAGATCTCTTTACAAAGTGGATGTTATATATGTTACCCAAGAAGAAAAAACAAGTGCTAGGGGTGAAAGTACATTTCAAGTGCAAGACGTTAAAAAAATGAATACTTCTGTATCAAAGTTATTCCATTGAAAATAAGGATTAAAATCCATTCCAAATGTTTGGAGTACAGTGTGCCAGTATCAAATATCAGTGGAAAAGGGGCCCCATCCTCAAAACTGTCCAATAGTCTGTCCTTCAACTTGTCATATCATTAAATGTATATTAAATCGACATCCGCCTTCAGTCCCCATAGCATTTTGGTGCCCATCAGGATGATCCACTGCAATTCTGATCTTATGAGCTCCAATTCATGATCACTCTCTCTTGGTCCCTGCACTACATGCTGAATGCCAAAGTATCTCAGTCCACACTTGTAATCATTGTAGTTTTCTCAAATACGTTTAGCCATTGAATATGGTGGATCTTTGTTGGTGATGCCTCGTAGGTACTGCAGGATTTGCAGTATTAGATCATTCATTGTGCTCCCAACATACCTTTTTTCACAGTTGCACTCGAGCACATAAACCACATATGGTGTTTCCCAAATGATCCAATCTCTTTAATCATTTTCTCATTGTGCAGGTCAAAGAATGTTTTATTCTTATCAAATGAACATGCTTTACACTTTAGGCGTCTCCAAAAACCACGCTGTTTCATTGTAATCCAGTTAGACCCATCTGTCTTTGTTGTTGACATGAAACTCCTTGTTGAACGATCACCCAAAGAAGCTGTTTTTATAGGTAATTTTTGGGTGATCTGGTAGTATTACCCTGAGCATGTCATCCATTAACTACAGTTTCCAATTCTCTTTTAAGAGTTCCTTGACTTCTTGACTAGAGGCATTAAATTCCAATATGTATCTCATTTAATTGCATTTATCTTAATTTTCCAAGCTTGTCTTTTTAGGTATTAAAAGTTCCTCTCTCTTTCTCTTTTTGACTCTTGTTATGGTATCATCTAACACAGATTTGGGGCAGCATCTATGGCTGAATCTTGTGTACATATCTCTGGCCTGCACTTCAAATTCATTGTCCTCCGAACAATTGCGCCTGGCTCTCAAGAGTTCCCCATACGGTAAATGCCACTTGAGTACCCATGGATGCCCACTGTTTGCGTGCAGAATGCTGCTGCAGCTGGTTGGTTTTCTGTGAATTCTGCTGCACAGTTTATCATTTTGTAAGTGAATGCCAATGTTCAAATAGTTAATCTCAGTTGCACTGATTTCATGAGTGAATTTCTGTGGATTGTTGTTTAGTGATATAATTGACTATTCCAAGTCTCTAAGATCCCCTTCCTGCATTAAAAACAAGTCATTAATGTATTGTACCCATAGAATCATATGTTCCAATATCTCTGAATTTTCTTCCGTCCATACTGTTACCGCCTCCCACCACCCCATTGTAAGGTTTGCATATGTTGGGACAAAGGAAGTGCCCATCACAGCCCATTTCTTCTGTAAATAAAAGCTGCTATCAAAAATAAAACAAATTCGGGTCACACTCAACTGTAGCATCACCATCAGCATTTCAGTATGTTCCAGTAAACTGATGTACCTTGATCTCAGGGACTAACTGTGGGTTGCCCAGGTAGATGAGAATTGTCTTTGTGAACTTTAAGCAAAAAATATATCATAGGTCTGATCGCATGATCATTCTTTGGATATCTTACCTCATCATCATCTAGTAGACCTCTTTATTGCCAATCCTTGAGTTTCTGATAGTAAGTCATGGTATGTTCCTCTGATGGATATTTATCCAGTTCTCATAGCTTTCCTTGTCACATGTTGTGCGCTTTGCTTCCTTAATGCACTTTGAGAGGTCCAAAATCACCATATTGTCCCATTTGTTGGATGCTTTTATTATTATATTGTCATGATTTTGGAGGTCTTTCAGAGCCATCCAGATATTTTGTCATGTTGATCTGATACTGCCTCTGTGCTTTATGTGAGATCATGTTCAATCCCATTGTCATCACCAATTGGAATAGATCTATTTTATTCCTAGCTGCTAATCGGGGACAAAAACACAATTTTGGCTTGCATTTACTTGAAAGTGGGGCATCAGTGGGAATCCTCATTGCCTTACAGAGTTCATGGTCTGACATTCTATCCAAATCTGATGTACCTGAGACTCCCTCAGATTCAGCTTCTAGGATTGGCAATGCTGTAAGGTGGCCAATATCAGTCGTGGTGATTGGGGAAATGGCATGATGTCTGATTGGATGATCTTCTGACCCTTGTGTGCAAAAACTTTTTTGGAGCTTCAACTTCCTTGATCACTTGTATAAGTCAGTTCTCACCATTGCCAGATCCATCCGCACTGTAGGGCAAAATGGTAAACCCTTATTCAACTTTTAATATGTTTTACTTCTAATCTATTTAAGGAAAGGTTTAGCACCAGGGGCCATATTTACAAGGACTGACACATTGCTGGGCTGGGGCAGCGATGCATCAAAAGCACTTGCGATGTGTCAAGACAGTTTACTATGGCATGGATGTGTTATATTTACAATATGGTGCACCAGGGCGTAAAGTCCCAAGGATTCATCATAAATTCTGATGCATCATTGGGAAGGATGCTGAAACGCATCAGCCCCAAAAGTAGCAAATTGCTGAAGTTGGGCTTACGACAAGCGCAACTTCAACAATGTGTCAAAAAAACAAAGGTGATGTGTCAGTTCTGAATGATTCAAGTAGCCTAATGTGTGGAGACTAATGTAATAGACTGTGAAATTGTGGAAAACTCAACTTGGATTCGATTACCTTGGCCCTGGATGTAATGCAGACAAGTATGAAGTATGTCTGTGTGTCACATGCCATAGTCTGCTTATGTGTGCATAGATACCTAAGTATGTGTGACATATTGAGTTACACTTGAAAGTGAATGGATGCAAGAGCATGTTGTACTCTAAAGTGGCAATTCATGTGTTACCTACCTTATGTGTGTACTTACCTGTTGTGCTTTGGAGTATGATGGGCTGGACTTGGGGACCCATTCCTATGTGGATATGTGACAATCCTGGTCTGTCCCTTACATGGAGTGCATAGCATCACATTGCATTGCTGCAGTGGATGATAATATATCAGACACCAGTGTCCCAAGATGTCGAAGTGGTCCTACAACATGATTGTTACATGTGTAGGCCTACTACTGGTTGAGGGGTCATGCTTAAATTATTTATTACAGTGTGTTAATTTGCTTCAGCTGGTCAGATTCCTATTTCACAGCCACTGTGTCATTCATTTCCTTTGCTTGGATTACAGAGGCATAGGAATTTTGACTCATTCTAGGCTTAAAACAACTCATCTAAAAGATGTGTCACACATTGCCAAACTCATAAATAACACTGCGTCTGTTGTGAGTGCGAATTTAGGAGGGAACACCAACCCTGCATACTTTATAAACTGCATGATACAGCAGGGTCCAGCGCAGGTAATTTTTTGACGCAAGCCTACAAAAGCTGACACATTGGGCCTAATGCATCGCCTTGTATAAGCACCAAAAATAATGACGGAACATAGGTGCAAGCTCCATGTAAGTATGCCCCCAGATCTTTATCTATCACACTAATTTTTATTTCTTCTTGCCTCTTCCCCTTTTGCCCCTTCTGCTTCCTCTTTGATCACCTTGTTCTTTTGTGTTTGCATTCATCTTGTTTTGTGTTCGCCTCCATGACATCCCCTGACAAATCAAACCTGGGCAAAGTCGCTGTGAGGGCTTAGCCCCCGGATTGACGTCAGAGCTAACAATCCTGGCAGGTGCTGTGTCTTTCTCAGAAGCCTGGTCCATTGTCTGTCTGCTATAAAAGGAGTCAAACCTTCTTACAAATGTGTATATTTTGCTAATGGCATAGTCCACTTTATCGCTATTGAATGTTTTGGTTTTTGTTTGCACTTCCTTTTCATTTTTTTTCCAATTTCTTTTCCATTTCCCCAACATACTTTTGACTTTCTCTAGGGTTTCCATAGGTTCAGGGATTTCTCAATCCCTTTGATCTCCTGTGATACTGTTTCCAATTTCATTTTGGTTTGTATGATGAGTGTGTTCATTAACTTCATGGAACATGTTACTGTGTCAACCAGCCACTGCCTTAATAGATCTTGATCCATATAATGGTATGTGGACAACACACAAATCCATAAGCCTGTTGGGATCCTTCCACATTCAATGTACTTTTTTAGTGTGGCCTTCTCCAACCACTTATTACTTTCCATGATCCAGGCCTGTTCTAGTTCTTTTATCAGTTTGCTCGGGATCAGATCCTGTTTCCCTTGTGTATCTGGTCCCTCTGTCATCATATTGTTGCTTTCATCAAGTAAGGCTTTAAAAGCGTGTTCTCATCTGATCACCCTCTCTGCCAATGTTAGCAGTCAGTCCAAAATTTGATAAAAACAACCCCTCAGATTGCACTCTTTTCACTGCTTTGTTTCTAATAATAATGTGTTGTAGCCTCCAGAGAAACAACTTGGCTATTATTTATGTCTCATTGTAATTTGTACTCTGTAGATAAAATCCAGAAAATGTTTGAAAATTGCAGCCCTGGTATGAATTGGTGGATGCAATGCTGTGCATCGAAGCAGAATGGCACCTCTCCACACATCACCTCAAAGGTGTGTCTGTGAAGGTCTCTCCCCCAGCCCCCAAAACCCTACTTACCACACTTCCCAAGAAATCCCCAAAGGTGTCTTTCTTTAAAGTATCAGACAGGCATCTTTCTCCAATTGAGTAGCATCAAGCAGACGTCTGATACCAAAGGCGTCTCCTACAGTCATTTGGTACGTCAGCCGGCATCTCAGTCGGCCTCCCCTCCCAGTCCTACAATGTCAAGCAGAGCGAGGTCCCAGCAAACAAACAAGGCCCCAGGTGCAAGATAAACAGGCCGTCTGTCTCTTCTGGGTGCATCTGCAATGTGGCCTGACCACCACACTTCAGTTATGATGAAAAACTCATCCGTGTCATTTCTTCCAACAGCAAACAGGCAACTTGAGGTAGCAGATAGACTAGGCAGCACCGCTAAGTCATAGGATGCAAATATATTTGTTTAATGTTTAAT
Organism: Pleurodeles waltl; assembly: GCF_031143425.1. Taxonomy (NCBI): domain Eukaryota; kingdom Metazoa; phylum Chordata; class Amphibia; order Caudata; family Salamandridae; genus Pleurodeles; species Pleurodeles waltl. The sequence continues at coordinate 1,140,465,023 of NC_090444.1, forward strand.
CATAAAGTGCAAAGCGCAAACATGGTGACCCGTTTCGACCGAAGCCTTCACTTGGCCTTTGAATTTCAATGTGCAGAGCGTCTTTTCAAAACAGGAAACTTCCCATCCAACCACCAACATTCTAGAAGACTAGACTGCCCACCTTTGCAACTAAAATGCTCCAATTCAGTCAGCCATTTTTCAATGTATCCTTTTGAAAAACATAGGAGCATTATATGTGTACTTTCATAACAACAAAGATACATTGTCAATGAAATTATTAGTGAGAAAACTGTGCATAGCAGTGTTTGTACTTGCATGTAGGTCTCATCCCACTGATTCTTGAGCTGTCTATCTCAAAATCTAATTTCCTTAGATTATCCCCCACATCATCATACATTGTTATATCTGCATTTTTTCCAATGCATAAAGGGGCAGATCTTGCACCAATCTTGTCCCTCCCATACTCTATGGATGTGGGACCAATTCCTTGCTGATAGATTACTCTACTCCATTTTTTATGCACTGCACTTTGTATAGGGTTGGACAGGGTTGTTTTATTCACTTGGCACTTGAGTTTATTTTATTTGCTTCTTTTGAATTATCATTTTTGCAAACCCTTGAATATTGTGGGAAATTAATGCGGACTGGCAAACCATTCCTGCATTCATGGAAGTTTGTTTCTGTGTTTATGATGTAATTTTGTGTATGTATATTCAGTGATAAAATAGATTTTGTTTGTCATTAATACTTTTTGATGATTAAGGAAATTCAATTACAATAGAACATGGTTTATTAATAAAGTCAAATTTTTCTCTATATTTTCACCTCTAAAACACTATGGTATGTTTTCTATGTCTTTACACTGTCTCTGTTATATTGGAAGTGTATGGAAGTATCTCTTAGCTCGACAAAGGCTATGCGTAGTTGAAATGAGTTGTGCTTTTTTGTGCTATTAAAATTGTGGCACAAAGATTTGGTGTGCTGTCATCCATTACTAATGGCCGTTTTAGTGAATAAGTGGATTATTAGACTTAGTACGAGCCATTGCTGGCATCGTGTCACTTGGAGGGAAGTGGCTTGCTCGCCACATTTAGCAGATTCAGTACATTTTCCCCAAAAAATGTCAAGTTGTTTCTTGCTGTGCTAGGAACGTTTTAGAGTGATTTGTCAAGCAGGGGCTGAGAAACAGGGGGGTCCAAAAAGTACATTTCCCATATTAATTCCCATAGAGATTTAGACACAACTACGGCACAAACTGCTGAATGGAATTACACTAAATTTGTTAGAAAGGTAGCTCTTGTTTCCGAAAGCTTGCTTTTTATTATTTGGTGCAAATCCATTCAGTGGCTTTTGAGATTTTAAAGAAAATCCAAATTTGTATACCTAGAAGAGTGAATAATCCGTGAATCGTCTGGATCTCATACATAGATCTGATTGGCCGCCAACACTCCAACCAGGAAGTGCTGGCAGTCATTTTGGGACCCAGCTTCAGCCAAGTACCAAAGGAAAAAGCTAAAAAAAGGGGGGCAGTGTACGAATGTCCTAATTCTCTAGCCTTGGGTCCTTCTTGGACCATGCAATGGAGAAATCTTTTTTTTTAAATTCATTGTGAAATTTGTGAAAGTTTGTGAATATAGTTGTGAATTTTTTAAAAAACAAGCATGGTCTCCTGCACTTATTATAATTGTACCCCTCGGGTGGGCCAGGTCCCAGAGACGTGTGGGCTTTTTTTTAAAAACAATGAAGGGGGGCATACTGGATCCCCCCAAGGGATTAATAGTGCCCTAGGGACCACTACATCCCCGAGCAAATGCTAATATTCAGGTGGTTTGCACAGACCCCCTAGGCCCTGGGGACCACCACCTCCTGGGGTTATTAATACAAAATTATGTTGGGGTGGGGCGCATGGACCCCCGGGGCCACCACCTCCCCAGAACCAATAAACTTTTTTTTTAAAGGAGGGGTCCCCCCTCCCGGTGGTATACAGAGTCAGGGACCACCGTCCAGGCCCTGGGAACATTCACCCCCTCCCCCCCCATAGCCAGCTCCTGCTATCTCTCGAGGTGCTCACCCTTGGGAGATAGCTGTTTGCTCTTGCTTGGTGGGAGCTATGACAGCTCCTTCCAAGCAAAAGCAAAAACTCTCCTTTCAGCAAGCTGTGGATTTCAAATGCTCCAGCTTGCTGGAAGCGCAGTTTTCATCTCTTTCCCTGCCCTCAGATCTGAAGGGCAGAGAATGAGATGAAAGTATTGCTCCGCATGCAGAGTTCTGCATTTCCAGAAGCTCCCTGCATGTGGGAGCAATACCAGCTCCCACAGGAGGTGGGGAGCCGGCTGGGACCATGGGGGCCTTGAGGTTCCCCACATGGTCCCCGACAAATGATCAAAAATATAAATGAATCCTCCTCTGTGTATTTATCTTGGATAAATATGCAAGATAAATATGCAGGGCAGGATTCATTCGGGCACAATAATAATTTCACAGAAATGAAACCTCAACGGGAAGCATTTACATATATAAACAAAGCCAGTGCCCAAGTTGAAGCTTCACTTGTGTGAAGTATTAACCATCCTAATTTCTTGTGCCTCATCAAGGCAAAGCAAGTATGTTTTCTCTGGGTTTTCACTCTGAAAAGTTATCTGTAAACCTTAATGAAGGTGTTTGCAATCTGCTTTTTTAAGCACAATATCTCATGTAGTGTCTGTGACAAGTGGATTCTTTCTTGTCATCTGCTGAGACCAGAGGTCATGTGATCCCTTTTAATGACTACAAATATGTGAAACAGCCCTGAGGCCAACCCCTGTCTCACACAGCTGAAGGGCCTGAGTGGCGCAGGGTTGGATGGACGATAGGGAGATGGTTGCACTTTGGCGAAGCCTTTGCCCTGCAGCCAACCTCCACCGCAAACAACCGTCGGCCATGCTCGGTAGTGGTTGGATTAATGTAAAGTAATTAAAAATACATATTGACAAAAAAGCCATAGAAGTTCACTGCAAAAAAACAAAGGTTACAGAGACGGTATAGTTAGGAAATAGATTTATTTTTAAACATAGAAATCCATTTTAAAAAACGAAGGTCACAGGGACGGTATAGTTAGGCTCACATTTCAAATGTGCAAAACCATAGAAATGCATATGTTATAAATAGAGTTATTTCAAGGAACTATAACTCGTACCCTAAGGTAAATTTTACTTGTGCCCCCTCCATGCACACTTTTCTCATCAAAAATGTGACTGTTAATGTCACATTGATATTTTTAATGATGTTATAAAATGGATGCCATGAGTGCTGTCACATCTGGGGTAATTAGTAGTGTACAGCGAGAACGCAAGTTATAGTTATCTGAGGGCATGAGTTATAGTTACTTGAAATAACTCTAACAATATTATATATACACATGTATATCTAAGATATAAACATGTGAAGAAATGCTTTTCCTATCAATGACTGGCATCCGCCAACAGGTAGTTATAGTTAAGACTTAGGGCCTCATTATGACCCTGGCGGGCGGCGGAGGCCGCCCGCCAGGATCCCGCCCTTCATTATACCGCTCCGCGGTCAGAAGACCGCGGAGGGTATTATGAGTTTTTCCCTGGGCTGGCGGGCGGTCTCCAAAAGACCGCCCGCCAGCCCAGGGAAAAACTCCCTTCCCACGAGGATGCCGGCTCGTAATCGAGCCGGCGGAGTGGGAAGGTGCGACGGGTGCAGTGGCACCCGTCGCGTATTTCAGTGTCTGCAAGGCAGACACTGAAATACTTTGCGGGGCCCTCTTACGGGGGCCCCTGCCATGCCCATGCCATTGGCATGGGCACGGCAGGGGCCCCCAGGGGCCCCGCGACCCCCCCTACCGCCATCCTGTTCATGGCGGCTTTCCCGCCATGAACAGGATGGCGGTAGGGGGGGTCAGAATCCCCTCGGCGGCGCAGCGAGCTGCGCCGCCTTGGAGGATTCTAAGGTCAGTGGAAAACCGGCGGGAGACCGCCGGTTTTCCCGTTCTGACCGCGGCCAAAGCGCCGCGGTCAGAATGACCAAGGGAGCACCGCCGGCCTGTCGGCGGTGCTCCCGCCCCCGTTGGCCCTGGCGGTAGAGAACCGCCAGGGTCAGAATGAGGGCCTTAGTTTCTATAGGAAAAGGGTTTTTTGTTTTTTCCAATTACTTTGACGCAGTTTGAGGAATCTTTACAAAATTTAACAAACTAATACAACAGTTGGTTTAGCTGCTGTCTTGAAAGTTTTGGAATGATCCATTAAGCGATGGCCGAGAAAAAGGGGGATCCAAAAACACATTTTCCACATTAATTTTCTCTTAGGGTCCTTAAACACACCTAAAGCCCGAACCACTGAACGGAATTACATCAAATTTGGCAGAAAGCTAGATTCCGGTGCACAGATTGTGATTCTTGTGACTTGTTGTAAATCCATGCATCAGTTTCTGAGATAAAAAAAGGTAAAAAAAATATAGATATCAAGGGATGCGGAGGATCCGCGGACTCAACTGTCCCTCTGCTGACATCTGATTGGCTGCCAATACTTTAACAAGGAAGTGTTGGCAGCTACTTTGGGACTTGGCTTCAGCCGAGTCTCACAAAAAAGGATTAAAAAAAACAGAAAAGGGGGCCGGGTTGGGATATCATGAGCCCCTAGCCTTGGTGCAGGGGTCTCCCAGAGACTACGCCAGGGCTAAAAAGCTTTTTCTTTTAAATCTCAGAAAAATATGTGTTGTCAATTTATTTGGCCCCCAGGTAGGTCAGGTCCCTGGGGCATTAGGGTGTTAAAAAAAGACGAGGGCACAAAGGCCCCCCTGCTAAGGCTTTCAGAATCCACAGAGACTGCCACCTCCCCGAGGCACATGTGTTTTAAAATGTGTAGGGGGCAGTGCAGCCACCTTCCATCCCAGAGACTGCCACCTCCCTGTAGCAACCAATATAATATATGTGGGGGCCACTTGGCTCCCCTCAGCCCGGGGTTCACCACCTCCCCAGGGCTCAAGTAACTTAGGGAAGGGCGTCCGTTGCAGCACCCTGGTCCCAGGGACCACTAACTCCCCACAACTAAAATCAAACAATGAAGGTAGGCTGCGCGCCCCCCCCTTGTGGAGCCATGGATTTCCCTGGGAACTGCCACCCCCGATGGCTGGCTCCTGTTACTTCTTGAGGTGCCCACCCTCAGGAGGTAGCTTTTTGCTTTTGATTTGCGGGAGCTGACAGCTCCCACCAGACAAAAGCATACATAACTTCATTTTCAGCAAGTGGGAGCTGTTAAACAGCTCCGCTTGTTGAAAGCTGAGTTTTTATCCCTTTTCCTGCACACAAACATGCGTACAGGGAAAGAGATGAAAACATTGCTCCTGCAAACATGGAGCTGTTATTTAAAGCATTTCTGCCCTTACCATTTGACCCAGGACAGGACAGCAGGGTGACTTGCTGCGCTGCCCTGTGCCAAAATGTTGTAAATATGCCCCTTAGTGTATCCAATGAAAAGTGAATGTTTGGGTGTGCTCTTTAAATTGCAGCAGATTTGTGGTGGCATTGCAGCAGATTGGTAGAACCATAAAATGAATACAAAAAAGAGAAAGATTTGCTGTATTGCAATTATATAATGTTTTCATAGGTTACCTTATGTTTTTTGTTATTTGTTATTTTCAAAATGTATATTAGGAATAGGTGTGTAAATAAAATGTATTTATTATCATGAGAAAATGTAAATCACTGAATTGAATGCCGGGGTAAAATTGTACTAATATTTGTACTACAAAATAGTGAAATTCACTGAAAAAAAAACTAAGTTTACATTGATGTTATAGTTAGGAAATAGAATAAGAGAACCTAACAATCCACTAACAAAATAAAGGTTGCAGGGGCATTATAGTTAGGAAATAGATAAAAAACAAGTTAGAAATTCACCGAAAAACCCAAAGATTACAGGAATGTTACAGTTAGGCTTAGGTTTTACACACACAAAACCATAGAAATTCAGAAGGGATAGCTATCTGAGCTGTAAGAGAGACTGTCACTTTTCCTTTTGCTTTGCTGTGTTGGCATGCTGCCTGCTGTTTCTTGCCTGCAGTGAGATGGACTGGACTTGTTCTCTACATCCTTGCATCCAAGAGTCTCCAAGGGCTTTTTGGCTTACCCCGTTCTCCTGCAGTCTCAGGGACATCAAAGACTGCTTGCAACTCTCCTGGTGCTGCTGTGCTCTGCCATCTGTAAGTCCTACCCTTGCCTGAAGTGCCCCATGCAGCCCTGGGCCTCAGAAGTGTGTTCTGCAGCTGATTCCTGCAAAAACCAATGGAACATCTCAAGTGCAGGAGAAATTCTGACTCATCACTCCCTCAGCGCCGAAGCGTAGGCAGCTCAATGACAGTGGATTCACAGCCTGAGTGGCTCCAAGATAATGCTCTGTGTGGCCTGACAACAATGCATCACATTAACTTAATAGGAACCCAATGACAAGCGACCTAACTGTGTGGAAAATACCAGAGCATCATGCCTTCAGCGTTGATGCTTTGGTTCATCAAAGGCACTGTTTCAGTGGACCCTGCCTTATTTCTGTAGCCAGCCTACTCTCCATCAAGGTCAGCCTGGATTTTGGATGTGCACCAGTCACCCACGACTTTAAGTACCCTTATGACCGCTATTGATTTCTAAGCACTATTTTCTCATTCAATCTTTAAAAAATTAATATCTCAACTTCTACGTACTGAATTATGGTTGTTTTGGTCTTAGTTTGCTCAAATATTCCCTATTTTTCTAATCTGGTGTGGACACTTTTTGTGGTGTCTTTAACTGTGTTACTGCAAATTAAGTGTTGCACAAATACTTTACAATTGCCTCCTATGTCTGATTGTTCTTCCCCAAGCTACCAGAACAGGTTGATTTGGATAAGTATCTCACTTACCCTGACTAGGACTGTGGTCCCTACCTGGACAGGGTGCACACCTCTGCCAACTAGATACCCAGTTTCTAACATTATTCATTTCCCTTCGACAGGTGGACACAATGTTGTCCTTTTCCATTATGGCTTGCCATTTCTTGGACCTGGGCTCTGTGGTGGCTTTGTCATTAAGTGGCAGATCTGCCTCACCTTCTTTATAACTTCGTTCACTAGGACCCATAACTCCTGACCTAAAGATTTAAATTTTGACTGATTCACAGCCAATAGTGGCTGCTCTGGTGACTAGGGGGGACACTGCTGAAGGGTAAATGTATGTCTGGGTGCCTGTATGATGTCAGAAAGTGATCCCATAAATCCACCACGTTAGTTACTGTTCTGTGTGGGCCACTCACATGAATTCCAGATGTTCCGCAGGGGCGATGACAATTCCCCAATCCCACTGAGGACTAATATGACCGCGATGAAGAGTACAATGCCCTCTTGCCAGTCCTCAAGGGGAAGGAGGTTTGGTAAGAGAAAAAGAGAAAATACCAGCTTCTTCTTCGTGAACTGCAGAAACAGACAGCTGGACCTTGGACTGCGTGTCGTGTTGGGCGTCAGGACTTCTGATTCTCTCAAAATACTGGGTTCTTGGCTTTTAGGATTCTGGGCTGCAAAAGAATTACTTCATTAATACACTGAAATTGCACAAACTATTGTGGAATTATACATTGCATGATGCCAGTTATCATCAACACATTGTTCATTCTTTACATACCTTTCTATAAGGCTGAACAAGTCTCTTCCTCTTTTTATGATACTTTCACAGAGTCTCTGAAGCAATGTCTGAACTCAAAAACAATCAACTCGACTAAACGGCTTCTTGTGTTCTGGCGTAATCTCTTGCCAATAACAGTTTTGATAAACTTTCTCTAGTTCCGATGTCTTGATTCTCAGGGAAGCACTTGTTACAAGAAATACCTATTTCCTTAATATTTGTTTAGCGATAACTTGGATTCCCACCCAAACGATAGATCATGCTAGTTCTTATTGTCACAAATTATTTCAAAGCCAAAGCTCTGTTTTGTTTCATTGATTTTAGTGCAGCATGCATTAAGTGATTAATCTTTCTTTACCTTGAAATGAAGTTACTTGCTTGAAAACTTCAGAAGAACCCAAACTGGCTTTTTTCACCTTTCGTATTTTTTCTCTTTTAGAGGAAATATGGGATAATTGGCAGAAGAGGAGAGTCTGGACTCCGCATGAAGCGAACCGGAAGACGAGGATTGCTGGAACTGGACTGAGGTTGTCCGGAGGACCAGAAATGCTGGAACTCGACTGGAAGCTAGTCAGAGAACAAGGAACACTGGAACTCAACTAGAAGCAGGCTGGAGGGTAAGAAACTTGACTTGACTGGAGACAGGTGAGAAGAGTAAAAGGGATGAAGCCAAGCAAGGCCTCAGACTCACAAGCATCCTTCAATGATCAAATGTGCACATGTGCCTTTTGGAAGTTGATTGCTTGCTAAGGAAATGAACAATTATCCTCCTGTTCATGGCACATGTTCAATACAGATCACATTGTGAAGAGCACATGGTTTGCAGTTACAGTTGGAACAGTTGGAAAGGCAGTTGGTTGCTTGTTAAGGAAATGAACAATTATCCTTCTGATTGTGGCACATGTTCAATACAGATCACATTGTAAAGAGCATATGTTTTGGCAGTTAAACGTGGCACAAGTTTAGTAGGTGGAATACTATGTGCAGAATCAACAAGCATTGGTTATAATAATTGAGACATTTAACAAGCATTGGTTATTGCAAACTTAATATTCAAGGATATAATGAATATATATAATTGGTGTTACAATTTTATCTGTTAAATCCTATGAAACCACACCAAGCACATCTGCTTTTGGGGGAGAACTGTTTTGGGCACACTAGCACCTCCAAGAGCTTGATTACAGTAAGTTGCTGCTGTTTGCAACATTCACACTAGAGAACTAGGGGAATCCAAGATGGGGTGACTTGTGGGGCTCTGACCAGGTTCTGTTACCCAGAATCCTTTGCAAACCTCAAAATTGGGCTAAAAAAACACATTTTCCTCACATTTTGGTGACAGAAAGTTCTGGAATCTGAGAGGAGCCACTAATTTCCTTCCACCCAGCGTTTCCACAAGTCTCCCGATAAAAATGATACCTCACTTGTGTGGATAGGCCTAGCTCCCGTGACAGGAAATGCCCCAAAACACAACGTGGACACATCACATTTTTTCATAGAAAACAGTGCCTTCCTATGGATTTTGGCCTCTAGCTCAGCCGGCACCTGGGGAAACCTAGCAAACCAGCACATTTTGAAAAACTAGAAACCCAGGGGAATCCAAGATGGGGTGACTTGTGGGGCTCTGACCAGGTTCTATTACCCAGAATCCTTTGCAAACATCAAAATGTGGCCAAAAAAACACTTTTTCCTCTCATTTCGGTGACAGAAAGTTCTGGAATCTGAGAGGAGCCACAAATTTCCTTCCACCCAGCGTTCCCCCAAGTCTACCGAAAAAAATGGTACCTCACTTGTGTGGGTAGGCCTAGCGCCCACAAAAGGAAATGGCCCAAAACACAACGTGGACACATCACATTTTTTCACAGAAAACAGAGGTGTTATTTGCAAAGTGCCTACCTGTGGATTTTGGCCTCTAGCTCAGCCGGCCCCAGGGGGGACAGAAATGGTCTAAATACAATTTGCCCCCCAGGGGAGCGACCCTTGCCTAATGGGTCGGTCCCCATCTCTAAAAAAACAAACAAACAAAAAAAACCACAAAAATAACATTTGCCCTGGCGCCTAGAGGTTTCTGCCACCCCCCCGGGAGCAGATCGGCCTAATAACAATAGGCCAGAAATGACCTAAAATAAATTTGCTAGCGCTCCCCCAGTTCCTGGATGCAGGACAAGGTGATCTCGTCCAAGGCACCCGGGAACCGGTGCCCTGGACGAGATCACCTTGTCCAGGGCACCGTAGGGGTTAATGCATATATTCTACTGAAAGGAAGGACTGCTCCAGGATCTAGGTCTACCCAACAATCATAAACCATATGAAGTGGCAACTGAGTTGCTTTGACTGGGTCAAAGATGTCTTAGAAATCCTTATATTCTTCTGGTAGAATAATGGGAAAAAGATCATTGGTTGAGGCATAATGTAGGGGTTTCACAAGACAGTGGGCTTCTTGAAAGTACATGGTCATGCAGAAAGGGAAGTTCAAGGTGAATGTTTGAGAAGCCCACTCAATTTTAGAATTATGGTGTTCCAGACAGGGAATACCAAAAATAATGCCAAGGTGGGAGTATCAATTAATTCAAAGATTGCATCTTTCGTATGACCATTGTCACATACAATGGTTAACAGATTAGTGTGAAACGGAATGAAGCCAGAGAATAAGGCTTTAACAAGCATTGGTTATTGCAAACTTGATATTCAAGGATGTAATGAATATACCCAAATAAGTCTGAATGTTGCAAGCAACAGTACCTTACTGTAATAACGCTCTTGGATGTGCTAGTGTACCCACAACATATACACCTGCTTCAAGGTTTGCACTGCTCTGACAAATTACAGCATGGCACAAAATGCAAATTACAGCGTGGTACAAAATGGAGACTCTTGAATTATCTCTGGATCCAACAGTGTAACGCAGAACTTTGCAGCCCCTGTGAAGCATCAGGGCCCCAACCTTTCAGGGGACCCCTCAGCCCTTCACAGGGCCCCATTCAACCCACAGCTAATTAAATGCATCTGAGAGAGAGAGTGGTTATGGGGACTCAAGAGCACTGTTAAAGGGTGGTAGTGAGCGAATCCATGGCGGAAGTTGGCCATTGGGGGCACCAACAAATATTGTTCCACAGGGTGCCACCAGCACTAAGGCCAGTCCTGCCTCTGTTTTTGTCTTTCTGCTTATTCATCGCTGTTTCTGGCTCCCTGGGACCGTGGGGAGAGTCTCAAGGCCCCCCAGCAGTCCCTGCTGGCTCTCGCCTCCTGCGGGAGCCAGCATTGTTCTCACAGAGAGGGAGCTGCTAAAGCAGAGAACAGTTTCCTCCATCTGCCTGCCTGCATCTCTGTGGCAGGCACACAGAGGAAATCCACAATGCGATAAAGGGAGAGCTGTTTGACTTCATCAGAGCACAGTGTTTGCTGTGACTTGGCGGAAGCTTCAAAGCCAAGCCACAGCAAACAGCTATGTCCCGGGCGGTGGGCACCCGGGGCCATAGCAGGAGCTGGCCCTGGGGGGTGGTGGTCCCCAGGGCCATCAGTGGCTCAATGAGGGGTCTGCGGGACCCCCCTCCAACATATAATAGCCCCAGGGAGGTGGTGGTCACTGAGGCTGCAGGGGGTCCAAAAAGGACCCCCTTTCCATTTTGTACAGTTTGCCCCGTGGAGGTGGTGGTCCTCGGGGCTGCAGGGGGGCTGCATGGTCCCCTGCCCCTATTTTACTGATTGCCCTGTAGAGGTGGTTTTACCCGGGACGGCAAGAGGACTGTGTGGCCCCCACACCAGTTTTACTTATTGACCCGGGGAGGTGGTGATACCGAGGGCTGGTGGGGGGGGCAGGCGGATGCCCTCTCCCTTACAAGCGTAAAAAGCCACAGGCAGTTGGAGGTCCCCAGGGTTGCAGGGGGACCGGGTGCCCCCCCACACTAGAATAAATAATGCCCCGGGACTTGGCCTACCCGAGGGGGCATCAGAATAACGAAGTGCGGGAGCCCAAGCTTATTTTTTTTTTTCACCAGATCCGCTGTGAATCATGGCAAAAAAAAATGCTATTTTGCTCCGGAGAGGGGGGGGGGGGGGAGAGGGGATGTCCCTCTGGGACTTTAGCTCCTGAGCTAAAGGGTCAGGGTGTCTCTACCCTGGCCCCCTTTTTTTTTTTTTTACATTTCTTTCTTTGACTCTGCTGAAGCCGAGTCCCAAGTAGGCCTGGGCGGAGTGTGCTGAGTCGCGCTATGAAACACCGCGAAGTGGAAAAAAACTGCCGTGCTACATGGAGTTCCGCTAGTGGGTGAAGTTCTCTGTTGCACCCATTTGTGTTGCGTTTGATGTCACACACAACGCGAAGCGCGTACTTGCATTCAAAATCGCCTACAAACACCACCAAGCGGTTCGCAAGGGTGCGGCCATCTTGTTTTTCAATCTGTTTATGGTGCGGGGACTTCTACTTCTATCTGCCCTGAATCTTTGCAATCCTCTACCCCATACTTCATCTACCCCCATTTTTTATTTATTGTATTAGTGTTTCTTTTTGTGTCTCATAATTTTTACGTTGTTTTAATGTTTTTGTGTTTTTTGTGACTTTTTGTGTGCTTTTCCCTTTTCCTTCCTTTTCCTCCTGTTTCTTTTGCTTTTTATTTTCTCCTACTCTACACACCCAGCACCATGGCAGAGGAGCAGTGGTGCAACTGCGGTCTCCTGCCTTGTTGGCAGCGCTGCTGTCAAGCTTTGCAGCCTCACCCAATCTTCACAGAGGAAGAGGTGGCAGTACTTGTTTTTAATGTGACGCACCACCTCCCCTCCATGCTGGCAGCAGTGGCAGACCTGAGAGTGGTTACCACCTGCTTGAGCATCTGTAACGCTGGGCTAGGATGTACCGGTTGGTCAGGGCCACCACCCAGCTCCAGAGCACCACCCAGGAGGTGATGCACTGCTGGGTGGATGGTATTGACCCTGAGCAGGATCTGCTTGACCTGCAAGGTGTGGAGATTCCAGGGCTTGGTGAGTATTATATTTTTATTGTGTTTGTGTTCTACAATGCTAACTTTATTTTCAGAATAGCATGCTCCACTCAGAGTTAAGTAACGTTTAGTTTACATTAGATTATAATTTATTTTGTGATCCAGTGAAAGCTAGCCAAGTGCTCAGTGCCACATCATTGATTTTTATACTTGTAGATAGGCACTCACTTTGGCTGATTATTTAAAAAGCCTCTGCAATGCACACTCCTCTGTCCTCCTACTAACTCCATAGTGAATTAGTGATATCAGTGAGTTTGCGTTTTCTGTGACTTTATGTAGCGCGTACAGTCCCAATCAATTTCACATTGATGTGAGCATGCATGCATTGCAAAAAAGGGAGGGAGACTGAGTTGGTCCATCAAGGGGCTTGAGAAATGAGAATGTAATGAAAGATAATTCATTGTAATGCATTAGTTCTAAATGTAGATATTTTAAGGACATTTGGAATAGGGACTTTAGGAGTGTAGCCAACTCAGTGATTGTTGATCATACTAGTATGGTACCATAGGCGATCTGATTTAAAAACAGTGTTATAGCATTTGGCTGGTATATAATACATTTGTGGAGATTAACGGTACCACTAATGTATTTTTTTAATCTTCTTTCTAAATTTACATCAGCACTCAAGGGTCAGAAGAAGGGCACTGCACTGGTGGATCCAGTGTGAGCTGGGGAGGCACCGACCACCAGCACCAATGCTGATGGCTCTACTCACCACAGTAAGACCAATTATTTAATATTATTATTATTTATCTAACTTTTACCTCTCCCCGCGTTTAAACTACTTTTAATTTTGTTTACTTTTTCTATATTGTCTCCCTTTTTTTCCAACTCCACTACCCAAGTTTTGTTTAATTAATTCCTGGTATCCCCTGAATTATCTTTTTTTCAGTCTTTCATTGACCATTTTGTATTCCACCCCTTCGTTGCTTTTCAGTGATTCTGAGTCATCGTCAATCATAGGCGTCAGCTCTGCCCCTCTATTACGTGAAGTTTTTGGTTGGCTTGTCCGCCACCCTATTATGTGAAGCTTTTGGTCGGCTTGTCTACCTGGCTTTTCTAACATTTGAACAAAATGCCCAGAGTGATATTTTTGACAGAAGATACTGCAGTCCTAACCAAACTATAACAGTTGAAGTTGCATTTTGTAATTAAAAAATTAAGAATGGTACCTGGCATCTAAAAACGATATACTTTTTTTATAGCCACACCAACTACCAATAGAGGAGGAGGAGGCGGCTCAAGTTCCACAGCTGCAGGAGCAGTGGCAGGCACAGGTGCTGCTAAGACAAATTGCTTGCTTATTGACAATTACTGTTACTCACTAGCTACAAGGGTGTTTTTGTGATCCAATTCGCGAACCCCCTGCGTTACAGCTACAGCGGTGTTTGAGTTCCTTCTGGCTTCTTCTATCTGCAACTCAACAACAGCACACATAATGTATGCTAAAGTGGCTTGGTGGGAACGGGAAAGAACCTAAGGTTAAAGGAAAAGGATGGGTGAGAAGAGTGAAAGGAAAGGGTACGTAGTTGGATGAAAAAGGATGGGTGGGTGACTATTGAGATTGGGTAAATAGATGAATGGGTGAAAGGATGATTGAAAGAAAGGGTGGATATTGTGGGTACTGAATGGATGGATAAAGGATTGTGAATTTGGGTGGAAGACTGGATGAGAGAATGTAAAGCTTAAATCATGGTGGCTATGGGTGTATACTGTATATAGGGGAAGAATCAAAGGACGAATGAATAATTGTTAGGATAAATAAAGAAGGGAGCTCTTCTTTCGTAGATAGATCTGTGATGCCCCTCTATTCTTCTATAGCAAAAGCTCTACCTTCCTGCCTAACCTACCTGTCTTACTCTGCAGTAGAGTAAGTCAAGTTTCTTTACTTTCCTTACTGCACAGCAAATCACTTTGATGGAAAGAATTTATGATGGTGGGTAAGACCAGAGAGTAAAGTGGGATTAGTAAGTGCCCAATTTGATTTCAAGATTGGCGTAGGGGATACTCTGTGACGAACATGCCAAATACAATCTATATAGCCCTCTCCTTTCCCTGTAGTGCATCCCATTTTCTTACAGCAGACAGGAAAATATATCCGCATTTTATACATGACATCTGTGATGTATATAATTTATTCATCTGCCTCTTTGGAGTCAGGGTATAAACTAAACAAAGTGAAAGGCATGTGGTGAAGAGCAGGGCAATTGGAATTTAAACAAAGTGAAAGGCATGTGGTGAAGAGCAGGGCAATTGGAATTAAAGACAGTTCATTGTCTGCTATACCTTCCCGAGCTGCAGATAGTATCAGTGTACTTGGAACTCTGGCTAGAATGCCTTCAATAATTTAGCACAGCAACTTGTACTCCATAGAGCAACATGCCTTACTCATCGTAATGAGACCACCACCAATTAGGCAGGGGATAGTGGCCCATCTGTGGAAGCAGAGGCTGGGGAACATTTGGGCTGAGTACCAGTGCCTGTGATCCTGGAGGCAGAAGAGGCCAAAACAGATGCCTCAGACCCAGGATCCAGCAGAAGCGCATACTAGGCCCCAGACCCCCGCCACTACATCGCCAGTGTCACCACCAGCAGTAAGGGTCCCTGACTACACCTGCTGCTGAACCCTCCTGCTCCACCATGGCATTTCGAAGATGCATCCTGCAGCGGATGGACCGTTATGAGAGCCGGCTCACCAGGATAGAGCAGAGCATGGACCAGCTCCAGACCCATTTGGACAGTGTCCTTTTTTAAGCACTTTCTTCAAATGTTTTTGTTTTGTCGGAGGGACTTATTGTTGGTGGAGAGGGTGGGGAGGGCATTGGGATGGACTTGAAGTTTGGACTTCTCCTAGGACTTTTTGGGGATAGAGTAATATTTGTTCGGGTAGAGGGGTGGGACTGTTGTGGGTGGAGAAGGAGGGTATTACATTTGTAAAGCATAAAGGGGATATTATTGTTTTAATTTATTTGAGTCATTAATCTTTGTTTTGGTGCTTTAGACTTTTAGTTTGCACTGCTGTCTTTTAGTGTAGCCTGTTATTTTTAATCTGCTAAAAAATGATTGTCATTTACTTAGCCCCTTGCTCAATTGCCCTCTGCAACTTAATTGACCTCTAGGGGATGATTGCCCTTGCCTGTTTTGCCTGCAAAAAAACAGTACAACATCTTCTTCAGTAGGAGTTGAATACTAACTTAACAAATTCACTTCAACCCATAGTACTTCTCCTACTTGAAAATACGAAGTGAGGAAGTTTTCTTCTTACTGCAGGGTTTTCCCAAGACGGCATCTTCAGGGGGTGGTAGGTAAGTAGTAGTAGCAGGCTTGCATGCTAACAGGGAAGACAGAACTTAACAGAAAGTGCCACTCCCACCTATGCAAACTCCCAACTACAGGATTAATCAAAGGGTTATCCATCACTGTCAACTTGATTGAAAGAAAATAGAGAGGTCGTGGATCATCATCATATATCATAACTGTAGGAAGACTGGGACCAGACTACCACAATGACCGTATTTGCACACAGCAAAGAATAAGAACTGATAGGATAATACAATATAGGAATATCAATTTCTTCTGGTAGTATAGCCTAAGTGTTATGTCTTCCAGTTTTTAAATATGGAAGATTGAATGTAGCCCACTCAGTTCTAAAACATTATGACTGTTAAAAGGAAAATTATACTGTATTGCCAAATAGGGTGAAGCATCTCCATTCTTCTTGACATGTCCATCACTCTGGCTCCTGTCTGAACCTCTCCGGTAGGTAAGCTAGAGCCTTGAGCTTTGCACATTTTGGTTGTGCAGCAGAGGACTAGGAGAAGGCCAGTGTATTTAACAAATAGTAGCTGTATTTTAGAATAAAGGAAAAGGACAAAAGAAAGCAAGGTAAGCTTCACAATGAGTCAGGAGGACTCAGGGGTGTACCAAGAAGAGGCAGAGAAAGAACACAAGTGGAGATTCGTGTTTGAGCTAGCAATGCAGCAACCACATACTCAGCAGCATTTGCAAACCAAAGCATCCTTCTCCAGTCCACAGAGCTGAGTGAGTTCAGGGCCTCAGATTCTTCACCATCTTCATGGGTTCTCTTTGAAGTAGAAAACTTTCTTCTTTCTAGCTGTTGAGGTAATCCTGCCTTGAGTCCTTCCATCTTTCTTCTCCTGTTTCAGAGTAACTCCGCCCCAGTCTCAAACTGAGCAAAGTAGACTTTTGAAGTGCACTACTCTTGGAAAACAAATAGAGAAACAGAACTGGAGTCTTTTTTGTGTAGATGTGTGTTTGTATGTAAAGTAGCTGGTTTGTTATGAGGAACGAGAAAAAATGACTGCAAGTAAATTTCACTACTTTTGAAAGCCCATTTACTTTCAGGAAAAAATGATCACCCATTAGTCCCCAAACATTGTAAATCATCAGAAACAAGTTTACAGTTTTGATCTAGCTCCGTCCCTGTCAGCCACCACATACATCAGTTGTCACTTACAAATTCACAATCACAATCAATATATCACCACACATTGGTGCAATAATTACCTAGTTACCTCTCCAAATCCAAGCACGGTGGCTGAACAAAATACTTCCCCTTTGATGGTGTCCACATATTGGAATTAGACATTGGCAGTCTTTTAATCAATAATCTTCTTGGGCAGCCCTGCTAGGTGATGTATGGGATAAGGAATGGCATGTGATGGAGGCAGGCATCATCTCCAACGTCCTGAAGGGTATGTGGGGGCTTCTTCACTGCACATGATTCCAACTCCAATCCTGGCCTGAATGTGACTATAAAATCAATGGTGGGGCAGCATAAATCCAAGACCAACATAATTTTGCACTAGCGAAAAAGAAGCTGAATGAGAAATAATAAAAAAGTTCTTTGGTGGCACTAGCATACTCAAAAAGGGAACTAGAGCTTGTCCTCAGACTCAATAGGTTCACTCAGAAGGTGGTCAGCTAACACGCTTGATTCAGAACAATCATACTCTTCTTACTCCGGTAGAATATTTTTGTAGCGTGGATCAAATAGGCTGGCACAGATGTACTCTTTGGACAAGAAGATGTCATTTTACAGCCTTGCATTACAAGTCAAGTGATAGCTTAGGCTAGTAATCAAGGCATGCACTTCTGGGTTTTCATTCAAACTCCCAAATGCAAACCTTTCAGACACCTTCCTTAGCTGCTCATGTAGTAGATGCAATAACGGGATAGCTTGTCCCATTGTACTGTCCTTGCTAACTTCCCGTGTGAAAACCTCAAAAGGGAGCAGCATCTCTGTGAGTCATTTAACTAGTCCCCATTTGTTAGCATTCATGGTCATGGCTCTACCAATTGCATCAGCTCCTCTTTCAATGACATAGTCATTGATCTGTTTGTACTGCTCAAGCAGACGTTGCAACATAGAATAGGTTGAGTTGCAATGTGTTGGCTCCTCCTGTATTAGAGCTTGACTGGTACTCTGTTATTACAGTGAATAATCTGCAACTGTTTCCGGGCTTTCTAAGAATGGCTGAAATGAGTGTAGATGCCTCTGCAGGTGGCCAGTATGTTGCTGACTATGGCCCGCATTATGACATTGGCGGTAAGTCCCGCTTACCGCCATGCAGACTGCTGCCAACATTCCATGAAGCGGCGGTATACCGCTACCCATATTATGACACACACGTAGCAATCCGTCACTATACAGACACATACACAAGTCCGCCAGCCCAAAGGTCAGTGATAAACTGGCAGTAACAAAACCCACACTGTTACGCCAACTGAACTACACCCACAGCATTATGACCAACGAATCACCGCGGCAGACATTCACCCGCGGTAACCATTGGCGGTACATACCCTTGCGCTCAAAATACACACACATATACAAAACAACACCACATTGGACAATTCAAACTACACACACCTGACACTCACACACCACACCCACACACCCACATCACTATGAAACACACATACATTACCCACATCCCTTTACGACTAACAAAAATTGCCACTAGAGAGAGATAAAGCAAGAGCACCCACACAACCAGAGCCACATAACACAGGGGGAGGACAGGCCCAGGGTACCGACTCTCCACAAGGCACTCACCAACATCCTGGGAGCATACCACCATTCCCAGGAGACGATGGGCTAGATACAGGCCAAGTTGCAAGAGACCCAGCAGCTGCAGGAGGGACAATACCTGGGGATCAGGTAGGACATGAAGGACATCCACGCCACCCTGGTCACCATTGCTGGGGTGCTGGCAGACATGGCCAACACCATGAGGGAGGCAGTGGCACACCAACTGGCCCCTGACACTAGCCACACCGATGAACAGCCCTCCACCTCCGCTGACGCTAGTGGACAGGAGGCCCCGCCACAGGAAGAACAGGCCACCAGCACCCCACCCCCTGAAGAAGGAGAACCACCCCGCAAACGGTCCCTGCGATCCAGGCAGAATCCCAGAACATTGCCAAGACCCCAGCCAGGAAATAAGACTCTTCTGATTGTCACCCTTGTGTCCCATTCTGTCACCCTGTCCACCTTGAACTGCCATTGCTCCACTCCCTATGCCCTCTTGGACAATGCACCTGTGATACAAATAGATTGGACTCTACCCTGGACTCTCCTCCACAACCCCTCCAGCCTATAGCAATATCCCATCCACTTATAAGCACATGAATAACATCCTTGTAAAAAATACAAGTATTGAGTCTGTCAAGTGATTGAACTATGTATTCGTATCACAATCTATAGACATTGCAATTCAACGGTACAGTCATGTATACTTAGGTATGACCTGTAATTTGCTGCAGCCAATACACTGGAGGCAGAGTTGGGCACAGATATCTGTGACTAGACATGTCAAAGGGTACAGTAAGTGGCCATAGTAGTGGGAGCATCAGCCTGCCAGTTAACATTTACAACCCAAAACTGCAATGGTAGGTGAAGTTACGGTGTCTTACCTGTATGTCACTGGAAGTACTGTCAAATGATTGCAGTTCTGTCGTCCACAACCTCATCCTCTGCCTCATCTCCGTCACTGTCCACAGGCTCCACCGCTGCCACACGCCCATCTCCAGCCTCATCCTCCTGCAGAAAAGACACCTGGCGACGTAAGGCAAGGTTGTGCAACATGCAACATGCCACGATGATCTGGCACACATTCTTGGGTGAGTAGCACAGGGAATCACATGTTAGATGGAGGCCCTTGTCCTGGGATTCCTCACTGGGGTCAGTAGCCATGAGAGGTTGGGGTAACCAGAGTCACCTGCAAATATCAAGGGATACCAGTTAGCCAGACACTAACCCTGAGGGTCGACCCCACGCCCTATACCAACATCAACTGAGTGGGGACCAGGGGCTCACCTATTAGCCACACCCAGTGCCTCTGGAGTTGAGCCATCACATATGGAATGCTGCTATTCTTTAGGATAAAGGCATCATGCACAGACCCAGGATACTTTGCAATGACATGGGAGATGTACTGGTCCGCCAGGCACACTATCTGCAAATTCATAGAGTGAAAGCTCTTTCGATTTCTGAAGACCTGTTCATTTCTCCGGGGGGGGGGGGCAATGTAATATGTGTACCATCTATTGCCCAAGTGATGTTGGAGATATGTCCCATTGCATAGAAATCAGCTTTTACTGTGGCTAAATCCTCCATCTGGGGGAAAACAATGTAGCTGCTCATGTGGTTCATCAGGGCAGACAACACTCTGGTCAGCACCATTGAGAACATTGGCTGTGACATTCCTGCTGCCAAGCCCACTGTCACTTGGAAGGAGCCAGTTATCAAGAAATGGAGCACAGATAGGACTTGCACAAGAGGGGGGATCCCAGTGGGGTGAGGGATAGCTGAGATCAGTTCTGGCTCCAGTTCGGCACACAGCTCTCGGATTGTGGTCCTATCAAGTCTGTAAGTGAGGATAATGTGCCTGTCCTCCATTATTGTCAAGTCCACCAGGGGCCTTTACACAGGGGGGTGACTCCATCTCCTATTCATCCGCAGCGGTCGTAATCTAGGGGGCAAAACGATGACCATCTGGTCAGTTTTCAACATTTCCTAAATGTACAGTGCATTGCATGTTGTGACAGAAACAGTATGTTGACATTTATCCCCAAAATGTGCCTATGTGTGCTGTGATGCAGTTAGGTGCCATGGCCTGCCCAGCCCTTGAAATGGCAGCCGCCTGTCCTATGTGGATGGACAGGTGGAAATGAGGTAATGCCGCTGACGTTGTGCGCCATTGTGGGAGGCGGTTGAGTACCGTTGTAAAACTCCTCATTGGTTAACATTGGGCCCTATGGGTTACAGTAGCCAATGGTGACGTACGCCGGCGGTTATGGTACGCACTGCTGCGGATGTGACCGCCATTTTCTATCTGTTCACTCACTGGCTACCTGACCTTCAACAGGAGAGGACCTACACTGCAACTGCTGCGGTGACCTGTGTCTGGAAACGACCATAGCTCATGTTACTGGGGAAAGGGCCCCTGCCTTTATTGTTGCGGAGTTGGAGAGACTAGTGGATGGGGTCCTACCCCAGTACCGAATGCTGTATGGGCCTCCAGACCAACAGGTGAGTACACTGTGAGCACGATGCACGGGGCATGAATGCATGGAGTGCTGTGTGTGTGTGTGAGGGCCTTGTGTAAGGGGGGTGGTTGAGGGGTCCTGGGCAGCATGCTGCATGTATGCTGGGCAATTTCTGTGCGTAAGGGGATGGGAGGGCTATGGTGGGCCATGAGTGTAGCAGGCCAGACGGTATGACTTTTTCTATGTTTATTTGTCTGCAGGTCAGCGCCCATCAGAAAAAGGGTATATGGCTTGCCATCGCCAAGGACGTGCTGACCCTGGGCGTCTACGGCATGCAGAGCACTCACTGTCGCAAATGGTGGGAGGACATGAGACGCTGGGCAAAGACGACGGCAGAGGCCCAGCTGGGGATGGCAACGAGGAAGAGGTGCCCGTCGAACCTTGACCCTCCTGATGTTCTGCATACTGGCGGTAGCCTATCTTGAGCTGGATGGGCGCTTGAGGGCATCACTGCAGCCACAAGGGGGTGAATACAGTTCCCAATATACTACTTGCGTGTGGTGGGGTGGTCTCTGGGTGGGGGATGTGTGCCTGTTGGTGCCCCTAGGCCTGGCCGGACATTGCAGGGTAGGTTCCATGTTGGACAGGGGCTGATGAACTCCACCTCCAAACAAGCTAGTGGGCATCCACTACTTGGCAGGGCACTGTGGGTCTCAGGTATGCTGCAGCTGGCGTTAGGTATTAGTGTACATGGTCTGGTGACTAGCATTGTGACTGTTAGTGCATTGCCTAGTCCCATTGTCCCCTGTGTGTTGTGTACGCCAACGGAGGTGTTGTTGCTGACATTGACCAAGTGTATCCTCTGTCTCTCCCCCCCTTTTTGTTTTGTCATCCTGTCCTTCTGTGCATCAGCATCATCTGGCAGAGGAGCAGAGGCACTGGCGATGGATGGAGCTGCATCCCATAGGGCCATGAGGCTGAATCCAACGATGGTGAGGGCACCAGTGGGACAGAAGGCGAGGGGAGCACCATGGCGGAGACTGGAGGGGACAGTTATGAAGGTGATACCTCCTCCGATGGAAGCTCCCTAGTACCCTAGTGCCCACCTTAGATACAGGTACAGCCGCCACCCCCGTACCAGCACCACCCTCTCAGCAGCCCCTCAGAGAGTTTCCCGTGCCCGCTCACCCTGGAGGATGGGCATCTCCTTCGCCCCAGGCACCTCAGGCCCTGCCCCGGTTAGCCCAGCTGCCCTGAGTGAGGGGGCTATTGACCTCTTGTAATCCATATCTGTTGGGCAGTCAACCATAGAGAATGCCATCCAGGGCTTGGCAGGGCATTTGCAACATACAAATGCATTCCTGGAGGGCATTCACTCTGGCATGGTGGCATAACAGAGATCATTCCAGGCTCTGGCCTCCTCCCTGATGGCAGCCATTGTTCCTATCTCTAGCCTCCCCCCCAACTTCCTCTGCCCAGTCCCATGCCCCTGAACCCCAACCTATCCCAAGCACACATTCACACCAGCATGCACCCAAGATAACACACAGGAGTGGCTCAGGCAAACACAAGCACCACACATCATCCCACAGGCATTCACACAAACACCATCCAGATGCTGACATAACAACATCCACTGCCTCCACTGTGTCCCCCTCGTCCTCCTCATCCACCTCCCTCCTAGTAGCGTCTCCACTCACACTTGCATGCACTATATCCATACCCACTGCCCCCATCACCATCACACCTATCACTACATGCCCCTCACTGGCAGTCACTACCCCCACATCCATGCACACGTCCCCTGTGTCCTCTCCCACTGTGTCTGTGCCCCCTACTCCCAAAGTACACAAACGTAATCACTCAAATACCCAACAGACATCCACCTCACAAAAGCATCCAGTCCATGCACCTGCACCCAAACACAGCAGACACCTCCTACAACCACTCCCTCTTCCTCCACTCCCAAACCATCGCCCTCTTCCCACCCCAGTGTCCCTTGGAAGCTTTTCCTCTCTGCCGTTGACCTCTTCCCTACCCGTCCCCCCGTCCTTCACGTCAGGCCAGGGTGGGCCAGCACCTTAGCCACTTAGTTCAGGGCCACTGTAGTTTCGGCAGCTACTGCAGGTGTGACAGGCTCCAAGGAGACACCCATCAGCACTGGCAGTGTGCCTGCACCAGCTGCCAAGGGGAAGGGGAAGGGCAAGGATGTACCACAAGCTGCCAAGGGCAAGGAGGCACCACTAGCTTACAAGGGGAAGGGCAAGGTGGCACCACCAAATGGCAAGGAGGCACCACCAGACGGCAAGGGCAAGGAGGCACCACCACACAGCAAGGGCAAAAGGCCTGCCCCTGCAGACAGGAAAGACAGGAGGCCTGGTGCTATGGCAGAATCTGAGCGCCGAAAACCAACCATGGTGCTTCAGCCGTCCGAGGCTTCAGGGAAAGAGCTGGAGCCTCCCCCCACCAGTGGCAGCACCGACACCAGCACCACTGCCAGCACCACCACCTGCACCGCCATCAGCACCGCCACTTGCACCGCCACTAGCACCACTGCCAGCAGCAGCATCCCCATTGGAGAGCCGTCTGAGGCTGCAGGGGAAGGGGTGGAGCCTCCGCCACCACTGGCAGCCCCGACACCAGCACCACTGCCAGCACCGCCACCTGCCCCGCAATCACCACCGCCACTTGGACCACCACCAGCACTGCCACCAGCACCACTGCCAGCAGCAGCAGCCCCAGTGGGCAGCCGTCCGAGGCTGCAGGGGAAGGGCTGGAGCCTCCACCCACCACTGGCAGCACCGACACCAGCACCACTGCCAGCACTGCCACCTGCACCGCCATCGGCACCACTGCCAGCAGCAGCAGCCCCAGTGGGAAGCCGTCTGAGGCTGCAGGGGAAGGGCTGGAGCCTCCCCCCCCACCATTGGCAGCACCAAAACCAGCACCGGCACTGCCACCACTGTGCAGCCATCGCCACCAACAGATGGATTGTTGTCCTGCCTCCAGGGAGTGTTATGCATCCTGCCCACTGCAAATCTTGTGGGTCTGACACCCAGGTGAGAGACTGTGACCTTGCACTCCGAAAGATCTGGATCACAGGGCACAAGGCCCCCTCCAGCTTCAGTGGAAGAACCAGAACCAACGGAGAAGCCATCCACTAGAGAGACTGTGGCTTTGCACTCCCCAGGACCAAGCAGTGGGCAATCCACCCACTTGAGAGACTGTGGCCTTGCACTCCCCAGGACCAAGCAGTGGGCAAATCACCCACTTGAGAGACTGTGGCTTTGCACTCCCCAGGACGAAGCAGTGGGCATATAGCCCCCTCCAGGACAAGTGGCATTGTACCATCTTCAGGCTGAGGTGCCACCCATTCCCTGTTCCCCTGAGGTGCCTGTGCATTTTCTACCTGATGCCCCAGCGATGTTCTCTCAGTGTTGATGCAGGATTAGATGGGGCCTTGGCCTGTGTGATGTGGCCCTGTGGCCCACGGACATTTTGGACTGGGCAGTGTCCCTCCATTTGTATATCTGTAAATACTGTTTTGAATTTTGAGTACGTTGTCCTGGATTATTATCTTATTACACTCACTTTAATCACTTCCTTTCCCCCAAGTCCCCCGATAAAAGTGGTACTTGTATGGGTAGGCATAGTGCTCACAACAGGAAATGCCCCAAAACACTATCTTGACACATCAAAATTATCAAATACAAATCTACCTGTTTTTGTGGGGGGCACCTGCGGTTTTGGTCCTGGGCTCAGCAGTCATCTAGGGAAACCTACCAAACCCAGACATTTCTGAAAACTAGATACCCGAGGGAGTCCAGGGAGGTGTGACTTGCATGGATCCCCCAATTTTTTCTTACCCAGAATCCTCAGCAAACCTCAAATTTAGCTAAAAAATCAAATTTTTCCCACATTTATGTGTGGGATCACCGCACCAGGACAAATTTCCTTCCACCCAACGTTCCCCTCAGTCTCCCGGTAAAAATGATACCTCACTTGTGTAGGTGGGCCAAGTGCCTGTTACAGGGAAGATCCAAAAACATGTTGAAATTGAGGGGAACCAAAGCGGGTCCAAAAGGGCAGTTTGAAAAAAAATATTTTTAGGCTGACAAGTGCAGCAGAATTTTTATCAGTATAGATGAGACAATGTTGGGTGGTAGGAATGTTGTGGATTCCTGCAGATTCCGGAAGGTTCCATCACAAAAATGTGGGGAAAATGTGTCATTACCAGCAAAGATGAGGTTTGGAGGGCATTGTGGGTAAGAAAATGGTGCGGGGTGCATGTGAAGCACACCGCCCTGGAATCAACCAGATGTTTAGTTTTCAGATGTGTCTAGGGCTTGTGGATTTTCCTAGTTGGCAGTGTCCCAAAGTCAAAAAAGTGCAGCCCTCACCATTCCAAGTGGGACCCTTTTGAGAGTTACCAAGCTCTCATGGCCAACTGTAAAACCAAAACCCAAAATAATCAAATGTCCTCTTGCTTGCTGGTTGGTGGCCACCACCCCACTCTTTTTTTTAATTCCCTGGCATCTAGTAGACTTTCTGCCCCCGGGGTGTGGATTGAGGGTAATTGCACCATCTGCCCACTGGTGGGCAGAACAACTTTGGTCCCATTTATTTGGGGTGGGGTATGGCCATTCCCCCACCCTCTTATTTTGAAAAAAAAATCTTCCCTGGCCCCTGGTGGGCTTTCTGCCCCCTTTTGGGGCAGACAGGCCTTCCAAAAATGGACCAATCTGCCCCTAAGGGGTTCAGATATGGCCAACAGAAATGTGCCCCCAAGGGGAGTGACCCTTGGCCAAGGGGCTGCCCCCAAACAAAACACACACATACACAAACACCAATCCCTAGTGTCAAGTGGTTTCTGCCCACTTTGGGGCAGATTGGCCTCACAAAAATAGGCCAATCTGCAGAAATGGCCTAAATACAATTAGCCCCCAGGGGAGCGAACCTTGCCTAATGGGTCACTCCCCATACATAAAAACATGAAGTAAATAAGAAAAATATATATATCCCTGGTGTCTAGAGGTTTCTGCCCCCAGGGGCAGATCAGCCTAATTATATTAGGCTGATCTGCCTCTGGGGGACAAAAAAGTCCTAAAAATATTTTGCCCCCCCGGGGAGTGACCCTTGGCCAAGGGGCCGCTCTCCTTATGCGTAAGTATTAAAAAAAAAAAAATTCCCTGGTGTCTAGCGTGGCCTAAAAATAATTTGGCCCCCTGGGGAGTTACCCTTGCCTAAGGGTTCGCTCCCCACATATAAAAAATAAATAAAAATACCCCTGATGTCTAGAGGTTTCCTAATTATATTAGGCCGATCTACCCCCAGTGGGGCAGAAATGGCCTAAACATAATTCCCCCCCCCACCCCCCCCGGGGAGCAGCCCTTGCCCAAGGGGCCGCTCCTCTTATGTGTAAGTATAAAAAAAACAAAAAAATCCCTGGTGTCTAGTGGTTTCTGCCCCCCCTGGGGTCAGATCGGCCTTATTATATTAGGCGGATCTGCCCCCAAGGGGGCTAAAAATAGCCTAAAAATAATTTGGTCCCCTGGGGAGAGCCTCTTGCTCAAGGGGCCGCTCCCCTTATGTGTGAGTATAATTTAAAAAAAAGTCCCTGGTGTCTAGTGGTTTCTGCCCCCCCTGTGGGCAGATCGGTCTAATCATATTAGGCTGATCTGCCCCCAGGGGGGCAGAAATGGGCTAAAAAAAAATTGACCTACTGGGGAGGGGCTCTTGGGCCCCTCCCCTCATGTCAATTTAAAAAAATGAAAGAAATTCCTTGGTGTCTAGTGGGCATTTCTGCGATCGGGCAGCAGAAATGCTGAGAGAGACAGGAAAGGAGATGAAAGGCCTTTCCTCTCCATTCATGCCTTTCTCGGCCCCTCCAGTGATCGGAAAAGAAATGCAAAAGCATTTCTCTTTTGATCCTTGAGCTTCCAGTTTGGAGGGGCAGGCCACTGATGATGTCATTAGATACCACGGGGTGTAAGAGGGGGCGGGAGATGGAAGGGGAAGCAATTCCCCTTCCAACACTGACCAGGGGGGTGGCCCATGGGGGAAGCGCTAGCGCTTCCCCCGAGGGCCTGTACATGGACGTAATGGTTACGTCCGTGGTGCCTGAGAGGCGCAGCCACGGACGTAATCATTACGTCTGTGGCATACAAGGGGTTAAATCTCATTTGGAGGGACTTAGCAGGAAATCCCATTCTTTAACCTCTGCATTTAAATGTGTTAAAAACGCTATTGGCAGCTTGACCTATCTCCCTCTGGGGAAAGTTATTCAGGCCAAATTAGCTCCCATTATAACATATGGAAACAAAGCCTTAAGAGGTCGAGATGGGCTGCAATTGGATAAAATGGTCACTAAGCTCTTCAAGACAGGTTTTTTGTGTGTCAAATCACACATCTCCGGCCCAGGTTCCCCTTGAGTTTGGCTTGGTAAGACAGTCACGTGCGAGAAATGGGGCATTTGTTAACCTGTGTTACAAACTGAAGGCAGCAAGTCATGGCAAACTAAGGCCCTCATTACAACCGCAGCGGTAAATGCCACCTACCGCCGTGCTGACGGCCGCCAACATACCGTGCTTGCGGCGGTATTCTTCTACGGGTATTATGACCCACCTGAGAATTCCACCACTATACAGACACCCACACAAGTCTGCCAGCCCAAAGGTCAGTGATAAACTGGCGATAGCAAAACCACACCATGACACCAACAGGAATATGCCCACAGTATCACGACCCATGAGTCACTGTGGCAGTCTTTCAAATGCGGTAAACCATTGACGGTACACACCACCGTGCTCAAAATACACACACATTTACAAAACACCACCACATTGGACAATTCAAACTACACACCTGGCACTCATACACACACCACACCCAAACACTCATGTCACTATAAAACACACACCCACATTACCCACAACCCTTTCAATGAAAAACAAGATTGCTAACACAGAGAGACACAAGCCAGGAGCACCCACTCAATCACAGCCACAGAACACCATCACCCATACACCATCCACGCACATGACAGCATACACCCCAACACTTCACCCCGCACATCAACCCACACATCCTCACACATATCACTCACACCACATCCATGGCACCCCAAAGACACCCCTGGTTTTCAGAGGAGGAGCTAAGAGTCATGGTGGAGGAAATCATCTGGGTAGAGCCACAGCTGTTCCGATCACAGGTGCAGCAGACGTCTATTGCTAGGAAGATGGAGCTATGGCATAGAATCGTGGACAGGATCAACGTCTGGGACAGCACCCAAGAACAAGGGATGACATCAGGAAGAGGTGGAACGAACTGCGGGGGAAGGTTCATTCAGTGGTTGAAAGACACCAGGTAGCAGTACAGAGGACTTGCGGTGGACCCCCTACCTCCTCCCCCACAACTAACAACATGGAAGGAGCAAGTCTTGGCAATAGTGCATCCTGAGGGCCTCGCAGGAGTAGCAGGAGGACTGGATTCTGGCAAGTCAAATCTTTACTACTTTATCCCCCCTACCCTACCTGCATGCCATCACCAACTCCTACCCCTACCCTCACCCCATCACTCCACCACTCCACACATACCCCACCATCACAACCCACCAATCCCAATACCAAGCCCTGCATATAACACCAATACATGGACCCCCAACACAGACCTACATGGACACCCATCACCACAGCATGCCCAGTAGAGAGACTCACCCAGCCCACAAAATCACCACTTACACAAGGCCAAGATGACAGGGAAATCACAATCATACAGGGAAACACATCCATGCACAAGATGGCACACGCAGATACAATAACACTGCATTTGCATCCCCACAGGACCCATACTCAACATCAGCGGAGAGGAGGTGCCAGCTACATCCAGTACCCACCCTGAAGAGGCCCACAGTGATGACAGCAGCTCTGCACGCCTGGATCAGGATGACCAACCTGGCCCATTCGGGACCTCTGGACAGTCGGTTCCCCTGCCACAGTCTCAACCTACCACAGAGCTTCCCCCCTCAGGAATCACCAGCACAGCACCCATCCAGTAGGCCCATGCCACTGTCCCAAGGACACGTCAATCAACAATGTGTCCACCACTACAGAGACCCCAGGCAACCCCACAAACCTAGGACAATCAGGGACCTGGGGTCAGTAGTAGTGGGCACACGGTTCAGGGGACAGGGGCACAGGACAACAGGGAAGCTGGGGGACTGCTGTGCGACAGGGGGAGGACATGCCCAGGGAACCCACTCTCCACGAGGCACTCTCCAACATCGTGGGAGCATACCATCATTCCCAGGAGACCATGGGCCAGATACTGGCCAAGTTGCTTGAGACCCAGCGGCTACAGGAGGGACAGTACCTGGGGATCAGGGATGACCTAAAAAAACATCTACACCATCCTGGTCACCATTGCAGGGGTGCTGGCTGACATGGGCAAGACCATGAGGGAGGCAGTGGCACAACAACGGGCGCCTGACATTAGCCAAACCACTGAACAGCCTTAACAACAGGCCACCACCACCCCACCCCCTGCAGAAGGAGAACCACCCTGCAAACCAGGCAGAAGCCAGCGAATATTGCTAAGACCCCCACCAGGAAATAAGACTCTCCTGATTGTCACCCTTCAGTCCTACTCTGTCATCCTGTCCACCTTGAACTGCCATTACTCCCCTTCCTATGCCCCATTGGACAATGCACCTGTGATAGCAAGAGACTGGACTCTACCATGGACTTTCCTCCACCATCAGCCCAGCCCATTGCACATCCCCCTCTACTTATGAGCACATAAATAAACACCCTTGGAACAAATACTAATCCGGAGTCTGTCAAATGATTCACATATGTATTATTACAACATTATCAAAGTATTGCAACTCAAATGTACAGTGAAATATACTTTGGAATGACCTTTGGTGGGCAGCAGTACACATAGCAGGAGCCAGAGTGGGGCACAGCGATCTGAAAATAGAGATGCCAAAGGGTACAGTCAGTGGCCATAGACATAGGGAAATCAGGCTGCCTTGTACAATGTCCAACAAATAACTGAAATGTAAAGTGAAGTTACAGTGCCTTACCTGTGTGTCACTGGAA
Source organism: Pleurodeles waltl (assembly GCF_031143425.1). NCBI lineage: Eukaryota > Metazoa > Chordata > Amphibia > Caudata > Salamandridae > Pleurodeles > Pleurodeles waltl. Next base: position 1,140,495,267 of record NC_090444.1, read on the forward strand.
GTACTGCTGAATTATATTGCTTCTGTTGTCAACATCTTATTCTTCTGCTCCACTTCCTCACTGTCCACAGGCTCCACCGCTGTCACAAGACCATCTCCAAGCACATCCTCCTGCAGAAAAGGCACCTGGCGTCTCAAGGCCAGGTTGTGCAACATGCAACATGGAACGATGATCTGGCACACCTTCTTGGGTGAGTAGTACAGGGATCCACCTGTCAGATGGAGGCACCGGAACCTGGCCCTCAGGAGGCCGAAGGTCCTTTCAATAATCCTCCCTGTACGCCCATGTGCCTCATTGTAACGTTCCTCTGCCCTTGTCCTGGCATTCCTCACTGGGGTCAATAGCCATGAGAGGTTGGGGTAACCAGAGTCACCTGCAAATATCGAGGGACAACTGTTAGACAAACACAAACCCTTAGGGACAACCCCATAGCCAGACACCTACTCATAGTGTGTGGGGACCTTGGGCTCACCTATTAGCCACACCCGGTGCCTCTGGAGTTGGCCCATCACATATGGGATGCTGCTATTTCTAGCTTTTTCTGTTCCTGAAAACTTTTTCATTTCTCCGGGGGGGCAAGTGCCACATGTGCCACATGTGTACCATCAATGGCACCAATGATGTTGGGGATATGTCCCAGGCCATAAAAGTCAGCTTTCACTGTGGCCAAATCCTCCACCTGGGGGAACACGATGTAGCTGCACATGTGTTTCAGCTGGGCTGACAACACTCTGGTCAACACGTTGGAGAACATTGGCTGGGACATCCCTGATGCCATGGCCACTGTTGTTTGGAAGGAACCACTAGCCAGGAAATGGAGCACTGACAGGACCTGCACTAGAGGGGGGATACCTGTGGGCTGGTGGATATCTGACATCAGGTCTGGCTCCACTTGTGCACACAGTTCTATGATTGTGGCACAATCAAGTTTGTAGGTTAGAATAATGTGTCTGTCCTCCACTGTCGCCAGGTCCACCAGGGATCTGCACACAGGAGGATGCCGCCATCTCATATTCAGCCTCAGCGGTTGAAGCCTATGGAAGAAAACGGTGAGCAGAGGGTCATATTCCCAGATCTATTGCACTAATGATGATTAATTTACTTTACAGAAACAAGATGTGAATCTGAAAATCAGTTGCTGTGCCAATGTCTGCTGTGACGCAGTGAGGTGTCGTGTCCTGTGCCCCCCTGAAATGGCGGCTGCCTGACTTGTGAGGTGGGACAAGTGGAAACGAGGTAATTGCACTGGGGTTGTGCGCCGTCGCGGTAGGCGGTCGAAGATCGCCGCACAACTTCGCATTGGTTATCATTGGGCCCTATGGTTTCCAGGAGCCAATGGCGATGTACGCCGGCGGTGATGGTACGCACCGCTGCGGATGTGACCATCATTTTCTATCTCTTCACTCACTTGCTACCTGACCTTCAACAGGAGAGGACCTACACTGCAAGTGCTGCTGTGACCTGTGTCTGGAAGTGTCAATGCCTCATTTGTCTGGGTAGAGGGCCCCTGCCATCACTGCGGAGGAGTTGGAGAAACTGGTGGATGGGGTCCTACCCCAGTACACGTTACTCTACCGTCCTCCAGACAAACAGGTGAGTACACTCTGAGCATGATGCGTGGGCCATGAATGTATGGAGTGCTGTGCATGTAAGCCACATGTAGGGGGGCAGAGGCGTCCTGGCCAGAGTGCTGCATGTAAGGTGGTCAATGTATGTGCGTCAGGGGATGGGAGGGATATGGTGGGCCATAAGTGTGACGGTCCGGACGGTTGACTAATTCCCTTTTCTGCTGACTTTTCAATGCAGGTCAGCGCCCACCAGAAAAAGGGTATTTGGCATGCCCTCGCCAAGGAGGTGCGACCCTGGGGGTCTTTGACAGGCGCAGCACCCACTGCCTCAAGAGGTGGGAGGACCTGCGCTGCTGGGCAAAGAAGACGGCAGAGGCCAGCTGGGGCTGGCCTCCCAAAGAGGAAGGGGTGCCCGTCGCACCATGACTCCCCTGATGCTCCGCATTCTGGCGGTGGCCTATCTGGATTTGGATGGGCGCTTGAAGGCATCACAGCAGCCACAAAGGGGTGAGTACAGATTCAGAATCCTGACTTTGCACGTGTTAAGAAGTACCTGGGTGAGGGATGTGGGCTATGGGTGCCCCTAGGCCAGGGCGAAGATGGCAGGGTAGGTCTCTTGTTTGGCAGGCTCTGAAGCACTCCTACCCCAATAGTGTTAATGGGCATCTACTACTGGACAGGATCCTGTGGGTTTCAGGTGTGCAGCTGATGGCATTAGACATTGCACCCCATTGGGATGGTGACTATCTTAGTAAATGGTTGGGCATGGCCACGTGCGTAGGGCTGCTCCCTGTGTGTTGTGTACGCCAATGGTAGTGGTGTGGCTGGCATTGACCAATTGTATCCTCTGTCTCTCCCCCCCTTTTTGCTTTGTCACCCTGCCCTTGTGTACATTAGCATTATCTGGCAGAGGAGCAGAGGCACCGGCAAGGGAGGGAGCTGCATCCTACATGGGCCTGGACGGCGAGGGGAGCACCACGACGGGGACAGGAGGGGAGACCACAGACAGTGACTCCTCCTCCGATGGAAGCTCCCTGGCGGTGGCGGACACCTCTGTGCCCACCCCAACAACAGGTACAGCCGCCACCCCCTACCAGCACTGCCCTCCCAGCAGCCCCCCAGCTTGTTTCCCATGCCCGCTCACCCAGGAGGGTGGGCATCCTCTTCGCCCCAGGCAGCTCAGGCCCTGCCCCAGTCAGCCCTGCTGCCCTAAGTGATGAAGCTATTGACCTCCTGAGATCCCTCACTGTTGGGCAGTCAACCATTCTGAATGCCATCCAAGGTGTCAAGAGTCATTTGGAAAAAACAAATGCATACCTGGAGGGCATTCACTCTGGCGTGGCGGCCCAACAGAGAGCATTTCAGGCTCTGGCCTCAGCACTGATGGCAGCCATTGTCCCTGCCTCCCCCCTCCAACTTCCTCTGCCCAGTCTCAACCCCCTCAAATCTGCTTATCCCAAGCACACCTTCAGACCAGCATTCACCCAACTCAACACACAGAAGTGGTTCACAAGCACCACACATCATCCCACAGGTGCTCACACAAGCACCATCCCCATGCAGACACACCAACTTCCACTGCCTCCACTATGTCCCCCTCCACCTCCTCATCTACCTCCCAGTTGCGTCTCCACTCACACCTGCATGCAATACACATCCTCATCCACTACCTCCATCACCAGCACACCCATCAATACTCACCCCTCACTGGCAGTCACCACCCCCACATCCATGCACACATCCCCTGTGTTCTCTCCCAGTGTGTCTGTGACCCCTACTCCCAAAGTACACAAACGCAAGCACCCACCCACCCAACAGCCGTCCACCTCACAACAGCATCCAGACGATGCACATTCACCCAAACTCAGCAGACAGACACCTCCTACTACCACTCCTTCTTTCTCCAATCCCAAACCCTCTGCCTCTTCCCGCCCGAGTGTGCCTAGAAAGCTTTTCCTGGCAAACACTGACCTCTTCCCTACTTCTCCCCCCGTCCTTCCCCTCAGGCCAAGGTGTCCAGAACCCAGGCCAGCACTTCAGTCACCAAGTCTGCATCCTCTGTGGTACCTGCAACTCACAGAGGCTCAAAGGGGGCAACCGTCAGCCCAGCCAGTGTGCCACCAAACCCTGCAAAGGACAAAACCATTCCGCCACCTGCCAAGGTAAAGAAGGGGACAGCATGCAGCAAGGGCAAGGAGCACGACCCATCCAGCAAGGCCTCCTCCAAAATTCCAGCTGCCAGAGCCAAGGTCACAACAGCATCTGCCAAGGTGAGGAAGGGGCAGACAACCCAAGTCAAGGCACTTCAGCTGTCGGAGGCTGCTGGTGAGTGCCTGGTGCCCACCAGTACAACCAGCAGCCCCGTCACCTGCACCACGGGCAGCACCGCCAGCAGCCCCTCTGCAAGCACCGCGACCTGCACCGCCACTAGCACCACTACTGTCAGCAGCAGCATCCCCAGTGGGCTGCGGTCGAGGCTGCAGGAGAAAGGCTGGAGCTTCCCTCTACCACTGGCAGCACTGGCACCTGCACCACAGCCAGCACCGCCAGCAGCCCTGCCGCAAGCACCACTACCAGCAGCCCCAGTGGGCAGCCGTCCGCGGCTGCTGGAAAAGGGCTGGAGCCTCCCACCACCACTGGCAGAACCCCCAACTGCACCGACACTACCACCAGTTTGCAGCATTAGCGGCCCCAGGATGGAGTCTAGCCCTCCCTCCATGGACTATCATGCAACCTGGTCCCTGCAAATCTCATGTCACAGACACCCGGGTGAGGGAATGTGAACTGCCACACCCCGATTGCTGCATCACTGGGCACAAGGCCCCCTCCAGAACCAGAGGAGATATGCATCCACTCACCCCCTCATTGGCAGGATAAAGCACACTGGGCACAAGGCCCCCTCCAGAACCAGTGGAGATATGCATCAACTCACCTTCTCCGTGGCAGGATGAAGCACACTGAGCACAAGGCCCCCTCCAGAACCAGTGGAGAAGCCATCCACTAGAGAGACTGTGCACTTGCACTTCTCAGGACCAAGCAGTGAGAAAACCACCCACTAGAGAGACTGTGGCTTTGCACTCCCCAGGACAAAGAAGTGGGCAAACCACCCACTTGAGGAACTGTGGCTTTGCACTCCCCAGGGCATTGTTGTGTATATCTGCCTATTTCTAATATATCACTGATTTGACTCACTTCATTTTGTCCTTGTGTTCTTCCTGGGGGCTACGGGGTGTAAATGTAATGTTGTTGCATGTGTTTGTGTGTATGGTATTGTGGGTGAAGTTGGGGGTGTGGGTGTTACATGTTGCGTGTGTGTGTCACTCTCTTTTTCCTCTCCCCTCCCATGTGTACTAGGTGCAGTACTCACCGTGGTCTTCGCCGCCGCCTTTGGTATTCCTGGTAGATGAAGAGGTAGACCAGCACGGGCAGGACCTGTAACTCGGGCTCCATGGCGTCCTGGTTATTCGTTGAGTGCTGTGAGGTGAGTGGTTTCCCTTCCGTGTTCTGTTTCCACCGTGCTTTTGATGGTGTTAGTACTGCCCCGGAAAAGCTGGCGGATTGGCGGGTTGTGATGGGGTGGGCGGTACATTATCTTCCGCCTGTCTGTTGACCGCCGCAGTGTTTGTTGCTATCGCCGTGGTGGTCTGAGTATTAAAGTGGCTGTCTGAGTTGGCGGTTTCCGCCGTGGTCATGATCCCATTTTTTTACCGCTGGCCTGTTGGCAGTATCACTGCTGCTTTAACACCAACTTCCAGGGTTGTAATGAGGGCCTAAGTTCCCTTCTTTGGGCCGAAATCAATGAGCAGCCCAGTTCTCCTGCAATACTCCCTGATGACATTGGGCCTAACAAGTAAATGTGATCATCTTGGTTTGTATCACCTAGTCAAGCAGGCAATCAGGAATAGCATTAGAATTCAATTACAGCTGATGGACAAATGGTCCCTAACAATGAGAAACCATGCCTGATTTGTTTTGCCATCATACAACAGACTTGCCCAGCAGCCATACTTGAGCACAGCGGTTAGACACAGATTAAAACATGCTTTTTGAAATATCGAATGGGATGCCTACGGGCGCATGCACATCTCCCCCATGGAAACAAGGCAATATGTCAGGAGTCTGACTGCTTTGTGGGTTAGCCTCAGAAACATTGATCCATCAAATGTGTTTCTGCAACGGTACTGTGACGGACCAGAATGCTCTCCTTCGGGCAGCATGGCTCAAAGAGGGCTGTGCAGGAGCAGACCGGCAATCATGGCTGGGTTCAGTCGGAACGATCTACCGCTCAGCTCTAGACTGGTGAAATTTTTAGACAAACTTAAAGGCAGGCTTTCAGTGCTCAAGGAAATAGAACGTTGTCGTACAATTAGTTATACTTTTAACATTGGCTTTATAGCCACTTCAGTAATGATAATTAGTTTCTTGAAGTCATTAGACTTTCAGGGGCCCCAGTAGAACTAGTAAGTGTAGGTGGGTAAGAATTTGTGTGTATTGCATGGATGTCATAAGGCCACTTCCACCTCCTTTGGCCTCCTACCTTAGGCACACAACTAGCTGTGAAGAAGATTGTGATAGAGCTATGAGGCTGTTGAAGTACTCTGTGTTAAGAATAATTTGATGGATTGGAATAGTATGTTGGCATTAAGGTACCTATTTTATTCTAGGGATTCAGCACTTTTGTTCTTTTAGATTTAAGCTGCCTGTAAGCTTTACATCTGATATTTACTATTTATGAATAGAATTACTTTAAATCTTTACAATCTTACATTGTAAGTTTCTGTCTGTGCGGTTATCGTGAGGATGTTACAAGATCACTCCTTGCTTTAAGAGAAGTCTTTGCACTTTTGCACTTTTATTATTGCCATTTAGGTACCTATTTCTGGTACTTTAGCCCCCTCAGACTGTGAACAATACTTATTCTGTGAGCAAATGAGGTTTGTATTTTTTAATTTCTGGTCTTTATTATTTGAGTAATGGCTTTAAGTAACTGTGCACTGTTAAATTAACTTGAAACTTGAAACTTGAGAAGGTGTTCTTACGCAACACCCATGGATTTTGATGCATACCCATATTTACAAGGTTTCATAAACCTGGGAATGTGTCAAAAGCCTACACCTCCCCAAGGGTGGCACACGAGTGGTACAACAGGGAGAAATAACATTATTTCTCTCCAATTTTTCCTCTTTCTAAGTGTAGGTGTTCTTACGCAACACCCATGGATTTTGATGCATACCGATATTTACAAGGTTTCATAAACCTGGGAATGTGTCAAAAGCCTATACCTCCCCAGGGGTGGCACACAAGTGGTACAACAGGGAGAAATACCATAATTTCGCTCCAATTTTTCCTCTAAGTGTGCTGCATTCCGCAACACACATAGGAAGAAGAAATCTCCTCCACTGATTGTTTTTGTGCCGGAAGGTGTACCTTCCTGTACAAAAACAATCATCCCCACAACACAACACAACACAGGTTAGTCCTTGGAGCTGCAGCTGCACTGCACAAGGCAGGAGAGAGTCCGCAGAGCCGCGGGTAATTACCTAGGGTGTTCAGTGTAAGATTGGCCGGGATTGAGCAGCACTGTTTGAGCCCGGGATATTCAAGCCCAGGTCTGGCGTCCCCGTATGTGTGCCAGACCATCAAGCCCACCAAGCCCACAAAAGAGGCACCTGAAAAGGACCCCTGAACACGCCAGACCTGTGAAGTGGAAAGGCGGGAGAAAGGCCTCTTGCAAAAAGTGGCACCCGAAGTTCACCTAAAACACTCCTGAACATCCCATGGTGGTGACTGGCATCCTGCTTTAGCTGCCCAAGTTGCTTTCAGCTCACAGGGACTGAGTGGCAGGAATGTCTAGGAAGCTGCTTATACCCAGCGGTGCATAGAGGTGGCCAACGTTAGGCTACCCCGCACACTTAAAGTATCCTGGAAGCTCTTTTGGAACTGCTTCTGGAGAGACCAGTGGAAGTGCTTTTAGAGAAACAAGTGGAGAGAGCTCTTCTGGCGAAAAAAGTACCCAGGTGGGCAGCCTAATGACGAGCTACTGGGGCAAACTACGTGCAATTGGCATTGAGTGTTTAGCATGCTCGTTCCTCTCCCTCTCCCTGGTGATCTAGGGGCTAGTTTGCCAATAGGGAGGAAAGAAGGCACTACTTTCACTTTCCTTCGTAAAACCTGCTGCTGTTGCTGATATCGTCCTAGCGTGACCCCCCAAACAGGAACATCACCTCAATCTCATCTGTAGTACAAGTACACAGGAAGATCACTGGAACATAATCAACCAACTCCATCACCTTGTGCCTCTAGCAGTTACCAGGGCAAATCCCCTGTAAATTCTAGAGGCTGAGTAGTGCCCCTCCCCTTATCCTCACTGGTGCCCCCCCAGGGCAAGGTTGCTAACAGGGAGGTAAGACAACACTATTTACACTGTCTTGGCCAAACTTAGAGCAAGCTTACAGCATCCCATCTCAAGCATTCCCAGCACCACAACGACACACTAATTTGAAATTTAAATAAAGTCACTGCATTATGCCCAAAAGGAAAGTTCTCCCTCAGGAAAAAGTTCTCCCTCAGGAAAAAGTTCTCCCTCAGGAATGACACTTCCATTACTCGTTTGGTACCCTCCCTTAAGAGGTTTGAATTTGGCTGCAGCCCTTACAACAATTTAAGAAAACTAGTGCAGAGGAGCACAGCCAAGATGGCACATCCAAAGCCTCATCAACACCCATAACACCTGATCGAAGGATGTCTCAGGAGCTGCCCGGTGTAAGTTTTAAGAGGTCCTTGGCCCAAGGAGCCCAACCACCAGCACAAGACTGATCAAAGAATACTTCCACACGGTCTCCCTCAAGGGCCTTTTTTCACCCTCTTCACTGGGCTCATGGGAGTCCATCAAGCCATCACCATCTTTCTGCAGTGATTGTCTGAGGAACCGTCTGAAACAGGGCTAAAATTTTGCAGATCAAATTCCTGTCCAAGGCTATCAGGGGAGACCGAGTGTAGTGAAGGTTCTCCTCCAACTGACCTGCACCCTGGCTTTCAGGGGCCCACACTGAAAAAATCAGTACAGATGGGAGGTAAGCACCTCTAGGTCTATTCAGATTTAAACAACTGGGGCCCAGATGGAGACGTTCTCCCTAGCAAACAGCATTCATGCATGGTTATACTTACCGTGCAAGTCCACAATAGCGGGACAGCCCGTTGTCTCAGATAGTGCCACTGGAGACTGGGTAACCAAAATATATGCCAGAGGCCAGCTCCACTCAATCCCCTACAGAAAAGTTCAGCAGGAAAATCATATAGGATTAATAACGAAGGAAACCTATCGGACCGCTTTCTTGCCACTTTGGAAACCCAAATTGAAGCCTAAATCATAGCATTGCTGGGTCAAGCCCCCACATTCAGGAACGAGCTCAATCACAGATCCATCAGCCCTATATGGCCAAGGGTATTAGTCTTTCCCCCACAGGGTTTCCTATCCGCTCCCAAGTCTCTTTGTCCTCCATAAATTTAAAGCAAGATAGAGTGGCCCTCTTATGGCAATCGCAAAAGATGGTGCTCCAGATAGACCTAATGCAATCTATTACTCCAAACTTAGTGGACTTGGGCCATACACTAAGCTCCTTAGAGAACCTCCTCAAGAGAGCAGGGGCAGACCTTTCCTGCTCATACCCCCATTGATGAACAAATTAAGATCTCTTCCAGAATTACTCTGGTCCCTTGGCGACAGTGTCAAGAACACAACTTGCTGCCAAGAAAAAAACACAAGTGCACCACCTTTGAACAAACCCTTTGCAGCCAATTTAACTGTCAGCCCACTTGCACCCCAAGTACCACAGTGGACTTGACCTACCCAGGGCGGTTGAAGAGGACATGCAAGCCAAACTTCCTGTACCACCAATGCCAGTAGCTTCATTCAACACCTTCAACCTCTCAAGATGGGCAAAAAATAAACTGAAAAAACAATTTACAAAAACAGCATCTTATAAAACAAAGATCTCTGGTCACATGGATTACCCCCACACAATACATGGCCCAAGGGGACTGGTCTGCTAAGCTCTTTCTGATATTTAACTCTGCTCCCAAACAAACCACGGGGCAGATAGAAGACAAAAGCCCACCAAGCCACCTGCAAGAACTTTTGAGTAATTGTTCCCCCATAGAGCCAGTGCAAAAGCGGCAGCAGTGCCAACCGCCTCCAACGGTCTTGAATACACATCAAAAGTGATCACCCTAGGGACCAATGTGGTATTGGTCCCAATGGTCACCACTTGCAAATCTGGAGTTACACCGCTGCCTGCCCCGCCACTGAGCCAATGAGATACAACATATTAGAAATAAAGGAAAACAATGTTTCTTTATACAGTACAGATCAGTCAGCACACAGAGGCTGCCTCCTCAAGCTTACCATCAGTACCCATCAAACCTACAGTGGCCGATCATGGTATTAACAAGGCGCAGTCAATAAAGCCCAACTGGTAGGAATAAAAGGTCCATGCATCCAACACCGCTTTCAGAGCATAAAAGGCGGCGACAAGTACCAATACAATTCCTCTTTACATTGACTCAACTATTAGATTACCTCTTGTCAAAGCACCCACAGGTGGTCCTAGTACCAGCCAAAGTGCCTACTTGTCTCAGTAATTTGTCTAGTAACCCAGCCCAAGTGAGGGCACAATCTAAGCCAAATGATAACTTGGAACAGGCCCAACCGATCATTGGGTTTCCCGCCTATCCAGGGCCAGTTGAGCCCATCACAACTAGCTATAATCAACACCAAGACCAAATGACTGGAGGTAAAGTGGGAGGACAAATAACCAGACACACTATCAAGATCAATCAGCCCACAACTGGAGGTACAATGGCCCAACAAGTAATGACTCTCTTGGCCACTGGGTAGCCAGGGCCCCATCTCTCCAAACCCTGTGAGCATCAGAACCACAATCTAGCTACCCGGGTGAAGCCATACATGCAGGAACTATGGATCTGCTCAAATTGGCTTTCATCCCTCACTATACCCCTAGAGGCACACATGATATACTAAATAGAGGCTATTTGCTGCACCAATTCCAGCATATCCCATCTTTGAAGCATCTAACCTCTGATGATCTAACTTCTGTGAAGTTAATTCAGATGCCAGATAAAGGAACCTTGGATGCCGCAATAACCACATGGAAAAGAGCTGATCTAAGAGACCCCATCCTGAGTGAATCAAGGACCTTAAAAGAATGGGGTATTATAGTGTTAAAGCTGCACCCACCAAAATACCCACATGTGTTACTGCTGCATGATCACCCCCAATTCCAGAAATTCATGATGGAGTCTAAGCTCACAATCATATCATAGAATGTGGCAGGTCTGAAGACAATCCTGACAGGTAAACCGGCGGTGGCCTTCCCGAATAGAACCAACATAATCTGTCTACAGGAAAAATGGGCACTTACTCCCACAGTATTTCATGACTACTATGAGCTTTTTAAGTCGGCAAAGCGTGTAAGCCATTTTGGCCAGCCATCGGGATGTCTCACAATCAACCTTCCCCAGCTTTGCATTTGGCAATTATTTCTTATGAAAAATTGTTATAAAAACATTTCCTTACTCTTGATAAGCTGTTATCACAACATACAGAAAGCTCTCTGCAACCAACAACCTCTGAAACGGCCTTGAAGCCCTTCTGGATCATGACTCAAATGAAGATCTGTTGAGCACTTTGAACATCAGGGATTTGGGAAATGCTACCATCGGCACTAGAAACATCAAAGAACAACAAAAAATAAATGATCTTCTAAGTCCTTTCAAACCAATCTCAGTCGAACAAGCACTCAAAGCTAAATTTGCCCATTATCGTTTTCCCTTTACTTTCAAAGGAATCTCAACAATTGACTACATCTTTCTGTCTGAATCTCCAGTGGATCATCTTATCAATTTTGAGATCCTAAACAGGTGTAAAAGGAATCACAATCCTTTTATCCTAACTGTGAATCTAGAAGCCCCCACTGTGGCCAATACCATGGAGAGGGGGTCTCCACACGCACCAAAGCAACAAATCTAGTTAAGAGTATTAAATGGAGGGACATGGACATCTCAATGGTGACCAACTGGATCAGCAAGATGATTAAAGACCTCAACACTACACAGGAAGACATTCAAACCACATGGGACAGATTGGCTTTAAAGCTAACAGTTGCTCTGCTAGCAATTGGGAACTGCATGCAACCCTTGCTTGATGCAGGGAAGAAGAAGCTTCACCAGTATCACAATAAAGCCATTGTTACCTCATGGAGATTGTTAAGAAGGTCCTTGAGTCGCCATCAGCTTAACCCTCCTATTACAACTTCAAAGGAGATCATCAAACTGCTGAAAGGACATAAAAACTAGCGTGGGAAGCAAAGAACACCTCGGAAGAAAGGGATTCGCTAAAAAAGCATGGCTAGATAGGGGTTTGTGGACCAGCCCACAAGGAACCAGCAAGATTTCACAACTCTGGCCCAGGTCAGCAAGTCATCAAGCCAATGAAAAGAAAGGGTGCCTGGAACTAATAGTCTACCTGCTGGAATTATTAAATGCTCCTCGGAAGATTGGACAATGGGACTAACTTCCCTTTTCAACCAAGCCTTCCTTTCCGCTCAAATTCCAGATGCACAGAGTGTCTCTATTCTGTGTCCCATTTTTAAGAAAGGGGCCCCAACAAAGTCATCTAACTACCACCTGATTGCCCTATTAGACCTTGAGGCTAAAGCTTATGCTCAATTACTACTCAAGCTCTTAGAGGGCTGGGTCCTGGACAATGATATTCTTCCATTCTTCCATTCTTTCAGACAGGGTTCGGTGAAGCAACGTCAACTGTAGACAACATCACCACACTGTTCTTACTCACAAAGCTGCTCTAACTAAACAGTTACCACTCTTCTGCAGCTTTATCAATTACAGAGCAGACTTTGACAAAGTAAAGCGTACGATGCTATGGAGAAAGTTAGCTATATGGAACAGTCCCTCAAACCTCGTAGGGGCTATAATTTGTCTTCATTTGTACACATGGGTTCATGTAAAAACTGGGCCACACACCATTGCCTCCAAAATTATCACCAAAGGAGGTCTGAAGCAAGGCTACGTTCTTGCACCCCCACTCTTCAACTTTTACACAGCAGATCTGGATAAAGCTTTGGCAAGCAGCTGCCTGCCCCTCACCCATCCCCCCATGATTAGGCCATTTGACTTTGCATATTCTTCAATATGGTGACAGCATCATAATAATAGACCACACCAAATTTGGCATGCAGCGACCATTGAGTAGCCTCCATGCAAAAAAACGATCTAACAGCAAATCAGGACAAGACCAAAGTGAGTAATCTTTGGGCATCAAAAAAACAAGAAATCTCTTACTTGGTGCATGGGGCCCATGATTACGAAACTGGCGCCAAAATATAATTATTTGAGGGTCTGGTTCACAGATACCTGCAAACATTCTGCCCATATTGGCTCTCTAAAAGAGAAATCTGACGGCCATTACATACGATCTGGCCTGCCTTAATAAGAAATTAAAAATCCCTTCTCCCACCTCAATACTCAAAGGCATAAAGGCTACCCTTCTTCCAGCTCTACACTATGGGTACCTGGCCTTCCTTTGTGCTTGTGGTCTCAGCCTAGAGCTCACCCAGTCCTCAGGTTATGAAAAGATATTTAAATTGCCCTGTTATCTTCGTAGATTTAGAATCCGCCTGGCATTCGACCTGGAAAATCAAGAGCCAACATGCGAGTCAGACATCCTGAAATTCTATTTAGGGATACTGAAGTGTCCAGGAACTAACTCAAAGCTTGTCTGAAGGACACATTTGAGAACCCAGGGAACCCATGGCATCAGTAATTACAGAGAGCAATAGCATTGCTTCAAATCAAGGTTCCAGCATTAACACTGAACGCTACTCCCTTTCTGACCTGGAAAAATGTAATTAACAGGCAGCTGCAACTAATTTCCCCCAGCAACTCCCCCTGAACACTTCATATTTGGTTGGGAGATCCCAACCCTACCTCTCAGAGGCTATCAACAGTTGGGTGTACAGAGACATCATGTACATGCGACTGTTTGGCCTACCAATTGCACATTTTAACCCACCAATTGTCACCCCTGGCAAAGAGGGGGCATGCAGACTGTGTACCTTCAAAGTTAAATCAAGGCTGCACCTTCTGTGCTGCTGCCCCTCCCTAGAGGCTCACACTTACCAGGAGGCCTCTTCGATATGTTTCTCTCAATCTGAAGTAAGATCCTTATCAGGGAGTGCCAAATTTGTCAGCAAACTTAGAGCCCACCTCTGACTTCGTATCAAGGTCTCAAAACCTATCATTTACACCCAAAAGCTTATAACTGAATATGGCACCCAGAAACAACAGGGAAATATTTAGCTTGCATGGTACTGGTGCGACCTACTGCATGCAGCACTTTAGATACTAGTCAGGCCTAAATTTAGTAGTCTGTATACTTGCACATTAAAGATCCAGTCCTCAGATTTATCCTGTTCCTTTAGCTTTTAGCATTTTTAATGATTGTACAATACCAAATTAATTTTTGGGTGCTTGAGTGACCTTTTGTGGTTTTAGAAATAATTTTATTTGGTAATTTTTGAATATGCACTATTACAATGATTTGTAAAAAAATACTTTGTTATGGCTTTTATTAACCCCTTCGCTGCCAGGCCTTTTCCCCCTCCTGTGCCAGGCCTTTTTTTGCCTATTTGGGGCAGTTCGCGCTTAGGCCCTCATAACTTTTTGTCCACATAAGCTAACCAAGCCAAATTTGCGTCCTTTTTTTCCAACATCCTAGGGATTACAGAGGTACCCAGACTTTGTGGGTTCCCCTGAAGGAGGCCAAGAAATTGGCCAAAATACAGTGAAAATTTCGTTTTTTTCAAAAAAAATTGAAAAAGTGGCTGCAGAAGAAGGCTTGTGGTTTTTCCCCTGAAAATGGCATCAACAAAGGGTTTGCGGTGCTAAACTCAGCAGCTTCCCAGCTTTCAGGAACAGGCAGACTTGAATCAGAAAACCCAATTTTTCAACACAATTTTGGCATTTTACTGGGGCATACCCCATTTGTGCAATTTTTTGTGCTTTCAGCCTCCTTCTAGTCAGTGACAGGAATGGTCATGAAACCAATGCTGGATGTAGGAGGCTGGACTGGCTTGTAGTGAGTACCAAGGGGTACTTGCACCTTGCACCAGGCCCAGTTATCCCTTATTAGTGTATAGGGTGTCTAGCAGCTTAGGCTGATAGATAATGGTAGCTTAGCAGAGCAGCTTAGGCTGAACTAGGAGACGTGTGAAGCTACTACAGTACCACTTAGTGTCATATGCACAATATCATAAGAAAACACAATACACAGTTATACTAAAAATAAAGGTACTTTATTTTTATGACAATATGCCAAAGTATCTTAGAGTGTACCCTCAGTGAGAGGATAGGAAATATACACAAGATATATATACACAATAGCAAAAATATGCAGTATAGTCTTAGAAAACAGTGCAAACAATGTATAGTTACAATAGGATGCAATGGGGAAACATAGGGATAGGGGCAACACAAACCATATACTCCAGAAGTGGAATGCGAACCACGAATGGACCCCAAACCTATGTGACCTTGTAGCGGGTCGCTGGGACTATTAGAAAATAGTGAGAGTTAGCAAAATAACCCTCCCCAAGACCCTGAAAAGTGAGTGCAAAGTGCACTAAAGTTCCCCTAAGGACAAAATAGTCGTGTTAGAGGAATAATGCAGGAAAGACACAAACCAGCAATGCAACAACTGTGGATTTCCAATCTAGGGTACCTGTGGAACAAGGGGACCAAGTCCAAAAGTCACAAGCAAGTCGGAGATGGGCAGATGCCCAGGAAATGCCAGCTGCGGGTGCAAAGAAGCTTCGACTGGACAGAAGAAGCTGAGGTTTCTGCAAGAACGAAAAGGGCTAGAGACTTCCCCTTTGGTGGACGGATCCCTCTCGCCTTGGAGAGTCGTGCAGAAGTGTTTTCTCGCCGGAAGGACGCCAACCAGCCTTGCTAGTCGCAAATCATGCGTTTGGCATTTTTGGACGCTGCTGGGGCCCAGGAGGGACCAGGAGGTCGCAAATTGGACCTGAAGAGAGAGGGGACGTCGAGCAAGACAAAGAGCCCTCACTGAAGCAGGTAGCACCCGGAGAAGTGCCAGAGACAGGCACTACAAGGATGCGTGAAACGGTGCTCGCCGAAGTTGCACAAAGGAGTCCCACGTCGCCGGAGACCAACTTAGAAAGTCGTGCAATGCAGGTTAGAGTGCCGTGGACCCAGGCTTGGCTGTGCACAAAGGATTTCCGCCGGAAGTGCACAGGGGCCGGAGTAGCTGCAAAGTTGCGGTTCCCAGCAATGCAGCCCAGCGAGGTGAGGCAAGGACTTACCTCCACCAAACTTGGGCTGAAGAGTCACTGGTCTGTGGGGGTCACTTGGACGGTGTTGCTGGATTCGAGGGACCTCGCTCGTCGTGCTGAGAGGAGACCCAAGGGACCGGTAATGCAGCTTTTTGATGCCTGCGGTTGCAGGGGGAAGATTCCGTCGACCCACGGGAGATTTCTTCGGAGCTTCTGGTGCAGAGAGGAGGCAGGCTACCCCCACAGCATGCACAAGCAGGAAAACAGTCGAGAAGGCGGCAGGATCAGCGTTACAGAGTTGCAGTAGTCGTCTTTGCTACTATGTTGCAGGTTTGCAGGCTTCCAGCGCGGTCAGCGGTCGTTTCCTTATCAGAAGGTGAAGAGAGAGATGCAGAGGAACTCGGCTGAGCTCATGCATTCGTTATCTGAAGTTTCCCCAGAGACAGAGACCCTAAATAGCCAGAAAAGAGGGTTTGGCTACCTAGGAGAGAGGAAAGGCTACTAACACCTGAAGGAGCCTATCACAAGGAGTCTCTGACGTCACCTGGTGGCACTGGCCACTCAGAGCAGTCCAGTGTGCCATCAGCACCTCTGTTTCCAAGATGGCAGAGGTCTGGAGGAGCTCTGGACACCTCCCAGGGGAGGTGCAGGTCAGGGGAGTGGTCACTCCCCTTTCCTTTGTCCAGTTTCGCGCCAGAGCAGGGGCTAAGGGGTCCCTGAACCGGTGTAGACTGGCTTATGCAGAATGGGGCACATCTGTGCCCAACAAAGCATTTCCAGAGGCTGGGGGAGGCTACTCCTCCCCTGCCTTCACACCATTTTCCAAAGGGAGAGGGTGTCACACCCTCTCTCAGAGGAAGTTCTTTGTTCTGCCATCCTGGGCCAGGCCTGGCTGGACCCCAGGAGGGCAGCTGCCTGTCTGAGGGGTTGGCAGCAGCAGCAGCTGCAGTGAAACCCCAGGAAGGGCAGTTTGGCAGTACCAGGGTCTGTGCTACAGACCACTGGGATCATGGGATTGTGCCAACTATGCCAGGATGGCATAGAGGGGGCAATTCCATGATCATAGACATGTTACATGGCCATATTCGGAGTTACCATGGTGAAGCTACATATAGGTAGTGACCTATATGTAGTGCACGCGTGTAATGGTGTCCCCGCACTCACAAAGTTCAGGGAATTGGCTCTGAACAATGTGGGGGCACCTTGGCTAGTGCCAGGGTGCCCTCACACTAAGTAACTTTGCACCTAACCTTTACCAGGTAAAGGTTAGACATATAGGTGACTTATAAGTTACTTAAGTGCAGTGTAAAATGGCTGTGAAATAACGTGGACGTTATTTCACTCAGGCTGCAGTGGCAGGCCTGTGTAAGAATTGTCAGAGCTCCCTATGGGTGGCAAAAGAATTGCTGCAGCCCATAGGGATCTCCTGGAACCCCAATACCCTGGGTACCTTAGTACCATATACTAGGGAATTATAAGGGTGTTCCAGTAAGCCAATGTAAATTGGTAAAATTGGTCACTAGCCTGTTAGTGACAATTTGAAAGTAATGAGAGAGCATAACCACTGAGGTTCTGGTTAGCAGAGCCTCAGTGAGACAGTTAGGCACCACACAGGGAACATATACATGCACACCTATGAGCACTGGGGCCCTGTGTGACAGGGTCCCAGTGACACATACATATAGGCCACAAACCTATGAGCACTGGGGTCCTGACTAGCAGGATCCCAGTGACACATAACAACCATACTGAACACATAGTGTTTTCACTATGAGCACTGAGGCCTGGCTATCAGGATCCCAGTGAGACAGTGAAAACAGTGACAAACACCCTGACATACACTCACAAACAGGCCAAAAGTGGGGGTAACAAGGCTAGAAAGAGGCTACCTTCTCACACAACCCCCCCCCAAACGAAGGACAATAAGGCTAACCTTGGCCAGTTGAGACTTTATTGTCTAAGTGGTGATAAGTAGAGAGTAGCTCTGCAATAGACTGGTTACTCCCTTTATCATCCACTATATGGTTACTTCCCTGTGGGGATGTAAACCACCCTGTTTGAAGTTTTTTAGCTAAGCAACAATGTGAAGATGTATTTTCAGAGTTTCTATCAGTAAGTTTTAGTTTAGAGCAGTGGGAATTGTCCACTGAACCTATTTGTAGTGATGGAAATGCCAGACAGGGATGCTGTCTCAGAAAAGCCATAGCTGGGCAAAAACTTTGTCCATCTGGCTGGAAGAGAGAACAGGGATGCTGTTTCTCTTGAGTTGGAGCAGGGCAGGGATGCTGTCCTATCAGCTCCACACTAGGGCAGGGATGCTGTCCTAAGTGTTGTGAGGCAGTGCAGAGTTTCTGCACTAAAGTTTCTCTGGGAGGGTTGGAGGGATGCTCCATGTTAACTAAAATGGTGCTCTTTTTCTCACCAATGTTAGTTATCCCACAGAGAGGTACTTCCACCTCAGGGAGTCCAGCTTTGCTAGCTGATGATTCCCTTGGAACAGGTGCCACCCCAGGAGAGGTTTCTCCCACCACAGGAATAGTATCCTGAATGGTAGGGTGGTTAGGGGATACTGTGATACCCTTTTTACCTGTTGATGGAGAGGGATCCTGAGTTTTCAGGCCTTCTCTCCTTTGCTTTTTCATTTCACTTGAAATGAGAGGGAACAATTCCTCAGGGATGCCCAGCATGGCTGCATGGGCATAAAACTCTACATCAGCCCAACCTGAGGCCTCTAGGTCATTACCTAAGAGACAGTCTACAGGTAAGCTAGGTGATACCACCACCTGCTTAGGGCCAGTAACTCCACCCCAACTAAACTGAATTATAGGTAAGGGAAGAAACTTAGTGGAGTTATGGACATCAATAATCTTATACTGTTGTCCAATGATGTGTTGTTCAGGAGGCACTAGGTTTTCAGTCACCAAAGTGAAACTGGCACCTGTGTCCCTGTAGGCCAAGGCCTCAACACCATTTATTGAAACTGTCTGCCTGTACTTATCCATTGTAAGGGGACAAGCAGCCAGTGTGGCAAGGCCAATGCCACTAGGTGTGACAGAAACTGTCTTGGGACTGATGACATCAGTTTCCACTATGGACCCATAAGTGAACCCAACTACACCCTTTGCTTGACTGTTGCCAGCAGTCCCACCACTAGTACCACTACTGCTAGGGGCACTAGAGCTTGATGTATTAGTGGTGGTAGGCTCAGGGGGTTTACCTGGACAGGACTTATCCCCTGGCCTATGGCCTCTATTTTTACACACAAAGCACCAAGGCTTTTTAATGTGTGCAGGTTGGGAAGAAGAGGAAGAATTTGTTTTATCCCCACCCTCTGAAGAGTGTTTAAGATTTGAAGTGGGATATTTGGTTTTACCCTTATCCCCATGCTTATCTTGAGATTTTTCACCATCTTTCTTCTTATTGCCATCTTTGTCACCCCCTGTATGAACTTTTCTGTTCACCCTTGTTCTGACCCATTTGTCTGCCTTCTTTCCCAATTCTTGGGGAGAGGTCAGATCAGAGTCTACCAGGTACTGGTGCAACAAATCAGACACACAATTATTAAGTATATGCTCTCTCAGGATTGTGTTATACAGGCTTTCATAATCAGTAACTTTACTGCCATGTAACCACCCCTCCAAGGCCTTCACTGCCTGGTCAATGAAATCAACCCAGTCTTGTGAAGACTCCTTTTTGGTCTCTCTGAACTTTATCCTGTACTGTTCAGTGGTTAAGCCATAACCATCCAGGAGTGCATTCTTAAGAACTGTAAAATTATTGGCATCATTTTCTTTCACAGTAAGGAGCCTATCCCTACCTTTTCCACTAAATGATAGCCATAGGATAGCAGCCCACTGCCTTTGAGGGACATCCTGTACAACACAGGCCCTCTCAAGTGCAGCAAACCACTTGTTAATGTCATCCCCCTCCTTATAAGGGGGAACTATCTTGTGCAGATTCCTGGAATCATGCTCTTTTGCAGGATGACTATGGGGAATACTGCTGCTGCCACCATGGGTATCTAAACCCATCTTCTGTCTTTCCCTCTCTATTTCTAAAGACTGTCTATCCAAATCCAGCTGTTGCTTCTTGAGCTTCAGTCTGGTTTGTTCCACTCTCAATCTATTGAGCTCCCTTTCTAACAATCTGTCATCAGGGTGGGTGGGAGGGACATTTCTAGATACAGAGGTATGATGGGAATGAACAGAAGGAGACCTGTCCCTCACCAAGGGCACCCTAACAGCTTGGCTACCAGCATAATGTGAGAGCACATCATCAGTATGATGTGATTCAACCTCTGTACCAACTATGCTAGAATGTCTAGTAATGGGCAGGCTGAGGAGTTTCTTTCCTGAACCTTTTCCTGGGGGGGTCCCTGGATCAGATTGAGAACCATTAGCTACTTTTTCTACAGATTGGGCACTTATGGCCTTATCCTGTACTCTAAGCATATTAATTAACAGTTCTAAGGAAGGATTCTTCCCTACACTCAAACCTCTCTCTATGCAGAGACTCCTTGCTCCTTTCCAGCTAAGGTGATCATATGCAAGTTTGGACAGTTCAACTTTTTGGCCTGTGCCAGACATTTTTAGAGAGAGTTAAAGTGATAGACAAAGAGAAAAAAGTTTTCTGAACTTTTTGGAAAGACAGAAAAAAAACTTTTTAAACTTTTAAGAACTTTTTGAAAGTTTAGAAGTACTTTTCAGCACTTAGAAAAGAGTGAAAAGAGGAAATGCACAACTTTTTGGCTATGTGTATATACACTGACCTTGTTTTGTATATTTTTCTCTTATGAAAAGTACAATGACAAGAGTGGTAAGTAGTCTCAAAGCACTTATCCCACCGCTGCACAACCAATGTAGGAGGCTGGACTGGCTTGTAGTGAGTACCAAGGGGTACTTGCACCTTGCACCAGGCCCAGTTATCCCTTATTAGTGTATAGGGTGTCTAGCAGCTTAGGCTGATAGATAATGGTAGCTTAGCAGAGCAGCTTAGGCTGAACTAGGAGACGTGTGAAGCTACTACAGTACCACTTAGTGTCATATGCACAATATCATAAGAAAACACAATACACAGTTATACTAAAAATAAAGGTACTTTATTTTTATGACAATATGCCAAAGTATCTTAGAGTGTACCCTCAGTGAGAGGATAGGAAATATACACAAGATATATATACACAATAGCAAAAATATGCAGTATAGTCTTAGAAAACAGTGCAAACAATGTATAGTTACAATAGGATGCAATGGGGAAACATAGGGATAGGGGCAACACAAACCATATACTCCAGAAGTGGAATGCGAACCACGAATGGACCCCAAACCTATGTGACCTTGTAGAGGGTCGCTGGGACTATTAGAAAATAGTGAGAGTTAGCAAAATAACCCTCCCCAAGACCCTGAAAAGTGAGTGCAAAGTGCACTAAAGTTCCCCTAAGGACAAAATAGTCGTGTTAGAGGAATAATGCAGGAAAGACACAAACCAGCAATGCAACAACTGTGGATTTCCAATCTAGGGTACCTGTGGAACAAGGGGACCAAGTCCAAAAGTCACAAGCAAGTCGGAGATGGGCAGATGCCCAGGAAATGCCAGCTGTGGGTGCAAAGAAGCTTTGACTGGACAGAAGAAGCTGAGGTTTCTGCAAGAACGAAAAGGGCTAGAGACTTCCCCTTTGGTGGACGGATCCCTCTCACCTTGGAGAGTCGTGCAGAAGTGTTTTCCTGCCGGAAGGACGCCAACCAGCCTTGCTAGTCGCAAATTGTGCGTTTGGCGTTTTTGGACGCTGCTGGGGCCCAGGAGGGACCAGGAGGTAGCAAATTGGACCTAAAGAGAGAGGGGACGTCGAGCAAGACAAAGAGCCCTCACTGAAGCAGGTAGCACCCAGAGAAGTGCCAGAAACAGGCACTACGAGGATGCGTGAAACGGTGCTCGCCGAAGTTGCACAAAGGAGTCCCACGTCGCCGGAGACCAACTTAGAAAGTCGTGCAATGCAGGTTAGAGTGCCGTGGACCCAGGCTTGGCTGTGCACAAAGGATTTCCGCCGGAAGTGCACAGGGGCCGGAGTAGCTGCAAAGTCGCGGTTCCCAGCAATGCAGCCCAGCGAGGTGAGGCAAGGACTTACCTCCACCAAACTTGGGCTGAAGAGTCACTGGTCTGTGGGGGTCACTTGGACGGTGTCGCTGGATTCGAGGGACCTCGCTCGTCGTGCTGAGAGGAGACCCAAGGGACCGGTAATGCAGCTTTTTGGTGCCTGCGGTTGCAGGGGGAAGATTCCGTCGAACCACAGGAGATTTCTTTGGAGCTTCTGGTGCAGAGAGGAGGCAGGCTACCCCCACAGCATGCACAAGCAGGAAAACAGTCGAGAAGGCGGCAGGATCAGCGTTACAGAGTTGCAGTAGTCGTCTTTGCTACTATGTTGCAGGTTTGCAGGCTTCCAGCGCGGTCAGCGGTCGTTTCCTTATCAGAAGGTGAAGAGAGAGATGCAGAGGAACTCGGCTGAGCTCATGCATTCGTTATCTGAAGTTTCCCCAGAGACAGAGACCCTAAATAGCCAGAAAAGAGGGTTTGGCTACCTAGGAGAGAGGAAAGGCTACTAACACCTGAAGGAGCCTATCACAAGGAGTCTCTGACGTCACCTGGTGGCACTGGCCACTCAGAGCAGTCCAGTGTGCCAGCAGCACCTCTGTTTCCAAGATGGCAGAGGTCTGGAGCACACTGGAGGAGCTCTGGACACCTCCCAGGGGAGGTGCAGGTCAGGGGAGTGGTCACTCCCCTTTTCTTTGTCCAGTTTCGCGCCAGAGCAGGGGCTAAGGGGTCCCTGAACCGGTGTAGACTGGCTTATGCAGAATGGGGCACATCTGGGCCCAACAAAGCATTTCCAGAGGCTGGGGGAGGCTACTCCTCCCCTGCCTTCACACCATTTTCCAAAGGGAGAGGGTGTCACACCCTCTCTCAGAGGAAGTTCTTTGTTCTGCCATCCTGGGCCAGGCCTGGCTGGACCCCAGGAGGGCAGCTGCCTGTCTGAGGGGTTGGCAGCAGCAGCAGCTGCAGTGAAACCCCAGGAAGGGCAGTTTGGCAGTACCAGGGTCTGTGCTACAGACCACTGGGATCATGGGATTGTGCCAACTATGCCAGGATGGCATAGAGGGGGCAATTCCATGATCATAGACATGTTACATGGCCATATTCGGAGTTACCATGGTGAAGCTACATATAGGTAGTGACCTATATGTAGTGCACGCGTGTAATGGTGTCCCCGCACTCACAAAGTTCAGGGAATTGGCTCTGAACAATGTGGGGGCACCTTGGCTAGTGCCAGGGTGCCCTCACACTAAGTAACTTTGCACCTAACCTTTACCAGGTAAAGGTTAGACATATAGGTGACTTATAAGTTACTTAAGTGCAGTGTAAAATGGCTGTGAAATAACGTGGACGTTATTTCACTCAGGCTGCAGTGGCAGGCCTGTGTAAGAATTGTCAGAGCTCCCTATAGGTGGCAAAAGAATTGCTGCAGCCCATAGGGATCTCCTGGAACCCCAATACCCTGGGTACCTTAGTACCATATACTAGGGAATTATAAGGGTGTTCCAGTAAGCCAATGTAAATTGGTAAAATTGGTCACTAGCCTGTTAGTGACAATTTGAAAGTAATGAGAGAGCATAACCACTGAGGTTCTGGTTAGCAGAGCCTCAGTGAGACAGTTAGGCACCACACAGGGAACATATACATGCACACCTATGAGCACTGGGGCCCTGTGTGACAGGGTCCCAGTGACACATACATATAGGCCACAAACCTATGAGCACTGGGGTCCTGACTAGCAGGATCCCAGTGACACATAACAACCATACTGAACACATAGTGTTTTCACTATGAGCACTGAGGCCTGGCTATCAGGATCCCAGTGAGACAGTGAAAACAGTGACAAACACCCTGACATACACTCACAAACAGGCCAAAAGTGGGGGTAACAAGGCTAGAAAGAGGCTACCTTCTCACACTGGATCCCAGAAACCTAAACATTTCTGAAAAGTAGACAAAATTCTGAATTCAGCAAGGGGTCATTTGTGTAGATCCTACAAGGGTTTCCTACAGAAAATAACAGCTGAAAAAGAAAAATATTGAAATTGAGGTGAAAAAAACATCAATTTTTCTCTACGTTTTACTCTGTAACTTTTCCCTGCAATGTCAGATTATCGAAAGCCGTTACGTCTGCTGGACTCCTCTGGTTGCGGGGATATATAGGGTTTGTAGGTTCATCAAGAACCCGAGGAACCCAGAGCCAATAAATGAGCTGCACCCTGCAGTGCGTTTTCATTGTATACCGGGTATACAGCAATTCATTTGCTGAAATATAAGGAGTAAAAAATTGCTATCAAGAAAACCTTTGCATTTCCAAAAAGGGCACAAGATAAGGTGTTGAGGAGCAGTGGTTATTTGCACATCTCTGAATTCCCGGGTGACCATAGTAGCACGTGAATTACAGGGAATTTCTCAAATAGATGTCTTTTTTACACACACTCCTATATTTGGAAGGAAAAAATGTAGAGAAAGACAAGGGGCAATAGTACTTGTTTTGCTAATCTATGTTCCCCCAAGTCTCCCGATAAAAATGGTACCTCACTTGTGTGGGTAGGCCTAGCACCCGCGACAGGATATGCCCCAAAACACAACGTGGACACATCACAGAAAACAGAGCTGTTTTTAGCAAAGTGACTACCTGTAGATTTTGGCCTCTAGCTCAGCCGCCACCTAGGGAAACCTACCAAACCTGTGCATTTCTGAAAACTAGAGACCTAGGGGAATCCAAGGAGGGGTGACTTGTGTGGCTCGGACCAGGTTCTATTACCCAGAATCCTTTGCAAACCTCAAAATTTGGCTAAAAAAACACATGTTCCTCACATTTCTGTGGCAGAAAGTTCTGGAATCTGAGAGGAGCCACAAATTTCCTTCCACCCAGCGTTCCCCCACGTCTCCCGATAAAAATGATACCTCACTTGTGTGGGTAGGCCTAGCGCCCGCGACAGGATATGCCCCAAAACACAACGTGGACACATCACAGAAAACAGAGCTGTTTTTAGCAAAGTGACTACCTGTAGATTGTGGCCTCTAGCTCAGCCGCCACCTAGGGAAACCTACCAAACCTGTGCATTTCTGAAAACTAGAGACCTAGGGGAATCCAAGGAGGGGTGACTTGTGTGGCTCGGACCAGGTTCTGTTACCCAGAATCCTTTGCAAACCTCAAAATTTGGCTAAAAAAACACATGTTCCTCACATTTCTGTGGCAGAAAGTTCTGGAATCTGAGAGGAGCCACAAATTTCCTTCCACCAAGCGTTCCCCCACGTCTCCCGATAAAAATGATACCTCACTTGTGTGGGTAGGCCTAGCGCCCGCGACAGGATATGCCCCAAAACACAACGTGGACATATCACAGAAAACAGAGCTGTTTTTAGCAAAGTGACTACCTGTAGATTTTGGCCTCTAGCTCAGCCGCCACCTAGGGAAACCTACCAAACCTGTGCATTTCTGAAAACTAGAGACCTAGGGGAATCCAAGGAGGGGTGACTTGCGGGGCTCGGACCAGGTTCTGTTACCCAGAATCCTTTGCAAACCTCAAAATTTGGCTAAAAAAACACATGTCCCTCACATTTCTGTGGCAGAAAGTTCTGGAATCTGAGAGGAGCCACAAATTTCCTTCCACCCAGCGTTCCCCCACGTCTCCCGATAAAAATGATACCTCACTTGTGTGGGTAGGCCTAGCGCCCGCGACAGGATATGCCCCAAAACACAACGTGGACACATCACAGAAAACAGAGCTGTTTTTAGCAAAGTGACTACCTGGAGATTTTGGCCTCTAGCTCAGCCGCCACCTAGGGAAACCTACCAAACCTGTACATTTCTGAAAACTAGAGACCTAGGGGAATCCAAGGAGGGGTGACTTGTGTGGCTCGGACCAGGTTCTGTTACCCAGAATCCTTTGCAAACCTCAAAATTTGGCTAAAAAAACACATGTCCCTCACATTTCTGTGGCAGAAAGTTCTGGAATCTGAGAGGAGCTACAAATTTCCTTCCACCCAGCGTTCCCCCAAGTCTCCCGATAAAAATGATACCTCACTTGCGTGGGTAGGCCTAGCGCCGGCGACAGGAAACACCCCAAAGCGCAACGTGGACACATCCTAAATTTTGGAAAAAAACAGAGGTGTTTTTTGTGAAGTGCCTACCTGTAGATTTTGGCCTCTAGCTCAGCCGGCACCTAGGGAAACCTACCAAACCTGTGCATTTCTGAAAACTAGAGACCTAGGGGAATCCAAGGAGGGGTGACTTGCGGGGCTCGGACCAGGTTCTGTTACCCAGAATCCTTTGCAAACCTCAAAATTTGGCTAAAAATACACATGTTACTCACATTTCTGTGACAGAAAGTTCTGGAATCTGAGAGGAGCCACAAATTTCCTTCTACCCAGCGTTCCCCCAAGTCTCCCGATAAAAATGATACCTCACTTGCGTGGGTAGGCCTAGCGCCGGCGACAGGAAACACCCCAAAGCGCAACGTGGACACATCCTAAATTTTGGAAAAAAAACAGAGGTGTTTTTTGCGAAGTGCCTACCTGTAGATTTTGGCCTCTAGCTCAGCCATTACCTAGGGAAACCTACCAAACCTGTGCATTTCTGAAAACTAGAGACCTAGGGGAATCCAAGGAGGGGTGACTTGCGGGGCTCGGACCAGGTTCTGTTACCCAGAATCCTTTGCAAACCTCAAAATTTGGCAAAAAAAACACATGTCCCTCACATTTCTGTGGCAGAAAGTTCTGGAATCTGAGAGGAGCTACAAATTTCCTTCCACCCAGCGTTCCCCCAAGTCTCCCGATAAAAATGATACCTCACTTGCGTGGGTAGGCCTAGCGCCGGCGACAGGAAACACCCCAAAGCGCAACGTGGACACATCCTAAATTTTGGAAAAAAACAGAGGTGTTTTTTGCGAAGTGCCTACCTGTAGATTTTGGCCTCTAGCTCAGCCGGCACCTAGGGAAACCTACCAAACCTGTGCATTTCTGAAAACTAGAGACCTAGGGGAATCCAAGGAGGGGTGACTTGCGGGGCTCGGACCAGGTTCTGTTACCCAGAATCCTTTGCAAACCTCAAAATTTGGCTAAAAATACACATGTTGCTCACATTTCTGTGGCAGAAAGTTCTGGAATCTGAGAGGAGCCACAAATTTCCTTCTACCCAGCGTTCCCCCAAGTCTCCCGATAAAAATGATACCTCACTTGCGTGGGTAGGCCTAGCGCCGGCGACAGGAAACACCCCAAAGCGCAACGTGGACACATCCTAAATTTTGTAAAAAAACAGAGGTGTTTTTTGCGAAGTGCCTACCTGTAGATTTTGGCCTCTAGCTCAGCCGGCACCTAGGGAAACCTACCAAACCTGTCCATTTCTGAAAACTAGAGACCTAGGGGAATCCAAGGAGGGGTGACTTGCGGGGCTCGGACCAGGTTCTGTTACCCAGAATCCTTTGCAAACCTCAAAATTTGGCTAAAAAAACACATGTCCCTCACATTTCTGTGGCAGAAAGTTCTGGAATCTGAGAGGAGCTACAAATTTCCTTCCACCCAGCGTTCCCCCAAGTCTCCCGATAAAAATGATACCTCACTTGCGTGGGTAGGCCTAGCGCCGGCGACAGGAAACACCCCAAAGCGCAACGTGGACACATCCTAAATTTTGGAAAAAAACAGAGGTGTTTTTTGCGAAGTGCCTACCTGTAGATTTTGGCCTCTAGCTCAGCCGGCACCTAGGGAAACCTACCAAACCTGTGCATTTCTGAAAACTAGAGACCTAGGGGAATCCAAGGAGGGGTGACTTGCGGGGCTCGGACCAGGTTCTGTTACCCAGAATCCTTTGCAAACCTCAAAATTTGGCTAAAAATACACATGTTACTCACATTTCTGTGGCAGAAAGTTCTGGAATCTGAGAGGAGCCACAAATTTCCTTCTACCCAGCGTTCCCCCAAGTCTCCCGATAAAAATGATACCTCACTTGTGTGGGTAGGACTAGCGCCCACGAAAGGAAAGGGCCCAAAACACAACATGGACACATCACATTTTTTTATAAAAAGCAGTGCCTACCTGTGGATTTTGGCCTGTAGCTCAGCCGACACCTGAGGAAACCTAGCAAACCAGTGCATTTCTGAAAACTAGAGACCTAGGGGAATCCAAGGAGGGGTGACTTGCGGGGCTCGGACCAGGTTCTGTTACCCAGAATCCTTTGCAAACCTCAAAATTTGGCTAAAAAAACACATGTCCCTCACATTTCTGTGGCAGAAAGTTCTGCAATCTGAGAGGAGCTACAAATTTCCTTCCACCCAGCGTTCCCCCAAGTCTCCCGATAAAAATGATACCTCACTTGCGTGGGTAGGCCTAGCGCCGGCGACAGGAAACACCCCAAAGCGCAACGTGGACACATCCTAAATTTTGGAAAAAAACAGAGGTGTTTTTTGCGAAGTGCCTACCTGTAGATTTTGGCCTCTAGCTCAGCCGGCACCTAGGGAAACCTACCAAACCTGTGCATTTCTGAAAACTAGAGACCTAGGGGAATCCAAGGAGGGGTGACTTGCGGGGCTCGGACCAGGTTCTGTTACCCAGAATCCTTTGCAAACCTCAAAATTTGGCTAAAAATACACATGTTACTCATATTTCTGTGGCAGAAAGTTCTGGAATCTGAGAGGAGCCACAAATTTCCTTCTACCCAGCGTTCCCCCAAGTCTCCCGATAAAAATGATATCTCACTTGTGTGGGTAGGACTAGCGCCCACGAAAGGAAAGGGCCCAAAACACAACGTGGACACATCACATTTTTTTATAAAAAGCAGTGCCTACCTGTGGATTTTGGCCTGTAGCTCAGCCGACACCTGAGGAAACCTAGCAAACCAGTGCATTTTTGAAAACTAGAAACCCAGGGGAATCCAAGATGGGGTGACTTGCGGGGCTCTGACCAGGTTATGTTACCCAGAATCCTTTGCAAACATCAAAATTTGGCCCAAAAAACACTTTTTCCTCTCATTTCGGTGACAGAAAGTTCTGGAGTCTGAGAGGAGCCACAAATTTCCTTCCACCCAGCGTTCCCCTAAGTCTCTCGATAAAAATGGTACATCACTTCTGTGGGTAGGCCTAGCGCCCACAAAAGGAAATGGCCCAAAACACAACGTGGACACAACATATTTTTTCACAGAACACAGAGGTGTTTTTTGCAAGGTGCCTACCTGTGGTGTTTGGCCTGTAGCTCAGCCGGCCCCATGGGGGGGGGGCAGAAATGCCCTGAAAATAAATTTGCCCCCCACCATACCCCACCCTCCCCCGCCGCGAGCGACCCTTGCCTACGGGGTCGCTCCCCCTGCGTGACATTGGCACCAAAAAACAAATCCCCGGTGCCTAGTGGTTTCTGCCCCCTTGGGGGCAGGTTGACCTAAACTCAGCCAATCTGCCCCCAAGGGGGGCAGAAATGGCCTAAATACAATTTGTCCATCTCTAAAAAAAAAAAAAAAAAGAAAAAAAAGAAAAATTCCCCTGGCGCCTAGAGGTTTCTGCCCCCCCCCCGGGGGCAGATCGGCCTAATAATAGGCCGATCTGCCCCCCGGGGAGGCAGAAATGGCCTAAAATAAATTTGCCCCCCCAACACCCCCCCCCCCCCCCCCGGGAGCGACCCTTGCCTACGGGGTCGCTCCCCCTGCGTGACATTGGCGCCAAAAAACAAATCCCCGGTGCCTAGTGGTTTCTGCCCCCTTGGGGGCAGATTGACCTAAAATTGGCCAATCTGCCCCCAGGGGGGCAGAAATGGTCTAAGTACAATTTGCCCCCCCAGGGGAGCGACCCTTGCCTGATGGGTCGCTCCCCATCTCTAAAAAAAGAAACAACAAAAAAAAAAAACACAAAAAAAAAATTGCCCTGGTGCCTAGAGTGTTCTGCCCCCCCCCCCCCGGGGGCAGTTCGGCCTAATAATAGGCCGATCTGTCCCCCGGGGGGGCAGAAATGGCCTAAAATAAATTTGCCCCCCCAACCCCCACCCCCCGGGAGCGACCCTTGCCTACGGGGTCGCTCCCCCTGCGTGACATTGGTGCCAAAAAACAAATCCCCGGTGCCTAGTGGTTTCTGCCCCCTTGGGGGCAGATTGACCTAAAATTGGCCAATCTGCCCCCAGGGGGGCAGAAATGGTCTAAATACAATTTGCCCCCCCAGGGGAGCGACCCTTGCCTGATGGGTCTCTCCCCATCTCTAAAAAAAGAAACAACAAAAAAAAAAAAACACAAAAAAAAAATTGCCCTGGTGCCTAGAGTGTTCTGCCCCCCCCCCGGGGGCAGTTCGGCCTAATAATAGGCCAATCTGCCCCAGGGGGGCAGAAATGGTCTAAATACAATTTGCCCCCCCAGGGGAGCGACCCTTGCCTGATGGGTCGCTCCCCATCTCTAAAAAAAGAAACAACAAAAAAAAAACACAAAAAAAATATTGCCCTGGCGCCTAGAGTGTTCTGCCCCCCCCCGGGGGCAGTTCGGCCTAATAATAGGCTGATCTGTCCCCCGGGGGGGCAGAAATGGCCTAAAATAAATTTGCCCCCCCAACCCCCACCCCCCCCCCCCCCGGGAGCGACCCTTGCCTACAGGGTCGCTCCCCCTGCGTGACATTTTCGCCAAAAAACAAATCCCCGGTGCCTAGTGGTTTCTGCCCCCTAGGGGGCAGATTGACCTAAAATCGGCCAATCTGCCCCCAGGGGTGCAGAAATGGTCTAAATGCAATTTGCCCCCCAGGGGAGCAACCCTTGCCTGATGGGTCGCTCCCCATCTCTAAAAAAAAAAAAAGAACAAAAAAAAAAAACACAAAAAAAAATTTGCCCTGGCGCCTAGAGGTTTCTTCCCCCCCTGGGGGCAGATCGGCCTAATAATAGGCCGATCTGCCCCCAGGGGGGGCAGAAATGGCCTAAAATAAATTCCCCTCCCCCCCAGGGAGCGACCCTTGCCTAAGTGGTCGCTCCCTTTGCGTGAAATTCACGCAAAGAAAAAACTCCCTGGTGTCTAGTGGTTTCTACCCCCCTTGGGGGCAGATTGGCCTCATCAAAATAGGCCAATCTGCCCCCAAGGGGGGCAGAAATGGGCAAAATATAATTTTCCCCCATTGGGAGCGAACCTTGCCTAAGGGGTCGCTCCCCACCAAAAAAAAAAAAAATGAAACAAAAAAAAAAAAAATGGTCCCTGGTGCCTAGAGGTTTCTGCCCCCCCTGGGGGCAGATCGGCCTAATAGTAGGCCGATCTGCCCCCAGGGGGGGGCAGAAAAGGCCTTCCCGAAAATATGCCCCCCTGGGAGCGACCCTTGCCCAAGGGGTCGCTCCCTTTTGTCAATAACAATAAAAACAAAAAAAATCCCTGGTGTCTAGTGGTTTCTACCCCCCTTGGGGGCAGATTGGCCTCATCAAAATAGGCCAATCTGCCCCCAAGGGGGGCAGAAATGGCCAAAATATAATTTTCCCCAAAGGGGAATGACCCTTGCCTAAGGGGTCGCTCCCCACCTCAATAAAAAAAAATGAAACAAAAAAAAAAAAAAAAAAAAAAAATGGTCCCTGGTGCCTAGAGGTTTCTGCCCCCAGGGGGGGCAGAAAAGGCCTTTTCAAAAAAATGCCCCCCCTGGGAGCGACCCTTGCCCAAGGGGTCGCTCCCTTTTGTCAATTTCTAAGAAAAAAAAAAAAATCCCTGGTGTCTAGTGGGGTTTCAAAAGCCGGATTGCAAGCAATCCGGCTTTTGAAACCCTCGGAGGGACTTCAAAGGGAAGGAAATACTTTTCCTTCCCTTTGAAGCCCCTCCGGGCCTCCCAAGTGATTGAAAATGAAATACTTTTGCATTTCATTTTCAATCACGCTGGAAGCAGAGCTTCCAGCGCGACGAGGGAGGCCCCTGTGACACATCAGCGCGCGCGCTGACGTCACAGGGGGGGGGGGGGTCGGGGGTGGAAGGGGAAGGTCTTCCCCTTCCATCCCCGACTTGGGGGGGGAAGGGGGGTGCACGGGGGCGCGCTAGCGCGCCCCCAAGTTCCCCTGTGCCATGGACGAGATGATCTCGTCCAAGGCACAGGGGAACTGTAGCCTTGGACGAGATCATCTCGTCCAAGGCACAGAAGAGGTTAACTGAACAATAAACTTGACATTGGCATTGATTGTAAAGACAAACAATTTGTCTCAGTTGGTCAGGTAAAATTGTATCATGTGACCAATTCTACACAGCAAGCCACAAGTACTCCGGGGGAGTTCCCTAACTCCTCTCACTGCGCTACAGAAAATACTTTTACAAGTATTGAAGAACACCAATATCAGTTCCCCGCAGCTGGGGAGGGCAGAGAAATACATTTTGTTGATTCCTGTTACCACTGCAAATGAAAGGCATACTTCAGATGTAGGCCTACAGTTTTCTACAAATACTCAAAACAACAAACTTGTTTATGATGAACCACCTTTTGAGGTGTCTCCCAGTCCCCTTTCACCAATTTAGGTCCCTGTTTTCACACATACTGCTTCTGGGTACTTTGTCGATGTTGATGTCTTTTCTGTTGATTCTTCACATACTTCATTACTTTGCATATGCAATATTCTTCGCTGTTTGAAACACACTGATATGATTCCTCCACAGTCTTAAATTGGGATTACCATTTCATTGCCTTTTCTCCTCCTTTGGGTTGGATTGGTGATTGTTTTTTTCTTGCTCTTAAATGGACATTATCTCCATTATTGGTGCAAAGGGACTTGTCCTTTGTGAATGTTTCTGCTATTCCAGTGTCCAATGGAATTGTTTGGGATAAGGTCACATATGATAATTTTGGTCCTACAGAACCACTGCAGATTCCTTATGTATTTAAGGTTGCCATGGATGATGTGACAACTCTAGTTTTTTTTCTGATTAATGGGATGTAAAAACAGTTACCCCAATGCTTACAGATCCTGTTTATTCTACTCAAAGTGAGGATATGTAAATTTCTTCTGATAATTATGATGAAATGTTTTGTTATCATCACTATGTCCACCACTGTTTACAAAGAGCTAGTACTCCACAGAAGCTTTTCAATTACACACAATTGGAACGTTGCCTTATTCCACCAGTGGTTGTTTCCAAAACATATTTTTAAGTTTACATATTCCTTGAGTCACAATACCTTAGATCCAGTATCTTATTATTTTAGACCTACCCTTTTAAAAGCAAGGAAAAATATGCTGACCCAGACAAAATTAATTTATTAAAATTCATTTATTTCCCAACTGGCAATTAGAGGTTATGATTACTGGAAAAAACTATTGATTTAAAATCAGTTTGGGGAACACTGCTTTGGTGCGTGAAGCATGGAGTTGCCTTATTTAGAGACTGTTTGACTCCAATACTGATTATTTTCCAAATTCAACAGTACAGCAAACTACTTTCTTGGGTCTTGCAAAAATAAAATAAATTATTTTGCCCAGTATGCCTTCTGGTTTTTATAGTTAGCAAACTGTTGTAAATTACACAACAGAACAGCTCAACTGCATGATGCAGAATGGTACATGCAACTCTACACTTTCAGGTCCAAACAGGTGGTTATTTTGGCCAATGTGACAAAAAGGGTTGCAATGCACATTTTAAAACTCCACACAGGATTTTAGGTAAGCAGACCAAACCCATGTTATAGCCTGTTTCAAAACTCAGGGATTGTCCCTATCTATAGCGTAGGAAAGTTACACCAGAAATGGCTGCAACATTCCACCTTGTCTGCAGTAAAAGAACATCTATCTCTCCTGTCTGATGACATGGATTTGCAATCTTTTTGTTAGGTCCTAGGTCACCACGTTCAAAAAGATTTCTTTATGTTATTTATAATAAAATGGAAAATTTCCCAGATGGGAACTGCTGCTAGGTTAAGGCAAATTGATCAGGATAATTTGGAAAAAAGCATTGGCTGTTGTTGATGATGGAATGGAAACATTATCAACTTGAATTTACACTTTAGATAACATGTATCATCTGCAATAGATATTATACAGAATCACATGTCTTTTTTACACCGTGGGCAAAGTCATCCCAGATCGATTATGTAGTTGAGCTGGATACTAAAGATTTTAAAATCAAACCACACGGGTGCATGTTAACACAACTAAATTGCGCTTATCTTTTAATTTAACATGCAGACAACAAATAATGGTAAAGATGCTACTTACACAATGTTAAATGTTGAAATTCTAGAGAAGTTGCCTTTCACAGAGGCTGAGATGCCATCAGCAGTGTGGGTAATTCCTGGGGTGGTCTCATTGCCAATTTTAACATTTTAATTCACATCATGTTTGAAATATTTTCCAGCAGTCAGATATGAGCCTTTTGGGAAGAACTGTATCCACAAATTGTGGAATGTGCCCTTCAATTTCAAATGCATAAGTAGAGAAAAGGAAGTCTTTCTCCATGTGAAAACTCACTTGACCACTCAATGTCTTTTAAACAGGTGACATTTCACAGGGTGTGTAACGCCTCCGTGACCACTCTGTAATGTATCTTGATAAGGGTACAAGTTCCCTTGATTTATCTAGTGTTTTGATTGGTTTCAAATGGAAGTTATTTGATTTTGAACAATCAAGGCTGTTGTGGGATGATAGCAGGTATACCCTATGTGATTTTGCTCTCTCAGATCTAGTGAGATGTTGTAATAAGGTGCTCTTTCCGTGCACGCACATGATTAGAGTAGCTAGTTTGTGGCCTTCCATTCCAACTTTTAATGTTATCTTTGACAAGCTGAGCAGACTAAAAGCCTTATTGTTTCAGAAAGATGTGGCACTTACATCTGTCGTGAAACATTTGAACTCCAAGTTGCAAGGTCGTCCTCCGAAACATAAGCACTACTGAGCACAAACTTTCCTGGCATTTTGGTGAACTTGTGCACCACATTTTTAATGTTTGTAACACCGCAGCTGTGGTACAAGTTTTTAAAGTGGTTATGTCTGGTTTTGTTAGTGCATTCCAGATTGTTTTTGGAGTGATACATCTTTGTTTTCTAGTATGTTTGGACTCATACCACTTGTGGTATTCCTAATTGGTGGTATTTTGGTTCTATTTTTGCTGCTCCACAAGGGATGTCCCACCTTGTGGCCAAACAGTGCTGGAACTACTGCATGTCTAGCTGTGTTGTAGACATGTAGTACAGTACTTTGGAATGTCTTTGCTTGAGGAACAGAACGAAAAATGGTTCCTGTCTTTTTGACCAGTGTGGTTATTTTGTGTGCAGCCTGTGTTGTGCTGTCTCTGGTGCCTCATCTGCCTTGCAACTCAATTGGTGCAATCTATTCACATGGATCTGAGGCCTCATTTCTGGTGTTGTCCAGTGAGACTGCCATTGCTTCAGGATGTTTTTGATGAGTCATTCTTTTTCTATGAAATGAATGCTAAGGCTCCCGGATCCTTCAACACTGGCTCCTCTAATGCAGAGACAGCACAGGACGCAACACCTTCAGCATTGGCTGAGGGTACTGATCACATCTGTTCTTTCATGTCACTTGCCTTGCATTGGTGGTTATGTCTCCTGCAGATATGGATTTGATACTGGATCCCATTGACAATGAGAACATGGAAAGCATCTTGGAAGCATCTTTTGATTATTATTTTGGCCCTTGTTTTCTTATTAAATTGGTTATATTCATTTTATATTTATTTTTAGTCATTAATTATATTTTTGTAATTGCAATTTTTTAGATGGTGTTTGTTTGCTTTTAGTGTTAATTATAGGGTGTGCTACTTCTAGATTAGCTTATCGTGGGAATTTATCTCCCATGATCATGGGGAAGGTGTCATCAGGCCATCTAATGGCACACAATATCAGAATTTCCATAATGTAAAAAAACAGATCAGTAGTCAAACCAAAGAAAGCAAACAATTTTCATGCATGTTATTGATGTGAGGTCTTCTGGGGCCTACTTTGGCTCTTGGTTTTCAGCCTCACATTTTACACGTTTTAGACTGACATCCTTTTTAGCAAATGTTATTTTTCATGTTTTATGCTTGCACAATATTATTCTCAGAGTATGCTGTGCATGCTGTTTGTTTTAGTAAGCCTTTCTCGCTATGTAATCTGTACACTCTTTTTAAGGCTAGGAACACAGAACAAGATATTTTAGGGCTTGCATTGTTTCTTTGGAGACAGGTCCTGAAACCTAGACATATCATCATATCAGAGCTGCACCCCTAACACAGTGTATTTTTGATTATATAAACAGTGCACTGCCCTACAGGATTCAGAGGAACACTCCAGCCGTGATTGCCCTGGAATGAATACTATGTTCCATATGCAGCTCTGCCGACACTGATCTTCTGTCTTGCAGAGAAGGATTGTCAACTTCACTTGAGACCGGCTCCCTGGCGCAGCCATCCAAGTATGTAGGTCTCAGGGCATTTTCCTAGGTCGGGCCGAGGGTACATCGGCTATGCTCTCAGAGTGTAGGTAGTAATAGGTGGGAATGTCTAGAAATAAGATTGCCATGGTTGGATTACAATTTACCAAAACCTTTATTCGTAGCTTTCTTGTACTTACCCTGGGGATGCATGAGTAAACAATTAAAGGTTGCGATCTGTTTCCACAACTTTCTTGGGCGTCAGAGCAATCGTGTTCTCTGTTGTCAAAATCATCTGTTGTCCTGGGAAGGATGGGGGTTTGTGTAAGGCACTGTAAGCTAGCTAGGAATTGAGCCAACAGTCACTGATGGTGTGGATGGACTCAGTCTCTTAGTCCTGAAGTTCTTTTGTCCTAATTTGCAGTCCTACCTTTTTGGTGAGAACTGTGTACAACAAAACATGTTCAATAGAACATGTAAGGTAATGACAAAGCTCACAATGAAAACATGCTAGGACAACACTCTTGAAATCCATGTTCATGTAAGTGCTAAATACTAATATACACTTACATACCATCTCTTGGTTGATAAGACTCTCCTAGCTGAGCAGGGAGGGACAGTCTGACTGCTTTTATGGCTCTAAGGCATAGTGGTGTCATGCAGGTGAAATAAATACGTCCTGGTCCTAATAAGGGCCCTGTAAAAAGGTGCTCCCAGAGCAGAATTTGTTCTATTCTCCAAAGCCGCCAAAAAGCAACACCAGCTCTAGAAATGGCTCAATGAGATAAAAACAGAGGTTTTCACACATGGTGCATCAACAACACCAAGCCTGTATTGTCAACCTCAAAATGCATAAACATACTAGACTATGGCCCTCATTATGACATTGGCAGTCATCCCACTTACCGCCATGCTGACCGCAAATCCCACTTACCGCAATGCTGACTCCCACCAAAATACTGCAGCCGCTGCGGATATCCGTTCACCATATTATGACACACACACACCAATCCGTCACTATTCAGCCACATACACAATTCCGCCACACCAAAGGTCAGTGATAAACCAGCGGTATCCAAACCCACACCATTACGCCAACAGAACTACACCCATCACATTATGACCCACGAATCACCACGGCGGACATTCAATGGCGGTAAACCATTGGCTGTACATACTGCCACGCTCAAAATACACACACTCAAACAAAACAACATTACATTGGGCAATTCAAATAACACACACCTGACACCCATACACACACCACACCCACACCACTATAAAACACCCACCCACAGTACCCACAACCCGCTACGACTACAAACCATTGCCACAAGACAGATACCACGACCACAGACAAGACCAGAGCCACACACCACCATCACCTATACATCACCCATGCAGCTTACAACACACACCCCAACACATCACCCTACACACCTTCACCCACACTACTCACACAACACCCATGGCACCACAAAGACAACCCTGATTCTCAGAGGAAGAGCTAAAGGTCATGGTGGAGGAAATCATCAGCGTAGAGCCACAGCTATTTGGAGCACAGGTGCAGCAGAGATCTATTGCTAGGGAGATGGAGCTATGGTGGAGGATCGTGGACAGGGTCAACGCCGTGGCACAGCACCTCAGAACAAGGGATGATATCAGGAAGAGGTGGAATGACCTATGGGGGAAGGTGCGTTCCATTGCAGTAAGACACCAACTCACTGTACAGAGCACTGGTGGTGGACCCCCACCTCCTCCCCCACAACTAACAACATGGGAGGAGCATGTCTTGGCAATCATGCATCCTGAGGGCCTGGCCGGAGTAGGAGGAGGACTGGACTCTGGTAAGTCAACACTCTACTACTACTACCCCCCTACTTGCATGCCATCACATACCCCATACTCACTCCCATCACTCCACCCCATCCCACACACCCTACCATCACATATCACCCATCCCGATGCCAAGCCCAGCATGCACCACCAATGCATGGAAATCACTCACAGCCCGGTATGGATACCTATCACCAAAGCATGCACACTAGAGAGAATCAGCTAGCCCACGACATACCAACTCACACAAGTTAAAGCTGCCAGAGCAAATACAACCAAAGAGGGCAACCCACCGAAGGACAATGTGTCCCGCTCAGAAACAATAACACTTCATTTACATCCCTACAGGTATCCCTGCCAATGTCAGCGGAGAAGAGGTGCCAGCAGTTTCCTGTCCCCCACAGAAGATGCCCACAGTGATGACAGCGACTCTGGTCGCCTGGATCTGGATGACCAACCTGGCCCATCAGGGACCTCCGGACAGTCGGTTACCCAGGCACAGCCACATACCACCACAGAACCTCCCCCCTCAGGAACACCACCACAGCACCCACCCAGCATACCCATACCTCTGTCCCCAGGACACGTCAATCAGCAGTGTGTCCAGCACTACAGGAACCCCAGGGCACACCTCGCCCTCATGACAATCAGGGACCTGGGGTCAGTGGCAGTGGGCACACGGTTCAGGGGAAAGAGGCACAGGACAACAGGGACACTGGGAGGACTGCTGTGTGAAAGAGGGAGGACAGGCCCAGGAAACCGACTCTCCAGGAGGCACTCACCGAGATCCTGGGAGCATACCAACATTCCCAGATCCTGGCCAATGTGCAGGAGAACAGGCAGCTGCAGGAGGGACAGTACCAGGGGATCAGGGAGGACTTGCAGGCCATTAACACCACCCTGGTCTCCATTGCAGGGGTGCTGGCAGACATGGCCAACATTATGAGAAAGGCAGTCTTACAACAGAGAGCCCCTGCCACTAGCCAGACATCTGAACTTCCTTCCACCTCCGCTAGTGGCTAGGAGGCCCAGCCACAGGACCAACAGGCCACCAGCACCCCTCCCCCTGCAGAAGGAGAACCACCCTGAAAACTTTCCCTGCAATCCAGGCAGAAGCCAGAGACTATTGCCAAGACCCCCGCCAGGAAATAAGACTCCTGATTGTCACCCTTGTATATCACTCTGTCGCCCTGTCCACCTTGAACTGCCATTGCTCCCCTTCCTATGTCCCCTTGGACAATGCATCAGTGCTAAAAATAGACTGGAACTCTACCCTGGACTTTCCTCCATCATCACCCCATCCCAATGCACTTGCCCCATTCCTCCTTATCACTTCAATAAATACCCTTTGAATTAATACAAGTATGGATCATGTCAAATGATTTAAGTATATATTTGTTTAACCAGGTTCAAACATTGCAATTCAACTGAACAGTAATGTTCACATAGGATAGACCTGTAGTTGGCTGCAGTGATCACACCAGGAGCGATAGTGGGGCACCAACATCTGCAAAAAGAGTTGCCAAAGGGTACAGTGAGTGGGCATAGAAGTGGGAAATTACAGACTGCCAGTGACAATGTGAAACAAAAAAATGACAATGAAATGGGAAGTTACACTGTCTTACCTGTGTGTCATTGAAAGTATTGTTGAATCACTGCAGTTCTGTTGTGCTCATCCTCTGCCTCCTCATCTTCACTGTCCACAGGGTCCACTGCTGCCACACGGCTGTCTCCAGCCTTCTCTTACTGCAGAAAAGGCAAGGTTATGCAACATGCAGCATGCCATGATTATCTGGCAGTCCTTCTTGGGTGAGTAGCACCTGTTAGATGGAGGCAACGAAACCTGGCCTTCATTAGGCCAACGGTACGTTCAATTATCCTTCGTATTCTCCCATGTGCCTCATTGTAACGTTTCTCTGCCCTTGTCCTGGGATTCCTCACAGGAGTTAGTAGCCATGATAGGTTGGGGTAACTAGAGTTACCTGCAAATATCGAGGGACAACATTTAGCCACAGACAATCCCATATGGCCCACACCATACCTATACACCAACATCCACTGGGTGGGAACAAGGGCTCACCTACTAGCCATATCCTGTGCCTCTGTATTTGGGCCTTTGGGATTCCTCAGGATAAAGAAATCATGCTCTGATCCAGGATACTTAGCATTGACGTGGGAGGTGTACTTGTCCGCGAGTCACACTATCAGCACATTCATTGAATGAAAACTCTTTTGATTTCTAAACACCTGTTCATTTTGCCGGGGGGGAGAAATGCAATATGTGTGCCATCAATTGCCCCAATTATGTTGGGGATATGTCCTATTGCATAGAAGTCAGCCTTCACTGTGGCCAAATCATCCACCTAGGGGAAAACAATGTAGCTGCACATGTGTTTAATCAGGGCAGCCAACACTCTGGTCAGCACTATTGAGAACATTGGCTGTGACATTCCTGTTGCCAAGCCCACTGTGACTTAGAAAGAACCAGTTCCCAAGAAATGGAGCACAGATTGCACTTGCACAAGAGGGGGGATCCCAGTGGGGTGACTGATAGCAGATATTAGGTCAGGCTCCAATTGAGCACACAGCTCCGTGATTGTGGCCCTGCCAAGTCTATATGTGAGGATGATGTGCCTGTCCTCTATTGTTGCCAAGTCCACAAGGGGTCTGTACATGGGGGGTATGTCTCCAGCTCGTATTCATCCGCAGTGGTAGCAATCTATGGGGCAAAAGAGTGAGGATCCGGTCACAAACTGTACATC
Source organism: Pleurodeles waltl (assembly GCF_031143425.1). Classification (NCBI taxonomy): domain Eukaryota; kingdom Metazoa; phylum Chordata; class Amphibia; order Caudata; family Salamandridae; genus Pleurodeles; species Pleurodeles waltl. Next base: position 1,140,536,187 of record NC_090444.1, read on the forward strand.
GTAGCCGCAACAGTACATTGTCAATTTTTAATGTATCTGAGGCATATGTCCTGTAAGTCCAATTGTGTATTGTGACGCAGTTATAATCCAGGTCCTGCCACCCCCCTGAAATGGCATCCACCTGTCCTGTGTGGAGGGACAGGTGGAAGTGAGGTAATTTCGCTGATGTTGTGCGCCATTGCAGGAGGTGGTCGGGAACCGCCGCGCAACTCCTCATTGGATAATATTGGCCCCTATGGGGTACAGTGGTCAATGATCATGTACGCTGGTGGTGACGGTATGAACCGCCGCGGATGTGACTGCCATTTTCTATCTGATTCCTCACTTTCTACCTGACCTTCAACAGGAGAGGACCTTCACTGCATGTGCTACTGTGACCTGTGTCTGGAACCTACCATGGTTTGTGTGACTGGGGAAAGGGCCCCTGCCTTCACCTCGGCGGAGTTGGAGCAACTGGTGGATGGGGTCCTACCCCAGTACCGACTGCTGTATGGGCCTCCAGACCAACAGGTGAGTACACTATGAGCATGATGCATGGGGTATGAACGCATGGAGTGGTGTGTGTGAAGGCCTCATGTAGGGGGGTGGTGGATGGCCCCTGGGCGGTGAACAGCTTGTGTGCTGGGCCCTGTGTGTGAAAATGGTGATGTGAAGGGGTATGGTGGGTCATGAGTGTAACAGGCAGGACGGTCTGACTAATACCTTTCCCTGTGTGTATTTCTCTGCTGGTCAGCGCCCATCAAAAAAAGGGTATATGGCATGCCATCGCCAAAGACATGCCGACCCTGGGGGTCTACGGCAGGCGGAGCACCCAATGTCAGAAACGATGGGAGGACCTGAGATTCTGGGCACGGAAGATGGCGGAGGCCCAGCTGGGGATGGCCTCCCAATGAGGAAGGGGTGCCAGTCGAACTCTAACCCCCCTGGTGGCCTGCATACTGTCAGTGGCCTCTCCGGAGCTGGTTGGGCGCTTGAGGGCATTACAGGAGCCACAAGGGGGTGAGTGCAGTGCCCATCATTACAACTTACGCATGGTAGGTGGGTACCCGGGTCGGGGGGGTGTCAGTGGGTGCCCTAAGGCCAGGGCTGACATTGCAGATAGGTCCCATGTTTGCCTGGGTTAAGAAGTGATATTCCTGCTACCTAGCTTGTAGGCATCCACTATTGGGCAGGGCTGTGTGGGTCCCAGGTGTGCTGCAGTTGGTGGTATGTGTCCCTGCCTATGCCCTGGTGGCTAGCATTATTACTGGTAGTACATTGCATAGTGTGTAGGCCTGTACCCTGTGTGTGAGTGTGCTGTGTATGCCAACGGTGGTGTTGGTGAAGCCATTGACCAAGTGTATCCTTTGTCTCTTCCTCCCTCTTTTTGTTGTGTCACCCTGTGCTTATGTGCATTAGCATCATCTGGCAGAGGATCAGAGGCACCGGCGACAGAGGGAGCTGCATCCCACAGGATCCAGGAGGCAGAGTCCACTGACGGTAAGGGCACCAGTGGGACAGAGGGCGAGAGGAGCACCACGGCAAAGACTGGAAGGGACAGTTCAGACTCTGATACCTCCTCCAATGGAAGCTCCCTGGTGGTGGCAGACACCTCTGTGCCCACCCCAGCTACAGCCGCCACCCCCTTACCAGCACCTCCCTCATCGAGTTGCCCGTGCCCGCTCACCCAGGAGGGTGGGCATCTCCTTTGCATCTCCTTCGCCACAGGCACCTCAGACCCTGCCCTAGTTAGTCCTGCTGCCCTGAGTGGGGAGGCTATTGACCTCCTGCGATCCATGTCTGTTGGGCAGTCAACCATTGTGAATGCCATCCAGGGGCTGGCAGCCCAAATGCAACAGACAAATGCATTTCTGGAGGACATTCACACTGGCTTGGCGGCCCAACAGAGACCAATCCAGGCTCTGGCCTCCTCTCTGATGACAGCCATTATCCCTGTTTCTACCCTCCCCCCTCCAACTTCCTCTTCCCAGTCCCATTCTCCTCAAACCCAACCTATACCAAGCACACAGGCAGACGTGCATGCACACAGGACAACACACAAGAGTGGCACAGGAAAACACAAGCACACATATCATCCCACAGGCACTCACACAAACACCATCCAGATGCAGACATACCAACATCCACTGCCTCCACTGTGTCCCCCTCCTCCTCCTCCACCTCCCTTCCAGTTGCATTTACACTCACACCTGCATGCACTACCTCCTCATCCACTACCGCCATCACCACCACACCTAGCAGAACACACACCTCACTGGCAGACACCACCACAACAGCCATGCACACGTCCCCAGTGTCCTCTCCCACTGTGTCTGTCCCCCCCTTTCAAGGTACCCAAACGCAAGCAACTCTCCCTGCTCATCTTCGAGAATCAGTCCAAGAGCTTTGTCCTGCCATCACTCTCCCCATTGCTCTACCCCTCAACAATACTCTGATACATCTCTGTTTGTCTGTCTTTCTCTGTCAAGCACACAGCTGCTGTGTAGCTAACTTTGGGTTATACGAATCCACATATGTACATACAGCAATGTAAAAATCAAACAATATATGAGGTTATTAAGAGTGTGATCCTGGTACGGGGTTTTAAAGCACTCATTTGTTGTTGGCTTTGAACCTTATCAGGGTGACATCTAACTTGAGGCACAGCATTAATTATATGTAAAATTTCCCCTTGGGAGCCTTCAGTTGAACGCCTATCTTGCCAAATGGAGCAAGGCCAAGGAGATTGACGATTTCTGCTACTGTACCAGTGGGGAAATGGAAACTATCACCCACCTCATGTTATGTTGTCCAAAAGTAGTGAACATGCATATAAAATGATTAACCCTTTATTTAGCACCTCCAATGTTTCGAACAAGATGGATACCTCAGGTCTCTGTTATAGGACAGATCAAAGAGAGATCTATGTATATCTGGAGTACATGGAATATGAGTGTTGTTTGACCTGACCTTTTTGCACGGTTCCCCCAATCTTTTTGCCATCCTCCTCCTCTTTTTCTGATCTTGGTTTTATTGGATTTAAGACTATGGGGGTTATTACAACTTTGGAGGAGGTGTTAATCCGTCCCAAAAGTGACGGTAAAGTGACGGATATACCACCAGCCGTATTACGAGTTCCATAGGATATAATGGACTCGTAATATGGCTGGTGGTATATCCGTCACTTTACCGTCACTTTTGGGACGAATTATCACCTCCTCCAAAGTTGTAATAACCCCCTATGTGCACTTTACCACTGCTAACCAGTGCTAAAGTACCTGTGCTCTCTCCTTAAAATGTGGTAACATTGGGTTATCCAGAAATGGCACATTTAATTTACCTGTACATCCCTGGTACTGTGCACTACATGTGCCCAGGGCCTGTAAATTAAATGCTACTAGTGGACCTTGTGCCACCCAATTCAGTAGCCCTTTAAATGTGACTCAGGCCTGCCATTGCAGAGCCTGTGTGGCAGTTTTAAACTGCCATGTCAACCTGGCAAGTTAACACACTTAACAGGCCCAAACCTTCCTTTTTAATACATGTATGTCACTCCTGAGTAGGCCCTGAACAGCTCCAAGGGCAGTGTGTGGTGTTACTAAAAAGTTATATTATATAAGTGTAATTTCCTGTTGAGACCAGCTAGATATTTCGAGTTTGGTGTCAATGGACTCACAATTTGAAATGTTGCTACTGATGGTAAAGTTAGATTTTAAGTTGCAAGTCTGAAAACGCCACTTGTTAACAAGTTAGCATTTTCTTACTTTAACCATTCTGTGCCTCTTCGTGTCTCTGAATACAAGTCTGGTTAGGTGAAAGCTGGGCTCTTGTGCATTTCCTTCAGACAGCCAAACACAAAGGGAGCTAGGTGTGTCTGATGGGTTTTTAACATCTTGAGGGGTCATTCTGGGTATGATCGGAGGGAGGAGCTGACACTTACACCTGAAAAGGAGAAGTCCTGCACCCTCACAAAGGGCTGCATAACCTTCTGTAGTGTGTCCGGAGCCAAGGAAGGAAGGGGAGGAACTGTATGCACTTGAAAGGCCTCTCTTTGCAGTCTCCCCCACCACAAAGGCACAACTGGGTATAAATACTGGACTTCACTGGACCCCACTAAATAAGTAAACTTCTGGACCTGAGGACATTCTGCTAGTAAGAAGGACTGTTGTGCTGCTGAAGGGACAGTCACTCTGCTGGAACTCTGCTTGCTTTGATGTGTCTGCCCTGCTGCCTACTGCCCTCCTTACCTGGATGTGAGAATGACTGGACCTGAATCTCTACATCCCCAAAACTAAAGTGATTCCAAGGGCTTGCTGGCTTGCCTCCTGTTCTGAAGTCTTCATTCACCTCTGCAACAGCTTGTGGACTCTGCCAACTGTGAGTTCTCCCCTGCCAAGTGGTACCAATCCAGTACTGGGCCCTTAAAACTGGGTTCTGCAGCCGTGTTCTATGAAAATCCACACAATCAGAACTGCTGCATCTCACGTCTACATTGATGTATTGCTGCAGCACTGAGGACGAGGACTTTGCTTCGCTGATTACGCTGCTCAGGATCGATGCATCACCATCAGTCCCGGTGCATCATCTTTGCATCGCCGGCTGCATGGCTCAAAGAAGACACATCACCTTCATCGCAAAGAATCTGCTCCACTGCTTGAGGGTTAACGACTGCGAGGCTCTATGACGAAAAATCCCCTGTCTGTGCGGATGAGAACCAAAGCATCACCTACACAATGACTCCTCTGTTCCTCACGTCGGATCCTTGTCATTGACATAACCCTCCACACAAGGTACTGTTTCAGCAAGACAAGGTTGGTTCTTGTAGCCAGCCCACACTCTGTTGTGGTCAGTCTAAATTTTGGATTTACCCCGGTGTAGCGTGACTACAAAGCCACAGTTGGTGCTTTAAGTCTCCAAGCACTACATTTGCAGATATTTAGCCTGATTTAGATCTCAGCAGACTCGTTACTCTGTCCCAATGGTGACGGATATCCCATCCACTGAAATCTAAATACCATTATTTTCTATATTTAGATTTTAGCAAATGGGATATCCGTCAACTTTGTGATGGAGTAACCAGTCCGCGAGATCTAAATCAGGCCCATTCTTGAAAAAATCATATCTCGACTGCAACTTATTAGATTTTTGTCTTTTTGGTATTGTTTTGGTCATTAAATAAAGCTTTATTTTTTTCTAACATGGTGTGGATTATTCTTGTGTGGTATTTCACTGCTTCGAGTGTTGCACAAATAATCAACACATTGCCTTCTAAGTTAAGCCTGTCTGCTCTGTGCCAGGCCACCAGAGTGTGAGAACAGATTAATTTAGGGTCTGTATCTAACTTATCTTGATTGGATTGTGGTTCCTGCTTGGAGAAGATGCATACCTCTGCCAACCAGAAACCCAATTTCTAACAAGTCAGAAATGTAACCATAACTGATTTTTTAATTTGCACTGTTTTAGTATCTATTATTCAATATTTTAAGAATTTTAATGAAGTGATGTATTGTCTCTTTTTAATATGTTTGTATGTTTCAAAATGTATTTTGATATGGCAAATGCCAAGAACAATAAATAAAGTCAATGAATATGTACATACAAAGTTGCAGACTGAAGCTAATATAGACAAACACGATTCAAACTAGTCCATTGGGACACATTTCTTGTCAGTGCCAGAGCTCAGTCACGGTTAGGTTTCCAAGGATGCAGTGCATTTGGGCATAATTCTGGGTACTGATAAGGGTGAGCCACATTCATGGTTGCAGTGGCACAGTCTATTCTAGCAGACTTTGAGATACTGCCATGGGATAGCTGCTTGAGAAAGACAGCACCCAAATCTAGGACCAATCTAGGACTCTCCTGTGAGTTTCTGGCAGATGGACTCTCTGCTCTGAGGTCAGCTGTTTCTGGTTGCCCTGGAAGTCTACTCTTCCCATGGGATTGGCTTGCTCCTCCCAGCTTTTTGTAAGGCAGGTAAGCTTTTAGGTATTTCAGGACACAGAGACAACTTTCCAGTCCAGATCAGACTCTGGGTGATGTCCCTTCTCTTTCTGGAAAGCTGGCTTTCAGCAGACACTGTAGGAGGTTGGCCTGGTTTGTAGTGGGTACCTTGAGTACTTACACCTTACACCAGGTCCAGTTATCCCTTATTAGTGAAATACAGTAGTGCTCTAGCAGATTAGGCTGATTAAGATAACTATAGCAGAGCAGCTTAGGCTCAACTAGGAGAAATGCAAAGCTCCGGCAATACCACTTATAGTTACACATTACTTATACACACGTAAAGACAATACTCAGTGTTACCAAAAAAAAAGGTAGTTTATTTGGGTAACACAGGGCCAAAAATATATTAGAGGCAATACTCCTTCTGGAGGTAAGTATTATACATAAGATATACACAAGGCACCATAATAAGGTAAGTAATTAGACATAGGATAGTGAAAACAATAGGAAATGCTATAGAACGCAATGGGAGAAAATAGGTCTAGGGGCAACGCAAACCATATACTATGAAAGTGGAATGTGAATCACAAATTCCCCCCTAGACAAGTGTAGTGTGTAGACAATCGCTGGGAGAGTAAGAATACAGCAAAGGTAAGTAAAATACCCCAACCCAGAGTCCAGGAAAGTAGGAGTAAAGTACTGCAAGTTTCCTTAGGACACACTGCAGGTCGTGCTTAGAGTTATTGGATGAACCAAGCAAGACTGCAAACAACAAATGGTGGATTCCTGGACCAAGTCCAGAAGTGGGAAGAAGTTCCAGGAAGGACAGGAGCCCCTGCCAACCCAGAAGAGGGTGCAAAAGAAGAGTCCCAGATTAGATGAAGACAGCAGAAATGCACCCAAGGAAGATGTCAGCGGGTTCCTGCATGATGCAATGGATGTCCCACGAAGAGAAGTTGGATGCAGGTGAGTTTTGGCACTGGATTCACCCAACAAGCCTTGGTTCGGCAAAGTAATGTTTTGCATCAAAGTGGCGCTGTCTGGACCCAGGAGGGACCTGGGGGCCTCAACTCTGCATGAGGAGGAAGAGGGGGCTCTCAGAATTTTAGAGAGCCCTCAGTCGACCAGACAGCACCCACGGGAGTCCCAGGACATGGGGAGAAAGGAGGTTCAAAATGCAGTTGGAGCAGCACTACAAAGAAGGGTCCCATGCCACCGGAGGTCAACTTAGCGAGTTGAGCGTCCCAGGATAGAGTGCTGGGGACCTGGGCCAGGCTGTGCATGAAAGAATTTTGTAAATATTGCACAGAGGCCTCAGGGGGTGAAGAAGACGCTGTTCATAGGGGTACTGTCGTATTTGGGGAAGGCAAGCTCTTACCTCCTCCAAATTGGAACAGCAGGAACTTAGGACAGTCTGTGTCGAAGGGGTCCACCACCTGTGTTCCAAGAAGCACACTCGTTGCCAGGAGAGGAGTCAAAGAGAACCGGTCTTCGACTTAGAAGGTGCCTGTGTGAGCAGGGAAGTGACTCTGTCACTCCATGTAGGAGGCTGGCCTGGATTGTAGTGGGTACCTTGGGTACTTACACCTTACACCAAGTCCAGTTATCCCTTGTTATTGAATGTAGTAGTGTTCTAGCAGCTTAGGCTGATAGAGGTAGCTATAGCAGAGCAGCTTAGGCTGAACTAGGAGACATGCAAAGCTCATGCAATTCCACTTAGAGTTACACAGTACTTATACACAAGTAACGACAATACTCAGTGTTACCAAAAATAAAGGTATTTATTTTGGTGACACAGTACCAAAAATATCTTAGAGACAATACTCCTTCTGGAGGTAAGTATTATACACAATATATACACTAGACACCAAAATTACACAAGTAAATAGTCATAGAACAATGCAAACAGTAGGAAATCCTATAGAATGCAATGGGAGAAAATAGGTCTGTGGCAACACAAACCATATACTAAAAAAGTGGAATGTGAATCACAAATTCCTCCCTAGACAAGTGTAGTGTGTGCAGAATCGGTGGGAGAGTAAAAATACAGTAAAGGTAAGTAAATTACCCCACCCCAGAGCCCAGAAAAGCAGGAGTAAACACTGCAAGGTTCCGCCTCGTTTTGGGGATTTTGCAGCAGACAACCAAGTCTGCAAAGAACAACTGCTGGATTATTGGACCTGAAGACCTGCAAAGGAAGAGGGCCAAGTCCAGAAGTTGAAAGTAGTTCCAGGAAGGACAGGAGCCCCTGCCAACTCAGAAAAGGATACAAAAGAACAGTCCCTGGTTAGTTGAAGACTGCAGAAATGCACCCTAGGAAGATCCCAGCGGGTTCCTGCATAATGCAAAAGATGTCTCATGGTGAATAAATTGTTGCAGATGAGATTTTGTGTTGGAAGGCGTCAACAAGCCTTGGCTACGGCAAAGGTGCTTTTTACATCAAAATGATGCTGGATGGACCCAGGAGGGACCTGGGGGCCTCAACCCTGTGTGAGGAGAAAGAGGGGGCGCTCAGAACTTTAGTGAGCCCTCAGGATGCCAGCCAGCACCCCCAGAAGCCACAAGATATGGGTTCAAAGGAGGTGCAAAATGCAGTTGACGCAGCACAACAAAAGAAGGTCCCACGCCGCCAGAGAACAACTCAGCGAGTTGAGCGTCACAGGGTGGAGTGCTGGGGACCTGGGCCAGGCTGTGCTTGAGGGAATTTTGCAAAAAGTGCACAGAGGCCTCAGGAGGCAAAGGAGACACAGAACACAGGGGTACCATCGTTTTAGGGGAAGGCAAGGTCCTACCTCCTCCAAATTGCATCAGCAGGACCTCAGGACTGTCTATGTTGATGATATGTACCCTCTGTGTCCTTAGGTAGCATGCTCGTTGTCGTGAGAGGAGTCCCAGGGTACCAGTTGTCGCCTTGGAAGGTGCCTGCTCGGAGCACAGGATTGACTCCATCACTGCACGGGACATTTCTTCGGTCCTTCTGGTGCAGGATGAAGACAGGGAGTCCCCAGAGCAGGCACACCATGGTAACTGTTTGCAGTTGCTGACTTGGAGTTGAGGTTGCTGAAGAAAAGTGTCTCTTGTAGACACATTGTTGCAGTAACAGCGTTTCTTGGAGCAGGCTGCGGTTGATCCGAGGTCAAAGGATGCTGAAGTTGTTGCAGAGGATTCCTGAAGGAAACTTGCAAACAGAATCTGAAGAGAACCCACAAAAGAGACCCTAAATAGCCCTGAGAGGGGGATTGGCTACCTTATCAGGTATGGACCTATCAGGAGGGGTCTCTGACGTCACCTGCTGGCACTGGCCACTTAGTGCCCTCCAGAGTGCCCCCACACCTTGCAAAGCAAGATGGCTAAAGTCTGGGACACACTGGAGGAGCTCTGGGCACCACCCCTGGGGAGTGATGGCAGGGGAGTGGTCACTCCCCTTTCCTTTGTCCAGTTTCCCACCAGACCATGGGAGAAGGGGTCCCTGAACCCGTGTAGAGTGGTTTATGCAAGGAGGGCACCATCTGTGCCCTTCAAAGCATTTTCCAGAGGCTGTGGGAGGCTACCCCTCCCCAGCCTGTAACACCTATTTCCAAAGGTAGAGGGTGTAAAACCCTGCTCTCAGAGGAAATGCTTTGTTCTGCCTTCCTGGGACTGGGCTGCCTAGACCCCAGGAGGGCAGAACCCTGTCTGTGAGGAGGCAGCAGCTGCAGCTGCAGTGGAAGCCTCAGGGAGCTGGTTTGGCAGTACTGGGGGTCCATAGTGGAGCCCCCAGGATGCAAGGAATTGGCTCCCCAGGGCCACATTTGGAATGAGGGGACAATTCCATGATCTTAGACATGTTATATGGCTATATTCAGAGTTACCATTGTGAAGCTACATATAGGTATTGAGCTACATGTAGTGCATGTGTGTAATGGTTTCCTTGCACTCACAAAGTCTGGGGAAATGGCCCTGAACTATGTGGGGTCATCTTTGCTAGTGTAAGGGTGCCCTCACACTTAGTAATATTTCACCTAACTTTCAGCAAGTGAAGGTTAGACATATAGGTGACTTATAAGTTACTTAAGTGCAGTGAAAATGGCTTATGAAATAACGTGTGCCTTATTTAATGAAGCAGGCTGCAGTGGCAGTCCTGTGTAAGGGTTCGTCGGAGCTCCCTATGAGTGGCAAAAGAAATGCTGCAGCCCATATGGATCTCCTGGAACCCCAATGCCCTGGGTACTAGGTACCATATATTAGCGACTTATAAGGGGGGGTCCAGTATGCCAAATGAAATTGGTAAATGAAGTCACTAGCCTATAGTGACAAATTTAAAAGCAGAGAGAGCATAAGCACTGAGGTTCTGATTAGCAGAGCCTCAGTGACACAGCTAAGCACTATACAAAACACAAACATTAGGCCATGAATTATGAGCACTGGGGTCCTGACCTGCAGGATCCCAGTGAGACAGGTACAAACATATTGATATACAGGTAAAAATGGGGGTAACATGCCAAGAAAGATGGTACTTTCCTACAGACACCAAATCTTGTTCGCTGTGGGGCCCTCCCTTCCTTCATCTTAGAAGACTTGAGAGTGGAATAATAAGTGGGTCAACACTTCTCACTCTCATACAGATAGAGCAGACAGAGGATCTGTATTCTCTGCCTGCAAATGTAGTGCCGGTTTAAGCTGGTTGTTCTTTCATGTGTCCTCTCCATGCTGTCTCCTGTACTCAGCCTTTGTGCAGATTGATGTTCCTCACAGCAGCATTATTTCTAATTTGGAACACCCACAGCAGAGGCACAAACAGGCATGAGCATTCTTGTTAAATCTGTCAGCATTAGGGTTGTCTTCACCTAAACTTTTTGCGTGTTTGTCTCACATTTCTGATGTATCTTTTTGTTGGCTTTAGGAGTCTGAGCACTTTACCAATGCTGGCCAGTGCTAAAGTAAATGTGCTTTTCCCGTAAACATGGTAACATTGGTTGATCAACAATTGGCATATGTCATTTACTTGTAAGTCCCCTGTAAAGTGAAATACCATATACATAAGGCCTGTAAATTAAATGTTACTTGTAGGCCTGCAGTACTGCTTGTGCCACCCACACATGTAGCCTTTCAAACATGTCTCATGCCTGCCACTGCAGAGCCTGTGTGCAGTTGTACTGCTGCTTCGACTTGGCATTTAAATACTCTTGCCAAGCCTTAAACCCCCCTTTTATTACATTTGCCACTCCTAAGGTAAGCCCTAGGTAGCCCATAGGACAGGGTGCTATATAAGTAAAAGGCAGGGCATGTACTTTTAAGTCTCACATGTCCTGATAGTGAAAAACTCCCAAAGTCGTTGGTCACTACTGTGAGGCCTACTTCTATCATAAGCCAGCATTGGGAATTCCTTAATGTACTTTCAACCTGTAATCCCTGATCAGAAAGGAGTAGCTTGCCCATGTTTCATATAATTGGAATGGAAATGACAAATTATTTTTACTGGTAAAGTTGCATTTAACATTACTATTTTAGAAATGCCACTTTTAGAAAGTGGGCATTTCTCAGCTCTTTTTGCACTGTGTTGTGCGCCTTGTAGCCTGTCTCCAACACACGTCTGGTGAGGATGACAGCTAAATTTTGTGCATCCCTTCTAGATAGCAACAAACACAGGAAGGTTAAGTGTGTTTGGGCACTCATCTGCATTCTAATTGGCCTTCCAGGGCAAGAAAGGGTGGAGGGGAGCTGACTCCTACACATGAACAGGGAAGTGCCTTTCCCCTCACAAAGGGCTGATTGTCCCCCACTGGTAGTCTGGAGCCAGGGCTAGGAAGAAAGGAACTCTGTGCACTTCAAAGGCCCTTTTATAAAGTCACCCCCACTTCAAAGGCACATTTGGATATAAGAACCAGGTCTCTGACCCTACCAAATCAGTACACTACTGGAACTGGGAAACCTCTGCCTGGAGTAAAGACTGCTGTGCTACAATGAGTGCCACAATGCTGGACTGCTTTTTAAAGAAGGACTGTTCTCGACCTTGATGAGCTACCCTGCTGGCTGCTGATCTTTGACCAGCTGAGGAAGGATTGGATCCTCTATCTGACCCAGAGTGACTCCAAAGGCTTGCTGGCCTGCTCCCTATTCTCCTGTAGTCTCAGGGCCATCAAAGACTGGTGTTGCTGCTGGACTCTGCTATCGGTGAGTGCTACCCAGTTTTCTCTGACACTGAACTGTCCAGGGGATCTTCCCCTCCCCCACAAGGGGAAATATGTTTCGAAATAAATGTTGCCTGAATTAATAGCCCATATTAAGTCTAACATGGGGTTTCCTTCTGAGGAGGTAGCGTAGACTTCAAAGTCTGTAGCTGTGTTACGCCAATTTAAAAGCTGGTAAATGTGGGAGTTCCCATAATCCAGCATGTAATGGATGTGGTTCTTAATGAGTGGAAGGACCCTGACAAAATTATTATTCCCTTCTTTATATCCAAATTGTATCCTTTGGATCGGATGGAGGAGGTCCTTCCTGACACTGTACATGTGGATTCTGTGGTGGCGAGTCTTGTGGTCGTTCCTTGATGTCAGAGGAGAGTGTTCTTAGGGATCCAGCAGATAAGGAGGTGGATGAGGCCCTTAAGAAGGTCTTCTCTGGTTCACACTTAGCTATTCGCAGTGGAATCTATGGTGCCTACACAGCGCAGTTGTTATTGTCTGACTTTAAGGAACTTTATCGTTCTATGCAGGAGAGAGCACCTTGTCCGGAGGTGTTTAAGAACATGGAGAAACATGTTAAGTTGTTATCTTACATTTCATGTGATGTGGTCTGTGGTGCTGCACTTTTGTGTGGGGTATCTATAGCTGCCAGGCTGAATTTATTTTTAAAATACTGGAATACTGACTCTGCTCAGAAGTCAGCAGCTCTGAGAATGCCTTTCAAGGAGGATAAGTTGTTTGGTCCTGAGTTGGAGGAAAAACTTCATAAGGTCTTTAAGGAGTGCAAGCATTCTTCCTTGTTCAGTAGACATTCCAGCCAGAGACACTCTTTTCAGTTTAAGTCGGGTTCATTCAGGCAACCTTCTAGGAGTCAGCAGCATGTTGAACAGAGGTTGAGATTTCCTCTTGGTTTCTCCTCCAGGAATTTACAGAAAAAAGGAAAACCCGATCCCCAGGGTATCAGTCAGTGCTCCTGTCTCTTCCAGGATGGGGGTAATAGATGGTCCAGGGTACGCTGTTGGTGGCAGGATTCAACATTTCCAGCAAGCATGGCCCTCCACGACTCAGGACAAGTGGGTTCTGGAGGCTCTACGGTGGGGATAAAAGATCGAGTTCAACTCCCCTCCAGTTCATTTGGGAACCATTGTCACCCCAGTTCCGAATTCTTTCGAGGAAGCAGTGGCTTTGAGGGATGGCATTCAGGACCTAGTCAAGAAGAAGGCAATTGTCTCCATTCCAGTGACGGAAGAAAGAGAGGGGGTTTACACAATTTTGTTCCTCGTCTCAAAAGCCAATGGAGGGTTTCTGATTGTCATAGATATGAAATCATTGAATCAGTTTGTCAGAAAGTTGCCCTTCAAGATGGAAACCCTGCAGAGGAACATTCTGAATGCCTGATTAGCTCCCTATGTATGCCGCTCATCACAAAATCCTCCGGTTCTCTGTTTAGGGGAAACATTGGCAGTTCAGGGTGCTTCCATTTGGCCTAAGGTCTTCTCCAAGAGTCTTCACAAAGGTAGTGGCCCCCCTGGTGGCGCATCTTCATCTCAAGGGGGTCTTGTTGTTCCCTGATCTGGACGATTGGTTGGTCCAAGCTCCATCTCTGGTGCTCCTCAGGTGTCATTTGTCTCTGATCATTGCTACGCTAAACCATCATAGATTCCTCCTGAACCTTCTGAAATCTCATCTTCTCCCTTCTAGGGATCTTCAATTCATTGGGGCATGATTCGACACTCAAGGTGTTTGTTTCAACGGACAGGATGGTGAGGCTACATCGGTTGTTAAAAGTCCTCCTGGACAGAGAGTCAGCCCCCGTTTCACTGGTTGAAGATTCAGGGCCATATGTTTTTACAGTTTATGGGCAAAACTTCAATTTAGGCTTCCTGTTCCGTTTGGTCACCCAGGGTGTCCTGGCTTCCAAGGACTTCAGGTGTCTGATTCTTATCCCTATTGATGTCAAACTGTCTTTGCAGTGGTGGACAGTCAAGGACAACCTTTGCAAGGGGATGGTGATGCGTTCAGACCCGCTAGTGGTGGTGACCACGGACGGAAGCACTTTGTGGCTCAGGTGCAGTGGGCTACAACGGAATCCAGGAACTCATCGAATTGGAGCGAATTGATGGCAGTTTTTTGTGCTCTGCACCACTTCTCTCATTACCTACTCCGCTGGTATGTGTTGGTGAGATCAGACAACACAGTGACAGTGGCATATATCAATCATCCGGGGGCTACACATTGCTGATCTCTGAACGAGTTGGCCTGCAGTCTGGGTCGGTGGGCAGAAACTCATCTTTCCTTGACAGCAGTTCACAACAAGGCTCTGGACAACGTGGTGGCAGACTCATTGAGCAGGAAGTCCCCCCTTTCCCAGAATTTCAGCTTACAAAGTCTGTTTTCAGAGACAGTTGTTGGAGATTTTGCCTCCTGTTTCTGAAGCTTTTTGCCTCCATGCATAGTGCGCTTCTCCCAATTTTGCTCCAAGTTTCAGGAGAAGGGTGCTTGGGGATGTGGATGCACTTACTGTGGCCTGGGCCCGTAAGCGTCTGTTCCCCTTTCCACTCATTCCTGTCATTCAGAAACTTTTGTGCAGGATTCAGCAGGAAAAGCCCAAGTGGTTGTTGTGGTGCCTTATTGGCCCAGGTGCAGTTGGTTCCCGCTGCTATGACGCATGGTGCAAGGCCTTCCATGGTTCCTTCATCTCCCCCAGCTCCTCTGATGCTGTGAACACCACCTCAGCTTTGGCGTCTTTCTCTCTTGGTTTGGAGGTTGAAAGGATAAGGTTGGAGGAACAAGGTTTCCCACCTCATATTATTCATGTTGTTCAAAAATCTAGCCGATCTTCTACTTTTGTCTCCTATTCCAAGCACTGGAAGGTCTTCAATTCCTGGTATTCTGCTTACAGGTTTTCTTTGGTGGACTATTCTATCTCTTCTTTTCTTCAGTTTCTCTTGGAGGGGTTTCAAAAACATCTTTCTCTGTCAACCTTTAAGTCTCAATGGTATGTGATTAAAGCACTCATCTGAGGCATGACCTGCTCAACAAGGTGGTTCCATTGGTTACTAGGTTATTCAAGAGCTTTGCTATTTCTTGCCCTTTGGTGAAGTCTACTTTCCCTTCTTGGGTCATACCCTTGGTTCTGAAAGCCTTGCAGAATCCACCTTTTGAACCTTTAGATTCTGTGGCTCTGAAATTCCTTTCCTTTAGGGATTTGTCCTTAGTGGCTTTCACGTCTGCCCATAGGCTGGGTGAACTTTCTGCTTTACTCTGTCATCCTCCTATCCTTTCCTTTCTTGTTGACTCTGTGGTTCTTCGTCCTGATCCCTCTTTTTCTCCTCAGGTGCTGTTGAAGTTTCTTGTTTCTCAAGATTTTATTCTTCCTGCTTTCTGTCCTAACCCTTCTTCTGTTGAGGAGTCTCTTCTGCATTTGATGGATGTAAAACGTGCTCTCTTGATGTACCTTGATAGATCTAAAGTCTACAAGAAATGAAATTCTTTGTTTGTTATGTTTGGCATCGCATGGAAGGGGAAGAAGGCATCCAAGACCACACTGAGTCGCTGGATAAGGAGAATACTGCTTTGGCATATACCACATCTGGTTTGACCCCACCTGTTGGTCTGCAGGGTCCTTCCACCGGGGGGTGGTTGCCTCTTGGGCTCAATGGCATGGTGTCTTTTGGAGGAGATTTGTAGGGCTGGAACTTGGGCTTCGGAGCATACTTTTGTTAACCATTACAGGTTGCATGAACTAGTGCAGCAACACATTAATTTTGGCTCTGGTGTTTTGCAGTCAGTATTCACTTCTTGATTTAGTGCTGTATGTTACTTTTACTGTTCAGGTGGTCTTGTGTCATTAAATCACTTGGTGTGTCTTCTGATCTGACTCTCCCGGTTTTCTCAAAAGGCCTCTCCTCTGCTTTGGCATAACCTGATGGTAAGGACTGGGGAGAGGATGAGAGATGTAGAGGTAATGTCAGGATTACTTACTGATAATCTTCATTACTCTTAGTCCTACTCATACTGGGCCCAGTCCTTTGTATCCCCCCATGATGATGGACCTTTGACAAAGGCTTGGTATTACATGATGTGCTGGGGGGAAGGCTATGCTCCTCTAGTTCCCAGTGGAGGAGGTGGGGCTTGTGGCACTTCGTGTTTTGTTTCCTGTACTGGGGTTGGTTAACTAAACCTCATGGTTAAGGACTGGGTCGAGGACGAGTAGGATTCAGAGTAATGAAGATTACCAGTAAGTAATCGGGCAGTATCACTCTCCCTTCTGGGTCACAGCTCTCCTCACATAGGAGATTCATCAGCAGTCTTTTCACTGCATTTTCAAAGATATTGATCTGTAACAAGTATCTGGCACAATATTTACTTGGCAGCCAGTCGAACTCTCGTAGGTTAGTTTGCCTCCAGAGACTGCAAACTTCACAGCTTTGCAAAAAAAAAGTACCAAACACATTTCTAAAAAAGTGTAAAAAAATGTAAGACAACGTTTCTTTCCTTCAGCGGCACTTTTTTGAAGTGCATTCTCAAGTGAAATGTAGCTTCAGGTATGTGCTGAAGGACCGAGAGACCCAAGGACTAAACACTTGGCAAACAGCTGAGTGGAAGTCTCACAGGAAAACTATGATACAATGTATAAAAGTGTTTTGCAGTTTGCAAAGCCTGACGTTCACAAGAACATCGCATTTGAAACTGCAGAATATCTTTTTACAATAACCATAACCCTTGGAGGAGTTTGGTAAGTGGTTCTGGATGAAAATATGAAGGGCTGTGAAAGAGGCATCCCCCCTACTGTTTGTAAGTCAGATGGAGCTACATCGATATTTTGTTACCACAATTAACAAAACATTTGTCCGATACAAACCCTTGCACCTCTCTTCTAGGGGCCTTTGGTAATGTGTGGTAGTTTGAGAAGTGGAGATAACAGTTCTTCACCACAAGCTACGTGGCCAGTGTTGAAGCAGATATGTTAACTAGACATTATTAATGAATGTTTATGCATTATGATTAACAAGCAAATGATAGAAAAAGTAGACGTAGAACAATTAATGTGCACGTTGAAAATGTGCCCATGAAGAGTGGCTGACAGCTTATATGAAGTTGTACTAATACAATAAAAATGCATGAAATATTTAAAACGTGCAATAATAATGTGTTAATATGTCATATTAAGATGTTTAACGTATATTTTGCATTATATTGTAGAGCTAACGTAGCCGAAGTTGTTGCCTAGTTTTGCCAGGCCTCGTGCAGCAGCGGAATAACCATGCACTGAGAGAAGCAAATGTGTTGAATCAACCCTGAACCACTTGATGTTAATAAAGTCTGCTTAGCTAGAATTTTCTGCAATGTACCGACAGACAGGAGATGAGGGAATAATAAATGTTGCAACAAGGACTGTGTAGAGCAGGCTAGATGTACTTTCCAAGGACTAGAACAATAGAGACACTGACTGGAGAAGAAGAGGCAACATTTTTGATACCTGATGAGCCGGATGATGAGGACATCGTACAGAGAACCAATCAGCACCTTGAGAATGACATAATATTAGAATTCATAGATTTGGAAAATAAATATTATTGGTAGATTTATAAATGCTGATTATTCTGACCAATTAAGAATTAGGGGGATGTACTGGGTAACCTTAATAAAATGTCATGACCAAGGGCAAAAACTTCAGATGTGAGGGGAGAACTGATGCAGATGTTAGATGTCGGAAGACGCGATTCGAGATTCTGTCTTTGGGCTCATGCTCTTGAGAGCCTGATGCATTGCTGATCGATTTGAATACCTGAAGACGAAGACTTACTTTGTTGCTGATCCATTCCGTGGGTAGGCAGCTATGACAATGTGACTGATTACCTTTGTGCCTTTCTTTCTAGGTACCAACTGCGCTGTTTAAATAGTTTTTCTCTTAGCTAGATGTTTTTCCAAATTCATGTTCTAAATTGTTTTCGCATGAAGTCCCACATGCTAATGCTAATCTTGTTAGGTAAGACTCTTTTGGGTGACGCTGACAGTGACAATGATTGACAAACTGATTGCTGAACTCTGCTATTAATGTTGATATATTGACCCTTGTTGGCTTATGCTGAAGCATTAGAGTATATGTTTTCTCAAATTCTGATTAGATAATGTTATTGGTGGTCATTAATGAATTAATTCTGAGCTGATTGAACAAAGTTTGAACTAACCATATGGATTAGTATTGTAACTAATAGGGAAATAAAAATTGTTAAACGTATAGTGAGTTGTGGTTATTCATAAAATGCTGATATAATTGGCTAATGATTGATGTTTTTCTTAGTGGATATTGAATGGTATTTTGAAATTGATGAGCATTGATTACTACATAGGTAGGATACTCCATGCAAATCAAAAGGTTAATTGACCTATATGCATCCCCTTGTAAGTTTACTTACTAAGGACCAGACGCGCAAGCAGTTTTTGGGTGCAGCTTGATGGTTAGTTTCCTTGGAGAACTAGTTATGTAGTGATTAATGGTTATGGTGGTAGTTTGAGTTAGGGTTAGTTGTTCATTGTTATTGTGATTTGGATTTTGTTTTTTCGTAAAGGCAATTGTAGCAAGCATGATCTCCCCTTAAGCCCAGAAATGACTTTCCCAATTCCTGGATCCCGCTAGTAGAGTTGGGTATGTTCTTGGCATCCTGGTGATAGTGTGAAAGTGGTAGGTTGCGCTTGCAAAGGCTTATGCAGATTGCAGGTGAATTGTGACGTATGTGAGGGAAGTACGGAGTTTGCGTACTCCAGTTGAGGTTTAGTAGGAGTGTGCGTACTCCGCAGTATGAGAGTAGGGAAGTCGTTGAACTTCACATGTGTATGACACTTTGTTATAAAAAAATTGTCTACGTGGTTGTTGGTGATGTATGGACCCTGCATGGTCTAAGACTCTGGAGTATATTGACAAGTGTAGGAAACACTTGGTTATATGTTGTAATCTATCTGGTTTAGAAGGTTGATCGGGCGTGGTCAACAAGTCGGTGGGTAAGTTAAGTGAGTAAGGGAAATTTTTGACTGAGATTTGGCGGGTCCTATATGCACCAGCACAGACCCATTGATCAGTTGAGAGTTAAATTCGCAGGTTGAATTTTGCTTGCAAATTTGGGAGACTGAGAAAGAGCAATAGCTGCATGAGAGAAAGGGCCCTCAGTGGGAATCCATAAGGTCTCTGAAGCGATTGTATACCTTCATTTAGTAAACCAGCAGGTTTGTTTTTGGTTATTGCTTTTTGGTTAGTGCTCGCAATAATTTTGCATTTGTTTTGTGTGAATTGAAGACTAGGAGGACAAGCCGCAAGACTTTGTCAGCCGCAGTGTGTGAATGTGACGTCAGAGTGAGCTGCGCTGGAATAGGTTGGTTAGCAAGGAGAGTTGCGAGCGGATTGGCAGCCGTCCATAAGAGGCAATTGGTTGACTAAGGGGGTGAAAGGAATCTTGGGAGTAAAAATCATTTCCTTATTGAATCGAATAAATACAAAAGATAAAGAATTTAGGAGTGCCATGAAGAGTGATACATACATTAAGGCGACAGTGGGGCAGCCTACCCAACGGCAAAATTCTCCAGCATTTATTGTGATGGAGGTGTGAGGTGTTGCCCCATGTCTTTGGTTAAAGCAGTGGTGCAAACTGACAGAGAAAGAGGGAGCTTTAGCATTTCTAGACCATGGAACGTTTAATTTGAGAATTTTGGATCAGTTGCGAATGACGCAATATGAGACGAAGCCACTTCCGAGACCAGCACAGTTTGAGGCGTTAGAGGTTTAGGAGCTCATAGCAAGACAGCAGCAAGAGATGACATTCCAGAGGAGAATAAGGAAGGTAGAGAAGTCCTTAGCAGAGGTGAGATGGGATTGGGAACAAAAGAAGTGGAGAATGGCGACATTGCAGGGGGTTAAGGTATATCCTGCAATTATAGAAGAAGATGAGTCTGAAGAGACAGAGGATACTAGCAAGGGTGAAAAGAGTTCAGGGGGTAAGAAGAAGAAAAAGACTTATGTAGAAGAAGAAGATTCAGATGTTGAGGATCTTATTACACAGGTGTTGAGGGACCGACCTCCACCATATGCAGTGCAGGAGGGGAGTCCAAGTACTAGCTCTGCTCCAACTTTCCCAGCCCAAGTGTCCGGGACAGTGGGACCAGTGCAGACAGAAAATGGGCAGGTACAAGGGGTAGTGCAGAGTACTCCTAATGCAGTGACTACTTCGGTGGTCCAAGCGCAGATGCACACACCACTGATACATAGAACTTATCCAGAGGTACCAAATCTTGAGACAACTTCGAACTTAGTGGTTCATACAGAGCAAGTGGTTCCGAGGCCAATGCTAGTTCAGACTGAGCCGACACCAATGTTGTTGCCTCAGGCACAGCCACAGGGTTTACCGAAGTTCACACCAATGACAGGGACACAGTCAGATGTGATACCAGTGATGAATCAGAGTATGGGAGTAGCCCTTCCAAAAAATGCGGGTATCAGAGCTGCACCAGATGCAATATCGCTGCCAATTACTGTTGGTCCAGTGGTACCATTGTGTGCGCGAAAGAAGCCGATTACTGGAGAACAGGGTGAAATGTCACAGAGCCTCGTGAGGAGGGGGGTGAGAGATCATGTGCAGGTAATATCATCTATGGGACAGACCTTGGATGGATCTTGGCCGTTAATAGACCTTAGTCCACTTGTTGCGCTTCCAGATGCAGTAAATGGACGAGTGTAAGTCAGAGCTTGAAGCTTTTGACGCTGCAGACTCCAGGTGCAGTGGTACAACAGGTGCCAATGCCGAATCCAAGTAACATTTTGTTACAGAGATTAACTGCACAGCAATTAAATGAGTGGTTAGATAGTCTGAATACTCCTCAAAATACATCCAAGAGTGAAGAGCAGATTAATCGTGCCAGACTGGCTATAGAGATAACGGAATTAGTCGAGGGATCAAGGGGAGTGAAAAGGTTAGAATACTATACAGAAGAAGAGGTGAGATATTTGTGCCCAAGAATTACGAAAGAAGTGGGCAAGATACATCAGGAATTGGCAGACTTGGCAGATAAACATGACAGAAATTGAGAAAACAAAGCACTTGAAAAGGAGTTACAGGTTAGATTTTGAGGCAAAAGATTTTGAACACATGAGATCAGCAGGGATGAAAGCACATCTCAGAGAGTTATCACAGAGTGCTCAGATTTGGGGAGCATTAGAAAAGTGGGAAGGCAGATGAGCAAAAATGAAGGATAAATGGGAATGAGATTCATCAGAAGGGTCTGAGAGTGTTCAGAAAGAAAAGGATCCAGTAAAACTTTTACCACTGGGGGCTTCCACAAGGGTATACGGAGTCACCGTCTCTGTTCAATCAGATCTTGAAAAAGAATCTGGAGTCAATGGAACTACCGTACCAATCGACTCTAGTGCAGTACATTGATGATTTGCTGATTGCATCCAAGGCAAGGGACGAGTGTAAGTATGACTCGATTGCCCTGTTGAATAATTTGGGAAAATTAAGACATAAGGTGTCACCTTTGAAATTGCAGTACTGTCAGAAATCAGTAAAATACATGGGACACCAAATTGAGAAGTGGTCAAGGAGAATTTCCAGAGAGAGGATTACAATGATACTGCAGAGAAGTCCTCTGACTTCACAGAGAGATGTCAGAATGTTTCTGGGAATGGTAGGTTATTGTTGTAAGTGGATGCCATTTTGCTGAGATTTCCAAACCATTGCAGCAGTTGACACATAAGGAGGTTAGAGATTTCATTACACTAGACCAGGATCAGATGAAAGAGCTGACTGAGTTGAGAGAGAGTTTGTGTAGAGCTCCAGCGTTGGGAATGCCTGATTACACAAAGCCATTCACATTCTTTTGTCATGAATGTGATGCATGTTCTTTGTCTGTTTTGACACAGGTCCATGGAGGTGCTTATCGCCCAGTAGCCTATTTTTCAGCTACCTTGGACCCAGTCGCAGCAGCCTTACCAGGTTGTCTGCATGCCGTTGCTGCAGTTGGTCAAAGCCTTTCACAATGTAAGGCAGTAGTGATGGGATACCCTCTGATAGTAATGGTTCCTCACTCTGTTGAGATCTTACTGACAAGAATGAAAATACAGTATTTGACTGGTGCCATACTGCTTCATCCTGCCAAGGACTGAGGTAGTGGATGCTTTTCTCCACTTTTTCTGGAGAGGGCTTTGTGCCCAGAGTGCTTCATCCTGCCAAGGGCTGAGGTAGTGGATAACAGTCTCCACTGGTTCTGGAGGGGGCCTTGTGCCCAGAGTGCTTCATCCTGCCAAGGACTGAGGTAGTGGATGTGATACTCCACTGGTTCTGGAGGGGGCTTTGTGCCCAGAGTGCTTCATCCTGCCAAGGACTGAGGTAGTGGATAACAGTCTCCACTGGTTCTGGAGGGGGCTTTGTGCCCAGAGTGCTTCATCCTGCCAAGGACTGCGGTAGTGGATGCTTTTCTCCACTGGTTCTGGAGGGGGCTTTGGGCCCAGAGTGCTTCATCCTGCCATGGACTGAGGTAGTGGATAACAGTCTCCACTGGTTCTGGAGAGCGCTTTGTGCCCAGAGTGCTTCATCCTGCTCGTGCCGGCCTCAGTAGCATCAGAGCTTTTGGCGCTCATGGTCCTGCGGTGCTTGTGGTGGCGGTGTCCTTGGCAGCAGTGCTTGTGGCGGCGGTGTCCTTGGCAGCGGTGCTTGTGGTGGCGGTGTCCTTGGCAGCGGTGCTTGTGGCGGCGGTGTCTTTGGCAGTGGTTCAGCTGCTGGCAGTCCTGTCTGTGGCAGTGTGGATGCTGGTGGTCGCCTCCTGGGCAGCGGGGCTGCTGCTGGCGGTCCTGTCTGGGGAAGCGGGGCTGTTGCTGGCGGTCCTGACTGGGTCAGTTGGGCTGCTGGCGGTCGCCTCCTGGGCAGCGGGGCTGATGGTGGTCTTCTCCGCCGTGCTGATCTTCCCAGACTTGCCGGTTTTCTTGTGCCCCTTCCCCACCTTGGAAGGTGTTGCAGCTGACTCCACAATCCCAACTGTACACCTGGGAGCGCCTTTGGTGGCAGGTGTCTTCCCCCTCTCCCGCCGGGAACTGGCCAACTTTTGATTCTTGACAGGTGGGGGACTGTCCGTGCTGTGGCTCCTTGCCACACTGGCTGCCCTGCTGCCTGGTGCACTCCAGAATCCAGTGACTACTGGCACCACTGGTCCCGCCGATGTTGTGGCTGAGGTGCTAGGTTGGGACAAGGAGAGTCGGGCCCTAGGAGACTGACGGGGTGGGTGAGTTGAGGGGAAGAGGTCAAGGGTGGACAGGAAAAGTTTCTTAGGAACACTGGGATGGGTAGATGGAGGGGGTTTGGTATTGGAGGAAGAGGTAGTGGTCGTTGGAGGTGTACGTTTGGTGACTTTGGTGAAGGTGCATGGGCTGGAGGCTGTCGTGAGGTGGATGGCTGTTGGGTGGGTGTGTGGCTGCGTTTTGTGTACCTTGGGCGGTGGGCTCACAGACACACTGGGAGAGGACACAGGGGATGTGTGAATGGTAGTGGGGGTGGTGACTGCACGTGAGCGGGATGTGCTGGTGGGTGTGCTGGTGAGAGACGTAGTGGCTGAAGATGTAGTGCATGCAGGTGTGAGTGGAGATGAGACTGGGAGGGAGGAGGGAGACGAGGAGGAGGGGGACACAGTGGAGGCAGTGGATGTTGGTATGTCTGCATGTGTCTGATGCTTGCGTGAGTGCCTGTTGGATGTGTGGTGCTTATGTTTGCCTGAGCTTCCTTTGTGTGTTGAGGTGTGTGCATGCTGGTCTGATGGTGTGCTTGGGATAGGCTGAGGTACAGGGGTGTGGGTCTGGGTGGAGGAAGTTGGAGGGGGGAGGCTAGAGAAAGGGACAATGGCTACCATCAGTGCTGAGGCCAGAGTCTGAAAAGCTCTCTGAAGTGCTGCCTGACCAGAACAAATGCCCTCCAGGAATGCATTGGTTTGTTGCATCTGCCTCTCTACACCCTGGATGGCATTCAAAATGGTAGACTGCCCAACAGTGAGGGACCTGAGGTCAATGGCCTCCTCACTGAGGGCAGCAGGGGTGACAGGGGCAGGGCCTGAGGTGCCGGGGCGAAGGTGATACCCACCCTCCTGGGTGAGCGGGCACTGGGCAAAGGCTGAGGGGCTGCTGGGAGGGCGGTGCTGGAGGGGGGGTGGTGGCTGTACCTGTAGATGCGGGGGCACAGATGGGCCCGCCACCGCAAGGGAGCTTCCATCAGAGGAGGAGTCCGTATCGCTGGTGTCAGCTCATGTCCCCGCTGTGGAGCTCTCCTCAACTTCTGTCCCACTGGTGAATTCGGAGTCCGTAGTCTCGCCCTCCAGGGCCATGTGGGATGCAGCTCCCTCCTGCTCTGGTGCCACTGCTCCTCCGCCTGATGAAGCTAATGCACACAAGTACAAGGAGACCACAAAAAGGGGGGGGGAGACAGAAGAAAGACATGTTGAGTGCATGCAATACAGCAACCGTTGGTGGACACGACAGACACAGAAGCCCCTTGCACTAGGCCGCGCACTTGGGGTCCACTATTCAATCCCTGGGACATGGCTTACAAGGCTATGGCCGATTTCTGCAGACATGGATGTCACAGGAGCCTGACTAGGTGTAGTTGGCACTGTACCCAGGTGGGGTGGGATGACACAGGGTCTACCTGAGAAAGGGGACTTCACTAGCAAACTCGCCCTGGCCTAGGGGAACCCACAGCCCACCTCCCCACCCAGACACCTATAATGCGCGCTGAATCAGCTGAATGAGAGTGTACTCACCCCCTTGTTGCTGCTGTGCTGCCCTCAAGCGCCCATCCAACTCCGGGTACGCCACCGCCAGGATCCTGAACATCAGGGAGGTCATGAGGCGACGGGCACCCCTCCCACGTTGGGAGGCCATCCCCAGCTGGGCCTCCGCCGTTTTCTAGCTCCAGCGGCAAATGTCCTCCCATCTTTTCCGGCAGTGGGTGCTCCATCTGTGGTAGACCCCCAGGGTCCAGACATCCTTGGCGATGGCACGCCAAATATCCTTCTTCTAGTGGGCTCTGACCTACAGAAATTGTACAGGGGAAAAAGAGAAGTTATTACCAACTGCACCGTCACAGTCATTGGCCCGCATCCCTACTCTTGCCATGTGGCACATGCACTCACCGTCGTTTCATGCACGCTTCATTCCCCCCCCCTATCTTTTATCCACCCCACTCCACACAGGCATTGCCCATACAGCATGCTCCCAGTGTACTTACCTGCTTGTCTGGAGGACCGTAGAGTAGCGTGTACTGGGGAGGACCCCATCCACTAACTTCCCCAACTCCTCCGAAGTAAAGGCAGGGGCCCTTTCCCCAGATGCACGAGCCATTGTCTCTTCCAGACTGAGGTCACAGCAGCACTTGCAGTGTAGGTCCTCTCCTGTCGAAGATCAGGTATCGAGTAATTGAACAGACAGAAAATGGCGGTCACGTCCGCGGCGGTGCATACAGTCACTGCCGGCGTACATCGTCATTGGCTCCTGGGACCCATAGGGTCCAATGTTGACCAATGCAGATTTGCGCTGCGGTCTTCGACCGCCTACCGCGACAGTGTACAACGCCAGCACAGTTACCTCATATCCCATTGTCCCACTTTACAGGTCAGGCAGCCGCCATTTCAGGGGCCCACATGGCTTTATTTTTTACTGTGTCACACATACCTAGGCCTTGGCTCAACACTCATACAGGCAAATTTCGGGTTATGTATAGTTTTCTGAGTGAGCTGTGTGTACGTACCTCAGAGTTGGTTGACTCTGTGCTGGCTGTTCTCCTCCACAGGCACCGTCCGCTGGGGCATGTGAGGAGGTGGTGGGCAGTTCATCATCCAGGCTAGTGTCAGGGGTCCCTTGTTGTACCACAGTGTCCCTCCTGGTGTTGAGGACTTCCTTCAGCACCCCTACGACGGTGCCCAGGGTGGAATTGATGGATTTGAGTTCCTCCCTGAAGCCCAAATACTGTTCCTCCTGCAGCCGCTGGGTCTCCTGAAACTTGGCCAGTACCGTTGCCAGTGTCTCCTGGGAATGATGGTAGGCTCCCATGATGTTGGAGAGGGCCTCGTGGAGAGTGGGTTCCCTGGGCCTGTCCTCCCCCTATTGCACAGCAGCCCTCCCAGTTCCCCTGTTTCCCTGGGCCTCTGTCCCCTGGACCGTGTGCCCACTGCCACTGCCCCCAGGTCCCTGTTGTTGTTGGGGTGGTGGGTTCACCTGGGTTCCCTATAGTGGAGGACACACTACTGATTGACGTGTCCTGGGGACAGAGGTATGGGCCCGCTGGGTGGGTGCTGTGCTGGTGTTTCCAGAGGGGGCAAGCTCTGTGGTGGCCTGTGCCAGTGTGAGGGGAACCGACTGTCCCTAGGTCCCAGATGGGCCGGGCTGGTCGTCTAGATCCAGTTGGACAGAGCTGCTGTCATCACTGTGACCCTCTTCTGTTGGTAGTGTAGACATGTCTGGACCCTCCTGTCCGGTGACGTTGGGTAGGGGTCCTGCAGGGGTGTAAAAGCATGATTATTGCATCTGTGTGTGCCATGGTGTGCAATGGGTGGGTGACCGTGTACCCCAGTACTTGCATTCCTGTGTGGAACCTTGTGTGATGATGGATTAGGGGGGTGTATGGGTATGTGCAGTGGCCATGCTTTGGTGATGGGTGTCCATGCTTTGATGTTGCATGCAGGGCTTGATGTTGGGATGGGTGGTTTGTGATATTGGGACATTTGTGAGGAGTTGTAGTGATGGGGGTGAGGGTGAAGGTGGGGGTATGTGATAGCATGCAGGTAGGGTGGGGGATGTAATAGTTAAGATTTGACTTAGCAGAGTCCATTCCTCCAGCTACTCCTGCGAGGCCCTCAGGATGCAGAATAGCCAAGACTTGCTCCTCCCATGTTGTTAGTTGTATGGGGAGGAGGTGGGGGTCCGCCACCAGTCCTCTGAACCGCAAGGTGGTGTCTTTAGACCACGGTACGCACCTTCCCCCATAGGTCGTTCCACCTCTTCTTGATGTCATCCCACTTTCTTGGGTTTTGTCCCACTGCGTTGACCCTGTCCACTATTCTTCACCATAGCTCCATCTTCCTAGCTATGGAGGTGTACTGCACCTGTGATCCGAATAGCTGTGGCTCTACCCGGATGATTTCCTCCACCAATACCCTGAGCTCCTCCTCATAGAACCTGGGGTGTCTTTGCCATGCCATGGGGTGGTGTGGGTGATGTGTGGGTTGGTGTGTGTTGTGATGTGTGGTGTGATATTTAGTGGTGTGTTGTGTGAGGTGCATGGATGTTGTGTGAGTGATGGTGTTGAGTGCCTGTGGATGCTTGTTTGTAGATTGTGGTGTCTGTCTCTGGCCTTCTTTCACATTTTTGGTAGTAGGGGTTTGTGGGTGATGTGGGTGTGTGTTTTATATTGTATTGGGTGTGTGGGAGTGGTGTGTGTATGTGTATCAGGTGTGTGTATTTCGATTTGTCCAGTGTGGTAGTGTTTTGTAAATGTGTGTGTATTTTGAGCGAGGCGGTGTGTACCGCCAATGGAATACCGCGGTTGAAAGACTGCCGCATGGATTAGTGGGTCGTGATAGTGTGGGCGTATTCCTGTTGGCGTGACAGTGGAGGTTTTGTTTTCACCAGTTTATCACTGACCTTTGGTGTGGCGGACTTGTGTGGGTGTCTAAATTTTGGCGGATTCCGGGCTGTGGGTCGTAATGACCGGGGCGGAATTCCGCAGCCGCGGTGGTGTGTTGGCAGTCTTCTGCACGGCAGTAAGCGGCTTTTACCGCCAATGTTGTAATGACCCCCATAGTGAGTTGTGGTTATTTATAAAATGTTGATATAATTGACTGATGATTGATGTTTTTCTTGACTGGTATATTGAAATTAATCAGCATTGATGACTACATAGCTAGGATACTCCATGTGAATCAAAAGGTTCATCGGCCTATACGCGTCCCCTTGTAAGTTTACTTACTAAGGACCAGGCCTGTAAGCACCAGTATGAATCATTTAAATTGTTTTTTCATTTTGTTTGCACATTCACTGCATCTGAAGACAGAGACATGTTTCTTAACTTGCGGTGTTCTACTTTCACAGTGCAATGTGTTTTTTTCAGGAATTTCAACTACGACCTAAGGTCCCTTTTTACCGAGCTTTGTTATGAGGACTGATTTACTATTTTCCTAACCGGTTGTAGGTGAAGTTCTGTGAGTTGAGTACTACTTGTGATCTTGTTCACTTTCCGTGTGGCTTGGTGGTTGCCATCGGATGGCATGTACCCCAGTTTAGGGACTTTGGCTAAATTTGTTTCCATCAACAGGAAAAACTGTAAGGGGCATTCTGTTCTGCAGATGGTTGCTTATGATGGAGAAAGCCATACCTTTTGGTAGTACACGAGAGATCTAGCAAGTTCTCTAAACACAGAAACTTTGGGGCATATTTAAGAGCCCCTAGCACCATTCTAATGCCATATTAGAGTCATTCTTTATGCTAACATGACATTAGAAGGCCAAAAACTCCATGTCATATTTACAAAGTGGCTCAATGCATGCATTTTGTAGCCCTTTGTGCTACAATATGCCTGTGTTAGGCATAATGTATGCAAAGGGGGCGTTCCCCCATCAGGAGGGCTGAAACAATGGTGCAAGGAAATCTAACTGACTTCCTTGCGTAATTTTTTTCAGCACTTTTAACACCAGCTCAGAGCAGCTTTAAAAGGGGGCATGCCATTGAATACAATGGGCCACTATGTACTCTGCAGGAATAGCGCCCACATTTTGGCACTACTCCTGCAGGGTACATAAGAAGCATAAATAAATTATGATATTGCCCCCTACCCTGCGCCATAGTGTGCTGTATATTACCGGCGCACACATCGAGGCGGTAGGGGGGACTAAAGGGCACACTGTGCAGCACCACTTTTCTTAAATATGCCCCATTGTCTTTCTCTGAGAATTAGTCTACAATTATCCTATTTTAGGTTGGTGAGCTACAATGCCATTTTTTTAAAGAAAACTTTTTTTTTTTTTTACTTTCCTAAACAATATGGCATTTTAAACATATAATGGTACTTGTTATCATCATACATAATATTACAATTTCAGTTACACATCCTTCATGACACATTAACATCAGAGTCTAGGGTTTTTTACAAACACTCCCTTATGTTGACTTAATGGCTCATGCTCCTTTCCATTCTCTCCCTAATGGGTCAGTTCTCCACAAGGTCCCCATATGTTTTGGGATTTCCGTGGGCATCCTTTCCCCTCATAAATAACACTTTCTGCTCGGATGCATTGGTTATTGCTATCACACCACTCCTCCCAGCTAGGGCATTTAACATTTCTGTCCCTCTTAGCTATTATCAGACTACAATGACATTTTTTTATGACGTTATTGCTACTAATGTCTTCACGATTTTGGGGACTTTTTGTGTGAAAATATTTTTGGCAAGTGACGGAATCGGGAGTTTTATGCTCAAACCCAGTAGTAAAAAAACAAGCACTCTGTGCAACATATTTTGTTGCCTCTGCATACTTGGAATACAATAGAGTGAGGATCATTGGCCTAGGCCACGCCAGGCGCCACGCCTCCAAAAATGTATGGGGAAGTTACAAATAGCCTTGAGGTGTCAGTATTGACATTATTCGCGCAGGTTGGTGTCTAGTATGCAAGATCTGAATTGTTTAAACCGGCGTGCTGACTTCTAACAAACATGCTACCCAGGACATTGTTGTTTTTGCTGTTCTGCAGCTTTTGTCCATGTTCGGGGACACCCTGCAAGAGCACCTCTGGCATGGTAGCCAGACTTCAAGGAGATATAATGATAGGGGGTCTTTTCCCATTTCACAGAGGAGTCGCGCCCACAGTAAACAATAGCCGGACGACTGATTCTAACTGTAGTGGGTAAGTTTAAAGTTCATTTATCTTGCAAAAAATAAATGTATCGTATATTGCACCCACCAGCAGTGAATCAAGTGATGTCATGTTGCAGAAAAAAATGACCATACATAGTACAGAACATGAAAATGTTACAGTTGTACTGGGCCTGTATGCAACGCATAGTAGCAATAGTTGAGCAAACTATTACAGCGAGAATATTGCACAATGTACAGGGGGCGTACCGTTGCAGTGTGTGTGCGCTTTTTATTTATTCTATATAGAGCGGATTTGGCTCAAGTGCATTAGAGCGCTGTATATGAGAACGAGTAGTGACGCATTATTCAGGCTTCACTTGAGTACGGTAAACTAATGCGATATGGATGTCCACCAGGATTTCAGCCTGGCTTCCCGGTTCCCCTGTCGGCAACTCCGGCCGTCTGTCCCCCTGGCTGATACTTATGTCTATTTCTCGTGTCTCTCTTTTATTTGTGTTGCCTTCAATCTTTCAATATTTGGCCTAATAAAGATTGCCTTTCATCCATAGCAAACTAACCTTCAATCAGATGACGTCACTGCTCTACATGCGTACTTCTACTCAGTGCTATGGGACTTGTGGGGGAGCGTACAAGACAGAAGAAATTACATGAATTACTGAATTACATTGTGAACTTGATGGAATGTACTCACATTTCGAGCTGAAAGGTGACACTGAACCAGTGACTCGAATCCAATTAGCAAGCAGTCTTTGCTGCGTTAGAAAAATGGCTATAAATTGGACACTGTGAATGGACAATTCGGTATATCTTTGAAAAAGACTGTTTGAAAAATATACATACACAGAGATGCATGGTATTTTGTAGATAAACAGGTCTGGTTAATCCCTGGAATGTGTGAAAATATCCTCACTGCCATGGATATAACAAGTATTGACAAAGCCAATAGGCGTGATAACACATGCAAAAACCGTAATGCGAAATGCATTTCCATAAACCAAGGGGCATATTTATACTCCGTTTGCGCCGAATTAGCGTAGTTTTTTTTGACGCAAATTCGGCGCAAAACTAACGCCATATTTATACTTTGGCGCTAGACGCGTCTAGCGCCAAAGTATGAGTAAAGAACGTAATTTTTTAGCGTGAACGCCTTCCTTGCGTTAATGAGATGCAAGGTAGGCGTTCCCGTCCCAAAAAATGACTGCGACGCAAATGCGTCGTATTTATACTCCCGGGCAAAAATCACGCCCGGGAGTTGGCGGGGCCGAAAACCCCGCATTTGCGCCACTTTTTAACGCCTGGGTCAGGGCAGGCGTTAAGGGACCTGTGGGCTCAAAATGAGCCCACAGCTGCCCTCCCATGCCCCCAGGGACCCCCCCCTGCCACCCTTGCCCACCCCAGGAGGACACCCAAGGATGGAGGGACCCACCCCAGGGACATTCAAGTAAGTTCAGGTAAGTATACATTTATTTTTTTTTATAATTTTTTTTTGGCATAGGGAGGCCTGATTTGTGCCCCCCTACATGCCACAATGCCCAATGACCATGCCCAGGGGACAGAAGTCCCCTGGGCATGGCCATTGGGCAAGGGGGCATGACTCCTGTCTTTACTAAGACAGGAGTCATGTAAATGGCGTCTGGGCGTCGTTTAAAATGGCGCAAATCGGGTTAAGACGATTTTTTAGCGTCAACCTGACTTGCGCCATTTTTAAGACGCCCTAACGCCATTTTTCCCTACGCCGGCGCTGCCTGGTGTACATGTTTTTTTTCCACGCACACCAGGCAGCGCCGGTCTGCTTGCGCCGGCTAACGCCATTCAATAAATACGGCGCCCGCATGGCGCTTCAGAATGGCGTTAGCCGGCGCAAAATTTTTTGACGCTAAACTGCGTTAGCGCAGTTTAGCGTCAAAAAGTATAAATACGGGCCCAAATCTATTAGTTTTGCAATACTTTGTAATGGTGCAGTTGATGTGTAATTGATGGTGATGATTTTTGCTAATGATGGTTATAATGGTGGTAATGGGATGTACCTGATGCTGGTGGCCATGTTAATGTTCTTAGTGTTAGTGGTGGGATTGGTGTGTGGTAGTAGTGGTGGTAGTAATGTGATGGTGGCATTGGTAGTCGCATTGGTGATAGTGGTATTGAACTAATGGTACTGGTGGTCATATTAGCCATTGCAGTGATGGTTTTGATATTGGGGGTGGTATCTGTAGTTGGGTTATTGGTGGTGTTTTTGGTATCAATGGTGATGGTAATAGTGATGGCAGTATTGGTGGTGCTATTTTTAGTAGTGTTGGACTCAGCAGCAATTTTTGACATCATGGATCATTAACTTTCTGTTGACACGAATCCCATGCTAATATGCTGTGTAGGAAGGGTCCCTCTTAAATGTAGTGTTCTACTTTTTGTTTGGCAGAAGCATGTCAGTAGTGATTGCCTGGAATACAATGCAAGCTAAATCTCAATCCATAGCGGAGCCCCTGCATCAGTGTCGGACTGGGATAAAAATAAGCCTGGATACCAAAATAAAAGTGCCCCCCATTAATAAATTAGAAAGCATGAAAAATCTCATGTTTGCAAATTGGCGTCGTTTTGAACATGTAAAGACATGTTTTATAGGTTTTTCTGCCAAGAACACAAGACTGAATAGATTTGAGCTTGCTGCAGGCAATGTTTGTTTTAATATCACAGAAATGACCTGTAAAAACACGTCTAGCAGACCATAAAAAAAGACCCACAAACCGCCAAAAACCAACCAGTATTCTGATGTTTTGAGTAGCTCGTCAGGCACTGCCTAATTGCCCTATAGGACTGTGCGACCTTACATGTAGTTAGTCATTAACTTCTTTCTTGTTTAAGCTTAGACCTGTCATCTGTTTATATGGGTTTGCCTTTTGTATGTGAATGACTGACAGTCAAATCCTGAAGAAGCAAGTTGTAGATTGTGGGTGTGGATTTAGTTCTTAGCCTCTGGACCATAAGTAGTTTTATGTAGAGCAGTCTTGCAAAAAATAGCTTGTTAGGTCAAAGAGGTGGATTATTATGCAGGTCATGAATTGTGCCCTTTCTCCCTAGATTAGCAGTGGTGTCCCGGTGGAGACCAAAATATCGACGGGGAACCGTATGTTTTTATTGACTAAACTGTAAAAGCAGAACATAGATTTAATCTAGGCAGATAGCAATAATCACCGGACACCATGGTTAGACAGGGTTTTGCCTGTTAACCGTAACCACATCCCAGAACCTTGTGTGTGGAATGATCATTTGCTCTTTAAGTACCTTTATTGTTTAATTATTTCTCTATATTGTTAGCTTGAATAAGAGCTAGTCTCAGGCAAGAGACTAATTCTTATGCCTTTCTCATGATTTGCTATTCTCTTGCCAGCTCTTCTTATTAAGGAGTGAAGAAACACATAGGAAAGGCTTAACATGTAACCATAAAAAGTACTATTGAGCAGGCCGTTATCCAATTGTCATGAGATGAAAATTGATACCTCTGTCTTCCGGGGACAAATATGGTAGCCACATACACTGGTCTAGAAGGTCCCTTAAAGCACGCATGTCTGGAGAAAGAGTAACTAGAGTTGATGTTATAAAGTTCACGAAATGAGCGGAGTAACAATCTATAAAATATTAAGTGACCACCCACACTGAAAGAGAAGCCGCTAGAGATCTGCTTGAGCTGGCTCACTTATGAAAAGAATGGGCCCAACCAGAAGGGAAGTATTTGAAGAGAAACAACTACTGATCACATGAAGATATGCAGGTTGCATAGCAATATGTGCGTTAGTTAAACCTCTAAAAAAAAACGCCGGAATCATTGATACTTGAAGGCAATCCGAATGAGAAAAACCATGGCACAATCTACATGATACATTGAAAGAAGTAAAGCACTGACCTGGTGCTCCCCTAGAATATGGCTCCATGCATCGTAATTTAATTCGGAGTCCAAGAAAGAAACCTCAGAGACAACTGCTCTTTTCAGAGGCACTAACCATTAAGCGCAGTAAAAGAACAGCCTTCACAAGACTCACCCAACATGTCAGAAACAACATTGGATTCAATCCTAAAAGATCGATCCTCAATACAACCGTCTTCGTCTGTAGCACAAAATAACACGGTGGCCACAAATGCTGAAGTCAATATTTCTTCCTTTCATAAGATGCTGGATAACACACAAAGAGCCCTTGCAGTCGGTGAAGACCAGCTGGGACAAACAGCCAGGATGCTGGACATAGAACAGGGCCTTTGGCCCCTGCACAAAGAGACAATAGAAGACAGGAGTTGTAAAAATAGTGGCAGAAGTTTAGACCTCTTGAGTAAATAAAAGCAAGAACAAATATTGGCCCATATTTAAGAAAAAGTGGTGCATCAGAGCTGATTTGCCACTTTTTCTTCGCCCTTCCGTAACTGCACCTAACAACACCATGGTTACGCTGTATTTATAATACAGCAAACCATGGCTGTTGCTAGCACAATAGGGTAAAAAATGTTGACGCTATTGTGGCACTTTGCTACACTAGCTCCAAAAATGTAAACCCTAGTGTAGCAAAGTGCAAGGAGGCCCATTGATTTCTATGGGAGCATCATTTTTAGCGCCTGCTCTGGGCAGGCGTTCAAAATGATTGCAGAAATGGCGCATGAAATTGTGATGCCCCCTTGCATACATTATGCCTGGCACAGGCATAATGTGGTGCAAGGGTTTACAAAGTGGCAAAATGCATGCACTAGACCAATTTGTATATTTGACATGGGGAAAAAGCTACTTTAGCGCCATCTTAGCGTAAAAAATGATGTTATGATGGCGCTAAGGTGGCACTAGCGGCTCTTAATCATGTCCTGTTATCGTTCCACAGTCTTTGTCTCTCAAATAGTTGGGAATAAACTTACCATCCCTGGAGTTTCAAAGCGTGCATAGTGTAAATATGAGAAGCCCATTGGGAAGAGACTCTCCATGGTCTGCATGGCATGGCTCATTCCCCACCAGCAAATGAAGCAAATAATCATGGTAGCAAAGAAAGAGAACAGCCCCTTAATCTAAAATGAACACAAGATTTTCATTGCAACACACTTTTTCTATGAAACAAACGTAAAATGAAAGACATGTCTAGCCCTTGGTCCTAGGCTCGCAAAATTAGACATATGCTATGACCTGAGAGAACCAGCAGTGGTGTCTAGGAGAAGACAATTATTGATTAATAAGATCGTGCTCCCTAGAAAGCATAGGGCCTTAGGAGAGTTTGGTACACCAACGACAGTAAGAGATGTAGGTTGGAACATTATAATCGACCCAATAGTAGACAGATCAGGCAGACCAGACAATTGCAACCTCAGGGATAAGGGCTTCTTATGAGACATGATATCAGATCATGCCATAATGGATTTTCGGAGAATGTTACATCCACATGAAATGGCATATTAATTTATCTCCTGTGTGCATGGTACATGTATCTGTAAATCCGTTTTCCTGACTACAGTATTGATGTTATATTGGATCACATCCTGCAAAATTCTGGAGGTAGGGGTATTGGACCATGCACTGGTCCTATTTCAATTGGAACGGGAAGTTGTTATGCCACCAACAAGAAGATGGCAAATAAATACCTATCAGCATACAGCACCAAAAGTAAAAAATAAATGGTATTCATATATACATTACTTCGTGTTTGACAACAAGGAATAAGTACCAGTAACCTTAACTCTATGGGCGGCAACAAATTAAGTTTAAGAGCTGGGTAACGAGGGATTCTGCCATCCATTAAAAGTACACTGGAACGAAACAATCAAATTACACTAGAATCTAAAATTTAATTATATCACATAAAATACAACAGAATCCCAAACCCAGAAACAGTACAACAAATTAGAGCCAAAGACGAACTAAACACCCACTAACTTTCACAGACGGAGAACATGCTGATCTTCAAGAAACGGAAACACAATAGACAAAGGGGCATTTTTAGGTCGAGCTTAGACAGCACACATACGATGTCTGCAAGACCTTATGGAGGGAGTATAGGAATTGCTCCCGCTGCCTGCCGCTTACCTTATGTTGAAGGCAGTGTCGCTCTTGTTTTGCTGCCACCTAACTGGTTTGGCAGCTGATATGTCCCTTCCTGTACTTGACTAAGGAGCACTGGCCAAGTACAGTTTCATTACGCATGGAATGTTTTTCTGTTGGTTAGACAGACTATTTTTCTTTGTTTTCTGCCTCTCGTGTTTGTCAGTAAGCACTCCTGTTCACGAGTGCGGTTCATTTTGCGGATTTGCCCATCACTTGGTCCTTACTTTACATAATCTGTAATTACAAGTAGTTGTGTTGTGCTCCTGTTTTGTAATTTTTTTTGTGGCTTTATATAGCATGAAATCAACCGAGGAATGGATCCTCAACAGTGACTCTCCAGCACAGTGAGAGAGCCGATACTACAATGTTCACTGCACTCGAGCAGACTCACCCCATAATGCTTTGAAGGCATTCCTTTTACAAATCATTATTTCCCGTAACTCAGAGTGTGCTGGTCCTAGGGCAATGGGACCACCACCAAAACGTTCCAAATGATGTGCTCTTTATGTCCAGGCCATTTTGTGGGTCACACTAGGTTTGAGGGGGCACAAAAATAATAACCTAAAAATAATAACCTATTCCACCATTTATTGCATATTTAAATTCTCTTATAATTGGAACTTTTGTTTTCAGAGCTGACAGGAGTTTGTGTTTGAAGAGCCTTGCTTGTAATAATATTCTGACAGTTTTGCTTGGCTTGCAAATGTGTAATGCAGTATGCTTTCCAAGGGCTGGAAGATAATAATTGTCTCAAGGCACTACTAACTCAGTAGGCTACAGAGTGACATTTAGCCATGAACAGTGGTATTGTACCTTCTGCTAATGCACAAACATAGGCCCAGATTTATGCGGGCCTAGCGCTATTCTAATGCCACATTAGCGTCATTTTTTTTATGCTAATGAGGCGTTGGAAGGCCAAAAACGCTGTGCCATATTTTCAAAGTGGCACAATGCTTACATTACACCACTTTGTAACCTCTTGTGCCACCTTATGCCCGCGCCAGGCATAATGCATGCAAGTGTGGCATTTCAGCGCTGAGGGGAGCGCAAAAATGGTGCAAAGAAATCTATGAGATTTCTTTGTGTCATATTCATTGGCATTTTTTAATAAAGAGGCCCCCATTGTGTCCTGCTATACAGTTTTGGAAGATTTAAAGAGGCAGCAGACATTGCTTCATCGTTTCAGGTAAGAGAACTACGGATTGAAGTGAACTAGTTTAGTTTGTAACTACCTTCTGTTCCAATTAAGATTATTTTTCATCTAGGTTGTTGTAGGCAATATAGGCATACGCAATGGCATACCCTTCAGTGGTCAATATAGGTACAGAAGGTAATAAGACAAGGGAATAAAAAAGTGAACTGGTATACACTTTGTCAATATAAATAAGGCTGTGTTAAAAGGCAGCAGTGTAAACAATTTCATGCATAAAGTAAACAAATAATTCTTTTTTATTTTTTTACAGCAATAAAAGTGTAACCACCCTCTCTACCCAAAACAGGCCCACCTCTCTACCCAAACAACCACATCCCCAACCAATGTTCAAAATTGTCCACAATGTCCAAGAAAAACTATAAGAGGACAACAGTCCCTCCCCAATTCCCACCCTCTCCACCCACAATAAAGTTCCTCCCACCAAATTAAAAAAATAAAAAAGGACATCAGAGGGCTTCTCAGATGTGGGTTTTGAGGCTTCTCACCTCCCGGTGAAGGCTTGCCACTTCGAGGAATAACAGCACCAGCTCATGGTGCACGCATTTTTGGAAGTGGTCTGAGTAGGAGGGGGGCAGCAGTGGTGATTTGGCAGAGGCACTGGTAACGTTGCTGCCGCAATAGAGGTGTTTTGGGATTGGCTGAAGCTATTGGGGCTCTGGGCATTGGCAGCTACCTCCTCCTATTCCTCCTCCAAAGCAACCAGCCAGATGGCCTCCATCCATTGTTGCCACAGCTGAGCTGCTAACTTTTGCCAAGATGGTGAATAATAATAATACCGTATCACACATGTCACATATAAAATGCGGATATCTGGTCTACATAAGTATTCAGTGGGAAAAATGGCTCACTGCAGGACAGGGCAAAGAATGGGATATAGGTTTTATTTGGCAGCTTCGTCTCAGAGTATCGCATATGTCAAACTCTAAACCAGGCACATAGGCCCACATTACGACATTGGTGGTATAAACAGCCTACCCCCACAGTGATGGCTGCCAAAAGACCATCACCAAGTCTAACATCCATCTGCCAGATGATGACCTCAGCCGGACTTCTGCCACAAGAAGGGCGGAAATCCGGCTGTGGCCATACTGGCGGATGGTGGTAAGGTGGCCCTGCTACCACCAGCATCGCCAAGCCAGTAGATGTCCGTCAGCCGTATCATGACCTGTGATACGGTTTGATGGTGTTCCCTGACGGATGACCACCTGGATGAAGGTAAGTTGGGTTTCCGACAGGGGAGGAGGGTGTTGGGTTTTGTGTTTGTGTGTGGGGTTGGGTTAGGTGCATGAATGTGTGAGTGTGTGCGTGAATGCGCCTGTGTGTAGTGTTGTTTGCATGGGTGTATGCATGTATGTGAATGCGTGTAAGAATGGAAATGTGAATGCGTGTATGCATGTCAGTGTGAAAGTGTGTACTGATGTGTGCGAGCATGACTGGTGTATGCCAGGGTGAGTGAGTGGGTGTATGCGTGGTGCGTGTTTGCGGGTGTGTGCATGTATGGGGGTGGGGATCCAAAGGAGGGGGAGCGTGGATGGATGGAGGTTGGGGGTGTCTGGGAGTGTGGGGCGGGTGAGCCTCCTACCAGTGATAGGGAAGGAATGGTATGAAAACCATGGCGATAGGCTGGCTCAAAATGTTGGCAGTGGTACTACGGCGGCCGCCAGGCTGGAGATTGAATTCTCCGGCCCTGTGGCTGCTACCGCCATGGCGGTCTGAGTGGAGCAGCCAACCAGCCATTCTCATAATGTGGCGGTATGTACCTCCAGCCTGTTGGCGGCACTGTCACCACATTACCACTCACCGCCGGGGTCATAATGACCCCCAATAGTTCCACTTTACTCCCTGGCCTCGCCATCCACCACAAATTGTTTTCAATAAATTCCTTTTCTTGGCAGTAAGTTAGAGGGATTAGGGTAGGTACAGGTTTTGCTAAGGAACTTGGCTAGAAAAATGTAGCATGTCACAAGAAAGGATTTTTTAATTTCTTGGGTAGGCTGGGACAGAATTTAGGAAAAAAAATAATGGAGTGAAGTACTAAGAGGTAACTGAGTAGGTCTTGGGAAACATGCCTTGTTTCTGATAAAAGCTTTGAAATCCACATGCCACATTAACTGAAGAAGACACACATTGCACAGACAAGACTGCAGTGCGTAATTGAACCATGCTGCAGTTAGTTCACAGATGACAAAATGCCTGGGGCAGGGAGGTGATGAGTGATGATGGGTGTGATAT
Source organism: Pleurodeles waltl (assembly GCF_031143425.1). Lineage (NCBI taxonomy): Eukaryota > Metazoa > Chordata > Amphibia > Caudata > Salamandridae > Pleurodeles > Pleurodeles waltl. The sequence goes on from NC_090444.1 coordinate 1,140,575,680, forward strand.
CTGCCTCACTTAACAAATACAGTGGTTGTACTTAATTTGTTAATAAGCAAGCAATGTGACTTACCAGCTGTCTCTGCCACTGCTGTGACTCACCCTCCACCAGCCTCCTCTGCCACTACCGGTGCACTGGTAATGCTGCTGACCCCGACACTGGTGGTTGGTGCATCAAAAACAATTTACACATTTTAGATGGCAGATATGTCTCCCCTTATTATTTTTTTTGAACAAAATACAACTGCAATACCCCCACTACAGTTTGGTAGAAGTATCTTTCATCAAAACTTGCTGGTTGACAATATTAGAAAAGCCAGGTAGTCAAGCCAACAAAAACTTTTTGTGATGGAGGGGCAGAGAGATGATGAATCTAAGGCATTGAAGTGCAATGAAGGGGTGGAATAATGCTCAATGAAGGACATATGGTCTTGGTTGGTAAATGCAATGGGAACTTATACTTTCCTGCCATGCTGCACTGTCTTAGAAACTGCTGATATCCTGTGGAAATGAATGATAACACAACATAGGTGGGTCCCCATGATCATGGCCACCCTCTTGTTTCAACTCTTTGAGCATGGGCGGGAAAAGAAAGCCTTCTCAACACACTTGTGTGGTGAATAATAGTTTACTTGGGCCTGCAGTCTTCACAGGACCAAAAATATGTTCCCTTAGTCTTATAGAACCACAAGATAAGGGAAGAGGAAAAGCACAGGAGGATGTCAGCTTACTCAGCTACAGAAACATGAAATATGGCAAAAATTGTTAATGCAGGATAACAAGAACAAACAGATAGAGGAGCTGGAAAAAGGAGACAGTATGAAAAATGAAACAAGCCAAAATTATTCCAATAGTGAGGAGAGGTAGAAGTTAGAGAAATACTACTACAACTACTACTACTAATAATAATAATAATAGAACTTACTGGGGCCAGCAGAACTATCGACTGGCACTGGTGGTGGTGGTAGTAGTTCCACCCGCCACAGCACTTTTTGGTGGCAGCCCCACCTTCACCCACTTTTGAAGCCCTCTTGCCCTTGGGTGCTGATGTAAAAAATAAAGAAGATTAAAAAAATAAATCTGTGGTACAGTTAATCTCCCAAAAATATTTTGACAATCAAATGCAGTAGCAGTGTACTTTACTAAATCAGATTGCCTATAGTACTAGCATTGAGTTGACCTATTCCTAATTTGCTGAACCTAGGCCCTGTTCCTCATATCCTAAACTACAGTTGGAACTAGTACTAACACACTGCAATTAATTATGTTTGCTTCTCCTCAGCTCCCTTTGATGGACGACAAACTCAGTCTCCCTTTTCAATGCATTGAAGTATACTACACATCACTAGGTGATTGGGACTGTAACAAGCGACATAAAGAAAGACACATCAAATGCTAACTCACTGACATTATATGTACAACCACTATCTTAGTGACAGAACAGATAAGTCTGCATGGCTTCTTAAATTATCAAGCAAGCGCTGAAGAGAATGATTTGGTCACACCGAGCACCTGAATATAGCTCAGGCTGGATCACATAAGATTTGTAACGTAAACTTGACTTACCTCTAATTGTGAGCAGCATGCTATTTGAAAAAATATCAGCATTGTAGAGCACAACAAATAAATAATTACTCACTGAGCCCTGCTCTGTTGATGCCCAGCAGGTCATGTTTTATGTCCAAAAGGTCCACCCAGCAGTACGTCAGCTGCTGCCTGCTGTGCTGAGCCCCAGTGGTCTGGCACCTGCACGGCACACTCTCCACCCCAATAGCCGATGCTCTTACGGGATGTATCCCTTCCAAGGCCTGCAGCCTGCTGGCAGCATGAAGGGGAGGTTGCACTGCACATAAAAAACAATTGTGACCACCTAGGTCTCAGATAAAATTGGGCGGGCTGTACCCCTTAGTGGCATCAGTGACCGCAAGATGTGCTGCTAGTTGCAGCCACACTGGCACCGTTGCTTGCTGCCTGTTCAGACCTGGTGCTAGTGTGAAATAAAAAGAGAAGTAACAAAAAGAAAACTGCAAAGCAGAAGAAAGAACTAAGGAAGTAGAGGGAAAACAAAAAAAAGTACAAAAAGTCACAGGAAAAAGTAATAAAAAAGACAGAAACCTAAAATACACAGAGACAAAGGCACACACTAAAAAAAAGAGGTAACTTGAGGTATGGATGAGTGGGATGAGGGAGGATTGAAAAGGATGAAAAAGACAGGCCCAGCACCATGAAAGGACAGAAAGCAGGTAAAACAAAAGGACTGTGGCCATTTGGACCACGTGGTGCCATTCAAGCTGTTGGTGTTAAAAAGCAGCAGAAAGGGCGGATCAGAAGTCTTCCACCCATGTAATTCTGTACTTCGTAGATTTCCAAGGAGCAAGAGTCCATGAACCCTGCCCAGACTTATTGTTTAGTTGGTGGAAGCGTAGATGGTGTGTGAGCTAGGTGGGTCTCTAGGGGTGTAGTGCCTTATAGGTGTGGCTGGGCATCTTGAACTGTCAGTGTGTCTGAATGGTGAGGCATTGTAATTTTCTGAGCTGACATGTGATGTGTGTGCCACACCGTTGGCCGAGTAATAGTCTGCAGTGGTGTGTTGGATAGTTTGTCTCATGTGTAGCAGGAGTGCAGAGATGCTGTAGTTGATGTCATTGGTGTATTACATTCAACATGTGACGATGACCTGGGTGATGATCATACAGGGGTGAGCAGGGAGCCATATGAATAAATGTCTGACCGTTAAAGTAATGTGAAAGCAGATGTAGGTGATTGTGCCAATTTGAAGTTTCATGGTGAGGTAGGTGTCCAGGATGATGGACAGCTGTGTGTAGTGGTTAAAGGGTGAGGGTTTCAGGCCTAGTCATGTGGGCACCCACAGTGAGTACATGTTGCATAATGTCAACACTTCTATCTTGTCATGTTGAGTATGAGCCACTAATCTCACATTCAATTAGATTTTTTGGGCAATAGCATATTTTAACTACTGTTTGGTGGTGTTGGTGTCTCATAAAAGTTAGTGAATGATCTGTGTTTCATCAGTGTAAGAGTTTAAGTACAGTCACTGGGTCTGAATTATGATTGCCAGATAAGTCATCTACATGTCCAAGAGAGTGCAGCAGAGTGAAGCAATTTTCTGGACTCTGGAGATAAGTCCCTTGGGTTCTGAGGGAGTGTATTGAGCATCAGCTGTTGCATACTACTCAATATAAAGGAGGCTAATTACTTCAGAGATGCTCCTTACCTATTAGTGGTGTGGAGTCTGGTGCTGACTGTTTGTGTCAGAAAACTACAGGATTCTCCAGTCAAATTTGGATAAAGGCCTTGTACAGGCCCTTCTGTTTACATGCAGTGCAGCAAGGTGGTTTGCCATGTAGTTTTGTGTAGAGGTTTCCGCAAGATGAACCCCAGGATACAATAATGCACAAATTGTTTGCAACACAGTATAACAAGGCAGCTTGGTGTGTAGTGCTGTATAAATGGCAGAGTGCATGATAGTGCGAGTTTAAATAATTGACATTTGTTGGTCAGTGCTGCCCCGCAAACAGATGGCTAGAGAATATTAAGACATCCTTGCTTCATAGTGGAATGGTCTCTACACTGGTGCTAAGAAGCTGAATATGTAACAGTGCAGACAGACAGCCCAAACTTGTAGAGTGTACTCCATTCTTGCACTCACTCATTCAGGTAGTGCAGGCCATTAAGCAGCTGAGCTGCGTTGCTTTGTCTGAAATTTACTAAAATATGCCTCACAGTGAGTACTGAGGTTGTGTGGACAACATACATTGTAGAAACATAGGTTCCACATATACCTTTGTACTTGAAAGAGAAGCAAAAAACTGTCTGAATGTTCACTTTGTCATAATCAATCATGGAATCCTCTAAACATATTAATATACCTTTCCTCAGGGACAAACAGCACCTCCTGGAGATCAGTCTATCCGTGGTGCCCAGCCTGTTAAGGACACCATCCTGTTCCTTATGGATTATGACACCTTCTAACAGCTCTTGGACACTTTTGACAAATCTCTTCTAGCAATGGTAGGGGAAGAGGACATTATTGGGTCTCCAGGTGTACCGGCACACACAGAGCATGGGCCATTGACCGAGGCACATTACTGCTGAGGACTCTGAAGATACCCAAGTTGTTTTCCAATGGCGAGTGGTAGAAGTCCAGCAGCGGATGGCTGATGAGGTCTGGGTGGGGATGGAGATCATAATGGGCACTCTTGTGGGAGTCTATAGGTGCCCTAGCCCTGATAGAGGGTTGACAAGGGCCATCACATACACCTACACTTAGCTCCTTGGGGTTGATGAGTCCCTAGCTGACATTACTGGTGTCATGATACAGAAAAAACAACAACACCAGCCTTTCTACATCTGACACCAGTGAAATTGTCAGGCAGCTTGGGGTAACATTAATACCTCCACCCAGTCCCTAGAGTCCAAGTTAGACTCCTTCATAGCAACAATTAGTGCGCTCAATATCTATGTCAAACCAGAAAACCCTTGCCAGGGATGACCATGATGCCTTACTGGCACTCACTAATGTTGTTGGGAACAAGGAAGTCACATATTCTTCCTCTGGTATGAGTGTGCCTCCCATTCAAACCCATCCACATCCAGGGGAGGCTGAACATGCAACAGAAGAGAAAGATGTTGCATTCCCTATTTTTCAAAGGAGAACATCCCTAAGAACATTTGTAATAGCCCCTGTCCAGTTTTCAAATCTGTCCTGTATAGGACATCATGCCATCCTTTTCTGAACCTAGGATACTGCACTTTGTTTGTTCAGCACTTGTTTTCCCACTTGGGAACCTAAATTCATATCAAACCCCACTAATGGCAATGTTCATCTCCTCATTGGAGTCACAACTGAAATGCAAATCTTTTTTCCACGGGTAAAAGTATTTGTAAATAGACCTAATAACCTTTTTTCAACTATATGTATATGCTACTCTAAACTAAATAAACCTACTCACATGGTGTAATCTGAGGTTAGGACTCTCCACAAGATATTACATCTGTTTTTTGGATGAAACATTTTGTGCTTTTGTTTGATTGTCCTCCAAGGGTCTACAAACATATTGAAAATAGAAATGGAAGTACTTCACAGAATCAGGGGACCCTCAAGGCTCAATCATCTCACCCATGCCTTTCAACATCTACATGAAGTCTTTAATGGCAATGATCAATGAATTTCAGCTCACATGCTGCAATTATGCAGATAACACACACATACTTATTAAACTGGTGTTGGAAAATGGGTTATTGGTAAGGGCAGGTAGGTACCTACACTTAGCAATAGGTCACTAACCTCCACTTAGGTCCAGTTAGGTCTCAGTAAATTTAACCCTTCTCAACCCTTGGTAGCTTGGCAACGAGAGACAAGGCTCAACCTAGGAGACAGAGTGTAAAGCATTCAAATATCACAAAACAGTAATTAAATAAAACACAGGAAACAGTTTAAAAATCCAAAACCAGTTTATGAAAATAGATTATATTTTTATCTTTAAAATGACACAAAAACGAATAAAATTGGATAAGGCGAACCGGAGATATACATTTTTAAAGATTTAATGCTTCCTAGCGCTCAAAGGGTTAAAAAAAGGTCACACTGGAAAGGGACAAAGTCCAGAGTTCAGGCCACCCATGAGGTAACACTGTCACACTTACTTTCAGAAGTGTTTGATTGAGGAAAGTGGTCCACAGCACCAGCCAAGGGTTCAGAGACTCTGGTGTGCCTCTTGGGGTCTGGGACAACAACTCCCACAATGCACTTCTTCAACTTTTGGAGTTGCTCCAAATGTCTCCAAACTTCTGGATCTTCTTCCAGAGGTTCTTTTGTGTCCTTGTAGTGTCTACAACTTGATCTAAGGTTCCAGAAGCTCTGAGTTGCTCCTTGGGAGTTGGGACTACAATTCTCAGAATGCACCTGGTCAGAATCCTCAAATGGCCACTGGACGCTGGTCAGCTGGGCTCTGCTTGCAGGACTGCAGGGGACTCTGGGCAGCTCCTTTGTACCTGTAGCAAACAGGGAGTCCCTTCTTGAAGCAATAGAAGACAGGTAAAGTCCTTTTAGTGGTGAAGCCCAAGTGTGCCGCTGGTGCAGTCCTCCAGATGCAGGTCAGGGGTCCAGCAGGGCAGTCCTTCTTCTCCTGTAGTTCTTCCTTGTTAGAATCTGATAGGGATCTGAGGTGTGGGTGCAGGTCTGCCAGTTTTATCCCTGATTCTGGGTGAAAAACAGGGGGTCCTGGTTCTCCAATCAGGTGCAGGGTCCTTCCCCCTGTGATGACCACTTCCTGGGAAGTGTGGCAAAAATCAATCCCAGGGAGAAACGTTCCTCAAAAATCCATCATGGCTGAAAGTGAGTTTTGGAGGTTACATCTGGCTGAGCCCACCCACTGGTGTGGCTAAAAATCCTAAACACACCCCTCTCCTGCCCTCTCCTAATCTAATCAAGGGGGCACCTAATTGTCTGGGTTTGCAGGATGTGGGGGTAGTGCTGGGTTGCTCCAAATGTCCTTCTCTTCTTTTGAAGACCAGTTTGGCAGCCCTCCCCCTTCCTGCCTCACCATCTGCTGAGGGGAGATCTCCTTCCATAGGCACATGTCTTTGTGTGAAGCCAGGCTACTTCACACCTCATCAAGGCAGCCTGGCCAGGCTGCCAGAGGCTGGTCAATCAGAGCACAATAGCAAAAACACTGCAGGGCTGAAGTTGGCAACTTTTCAGGTAAAGTTTCAAACTTTTTACCTGAACAAGTTATATTAAATCCCACAACTGGAAGTTGTGGGATTTATTATAACAATTAATTGATACCAAACTTCTGGTATCTGTTACTTAAGGGAACTTTGAAAATTAAAATAAAGTCTCCAATTTCTAGCTTATGGAGGCCATTCACTCTGATGAGGGAAAAACAGATTTGGCTGTTTTACCTCACCAGGGCTTAAAACTATTTTTATAAGGTCCCTGCTTATAGTTACATGGCACCCAGCCCTAGGGGCACATAGGGCACACTTTAGGGGTGACCTATATGTAAACATAAGGTAGTTAAAGACTTTGGAAATACTTTTAATTCCAAAGTCTAATTTTCATGTAACTTTAATTTAAAAGCAGCCAGCAAGGCAGGCCTGCCTTTAAAATGACCCTGGGCACCTCAGCAGTGCACCTAGGGGTGCACTACCTATGCTGGGGTCCATAAACCTACCTGCACTACCATATATTAGGGACTTATAGGTAGGTTGACTTAGCCAATTATAATTAGCCTAATCTGCATACTGATTTTACACAGAGCACAGGCCCTGGGACTGGTTAGCAGTACCCAGGGCACCATCATAGTCAGGAAAACACCAGAAAAAAGTGAAAAATGGGGGCAAAAAGTTAGGGGGCCTTTACAATCAGCCCTGTTCTCTCACAACTAGAAAGCCCCAAAGACATTGGAAACTTACAAATCTTCAGTTGCCTCAAAGCCGTTAATTAGTGGATGACATGGAGCCACCTCAAACTGAATGCTTCTAAAACAGAAATGCTCACATGTGGCGATTGAACAAAAGTATGACCCACTCTTCTGTTGATCTCGGCCCTCTAGGGAAGTAAGAAACCTTGGAGTTGCCATGGACACCAAGTTACCAATGAGTGCTCAAGTGGAAAAATTAGAAGGATCAACCTTCATCACCATGAATACTCTGCAACAAACTTTGTACCCCACCTGGGATAGTCACACAAGGTCCAGGCTACTATCTCTCTTGTACTGTCTAAAGTGGATTACACCAATGGCTCCTACCACAGATTATCTCTATCTCCAATGAAAAGACTACAATGGATTCTGAACTCTGCTGCCAGACTACTGTTACATTTAAAGACACAAGCCCACATCTCCCCTGCCTTAAGGGCCCTACATTGGTTACTGGTAGCCAGAAGATCCTCCTTCAAGCTGCTTGGATCGCCCACAAACCAATACATGGAACAAGACAGCTTTTCATCAGGAATATGACCAAATACTTTCAACAAAGGAACCTCCACTAAAGATTGGCCAATCACCTCAAAACTCCACCGTGCAAGAAAAAGACAATAGGTGGTACATCCTTCTCTGTTCAAACAGCCTAACTATGTAATTCATTACTCCCAAACTTAAGATCCATGGATAACTATCTTATCATTGGAAAACTACTGAACAGTTGGCGCTTTCCTACATAACCATAAAACGACAATGTACAGCATATCCCTGTGTATGTAAACATTTATAATTTGATTATATGTATATAACGAGATATGTTTATTTCTTTGTACAAATATGCATATTAACTATAAAAAAAATTCTTAAAATATATACATACTGTTTAGGCCTGCTTTACAAATGTATATATTGCTTATATATATATTACTTATCATTATATATATATATATATATATATATATATATTACCTAGGTAGTTATAGTTAGGACCTACTTTCTATAGAAAAAGCTTTCCTATATCTTTGGCGCCGCTAGGCAAATCTTTACAAATTTTCCCAAGAAAATCGAAAGTCACGTGAGCTGCTGTCTGGAACATTTCGGGGTGATCCGTCAAGCATGGACTGAGATGAAGGAGGGTGAAATTTAGAGCTTTTCCAATGTTAATTCCTATAGTAAAAAATGAACAGTCATAGTACAAATACCACTGGATGATATTACACCAAATTTGGCAGAAAGGTAGCTCTTCATACAGAAAGATCCCTTTTTGTTATTTGGTGTAATCCGTTCCGTAGTTTTTGAGAAATGTAAAGAAATCCTAGTTTGTATATATAGGGACGCGAAGGATTTGACACTCCTAACAATCGGGTGCAGAGATCTGATTGGCTGATAACACTTCAACAACAGAAGAGTTGTCAGCCATCTTGGGACTTGGCTGAAGCCAAGTCCCAGAAAAAAATATTAGAAATATAAAAGGAGCCAGTATATGAACACCCTGACCCCTTAGCTCTGGTGGTGGGATCCCAGAGGGACCCCCAGGCCTAAAAAGCATTTTTTTGATTTTACGGTTGGATCTGCCATAAAGTATAAAAAAACAAAGCTGGTCTCCTGCACTTTGTTATAATGAAGCCCCCGGGTGGGCCAAATCCCGGGAGCATTTCTTTAAATCTGCATGGGGGACCTTCTGGCCTTCTCCCGCTGCCCCAGGGACCACAACCTCCCCGGGGTGGTTGACAATTAAAATGCAAGGAGCCTGTGTCCCCCCTGCGCCCCGGGTACCACCACCCCCAGGGCAAATATTAAAAAAAATTAAAAGAACCCCGGGGGCCACCACCCCCTGGCTACACTGAAATTTGAGCAGGGGAGCTGTGAGGACCCCGGCGCCCCGGGGACCAGGACCCCCAGAGGTAAATCTTTAAAAAAATGCAAAGGGGGTCACTATGAGCCCCGGAGACCACCACCCCCGGGATATATATATATAAACAAAAGTACGGGGGCCTGTGGCCCCTTCGTACCCTGGGGACCACCACCACCCAGGGCAAACAGTACAAAATTGAAAGGGGGTCCATTTCGGACCCCCACACCCAGAATTACCACCCCGGGGCTATCTTCACATTGGAGGGGGGGGCCACGTGGTCCCCCTCAAGGAGCCTCTAATGGCTGCAGGGACAGCCACCCCCCAAGGCTGGTTCCTGCTATGTCCTGGGTTTGCCCACCCCCAGGACATAGCTGTTTGTTGTAGCTTGTCAAACAGCAGAGCTGTCATCTCTGTCCCTGGCACATTCAGGGCTCCGTCCGCATTCCCTACTTTTTTATTCATTTTTTTCTAATAAAAAGCCCACAAAGGGCTACAAAAAAGAAAGAAGGGGGTTAGAATCCAGCTGGGCTCATTTCCTTTTCTTTTTTTTAAATACCTTTTTAAATATATTAAATACATTTTTTTGTTAAATCCGACAAAAGTATCTCATTCTAAATATATGAGACAGTAAAGCCTAAAAACTCTCTCTTTTATCTCTCTTTCTGTTTCTCTTTTAATCCATTTTTCCCACTCACAAGCCTACTTAGACCCTTTACGCACCCACTCACAGACCCACTAAGACACTTAGCACCCACTCACACACTACTCAGACACTCACGTACCCACTCACAGGCTCATGCACTGACTGACGCACCCACTCAAACACTGATGTATGCACTCTCTCACCCAGACACACAATCTGGCAGACATTCTCACCCTCAGATACACCCTCTCACACCTATTCTCACACCCAGAGAAGCTGCGGCTAACTCCTGCCACGCACGGCGAAAGGGCTGTGCACAGCGTGGGTTTTGGTGGTTGAGGGGTATCCGCCATGGGGTCTGGCTGCAGGCCAGGTCTTGCGAGCAACCTCCCCTGTGCATGGGTGAAGGACGTGCATGGTTGGGTGCTTATAGGGGGTTGGCCATTCATACATTGACACAGGCATTTACACTTATTGGTTGTTGTGAACAGTGATGTCATCACTGATGTCATTTTAAATGCCATCAATGATGTTATCAGTGATGTCGCTGACCATGTCATGAGTGATATAATATGTGAGGTCATAAGCATTGCATTATGGGGGCACAAGTTATAGTTAGCTCAGTGAACCAAAACTGCTGAATTTCACTATTTTTGTAGGTTCGAAGTGTTAACATAACTATAAAGTCCCTATAACCTTCGTATTTTTCAGTGAATATATATATATATATATATGTGTGTGTGTGTGTGTGTCTTTTTGCCTCTGCTTCCTGTGTTTTTGACTGTGTGCTGGGCTTTGTTTTTGCTGGGTTTGGTACTCTGGACACTTTACCACTGCTGATCAGTGCTAAAGTGCAAGTGCTATCTGTGTAAATTGAATGTGTAATTGGCTTTTCCATGATTTGCATATTTGATTTACTAGTAAGTCCCTAGTAAAGTGCACTAGAGGTGTCCAGGGCCTGTAAATCAAATGCAGAAATACAGGGCAGAAATCAGCAGACAGCAGGGCAGCTCAGCAAAGGAGGAAGGCTGTCCCCTGGAACAGTCAATCACAGTAGAGTGGCAGCTCTTCAGCACAGCAGTCTTTACTCCTCTTTTCCCAGGTCCAGTAGTGTGCTGATTTGGTAGGGTCAAAGCCCCAGAGTTATTCCTAAAAGTGCCTTTGAAGTGGGGGTGAATTCAAAGCAGCCCCTTGAAATGCAAAGGTCCACCTTTCATCCCAGCCCTGGCTCCGTACTATCAGTGCAGGGTAATCAGCCCTTTGTGTGGGACTCAGACCACTACCCTTTGAAGTGTACATGTGAGCCCTTCCCATCCTCCCTACCCAGGACACCCATCAGTATGCAGATGAATACAGATGCCGTTGAGTGTCCTGTGTTGTGGCTGTCTAAATGGAATGCACAAATGTAGTTATCACTCAGCCCATTTCAGACGTGTTTTGGAGACAGGCTGTCAGGCACACAGAGCAGTGAGAGCAGAGACACTGTAAAAATGGCACATCTAAAATAGTATTAATAAATATGACTGCACCAGTAAGGAAGATTTATCATTACCATTCCAATGATATGAAACATGATGCAGCTACTCCTTTCTTATCCGAAATTACAGCATAAAGGTATATTAAGGATTTTCCATGTCCTGCCTTTTATTTACATAGCACTGTGCCCTTTGGGCTATCTAGGTTCTACCTTGGGGGCAACAGATGCAATAAAAGGGGGGTTTAGGCCTTGGCAAGCAGTTTTGAATGTCACATCGAAGTGGCAGTAAACTGCACAAACAGGCACTGTAGTGGCAGGCCTAAGGTAGGTTTCAAAGGCTACTTCTGTGGGAGGCGCAATCAGATCTGTAGTCTCACTGGTAGCATTTAATTTACAGGCCCTCAGTATGTGGTATACCACTTTACAAGGGACTTACAAGTCAATTAAATATGTCAGTTGTGGATATACCAATGTTACCATGCTTAGCGGAGAAGAACATGCACTTTAGCACTGGTTAGTAGTGGTAAAGTGCTCAGAGTCCTAAGGCTAACAAAAAGATACAGCAAAATTAACAGGGTGTGAAAGCAAAAAGTGTGGGATAAGACCACCCTAAGGATGCCAAGTCTAACATTTATATTGTGGACTGCAGTTGGACACCTTGCAGGGCTGACCTGGCTGAGAGCAAAAGGTCAGAGATATCTGACAACATATGCCTGAAGAGAGTTTCAGGCATGTGATGCTTTATGTACTGCTGGCCAGCATCCTCTTAGGCCTTCTTGTACCACAACACAAGGATGAAACCATTGGCATTAGGCAGACTTAATTTTTCTTGTGATGGGAAAGGACATGAATGCAACTTAATGTTTAAAAACTATGGGGATCATTACGATCCTGGTTGTCTCATGATGCCAGGTTCGTGGATGACAGTTAGACCGCCACAAATGCGGTGGTCCGAGTGGAATATCACAACAGCAGTGGTCGAGCCACAGTCGGACTGCCAGCATCGCCAGGATTAGTGGTTCCGGCTGACTGCGAATGTGGCGGTCCTAATTTGCCTGTCCTGGGGATTACGACTTGGTTCTCTGCCAGCAATTTATGGCAGTAGCACTGCCATGAAAAGGCTGGTGGAGAACAGGTGCAGGGGGGGTTTGCAGACAATGAACATTGTGAGGGTGCTGCTGCACACTGCGCTCTACAGCATTGCCGCTGGCTCGATTATGAGCCGGAGACAATGCTGTAGAGGGCTTCCGGCTAGGTAGCCACATTGGCAGAAACCTTCCCGTCGGAATTCCGGCAGATGCCTTAAACCTTCAGCCGAAATCGTAATGAGGCCTGATGCATTCTTGCCCTTTCACTTTGGATCAGCACAGCAAGATAACTTGCTGTGCTGTACATACTAATGATAAATGTGTTACTTGGTATATATATACTAGCGTTGCCACACAGAAAAACCTCCTACCATGTGCAGTATGAATGGTGATATGGAATGTAAATTTAGTTAGGGGGGCAGTCTGACTGACATGCAAATATATTCACCAAGGAGTGTTCTTGATAAATAGTGTTCATTAATTGTGTAAAGTTATGTTTGCCGTTACTTGGCCACATGAGTGCTTGCCCAATATAACAGAAGACCAAATGTATGGGAGATATGCTACTTAGTGTGACCCTGCCACTTAGTGTCACTCTCTCTTGACATACACACATAGTAGATACATTTTGGGGCAAATTAAACAAACAGTCACGCAGCACTGGCCAGCAAGTCATCTTTCTGGGAAGCACTGTGTGATAGGGAAAGACCAGGGATGAACTGTATATAATATTATGCAGGCAATTTCTGCTTTCCTAGCACTGGTTCACAAAGTGCTGCCTAGCAGCAATGCAAGCACCCTTACAACACGGTGCAAGGGTGTCTACGTAGTTAGCTGGTTTGTTTTTGTGCAGTAAGGGGCACCTTCCTACACAAACATATTTGTCTGAGGCATTTTCCTCTTTCTATGTACTATATACAAAGAGAAGACAATAAACATATATCTCCTTGTTGCCCATCACCTGAGGAGGAATAGCATTTTCGTGCATTTTCTGGTCTAGCATGTATGTTAAATCTGAGAATGTGTCAAAATCCATGTGTGTTGAATGGCAACACTGACAGATAATACATGAAGCAGCCCTCTAGGATAGGGTATAGTAATGCAGCACTTCGTCCTACATTGCATTCAACTGGATTTATCAAGCCACTTCAAGGCAGACAAAGTGGCCTTCTGTTGCTTGATAAATTGCATTTCAAGGGTTGCTTGTGCTTGAAGCATGTTGCAAAATCAATTCATCCAATTAATAAATCAGCCCCTTTCATGTTAACTAATATAGCAACATTAATACATGCATATGGTACATGAATGCATACCTACAGGGCCCCCAACCTCTAAACCCAGTAAGTTCACCAGATCAGCCTCACAGGCTACCACATCTAACCAATGATGCTTCAGCTGGAATAGTGTGTGATCCTCTCCATACTACTGGAACATGTGCCCTCACACTCTCTTCCATCTGACTTAACTGTCCTTGAGTGAGTACCCTTGGTGTACCCATCCTCCAGAGGCTACCATGTGTGGCAGGTAGTGCATTATCAGCCAAATTGACCCCCCAACCTCTCCCCCTGAACAATTCTTTCCCTTATCTTTCCCTGCCAGGATAATATCCCTCCTTAACACACTAGACCCCCCAAGAACCTTAAACAATTAACTAGCTCTAATATACAAACCCCAAAAAATTGCAAACACCCAACAATACAAAGACAAATATTACTACAAATGACTGCACAAAGAAAAAAAGGGAAAAAATAAAACGAAGACAGGGACACACCAGACACCGACTAGACCACAAACTGCCAAAAACTCAACCAAACACTCTCTCAGCACCACCAACAACCCCCTTAAACTAACAGACAACAGAAAGTGAAAGTAACTTGCACATCTCCTAGTATGTAGCCTGCCCAACCCATTGCATCACTAGCTGAGTGTAACTAGCACGTTTTAGACATTTGTGTTGATTTTTCTGACACATTGCTATGCAAATGTACATTGCATGATGGATTCACTACACAGTTGCACTTCTGCAGCTATGGTAAGCCCCACACAGCTGTGCCTTTGTGTGGGTTCTGACCCATGCGATGGCGTAATGCATGGGTTACGAGCTGCGGAACAGGGGTGATGCGCAAGATCTACAGAAGAAGCGTAGCAGCATGTAAACAAATATGGCACCTTCCTATTTTAGTTCCTTTGCTGGTGCTGTTTTGGCAGCCTAGTGCCAACCCAGTCACCCTTGCACTATGATGCAAGCATGCCTTCATTGAATGGAGGATTGCTTTTGTGCAGGAAGGGGCACCACTACTAAGATATGGTGCTCTTCAGCTCTCTCCGTGAGCTGCTGCACTTGTGGCTACCTAGCACCGATTCAGGCATTCTTGCTTCATGGTGCAAAGGGATATCTTCCTGCACAAAACAATCCTAAGAGGCATATTCCTCTTTCTATGTGTGCTGAAAAATGCGGCACACTTAGAAAGAGAAAGTAATAAGGAGAAATAAAGGTATTTCTCCTTGTTATTCCTTACCTGGAGAGGCGAATGTCTTTTGGCGCATTCCCAGGTCTACCACTTCTGGTAAATCTTGGAATGTGTCAAAATCAATGGATGTTATGTGGTAACACCCATACAACACCCATGGAATGCCTCTATGGGGCAGAGTAATGTAAAGTAGTGATTTGACCTGCGCTGCTCTACTTCGGATTTATGACATCACTCAGGGCCACACAAGGTGGCCTTGTGTGGCTTTATAAATTGCATTTTGGGCTTGTGCCGCATTTGAATCATGTTGCGTTTTACAAGAACAATGCAACAGGGCTCATAAATATGCCCACTGGTGCTGAAGCAGGGTGGTGAAGTCTTTAATGTCCTTGAGACTTCATGACAGGAGGCCAGACAGATTGCCAATGGAGTCACTCTGGTTTCAAAGGATGCATGTGCAGTACTTATCACCCAGCTAGGGGAACAGCTGGCAGCAGGGCAGCACAGCAAGGCAGGACTCAAGTCCTCATTACTACAATATTGTGATTCATATGTGTTATCAGGGTACACAACCACACCCATATGTGCACTTAAAGACTGGTCCTGAGGCCTCTGCCCTATTCACTTAGGTTCCCTGTTCAGCTCAATCACTCTGTTCCTGAGATGAGTCCAGGCCCCTTCCCTGTGGAGCATCACTGATTCGACACAAACTTAGGGTAGCACAGACACAGGCTGGCTCTTGCATACTCCAGTGTATGCTCCACCCAGCTTGCAGGTTTGCTGGACTATCACGCTTCATCTGGTGGCATTTCACTAATCCTCATTTTATCCCCATGCATCCAGGACCTTATCCACAAACAAAACCAAGGTAATCCATGTTATGTAGCAGTGCAAATAATTTGTCCCTCAATTTACAGTCACAGCACAGTCAGTGATCAGTACTGTACTCCACATGTATCATACTAACAGCAGCATACTGACATGCATCAGACATACTCAGTCTGTGCACACTGTTATGTACTACAGTCTGTGTGTACTACACTACAGTGTGTCACTTGGAACACATACAACCTGCACACACACTTCGACCATGTGCACACTGTTCCACATTTCAACCGATGTGTTGTGTATGTCTTGCACAGGCACATGCATTCTGCACATGATTTTATCATACACACACTTCCAGTTCACCCTGATGTTGGGAAGTCTTGAGTGAAACACACTGAAGATATGACTGCAGTGACCCAGGTTTGAATGGTCATGTTCTATACTACTACTCCCTACACAGTATGCTGCAACTTTGCATTTGCTCTGTTTGACTCCTGGTGAAGGCAGTAGCTTACATCAACTGTGAGGGTAGGTCTTTGGGTGGCCCTCATGGTTCAACCAGCCTGAAATCCATTACACAGACCTCTGTCAGGGCACACACACACATTATGTTTTACCCCATGAAAATATACCAGCATTAGTGATCTAGACAACAATACTTATTATTATTGATAACATTTATAAAGCGCATTGTCACCGGGATGTTACAACAATCCTTGCTGAGTGTAACACTGTGCAAAATTCAAAGACTTTGCATGTGCTGGCAGTACAGGTACCAGCTTTCTAAACAAATGCTTTCAATTTTATTGACATGCTTCTCCAGAGACAATTTATCATCAAATATGACTCCGAGATTGTGTACTATGTCAGATGGACACAGCTCTTCCTCAGTAGGCAGAGGCCAGAAGTTGAGAGGCAATAACAGTAATTTTGCTCCGCAGAGAAGCAGAGAAATTTAGTTTTATCCCCATTCAGTTTGAGGGAATTTGTATTCATATACTTGACAATATCAGATAATTAGGTCTGGAAAATCTCAACTGCATTCTCCTGACTGTTGTTGAGAGACAGAATCAGCTGTGTATCATCTGCATATCTGACTAAGCTGATATTCTGAGTTTGTATTAATTATTAAAGAAATAAGTGGCTCTCTATAGATAGTGAACAACACAGGGCTAAGCATGGAGCCTTGTTGTATACTTCTGAAGTCGGAGAGGTAGAGGGGTAGAGCCACTGCCTGACAATGATCTAGAAGATAAGATTTCATCCACTTCATTATGGTACTACCAACACCCCAGGAAGCTAACGTAGCCAGCAGGATGTGGTGGCTGACTGTGTCAAAGGCGGCCAACAATTCAAGCAGAATCAAACTGTTGAATGGCCGCTATCGACCCTCATCCAGAGTTCAACCATGGCAATCAATAAGGCCAACTCCATACCGTGCCCTTGGGAAGCTGGAAAGTCAAGCCAGGGTACACAAATCTTAACATTTAGGGTAAATTTCCTACCCAAAAACATCACTGTACCACATTTAATGAAAATGTGCATGTCCACAACCATTTGTGGTTGCTTTGTGACCTACACACTTCACACATTACCCATCTCTGTCTTCATAACGTTTCTGAAAAATGCCATTTATTGCTTCTTTAGCTGCCATTGTGCATGTTAGTCCATATGTGTGACACACTACAATTATTATATTGCTTCAAGCACAGACCTATTGGTAGATGTGTGATACATCAAACTCTGACTATCACATGAAACACACTTTGATGCAGCAGGACACAACAAGACAGCGTGCTGCACTGTACTGCTTAAGAGAAGGATGACAGGAATGACCCATATCAATCTAGATATGTTGCAATTCTGCCCTGTCCCTTTGTAATGCACTGCATCACATTGGCTTACTACACTGATTTTTCCTTAGTTAGAGATATGGTCCCATGTTTACATATCAGAAAATGCCATGCATTGCCATCCCATGCCATGCATTGCTAATTCAGCAGTTTATTCTATTTTGTTACTGGCCTTTGAGCCTGCTTGCATTGCTATGCAAAGCATAGTAAATGTGTATTGTATCAAGTGTGGACAAATGTAGTTTTAACATCAATCGTTCATGTAAAGGGGTTACGTGTGTCGTGTTTTGAGGATGCCCAAACATGCATGAATGCATTTTTTACAAATAACATTTTGGCATATACACACAAGACTAGGCCTTTGTCCCCCATAATCTGTGATGGTATCTGCTCCAGCATTTGCTTCAGCAAAGTGCTGTCATTCTGCTTGATAGTCCATATGTGTGACACACTACAATTATTATTTTGTCTCAGGGACTGACCTATTGGTAAATATGTGATACATCATACATTAAGGGCCTGATTCTAACTTTGGAGGACGGTGTTAAACCGTCCCAAAAGTGGCGGATATACCACCTACCGTATTACAAGTTCCATAGGATATAATGGACTCGTAATACGGTAGGTGGTAAATCCGCCACTTTTGGGACGGTTTAACACCGTCCTCCAAAGTTAGAATCAGGCCCAAAGTGTCACATGAAACACACTTTGATCCAGAAGAACAGAGCAAAAAAAAATTCTGCGCTTCACTGCACCACTTAGGAGGGGGGAGGAAAGGACTGACCCATCTTTATCTAGATATGTGGCAATCCTGCCCTGTCCCTTTGTAGTGCACTGTATCACATTGGGTAGCTGCGTTGATTTTTTTCTTAGTTGAGATATGGCCCCATGCCTACAGATCAGAAATCATCATTCATACATGCTGAGGCCTACATCTAGTTGAAAAGATGTGAGTGATTAGATATGTACCTTGCCATTCACACATACACAACACAATGGATGAGTTTCAAAAACATACTTATTGGATCATAAGTTGACATATTTTCCGTCAGTAGTACCATCATTTGGTATTCCTATACAAAAGAATTTGCCACTATGTGGCCTTGTCTCCGCCAACCTGTTATCAGGTGTATGTCTGCATCACTGTCAAACTCCTAGAGAGTACTGATAACATTCCCATAAGAGAATCTAAGTCAAATGGACATAACAAAATGATACATCTACCAGCAACCGCAGTCCTAGTGATGACTGTAAAAGTAAATCCAAAAAAGAAGAACCGATGGTCAAAGCCTAAGAGAAGTTTTACACAAATCACACTTTCTATGAATAGAGTCTGCATATTCAGCATAGTGTGATCAAGGTTAAAGGGTTGCATTGGCAAATCAGAAATATCAATGCAATTTAAAGTTTTTAAGACTAACCTATTTCTTAGGGTAAGAGAAATCTTCCAGTTATCTCGGCTACTGAGCTCCAGCGATGATCAACACAAAATCAAACAGAGGCTCATAAAATTACCATGCCCTCACTGGAACTTCCAGTGGAAGTCCTCGAAAAAGAAACTTTGGCTACATGATGGATGCTTCATTCACAATACAAATTTCATGATACATTAGTTCATTTTTTTAAGCTTTGAAGTCATTCACTTGATGCTTCACGGAAACAAGAGGAAAGATGGCTTGCAGTGGAGGTAGAGGGAATGAGCAGGAGTGAGATGAACAGAACACCAGAAACTGCATCCATATTCAAATAAATGGCATCTCAGAGAAATTGTGGCACAACTTCTTCACAGCATTAACTACAGTATATAATCATACAGCATTCTCCTTTTAAGTGCAATGTCATTAATTCATCATTTGTGAATCTATGCATTTATTAAAACCATTCATTTTCAAAAATAGTTTTCACTCGCCATTTTCCCATTTTCCCATTTTGAAAAAGTTACTGCAAAGGCAACACCACAATTATATTAAGTCTGGAAACACACCTCCCATTAATAAAAGACACCAAACCTCTAAATAATCCAACTCAGTATACCTTCTTTAATGTCAACTCAGGATTCCTGCAGATGCATATACTCATGGTGATTACTAGTATGTAGGTTTCACTCAAACACAGCACAGTGTCTAGGGGAACAGAGATAAATCAAAAACTTCAAATACCGATTAACCGAAAGTTGAAGACCACCCACACCATCAAAAGACAGAAGAGCCCTGGAACAACCAGACATGGCACCCTAACCAAACTCAGAATACACATCTCCATGGTTACAGAGAATGAACTCACTACCTATTTATTGTCCACCAGCACAAGCTGTCAGTTGAGATGTACAGTGGAGATGTGCAGCAGGCCTATAGGTGTTGTTAGCTCGTTCGCGTGGGCATGGGGCCAAAGAACACACCACACATAATGCCGGTGTATGTTCTGCAAGGCCACGAGGGCCGCCGGCTCATTTATTTTATAACCTTTGGGCCGAAGCCCAGCCTCTCTGGCTGAGAGGCAACAAAGTATAGAAGAGCCCAGGTGGCTTTGTACATCCCTCCCCTATTTAAGTCATAAACAACACCCCACTCAGCAGTGTAACAATGCTGAAAAGAGAGAAATGGACATAGAAACACAGCAAAGGTGCATAGTAACACACAGGATCAACACGTGAAGTCCCGTAGCTGCTGACTAAGCATCGGGTTAGGACACAGGTTGTACTTCCCACTCTGTTCAGGCAGGCCCTTCGTTGTCTCATCTACCAGTTCAGAGCGAGAGGGTCTCACTGGTCCAGGTGAGGTGCTACATCTCTCTTCCAGCCGAGTCTTCTCATGACACGCCATCTGCACTTTGCCGCCTCCTGCGTGCTTCTCATCTCGGGGCTAAGTGTTGATACCGCCATCCGTTGGCACTACCCTTCGGAACCATGAGACATTGCGGGTGACACGTCATCTTTCAGGCTAGCCGTGATCATGGTTCCTTTTATTTTCTCCACCATCCAGAAGTTGGGTTCAAAAGGAGTCCTGAACTTCTACTTGGGATGATGATCCACCAGGATGACCGGGTCCCCCAACCGCAGATCGTGGTGTCTCGCTCGTCAACTCTCTCTGGCCTTCCAGTTTGTTTGGAGCCTCTTCCTTTGCATCCTGGCCACATCTAGTGTCGCTGGTTGCCACAACTCCTTGACCAGGATGCAGCCACGAGGTGGCTGCCTGAACAGCAGGGCTGCAGGGCACAATCGATCGTGCTGTGTGACATATGCTGATAGATTCTCAAGAATTTGTGAAGACAACATTCAGCGTCCTAGTCCTGAGCCACCCCTATCCGCAGGATGCGGTTAAGGGGTCTCATAAACCTCTCAACATCGCTGTTTGCCTGAGGCCACTGAGGGGTAATTCTGCTGTGCCTTATGGCCAGAGACTGTAAATATTCCTGAAACTCTTGTCCATGAAAGGGAGGCCCATTGTCTGTTCGAACTTCATCCGATAGACCTAGCAATGCAAACGCCTTTTCCAACACTGGCCGAACTTGCTGAAACGTGGTGGACATCCCCAGCTCCACCACTGGGAACCGTGTGCAGGAGTCAATCATCACAGCTGTCAGCCGGCCATCAGCCAAGCTTCTGAAATCCAGACTTTTTGAGACCAGGGTCGCGTGCTCGGTCATCACGGGAGCAGGGGTTGGATCCCGGGAGGTTATAGCACAGGGGTGGCACTTTCTCACCGTCTTATCAACCAGGGCATCCATCCATGGGAACCATACCTTGCTTCTGAGCCAGGCCTTAGAAAAAGTTTTTGCTGCCACTTGGTGTCCTTGATGAACCAACTCCACCACCTGACCTTAGAGGGTCTGCGTTATCACTAACTGCTGGTCTCATAGCAGGAGTCCCTCACAGCTCACAAACAGTTCAGACCTCACCCTCCAGACCAGTTGCATTGTCTTGCTCTCCTCAGGATCGAGGGGCCTTGCTCCTTCTAAGAAAAGCTTTCATTGTCAATTTGCCAATGCTTCCTTGGCCTTGCAGATGATCGTGACCTCCTGGGAGGCATCAACAATATCCGGCACCATCAGGGCCGTGGGCATGATAGCTTTACCGCCATGCTCACGAAGTGCTCTATCTTCTGCTCTTCATCCCTTTCCGGTTCGGTCAGGGATGCCATTGGGGGGTGTCGGGACAAATTGTCTGCTGGGTTGTAAGCCACCGGACGGTAGATGACCTGAAATCTGTAGGGCTGGAGTAGCATCGCCCACCTTTCGATCCTCGGTGGGGCAAGTCTGGCAGTGACTGCAAAGAGAGGTACCAGCGGCTTGTGGTCGGTGGCCACGCAACATTCATGCCCGCACAAATATAAATGAAAGTGTTGACATGCCCACCTAATGGCGAGTGCCTCCCTCTCAATCTGGGCATACCGGGCTTCCGTCACTGAAAGTGCTCTACTCACATAGGCCACGGGGCCCATTCTTGGTGGCGTTGTTCCTGGAGCAAGACCGCACCAAGCCTGATAGGGCTGGCGTCCACCACTACTTCCGTCTGCCTTTGCGGGTGAAAATAGGCCATGGTCACCTTGTCCAACAGGGCCCCTTTTATGGCTTTGAACGCTTTGTCGGACACAGGGCCCAATTCCCACTTGGTGTCAGCTCTCTGGAGTTGCCGAAGAGGTTCGACCATGGTGGCCAACCGGGGAATGAACCTCCCACAGTATATGGCCATGCTGAGGAAGCTCCTTACTTCCGTGACACTCCAGGAAACTGAGACTTCTTTGATGGCATTTACTATTCTGGGGTCGACCTGCAGTCCGTCTCTCGAGACAATGTACCCAAAAAACTCGACGGAAATACGGTAGAATGCGCACTTGTTATGTAGTGTTAGGCCTGCATCAAAGATCCTTTGGAGCATGGAGCTCAGGCGCTGATGGTGTTCCTCCAGGGTTTTGGAGAAGATGAGGATGTCATCACTAAGGTTGATAACACCCACCAGCACAGACAAGGTATCTTTAATTGTGTTCTGGAATATTTTGGGGGCTGAGGAGACCCCGCAGCTGAGCCGCTTGTAGCGGCAGAGCCCCACATGTGTGGAAAAAATTGTGATATTGTGACTCTTGGGGTGTAACTCCAGCTGGTGATACCCTGAGTTCAGGTCCAACTTGGAGAACCACTGGGCTCCATTGATGTCCGCAATTATGTCGCCCATAGTGGGGGTGATGTGTCGCTCCCGCTTGATGGCCTTGTTGAGCAGCTGCATGTTCACACACAGGTGGATGGCCCCCGGTTGTATTGGCTTTGGGGCAATTACAAAGTGCAACACCCAGGACATCGGGCCCTTGACCTTTTCAATAACTCCCTGTTCTTTGAGAGTCCATCGTTCTCGTTCTACGAGAGGCCGTAGATTTAATGGTACCCGCCGATTCCTCAAGGTTGTGGGCTTGATTGCGGGGTTGACATGCAGCTGGAACTGCTTCGCTTTTGAGCTTGCCTAGTCCTTTGAAGAGCCGTGGGACGGCCCCCTCGTGGGAGTCATGTATTTGTCTTGCGAAAAAGACCAGCTTGAGGTCCTCTGCCGTGTGGCAGCCCAGCAAGGCCCCCATTCTCCCATTGGCCACGTAGAACCTCGCTCTTGTCGAGTGACGGCTACTGCTGATGTCTACCTTAATTGCCCTTCTCAAAGGTATTGGGTCTTGGCCCCCGTTGGTGTAGATTTTGGTGCAACACGGCGGGCGACATCTTGTTGTATTGCTTCATGTCCATGACGTTTACGAAGGTGTCGATGAGTGCTTTTACTGGGGCACACTTGATGTAATAGGGGGAACATGGGCGGTGGCCTCCGTTTCTGCTCTGGTCACCCTACAAATGAGATGATGAAGATGTCTTCATTCTTTTCGTCCTCGTACTAAGCACCTCCTGGGCACGTTTCTGAGGCTGATGCTCCGGTGTCTTTGATAGGTGCCACTTGTTGCACTCTGGCTCTTCTCAGTGCTGTGACTCCGGACCTGGGCTGCCCCATTCAGAAGACCTTGACGAAATGGTTCGGCTTCCCACATTTGGAGCAGGTCTTCTCCTTTCCCGGGCACACCCCCGGTGTCTTGTGATCGAAACCACAGTGTCCGCAGCCCTTGTCGCCCAGTCTCTGGGGGCGAGGGAGTTGCAGGGTGTTTTGTCATCCTTGGAGGAGGTCAACTTGTTCCTCCTTCACAGGGGGCAGTTTTGTTGATTCTGGCACCTATGTGGACCGCCCCACGCCAGCTGCCATGTTCTCTGCCCGCTGTTAAGGAACTCATGGGAGCGAGACAGGATAAGGATTTTGTCAAGCAAGATGCCTGGTTGTCATACTATGAGCTTGCGCAGTAGGTTGGAGCGACACCCCTGGATTATCTGGGCCCTTATCTCCTCGTTCTGGGTGAGGCCTGTGCACGTGCTCGCGAGTTTGTGCAGTCACGCGTAAAAATGTCTACCAACTCAGTGTCAGTCTGCTTTGCTTGTCTTAGCTTGAATCTCTCGTAATCAGGGTTGAACTGACGGTCGAAGTATCGATTGAGGGCTTCCACTGCCATGTCAAAATCATCATCACCACCTGTGTTGGGCAGCATCTTGAACAGTTAGCAGAGCTCATGGACCCCAAAGTGCAGCTTGAGGGATCTTTGGACTGCACCCTCTGTTTCCCTGGTGCACCAAAAATAGGGGGTCATTACAACCCTGGTGGACGGTGTTAAAGCGGCGGTAAGACCGCCAACAGGCTTGCGGTCTTTTTTTGAGTATCATGACCATGGCGGTTACCGCCATGGTCATCCGCCGCTTCTCCGTTCCGCCCACCAGGGCGGAGACGACCACTGGGCTGGAGACCTGGGTCTCCAGCCCGGCGGCCGTCACAATACCGCCGCCGGTATTGTGACCCGGCTTACCGCCGTGGATTTCCAGCGGTAGGAACTGCCATGAAATCCATGGCGGTAAGCACTATCAGTGCCAGGGAATTCCTTCCCTGGCACTGATAGGGGTCTGCCCCACCCCCCTCCCCTACACCCCCCACCACCCCTGCCACCCCCCAAAGGTGGCAGGGCCCCCCTCCCCACCCCGACATTACCTTACACATACACACCAAACACGCACGCAGGCACCACCAACACACATACATGCACACACACCGACATACATGCCAACATCCACACACACAGTCAGACACGTAAACCCACATTCACACATTCACGCACACATCCACACAGACATACCTACAGACATACACGCACTCACACCCCCCTACATACACAGACGCACACCCCCATGCACCCACACAACACACAACACCCCACCACCCCCTTCCCCTAACGGACGATCAACTTACCTGTTCCGTCGATCCGCCGGGAGGGGACGGGAGCCATGGGGGCAGTTCCGCGACACCACACCGCCAACAGAACACCGCCGCGCAGAATCACAGGACGTGATTAGCTGGGCGGTGTTCTGTTGGCGTGGCGGTGGAGGTGGAGCAACCTCCACTTCCCCGCCGCCCGCACGTATGGCTGTTGGCGGCTCTCCGTCGGGAAAACGACGGAGGGCAGCCAACGGTCATAATACGCAGAGTGGCAAACCGCCACTACTGGCGGTCTTCCGCACGGCGGTCCCTCGGCGGTCTTGTTAAAAGGCCGCCGAGGTTGTAATGACCACCATAGTGTCTTAATCTGCTGAGTCAGTGGCACCGAACGTGGTGCGGCTGTAGCAGGGCCCGCCAAATGGGCTAAAAAGAGGCAACGCGTGACTGAAGCATTTGACCCTGAGTTAGTTGCAGCGCGTTGGCGGTCTGTCTGGGGGGTGAGTTCAGCTTTTTTTTTTATTCACAAATTCTCTTCTCCTTTCCCCTTTCTCCCTTCTTTATTTTGTTTTTCTCTGCGCCAGGCCTTTAGGAGACACACAGGGCGTCATTCTGACCCCGGCTGGCGGAGGTAGCTGGGACCGCCAGAAGACCGTACCGCGGTCAAAAGACCGCGGCGGTCATTCTGGGTTTCCCACTGGGCTGGCGGGCGACCGCCAAAAGGCCGCCCGCCAGCCCAGTGGGAAACACCCTTCCACGATGAAGCCTGCTCCGAATGGAGCCGGCGGAGTGGAAGGTGTGCGACGGGTGCAGTAGCACCCGTCGCGAATTTCAGTGTCTGCTGAGCAGACACTGAAATTCAAAGTGGGGCCCTCTTACAGGGGCCCCTGCAGTGCCCATGCCATTGGCATGGGCACTGCAGGGGCCCCCAGGGGCCCCACGACACCCCTCACCGCCATCCTGTTCCTGGCGGTCGAAACCGCCAGGAACAGGATGGCGGTGAGGGGGTCGGAATCCCCATGGCGGCGCAGCAAGCTGCGCCGCCATGGAGGATTCCCATGGGCAGCGGAAAGTCCGCGGTACACCGCCGACTTTCCGTTTCTGGCCGCAGGCTGTACCGCCGCGGTCAGAATGCCCAAAGGAGCACCGCCAGCCTGTTGGCGGTGCTCCCGCGGACCCCCACAGTGTACTATGTCCAGTCTCTGTGCCACTGCTCAGAGCCGAAGGGGGGGCAGTTGCTTCCTCGAGTAGCAACCAGCACCACAGAGAGCAGCCTTTGGGTCCTTGTGGGGAGGGAGGATGCTGGCAGCACACTAACCTCTGTCCGTCAGATGTGTGGAGCACACTGTTGTTCCTGGGCTCGATGTAGCCTTCAGCTATGCAATTCCTTCGTCCGTCCCACGAGGTGGCACGGCACAGTTATTCTAAAAGCAATGCATATTGGTTGTGCTAGTGCTTGTTTAAAATTGTTCTCCAATACTAGACTCCATCAAAGGCTGGTTGCAATAATGGTCTTCTGCTTTCTTTCTCAAAAAGTAACTCTATGCTTTATTTCCAAACTTTTTTCAGGCTGGAACTTAGAGGCTTCACAGAAGCTCTTGCAATGATGTACACAATTGAAAAAATCAACAACTCCACCCTGCTACCAGAAATCAAGTTGGGATACGAAATTTACGATACTTGTGCGGATGTTTCCAAAGCCATTGTAGGAGCTATGAGATACATGGCGGAAAACAGTTCCTCTGATCAAATAACTGCCGAGTGCAGAAACTCCAACGATGTAACCGTACTGAAAGCTGTTGTTGGAGACACTTATTCGGAAACATCAATAGCTGTTTCTAGGCTTTTAAGTCTGTCATTAATACCACAGGTTAGTATGTACACATTATCCTATATTTCTAATACTTTGACAGTACTCTGACGCGAAGTAAGCATTGATTGAGAAAGCTACAGGAATATCCTTAATTTAAATTGTAATTTAAAGTGTTCCCCGTCGGGGTGACTAACAAGCATTGGCAAAGCCAATAGGTTTTGTCTATGCGAAATCCATTGGCTTGGCCAATATATTTTACATCTTAAAAAGAAAAAGCCCTCTGACGCAGTCAATGGTGGCCGCATCATAGCGTTTTTTCAATATGTGCCACAGCAGCTCAACTGCTTTGCAACGTAAAAAAACACACTGACAAAGCTTTGAGATTTTGCGTAGGCAAAACCTATTGACTTTGCCAATGCTTGTTTTTAAATACAAGAGACTTTAGAAGCGCTGTGCAGGCAAAACTTTAAAAACTATTACAATCTGTAACACTTCAAACACTGCACTATAGAGCCCATTAGTGCAGACTGTGTAATGCAAATAAATCCAATTGTTACCATTTTTATGCAGACATTCGTGTGCCATCACTCATTCTTCCGCCCACTCTTGCGTTCAGGAAGCCAATATCGCAGGGAGGGGGAAACTCGAGGAAATGAGCAGAGCTAAAATCTAAGGGGCATATTTATACTCTGCGTTGGCGCAGTTGTGCGTCAAAAAGTATAAATATGGGCCTAAGTGCTTCCATTAAGAAAAGTTATATCACATGCGTGATTTTATGTACGCTCAGTGATCGATGTCATAGAAGTAGCTTACCCTTCATGCTGCATTGTGCTCGTCGCGTAGAATATGTGTTTTTTTTAATTTAAAAAAGGCTTTACATTTTAGAGGACGGCGAGATTACAATGAAGTATTACAACTAAGTATAGTATATTAGTGTCCTGTGACAGCCTGTTCCAAGACCCTTATTTCCACATCGATCCAGGACATAACAGACAATTTAGATGCAAAAAACGATATCAAGCATTGAGGTCAATTCAACAAAATGCCAGGCGTGGGGTAAAGTGACATCACACGCCCTTTGACCTTCCCTTCCCTTTTACTCACACATACACGCTTACCCCTACACACGCATTCACACATACGCACAATCTCGCTCACATAAACACACTCACTTGCAAGCACGCACACAATTTACATTTTAAAGAATTTTTTATTTACCTCAGCTATTAGGGAAGGTCATATTCCAGGTAACTGTAATTAATGTTTTATTACACTAATAGTGAATAATGTAATATTATTATTTACTATTAGTGTAATAAAAAAAAGCCTGAAAACAAGGAGAGTGGAGCACAAATCGAGCTGTTTGCCACCTCTGAAGCCAGGGGTCTCAAAGGCAATTGCAGGGGTCGCAAGGGGCAAGCCAGGGGTGGCAGCTGCGACCCCTGGCGACCTCTAAATGACGTCTATGAACAAGTGCCAGTGTGCTTGCTGCACTTGCCAGATTTGATAGATTCATGAACAAGGCCGGGCACCGTTGGGCCTGCAGCTTGAAGGTCTCTGGCCTGCTGTAGCCGGGCAGGCGCCATGTGCTAAAGCAATCTGTTACCCTGGCGCCTGAAAACCTCCCCTAATTTCTCAATAAAACTCTGCACTCATTTATCACCCACGATTTGAGAACTCAAGGGCCTTCTTGAAGCAGATTAGTGGGAAATTACAGGGAGGGTGTCAGTGAGGAGTTTCACTTTGGGTCTTTTGTACTGGGCTAAAGAGAAAAAAAAGGATATGCATCACTTTACACGCTTCAAAGACACGTCAGGCATAGTAGATGCAATACAAAAGCAATGACGATGTAATGCACTTGGCAATATTACAAGTGGAGTAAAAGTTGTGTGTAGGTTGGTGTTCTTGTGA
The DNA here is from genome assembly GCF_031143425.1 of Pleurodeles waltl. NCBI lineage: Eukaryota > Metazoa > Chordata > Amphibia > Caudata > Salamandridae > Pleurodeles > Pleurodeles waltl. Next base: position 1,140,604,334 of record NC_090444.1, read on the forward strand.
AGGTGCACAATGTGCCTCATGGTGGCTAGTAGACTACCATTCGTAGTTAATTGGCATTTAAAAAAATGACTGGATGATGTCATGGCTGGGGCATAATACCAGAGCTTAGTTCATGACAATGGTAGTTAACAGATGATTTGAGAGCAATCACTTTCAGGTTATCAGTCTGACGGGGCAGAAGACTATGGCCCATATTTATGGGAAAATGACGGAGTGCGATGCTGCGCCAAAATTGGCAGCACTGCGCTACGTCATTTTCACAATGTAGGGCTGCATCGTATTTAAGTGAATATGAGCACCCCTGTGTTTTCCCCTGCGCTGGCACTAAATTTAGATCCCAGCACCAACACAGGCATCCTTGAACCATCCTTGCACCATCGTTCAATGATGTCTGCGTTGATGGGTGTGTTTGTTTATGTGCGAGAAGGTGTCTCTTCCCGCACATAAACAATCACTAATGGCGAATTGCCACTTCTGTGTGTACTGCAGAACGCAGCACACACAGAAATGCCAAAGCTTAATTTTTAAATGATTGTTTATGTGCAGGAAGGGACACCTTCCCTCACATAAACAATAATTTCTGTCATTTTGCTCTTTCAATGCGTGCTGCACAATGTACGTTGTGCCTTGCTAATGTCACCCATGGGGATGGCGTTAGATTTTGGCACTGCCTCAGGTTTATGAAATCTTGTAAATCCGAGGTAGCATCAAATTGCAATGGGTGTTGCTGTGGCATGCGCATAACAACACTCATTGCATGCCCCTCTGACGCAGATAACTGTGTCGGAGGGGCCCATATTTACAAGGAGGTGTAACGCCACAAAAAGGGGCATTACGCCTTCTTGTAAATATTAGCGCCACTGGAGCATGATGCAAAGTGGCGTTCCTGTGGCGCTAGGGGCTCAAAAATATGCCCTTATGTTTTTTAAAAGGGGCCATCACAGTAATCGGTATCCTGTAGTGTGCTGTGGCGGCCCTGCTGCAGTTCAGTGAGAAGGTGGGAGTATTAGCATGGGCAGGTGCGGTCACTTTCCATCAGCGGAACGAGGAGTGTTCAGCATCATGACTGGTAGTAACAGCAATCAGACTGCAGAGTGATGAAGTGGGTCTGAGGGCACTTTAGTGTGCTATCCGCTACTCGAGAAGGTTAACTACCTGTGTGGAAGGACACTGGCCATCAGCAAATAACGAATGACCAGAAACTGCACTTGGTCCGACGCCAGTCGATGGCATCCATGGCAAAAGCAGAACAGAGACTGAAAGCAGATGATGTGAGATGAGATGCTGGCCAATGAGAAGCAAGTAAATGAGATCGACATTGGAATGAACAAATGGTAAGTTCAGGTAAGTAAGAGCAGGGTTGTAAGCCCAGTTTGAGATTATTTTTTTTCTTTGAAAAAGATTTAGCAAGCACGTGCACTCAGGTGAAACCTAAAAAGGATGTGCGACTATACCGCGTGTCAGTGCCACCTTTTTACACAAGCATTGCCAAAGGCATTAGGTCTCGCCTATTGCCCATTTTGTTTATCCAAGTTGTATGTCAGTGCAGGTCGTGACATAGCTCTTTTTTGGCAATGTCTGCCACTGAACTGCAGATAGTCCTCAAGAGTCTGTGGACAACAAACAGTTCTGGGACAGACCACAAACAAGTGCATACCGGAACAACCCTCCCCACGGCAGAACTCCTACTGCTGACAAAAGGATCTTCATTCAAGAGCAGGAGATAAAAAACTGCCTGCTTACAGGTAGTCTGTTATTCTGTTGTAGATGGCACACTGTGCCCACAAAGCTGGAAGAATTAGTGAATATCACTTGCTGAAGGAATGGAAGGGAAAGTGCGTTGGTTCTGGACTTATCACAAGTTATATCACTTGTTCAATTGACATGATGATGGGAGGAAGCAAAGACCAGGAGACTCATACACATGTTTAACATTAGTAACTCATGTTAAACCTAAAATCGCAGGTCTTTTAACTTCACATGAGGTATGTTGGAATTGGCCCTTCTGCAGGGTTATCCCCAGACATTTTGCCTTCCTCCTTCTCTTTTTCTGACCACATTTTTGCTGGTTTTTAGACTCTGCACACTTTACCACTGCTAACCAGTGCTAAAGTGCACATGCTCTCTCCCTTAAAACATGGTAACATTGGATCATACCCAATTGGACTATTTCATTTAACTATAAGTCCCTAGTAATGTGCACTGTATGTGCCCAGGGCCTGTAGATTAAATGCTACTAGTGGGTCTGCAGCACTGGCTGTGCCACCCACTTAAGTAGCCCCTTAACCTTCTCTCAGGCCTGCCATTGCAAGGCCTGGGTGTGCAGTTTCACTGCCACTCCGGCTTGGCATTTAAAAGTACTTGCCAAGCCTAAAACTCCCCTTTTTCTACATGTAAGTCACCGCTAATGTGTGCCCTAGGTAACCCCTAGAGCACGTTGCTGTGTGAGTAAAAGGCAGGAAATGTACCTGTGTAGTTTACATGTCCTGGTAGTGTAAAACTCGTAATATTTGTTTTTACACAACTGTGAGGCCTGCTCCCTTCATAGGCTAACATTGGGGCTGCCCTCATACATTATTGAAGTGGTAGCTGCTGATCTGAAAGGAGCAGGAAGGTCATATTTAGTATGGCCAGAATGGTAATACAAAATCCTGCTGACTGGTGAAGTTGGATTTAATATTACTATTCTAGAAATGCCACTTTTAGAAAGTGAGCATTTCTTTGCACTTAAATCTTTCTGTGCCTTACAATCCACGTCTGGCTGGGTTTAGTTGACAGCTCCTTGTGCATTCACTCAGACACACCCCAAACACAAGGTACTCAGCCTCACTTGCATACATTTGCATTTTGAATGGGTCTTCCTGGGCTGGGAGGGTGGAGGGCCTGCTCTCACACAAAGGACTGCCACACCCCCTACTGGGACCCTGGCAGACAGGATTGAAATGAAAGGGGACCTGGTGTACTTCTTAGCCACTCTTTGAAGTCACCGCCACTTCAAAGGCACAACTTAGTATAAAACAGGGCCTCTGCCTTACCTCATCAGACACTTGCTGGAGAAGAAACCTGAACCAGAAACTACATCCTGGCTAGAAGAACTGCCTGGCTGCTCAAAGGACTCACCTGTCTGCTTTCTACAAAGGACTGCTGTTTTGCTGTTGGCCTGCTGCCTTGCTGAACACTTGTCTGGCTGCAAAAGTGCTCTCCAAGGACTTGGTTAGAGCTTGCCTCCTGTTCCCTGAAGTCTCAGGACCAAAAAGACTTCTCTTTTTCAACTGGACTCCGTGTGCTCCGAAAAATGTGATGCACAGCTTGCTCCGCGGTGAGAAATTCACCGCCCGCCGATCCGGAAAGACGCCGCTCGACACGACGCCTGCGGTGCAACCGGAACTTCGACGCATGGCCCCGCCTGGACAACGTCGCTCAACTTCCAGAGAGGAAATCGACGCGACGCCTGCCGTGAGGAAGAAAATTCCACGCACAGCTCCCCGGAACGATGGGCAGCCGGATAACAAGCCAAGAATTCCACGCACAGACCCTGGGACATCTGGTAATCCCGCAACCCACAGAAGGAGACGGTCCGCATGCCGGAAAACGACGCACGTCTTCCCCAAGTGAAAAATAACGACGCAAGTCCGTGTGTGAAAGGACGTAAGCGAGGCACACACCATTTTTCTTCCCGTAGAATGACGCACGTCTCCACGAGTGGAAAATAATGACGCAAGTCCATGTGTGAAGGGACATAACCGACACACACACCATTTTTCCGCGCATCTCCTCCTCTGCGGCCCTCTGCGGAGATTTTCCACTCCAAACCAGGTACTTTGTGCTTGAAAGAGACTTTGGGGGTCATTCTGACCCCGGCGGTCATGGACCGCCGGGGCCAGGGTTGGCGGGAGCACCGCCAACAGGCTGGCGGTGCCCCGCAGGGCATTCTGATCGCTGCGGTTTGGCCGCGGTCAGTAGTGGAAAACCGGCAGTCTCACGCCGGTTTTCCGCTGCCCAAAAGAATCCGCCATGGCGGCGCAGCTCGCTGCGCCGCCATGGGGATTCTGACACCCCATACCGCCATCCTGTTCCTGGCGGCTCTGCCGCCAGGAACAGGATGGCGGTATGGGGTGTCGTGGGGCCCCCGTAAGAGGGCCCCACAAAGAATTTCACTGTCTGCATTGCAGACAGTGAAATTCGCGACGGGTGCCACTGCACCCGTCGCACCTTCCCACTCCGCCGGCTCAGCGTGGGAAGGGTGTTTTGCACTGGGCTGGCGGGCGGCCTTTTGGCGGTCGCCCGCCAGCCCAGTGCAAAACCCAAAATACCCTCAGCGGTCTTTCGACCGCGGAGCGGTATTTTGGAGGGGGGAACTCTGGCGGGCGGCCTCCGCCGCCCGTCAGAGTCAGAATCACCCCCTTTATTTGCTTTTTAAGGACTTAAGACACTTTGGTGGTCATTACAACCCTGGCAGACGGTGTTAAAGCGGCAGTAAGACCGCCAAGAGGCCAGTGGTAAAAATATTGGAATTACGACCGTGGTGGAAACCGCCAACAAAGACAGCCATTTTAACACTTAGACCGCCACGGCGGTACAAACAAACAGCTTGGCGGTCACCGCCAACAGATAGGCGGGAGACAATGTACCGCCCACACTATTATGACAGGCCAATCCACCACCTTTTCCGGGGCGGATTCACCACGGATAAAAACACGTCGGAAACAGCCATTTCAAAGTGAAAACGCTCACCTCTACACACTGCATGAGGAACGACAACACCATGGAGCCGGAACTCCATATTCTTCCTGCACTAGTCTTCCTGCTCCTGTACCAGGAGCACCAACGCCGGCGGCGAAGACCACGGTGAGTACTGCACCTACAACACATGGGAGGGGGAGGCAAAATACAGGGACACACACACACGCAACACCCCCACCCTCACCCTCACCCACTACAACACACACACCAATGCATATCCAAACATTACAGTAACACCCCCAACCCCCCTGGAAGAATGCAAAGACAAAAGGAAATGAGTGGAACCATTGTAATATATCAAAATAGAGTAAGCAAATATATACATATGTACACTATTAACAAAATATACACCACGAATAGTAGTCCAGGTATTGCACTATTCATAGTCCGTGGACCACTGGGCCCAAATTGCATGGGCGAGGCCCACACAAGATACACGAACATGACGGAGAGAACATTGCAGGGGCATCAGATAGAAATACAACAGGCACCTCAGGGGGATGGGAAGGGGGGGGGCACCTCAGCCGGATGAGTGCACGACGCCAGATCCACGAGGGGGCTCCATGCCCATTGATGTATCCTGGGGAGTGCAAAGCCACAGTCTCTCAAGTCTCTCCAGTGGGTGGTTTGCCCACTGCTTTATCCTGGGGAGTGCAAAGCCACAGTCTCTCAAATCTCTACAGTGGGTGGTTTGCCCACTGTACCATCCTGGGGAGTGCAAAGCCACAGTCTCTCAAGTCTCTACAGTGGGTGGTTTGCCCACTGCTTTATCCTGGGGAGTGCAAAGCCACAGTCTCTCAAGTCTCTACAGTGGGTGGTTTGCCCACTGTACCATCCTGGGGAGTGCAAAGCCACAGTCTCTCAAGTCTCTACAGTGGGTGGGTTGCCCACTCTACCATCCTGGGGAGTGCAAAGCCACAGTTTCTCAAGTCACTACAGTGGGTGGTTTGCCCACTGTACCATCCTGGGGAGTGCAAAGCCACAGTCTCTCAAGTCTCTACAGTAGGTGGTTTGCCCACTGTACCATCCTGGGGAGTGGAAAGCTACAGTCTCTCAAATCTCTACAGTGGGTGGTTTGCCCACTGCTTTATCCTGGGGAGTGCAAAGCCACAGTCTCTCAAGTCTCTACAGTGGGTGGTTTGCCCACTGTACCATCCTGGGGAGTGCAAAGCCACAGTCTCTCAAGTGGATAACAGTCTCCACTGGTTCTGGAGGGGGACTGGTGCCCAGAGTGCTTCATCCTGTGCAGGACAGACGGAGTGGATGCATGTCTCCACTGGTTCTGGAGGGGGACTGGTGCCCAGAGTGCTTCATCCTGTGCAGGACAGACGGAGTGGAGCAGGTCTCCACTGGTTCTGGAGGGGGACTGGTGCCCAGAGTGCATCACTCACCCCGTGACAGCCCCTCTTGCGTCACTGCCCCTGCCGCTCATGGGCTAGCGGTGCTTGAGTTGACGGTGCTTGCTCTGTTCAGCGGTGCTTGCCCTGTTCAGCGGTGCTTACCTTGGCGGTCCTTGCCCTGTTCAGCGGTGCTTGCCCTGTTCAGCGGTGCTTGCCTTGGCGGTCCTTGCCCTTTTCAGCGGTGCTTGCCTTGGCGGTCCTTGCCCTGTTCAGCGGTGCTTGCCTTGGCGGTCCTTGCCCTGTTCAGCGGTGCTTGCCTTGGTGGTGCTTGCACTTTTCAGCGGTGCTTGCCCTGTTCAGCGGTGCTTGCCTTGGCAGTCCTTGCCCTGTTCAGCGGTGCTTGCCCTGTTCATCAGTGCTTGCCTTGGCAGTGCTTGCCCTGTTCAGCGGTGCTTGCCCTCTTCAGCGGTGCTTGCATTGGCGGTCCTTCATTGCCCAGCTGGGCTGTGGCTGGCGGTCCTTCATTGCCCAGTTGGGCGGTGGCTGGCGGGGCCCTCCTGGGCAGCTGGGCTGTGGCTGGCGGGCCCTCCTGGGCAGCTGGGCTGTGGCTGGCGGGCCCTCCTGGGCAGCAATGATGGGGCTGGCAGGGCCCTCCTGCCCAGCGGGGATGATGGCGATCTTCTCCGCTGTGCTGCTCCTCCCAGACTTTGTAGGTTTCATCTGCCCCTTCCCCACCTTCGGAGGAGTCACAGCAGAGTCCACACTCCCCCTGGGACCCCTGTGATCAGCTTGAGTGGCTGGAGTCTTCCCCGTCTCCCGCCGGGCACTGGCCAACTTCTGGTGCTTCACAGGGGGGGGGACTGGCTGTGCTCTGGCTCCGTGATACACTGGCTGGCCTGGTGGCCGGTGCACTCCACATACCTGTGAAGACAGGCACTACTGGTCTCGGTAATTTTGTGGCTGAGGTGCTAGTACGGGACCTATGAGTTGGACGGGGGGGTGGTGGGAAATAGGTTAAGGGTGGACAGGAAAAATTGTTTGGAGACACTGGGACGGATAGCTGGAGGGGGTTTGGGAGTGGAGGAAGAGGAGGTGGTTGTAGGAGGTGTAACTTTTGTGGCTTTGGGTGCAGGTGCATGCGCTGGAGGCTGTTGTGAGGTGGGTGTATGTTGGGTGTGCCTGCATTTGTGTATCTTGGGAGGGGGCATCACAGACACACTGGGAGAGGACACAGGGGACGTGTAAATGGTAGTGGGGGTGGTGACTGCACATGAGCGGGGTTTGATGCTGGGTGTGCTGGTGCGGGACGTAGTGGCTGTAGAGGTAGTGCATGCAGGTGTGAGTGTAGACAAGACTGGGAGGGAGGAGGGAGACGAGGAGGAGGGGGACACAGTGGAGGCAGTGGATGTTGGTGTGTCTGTATGTGTGTGATGCTTGCGTGAGTGCCTGTGGGATGTGTGGTGCTAATGTTTGCCTGAGCTTCCCTTGTGTGTTGAGGTGTGTGCAGGCTGGTCTGATGGTGTTCTTGAGATAGGTAGAGGTACAGGGGAATGGGTCTGGGTGGAGGAAGTTGGAGGGGGGAGGCTAGACACAGGGACAATGGCTGCCATCAGTGCTGAGGCCAGAGTTTGAGCGGTTGGATGAAGGGCAGCCGGACCAGAATGAATGCCCTCCAGGAATGCATTTGTGTGTTGCAACTCCCTTTCTACACCCTGGATGGCATTCAAAATGGTAGACTTCCCAACAGTGAGGGACCTGAGGAGGTCAATGGCCTCCTCACTGAGGGCAGCAGAGGTGACGGGGCAAGGGCTGAGGTGCATGGGGCGAAGGTGATGCCCACCCTCCTGGGTGAGCAGGCACGGGGCGAAGGCTGAGAGGCTGCTGGGAGGGCAGTGCTGGTAGGGGGGGTGGCGGCTGTACCTGTTGAAGTGGGGGGCACAGATGTTGCCGCCACCACAAGGGAGCTCCCATCTGAGGACGAGTCCATGTCGCTGGTTGCAGATCCTGTGACCGCCGTGGTGCTCCCCTCGCCCTCCCTCCCACTGGTGTATTCTGAGTCCGTAGTGTGGGCCTCCCTGCCCATGTGGGATGCAGCTCTCTCGTGCTGCGGTGCACTGCACCTCCGCCTGATGATGCTAATGCAAGTAAGAACAGGGAGACTGCAAAAAATATGGGGGGAAACAGAAGAAAGACATGTTGAGTGCATGCATTACCGCTAACGTTGGCGGACAAGACAGACACAGCAGACCCCTGCACTACGTCGCGCTGTTGGGCTCTTCAGTGCAATTCCTGGGAAATGGCCTACAAGGCTTTGGACAACATCTGCACACATAGCTGACACAGGGGCATGAATACCTGTAATGGCACTCTATAGAGGTGGGGTGAGGGGCCACAGGGCCATGTCTTCCGAAGGGGCCTAGCCTACGGAAGTCGCCCTGGCCTAGGGAAACCCACAGCCCTCCTCCCCCACCCAGACACCTCCACTGCACGCAAAGTCAGCAGAATGTGAGTGTACTCACCCCCTTGTGTCTGCTGTGATGTCCTCAAGCGCCCATCAAACTCAGGGTAGGCCACCGCCAGGATCCAGAACCTCAGGGGGGTCATGGTTCGACGGGCATCCCTCCCACGTTGGGAGGCCATCCCCAGCTGAGCCTCCGCCGTCTTCTTGCTCCAGCGGCAAATGTCCTCCCATCTCTTCCGGCAGCGGGTGCTCCGTCTGCGGTAGACCCCCAGGGTCCGGACGTCCTTGGCGATGGCACGCCAAATATCCTTCTTCTGGTGGGCGCTGACCTACATGAAATGTACAGGGGAAGAAGAGAAGTCATTACCAACTGCACCGTCAAAGTGAGTGGCCCACATCCCTACCCTTGCGGCACATGTACCCACCGTCTTTCATGCACGCAGAACTCTGCCTCCTTCCTTCTTACAACCAGCCCTCTCCACACACGCATAGCCCATACAGCATGCTCCTTGTGTACTTACCTGTTGGTCTGGAGGACCATAGAGTAGCGTGTACTGGGGGAGGACCCCATCAATGAGCTTCTCCAACTCCTCCGCAGTAAAGGCAGCGGCCCTTTCCCCAGACGCACGAGCCATTGTCTCTTCCAGACCGAGGTCACAGCAGCACTTGCAGGGTAGGTTCTCTCCTGTCGAAGATCAGGTATCGAGTGATTCAACAGCTAGAAAATGGCGGTCACGTCTGCGGCGGTTACATCCACAGCGGTGCGTACCATCACCACCGGCGTACGTCGTCATTGGCTCCTGGGACCCATCGGGTCCAATGTTAACCAATGCAGCATTGCGCCGCGGTCTTCGACCGCCTACCGCGACGGTGTACAACGCCAGCACTGTTACCTCACATCCCATTGTCCTGCTTTAGAGGTCAGGCAGCCGCCATTTCAGAGGACCACATGGCCTAATTAGCAACTGCGTCACACATACCTAGGCCTACTCTCAACACACATACAGGCCAGAATTTGTGTATGAATCGTGTTCTGTCTAGACTGTGGGTGCATACCTCTGAGTTGTTTGACTCTGTGCTCGCTGTTGTCCTTCATAGGCACCGTCCACTGGGACATGTGAGGAGATGGCGGAATCCTCCGGTGTACCGACCGCTGGTGGACCTGTCGACAATGGAGGAAAGAAATGTGATCATCGCCTACAGGTTTGACCTTGCCACAATCCAGGAACTGTGTACCCAGTTGGAGCCAGACCTGATGTCAGCAATCCGCCATCCCACAGGAATCCCCCCTCAAGTACAGGTGCTATCAGTGCTCCATTTCCTTGCAAGAGGGTCTTTTCAAACAGCTGTGGCCATGGCATCAGCGATGTCCCAGCCTATGTTTTCCAACGTGTTGTCCAGAGTGTTGTCTGCCCTGCTGAAACACATGCGGAGCTACATCGTTTTCCCTCAGGTGGAGGACTTGCCTACAGTGAAAGGTGATTTCTATGCCCTTGGACATATCACCAACATCATAGGTGCCATTGATGGGACCCATGTGGCTTTGGTCCCCCCCCCCACAGGAGTGAACATGTGTACAGGAACTGGAAGAGTTATCATTCCATGAATGTACAGATGGTGTGTTTGGCAGACCAGTACATCTCCCATGTGAATGCCATGTTCCCTGGCTCAGTGCATGACACCTACATCATGCGGAATAGCAGCATCCCTTATGTGATGGGTCAACTACAGAGGCACCAGGTGTGGCTATTAGGTGTCTCTAGTTACCCCAACCTGTCATGGCTACTGACCCCAGTGAGGAATCCCAGGACCAGGGCATAGGAACGCTACAATGAGGCCCATGGGCGAACTAGGAGTGTGATCGAACGCACCTTCGGCCTCCTGAAGGCCAGGTTTAGGTGCCTCCATATGATAGGTGGATCCCTATTCTACTCGCCAAAGAAGGTGTGCCAGATCATCGTGGCCTGCTGTATGCTTCATAACTTGGCTTTGCGATGACAGGTGCCTTTTCTGCAGGAGGATGGTCCAGATGGCGGCGTTTTGGCAGCTGTGGAGCCTGTGGACAGTGATGAGGAGGAAGCAGAGGAAGAAGACATTGACAACAGGGACTCAGTCATCCAGCAATATTTCCAGTGAGACACAGGTGAGAATACTTTCCTGCCTACTACAAGTACTTTTACACTTCTACCTCTCTCCTGTCTGTCGATTTCACCCAGTGTAAGGTCACTGAGTTGTCACTTTCCCTTACGGTTTCACAGGCGTGGGTCCCAACGTGTGTCATCTGCTTAGATTCCTCATGGACTAGAGCTGTGTGACAACGGTATGTTGACATTACTATTTCCTGGAAATTTTGTCACTGTAATTGCAAATACACTATTTTGAAATCATAGACAGACTCCAGATTGTTTTGTGCTTTAAGTGTGTTTATTTAAGTGCTCAATATTGGAGGGGGTAGTAAAATGGTGAGGGGTGATGGCAGAGGAATGTCCATGGCAGAGTCCAGTCTATTTGTCTCATAGGCGCATTGCCTATATGGGCATAGGAAGTGGAGCTAGGGCAGTTCCAATATGGACAGGGTGACAAAGTGGGACAGTGGGTTGACAATCAGTGTGGTCTCATTTCTTGGCGGATGTCTTGGCATCGTGCTCTGTCTTGTTCCTGGATCTCAGGGACCGCTTGCGGGTGGTTCTCCATCTGCAGGGGGTGGGGTGCTGGTGTGGTGGTCCTGTGGCGGGGCGTCCTGTCCACTAGCGCCGGCGGAGGTGGTGGGCAGTTCATCATCCATGCTAGTGCCAGGGGCCCCTTGGAGTTCCACAGTGTCCCTCCTGGTGTTGAGTATTTCCTTCAGCACCCCTACGATGGTGCCCAGGGCGGAGCTGATGGTTCTGAGTTCCTCCCTGAACCCCAAATACTGTTCCTCCTGCATGCGCTGGGTCTCCTGAAACTTGGCCAGGACTGTTGCCATCGTCTCCTGGGAGTGGTGGTACGCTCCCATGATGGAGGAGAGGGCCTCGTGGAGAGTGGGTTCCCTGGGCCTGTCCGCCCCCTGTCACATAGCAGCCCTCCCAGTTCCCCTGTGTTCCTGGGCCTCCGTCCCCTGGACCGTGTGCCCACTACCACTGCCCCCAGGTCCCTGTTGTTGTTGGGGTGGTGGGTTATCCTGGGTTCCCTGTAGTGGTGGACACACAGTTGATTGACGTGTCCTGGGGACGGAGGTATGGGCCCACTGGGTGGGTGCTCTGCTGGTGTTACCAGAGGGTGTAAGGTCTGTGGTGTCCTGTGCCTGTGTGAGGGGAACCGACTGTCCCGAGGCCCACGATGGTCTGGGCTGGTCATCTAGTTCCAGGTGGACAGAGCTGCTGCCATCACTGTGGGCCTCTTCTGTGAGTGGGGTGGAGATGTCTGGACCCTCCTGTCTGGTGACGTTGGGTAGTGGTCCTGCAGGGGTGGAAAAGCATGTTTATTACATCTGTGTGTGTCATGGTGTGCAATGGGTGGGTGACCGTGTACCCCAGTGCTGGCATTCCTGTGTGGGGTCCTGTGTAATGATGGTTTAGGGGGTTGTATGGGTATGTGCAGTGGGCATGCTTCAGTGATGGGTGTCCATGCTTGGTTTTTGCATGCAGGGCTTGGTGTTGGGATGGGTGGTTTGTGATATTGGTACATTTGTGAGGAGTTGGTGTGATGGGGTGAGGGTGAGGGTGGGGGTATGTGCTGGCATGCAGGTAGGGTTGGGGATGTAATAGTTAAGATTTGTCTTACCAGAGTCCATTCCTCCACCGACTCCTGCGAGGCCCTCAGGATGCAGAATCTCCAAGACCTGCTTCTCCCATGTTGTTAGTTGTGGGGGAGGAGGTGGGGGTCCGCTGCCAGTCCGCTGAACCGCCTGGTGGTGTCTGGAGACCACGGAACGCACCTTCCCCCGTAGGTCGTTCCACCTCTTCCTGATGTCGTCCCGATTTCTTGGGTGTTGTGCCACTGCGTTCACCCTGTCGACTATTGTTCGCCGTAGCTCCATCTTCCTTGCAATTGAGGTGTGCTGCACCTGTGCTCCAAATAGCTGTGGCTCTACCCGGACGATTTCCTCCACCATGACCCTGAGCTCCTCCTCCGAGAACCTGGGATGTCTTTGCCGTGCCATGGGGTGGTGTAGGTGATGTGTGGGGTGGAGTGTGTGGTGATAAGTGTGGTGATATGTAGTGGTGTGTGGTGTTTTGTGCGTGAAAGTTGTGTGGGTGATGGTGTTGAGTGCCTGTGGATGCTAGTTTGTGGATGGTGGTGTCTCTCTCTGGCCTTCTCTCTGTAATAGTGGTCGTAGGGGTTTGTGGGTGATGTGGGTGTGTGTTTTATATTGTATTGGGTGTATGGGAGTGGTGTGTGTAAGTGTCTCAGGTGTGTGTATTTTGAATTGTCCAATGTGGCGGTGTTTTGTATATGTGTGTGTATTTTGAGAGCGGCGGTGGGTACCGCCAATGGAATACCGCAGTTGAAAGACTGCCACGTGGATTCGTGTGTCTTGATAGTGTGGGCGTATTTCTGTTGGTGTGACGGTGGAGGTTTTGTTTTCGCCAGTTTATCACTGACCTTTGGTGTGGTGGAGTTGTGTGGGTGTCTGAATTTTGTCGGATTCTGAGATGTGGGTCATAATAGCTGTGGCGGAATTCCACGGCGGCGGCGGTGTGTTGCGGTCTTCTGCACAGCGGTAAGTGGCTTTTACCGCCAATGTTGTAATGACCACCTTTATATCACTTTCTAATGATATCTTTACAATTCCATATTGCATCTTTGATCGTTTTGACTTGCAAATACCCAGATAAATATTAAGGCCCTCATTACAACACTCCCACACACCCATTACAATATAAAACACACTCCCACATCACCCACAAACCCCTATGACCAAAAATTCCAAAAGAAGGCCAGAGAGAGACAGCACCAGCAAGAACAACAGCATCCACAGGCACACAACACCATCACCCTCAGAACTTCCACGCACCTCACACAACACACCACTACATATCAGCACACTTATCACAACCCACTCCACCCCACACATCACCTACACCACCACATGGCATGGCAAAGACACCCCATGTTCTCGGAGGAGGAGCTCAGGGTCATGGTGGAGGAAATCGTCCGGGTAGAACCACAGCTATTGGGATCACAGGTGCAGCACACCTTCATTGCAAGGAAGATGGAGCTATGGCACAGGAGAGTGGACAGGGTCAACGCAGTTGGACAGCACCCAAGAAATCGGGAGGACATCAGGAAGAGGTAGAACGACCTACGGGGGAAGGTGCGTTCCGTGGTCTCAAGACACCACCTGGCGGTTCAGCGGACTGGCGGCGGACCCCCACCTCCTCACCCACAACTAACAACATGGGAGGAGCAGGTCTTGGCGATTCTTCATTGTTGGACCTGGCTTTTTGACAGGGACATCCCCAAACCTTTTGCCTCCTTCCTCCTATTTTTTCTGACCTGTTGTTGTTGGCTTTTGACCTCTGGGCACTTTACCACTGCTAACCAGTGCTAAAGTGCATATGCTCTCTGTGTAAATTGTACTATTGATTGGTTTATCCATGATTGGCTATTTAATTTACCTATAAGTCCCTAGTAGAGTGCACTATGTGTGCCTAGGGCCTGCAGATTAAATGCTGCAAGTGGGCCTGCAGCACTGGCTGTGCCACCCACTTCAGTAGCCCCTTACCCTTGTCTCAGGCCTGACATTGCAAGGCCTGTGTGTGCAGTTTCACTGCCACTTCGACTTGGCATTTAAAAGTACTTGCCAAGCCTGGAACTCCCCTTTTTCTACATATAAGTCATCCCTAATGTGTGCCCTAGGTAACCCCAGAGCAGGGTGCTGTGTGGGTAAAAGGCAGGACATGTACCTGTTTAGTTACATGTCCTGGTAGTGTAAAACTCCTAAATTCGTTTTTACACTACTGTGAGGCCTGCTCCCTTCATAGGCTAACATTGGGGCTGCCCTCATACACTGTTGAAGTGGCAGCTGCTGATCTGAAAGGAGCAGGAAGGTTATATTTAGTATGGCCAGAATGGTAATATAAAGTCCTGCTGACTGGTGAAGTCGGATTTAATAATACTAATCTAGAAATGCCACTTTTAGAAAGTGAACATTTCTTTGCACTTAAATCTTTCTGTGCCCTTCAATACACGTCTGGCTAGGTTTAGTTGACAGCTCCTTGTGCATTCACTCAGACACACCCCAAACACAGGGTACTCAGACTCACTTGCATACATCTGCATTTTGAATGGGTCTTCCTGGGCTGAGAGGGTAGAGGGCATGCCCTCACACAAAGGACTGCCACACCCCCTACTGGGACTCTGGCAGACAGGATTAAACTGAAAGGGGGCCTGGTGCATTTCTTAGACACTCTTTGAAGTCACCCCCACTTCAAAGACACAACTTAGTATAAAACAGGGCCTCTGCCTTACCTCATCAGACACTTGCTGGAGAAGAAACCTGAACCAGAAACTACATCCTGCCTAGAAGAACTGCCTGGCTGCTCAAAGGACTCACCTGTCTGCTTTCTACAAAGGACTGCTGCCTTGCTGTTGGCCTGCTGCCTTGCTGAACTCTTGTCTGGCTGTAAAAGTGCTCTCCAAGGGCTTGGATAGAGCTTGCCTCCTGTTCCCTGAAGTCTCAGGACCAAAAGGACTTCTCTCTTTCACTTGGACGCTTCATGCGCAGAAATTTTCGATGCACAGCTTGTTCCGCGGCGAGAAAAACGCTGCACACCAATGCTGATCGACGCGACGCCTTCGGGACGACCGGAACTTCGACGCACGGCCTCGCAAGGACAACGCCGCCCGACTTCCAGAGGAGAAATCGACGCGACGCCTGCCGTGAGATCGAAACTTCGACGCACAGCCCCGTGGAATGACGCGCAGCCAGAAAACAAGCAGGAGAATCCACGCACAGACCCGGGACATCTGGTAATCCCCGCGATCCATAGAAGGAGACGGCCCTCGTGCCGGAAAACAACGCACGTGTTCCCCGAGTGAAAAATAACGACGCAAGTCTGTGTGTGAAGGGGCGCAACTGACACACACACCATTTTTCCTCCTGTAGAACGACGCACGTCTCCCCACGTGAAAAATAACGACGCAAGTCCATGTGTGAAGGGGCGTAACCGACGCACACACCATTTTTCCACGAATCTCCTCTTCTGCGGCCCTCTGCGGAGATTTTCCACCAGAAACCAGGTACTTTGTGCTTGAATAGACTTTGCGGGTCATTCCGACCCTGGCGGTCGGTGGCCGCCAGGGCCACCGACCACGGGAGCACCGCCAACAGGCTGGCGGTGCTCCTACGAGCATTCTGACCGCGGCGGTTTAGCCGCGGTCAGACGCGGAAAGCCAGCGGTCTCCCGCTGACTTTCCGCCGCTCGTAGGAATCCTCCATGGCTGCGGAGCGCGCTCCGCAGCCATGGAGGATTCCGACTCCCCCTCCCGCCATCCAGTTCCTGGCGGTTCTCCCGCCGGGAACCGGATGGCGGGAGGGGGAGTCACGGGGCCCCTGGGGGCCCCTGCCGTGCCCATGCCTATGGCATGGGCATGGCAGGGGCCCCCGTAAGAGGGCCCCTAAAAGTATTTCAGTGTCTGCAAAGCAGACACTGAAATACGCGACGGGTGCAACTGCACCCGTCGCACCTTCCCACTCCGCCGGCTCTATTACGAGCCGGCGTCATCGTGGGAAGGGAGTTTTCCCCTGGGCTGGCGGGCGGTCTTGCGAAGACCGCCCGCCAGCCCAGGGGAAAACTCGGAATACCCTCCGCGGTCTTTCGACCGCGGAGCGGTATTTCGGAGGGGGGAAGTCTGGCGGGCGGCCTCCGCCGCCCGTCAGACTCAGAATTAGGCCCTTTGTTTGCTTTTTAAAGACTTAAGACACTTTATATCACTTTTCAGTGATATCTTTACAAATTCATATTGCATCTTTGATCGTTTTGACCTCGAAATACCCAGATAAATATTATATATTTTTCTAAAACACTGTTTGGTGTATTTATGTGGTGTTATATTATGGTATTGTATGATTTATTGCACAAATGCTTTACACATTGCCTTCTAAGTTAAGCCTGACTGCTCGTGCCAAGCTACCAGAGGGTGGGCACGGGCTGATTTTAGATTGTGTGTGACTTACCCTGACTAGAGTGAGGGTTCTTGCTTGGACAGAGAGCAACCTGACTGCCAACCAAAAACCCCATTTCTAACATTGGTGATCAGCGGTGAGGATAGGACTTGTGTTTGTGCAGTGACATACAGTAGCTAAGTATTTCACTACCTACCCACAGTTGAAGGTCAACTTGATTTTTTCATCTTTTTGCTTTTGGTTCTCTGATGTCCTCCTGGATATACTATTGATATTTTTGATTTTGGACTTTGGTTTTTGCCGGTAAGATCTTATCAGAATGGGATTGTGTACCTACTCATTCTTTGTACCTACTGACCACCTCACTAAGGCTGACCTAAGGAGGCTTTGCAGAAAATGGGGCCTTCCTGTATCAAGGAGATCTACTAAGATGGAAATGCTACATGCCTACATAGTCTGGGGGGAAGAAAGATGGGCAGAGAGAGAGGCAGCAAAAAATTAAATGACTAAGTGCCCCTCAGATGAGGAGGAGGACTGCTCAAATGAGGTGGAAGACTACTCCGCTGAGGAAAGAGAACCAGTGAGAGATGAATGTCTCCTAGTTCGAGAGCGGTGGATGGAAGAGCTAGATGAGTTTCTTGAAAGGGCTGAGGCAGCAAGACTCTTAGCCCTGGAAGAAGAAAGGATTGCAGCTCAAGAGCTGAGCTGTGAAGAGCTGAAACTGGAGGCCGGAAGGGCTGAGTCCAGTTCAGATGGTGGCAATAAAAATCTTGCATCCAGTACTGCTGAAGAAGGGCACAAGCCCAGAGATGTGGTGCCCAACTTGAAGAAGGGAGTTGACACACCCCAGGTGGTTCAAGGGTATGAGGCAGTTCCCGTTATGCACAGGGTCCCTGAGAAGAATTGGGGAACTGGCACAGGGAGTCATATTCCTACTGGGGGGAGGGACACTTTACTGGCTCTAGCAGAGAGTGACAGAGAAAAGGGTTCCCCCCTGGTGGACGTCCTGGATATAGAGTGTAGAGACATCCCAGAAGAGGGTGGGTTGAGTGTCAGGGACAGTCAGATACTGTCTCACCAGTCTCAGAAGGGTGATGTAGAGTGCTTTTTCAAGGCTGAGTCACTGGATGGTTGGGTGAAGGGTACTGTGGTTAATAAATGTGAAGGGCAGAGTGATGTAATTGCTGGAGAGCATATGTCCGGTCCTTATTTTCCAGAGCTGCGCCAACACCAGGTGGAGTGTGAGTCCTCTGACCACAGGGAGCTTACAATGGAAGCAGACTTCTGGGTGAGTACCAGAGAGTCTGAAGAGGCATTTGGGGGTGCTCCTGAAGGGAGAGGTCTAGGTGTTTCCCAACCAAGTGAGGTGGGAGAGAACTGTAGTGTCCCAGGTAGGTCTCAGGTCCTAGAGGGGTCCATGAGAGAACACCAGGAGGGAAGCCTAGCCTGTACCGTAGGGCCACCTGTTGAGGGAAGCCCCGCAGTGTCAGAAGAACTTGGGGGGCTGACTGTAGCCAGCATCCCAACAGTTCTGATGTCTGGCAGTACCACTCCTAGTGAGGGGGTGCAGAAGTCCAGACATAGGGTTAAGAGGGGGTTGTGGACCCCAGTGGAGGACCTGGAGAGTCAGGGGTCAGCTCTGAGAGCAGAGCCCCCCAGGAATGACCCAGGTGAAACCGTTTCTGGTTTGGGGGAGACCCAGACTCTGCCGGATGGGCAGAGGTCAGGAGACCTGCGCCAACCAGACTCTTGTGTGGCCCTTGGGGACGGTGTGGCCCTTGTGGGGGCTGAGAGTGCCCCCCAGGAAGTCCTGGCATGCCAGGCAATGGTTCAACCTCAGGGTTGTGACTCTGGGTTGGATAACTGGGTTCAGAGGTTCAACTCTGACCTGGTGGGGGGTACGTGTGCCCCCCAGAAAGTCCTGGTGTGCCAGGCAATTGTCCAACCTCAGGGTGGTGACTCTGGGTTGGATAGCGAGGATCAGGGATTAAACTCTGACCCGGTGGGGGGTAGGTGGGCCCCCCAGGAAGTCCTGGCATGCCAGGCAATTGTTCAACCTCATGGTGGTAACCCTGGGTTGGAGAACCTGGTTCAGAGGTTAAACTCTGACCCGGTGGGGGGTAGGTGTGCCCCCCAGGAAGTCCTGGTGTGCCAGGCAATTGTTCAACCTCAGGGTGGTGACTCTGGGTTGGATGGTCAGGTGCAGAGGTTAAACTCTGACCTGGTGGGGGGTAGGTGTGTCCCCCAGAAAGTCCTGGTTTGCCAGACAGTGATCCAGTCTGATGGTACAGACCCTGGGCTGGAAGGCCAGGTTCAGGGTGTCCCCCCGGACCTGGAGGGAGGGGCTACAGATAACAGTGCCCCTACCATGTTGTCTTCTGAGGAGGCCACTCCTAGTTGGAGGGTGCTGGACCCCAGAAGGGAGGGCAGGGGGAGGGAAGCCTCACCCCGGGCCCTAGTCCAACCTGAAGGTACAGACCCCAGGTTGGAGGGCCAGTTGCAGGTTAACAGCCCTGCACTGGTGGAGGAATGGTACAGGGCGACTTCTATAAGCACCCTGACCATGTTGGACTCTGGGGGTACCGCTCCAGGAGGGAGGGTACAGAGCCCCAGAGGGGAGGACCAGGTTCAGGCTGTCATCCCTGACCTGGTGGAAGGGAGAGTGGTTAAAGGGTGCCCAGCACCTGGGGCTACTGCCCCCCACTCTCCGCAACCACAGTGGTGGGAGAGCTTTGAGAGGCCTGGGGCCTGGCTCTCATCCCTGGCAGCTGTCAGTAACCACTGTGGCTTGCTGTCCGGGTGGACTGAGTTATCACTGGGGAGGGGAAAAGTGTCACACCCCGAGGGTAGAGTGGGCAACACCACTGTGTTGGTCCTGGTGGTACTATCCTACTCCTGGGATACATCTGTGATGGGATCCGCAGGTAAGGAGAAAGGTCCCCCATGGGTTTTTCTTAGGGTGCCCTGAGCTTATGGACAGAGGGATCCAATTGGAGTCAGGAAGGTGAAGAACTGGAGCATGCCCCTGCTGTTGTGGGCCTGGGTCCTTGTTCTGTCGCCTCAAACAGGGAAGTACATCAGGATAGTGATTGTTCTCCCCTGGCTTTAGGCTGGTAGAGGGTCATGTTGGACCTGGCTTTTTGACAGGGACATCCCTAATTTTTTTGCCTCCTTCCTCCTATTTTTTCTGACCTGTTGTTGTTGGCTTTTGACCTCTGGGCACTTTACCACTGCTAACCAGTCCTAAAGTGCATATGTTCTCTGTGTAAATTGTACTATTGATTGGTTTATCCATGATTGGCTATTTAATTTACTTATAAGTCCCTAGTAGAGTGCACTATGTGTGCCTAGGGCCTGTAGATTAAATGCTGCTAGTGGGCCTGCAGCACTCGTTGTGCCACCCACTTCAGTAACCCCTTAACCTTGTCTCAGGCCTGCCATTGCAAGGCCTGTGTGTGCAGTTTCACTGCCACTTCGACTTGGCATTTAAAAGTACTTGCCAAGCCTAGAACTCCCCTTTTTCTACATATAAGTCATTCCTAATGTGTGCCCTAGGTAACCCCTAGAGCAGGGTGCAGTGTGGGTAAAAGGCAGGACATGTACCTGTTTAGTTATATGTCCTGGTAGTGTAAAACTCCTAAATTTGTTTTTACATTACTGTGAGGCCTGCTCCCTTCATAGGCTAACATTGGGGCTGCCCTCATACACTGTTGAAGTGGCAGCTGCTGATCTGAAAGGAGCAGGAAGGTCATATTTAGTATGGCCAGAATGGTAATATAAAGTCCTGCTGACTGGTGAAGTCGGATTTAATAATACTATTCTAGAAATGCCACTTTTAGAAAGTGAACATTTCTTTGCACTTAAATCTTTCTGTGCCCTTCAATACACGTCTGGCTAGGTTTAGTTGACAGCTCCTTGTGCATTCACTCAGACACACCCCAAACACAGGGTACTCAGCCTCACTTGCATACATCTGCATTTTGAATGGGTCTTCCTGGGCTGGGATAGTGGAGGGCATGCCCTCACACAAAGGACTGCCACACCCCCTACTGGGACTCTGGCAGACAGGATTGAACTGAAAGGAGGCCTGGTGCATTTCTTAGACACTCTTTGAAGTCACCCCCACTTCAAAGGCACAACTTAGTATAAAACAGGGCCTCTGCCTTACCTCATCAGACACTTGCTGGAGAAGAAACCTGAACCAGAAACTACATCCTGCCTAGAAGAACTGCCTGGCTGCTCAAAGGACTCACCTGTTTGCTTTCTACAAAGGACTGCTGCCTTGCTGTTGGCCTGGTGCCTTGCTGAACTCTTGTCTGGCTGTAAAAGTGCTCTCCAAGGGCTTGGATAGAGCTTGCCTCCTGTTCCCTGAAGTCTCAGGACCAAAAGGACTTCTCTCTTTCACTTGGACGCTTCGTGCGCAGAAATTTTCGACGCACAGCTTGTTCCACAGCGAGAAAAATGCCGCTGATCGACGCAACGCCTTCGGGACGACCGGAACTTCGCCGCACGGCCTCGCAAGGACAACACCGCCCGACTTCCAGAGGAGAAATCGACGCGACGCCTTCCATGAGATCAAAACTTCAACGCACAGCCCCGCGAAACGACGCGCAGCCGGAAAACAAGCAGGAGAATCCACGCACAGACCCGGGACATCTGGTAATCCCTGCGAGATTTTCCACCAGAAACCAGGTACTTTGTGCTTGAAAGAGACTTTGTTTGCTTTTTAAAGACTTAAGACACTTTATATCACTTTTCAGTGATATCTTTACAAATTCATATTGCATCTTTGATCGTTTTGACCTGGAAATACCCAGATAAATATTATATATTTTTCTAAAACACTGTGTGGTGTATTTTTGTGGTGTTATATTATGGTATTGTATGATTTATTGCACAAATGCTTTACACATTGCCTTCTAAGTTAAGCCTGACTGCTCGTGCCAAGCTACCAGAGGGTGGGCACAGGCTGATTTTGGATTGTGTGTGATTTACCCTGACTAGACTGAGGGTTCTTGCTTGGACAGAGGGCAACCTGACTGCCAACCAAAAACCCCATTTCTAACATTCATCCTGAGGGCCTCGCAGGAGTAGGTGGAGGAATGGACTCTGGTAAGTCAAATCTTAACTATTACATCCCCTACCGTACCTGCATGCCAACACATACCCCCACCCTCACCCCCAGCATTCCACCTCCTCACATATGTCCCAACATCACAAACCACCCATCCCAACACCAAACCCTGCATGCAACAACAAAGCATGGACACCCATCACTAAAGCATGCCCACTGCACATACCCATACAACCCCCTACACCATCATCACACAAGGTCCCACACAGGAATGCAAGCACTGGGGTACACGGTCACCCAACCAATGCACACCATGGCACACACAGGTGCAATAATCATGCTTTTATATCCCTGCACGACCCCTACCCAACGTCACCGGACAGGAGGGTCCACACCACCAACAGAAGAGGCCCACAGTGATGACAGCAGCTCTTTCCAACTGGACCTAGATGACCAGCCCGGCCCATCGGGGACCTCTGGACAGTCGGTTCCCCTCACCCAGTCACAGGCCACCACAGACCTTCCCCCCTCTGGAAACACCAGCACAGCACCCACCCAGCGGTCCCATACCTCCGTCCCAAGGACACGTCAATCAGCTGTGTGTCCACCACTACAGGGAACCCAGGGTAACCCACCACCCCAACATCAACAGGGACCTGGGTGCAGTGGCAGTGGGCACACTGTCAACACCAGAACAGTGCGCGCTCTATTGGCGTCAAAAAATGCAAAAAAACATCACTTTCAAAATAACATGATTCATGCATTGTGCTGATATGTTGTATTTTACCCTTTTGCATTGCAGAGTTCAATCCTAAACACTTATTCTTAATATGTTTACAAATACTGTTTCTTTGCAAGGTATTGCTACAGGTTTTCAGAGTGGGTTAGGGTGTGACCTCTTTCCAGGGCCTTCCAGAGACTTTCCCTGCAGCATGCCTGGGCATGGTTCTGGGCTGGGCCAAGACTCTATATAAGGAGAGTCAGCCCAACTCCCAGTGCTCACTATTCAGAGGTTCCAGTGCAGAAGAGCAGCTATTTCCAGAACTTCAGTTCCTGTGGCCTTTTTGATCTCCCAGTTCTGCTTTGAAATCTTCATTGGTGCATCTTGTTCCTGGGTGGTAAGACTGTAGTTTGGGTTTATTCCCAAAACCGTTTATTTTATCTAGAATTATCTCATTCTAAGATCTGATCGTTTATTTATGTCAACAATTTGTTTTAAGGTTATAAAAAGTGCACTCGAGTATTTTGTTAAAGTGTGTACATGGATGTTTATGAATCGGCAAGAAGCGCGATTCGTTTATAGTTTTGAAACCCATGTTACATTGCGCGGCAGCGTTTATTGACATACGCGTTGAGGTTTACAAATCAACAGATGCGCGATTTGTCTGAAAAGCTTTAAAAAGGAAAAACTGAGTTACATTGCGCGCAAGTGTTTATTGACATACACGTGGATATTTATGAATCAGCAGGAGGCGCGATTCGTTTGAAAAGCTTTGAAATCTTGAGTTGCATTGCGCGCTGACATTTATTGACACATACATGATTGATCACGAATCGGCAAGAGGCGTGGTTCATTTATGAAGCTTTAAAAGCTTGTGATACATTGTGTGTTACTATTTATTGACATTTAAAAGAAGGTTTTGAAGTGGTACGATGTATAATTCAATTTAAGATAATTTCAAAACCTGTTGCTATTTATTGTGCAACCATTTCTTGACTTTGCATGGTAGCATTCGAGTCAGCATGACATGCAATTTTTTACTAGAGTTTATTTATGTTGTGAACTGCATATTACCATTCCAGAATAATTGCTTAGTACAATTCGAGTTGATAAGTATGGGAAATATTTCTTGAACTATTGAACCCATTGAAAAATATTTCTTCTCTAGTGTTTTAAGAGTGTAATCTGTGTTGAAAACATTTCAAGGAAAATATATATAGGATCAGAAGTTCTAGATGCAATATTATATGCTCCTATTATGCATATTCTTGTTATTCTAATTCATGCTTGAATAAGAAATGTTTTATTTGAATTAATCTTGATTCCATTACAGGTATCTGATCATCACAAAATCTGTTCATTTTTTAAAACTGCAATTCAAGATTGCTCATATTTTCAGGATGACTATGTTTATTAATATTTACTTCAGGTTATATTGTGTGTTCTAACCTTTTTTCCCATTAAAGGTCTCCTTCCCAGCAGTACCCTTCCTAATCCCCTCTTCCCCTCTTGAACTCTCACAGTCTCTGTGAATTGTCTATCAGAGTCTTGGAGCTGTTCATTAGAGGACGTGTTGGGAACGTGCGCAAACCCCGAGGATCTGGTGACTCTGACACACACAGTCCAGGGGACGGAGGCCCAGGAACACAGGGGAACTGGGAGGGCTGTTGTGCGACAGGGGGCGGACAGGCCAAGGGAACCCACTCTCCACGAGGCCCTCTCCTCCATCATGGGAGCTTACCACCTCTCCCAGGAGACGATTGCAACGGTACTGGCCAAGTTTCAGGAGACCCAGCGCCAACAGTATATGGGCTTCAGGGAGGAACTCAGAACCATTAGCTCCACCCTGGGCATCATCGTAGGGGTGCTGAAGGAACTTGTGAACACCAGGAGGGACACTGTGGCACTACAAGGGGCCCCTGACACTAGCATGGACGATGAACTGCCCACCACCTCCGCCCGCGCTAGTGGACAGGACGCCCCGCCACAGGACCACCACACCAGCACCCCACCCCTGCAGAGGGAGAACCACCCCGCAAACGGTCCCTGAGATCCATGAACAAGACAGAGCACGATGCCAAGACCCCCGCCAAGAAATTAGACCACCCTGATTGTCACCCTACTGTCCCACTTTGTCACCCTGTTCATACTTAACCTTCCCCCTCTCCACTTCCTATGCCCATATGGGCAATGAACCTGTGAGACTAATAGACTGAACTCTGCCATGGACATTCCTCCGCCATCACCCCTCACTATTTAACTACCCCCTCCAATATTGAGCACTTAAATAAACACCCTTAAAGCAAAAAACAATCTGGAGTCTTTCTGTGATTTCGAAATAGTGTATTAGCAATTACAGTGACAAAATTTTCTTTCAACTGTAATGTCAGCATACCTATGTCACACAGCTCTAGTCCATGAGGAATCTAAGCAGATGTCACACAGTGGGACCCACATCTGTGAAATCGTAAAGGGAAAGTGACAACTCAGTGACCATACACTAGGTGAAAACGACAGACAGTAGACAGGTAGTAGTGTTAAAGTACATGTAGTAGGCAGGTCTGTACTCTTACCTGTGTCTCACTGGAAATATTGCTGGATCACTGAGTCCCTGTTGTTCATGTCTTCTTCCTCTGCTTTCTCGTCTTCACTGTCCACAGGCTCCACAGCTGCCACAACACCGCCATCTGGACCATCCTCCTGCAGAAAAGGCACCTGTCGTCGCAAAGCCAAGTTGTGAAGCATACAGCAGGCCATGACGATCTGGCACACCTTCTTTGGTGAGTAGAATAGGGATCCACCTGTCATAGGGAGGCACCGGAACCTTGCCTTCAGGAGGCCGAAGGTCCGCTCGATCACCCTCCTAGTTCGCCCATGGGCCTCATTGTAGCGTTCCTCTGCCCTTGTCCTAGGATTCCTCACTGGGGTCAGTAGCCATGACAGGTTGGGGTAACCAGAGTCACCTGCAAATGGCGAGGGACAACTGTTAGACACGCACTAACCTGTAGGGATATCCCCAGACTCAGACAACCATTCCCACTGTCTTGCTTCCATGTGCTCACCTAAGAGCCACACACGGTGCCTCTGGAGTTGACCCATCACATAAGGGATGCTGCTGTTCCATAGGATGTAGGCGTCATGCACTGAGCTAGGGAACAAGGCATTCACATGGGAGATGTACTGGTCTGCCAAACATACCATCTGTACATTCATTGAATGATAACTCTTCCGGTTTCTGTACACCTGTTCACTCCTGCGGGGGGGACCAAAGCCACAGGTGTCCCATCACTGGCACCTATGATGTTGGGGATGTGTCCCAGGGCATAGAAATCACCTTTCACTCTAGGCACCTCCTCCACCTCCTCCACCTGAGGAAAACGATGTACCTCCGCATGTGTTTCAGAAGAGAAGACAACACTCTGGACAATACGGTGGAAACCATAGGCTGGGACATCCCTGATGCTATGGCCACTGTTGTTTGAAAAGACCCACTTGCAATGAAATGGAGCACTGACAGCACCTGCACTTGAGGTGGGATTCCTGTGGGATGGCGGATTGCTGACATCAGGTCTGGCTCCAACTTGGTACACAGTTCTTGGATCGTGGCATGGTCAAGCCTGTATGTGATAATCACATGTCGCCCCTCCATTGTCGACAAGTCCACCAATGGTCGGTACAACGGAGGATACCGCCATCTCCTCACATTTCCCAGCGGACGTTGCCTATGAAGGACAACAGCGAGCACAGAGTCAAGCATCTCAGAGGTACGTACCCACAGTTTACCCAGAACACCATGCATACACAAAAGGTGGCCTGTATGTGTGTTGAGTCTAGGCTTAGGTATGTGTGACGCAGTTGAAAATGAAGCCATGTGGGCCCCTGAAATGGAGGCTGCCTGACCTCTAAAGTGGGACAATGGGATGTGAGGTAACTGCGCTGGCGTTGTACACCGTCGCGGTAGGCTGTCGAAGACCTCGGCGCAATGCTGCATTGGTTAACATTGGACCCTATGGGTCCCAGGAGCCAATGACGATGTACGCCGGCGGTGACGGTACGCACAGCCGCGGACGTGACCGCCATTTTCTATCTGTTCAATCACTTGATACCTGATCATCGACAGGAGAGGACCTACACTGCAAGTGCTGCTGTGATCTCGGTCTGGAAGAGACAATGGCTCGAGTGTCTGGGGAACGGGCCCCTGCCTTCACATCGGAGGAGTTGGAGAAACTCGTGGATGGGGTCCTCCCCCAGTACACGCTACTCTACGGTCCTCCAGACAAACAGGTAAGTACACAGGGAGCATATTGTATGGGCTATGCCTGTGTGGAGAGGGCTGGATGCAAGAAGGAAGGGGGGAGAGTGCTGCGTGCATGAAAGACGGTGAATGCATATGCCACATGGCAAGGGTGGTGATGGGGGCCAATCTGTTTGATGGTGCAGTTGGTAATTACTTACTCTTCTCCCTGTACATTTCATGTAGGTCAGCGCCCATCAGAAAAAAGATATTTGGCGTGCCATCGCCAAGGAAGTCCGGACCTGGCGGGTCTACCACAAACGGAGCACCCACTGCCGGAAAAGATGGGAGGACATTCCCTGCTGGAGCAAGAAGATGGCGGAGGCTCAGCTGGGGATGGCCTCCAAACGTGGGAGGGGTGCCCGTCGCACCATGACCCCCCAATGTTCCGGTGGCCTATCCGGAGTTGGATGGGCGCTTGAGGGCATCACAGCAGCCACAAGGGGGTGAGTACACTCTAATTCTGCTGACATTGCGTGCAATGGAGGTGTATGGGTGGGGGATGTGGGCTGTGGGTTCCCCAAGGCCAGGGCGAGTTCCGTAGGCAAGGTCCCTCCTTAAGGCAGGCCATGTGGCACCCCACCCCACCTCTGTAGAGTGCCTAGTACACCTAGACATGCCCCTGTGTCATCTATGTGTGCAGATGTCGTCCATAGCCTTGTAGGCCATTTCCCAGGAATTGAACAGTGAAGCCCAAGAGCGCGGCGTAGTGCAGGGGGTTTCTGTGTCCGTCGTGTCCGCCAACAGTAGCGGTAATGCATGCACTCAACATGTCTTTCTTCTGTCGTCCCCCCCCTTTTTGTGGTCTCCCTGTTCTTGTGTGCGTTAGCATCATCAGGCGGAGGAGCAGTGGCACCGGAGCACCAGGGGGCTGCATCCTACATGGCCATGGAGGGCCACACTACGGACTCGGACTTCACCAGTGGGACGGAGGGCGAGGGGAGCTCCACGGCGGGGACAGGAGCTGAGACAAGTGACACGGACTCATCCTCTGATGGGAGCTCCCTTGTGGTGGCGGCAACATCTGTGCCACCCCCATCTACAGGTACAGCCACCACCCCCCCTTCCAACACCGCCCTCCCAGCAGCACCTCAGCCTTTGCCACGTGCCCGCTCACCCGGGAGGGTGGGCATCACCTTCGCCCCAGGCACCTCAGGCCCTGCCCCAGTCACCCCTGCTGCCCTCATTGAGGAGGCCATTGACCTCCTAAGGTCCCTCACTGTTGGGCAGTCTACCATTTTGAATGCCATCCAGGGTGTAGAAAGGCAGTTGCAACAAACAAATGCATTCCTGGAGGGCATTCATTCTGGTCAGGTGGTCCTTCAGCGAGCTTTTCAGACTCTGGCCTCAGCACTGAGGGCAGCCATTGTCCCTGTGTCTAGCCTCCCCCCTCCAACTTCCTCCTCCCCGACCCAATCCCCTGTACCTCAGCCTATCCCAAGC
Organism: Pleurodeles waltl; assembly: GCF_031143425.1. Classification (NCBI taxonomy): domain Eukaryota; kingdom Metazoa; phylum Chordata; class Amphibia; order Caudata; family Salamandridae; genus Pleurodeles; species Pleurodeles waltl. The sequence goes on from NC_090444.1 coordinate 1,140,632,520, forward strand.
ACACCTACAGACCAGCATGCACACTCGTCAACACACAAGGGAAGCTCAGGCAAACATAAGCACCACACATCCCACAGGCACTCAAGCAAGCATCACACACATGCAGACACACCAACATCCACTGCCTCCACTGTGTCCCCCTCCTCCTCATCTCCCTCCTCCCTCCCAGTCTCGTCTACACTCACACCTGCATGCACTACCTCTACAGCCACTATGTCCCTCTCCAGCACACCCACCACCACACCCCACTCACGTGCAGTTACCACCGCCACTACCATTCACACGTCCCCTGTGTCCTCTCCCAGTGCGTCTGTGACGCCCCCTCCCAAGATACACAAACACAGGCACACACCCACCCAACAGCCATCCACCTCACAACAGCATCCAGCGCATGCACCTTCACCCAAAGTCAGCAAACGAACACCTCCTACAACCACCACCTCTTCCTCCACTCCCAAACCCCCTCCAGCTACCCGTCCCAGTGTGTCCCAAAAACTTTTCCTGTCCAACCTTGACCTCTTTCCCACACCTCCCCCACCTCGTCCATCTCATAGGTCCCGAACTAGCACCTCAGCCACAACATCTCCGGGACCAGTGGTGCCTGTAGTCACCGGAATCTGGAGTGCACCGGCCACCAGGGCAGCCAGTGTGGCACGGAGCCACAGCACAGACAGTCCCCCACCTGTGAAGCATCAGAAGTTGGCCAGTGCCTGGCGGGAGAGGGGGAAGACTCCAGCCACCAAAGCCGCTCCCAGGGTTCTCGGTGGGAGTGTGGAGTCAGCTGTGACACCATCCAAGGTGTGGAAGGGCCACAAGAAACCCGGCAAGTCTGGGAAGAGCAGCACGGCGGAGAAGACCACCATCATCCCCGCTGCCCAGGAGGCCACCTCCAGCACCAGCCCAGCTGCCCAGGACAGGCCCGCCAGCACCAGCCCAGCTGCCCAGGACTGGACCGCCAGCACAAGCCCAGCTGCCCAGGACCGGACCGCCAGCACAAGCCCAGCTGCCGAGGACCGGACCGCCAGCACCAGCCAGCTGCCCAGGACAGGCCCGCCAGCACCAGCACCAGCCCAGCTGCCCAGGACCAGACCGCCAGCACCAGCCCAGCTGCCCAGGACAGGCCCGCCAGCACAAGCCCAGCTGCCCAGGAGGCCACCGCCAGCACAAGCCCCGCTGGGCCATGAAGGACGGCCAGCAAAAGCCCCGCTGGGCCATGAAGGACCGCCAGCAGCTGAGTCCCTGCAATGGAGACCGCCATCTCAAGCACCGCTGAACAGGGCACTGCCATCTCAAGCACAGCTGGCCCATGAGCGGCAAGGGCACTGATGCAACTGAGTCCGTCACGAGGTGAATGATGCACTCTGGGCACCATGCCCCCTCCAGAACCTGTGGAGACTGTCATCCACTACCTCTGTCCTTAGCAGGATGAAGCACTCTGGGCACCATGCCCCCTCCAGAACCAGTGGAGACTGTCATCCACTCCCTCTGTCCTTAGCAGGATGAAGCACTCTGGGCACCATGCCCCCTCCAGAACCAGTGGAGACTGTCATCCTCTCCCTCTGTCCTTAGCAGGATGAAGCACTCTGGGCACCATGCCCCCTCCAGAACCAGTGGAGACTGTCATCCACTACCTCTGTCCTTAGCAGGATGAAGCACTCTGGGCACCATGTCCCCTCCAGAAACCAGTGGAGACTGTTATCCACTTGAGAGACTGTGGCTTTTCACTCCCCAGGATGTAACAGTGGGCAACCCACCCACTGTAGACTTGAGAGACTGTGGCTTTGCACTCCCCAGGATTGAACAGTGGGCAAACCACCCACTGTAGAGACTTGAGAGACTGTGGCTTTGCACTCCCCAGGATTGAACAATGGGCAAACCACCCACTGTAGAGACTTGAGAGACTGTGGCTTTGCACTCCCCAGGATTGAACAGTGGGCAACCCACCCACTGTAGAGACTTGAGAGACTGTGGCTTTGCACTCCCCAGGATGGAACAGTGGGCATGTGGCCCCCTCGTGGATTTGGCGTTGTGCACTCAATCGGCTGAGGTGCCCCCCCTTTCCCTCCCCATGAGGTGCCTGTTTAGTTGCTCTCTGATGCCCCTGCAGTGTTCTCTCCGTCATGGTCGGGGACTTGTGTGGGCCTTGCCCATACCGTATGGTCCCAGTGTTCCACGGACTTTGTTAGAGCACTACTTGGACTACTATGCTTGGTATATATTTTGTACAGGGTGTATATATATATTTCTGCCTACTTGCTTTTAATATATTACAATGGTTACACTCATTTTCTATTGTCTTTGCATTCTTACGGGGGGTTTGGTGGGTGTAACTGTGATGTATTGATATGCATTAGTGTGTGTGTTGTAGTGGGTGGGGGTATTGCGTGTTGCGTGTGTGTGTCCCTGTTTTTTGCCTCCCCCCTCCTCTGTGTCATAGGTGCAGTACTCACCGTGGTCTTCGCCGCTGGCGTTCGTACTCCTGGTGGAGGAGCAAGAAGACTACTGCAGGGAGAATTTGGACTTCCGGATCCATGGCATCCACGTTCCTCGTGGGGTGTGTAGAGGTGAGCGTTTTTCCTTCGGGATTCCTGTTTCCGCCGTGTTTTTATCCGCAGTGAATCCGCCCCGGAAAAGGTGGCGGATTGGCCTGTCATAATAGTGTGGGCGGTACATTGTCTCCCGTCTGTCTGTTGGCAGTGACCGCCGCGCTGTTTGTTTGTACCACCGTGGCGGTCGGAGTGTTAAAATGGCTGTCTTTGTTGGCGGTTTCCGCCACGGTCCTAATTGCAATTTCTTTACCGCTGGCCTGTTGGCGGTCTTACCGCCGCTTTAACACCGTCCGCCAGGGTTGTAATGACCACCTATATATTTTTCTAAACATTGTGTGGTGTATTTTTGTGGTGCTATATTGTGTTATTGTATGATTTATTGCACAAACGCTTTACACATTGCCTTCTAAGTTAAGCCTGACTGCTCAGTGCCAAGCTACCAGAGGGTGGGCACAGGATCATTTGGATTGTCTGTGACTTACCCTGACTAGAGTGAGGGTCCTTGCTTGGACAGGGGGTAACCTGACTGCCAACCAAAGACCCCATTTCTAACAAGGTGCAAATATTAACTCCCACTAGATTCAAGAAAAATTCTAGAAAAATAAACATATTTTCAATCTACCCAGATAACTAATATACAAGTGGATGAAAGCACACTGGTGGGGTTGGAGAGAGGATCAGGTAAAAGGCAACAGGGAAGGAGGGTGTGTGGTGGTGACAACATAGACAAAAATGTAAGAAAGCACTATGACACAGACAGGTCTGACCTTGTAATAGTACTTTTTCTGTAATTTCAGTTTTTTGTAATGTTTGGCAGGGAAGGAGGGCAGAACTAGAGGCAACGCAAATTGAGTGAGGGCATGTGGGGAGGCAACACAGACAAAAGTGAAAAGAGGGCTATGATGACCAGCACTGGGCACTTCTTAGGAGGGATTTTGTGTTAGTGAGGTGAGCTTGTGGATGGGGTGGTTGGCAACTGAGGGATGGAGGTGGGAAGCTTGGGCCAATCAGATCGACAAGAGAGGGAGGTCTGGGGCCAGCAGACAGACATCAGATGGTGGGTAAGAGGAAGTCAGAGGGGGGAAGCACATGAGGGAGCAAGCTAAAAAATATGCACTCTGGTAGAGTGCTTAAACATAATGAAAACGGAGGACTTAAAAACATGAGCAATGGAAGGACACATGTGATGCATCCATGGGAGGAAAAACTAATGAAGAGAAAGGAAGCCTATGGCAGATGACTAATAAGAAGCAAGCAGATGAGAGTGACAATGAAGCCAACCAGTGGTAAGCAATGGGTGGCCTGATAGCCCAATGTTAGTAAAAAAATCTTACAAACTATATATCATGAACTGTCTTAGGCGAGACCTAAAGAGATATGATCTTAGATTAACAGTGTTGGGTTTGCTTTATCCTAGTTTTTCAGCTATAAGGTAGTCTCACACAATGAGACATGACTATTCTGCAATGCTCGATTTCTCATCTAGCCTGACCCAAAAGTATCCTTACTTTAAAAAAAAAAAAAGTGCAGACAGTGTCCCTAAAGGGACAGCTTCTGCTTTAAAAAAGGTGTCCCATTTGAGAAGACACCGGGGGAGCATGGAGTGGTCCCCTAGTCTGCTGTCTGCTCCTCTGAGGCTACATGACATGAATCCCTAAGGGAACAATATAACAACCACCATTTGTGAATCAGATACCACCTCAACTTGGGTGGGTGTAACTGGCTAATGGTTTGAGCCCACAATTACAGTGACAAAGCAATGATACATTGCATCATAAAAGGCAGTCAGACCAGCCTCTCTGGCTTACAGACAGGGTGGTATAGATTACAAAAAATATTTTACATCGACCAACCCACTGATATTACAAACTGTATACATTGTGACTGAAAAATATTTTGTTCCATATTTTTTACATACATGTTTTTATTTGTGTGTTCTACTTATACAGTAGTACAGATGTCTTAAAGCATCAGCAGGTAAGGCAACTTCATTGCTCTGTAAAGAGCAGAGCCACAATAGAGTTCTGAATTTGTCTTGTATTATAGTTCTTTGGCTAGTATTGTGAGAGAAGCAAACAGTAAGCAACTGCATTCATTGACCATTATCTAATTTTAGACACATACAGTGATAACTTTTGGCCTGATTTAGAGTTTGGGTGGAGGGGTTACTTAATCACAACGGTGAAGGATATCCCAACCACCAAAATGTATATCCCATTAGATATAATGGGATTTATATTTTGGTGGACAGAATATCCATCACCGTTGGGACGGAGTAAATCCTCCGCCAAACTCTAAATCAGGCCCTCTATTGGATATGAGTTAATTGCCTTACCTTTAGTAGCCATCATGTGGCTCAACACATTAAATCTTATATTCCACTTTTTTCATGGAGGCTACTGGTCTCTTACTTCTGCATGTTTCTGAGCTCAACAAGTTTGAAGGCTATCTCTATGAGAGGAAGAAGGCATCAATACTAATGTATTCGTACTTGTGGGTGCAACATAAAGAAGACTGATCAAGTTTTCCAGTTGTCAAAATTTTGCTTGGTTATTATTAGCAAATCACCTGTTGAGTCAGCAGGATCACTAAAATTCAGTCAAAATTGGAGAACCTCTCATGAACATGCACAGCAAGATAGCACAACATGGGTGCTCGTCATGCAGATTTAATATTGGTGGACCTGGCAGTCTCTGTAGGCTCAACCCCCAAATGTTTGTCTTTTTTCCCTCCACTTTTTGCTGAACTTATTTTTGTTGGACTTAGGACTCTGTGCACCTTGCCACTGCTAACCAGTACTAAAGTATTAGTGTTCACTCTCCTAAAACATTGTTAAATTGGCCAAAATCCAACTGGCATATTTAATTTACTTATACGTCCCTTGTAGAGTGGTATACCAGGCCTACAAATTAAATGCTAGCAGTGGACCTGCAGCACTTAGTGTGCCACCCACTTAAGTAGCACCTTAAAACATGTCCCAGGTCTGCCATTGCAGCCTGAATGCCGTTTAAACTGCCATCAACTTGACAATAAATTCCCCTTGCCAAGCCTTAACCTCCCCTTTTATTACATATAAGTCACTCCTCAGGTTGGCCCTTGGTACCCAAAGGACAGCATGCATTGTAATTAAAAGGTGGGCATGTACTTTCAAGTTTTACATATCCTGGTCACAAAAAACTCCTAAATTCGTTGTTCACTAATGGGAGGGCTACCCCTCCCATAGGATAACAAGAAGATTCCTTATTACATTTAATAAGCTGTACTTTCCAATTAGGAGCAGGTTGTTATGTAATGTTCAGTGTTTTTGGAATTGTAATGAAATCCCTTTTAATGTTAAAGTCAGCTGTTTAATTACAATTTTGAAAATATCACTTTTAAAAAGTTGCCATTTTTCTGCTTTTAGCCCTTTTGTGCCTGCAGCCTGTCTTGGGTCACATGAATAGGTGTAACTGACAGTTGGACTTTGTGAATTCCTTCTAGACAATCACACTATAGGCAGATTAGGTGTGCCTGAATGGGCCATCTGCTGGCAGGATGGGGGAGGAGCTTAGCACAGTCTCACTTGCAACTAAATAGGGAGCATTTAGCATTCACACAAAGGAACTATCTCCTCCACATTGCCATTGTAGCCAGCTTGGAGCCAGGCAGGGGAGTCAAGAAGTATCATGCACTTCAAAGCCGCTGTCTATAAGCTTCTTCCACCTTCCAGAAGGAGGGCACAAGTGTATAAAAATAGGACCTCAGACACCAACTCTTTAATTCACTCCTGGACATGCTGAAGGACTCTCTGAGGACTGCCTGCTGCTGTGCACTCTGCAATACTGCTTTGCTACACCTGGAAGAAGCTTTAATGTCTGGAGCCTGCCTTAATCCCCCTGAGGCTATCCCTGCTGTTGTGCGCTACACCTTGAATCCAGGACTACCGGAGGGACTCCGAGGGCTAGTTTGCTTGGCTCCTGCTCAGAGCCACAGGGGCAAAAAAGGCTCCCTCCATCTTGAACCCACACCTGGATCCAGACTGCTTTGAGTCCTGAGCCCCCAAGTTGTTTCCCACCAGTCCTGGACCCTTAGGTGAGGTGCTAAAAGTGTCCAGATGGCCATATCCCAAAACAGAGGATTTGGAAATTATTTGACCAAAAACTGCTCTGAAAACCAGGGGGAACACTCGAGCAACCTGCTTGACTTTGTGGCTTCTCCCGCTAAGTTCTTCTCTGCAGCAGCAAAGCTTCAGCTGTCCTTCGCCAAAGGTGTATTTGGCCTTGTGGATTTGTCTTCGGCTACAGCCTTGTGCCTTGTCCCGCTGGAGATTTTGACTTCGAAAAAAGAGGCTATGGGGCTGATTTAGATTTCGGGCAACAGGTTACTCCATCACAACGGTGACAATATCCCATCACAGAAATATAGATCCCATAGGATATAATGAGATTTATATTTCGGCGGACAAGATATCTGTCTCTGTTGTGATGGAGTAACCTCTCTGCCAAACTCTAATTCAGGCCCTAAGTCCGAATGTAGAAAACTTCCCCGTAGCTTTGACCCAAGGTTTTCCGGTGATGATGCTCCCACCTTGGACACATACTGCAGCGAGGCCCTGCTGAATTTTACCTTCTCAGAATTGTTTTTCTAAAAATTTCTTCTAGGTCCAAAGCTAAGAGCTGACAGGGCCCAATCCACTTATTGTGTCCCAGTGGTGGTCCATTGCGGTTGGCCATATTATTCTACTTTGACCTGGTTTTGCACAACTAGATGTCCATAGTTGGCGCTTTTATCTTTTAGGCGCTAGTTTTTATTAAATACTTACAAAAATTATAACTCAGGTTAAACAGATTCGATATTTACCAAATTTGCCAATTTGTTAAATAAGTTATTGCAATTTACACTGTTTTTCTAACTCTTGTGTTGTGCTTTCACTTAATTAATGCATGTGTGCTGCATAAATCCTTTACACATCACCTCTGAGTTAAGCCTGACGGCTTTTTTTGACAAACTAATCAGGGTTTAGCACAAGTTTATTAAGTGACTTTTTGTGGTTTACCCTGGAAGGGATTATGGCTGTTGCTTTACCAGGGCTCACACCCCAGTCAACCAACAACTCCATTTCTCACAAATATGATAAGGAGAGTTTGGGCAATGGAATCTCTTCTAAATGTTGAAAGGTTTGTTATTTAATGCCTTGCATTTAGGGTGGCAGTTTGCTTCTGGGTGCATGATTATTTGCATGAACTCTTTTTTTGTTCACACAGATCAGCCCAGGCTCATCTGCAGCTACCCTCAGTGATAAAAGGAGATTCCCATCATTTCTGCGCACAGTTCCAAGTGATGTCTACCAAACAAAGGCTTTGGCCAAACTCTTAAGAGTGTTCCAGTGGAACTGGGTGGGAATGATCGCTAGCGATGACGACTATGGACGGTCTGCGCTGCAAAGTGCCTCAGATGATATAGAAGCTGAATCAATCTGCATTGCATTCAAAGAAATGATACACTCAGATGTGGGTCACCCTCAAATGGCTGAAAACATACATGCCATCATTGACAGGCTGAAAAAATCTTCTGCAAAAGTTGTGGTCGTGATTGCAAAAAGCACCGTTGTCATTCAACTCTTTGGGGAATTCATCAAACATGGAATAAAAAGAACCTGGATTGCGAGTGATGCCTGGTCTAGCTCAAGAGAATTTGCTTCTCTAATAGGTGTCACCAAAGTAGGGACTGTGCTTGGGTTTTCCTTTAAGAATGACATGATTGATGGTTTTGATCAATATGTGAAAAATATGAACCCACGTCCTGATGTATTTAATGCATTTATTGAGGAGTACAAGGAGGCGCGATTTGGCTGCAGTGATGAGTACCTCATTTATAAGCATTGCATGGAGACCCAGTCTTCTGCACAGGCCTGCAATGCTTCAGATGCACTGAAACTCAAATCACCATTGGCTTGCACTGTAGACAATGTATTATTTGAAAATGATGACTTCTTGGTGAAAAACATTGAACGTGGAACCACATACGGTGCCTATTTGGCAGTGAGTGCAATAGCACATGGCTTGCAGGATTTATTATGTGATGCTGGAAAATGCAGTAGTAGTAACTTTACCTACCCTCCTGGCCAGGTACAGTACAGTTCTTCTTCAAATTGCATTTGTATCTAAAACAGGGGAAGATTTGCCTAGAATGTATGCAATGCAGTGCAGCAAGGTAAGCCACTATGGGGGTTATTCTAACTTTGGAGGAGGTGTTAATCCGTCCCAAAAGTGACGGAAAAGTGACGGATTTACCACCAGCCGTATTACAAGTCCATTATATCCTATGGAACTCGTAATACGGCTGGTGGTATATCTGTCACTTTACCGTCACTTTTGGGACGGATTAACACTCCTCCAAAGTTAGAATAACCCCCTATGTTGCATGAATGTGGGAGAGATGAAAAGCACCATAACTACTAAGATATGGTGCATTCTGCAGGATGCAACACACATGGAAAGAGGAAGAAACAAGAAGAAATACAAATATTCTCCTTATTGTGCTTCGCTGGGGAAGGTGTAGCATTCTGACCCATTCCCAGATTGACTAGCTTTAGTAAATCTGGGAATGTGCCAAAACGCCCATGCTCCACCCATGGAACGCCTTTCCAATGCACATTAATGAAAGGCAGTGCTATGCAGAACCTTACGTTAATTTGTATTTACGAAACCATGCAAAGCCATGCACAGTGGCTTTGTGTGGCTTAGTAAATGCCAGAAATGATTTGGCCTAAATATGCCCCAAGGTCTTAAAAATTTAAAATATTTATTTGCACGGTGCTCAGTCATTTTTTGGCTATTTGGAGTAGTTTGTGCTTAGGGCTCTCTAACTTTTTCCACATAATATATCCACACCAAATTTGCACCCCTTTTGTCTGACATCTTTGGAATTCTGAGGCTACCCATGGTTTGTTGTTTCCCATGGAGAGGACAGAGTAAATGGCAAAATAAATAGCTACTTTTTTAGTTTTTTGGGGAAAAATAGGAAAAAGTGTTCCACAAAAAAGTGTCTTTTTTCCTAAAAAGGCATCAAGGAAAGGTTTACTGTGCTAAAGGCACCATCTTTACAGCTTTCAGGAACATGCAGTGCTGACTCAAAAAAACAAATTTTTCACCACAGTTTTGGTATTTTTTCAAAGAGGTAGCCCATTTGTCTCTTTTCTGTGTTTTGAACTTACTTCCAGTTTGTGGTGGAAACTGGTGTGAAACCCATGGGTGCTCTAGGAAAGCTATTTCTTAAACGTAGTCAAAATTCTGAATTGAGGAATGGGTCAGGTGTGTAGATCCATCAAGATTTTCATATAGAAAATAACTTTTGAAATAAAGTAATATTGAAAATGAGTATGACAAATGGCCATTTGTGACAAAGATTTCGTCTGTAACTTCTTGTACCATTACATCCCTATATACCCCTGCAACCAGACGCTTCTGGTTGCAGAGGTATATATGGTTTGTAGTTTGTCCAGGATCCCAAAGTACCCAGGGCCTACAACTGAGCTGAAGCTTACAATGGTTATTCATTGTGTACCAAGTGTAGACCAATTCTACTGGTGAAATATGTAGAGTGAAAAATGCGATTTAAGCAAATCTGTTACTGAAATGAGCACCAAATGTTTTAATTTAAGAGCAATGGGTATTTTTACATCTCTGAATTTGTGGGTACCCATAGTAACAGTGATTCAGGGTCATTTTTCAAAATGTCTTCTTACTTAGACACTGGCGTACATTTGGAAGGCGCTAATGCAGCGAAGTCCACCGCAACATGGACAGATCAAATTTTTCCACTGAAAACTGTAAAATTTTTCATATGTAGATAGCTGTGGATTTTGGGCACTAATTAAGCCAGCACCTAAGGAAACCAGCAACACGTTGACTTTTAAAACCTAGACTCCCAGGATAATCCAGGGTCGGGTGATTTGCATTGCACTCACCAGGTTTTCTTATCCAGAAGCCAATGCAAAGATCAAACTTTTACTAAAACCACACATTTTCCTCACATTTTTGTGAGGACATCTTCTGGAATCTGCGGGGAACTACAAGTTTCCTACCACCCAGCATTCCTTCAAGACTCCAGATAAAACAACGGTACCTCATTTGTGTGGGTAGGCCTAGTGCTCGATACAGGAAGGGACCCAAAAGGCAGCATGGACACATCACATTTTTCAACTCAAAGGTGACCCTTGCTTGCAATGTGGTTAGCCATGAATTTTGAGACCTAGCTCAACAGGCACATAAAGAAACCTAGCAAGCCTGCACATTTTTGAAAGCTAGACACATAGTGGAATGAATTGTGGGGTGACTTATATGGCTCTTTTGAGCTTATCTTACTCAGAAGCCTTTGCAAACCTCAACATTTGACTACAAACACACACTTCTGTGTCCCCCCACTTGTCCAGATAAAAGCCCACTTGTGTGTCTGGGCCTTGTGTCCATGACAGGAATGAATCAAACGAAGGTCAATTGTTGTTCCAATGTGGAACTTCTATTGACCATGGTTTGATCAATTCCTGTTACAGTCTCTAGGCCCAGCTACACAAGTGGTGTAGGGTTTTTTGGGACAAGTGGGGGAGCACTAGGTGGTAGGACTTTTTTAGATCTGTGTGGATTTTGGAAATGCTAAGATATTGCATGATTTTAAGCAGAGTGTGAGGTATGCAGAGCATTATGGGTAATAAAAAGTCATGGGATCCACACAAGGCATGCCACCTTAGCCTCCCCTCGATGTCTTGTTTTCTGAAGTGTCTGGGTCTGCTAGTTTTCTTCAGGTGCCAATCTACCAAAGCCAAAAAGGGCAGCCATTCAACCTGGCAAGTGGAACGATACTGGGATTTAGCCACACTCTCCTGGCCCATATGTAGAAACAACACTCTAAAGATTTAAATGTTCTCTTACTTCCCATTGGGATGGGATGATTTTGTCTGTAGGGGAGCAGAAAGACTGTTGAGGCCTCAGGGGTGAGGGTGGGGCTTGATGTCAGACTGGGCCAGACCTTCCTCACTATTGTATTAAAAAAATAAAAAGAGTCTTGTCATCCAGTGGGGTCTCCACTCCCCGGGGGCAGATTGGGGCCAAACTAACTCTCTTCCCTCCAGGGAGGACAAAGTCTGGTTTTCCTCATTTGGGTGGGAATATGGCCTAATGTCAGAGTGTGACGCATGTGTTCCTTCCTTTTGTCCCTCATGTAAAATCCTTGGTGGCTAGTGGGCTTTCAGATATGGGGTTACCTCCCCAATTAGACTAAGATTCCTATGTGACCCCAGGGGGGCAGAAAGACACTATTGCCCCAATGGACAGGGGTGTGGGTAGAAGCTAGGGTAGGCCATCAGATCCTTTTGTTTGGTGCCATTCTGGATTTCTTGGCATATAGTTGGATTTCTCCCCCAAAGGACCAGATTTGGGGTGATTATTCCTTGGTGACGGGGACCATGCACCCATGCCCAGCGAGAATGCTCACCCCATAAAAGAAATATTGCATGAATGCAGCCCCTGTTGTCTAATGGGATTCCTGACCCACTGACTAGGGTGCTGGCAGATTGGGTGTGGGTACCCCTATCCACCGTCCAGGGTGGCAGAAAGCCTATTGGGCCCCTAGGTAGGAGAGAGCACAAGCATATGCCAGAAGAGGTGCTCCCCCCAAAAAAATGTACTGAATAAATGCAGTCCCTGGTGTCTAATGTGCTTTGTGTCCCTCTGGAGGGAGGCAGAGAGAGGATAATTTTCCCATCCACCCCCAGGGGGGCAGAAATACTCTCAATACACATGGAGAGAGTATGTGGGAGAAAAGGATTTAAAGGGAACACAACCATACTCAACTCCCAATATAACTGAAAACACACAAAAAGGAGTACAGGGTTCTTCTATTGCGATGAGGGGCAGACCTCTGGTGCACCAGTTGTGCCCCAGGTTCCTCGTGGTCCTCTAATGGAGGAGGGGTATCAGTGTAAGGTGGGGCAGCAGTGGGTCTGGAGAACAGGGGGGAATTTCCTCTACGGACTAGGTGGTCTCACACACTATATAGTGTCATGCTTCATCATATGACCACCTAGCCCCACCCAGGTAGGACAGTGCCACCTGGGCGGATTCAACCTCACTGTTAAAAGAACAAGAGGGAATGCGTAAATCAGTTCTAGGTCTGGAAAGATCGGGATCCAGCTAATCTAGGGAATAAAAACACCTAAACAGATACCTGTGTGAGTATTTTAATAGTAGGGTCTGTTTGGTGTGATTAAAAACGAAGATTGGGACACCTCTGTGAGAGCAAGGACTCACAGGGTCACCTATCTAAAGAGTGAAAGCCGACATGTTTCTGCCCTCAGTAGTGAGCCTAGAAAGGTCTCGGGCATTCATCAGGGCAAAGGATCCCTAAGACTCACGCTAGGAGTATGAGAAAACACTGTCCGGTAGTTAATAGTTTAAGAAAAGGAAACAAAAGAGGGGGACCTACCTTACCAAGGAACTACCTGGAGGGGGCCCTATCCCTAGAGGCTAATGGCCTCTGGCATCCAGGAGAGGGAGTGTCCCCTTATAGTCAGACATGCATCAAAGAGGGCGCTTGCTGTGCAAATATACCGTCCTCTCCCAGGACCGCTTGGTCTGACCTGGCGTAGAAAGACTGTCAGCACATTTATATCGGATGGAGGCATGGCCAAGCCCATGGTGGGCCGCACTACCCTTATATATTATTTTAATTCTTTCCCTACTCTAGTGGGCCTTCTGCCCCCCCCCCCCAGAGGCAGAGGGGGCAGATTGAGGGTAATCACCCCATCTGTCTCTCGGGGGGGAGAAGGCCGAAAGGTTTTCTGCTTTGTTTTTGGGGTAGAGGCACAGACATGCCCATGGTGGGCAACCCTCAACCCTATAGTTTTTTTTTAAATCCCTGGTGTCTAGTGGGATTTTTGCTCCCCATTGGAGGGTTAGGGGGAATCACCCCTATCTGCCCTCACAGTGGTAGGCAGAAAAAGTGTCAGCGCATGTATTCTGGGTGAGGCATGGTATTGCCTTTGGCAGGGAGCTCCTACCCCTATACTTAAAATAACAGAGAAAATCCCTGGTGACAAGTGGGCTTTCTGCCTAGTTTGGAGGCAGAGTTGGGGTAATCATTCCCATCCACCACCTGGGGGGCAGAATGTCTGTGTGCCTTGTTTTTGGGGTGGGGACAAGGCCATGCCCAGGGAGTGCTGCCACCACCCCTGTATTTAAAATAAATCCCTGGTGTACAGTGGGCTTTCTGTCATGCCTACGGTGGACAGATTGGGAGCAATCACCCTTGTCCACCCCCGACCTGGGGGCGCCTGAACAACTGTCTGCAGATTTGTTTAGGGTGGGTGCATGGCCATGCTCATGGTGGGCATCCCCTACCCCTAACTTTTTTCAAAACATTCCCTGGTGTCTTGTGAGCTTTCTGGCCCTAAGTAGGCAGATAAGGGGTGATAGCCGTCAAAATATATGATACATAAAATATAGGAGCAAGAAACCTCACACATCCAAGAGGATGTCATGCTTCATCATTGGAGTTGCTCCTCGTCAGACCGGCACTGCAATGTCTGATGGGCACCACCCCGAATGGGGGGGCTCTTTGCCGGAGATCTTTTGAATGATGATGCCGTGACCCCAAGAGTGAGTAAGCAAGAAAGAAGATTAAAGGAGGGGATTAAAATTGGCTCTCAAAGCCTACAACGGGTAATCAATTTATTAGACAAGATGAGGGGTAGAGGCCAAGGTTAAAAAATAGTCACAAGAGTGAAACAGAGATAATGATCAATCACTCTATATCAAAAGAAAAATGGGGGGGGGGGAATTTCCAAACCATCCCTATTAAGGGTCAACATGTTTCGCATCCTGGTGGTCCATACGGATCCAGTGATGCTTCGTCAGGACCTAATGACTATGTGTATCTCCTAATCGTAAAGGTGTGTGGATTACTATTCACCTGAAATTCTCAGAAAAAAGTATCCAATCACTTACATTAGTCTGGAAAAAATTATTCCCAAATGTCACCCATCCCAATTAGGGAGCGCGCTTCCTAGGACCACACAGACCAGTGGTCAGGCGCAAAGTTAGTTTGTCGATGCTGCCGCTACCGGCGGGTAACCTACCCGAGTCCGTGTTTCCTGAAGGGGTAATATCCTCCATCTCTTTCAGGAGGCAGAAAGACTGTCTTGTTTGTTTTTGGGGTAGGGACATTGCCATGCTCATGGTGGTCAGCCCTCATCCCTATATATTTTTTTAATGTCCCTGGTGTCTAGTGGGCTCTCTACCCCTGTGGGGGCACAGGTCAGGGGAAATTACCCCATCATGGGGGCAGAAAGAATGGAATTTTAAAGAAAAGCTTGGGGTAGCACAAACCCTTGCCTGTGCTTACCCCATCCCTGGTGCCTAATGGGCAGGTCCCTGCTTGCAGATCACTCTGCTATGGCTATCCTCAAGCAGGGACCCACTGGGCATAGATACCACTGGAAAGGGGAGATTCTAAGTGGTAGCCCATATCTCAGACAGAATGGCTGAGAGCCACCAAGCAGATAATTGTAGCCACAACATGAACTGCTTTACTTCTAGAGAAATCTTGGCACAATGACATTTCCAAAATATAGGTGAATATTTTTTTTTTTGTATTTTTGGGTAGACTATTGTTAACTACTATGCTATTGAGGAAAAAAGTACTTATTTTATTTTATGAACTAATGTAGAAGAATGTATCCAAAGAAAGTTGATCATTGTATTGAAGAGGATTTAAGTTTGGAAATCAGTTTAATTGTTATGGGGGTTGTTAAGGTTATGGTGAGATTGTTCACGGTCTGTGCTCTGAAGTCTGTTATATCTATTATCTCTGTATGGTTTCCACAGACCCCAAAGGGTTAAAGTCTGGACTCCGCAATGTGAAGAATGGAATCAAGGACATGGTAAATAGTATATTGTAAAAGTTGCTCATTTTCCTTTCATTTGGTCTCTTTCTAGTTACTAGGTAAAATAAAGCAAGTGAACTTTTCTCAAATGGGCGGACCTTTTTATTTTGAAGAAAATGGAGACTCCATCAGTGGATATGACCTGATAAACTGGCAGTCGGTGAATGGCTCTCTAAGGCTTACAATCGTTGGGGGATACAGTTTGTTGAAGAAGAATGTGGAGTTCCATGACAATCCTATTCTTTGGAACACAGAGGATAACAAAGTGAGTACAGCAAAGTGATTGGCATCTGTATGTCCACACCCAGGTCACATATTCTGTTTGAATAATAAATGAAGAGTGAAAGTCCGAGAATAGTGTCAGGCTACGTTCTAGATGTTAATACAGCACAGATGAGATCTTACTGGCAAAATGAATGTTACAAGATTTTCTAATATGAATCAAAATCGTAAACTTAAACTTTGTTTTGAAAGTAGTGACAAAATTGATTAATCCAGTTTCTAGCAACATCTGATGATACTCTAGTTTACTTGTGTGCACCCGTTGTTCCTGCTAACCACACTGGTATATAATTTGTGATGTTTTCCATCATTAAAATTGTGACAGATTCACACTCTTTTTTGCTGTTCATAAGTGTAACCTGGTGCAGAAATAGTGAATAAACCAACAAAAAAACAATATCCAAATTCACTTGATCAGTTGTACTGCAAAAGTATTTACACAAAGTGCACTTAGGGCCCCATTTTCAAGGTTTTCGCAGGGCAGCGTCGCAAGCCGTTTTGCTGCGCTGCTCTGCATCAAAATAAAAGGGAAGGAATGTGCTGGATCTACAATTCCTGTCCTTTACCCCTGTGCTGACACACAAATTGCTCCCATTTGCCAATACAGGCACCCTTGCACCAATGTGCAAGGATGCCTGTGTTGTAGGGATGACTGTTTTTGTTAATGAAGGCACACCTTGCTGCACAAAAACAATCACAAGAGGTGTTTTCGAAAAAACAAGGAGAAATAATGTTATTTCTCCCCACTGCTCCATCCTTATGCCACCCCTAGGATAGTGTAGGAAACTGATGCATTCCTAGGTTTACAAAACCTTGTAAATATGGGAATGAATCAGATTACATGGGTGTTGCTTTGGAAAAACCATAGCAACACCCATGGAACGCTCCTTTCACACAGAGTAATACATGAAAGGGCGTCTTATCTACAAGGTCATGTAAAGCCATGCAAAGTGGCTTTGTGTGGCCTTGTAGATAAGGCCTTGCAACCTGCGCCACTGATGCGTCAAAAAAAAGCGAAGCACCAGAGGTGCAGGCCGCTTGTAAATGAGACCCTTACAATGGTGGAAAACCATAAGTGCAGGAGATTTTCCACTGTCATAAATCTGATGAGTGGGAACACGAGTGCTCCATGAGAGAAGCAAGGGAGTGGCAAATGGATATGTGGTACACACCTACAATCATAATTCTGTGGATATTCACAAACATTTCTAAAGAGTTTGTCTACCCATTTTACATCCATAAACGTCTTCAGAAAAAATAAAAATGAAGTATCACAAATCCACAAATGCTGCCTAGCTTGCAGCAGTTAAAAAAAGCATTGTCCCTGTGCCGAAAAAGGTGACCGACCCTTAGCAGTAACCTTAACCAAGCAGACTTTACACAAGTGGAGGAATACCTAATATTTTCCTAGATTTAGGTGTGTCAGTCTATGGATTTTTATGACTTCCCATCAAAGCTGTAAATCTAATGACATCAAAGGAGCAAACATGCGATAGGTACGTTTATGACTTTTCAAAATAACTTTGAAAATCAGGTAATTTAGCCAGTCCCTATAAAGAACACAACCATCACGAGTTTTCCTATATAGTGCATTCACTATCATATAAATGAGGCCTTCTTCACCAAGTCATGTGTGCGCCTTAGTTCATTTTAGGTATGCAAATGACAAGATGAACAAATGCAAATGTGAATTTATAGTCACAAAACCATTTACTCATTTATGAATATTACTCCAATATGATACAGTGTTACCTTCTAGTCTCCTGGTCAGGGAATAGACATTACAGTTCCATGGAAAATTGGTGAATACACACAAACGTCTTCAAGGCATATTTTTTCCTGTCATGAGCAGGAGTAAATCTGTTTCCAGATTTGGATTCAATAAGGCATTTTTGCATAATAAAACAATGCCCTATCAAATATAACTGATCTTGAGAAAAGCTGAATTCCAGATGCATTCCTGAGAAAACTGCTGCAGCTACAGCTTACTTCGAGAACTCGTGGAAAACGTTGTGATAAGAAAAAAGCCGTCCGTTCTTTCTATATATAGGTCTAAGCCTAGAGGAGTATATTCTGAATTATATTTTTAAATTGAGTCGCTTATGCTGTATAACAATTCTTTATATGGCACACCCGTGTTTAACACCTAAAGACAGGGAGAGTAATTGAGCCTGAAAGTAACAAAAAGTGCCACTCTTTCGGCCTGATTCGCAAAAATCCTGTCTTCAGTCTTTAAAATTGAGGTTCATATCGACGATTCACAACGAAATTTTATAAAACTGCGTCCGTAATAGTACTCCGTTGTAGGGGTGCCGGTTTACTTCTTTTGAAAATTAATAGACATTTCCTGAAGTAATCTTGAACAGCTGTGCTCTATACAGGTTTCCAAGCATACTGGAACATCATGTGACATTTCCCTGGGGCTCTTATTTTCTCAATGAGCGTCTGTATACAGTGTACAGTTACGCAATATGCAACGTGACGTGTGTATTTTTTTCTTTTTTCCACTGGCTGACAACATTTTTCCCGACTATAAGACCCTTTGCCCCAAGCTCCATCCACGCTTGAAGTTGATCCATTCCCCATCCCAGCCGGAAAGGGAAGTTATTCCATCTCTTGGGAAAGAGTTGGCCTAGGGTTTGGTGAATGTCAACAAACACAGGTTTATGGGCGTTCACAAAGGGGCATATCTTTAGAGCCCCTAGCGCCACCTTACCCACGCCGTAGCGTCATTTTGGTTACACTAAGGCAGCGCTAAAGTGACTTTTTCCATGCTCCTCATTTACAAAGTAGCGCCATGCATGCATTGCTCCACTTTGTAAACCTTTGTGCCACATTCAATCAATCAATCATAGCATTGCCCGGAGGCAGGCAGGCATCTCAAAAATCCTTACGGAGATAGCAATAAATGTAACAATCTGGGATGAGTCTATTGGAATATCAGATCATGATCTTATGCCATTTTGAGAAAAAATTGGCCTTAAGTAGATGCACCTCTGAGCAAGCAATGCTGGACAACAAAATATGATGTGCACTGCTGATTCCGAGGAGCATTCGCATAGTCAGCACTTCCGGTTACCTATGGATATGTTCTTCCAGTGGACCTATATTCATTTAAAAGCAAGGTTACTAGCTATGTCAGAAAGATTTCACATATTTCCTCTTCCGTGGATTTGCGCTTGCCTTGCTCACTAGCCATGTCAGCAAGATTTCACAAATTTCCTCTTCCGTGGATTTGCGCTTGCCTTGCTCTTTTAGTGTCCTCTTTAGGGCCTCTCTTGTTATGTGAGTTGTTTACGCCCTCTGAGGGCAGATTCAAGGTGTCTTAGCCATCTACTCTTTTGTCTTGAAATATTATGCACAAGGCACCTCTCATTGATCCTGCGTCCTCCCTGGTCAACTGATGATAGTATTTAATTGAGTCTTTTTTACCTTTAATGTCCATTTTTATGAACCCAAGTTCTAGGCAGATCAATGTGCACCGAGTGGCTTTAGGGATACTGAAAATTTTCCTATATGTGGCAGCATTCTAATGGCTCGGTGAGCATCCCTAGGAAGGCAAGGTGACCATGACTTATGGTGGGTAGGAATTTTCCCGATATCGCTATTAGAATCCCCTTTGCCGAATGGCTTTGTAAATTGTGGTATAGTTTGCACAGTGCATACGTTGTTTTGGTGGCTTTTTCTGTCAATCCTTTAGCGTGCAAGTTGTATGAGCCAGAGTCTGATAGATAAATGCAAAAATAGTTATAATTGCAGGACGTGCTTATTCTTAGGGAGTTCCAACTGCCATTCCAACTGTCTTTTCTTGGCTTTTTGTCGAAAGACCAGGACTTTAGATTTTATGGCATTTGGCTGTAGGGCATTTCTTGTGCTATATACTTGGAGTATGCCCAAAGCCCTCTTCGTCCCAATGTGTGTATGATCAAATAACACCAGGTCATCTGCATACTGAATAATGGACAGTATGAAGTAACCTAATTTTGGTGGGAAGATGTTCCCTTTCAGCAGCTCTGCCTCTAGGTCGGTAGAGTATAACTTAAACAAAGTTGGGGCAATAAAACAGCCCTGCTTAAGACCCTTGTTTGTATAGATTTTTACCGCTGTATGATTGTTTATGATCCTTATCTGAACCCATGTGCTGGTACACAATGTTGTGATTGCTGCCAAGAGTTGCTTTTGTATACCCCACTCTGCAAGTTTAGTCCAAAGAATGTGAGTGTCAATTCCATCAAACACAGCACTATACTGTAGTCAATGAATCAGGCATAGAGAAGGGGTGCACTTGCTTCAGTGGCCTTGTTCCCCAAGTACAAAAGGCCAACCACATTATCCTTGGTTGAGGAATTCGGCCTGAAACCTGTCTGGTAATATGGGCTAACATTGTTCTCGTTAATCCAGGCCTCCAGCTCTGGCAGTAACACCTTCGCGAAGGCCTTGCCGTCTAGCAAGATGCTTGGCCTATAGTTTCCAGGTGCGTTGTTATCTCTCTTTTTGTGGATAGGATACAGGATAGAGCCTTTCCATGATTCTAGGATGGTAGATAGTAGGATGCATTTGTTGAACAGTCTATGCATATAGGGTGCCCAAAATGCCAGATCGTCCTTAAAAATGCTCCCTGGCAGGTCAATAGGGCCAGAGGCCTCATCCTTTTGAATGCTCTTTAGAGTATTTAGCGTCTCCTTTTCGGAAACATCTATTGTGTTTTCTTCCAAGCCATCTAGTGCATTTGTAAGTAAAGTCTCAGTACCGTCCTTTGTTTTCTCAGGATTAACATATAGGTTTGACAGGTGTGCATACTACCTGTCAACTGAGATGGCATTCTCCTCCATTGGTTTGCTTGCCAGGCTGTTAGTGTAACTCCAGAGTTGCTTGGACTTTTTGGGTGCAAAATTGTTATGTGTATATAGCTATTACTTCTCTAGCTGTTCTTGTGTCTTTAGACTAATTTTTTATGAGGTTTCCTTGCTTCTTTTACCTTACTTTCCATAGAGGGAGTATTCCCTCTCCTGTGGTGAGCCTCTGCAAGGAGGCCTTTCCTTTTGCTCTCCTTTACCTCTTTGTTCTTGATAAATAAGGACATCCAGCTTCCTGTGGGCACACTGGGTTGGTTCCTATGCTTATTTGACATTAGGGCGTTGTGTAGCTTATTTATCATCACCTTCCAATGTTTCTAAGAGAGATTCAATTTATTTGTCGGAGCAGGGGGAGTGAAGGCTGATTTCCCCATTTGACTCTTCTGGTTAATGGGCTAGCATTTTTTGGAAGCGGTTGACCAACCAATTTATCTCTCGTGTGCGTCATTGCCCACACATTGACCACTATAGATAATGGGTGGTGGTCACTTTCAGTTCTATGCTGGACTTGAAATGTTTCAAATCTGATTAGCAACTTTTTGCTTAGGAAACTGTAGACCAGCATTGGTATCTTCTTAAAAGTTGGAATTGACTCTTGGATGCTGTAGTCACCAGCAACTATGTACCCATGGCCTGGGTGTTCATATGAGGGTCCTTATCAATTTGGTGATGTTTTTAGAGTTCCCGGTTTTAATGTTGCTCCCGGTTTGACATGCTAACACCATGATAGGGGTGGGTATTGCCAGACCCTTGATTTCCAGAACCTGCACATCGCAGGAGTGGAGTCTACATCCCTTTGTTTTCACCTGCAAGTCAAATTTCACAAAGATGGAGAGCCAGCCCATCGGTCTCCCAAAAAGATGTTTTTTTTGTGCTAATATGTAGATTGCATGAAACCCTGGGATGGAGATAGGCACAATCTACCACGTTTCTTGCAGGAAAAGAATGTTGCCAAAGTGAAGATATTACATGACATTTATATTGCTTATTAATGTGTGTAAACCTTCCACGTTCCAGTGTATTTATTTGATTGTAGCTCTATGGTCCATCTCATTTTCCCTATTGTTGCTAGGTATCTGGCTGCCCCTTAGTTGTAAGCGCTGCTAGCAGTCAGGACCTGTCAGGATGCTCTATGCTGTGTCTGGTTGTCTGGCCCATTGGCCCTTTCATGGGGAAATTGTCTCCTGCGCCTCGTGTCAATTGGACCATGAACCTTTTTCCCCAGAGCTGGGTTGTTACTTGCTTTTCTCTACGAGCTGTATTGTCTTGCATCAAGGCATGTGGGGCCTGATTTATACTTTTTAGCACTGCATTTGCATCATATTTTGATGCAAAAGCGGTGCAAACTTTCAAAATTCAATTATATTTTGTAAGTTTGCGCTGCGTTTGCATAAAAAAATGATGCAAATGTGGTGCTAAAAAAGTATAAATCAGGCCTGTAGCCTTTCTGGTGAAGTATAAGGGTTCCTCTGTCAAGCCAGGACTTCTTGTCTTTCTGCTAAGATGCGGGGATATTTATGATGATGTCCTATTCCTTAAGTGTCCCAGTTTCTGCCATGATGTTTTTGGCATCTGCGATGTTGGGCCATTCTGTCAGAGTAGACTATGGTTGGTTCAAACGCAGTTCTTAAATTGAACTGATAGCAGGTGTACCAATGTAAGGTAGGAGAGTGAGGGAATATTTTTTGGAAGATATGTTTGACCTAATTAAAGTATCCCAAGGTCCTTTGGCTTTAAGTTCTGGAGAGAAGATCAAAACAACTGATTTTGATGTCAACTGCTACTCAACATTGACTCTTTGAGTATTGGCACTTGAGGATAGCTGTTTGTCATCTTCCTCTGTATTGATATAGGTCTAATGATGGTGTTGGCTGGAGCCCTGTTTGCTATCTGATAGCTCCGGTGGCCTGGTTGAATATAACCAATACACTTCTTTTAGGGCTCAGGATTCTAATTCCCTGCCATCTGCCTCTGTATTGATATGAATCCGGGAATAGTGTAAACTAGAGTCCCATTCATAATATGATTGCCCCACTAAAGTGGTTGGATTGAATTGATACATTTCTGTTGGTGCTGAAGGATGCTGCCTCCTCGGTCCTTTCGATCCTGTGCTCTTTGGCCTTGCAGATAATTTCAAAGTGCACTGCAGGAGTCCTGAGTACACTTTGTGGCACATTAATGGTTTCAGAACATTGAATACTTGATTGCGGGGTGAGGCCTTTGTTGTTAAATTACACTGCCTATGCATAGGTTTTCCTCAGAGCATTCGGGCCTTGTATGGCGAGGTCTGTCTGGGTATGATTTTCCTTTTTCCATTGTGCATCAGAATGCAAACTGGGCTGTTCATCTTGGCGTGGCTGGTTAGATGATTTTTGCATAGCTGGCTTCAGGTGAAAAATTGGGTAGTTTGCAATTTCATCTATACTGCAGTCATTGCCAGTCCCACTGCCATTAACATGCTTGTCAGGTCCTTGTGACAGAATTGGATTTGCTTTCTGACAGTTATAAATGGGCCTGTTAATTCTTCTGCTGTTGTGCAGTGATTTTAATTTTTTTTCCTTTTGGCGCTGTACTTTACCATTTGCGTCGTCTGAACCTGTCCACTTGCATGGTTGCTTGTATAAAATGCATTAATGATTCTCCCCGCTGGACTCGCATTGTCATTTAACTGTTCCTCTTGTTTTTCAAGCTTTACTCTCTCCACAGTCAATGGAGTGGATGCTGTTATGTTGTCTTGTGAAATCTTCTTGCTAATATTGCTTTGCCCAACAGTGTTAACTGGATCCTTGATTTATGTTGTCCATTTTTAATTCAATAGCCGGCGATGGTCTGCCATATTCAGGACCTTTTGTTATGCCTTTGCTTGTAGATTCCACATTCACTGTTTCCTCTAGCTCAATTTGTGTGGACGGTTTGCCCTTTTGCATGGGTTTCAAATGTGTGTTTTTACAATGATTTATTAGTGAGGATAATAACTCTGGAAACAATGGTACTATTTGCTGCGGCATCACTGCCCTGGCAGTTGTTTGCCTAAGTATCAATCTTCCTTTCCAGAGTGTCCAGCTTCTTATCCAGTGTTGAGATGCTCTGAGCCAGGATGTGAATGAGCTCCACTTGGACTTCTAACTTGTGGGACTGTCACGAGAGAGCCTTGACCACAGCTAATAGGGAAGAGTTAATAGTATTTATGATGGAATTGGCATCATCATCACTGGATAAGCTAGAACTTATGGAATGGTCCCCTAAAGGCTTTGTGCGCTAGACGCCACAACATTCTTCCTCCATGCTGGCAGCTTGGTCCTCTGTGTCAGTTAATATTGGGATGGATGATTGTTGTGTCAGATAAGGGTTACTCAGAGCCAGTTTTGTCATCTTGAATCTATCCAGAGGTATAGAGCAGATCTTATTAGCCCCCTCAGTTACAAGGTCATATTGGGAATTACCTAGATGATGGACCATTGCTTCCATTCAAATTTTGTGTCTTTGCTGTGATGGTGTAGCTCTGGCTGCTTCTGAGTATTTGTTTTGGTGGGAGCGTTCAGACTCCCACCCTGTGTGCTCTGCTCCTCACTTGTATGTTGGCTTTTGGACTTGTGTCACCATCATTCATAGTTGACAAGATCTCTATGATTTCTATTCCCTCTGCCTGGCCTATATGCATGCTTGGATAATGTAGATTCATTAAGTAGTCACTTTTTCCATTGGTGTCTCTGCCAGCTCTACTATCTCCACAATTATTGACTCTTCTAGGCTGATGCTATTTGATACACAAGGAGGCTCTTCCTGTGGGCTCTCCCTTCTGGCTCAGATTGCAACATAATTGTCTCGGTTTTCTCTCCAGCACCACCTTTCTCCTTGTGAAATACCTATGTATTGAGTTTTTTTTTACAACCAAGCCGCCTGCTGAATCTGCTGAGTCTTGCATGCTATTTGGAGTCTTGATGCCTGTTTTCCCCTTCCCATCTTTGACCTTAGGCAGCCCTTTCACTCTTTTGATCTCAGGCTTATGTTGATCTTGTATAATGCCTTGTATAGTATCTTGCTGCATCTGTTGCCTTAAGCCTCATGCTGCTTTCCCTTCTCCATATTTCATTGCCATGGGTCTGACCATAGTGCTTGAAGTGACTCCTCCCAGAGTACTCAGTGATCTCTGTGATCTTTGCTCTCTTTGCACTCTTCGTAACCTGGCAACCTGCCTACGAGCCTCAAATTACCTGTGGGCAGGGTAGGCTTCCAGCCGGTGCTAAAAGAAGAGCACTGTTGGTGTTGCTTACGTAACTTGTGTGACAAATGCAAGAATGAGAGCCTTTGTTGCATTGGAGCTACTCAATGTGTTATAGTTAACATGAGCGTTACTTTATTAAATCATTCAACTGCTACCTGGGTATTTTTTGTTTTTTTGCTTTTGCCTTTAGTTGAGGTGGTGCACGATTAATGCACGATTGATGCACAACTAATGCAACTGATGCACAGATGTGCCTGTCAGTGTGTTGTACTTGTTAGTATGGAAATCTGCGCCATGCATCCAGTATCCGGCATCCTCATCCTCAAAACCCCTGATAAACCTAAAGCCCTCATGACCTGAGGTTTTTGGTCTTGGCCTTTGATCTCTAGCTAATGAAAAAGTGCCTAGAGGTGGAAGTGGAGAGTAAAGAGCCAAAGAGATGAAGGCAGATAAAAGCAGGCAGCCACAGCAGCAATAACTGAGTGGGAGCTCACCAGCCTACTGCACAAGCCACACCCAGACGTAGCTGGGCTGCTTCCGCAAGAAGGCTGGGTTCTTACATACTGGAGGCTGACCACAGCCCCTACGCTCAGCCAGAAGGAGCTCCAGAATCTTCTCCCTCAGAAATGGGTGGTGTGGGGGTGGTACAAGGTGTGGTATGGGTTTCTGTGTTTACGATGCAAGGACTGGAGCAGCGGGCCTCTGTCTGTTTTTTACCCTCCTCAATTCCTCAGCACCCTTGTTTCACACTGCCCTCTTCCACACACCTGCACACTCATCTGGCTCTGCCCAAACCACTGCATCTTGCTGTATCTTGCTAATTGCTTACTGAGGCTGAGGCTTTATGCAGCCATCTGCTGTGTCTGCTGCATTACGCCACCTCAACTAGATGGGACCTCAATGTGACAGGACATGACTGATACACAGCATCCCTGCAGCTTGGCCTGTGTACCAGTATGTACAACAGCAGTGTTAACAGCAGCAACAGCCAACCACTCGACCACCAGCTCATTTAGCCCACCCGACGATAGATCCTCCTCCTCCAGTGTGATGTTGCGTAACCTCTCCAACCCAACAAGGGTAAAACTACCATGAGGCCTTCTTGGGCCCACTCTGGTTCTCCATTTTAGTTTAGTTTTATATTTTACATTTTACACGTTTCAGGCTGACATTTTTTTTAACAATTACATTTTGCACACTTTCCGAGAATACATTGTACATGCTGGTTGTTTTTAGTTAGCCTTTTTTGACATGTAGTCTGTACACTCTGTTCAAGGCTAGGAACATAGAACAAGATATCCTAGTACTTTTGTTGCCTGTTTGGAGATAGCTTCTAACATCTAGAAATATCACTGCACCAGAGCTCTGCTTCCAAAACAGTGTGGTTTTGATTATATAAACAGTGCACTGCCTTAGTGGGTCAGATGAGCAGTCCTCGACTCGACTCTTCAGATATGGGGGAGTCCCAGGCTCTCCTCCTTGATCATGCAGAGACCGAGTGTACACCCACTATGCTCTCAGATTGTATGTAGTAATAGGTAGAAAGATATAGATTCAAGATTACTATTTTCAGACTGTTTATTCTTTGTACTGTGTTATTTTTTACCATGTTAGTAATGTTGATTGCAATGCTTTGTTTCATTTGCCTAATAAAACCAGCTCATTCTCTCTATGCAATAATATGATTGTTATAATCAATCTTAAAAAACCTTTATTTGAGTCTTTCTTGTGTTTACCCTGGGCATGCATTAGTAAAACAACAAAAGGGTAATATCTGTTTCCATGACTTCCTTGGGAGTCAGAGTATCATGTTCGAGGTTGCAGGAATCATCTGCTAAACTAGAAAGGTTGGGGTTTCAGGTGAGGCACTGTGAGCTAGCTAGGAATTGGGTCAGCAGTTCCTGACAGTTTAGATGGACTCAGTCCTTAGGTTCTGCTGCCCTAATATGCAGGCCTACCCTTTTAGTGGGGACCAAAATGTCACTGTTGCTGTACGGTCTTATAAATGCTGTTCTTTACAAACAAAGTTTTATTTAGCTGTGCAAATATCATTGTGTGTTGGGCTCTCAAGAATAGGTCTAAAACTAACTTAAAGAGCCTGAAAGTGTTTCCACTACTTCTGGCTCAGCTACAGTCAACCATCTTCTCCTATTGAACAACATGAGTCCAAACATATCTGCATATTTGCCACAATGTGTGAAACTTGAGGGCTTTCTTAAGAAAACAGCCACAGTTGTGGACTTCTGTGGACAGTCCTTAATCATAACATTTTTGATATTTTTAAAGACATTAATTGATGATCTATATAATATTACAGAATAATGAACTAATTTGATGTTTGGCAGAATGAGAGCTCCTCCTTAAATTGGTGGAGCTCCTACTCTGGTTCACCCACCTCATTTAGAAGTCGGGGAACTGCTGGGTTTCTGGAGGTGGTGCCTCAGCTAGTTACAGCACTGGAAAGCCTTGATTTGGTAAACCATCTGCCAGAGGACCTCCAGGACACAGTGACTGAGATGTCACCTTTCCTGAGGTTTGTGGAATCTGAGTGATTTTCTTTTCCAGGGTCTGCCATGCAAGGTATGGTATGGTGGACTCAGGCAAGGTAACAAAACAACAGCTCTGTTTTGAATGGAGAAAACATCCTGCTTGTTATGGTCATTGATTATTTGAATTTATAAACTCAATTCCCTCTGAGAGAGTTTGCTAAGTGGGCTGAAACACATGGTGATCAGTTCAGCAGTTACCCTATCACTATATGGCCCTCCAGGTCAGGCATATTTCTATCAACTCCAGACTTCAACAGTCTCTGAATTTATATGGAAGGTTAATCTTATGGTTTCAAAATAAGAGTCCATGTCATGGTAGCCAGGAGATACCTAACTTGTTTTCCCATGGTTGATAGACTATGGGTATAATACAAAGAGTTTGATGTATTAATGCAATGCACTTGTGCTAGCCTATTCACACAATAGAGTTATGCGTATTAATAATTGCACAATCTGCACAGCAAAAATCATTTATTTTTGTCATGCTACCTTAAAATTCTGTTCTAAAGGTAATCTATCTTTAGATGAGGAGGAAAACATGTTTCAGAAAAATATTCCCATTTTAAATAGTAACACTAAAGGAATGCAGTGGGTCAGTCAGTCAGTCACATGTGACCTATGAAAGTACACTGTCCCAGATCTATCAGCATTTTGTGCACTGGAATGCAGCAAGACAATTTACTATGCTGCATCAAAAAAGCGCTATAATTACTGACATGGGGTGCATTTGTGCTCTCTCTGGTGCACTTGTGGCTGCCAAGCCCCAATGCAGGTATCCATGTGTCAGAATGCAAGGATGACTGAGTTAAAGCTAAGATTTATTTGTGCAGGAATATGTCCCTTCCTGCACAAAATCAATCATCAGAGGCATTTTCCTATTTCTATGTGTGCTGCAGAATGCAGCATACACACTGGAAATAATGAGGAGAAAAAATCATATTATTTTTGTTACATCACACCTGGGAAGGTGTAATATTTTAATGCATTTCCAGGTTTACTAGTCCTGGTAAACCTGAGAATACACCAAAAACAATGGGTAGGTAGATGTGTGGTAACGTTCACATTTCACCCATGGAACGCTTTCCCCATGCAGTAATGCAAGGCAGTGACTTGTGCTGCCTTGCATTACTCCAGATTTTTTATGCCATGCAGAGCCAAAAGAAGGGGGCTCTGTCTGTCATAGTAAATCTAATTTTAGGGCTGCATTGCCTTACGTCATCTTCCATGACACACCGGCAATGCAAGTCCATGATAATTTTGGCCCAGTGTATCTTCAGAGGACTACCTGGGCCATTCTAAAATTTGTGGAAAAAAACGAAGAAAATCAGGTCTCAATATTGCACTTAATGCACTAGGGGCCATATGTACGAACACTTTTTCCCATAGACACAGAATGGGTAAAAACCTTTGCTACATCTGGCCCTAGATGCTTTGGACATAATTTAGCATGGCCGTCGGATAAATGTAATTATAAATCAGACAGCCATACAATATTAAAATGCTGCATTCTGATTAGTCTCAAGTCAATGGATATGTAGCTAGAATCCATAGCAGTCTGAATCAAAAAGACCCTCCACTGAGTGCCCTTTGTGTTGCGATTTAACTGGCATTACGTATGCCCAATGAGTATCACTGATGATGGAGCCAATGGCAGCTTCACAACCTTGAATATCCCCTTCTAGCACCCTCAAAATAGGATGGCAGAACACTGAGGACTCTCTTGACATTTTTTGTGTTGATAAATCGTCCTGACACTGTTCTCTAATAATTCAGTTCCATATGTGAGAAGAGCAACATTAATCTGACACAATATTTGGTAATGACAATTGTACTCCTTATTCATGCCCAATGAACACAGCACTAAGTTAAAATTCATGTATTATCAGAGAAAGCCTGTAGACATATCTGAAAGGTCAGATAAAACTATGGTCTCCAAGATACTAAACTAGAAAGGTGGTTCCTCGGTGTGAGAAATTGATGTTGACTGTAACTGAACACCATCATCTCCTCCCTTTCATCTTAAAGCACATTCAGCCCTAGAAGAAACATTACCTGGTTGAATGACTTTCTGTCCCCTGCAGTCAACTTCCACAGGCCAATCTTCCTTCATTTTTAGTCTCCTTTATTACAGGCAATTAAACTTGTGCAATCTGCTAACTAAAGCATTTTGAAATGCAAAACCAAATCACCAGGGGCATGTGGCCACAAAATACACAGCATATTGTGACAGCCATTATAGGACTAAGGATCCCCTTTGAAATCCCCTAGTGAAAATCTCTTTTTTGAGGGTCACAAAAATAAATCACATATGAAGGGTGACAATAGATTTGAGTCACAATATAAATCATTTGCTGGTGGTGTTATACTCATTTTAGGAATTCTAACGAGTTCTTAGGTGATTTGAACCTGTGAAAACTGCTGCCTCCCTGCTAGAATTTGATGAACCATATTTTAAGGAAAGCTGTTTTCTCCCATGATTTTTTTGTAGAGGTTATGGAAGGTGCTCTAGAAGCTAAAGTGAGCCCATATTGTCTACAAGTTCACACTATGTTCCTCAGTCATGTGAGAATAAAGTGTGTAATTCTTAGTAAAACGTACTTCTAACAGCAGCAGCAGTCAGTTTATTCCTTAGTGCTTTGCTGCAGCTTCCCTCAATGTTCAAATGAACAGCTAGGGTGCTAACATACTGTAGTTATGACAAAAAACAGAATACCTGAACATCATCTTGCTGGAATCAAAGATCGGACACGTAAAGCATTTCCTTTAGGAATTAATCAAATGATGAGGTTAATTTTGTCATAGAAATCATGGTTAGTAGTACAGAAAGCTTAAATGAGGACACATTTTCTATGAGTTCTCAAATATCTTTCTCATCCATATCAGTAAAACATTTTAACTGAAACATGTACTTTTACCACCAGCAGCCTTCTGCCAGGTAACTCCCCAGTGAACAAATCTAACTTTATGACAAAAATGTAGCTGACCTGAATGCTATCTTGATGGAATCAAACCAGAATAGCTGAAATCATTTCCTATATAGTGGCTGCAGTAAAGGAACAAAATGAGGGTATTACTTTTGGTATGGAGATTATGGTCAGAGTTCTGGAAAGCTAAAATAAAGACACATTTTCTGTAAGTTCTGAAAAATCTTACTTTCCATGTCAGTAAAGTATTCTGAAATGCAAGGAAAAACATGTATTTCCAACACAAGCAGTAGTGATCAGATCAATAGTGCTAGACCTGAAAGCCTTAGGGAGGTCACCCCCAACTTTTTGCCTGCCTCCCTCCATGTTTTTGACATTGTTTTTGCTGGTTTTAGGACACTGCAAACTTTACCACTGCTAACCAGTGCTAAAGTGCATATGCTCTCTCCCTTAAAACATGGTGACATTGGTTCATACCTAATTGGCATATTTGATCTACTTGTAAGCCCCTAGTAAAGTGTACTACAGGTGCCCAGGGCGTACAGATTGAGTGCTACTAGTGGGATCTGCAGCACTGGTTGTGCCACCCACAGAAGTAGCCCCTTAACCATGCCTCAGGCATTCCATTGCAAGGCCTGTGTGTGCAGTTTCACTGCCACTTCGACTTGGCATTTAAAGGTTCTTGCCATGCCTTAAGCTCCCCTTTTTATACATATAACTTACTCTTAAGGTAGGACCTAAGTAACCCATAGGGCAGGGTGCTGTGTGGGTAAAAGGCAGGACATGTGTTTTATATGTCCTGGTAGTGGAAAACTCCTAAATTAGTTTTCCACTGCTGTGCGGCCTACTCCTTTCATAGGCTCACATTAGGGCTACCCTCAAATGCTGTTTGAGTGGTAGATTCTGATCAGAAAGGGGTAAACAGGTCATATTTATTATGGCCAGAATGGTGATACAAAACCCTGCTGACTGGTGAGGTTGGATTTTATATTACTATTTTAGAAATGCCACTTTTAGAAGGTGAGCATTTCTCTGCACTAAAATCAATCTGTGCCTTACAGCCTGTCTCCAATCCATGTCGGGGCTGGGCTGGTTGACAGCTCCCTTGTGCATTTCATCCAGACAACCACAAACACAGGATGCGCTGTCACACTTGCACACATCTGCATACTGAATGGGTCTTCCTGGGCTGGAAGGGTGGAAGGGCTTGACACTTACATTTCAAAGGCTTTTGGCCTGCCCTCACACAAAGGACTGCCACATCCACTACTGGGACCCTGGCAGACAGACCTGTACTGAAAGGGGACCTTGTGCACTTTAAAACCACTCTTTGAAGACTCCCCCACTTCAAAGTCACTTTTGAGTATATAAACTGTGTCCCTGACCCTACCAACTGAGACACTTCATGGGACAGACACTCTGAACCAGATCCTGCAACCTGCCAAGAGGAGCAGCCTGGCTGCCCAAAGGACTCACCTGGACTGCTTTGCTGTGAAGGACTGCTGCCTTGCTGTTGCCCTGCTGGCTTGCTGCCCTCTGGCTCCTCAGAGAAGTGCTCTTCAAGGGCTTGGATTGAGCTTGACTCTTGTTTCTGAAGTCTCAGGGCCAAAAAGACTTCTCTTCAAAAGGAACTCCTTATGTGGTGAAAATTGACGCACAGCCTACCTGAATCAAAGCACACCCTGCCCAGCGGTGAAAGAATCACTGCATCTGTGACCCAGAATGATGCAGCTGGGCTCCTCGAGTGGAGATCGACGCAGCGTCAGTGTTGTGACCGGAACTTTGACATACAGCCCACCAAATCGACACATCGCAGAGCCTGAATGATGCAGCCCAACGTCCTGCAGGAGGAATCAACGCAGCACCTGCCGTGCAACAGAAACTCCGACTTACTGCCCACCGGATTGACGCAGCACCTGTGACTTCATCCTGCAAGGCCAAGACTTCCACGTATCGTCCCTGGGCGTCAAAAGACCCAGCATCACAGTGAGGACCCAAGACTGCATGCCAGAAATCAAAGCAAAGCCCTTGCAGCGTGAGAAGAATCGATTCATCATCTGTGCACATCCGGAAATCTGACACACACCTTCCTTTTTCCACACATCTTCTCCTCTGAGGTCTTCGTGTGTGTAATTTTGAGGCATACCCGGTACTTTGTGCACACAAGAGACATTTGTTGCTTTTTAAAGACTTAAGGCTCTTTTTATCATTGCAAAAGTGATATTTCAGCTTGTGCTTATCCAATCCTGCTCGTTTGTGACCTTAACTTACTCAGATAAACCTGTGTGGTGTATTTTTGTAGTGTTTTCACTGTGTTAGTGCATTGATTTATTTCACAAATACTTTACACATTGTCTTCTCAGTTAAGCCTGACTGCTCAGGGCCAAGCTACCAGAGGGTGGGCACAGGATAATTTTGATTGTGTGTGACTTACCCTGACTAGGATTGTGGTCCGTATTTGGGCAAGGGTGTATACCTCTGCCAACTAGAGACCCCATTTCTAACAAACTGCAGCTTCACCACAGAGTTCTAATGAACTTGAAAGCTAACATTCCGAATTTGCGACAAACGTGTGGCACACCTGCATACCATCTTAATGGAACCAGACGTGTAAAAATGAAAGGAAGCTCCTTCAGAGGATACTGTAGTAAATGAACAAATGAGGGATTTAGTTTTGTCATAGAAACTATGGTTAGAGCTTTAGAAAGCTAAAATGAGGACACGTTTTCATGAGGTCTCAAAGATCGTCCTATTTAAGTAAACCATTTTGACATGTAGAGAGAGAGGTACTTCTAAAACCAGCAGAAGTCTGTCAGTTAATTTCCTAGAAATCTACTGCAGCATCATCACAGAGTTCTAATGAACAACTATAGTGCTAATATTCTGCATTCAAGACAAAAGTGACACACTACTGAATTTGTTTGACTGTGAGCTGTTAAAATTAAAGACTTTCCTAAGTAACTGCAACTCACACTCCTGCCATGGACAGTGTTGTCATGAATGGTGTAGTTTTAGATATTGCTGTAATGTTGCATGAAACCTCATGAGTGGTACTACAGGCGGTAATTAGCAGTGCATAGCAAGGGCGCAAATCATAGTTACTTTAGAGCATGAGGGTTAGTTATTTGAGATAACAAAACTAGTGAATCTCAGTGGTTTCTTCAGTTTAAAATTGAATTGTGTAACTGGCAATGTCACCTAATTATAACCTCTCTTTAACCTTTGTTTTTTTCACTGAATTTCTATTTTCCTTTTACCATACCTAACTATAACGTCACTTAAATCTCTGGTTTTTACAGTGAATTTCTGGGCTTCCATTAATATAAGACACTGTCAACATATAAAAGGGATGCCTATTGGCTTTCTCAGGGGCTGAGTAAATCAATCTACAAGACAAACATATTAGCTTTACCAAAGAACTATCACCTTACAAACACTACTTAAATATATGAGGAATCACCATTATATCTATTACATTCCACAACAAATTCAAAGGCCAACATTAATAACAAATTACATGAAAATGTTTATTAATAAATATTTTAATAAATATATTTGTATTCAGAACATCTCTTAACTGCTGGAGGTTTTTTATAGTTTTCAGCCTATATAACAACTATGAGACAAACAACAAGGAATGACTGCATTCCCACACTATTTAGCAAATATTACACCTCTAGAAATGCCTAAAAACATGATAGGATTTTTCTGGTAGCAGGTTTTTTAGACCCCAGGAAATATAGGATTATTGTTTTAAAGTATTTCTGGGGGGACTGTGGTCTCCCTGTATCCCTCAACAACAAAGAAAAAACATAGTGGCGCTGCCTTTTCCCAGATTCGGGCACCACAATGTAGCAAAAGATGTGCAAATTAGCCCATGAAGGGCATTATGCTACTTGATAGGGGCAGTGAATAATAAAGGAGGGACTCTTGCCGCTCATTTCTTATTCATTTTCCCCTTATTTTATTTTTATTTCTACTGCCCTGGGTCCACCTGGGACACCCACTGCTTTGTTTTCAACAAGGACTGTGTTGGGAGCCATTTGGCCCCCATGGCCACACCGGATCTCCTGCCAGCATGCTTCCAGGGTGCCTGTGGGAGCCGAGAATTCTTTTGAATGTATTTTTGATAACGGGGATTGCTGACCTCAGGGCAAATTTTTATATGGAAGGGCTGTGCAATCCCCTCCCGACCCAATTTTGGCCACAGTGACCTGAACCCTCTGTGGATAAATGTAGGAAGATGGCTCTTTATATAGGGAACCTAAATGAGGTACACTGTGCAAAGGGTCCAAGCAATCCCCAGCGGTATCACAGAGGCACACATGAGACCCCAAATGATCTCTTTTTGGGTAGTGTGGTCGAGTAGTTAGGCATATCAGAGGGTAGGGCTAAGCATGTAAGGCGCACACTCATACAACAAGAGAGACACACACAATCAATAAAGAAATCCGACAGTTTATAAAAAATAACAGGTAATTTTATATAACCTTTAATACCAAGATCATTGGAATCAGGTGAATACGTTTTGAGATATATATTTATAGAGTTTTTAAAAGATGACATATTGCAATTTTTGGGTGGGGTAATGTTATCCTATGGGGAAAAGCATGTACTGCATTCAGACACTTCACAGTGACTTACTGGACTGTTCTCCGAGCCTAAAGGTGAGTTTGGGACAAGGTCCAAGGCCACACCAACAGGTCACCTTAGGAAACTCTGGGGAGTCCAGGTGCACAGGTGTGTTACAGCATCGGGTGTCCCATGCACTTCAATGGGAAATGGTCCAATTGGAAATTTGCAGCAAGTTGGGACCGGAATGCCAGTCCGGGGGAACCCACAGGAGACCTTGACCCTTGAGGTCCTCGTGCATGTGGGGACACTGTTGGTCCACTACTCCTCTGGCTATAGGGTGCAGGTGCAGTTATGTCTTCTGCCATCAGGTCTGGTGCTGGAGTTCCTCGCCATTGCAGGGGGCTACTCAGAAACAGTCTACATGAGTGGACTGGGGGCCCAGTCCCAACAAGTCAACAAGTGGGCTCAGGTCTCATGACACTGGGAGATATAGGGACACCCTTGGTCCTCTTCCCCTCAGTCCAGGGCAGACGGGTGCAGAGGTGTTCTGAGGCGTTTGGTCTTTGTCTCCTGGTCGCTCCCAGTTGCAGGGGGGGTCTGCAGAAACAGGCTTCAGATGCTGTCTCAAAGTCCACACTGGGCAACCTCAGGGTGGGCTTAGTTTATGGAAGACCTGGGGACCACACTGACATGGTTGGCACACTTCAGCTCAGGTCAGGTGGCTAGGGTGTACTGGTGATGTCTGCTGTTGGGTCTTTGGCAGTCCCTGTCCTCACAGTACTTTCGTGGGTGTCTGCGGATGCAGGGGAGTAGCTCCTCTACTTCAAGAGTGTTCTTCCTGGTGATTTCCGAAGCACTGGCAGCTCTCCCTGTTTCTTGGAGGCTGCAGTGGCAGGACAGGTCAGCTGTTCCTTGAGGGTCAGGTGCTGCAAGCAGGCTCACAGGGTAGGTACCAAGTCAATTCCCAGGTACAGCAGGGTTGTTGTCCACCCCTTCCTTTGTGTCCAGCCAAGATCTGAGGATCTGGTATCGGTGGACCCCTAAATACATAACGTAGGGGGATTTAAGGGGAGTGAAGGGTAGCAGCCAATGAGCTACTTACCCTTGGTGTTACTACAGACCCTTGATGACCACTTCCTGTGGGGAGCTGTCATTACCCTGCCCAGAGGTCCTAAATTCCACTACACACAAGATGGCAGAATTTCCTAGGTGGTGTCCACTTCGGGCTGGCTACCCTCAGGGTTTGCCCGGCCAAAAATGTGACACACCTCCTACATAGCTAATTTTCCCACCTGTCCAGGAGCCAGATGGGCCCTGGGGCAGAGGGGATGGCATTTTTCTCTGAGGAAGGCCAGATCTGCATTCTATAGGCGGAAGGCTTCTTTGAAGCTCCCTGCCTTGAAATGCAGATCACCCTGAGGGATAGGGGTGTTCCACAGCCCAACCAGGACAGGTTTTTGTTTCTCACCTCCAGAGAGTGAAAGCTCTCGCCATGGGGGGGTCAGGTTCTTGTTTGTTGGTTGCAGACAGACCTGAACTTGTCAGTGAGTTCACCAGCTTTTGCTAGGTTTTTCAGGCTGCACCTCTAATGTACCCACTGGGTGCATGTATTAATAAATCCATCACTGGAATCACTGAGTGTTTACTAAATGAGATGTTTAATACTAAACATCCCTATCTTCAGAGGAGCCATAATGTTAACTAGGTAACATTTATTGACCAGTGTCAAAAACCTGTATTTGGAATGGCTTCCCTGTTCACTTACTCTGTCTGAGAATCGACAATGACATAGCAGGTGCATATCTGTTTTTGCTGATATGTCCACATAAATATTATATGGCACCTTGTCTTAGGGTGATAAGGCCTGCTGCAGGAGTGATTTACAGATCTTACATGCAGTGTTTAGAGGATATGGCACACGGAGTGAGTGCCATGTTGTGTTTTCACTTTTAAGGAGCACCTTGTCACACAGCCGGCAATGACAGTATGACATGAAGTTGGCGCTGGGTCCCTTAGAGTATATATAAAAATTGTGTTGGCCCCAGGGGGGAAGTATAATACTGACTTCCACTGCAAAAGTCAAAAATAAATAACTCAAAAGTTTTCTTTCTGGAAATAAAACTACCTTATTCTTTCACCTTTAATTTAATGAACTGTTTCAAAATAATTATGCAAGAATGATAAAAATCAATATAAATATAGATTCTAAATGCAAATTCTAAATGCAATAGGTGCTCCTAGAGTGACGGCGCAGTGTAGATGAATAATGTGATTAAGGTGCCACAGTGTTATATACAGTAGAGAATGCGGTTAAAAACTTCATGATGTTCATAGAAACCCCAATATTGCAGGTGTCTAGAAGTCACTATTCGTTTTGACAAGAATTCACATCCAATTTTGTCGACGTTTCAACCCAGCATATGAGAACAAATAATTAATGGGTCATTATCAGGACAGATAGTCTTTTAATAGGAAACACATAAAATAAATGAAAAGCCTTATGTAAGTCTCATGCATCACTTCTAGTAATCGTCTATTCTCAACCATTTAATTTTGCATAGTTTAAGCCTTGTTAAATGGCTTGAATGCAGAACCTTTTTAACTCTGCTTTATCCTAATCTATAATTCATTGACAATTTTTTTCACATACTCTATGTCAAAACACCTCAATGACCACTGAAGATAAACTGATTCATTTGCAATAAAAGATTTGTACTTCTTATCAATTTTAATATCAAAAAATCCTTTTTGTTGAAAGGTGTCACACTTATGAAATGTTCACAATTAATTGAATGTCAAAAATGTATCTCTTGGGATGATGGGTAATTCTATCATAAAACCACAGTTTTTCTTGGCGTCCCCTTTTCTAAAAATATATATCGAATCATTAACTCATTGTTTTCTAGTCATCATAATTGTGTATTATATAATCTCTAGTTAAGAGCGTCAGGTCTCACCATGAATCTTTGCTCCAGGCTCTATGATTAATAAGTTTGAATTGAATAAGACCACTTTTCTTTTGCGTAGGTCCCTTGTTTCCACACTAAAGTAAAATAGCAAAGCAATTCATTTAGGGTCACTAATTATAATCGCTTGAGTAAAAATATTGAGTTTCTAGTAGAAAATGTTAACAGAAACGTATTTTTTGTGGCGAACCAGAGGACCACAACTTAACTCTCTCAGATTGCACCGAAAACTTCAGCTTAAATAAACTAGGAAGTAACATGTAACATGCACAAGGTAGCCCTGGAGCTACTACTGGTTTTAAAAAATGATATATGTTTTAACTAAACTGAATTATTTTTACTCGATTGCCTTTGCAAACCCATATGGGTGCAGTGTAACATCTAAAGAAGATAATTATATCAGTTCTTCCTTGTTTTACAAAGGAGGATAGTTATGGTAACAACCTCTTCTTGGTCAAAAAAATTACTATTTTGAAATAATAATTATAATAATCACTTGGGTGGTGATTATTTGTCTCATGTAATAAATATGAAAGGGAATAGTTCTGGCAGTCACTTTTTTTTGGTAGGAACATTGTTTTTGTGTACAATCACTTGGGAAATGATTATTTGTCTCATAAAAAATATAATAATTTGTCCAGGGATTCGAAATAGTGATGAAAAAATTATTATTATTGTCACTCTTCATGGTTGCCTAAATAGGGTGACCTCTACAACCCAAATTAACATTGAGTTAAGATCAAATGAACATTCATGTCAGCAAGTGAAATTGTTCAACATCAATCAATGTATTAAGCCCTTTTGTTATTGTCTAACACTTCTCAATCAAGTACAGTTCCCACTTGGAGAGGAGACTATTTTTGTCTCCACCCCGAGGTCCTAGCACGATTTGTTTGATGACTTGCCACCTCATGTCACTGCTGTTGTGTTGTTCCTTTTGATAATGTTCCACAAGGAATGCTCCAACAGTGCTGTATTTGAATCTGCGCCTGTGCTATAGAATTCTGCATTTTATTTGTGCATAGTTTTTCCTATGTACATCAGGTTACAGGGACACCAAATCACATAAATAACATCATGTGTATTGCAATTGGAAAAGGAAGACAAAGTGACCACTTTGTTGTCATAACCAAATTCATTTGTATTAAAGCTAAATTTGCATGCTAGGCATTGACTACATTTATAATGCCCGACCACTGTTGGGAGATTCCATAGAGTGTTGTAGGAAACTCTCTGTGTTTGGGGTAAAGCCACCTTTACTACAGGATCCTTAAGATTCCTTCCTCTTTTAAAAGAAAAGAGAGCTAATTCCTTCTCTGTAAGATGTTCTTGTACTAGTTCCCAGTGATGTTTAATAATCTTTTTAATAGCATTGCTAGCTGGACCAAATGTAGTAACACAGGTTAGTCTATTTAAATTGTCCTTTATTTGCTTAGGATCCAAAAGATATTCTCTGTGGTCTAATCAATCTTTTTGAATATCCTCTCTCAAACAATCTCTCAATAAGTGTATCAGATTCCCTGAAATAATCAGCTTTCTTTGTACAATTTCTGTGAATATGCAAAAATTGCCAAATGGCAAGTTGTCTCTTAATTTTCTCGGATGATTGCTACTGTAGTGTAAAAGTGTGTTCTTTTCAGTTGGTTCCCTAATTAGGTAAGCTGACCTACCTAAACAGTGTTAGGATCCCATTTAAACTGCTCTTTGCCTGCCTTTTCAGTTTCCTTACCCAGCCTCTGCTAGCCCTTTCTTAGCCAGCTTACCCAAAGAGGTCACCCTCAACTGGAGTAACCACCACCATGAGCAAAAGGGTTACTGAGCCTATCTTGCTATTTGGTATGAGGTCAGACCACCATTGCAAAGGACAGCGTAGCCATAAAGGCTAACATACAGCAGAGGCCACTGACAGCTGTCAGTGCCCCGCACCATACCTTTAGCTATTCACTGATAGGTGAAGTAGCTAATTGACAGGCATCTTTGGGTTCAGGGTGCCTCTCTGCTATTTTAGAGTGAGGGGCTAGCACATCCTTTAGCAGCACTGTCTTTCCACTCTCTTTCTGTTAGCTGAGGAGCCACCATTTCAGCCTTAACAGTTGCCTGACTCATCAGGACTTCATGTGGGTCAGGAGGGCTTCAACACTGCCAACTTTGGAGTTCTTCCCTACTGAAGCAGAATCTCCTTGACTCACTGGAACTTTGACTCGAAGTTGCCTACCTTTCCTACACTTCTTTCTTTTCTAGGGCAGCACTTCGAGAATCCCCGAGGGAGGACTGGCACTGGCTCAGCTCCACGTTTGGGCTATGACCAACCTCTGCCAGGAGGTCATTACCAGGAGACAATCAAGGTGGAGGTCTGTTCTGACTATCACCCTTCTCCAACTGAGACTAAGCTATTTCTAGGGGCACTTAATGCAAAGGCCCATCAGTGACCTCCCCTGGGATAACCCTCATTCTTGCAGTCTCATTTGAGATATACTTGTTTGATACTACCAGCCTCTCATGCACTATGGTATGACCAGCAAGGTATCTCTCAGGGCTGTGACTGGGGTTGCTTTCAATACTAAGTGGTAAAAGTGTCTGCTCCCCTCTGGAATCTCTAACTCACCTTTGGGTCACACTTTTCAGTTAAAAACTACAAGGACTTCCTCATCTGAGGAAAAACACTCTGAGGCTACACTAGCAAGCCCTGGGAGCTTACTACTGGGTTTGTTGTTAGGACAAGAAGTATCCTTGGTTCACGGCCCTGTCTGGTTATAGTCAAAGCACCAAGCTTTTTGGCATCCCAGTTTTTACCCTGGTACCTACTTTTGTTTTGTGAGGTATGTTGGGGCCCACCCTCCTGAACAGATTTTTGGGGGCCTACAGAGGACTCCCTTTTCTTTAGTTTTTAGAATTGTCCACCTTCTTCTCTTGGGGTCTTTCCTGACCCTTTCTTTTAGTCACACCTTCAATGTCTTTTCTTGGACACTCTACTTCTAACCCAATGATTAGCCTTCCTCCCCAACTCATGGGGGAGACTGGACCCAGGTACACTAGGTATTGATGCAGCTTTTCAGTAGTACAGTTACTTAACAGATGTTCCTTCATAATCAAATTATAAAGCCCATCATAATCGTGCACCTGACTTCTTTTTAACCAACCACGTAGTGTTTTCACTGAAGAGTCTACAGAATCAACCTGAAACTGACTCAGAGTTTTTTAAGTATTCCTAAACCTGGTTTTATATTCCTCAGTGGTAAGTCCAAAGCACTCAATCGGGGCATCCTTCGTGAGGACATAGGACTCAGAATCTGACTCGTCAGGTGTCAGGGGTCTATCCCTGCAATTGCCTGAAAACAGCTCCCAAAGTAGAGAGCCCCAATACTTATTGAGTTTTCTCATCCCACAAGCTCTCGAGGACTGAGAACCATTTGGTGATATCTTTACCGGCCTCATATTTGGGGACAATCCCTTTGGGAATTGTAGGGTCAAAAACTACTTCTTTCTTCCAATTTAAGTTGTTGCTGCCCCAGAGATGGGTCCTAGGCCTATCTGATTTCTTTCAGTTTTCCTATTTCTAAGAGTTTGCCCTCAAGGGCCACCCTCTTGGCTAGAATATCCAGTTCTCTTTCTGGATCATCTAGTACATCTCTGTGTCTGGAGGAGCCTGGCTGACCTCCAGGTACAGTTTTGGGGTATTTAAAGGGGAACTTCGTCACCTTCCCTGTCTAGGAGTGGGGGGTGCCCCTACTTTCCTGATCACTGCCCACTGCACCCTCTGGGGTGGTGTCAGGATCCTTATCTAGGTGAAGGGCATCAAACTCTGAAAGTAGCTTTTGGAGCTTGGCCTTGGTAGGGTTTGAGTCTATTATAATTTTACTGACCTTAAAGAGGTTCCTTTGCTGCTGTATTGACAGCCGCAGATGAGGAGTCAGTTTGAGCTCCATGACTCTTTCCTCTGTGCCAGAATTCTTTTCAAAGTAGCTGGGACATTTTTGGTGCTTTAAAAAGATGCTGGTAGTTTTTACAGGCCTAACTAACTAGAAAACGCTTTAAACTTCTAAACACAACAGGACTGGGGGACTTAACCAATGCCTTAATAGACCCGATGGGGAATTTGGAAAAAATGCAAAGATGTAAAATCCAAAAACATTTTTGGTAACTAAAGACAATTGTGGATTCTTTACTGGAATCACCATACTGACAGAGTGGTACAGTACACGCAAAGTCTTCTTCCTACCACTGCACCACCAATGTAGCAAGCTGGCTCTTTCTAGAGTGGACCAAAATGAGGTACACTGTCCAAGGAGTCCAAGCAATCACCAGAGGTATCACAGAGGTACAAATTACATCCCAAATGCTCTCTTTTTAGGTAGTGTGGTCGAGCAGTTAGGCATATCAGAGGGTGGTGCTAAGCATGTGAGGCACACACTCATGCAGTAAGTGACACACACACTCAATAAAGAAATCCGACCCCAATTTATAAAAATGACACATAATTTTAAACTTTGCTACAAAGATCACCAAAGTGAGTACTTTTCGAGATATAGAATTTTAGTTTTTGAATGCTAACAATGACATTTTTGGATGCAGTAATGTTGTCCTAGGTGAAAAACATGTACTGCATTTGGACACCTCACAGCGACTTACGGGATTTTTCCCTGAGATTTAAGTGAGTATGGGCCAGATGTAGGTAGCCAGGTAAAATGCGCATTGCAATGCTCATTTCCATTTTGCAAGTCGGTACCGACTCGCAAAATGGGAATGCGACTCGCAAATAGGAAGCGGTGTCCCCTTCCTATTTGCGACTCACACCACAATGCTAAATTGCTTTGTGACCGCGAACGCAGTCGCAAAGCAATTTGCAGTTACCACCAGTGGCACACTGGTGGTATCCCATTCGCAAAAGGGAAGGGGTCCCTATGGGATCCCTTCCCCTTTGTGAATATTGCCAGAAATGTTTTTTCAGAGCAGGCAGTGGTCCAATGGACCACTGTCTACTCCGAAATAACGAAACCAAATGGTTTTGTTATTTGTTTTGTATTGCAACTCGTTTTCCTTTAAGGAAAATGGGCTGCAATACAAAAAAAAAAAAAAACAGTTGTATTTATTTATTTCTGCATCCGATTTTGCGAAAATCAGACATTGCTACATCTGGCCCTATGGCACAAGGTCCAAGGCCGCATCAATAGGTCAACTTGGGAGGCTCTGGGGCGTCCAAGTGCAGATGTGTGCTACTGCGTCGGGTATCCAATTCACTTCAATGGGAAACGGTCCAGCTGGAAAGATGCTGCAA
Organism: Pleurodeles waltl; assembly: GCF_031143425.1. Taxonomy (NCBI): domain Eukaryota; kingdom Metazoa; phylum Chordata; class Amphibia; order Caudata; family Salamandridae; genus Pleurodeles; species Pleurodeles waltl. Next base: position 1,140,675,640 of record NC_090444.1, read on the forward strand.
GTTTGGACTGGAAGGCCAGTCCAAGGGAACCCTTGGGGGCTCGCCCGTTGAGGTCCTCAGGCATGTCGGGACACCGACTCAGGCTGTTGGGGTTCAGGTGCAGTGGTGTATTCTGGCATATGGTCTGGTGCTGGAGTTCCTCGCGGTTGCAGGGGGGCCCCCAGAAACAGTCTACCAAGTGTTGACGGGGGTCCAATCCAACCAAACCAACAAGTGGGCTTGGATCTCATGAGACTGATAGATGTGGGGACACCCTTGGTCCTTTTCTCCTCAGTCCAGGGTGGACAGGTGCAGATGTGCCCTGAGGCATCAGTTCTTTGTCACCTGGTCATTCGTGGTTGCAGGGGGTCTGCAGAAACAGGCTGCAGATGCTGTCTCGGAGTCCACTGTGGGTGAACTCAAGGTGGGCTTCATTGCTGGAGGGCCTGGGGACCACATTGACACCAGTGGCTCACTTCAGCTTGGGCTAGGTGGTTCGGGTACAGTGGTGATGTCTGACATCAGGTTTTTGTCAGGCCCAGTCCTCACAGTGCTTTCTTGGGTGTCTGCAGATTCAGGGGAGCAGCTCCTCTACTCCAGTGGAATTATTCTTGGTGATTTGCAAAGCACTGGCAGCTCTCCCCATTTTTTGGAGGCTGTAGAGACAGGACAGGTCAGGTGCTCCTCGAGGGTTGGGTGCAGCTGACAGGCTGGCAGGGTTGGTACAAAGTCAGTTGTGCTCCTCGGTTCTCAGGTTCAGCAGGGTTCTTGTCCACTCCCTTTCTGTCCAGTGAATATCTGAGGATCTGGTATCGGGGGTCCCCTAAATACTCAATCTAGGGAGTGCTAAGGGGTGTGAGGGGTAGTAGCCAATGGGCTACTTACCCTTGGGGTCACTACAGCCCTTAGATGACCACTTGCTGTAGGGAGTGGGCATCACCCTCTCCAGAGGTCCTCAATTCCACCATACACAAGAATTTTCTGGGTGGTGTCCACTTTGGGCTGGCTACCCTAGGGGTATGCCCAGCCCAGAAATGCAAAACACCTCCTGCATAGCTAATTTTCCCATCTGTCCAGGTGCCAGATGGGCCCCGGGGTAGGGGGGTGGGCATCTTCCTCTGACGAAAGCCAGATCTGCATACTAAAGGCAGTGGGCTTATTTGAAGCTCCCTGCCTTAGAATGCAGATCACCCTTAGGAGAGGGTTGTTCCATACCCCAGCCTGGACAAGCTTTTGTTTTCGACCTCCACAGAGTGAAGGCTCTTGCCCCAGGGGGATCAGATTCTTGTCTGTTGGTGGCAGACTGGCCAGAACTGGTCAGTGAGCTCACCAGCAGTTGGTAGGTTTTTCAGGGGGACATCTAAGGTGCTCTCTGGGTGCATGCCTTAATACATCCATCACTGGACTCAATGAAGGTTTATTAATATGAGATGTTTGGTACCAAAAATCCCTATTTTAGAAAAGCCTTCGGGTAGCTGGGGAACTCGTATTGACCAGTATCACTTGTGTTTAGAATGGCTTCCTTGTTCACCTCTATGTCTAAGAATCGACAAAGACATAGGAAGGGCAGAGCTGCTCTTGTAGATATGTCCACACATGTAATATAATGCATCCTGCCATAGGGCTGTAAGGCCTTCTGTCGGGGTGACTTAAGGATATTACATGCAGTGTTTAGGGGACATGGCACACAGACTGTGTGCCATGTCATGTTTTCACTTTTAGGGAGCACCTTGTCACGCAGCCAGCAATTGCAGTCTGACATGAGGTTGGTGATGGGTCCCTTAGAGTGGCACAAGTTGTGCTGCAGCTCTTACGGACCATCTGCAAGCCATAGGTACTAGAGGTTCCACTTAATAGGGACTTACAAAGGTGCTACAGGTCCTTGTCACTTGGGGATCAAGTGATCAGGTGTCTTGTTTTGGTGAAGGAACACTGGAAATGGTGACCTGGTTAGCAGGAACACAGTGCACTTCAGTTAAAGTTGCATTACAAACCAGGCAATAAGTTGGGGGGGCGACTGCAACAGAACCCAGCTTCCTACAATATATATCACTGGGGGGTGGGGTTGTCATAGTGGCAGATCTGCATAAAATATTCACTGAAGGAGCCAAGGTGAATGAACTGTTCTTTTTCTAGGTTTTGTGCACATTTGTCGAATTGCACAAAAGGTATTGGTGAGACAAAAAGAGCTGATACTATGAAAACTGTGAGCTAACAATAAATACTACATGGGATATATGTATATATGTCTGTGTGTGATTGTGTGTGTGTGCATGTATGCGTGTGTGTGCAGATTTAGATGATTAGAGTTGAAGTGGTGGGGACTTTCTCCCTGTGATTGGCCACCTTTTCATGCTAATGGACTACTACAGTGAACCAGAGCTGGGCACCACATGGGCACATGCCTAGCGTTAGTGACTCAAAATTGCAATACTGTTTGGTGCAGTAACTATACCGGATTTAAGGCACCAGCACAAATATGTTGCACTGCGAGCGGACGCATTGCATCTCATTGTGATTCAGAATGGAGGGGCACTCATAACAATGAAGAATATTTACTGTGTAGTTATGGGAAAAATCTAATGAAAACAATTCATAAGTGTTAAGGTGTTATTACTCTGAGAAGCTGCAGGTGGACAAAGACAGTTAATCTTCAAAAATGTGGCTGTTGAACATCAAAAAGCCCCATAGGTACTGCTGTTTAGGAGTGCGTTCAAAACAGACGGAAGCATTATGGCCCATGATTGATGGACAACATAAGTTGCTGGCATTTGATATTTTGGGGCACATTTATACTCTGTTTATGCCGAGTTTATGTCATTTTTTGTTTCACGCAAATCAAGCGCAAACCGAACTCCATATTTATATTTTGACGTTAGACACATCTAGTGTCAAAATATAGGAGCCTGCACCATTTTTTGGATGCGGTGCACCTACCTTGCGTCAATGAGATGCAAGGTAGGCGGTCCCATCTAAAAAATTGTGCTAGCCCAATATTTATCCTCTGTGCTAAAATGATTCATGGGTGAGAGGAGGGGCCAAATAATGGTGCAAAGCTTCCTTTGCACCATTAGTTGATACCTGGGTCAGACCAGGCATTAGGGGACCTGTGGACCCATTTCCTTGGTTAAACATCATGGATTGGGTCCACAGGTGCCCTCCCAATGCCCCAGAAACACCCCCACCCACACCAGAGAGACACTAGAGGATGGGGGACCCCATCTCAGGTGAGTAGGGTAAGTATGGGTAAGTATTTTTACATTTTATTTCAAAGTGCCATTGGGGGCCCTAACTTGAGGCCCCCTGCATGGCACAGGGTGCAATGGCCATGCCCAGGGGACCTTTGTCCCCTCTGCTGGCCATTGGGGTGGTAGGCATGACTCCTGTCTTTCCTAAGACAGGAGTCATGTTTTTGGTTGTTGTGCACCAGGTAACGGCACTAGTCTGTTTAGAGGCATTTTTTGAGGCACAACCCCCTCCTTCCATACCACCACCCCCACCCGGCTAGTGTTTTCTTTTAAGACGCTAGCCTAAGTTTAGCGCCAGCTTGCTCCATTTCCGTAATATGGCGCCCGGCTGGTGCTGTGGAATGGCGCAAGACTGTGCTATACCTTTTGACGAAAAACTGTGTTTGTGCAGTTTTGGGGCAAAAAGTATAAATATGCCCCTTTGTGTGTTCAAGCACTTTAGTGTTTTTGACTTTGAAAGTATGTATTATTCTCCTGTTGTGATGTACTTCAATGCAATTATAGCCTGCTAATTGGGTCTGCATTTGATGAAGTGTTAACGAGGATTATAGAAATCAACGGATGCAAGTAATCTGTGCTGATCATGTGTACTTTAACTGATGAGTTTTCGGTACGGGTAATTCATTGATGCATGTGGTCCATTGGGGTTCTTTAAATAGCCATCTTTAAATATTTAACATTATGTGATTCAACAGTGTTAAGGTTATTAACGATATCGCACACATTAGAGATGGTTAATGCAAGGAGTATTTAAGTACAAGTTAAAACAACTTTGAAGACCGTAATTAACAACATGAATGTGGAATGAGAATTTTAAAGGATTTTGTTTATGTTTATATCATTGCATCACGTGGAGAGACTATGGCCGTCATTATGACATTGGAGGTAAAGCCAACTTACCACCGCGGTGGCGGATATACATTTACCATATTATGAAACACACACACCAATCCGTCAGTATTCAGCCACACAAACAAATCCGCCACACCAAAAGTCAGTGATAAAGTGGCAGTATCAAAACCCACACCGTTACGCCAACTGAACTACGCCTACCACATTATGACCCACGAATCACAACGGCGGATATTCAATGGCAGTAAAACATTGGCGGTACAAACTGCCGCACTCACAATGGACATACACATACAAAACAACACTACATTGGCCAATTCAAACAACACACAACACCACACCTGCACCTCTATAAAACACACACCCACATTACCCACAACCCTTTACGAATACAAAGCATTGCCAGCAGCGAGACACAAAGACCACTGACACAAATAGAGCCACACACCACACACACCTATACACCACTCACGCACTCCATATCACACACCCCAACACATCATCCAACACACCCTCACCAACACACCTCACACAACACCCAGGGCACCACAAAAACACCCCCGTTTCGCAGACAAGGAGCTAAGGGTGATGGTGGAGGAAATCGTCAGGGTAGAGCCACAGCTATTTGGAGCACAAGTGCAGCAGATATCTATAGCTAGGAAGATGGAGCTATGGTGGAGAATCGTGGACAGGGTCAACGCCGTGGAACAGATACTAAGAACTAGAGATGACATCAGGAAGAGGTGGAACGACCTATGGGGGAAGGTATGTTCCATTGTAGCAAGACAGCAGCTCGCTGTACAGAGGACTGGCGTGGACCCCCACCTCGTCCCCCACAACTCACAGCATGGGAGGAACAAGTCTTGGCAATCCTGCATCCTGAGGGCCTGGCCGGAGTAGGGGGAGGACTGGACTCTGGTAAGTCAACTCTACTACTATTACCCCCCTACCTGCATGCCATCACATACACTCACCATCACCCTCACTCCCATCACTCCACCACTTCCCACACACCCCACCATCACATCTCACTCATCCCAATGCCAAGCCCTGCATGCTGTACCAATGCATGGACACCACTCACAGCCCTGCAAGGGCACTCATCAATAAAGAATGCACACTATAGAGAATTACCTATCCCACCATACCCCAACATACACAAGTAAAAGCTGCCAGGGCAAATCCAACCAAAGAGGGGAAGCAAGGGATGCACAATATGTCAGACACAGAAACCATAACACATCATTTACGTCCCCACAGGTACCCCAGCCAATGTCAGCGGAGAGGTGGTGCCAGCACTATCCAGTCCCCCAACTGAAGAGGCCCACAGTGATGACAGCAACTCTGGTCTTCAGGATTTGGATGACCTACCTGGCCCCTCAGGGACCACTGGACAGACGGTTACCCATGCCCAGTCACACAACACCACAGAGCCTCCCCCATGAGGAAACACCACCACAGCACCCACCTAGCGTATCCATACCTCTGTCCCCAGGACATGTCATTCAACAGTGTGTCCACCTCTACAGGGACCCGAGGGCACACCTCACCCCCAGGACAATCAGGGACCTAGGGTCAGTGGGCACATGGTTCAGGGGACAGAGACACAGGCCAACAGGGACACTGGGAGGACTACTGTGCACCAGGGGGAGGGCAGGACAAGGGAACTGACTTCCCAGGAGGCACTCACAGAGATCCTGGGAGCCTAACAACATTCCCAGGACACGATGGGCCAGATCCTGAACAATGTGCACAAGAACAGGCAGCTGCAGGAGGGACAGTATCAGGGGATCAGGGAGGACTTGCAGGCCATTAACAACACCCTGATCTCCATAGCAGTGGTGCTAGCAGACATGGCCAGCATTATGAGGGAGGCAGTCTCACACCAGCTGGCCCTTGCCACTAGCCAGACATCTGAACAGACTTCCACCTCTGCTGCCGGTAGTGGCCAGGAGGCCCCGCCACAGGACTCACAGGCCACCAGCACCCCTCCCCCTGCCGAAGGTGAACCACCCCGCACACTTTCCCTGCAGTCCAGACAGAAGCCTGAGACACTTGCCAAGACCTCTGCCAGGAAATTAGACTCTCCTGATTGTCACCCTTGTGTCCCACTCTGTCACCCTGTTCACCTTGAACTGCCATTGCTCCCCTTCCTATGTCCCCTTGGACAATGCACCTGTGCTACAAACAGACTGGAACTATACCCTGGACTGTCCTCCATCATCACCCCATCCCATTGCACTTGCCCCTCCATATCTTCGCACTTCAATAAACACCCTTCGAAAAAAACAATTTTGTAGTATGTCATGTATATCAAATATGTATTCATTGTAACAGGTACAAACATTGAAAATCAACTGTACATAGAATTATCATAGATTAATGACCTGTAGCTGGCTGTAGTGATCACACCAGGAATATATGTCAGGTCACCCACATCTGCAAAATAAATTGACAGAGGGAACAGTAAGTGGGCATAGAAGTTAAAAATATCAGCATGCCATTGCTACACAAATTAAAACAAAAGTCATTGAAATGTGAAGTAACACTGTCCTCCCTGTGTGTCATTGGAAGTATTGTCGGATCACATATGTTCTGTTGTCCTCATCCTCATCCTCTGACTCCTCATCCTCACTGTTCACAGGGTCTACTACTGCCACACGGCCATCCCCAGCCTCCTCCTCCTGCAGGAATGGGACATGGCATCTGAGGGCCATGTTATGCAACATGCAGCATGCTACCACTATCTGGCAGGCCTTCTTTGGTGAGTAGCACAGGGATCCACCTGTTAGATGGAGGCACCAGAATCTGGCCTTCAGAAGGCCAAAGGTCCTTTCAATTATCCTTCTGGTTCGCCCATGTGCCTCATTATAATGTTCCTCTGCCCTTGTCCTGGCATTCCTCACAGGGTTCAGCAGCCATGATAGGTTGGGTAACCAGAGTCACCTGCAAATATTGAGGGACAATATTTAGCCACATACTATCCTATATGGCCTACACCATACCCATACACCAACATATACTGGGTGGGAACCAGGGCTCACCTATTAGCCACACCCTGTGCCTCTGTAGTTGGCCCATCACATTTGGGATGCTGCTATTCCTTAGGACAAAGGCATCACGCACCGACCCTGGATACTTAGCATTGACGTGGGAGAGGTACTGGTCCGCCAAGCACACCATCTGAACATTCATGGAGTGGAAACTCTTATGATTCCTGCACACCTGTTCCTTCTGCCGGGATGGGACAAATGCAATATGTGTTCCATCAATTGCCCCAATTAAGTTGGGTATATGTCCTATTGCATAAAACTCGGCCTTCACTGTGGCCAAATCTTCAACCTAGGGGAAGACAATGTAGCTGCACATGTGCTTTATCAGGGCAGACAACACTCTTGGCAGCACTATTGAGAACATTGGCTGTGACAGTCCTGCTGCCAAGCCCACTGTCACTTTGAAAGAACCAGTTGCCAGGAAATGGAGTACAGATAGCACTTGTTCAAGATGGGGGATCCCAGTGGGCTGACGGATATCAGATATGAGGTCAGGCTCCAATTGGGCACACAGCTCTGTGATTGTGGTCCTGTCAAGCCTATAGGTGAGGATAATGTGCCTCTCCTCCAGTGTTGCCAAGTCCACCAGGGGTCTGTACATGGGGGTATGTCTCCATCTCCTATTCATCCACAGCGCTAGGAATCTAAGGGACAAAAGAGTGAGGACCCAGTCACAAACTGAACAATGGAGCTACAACAGTAGTTTGCATCCTGTAAACATGTAATGGGTCATTGTGATTTGTCCAGTATGTGCTAATATCTCCTGTCACGCAACATTACTCCAGGGCCTGCGCCCCCCTGAAATGGCACCCTCCTGTCCTGTGTCGAGGGACAGGTGGAAGTGAGGTATTTCCACTGACGTTGTGTGCCGTTGCGGGAGGTGGTCAGGAACCGCAGTGCAACTCCAAATTGGATAACAGTGGGCCCTATAGGTGACAGTGGCCATGCACCACCGCGGACGTGACCGTCATTTTCTATCTGATTCCTCACTTGTTACCTGAGTAGTCCATAGAAGAGGACCTACACTGCATGTACTGCTGTGACCTGTGTCTGGAACCTACCATGGCCCATGTGACTGAGGAAAGGGCCGCAGCCTTTCCTTCAGAGAAGTTGGAGAGACTGGTGGATGGGGTCCTACCCCAGTATGGACTGCTGTATGGGCCTCCAGACAAACAGGTGAGTACACTGTGAGGACGGTGCATGTGGCATGTATGCATGGAGTTGTGTGTGTGAAGGCCTCATGTAAGGGGTGTGGGTGGATGTCCTCTTGGTGGCGTACAGGTTGTGTGCTGAGCCATGTTTGTGGCAATGGTGATAGAAAGGGGTATGGTGGGCCATATGTGTAACAGACAGGACTGTTTGTCTAATTCTATTTTCCTGTGTGTATTGCCTCTGCAGGTCAGCACCCCTCAAAAGAAGGGTATATGGTGTGCCATCTCCAAGGTGGTGCAGACCCAGGGGGTCTATGGTAGGCAGAGCACATACTGTCCCAAACGGTGGGAGGACCTGAGGCGCTGGGCACGGAAGACGGCGAAGGCCTAGCTGGGGATGGCCTCCCAACGAGGAAGGAGTGCCTGTCGAGCCCTGACCCCCCTGATGGCCCGCATACTGGTGGTGGCCTATCCAGAGCTGGATGGGCACATGAGGGCATCACAGCAGCCACAAGGGGGTGAGTACAGTGCACATCATTACAACTTATGCATGGTAGGGTGGTATCCGGGTGGGGAATGTGTGTCAGTGGGTCCCCCTATGCCAGGCCTTACATTGCAGCATAGGCTCCCTGGTGGCTAGGGTTCAGAAGGAAATATCTTGCTACCTAGCTTGTAGGCATCCACTACTGGTCAGGGCTGTGTGGGTCCCAGGTGTGCTGCATTTGCCGGTGTGTGCCCCTCACCATGCCTTTGTGGCTAACTGTTTCCCTGGTTGTGCAATGCATATTGCGAAGGCCTGTTCCCTGTGTGTGAAGGTGCTGTGTACGCCAACGGTGGTATTGGGGCAGCCATTGACCCAGTGTATCCTTTGTCTCTTCCCTCCAGAGCGGAGGCACTGGCGACGGAGGGAGCTGCATCCCACAGGACCCAGGAGGCAGAGTCCACCAATGGTGAATGCACCAGTGGGATGGAAGGCTTGGGGAGCACCACAACAGAGATTGGAGGGGACACTTCAGACACTGATACCTCCTCCGATGGAAGCTCCCTGGTGGTTTGGGCACTTCTGTGACCACCCCAGCTAGAGGTACAGCCGCCAAACCTGTACCAGCACCGCCCTCCCAGCAGACCCTCATCGAGTTTCCCATGCCCACTGGCCCAGGAAAGTGGGCATCTCCTTCGCCCCAGGCACCTCAGGCCCTGCCCCAGTGAGACCTGCTGCCCTGAGTGAGGAGGCTATTGACCTCCCGAGATCCATCTGTCGAGGCAGTCAACCATGAGAATTCCATCCAGGGGCTGGAAGGCAAAATGCAACAATCTAATGCATTCCTGGAGGGCATTCACATTGGATTGGCAGCTCAACCGAGATCGATTCAGGCTCTGGCTCCTCTCTGATGGCAACCATTGTCCCCGTTTCTAATGTCCCCCCTCCAACTTCCACTTCCCAGTCCCATTCCCCTCAACCTCAACCTATCCCAGGGACACATACAGACGAGCATGCACACAAGACAACACCCAAAAGTGTCACAGGCAAACACAAGCACCACACTTCATCCCACAGGCATTCACTGTCTCCCCCGCCTCACCCTCCACCATCTCTCTCCCAGCCACGTCTACACACACACCTGCATGCACTACATCATCATACACTACCAGCATCATCACCACACCAAGCAGAACACACACTTTACTGGCAGACACCTCCACAGCATCCATGGACATGTCCCCTGTGTCTGCTCCCACTGTGTCTGTCCCACCCCTCCTAAAGTACACAAATGCAAGCACTCAGACACCCAACAGCCATCCACCTCACAACAGCATATAGCCCATGCACCCAAATCCAGCAGACAGTCACTTCCAACAACCCCTCCCTCATACTTCACTCCTATTCCTTCTCCCTCTTACCCTCCCAATGTCCCTAAGAAACTGTTCCTGTCCACCACTGACCTCTTCCCTACCCCTCCCTCGTCCTGCACGTATCAAAGGGGAAAGAGCCTGCCCCAGCAGGCAAGAAGGGCAAGGAGCCTGTAGCCGCAGGCAGGAAGAGCAAGGAGCCTGCACCGGGATCTGTGACGGAGCCCCCACCACCAACCATGGTTGTGCATCCGTCCGATGGTGCAGAGGATGGGAAGGAGCCTCTGCCCACCAGCAGCACCACCACTGTGCATCCATCCGAGGGTGCAGGGTATGTGCAGAAGCCTCCCTCCACCAGCAGCATCACCACTGTGCATCTGTCCGAGGGTGCAGGGGATGGGCAGGAGCTTCCCCCCACCAGCAGCACCATCACAGTGCATCCACCTGAGGATGCAGGGGATGGGCAGGAGCCTTCCAAGGGTGCAGGGGATGGGCAGGAGCCGACCCCCACCAGCAGCACCACCACTGTGCAGCTGTCACCGCTGGTGCACCACATGTAATCCTGCCTCCATGGGCTGCTGTGCGGCCTGCCCCCTCCAGAGCCAGTGGGTAAGACACCCACATGCCTATCACCCACCTGAGAGACTGTGGCCCATCAATCCCCAGGATCAAGCACAGGCCATGTTGCCCCATCCAGAACCAGTGGGTAAGACACCCACCTGAGAGACTGTGGCCCATCAATCCCTAAGATCAAGCACAGGGCATGTTGCCCCATCCAGAACCAGTGGGTAAGACACCCACATGCCCATCAGTCCCCAGAATCAAGCACAGGGCATGTTGCCCCATCCAGAACCAATGGGTAAGACACCCACCTGAGAGGTTGTAGCCCATCAATCCCCAGGAACAAGCACAGGGCATGTTGCCCTATCTAGAACCAGTGGGTAAGACACCCACATGAGAGACTATGGCCCATCAATCCCCAGGATCAAGCACAGGGCATGTTGCCCTATCTAGAACCAGTGGGTAAGACACCCACATGAGATACTGTGGCCCATCATTCCCACGGATCAAGCACAGGGCATGTTGCTCCCTCCAGAACCAGTGGTCTTGTTACATCTCCTGGCTGAGGTGCCCCTCCATCCCCCGTACCCCTGAGGTACCTGGCTATTTACCAACTGATGCTCCTGCAGTGTTCTCTCCATGTTGAAGCAGGTGACAAGATCAATAGACTAATTCCTACCTAGGCTATATTAGAGCAAAACATGTAAAGCTCTAGTTCTGCCCTTCATGGTCCCCTGGGAGGACATCATCCCTCATACCTGAGCAAAAGGCCTGAATTCTGCATAAGCAGCTGTAGCGAAGCGTTCAGCAATCAGCATGTATTCGTGGTCATCTGGCTGGAATCTCCCTGTATGTAACGTGTATGGGACAGGAAAGTGTTTTTATAATAAAACAGCTAATATTGTAAGAAAGTGTCCCTACATAAGAATGTGTTTCTTTCTATGAACACCAGAGACAGAGCGTTACCACATTTATCGGCAGCCTATCTTACTGCTGCCTTGTGAGAAGTACAGAGTGCTTGTTTAAGAACGCAGTTCTGGCCTAGGTAAAGAACAGCTAGATAGAGAGAAATAAAACAAGACCACAAATGTGGCTATTGTTAATATAATAAACAAAGCTGAATAAAATATATCTAGGTGAAAGTACACAGCTGCAGGCCTGGTTTTACTAAAATAACGTGCATGGAGCTATAATTAAAAATGGCTACACAACACTCTCCCCTTGCCGGTTTAAAGGTGGTTCAAAGCCTAATTATATAAGAAAGCTACTGAAAATGCAAACTAAGGCATATGTATAAAGAATGTCAATAATGACAAGTTAAAGGGACACTTGAGCAAATATAAAAGGACAATTTAAAAATGTTAACTTGTGGCGTAAAAAAGGGCCAAATTTCAAGAGTCAGTCAGTTTGGAAATTGCCAATTGAATCTGGGACAAATGAAGACAGGAAATCTTCCATTTTGGCAGGTGTTAAAGTAGGAAATACATCGCCAAGAAGGACCAAGGAGCATTCATGTTCCACAGCCTGAGCTTCAGCCAAGGCAGCAGCATTGTGTGGTGTGCCCAATAATGAGATCAGAGCTGCATCCTCCAGGAAGGGCAACTCATAAGCATTTTCCCATAACAAACGCACCCTCAACGCGCATTTCCGGCAATGAACCATCTGCGAGAACATCAACAGATCAGCGTCCAATGAAAGCAAGCGCTGCTTGGAAAGACAGACTTTCAGTGCATGTTCGAACGAGCACCAGAGGCACTGAAACACAGGCTGCACACAATGCAAGACCAGTCTGAATGACAAAGACCAGTTACACTCCAATTGCTCCAGGAGTGTTGCTCCGAAGTAGTGCATCATGCGTTGCAGCTGCACTGGCGGAAGCACTTTCATTCCTCCTTGTTGCTGCGGGACAGCCATTGTGCAGAAAAAGCAGCAATAGCAAAATGCCACCTATTCTTGTCAAAGTTATCGAAAATCCCCTGAAAATACTGGAGAATATTGAGTGGATGGCTGATGGTATGAAACCGAATATGGAGGAGAAGGTGTAAATGAAACCAGAACCAACAGCCTTAAAGAAATTTGCTATTCCATTCGTACTGGACGCATTAAATATTCGTCCCACGAGCTCACCAAAGTGTCTTGGAAAGTTGGTACTTAAAAAGGACTGTATCTCTGCTGATGACCTTGCCACCTGAAGTGCGTAGGTCTCGCGTGCAGATGCGAGCACCACATGTTTTTAGAACAATAAAGCCATGAGTCTGCTCAATTGTCAAAATTCACATTTGAAGTAGTAATCTGGGGCCAAATCTCAGCTACTTCCCTTTGTTTAGTGGGAGGAAAAAGTACGTTCCCGCACCATGTAACGATCTTAGAGACCTAAACAACATAAACTATTCCAGCTCGCATCCCACAACAGTTTTCACTATTGAGGAGAACATAGCTGCCGTTTGAAAGCACTTGGAATGTAGGTCTAATCAAGGGAACTGGAACTCCCTTCAGATAAGCTAAGTTCACTGTCACAGCGTTACACGCCCCGTGCAAGGACAGCTGTTTACAAACCATCGAATGGCTAACAGAAGTCTTGCATTCACTACCGCTAAGAAAGACCTCTTTCGTGCCACTAAGACATTTGTACGAGAAGGGCAGCTTCCACACCTCATGGATGTAACTATCTCCCAGCCTTTCATATCTGCCTACTGGAATGTGTTTTAAACAGGACGTGAATTGGAGTGTTGAAATAGGCAGATTAATGACCCCGTGTATTAACCACTCAGCAGATGGTATTTCTGCCACAGTAATAGGCAAATTTTCTAACTTTTCGATGTTTAACATGACATAAGTCAATTCTTTCTTAGCCATTAGCTGTTGTTGTAGCATTAAATTAAATATAGAAAATATGTCCCTTGTGCTAACATGTTGCCATGGAATGCGACCTCTCTTCAGTGTTTGAAGTATCCAACCCAACTCCATAATGGGCCTTAGTTGACTCCGTCCATGGTGTAACAAAGACATGTCATTTTGAATTATGCCCATTGCAGAAGAAACAATGTTGTTTAAGGTTTATATCCGGTCGAACAGAGTATTCATCCCATTATCTACAATGGCTAATTCCTTCTGTAAGTTGTCCTGGGCTATTTGTCTTAACCAGGCAGCAGCTTCTTGTTGAGAAAATTTCCAAATTTCATTATATACTGCATATAAGAAGCACTTTCTACGTTGTTTTCTGGGGCCTAACAGGAAGTCTTGTAAGTCAGTGTTATTAGATAAGAGACTGAGGTGTTCTCTAACAGCATCTAGTGAGGAACTCTTCAACCATTGCTGGCATAGTTTCCCTACACTGTATGTTGTTACTATACCTGCATGATCGGATGACACATAGCAAGGGTCCAGCTTATTAATTCTAAAACCCCCCTGTGGAGTTTATAATACATTTATGACATCCATTGGTATCTATTGGCCACAATAACCACCCGCCAGGACGTGACATTGAAGCATTAAACATGCCATTCTGAACCCATTCAGCGAGCTGATCTTCTGTTGAATTTACATATTTTTGCCATTTGTGGAATTTTGCAGGGGCAGGAATACTGGGCGCATTCTAATCCTTAATCTTTGCTAAGTCTAAACAACTTGTCTGTTGTACAGTTTCATTCAAAAATATAATTTGAACAGGTATCAGGCATGCTCTAAACAAAGCTTCCTTTCTCCTTATTTGCCAATTTCTTGTCCCCCACACACTTTTTAAGTCAATCGACTTTAACCAATATTCATAGCCTTCTATAGCCAACCGTGAAACAAAGGAACCCTAATAAATACATTTTGTGTCTGTCAATAATATATATCCATTTTCCAATGATGGCAATTTAAAATAATATGATTCAGCATTTCCAACATTGTGTCCAGAAAAATATGCAAACTTTTCAGAATACGCTTTAGAACTCCCCTGTGGTGGAGTCGGACAATGTTCCCATTGTGTGTAATTAAAGATAGTCTTTGGGGTATTTGCTATGTGAATGAAATGGTGCCCATAATAATTATAGCAAAACATATCACCATAATTCTCCTTGGATTGATAAACATCTTCACTTTCAAATAAGGTATAGTATTGCAGTTCAGTCATCATAGAATAAACTGTTTTCACATCCCAGTCATCAGAAACAACTCGGGGTATTATTACATCGTTCAATGAAAGTTTAAATACATATGGTATTTGAATGACCTCCGTCGAGCCATGTATATCAAATGTTACTTTATCCCAAACAATCCCATCAGGAATTGGTTATAGCGGAAATGCTCACAAAGGACAAGTCTCTGTGGACCTTGTGAGAAGAAAAATGGGTTTTAAGGACCTCATCCACCAGTTCAACTGTTGTTAGAAAGAATGTTATGACAAAGCCAATCCAAAGGAGGAAAGCCAATACAGTCAAGGAAAGCCATAGATAGTTCCATGGAGAACTAAAGTAATTTGATTGAAGCCAGTTTATTAGCTTACGTGTTCATGGCAGTTCAGATGTAGAAGAGGTAAATGAGTCCAAAAACGTGTCGTTGACATCGGCAAAGTATCCAGAAGCAGTTTGTGGAAAGACTGGAGCCGTGTTTGTATGTGGAGAACCAATCGGGGTCTCCCACGGTGGTTCATGATAAATGACACCATCCGTCTATGTTGAAGTTGTGTCAAATCGATCAGTAATTTCTGTATTGTTTGTTGTAACAAACGTTAGTGGAACTAATGCAAGATCATTTCCCACCCTCCCCAAGCTCGGAGAGGTGTCAGCGTTGCTGCTTAAAACTTACAGAAGGACTTCTTGACCAGAAGCGAGAGGGATTCAGGAACTACTGGCTGTTCCTCTTGGTCTGCTGTGCAGGATCGGCCACATGGTGTAGCTTGACATTGTCAATAGATACAAAGTGATTTTCTTTGGCACCAGCCAACGGTGGTAGAATGACAGTTCTAGTACTGTGTATTCCCAGGACTGGGACTGGTGCACGCTAAGAAGAACCGAACTCATTTTTCAAAGCAACTTTTTCACGTACCAGATCCCCAACCTTAGGAATCCAGCCGGTAGGTGTTATTGGTACATCCTTAATTCCTGTGGAGGCAGCACTGGAAGAAGCGTTGTCGTCCCACAACTGTTGTAATTCCTGTAAGACAGTGACAGGTTAATTTATGTCAAAAGATGTTTCTGCCACCTCCACCCAAGGACCATCAATATCTGGAAAACACATTTGAGTTCCAAACAGGCACTCGTATGAAGTACGACCCCCACCCCAGGGACCTTCTAAGCAGATAGTTAAGTGCTCTCTGTACTCCATACAGGTGGTTAAGCCAACTACGACCCGTACATAGGACTCTAACTGTTAAGGACTGCTTTAAATCACTGTTTTGTCGCTCCACTCCACTATTTCCCTTGGATGAAAGGGAGACGAGTAATGGAGTTGGACCCCTAACGAAGCCATGGCATCCCTGAATGCCCTTGAGGCGAAAGCAGGGCCATGATCCGAGTAGAAAGCCGCAACTGCATATGTACTGATAAAGACTCGCAAATCTTTAATAACAGTCAGAGCGTCAGCCAAGCATTGTGGCCACACCCATAGAAATCTGGAGAAAGAGTTAACAGCGACTAAAATGTATTTGTATGCACTGTCCGGGGTTAGGGGACCACAATGGTCCAAGTACACACATTGTAATGTTTGTTGGAAATTAGGAGGGGGGTCTGCAGTGGACCTTTGATGGTGGAACCTTTAATTTGTTGGCAGATGTCAAAACAAAGGACATACGGTTTGGCATGTTTGTATAGACATGGCCATCAATAACATGCTTGCAACAATGATTTTGTATCCGTCACACCAGTATGGGCAGATGCTGCCCCCTCATGCGCCGCTTTAATCAACTCTGATCTTATGTCTTTGTTGGGAATTACTCAAACCCCCACGTCTGGGATCTTTACTTCTGTGTCTAGAAAGCCTCCCATTGGGTAGGAATATTTAGCAGAAAATGCTTTTGGAGAAGGGGTGGCTTCAGCCGTAGCTTTCATGGCAGCCCATATGTCATCGTCTGGTTTAATTCCAGAACGGGTTACTGTAGCAACAGTAACCATTGCAACTGCTGATTTTACGGCTTCATCAGCAAGTATATTCCAACGCGCTGGTGTCCAAGTGTATGTACAACATGGATGTTTGGTAGCATTTCCTTCAGACCCACTAATTTCCCCCACAGAAGTCTGTGTTTAATGGTGTTACCTTTAGAATCTCTGAACCCATTCTGGTGCCAGTAATGCAGGTATTCATTGAAAGACTGGACACAGTAGTATGAATCACAAACAATCAGTGTTAGCTGTGCCGAATCCGTATGTTCCAAAGCCATCACCAGAGTATTTGCTGGAACTGGATATTCTAGTTCATATTTCAAAAAGTCTTGAGTTTGTAATTAGGGGTAAAAAATGTAGTCTACATTAGTGGCTGTCAAAGACATTGCTCATTGAATCCA